>NC_133506.1:133367500-134632500 GCF_049354715.1 Callithrix jacchus | reverse complement strand
GTCCTTCCTCAGCATCTGTCCCTTGGCTCTGCCAGCTGTACCTGCAGATGTCTCTTTTGGGTGAAATGTTCTGACTCTGCCCCATTGTGCTCCTAATAGAGTCTGTTACTAGAAAGAATCACCCAGGCCGGGCCTGGTGGCTCACACCTGTAATCTGAGCACTTGGGGAGGCTGAGGCAGGTGAATCACTTGAAGTCAGGAGCTCGAGACCAGCCTGGCCAACATGATGAAACCCTGTCATTACTAAAAATACAGAAATTAAGGTTGGGCACTGTGGGTCACTCCTGTAATCCCAGCACTTTGGGAGGCTGAGGTGGGTAATTCACCTGAGGCCAGGAGTTCAAGACTAGCCTGGCCAACATGGCAAACCCTTGTCTCTACTAAAAATACAAAAACTAGCTGAGTGTGCTGGCAGCCGCCTATGATCCCAGCTGCTCAGAAAGCTGAGGCAGGAGAATCTCTTGAACCTAGGAGGCAGAGGTTGCAGTGAGCTGAGATCGCACCACTGTACTCCAGCCTGGGTGACAGAGCGAGACTCTGTCTGAAAAAACAAAAACAAACTTAACTAGGTGTGGTGACAGGTGCCTATAATCCCAGCTACTTGGGAGGCTGAGGCAGGAGAATCACTTGAACCTGGGAGGCAGAGGTTGTAATGAGCCACAATTGTGCCACTGCACTCCAGTCTGGGCGACAGAGCGAGATTCCATCTTGGGGAAAAAAATAATTACCCATAGAACATTTTCCACGTCAGGACAGATGAGGAGGACAGCTGGATAGACCTTCCAAACCTAGACATGTTGGGTACCTTTAAGGCCCCTTAAGGTGGGTAACTCCGCCTCTGCCCTCGGCCCAGAAAAGCTTATTTTCCGATAGGCCATGGCTGGAGGGTGGGGAAATGTCCCATCCTTCACCGAATGTTGGTCAGTTCCGTGGTGTGTCTGCTTGCCCCAGCCACCAATGAGACCCACGGAAAGAAGGAAAAAAGTCGGAAAGCAGTCAAGCATGTCATCAGCAGACAAGCTTTGGTTAAATCAGTGACTGCCTCCCACTGTTACAGAAACCACCCTGGTCACAAGGGACTCTGGACTTCTGGCAGGGGCCCCTGTCGACAAAGAAGGATTCTTGTTGAAGAATCGTGGAAGGAGGAGGAGGCTGGGCATCATCTCTCTGCTTGCAGGAGGGGACGCCGTGCTAGGGGCTGGGTTCATCATGACCCTTGCCCTCCTTGCACCTTGCTGCTGTATGTGACCCCAGTGCCTCCTGCAGGTCTGGGTGCCTCATCCCTCTCAGCCTCAGGAGCATCTTTCAGGAACTCTCCTCACCTCTCTGTCTTGTGTTTTGCAGTGATCAGGGCCAAAGCTGTCAGTGAGAAGGAGGTGGACTCTGGGAACGACATTTACGGCAACCCCATCAAGAGGATCCAGTATGAAATCAAGCAGATAAAGGTAACAGTGGCCACGGGTGTCCTGGGCTGCACTGTGGGCACAGCTGTGGGGCGTTGGGGTTGGCAGAGAGCCGGGTCCCTGGAACATGATATGGCCACCTGTGGAGCAGAGCAGAGGGTGACATCATCAAGCTGCAAATAGATCCGATTTCCCTTAATCCTAGAATGCCTGAAAAGTTGTGTGGAGATGACATGTTCCCTGCAAGGTCAATTCCCCCCAGAAACCTGGCCAGGCGCCGTGGCTCACGCCTGTAATCCCAGCACTTTTGGAGGCCGAGGTGGGCAGATCACCTGAGGTCAGGAGTTTGAGACCAGCCTGGCCAACATAGTGAAACCCCGTCTCCACTAAAAACACAAAAATTAGCCAGGCATGGTGGTGGGTGCCTGTAATCCCAACTACTTGAGAGGCTGAGGCAGGAGAATCGCTGGAACCCATGAGGTGGAGGTTGCAATGAGCTGAGATCGTGCCACTGTAATTCATCCTGGGTGACAGATCAAGACTCCATCTCAAAAAAAAATACCTGTCACCTTGACTTTGATGGATGACAGATCAGTGGCACGGCTTCCACTTCAAGTTACCAAGCTCCCCATAACATCTGTGGGCCATTCGTGGGGCCTCTCTGTGGTAGAGCTGTTGTGGGTTTCGAAGACTTGGTGTGAGAGAACGGCACCCAAGTCCCCCAGACTGCAGTGTATGGCCTGCACCTGCCCAGTTTGCCTGCAGTCCTAACAGGAGAATGGACTTGGCAGAAGGAGGAGTCCTCTGCCCGCTGTGTTGGGGCAGCTTCCAGAAACAGGGAAAGACATGGAGATTTGGAATGGACCAGTCACTAAGAAGATGAGATGCTGGTGGGAGAGGGGCTGCAGCCTGAGGGTGGGGGCGGGTCATTTGTTAGTTTCTTCAAAGCACTATTTGTGTTCAGGGACATATGGGAAGAAGCCCATGTTTGAGAAGGAGACAGAGACAGTTGAAAATCAGTGTCATCAGAAGGTCATTGGGATGCTTCATCATCACATCTATGTCACTTTAAGGGGGTGACCTAGTCTCTCAGTGCCTAAGCCTCATTCTTTATGAAGCAGGAAGGAGGATCTGCTCTTACGACCTCATGAAGGGGTTGTGAAAAGGCCGGTGTCAGTGCCGAGGAAATGCTTTTAGCCTTTTGGCAAATGATGTCATTTAATACATCAACTTAACCTTCCTTGGTACAAGTTGGAGTTTAGCTCTCAAAGCTATTTGTGATGACAGTGAGGCATGATCCCATTCCATTTGGGTTTGCTTATTGAAACTCTTCAGGGGGAGAAAAGCACCCTCCCTGAGTGGTGGGAAAATGGCTCTTCTTCACCTGGGAGGCAGGTGTGTTCCTCAAAGGCTGTGAGGAAACCAGATGTTGAGAAAGCAAGCCCCTCTGGCCCGTGGAGTTACACCCTGATTCCTGAGGTGCCTGTCTGCTCTCATTGCCATCAAGTAAACAATACTTGATCAAAATTCCTGGAAACATGGGTTGGGTAGAGTGACTCAAGCCTGTAATCCCAGTACTTTGGGAGGCTGAGGCAGGAGGATTGCTTGAGCTCAGGAGTTTGAGACCAGCCTGGGTGATACAGAGAGACCTTGTTTCTACTAATAAAAAACAAAAACAAAATAGCCAGGCGTGGTGGCACATGCCTGTAGTCCCAGCTACTCGGGAGGCTGAGGTGGGAGGATCACTTGAGACTGGGAAGTGAATGTTGCAGACCCAGCCTGGGCAACAGAGTGAGCCGAGATTGCGCCATTGTACTCCAGCCTGGGTAACAAGAGCGAAACTCCGTCTCAAAAAAAAAAGAACAGTCTTCTTTTCTTTTTTCTTTTTTTTTGAGGTGGAATCTTGCTCTGTTGCCAGGCTGGAATGCAGTGGTGCAGTCTCGGCTCATTGCAACCTCCGCCTCCTGGGTTCAAGCGATTCTCCTGCCTCAGCCTCCGGAGTAGCTGGGACTACAGGCCCACACCACCACACCCAGCTAATTTTTTTAGTAGAGGTGGGGTTTCACCATGTTGGCCAGGATGGTCTCAGTCTCTTGACCTCATGATCTGCCTGCCTCAGCCTCCCAAAGTGCTGGGATTCCAGGCATGAGCTACTGTGCCTCGCCTTTTTTCTTTCTTTTCTTTTTTTTTTTTTTTTTTGTCCAGGCTGGAGTGCAGTGGAGCAGTCTCGGCTCACTGCAACCTCTGCCTCCTGAGTTCAAATGATTCTCCTGCCGCAGCCTCCTGAGTAGCTGGGATTACAGGCACTTGCCACCATGCTCAGCTAATTTTTGTTTTTTAGTAGAGATGGGGTTTCACTATCATGGCCAGGCTGGTCTTGAACTCCTGACCTCAGGTGATCCACCCGCCTCAGCCTCCCACAGTGCTGGGATTGTAGGCGTGAGCCCTGCGCCCAGTGGAAATGATCGTTTTCTAATCCATGCAGTTGGCACTCCCTGGTCCTCCTCTCTGGTGCCGGGTATACCACAGATACAGGTTGTGCTGCCCAGGGTGTTCTGGACGGGAGTGGAATTCACCGACTGTGCCACCTGCCTCTGCTTACATGTCCTTCTCCTGTCTTTCTAGATGTTCAAAGGGCCTGAAAAGGACATAGAGTTTATCTACACAGCCCCCTCCTCGGCAGTGTGTGGGGTCTCGCTGGACGTTGGAGGAAAGAAGGAATATCTCATTGCAGGTGCGTATGAGTGGGGCCATCAGCCAGAGGCGTGCTCAGAAGCAAGGCTGTTCCTTGACGCGGTCCAGGGCTCATTTCCCAGGTTCCGCGGGCAGGGAGGCGGAGAAGCTGAGGAATAGTGAGGCAGGGTGCACGGTGCCCTGTCTGCCACTTCCCATCAGAGAATGCTAGTGAATGTTCACCTACCTGCCAGTTTCCTTGGAAATTTAAGATTGGTGGACAAAAAGGTGAGCATTTTTGCCTTTTGTTCCTAAAAGGGAGGCGTGTGCAGGGTGCTGGAAATGTGCAAGGCAGAGAAACTCTTCTGCCATCAGGAGGGCCGAGAGCTTGTGTGAAGTCTGTTGAAGACTTGCTTGACTTATTTCTTCATCTGTCTCCTTTTTTTTTATTGTGGTAAAATATATGTAGCAAAATATAACCATGTTAACCATTTCTTTCTTTCTTTTTTTTTTGAGATGGAGTCTAGCTCTGTTGCCTAGGCTGGAGTGAGTGGCACAATCTTGGCTCACTGTAACCTCTGCCTCCAGGGTTCAAGCGATTCTCCTGCCTCATCCTCCCAACTAGCTGGGATTACGGGCATGCGCCACCACACCTGGCTAACTTTTTAAAATATTTTTAGTAGAGAAGAGGTTTCACAATGTTGGCCAGGCTGGTCTCGAACTCCTGACCTCAAGCGATCAGCCTGCCTAAGCCTCCCAAAGTGCTGGGGTTACAAGCGTGAGCCACCACACCCGGCCTACAATTCTGTGGTTTTAGTATATTCACAGAGTTATGCAACCATCACTGTAGTCAGAACGAAATCCTATATTCTTGAGCTATTACCCTCCTAACGCCCCCTCTCCCCACACCCCAGCCCAAAGCAGCCACTAGCATACTTCCTGTCTCTACAGATTTCTCTATGCTCGGCTTTCCTAGGAACGGAATCCTACATGTGGCCTTGCATAACTGGCTTCTTCCGTGTTTCCAAGGCTGATCATGTGACAGCATGTATGAGACTTTCATTCCTGTCTAGGATATTCTGTTGTACGGAGCGGCCACATTTTGTGTATCCTCTCATCATCTGATGGGCATTTGGGTTGTTGCCACTGTTCGACAGTTGTGACAAATGCTGCAGTGAACATGGTGTGTGGGTTTTTGAAGGGACCTGTTCTCATTTTTCTCGGGTGTATCACTGGCAGTGGAATTGGGGTTGAGGGGGTTTGGGTGACTTTAGATTTAACCCTTTGAGGAGCTGCCGAACCGTTTTCCAAAGCAGCTGTATCATTTTACATGCCCAGTATTATCTATGATTTTCATAATAAGAAAAAGAAAATCGACTGGAGAGGGGTAAGTGGACGAAGATCACCTGTGGTGCGAAGACCTTCCCGGCTAGCTAATGCCCTCAGAAAACCACAGGGAGGCAAAAGAGCGGGGGTGGCTGCACAGTACATGTCGTGGCACATGGCCGAGGCGTGGTCTGCAGTGTGGCATTCAGGGGCTGCTGCAGCGTGTGCACAGAACAGCACAGGAGGAGATTGCCTGGTGTGTTGGCGTCTGCTGTGTCTCTCCTTCAGTTCTTTACTGTATTTGTTAAAGCTTTAAATTATGGCATCACACCTGTAATCCCAGCACTTTAGGAGGCTGAGGCTGGTGGATCACGAGGTCAAGAGATCGAGACCATCCTGGCCAACATGGTGAAACCCCATCTCTACTAAAAAATATAAAAATTAGCTGAGCCTGGTGGCGTGCACTTGTAGTCCCAGCTACTCGGGAGGCTGAGGCAGGAGAATTGCAGAGGTTGCAGTGAGCCGAGATCGCGCCACTGCACTCCAGCCTGGTGCCTGGTGACAGAGGGAGATTCTGTCTCAAAATAAAATAAAATTATGACATCTTTGACTTTTGTCATCAGAAAAGTAAAATCTGGAGAGACGAGAAAGGAGACAAAATCCCCCATGGTGCAGGGAACTTAATTCCAGTTTTCTGTGTCCTCTTTTTGTTCCTAGTCCATCGGGAACAGCCTTTCAATTAAGTCCCGCAGTCCCAGCTCAGTCTCCTCACACTGCCCTCTAGGGGTTGTCTGGCCAAACTGCAGAGCTGTGGAAGGACAAAGGGTGGGGTTTCCATGCACAGGTAGACTCTTGGGTGCAAAAGTGACCTTGGTCTGAGCCAGCACCGGTCTCCAAACATGCCCAGCTGAATCCTCGCCCATGGCGGGGCTCTCTGCTTTTTGTTTGGTTTTGTTTTGTTGAGATGGAGTCTCTCTCTGTCGCCCAGCCTGGAGGGCAGTGGTGCAATCTCTGGTCATTGCAACCTCTGCTTCCCAGGTTCAAGCAAATCTCCTGCCTCAGCCTCCTGAGGATTGGGAGGATCTCAGACACCCGCCACCATGCCCAGCTAATTTTTTGTATTTTTAGTAGAGAGAGGGTTTTGCCATGTTAGCCAGGCTGGTCTTGAACTCCTGACCTCAGGTGCTCCGCCCACCTCAGCCTCCCAGAGTGCTGAGATTACAGGCGTGAGCCACTGCGCCGGGCCAGCATTAAGTACATTCACGATGTTATGTAACTATCACTACCTATTTCTAGAACTTTTTCGTCATCCCAAACTGAATCTCTGTCCCCATTACTGATACTTCCCTGGTCCTCTGTTCACGCAGCCTCTCCCAGCCACCTTTCTACTTCATCTCCATGAATTTGTGTGATCTCGGCACCTCGTGCAGGTGGGGTCACACCTCCTTCCGTAGCTCACCTGCTGTGCTTCGCATCGTGTCCTCAAGTTCATCCGTGCTGTAGCATGGGTCAGATTTGATTTCTTTTTATGTGCATACATTTTACAGTTTCCAATGTGTCATATTCTTCTCAGTTGAATTCTATAAATGTTTTCAAATTGTTAACATTTCCATTAACTTTATAACACAGACACTACTTAATATCTCAAGGAGGAGGCATGAGGAGGTTATGTTGAGGGCACAGAACTACAGGTGCCAAGTGCTAACAGTTTCTTGCATAAAGAAAATAAGTAAATGGGTTAACCACAGTGGCTCACACCTGTAATCCCAGCATTTGGGGAGGCTGAGGCAGGAGGATGGTTGAAGGTTAGGAGTTCATGATCAACCTGGACGATATAGCAAGACCCTATATCTACAAAATATGAAGGAAGGAAGGAAGGAAATCAGCTGGGTGTGGTCATGTGCACCTGTAATCCTAGCTGCTTGGGAGGCTGAGGCAGGAAGATCCCTTGAGCTCAGGTGTTTGAGGCTGCAGTGAGCTAGGCCTGCACCGCTGCACTCCAGCCTGGGTGGCAGAGCAAGACCCTGTCTGTATTTTAGAAGAGGAAAAGATAACGACTAAGTGTAATGAAAAGATGTGAGGCGACACAATGAGACGCCCAAGTGAAGGCTCTGGAAAGTGAAGGCTGGAGTTTGAATCTGTGCTCTGACACCTGACTCCTTAATGTCCTTGACTAAGTGACTTTACCTGTCGGTGCCTCCCATGCTGATCAATATGTGGGGGATGGCGACAGTAGTATCTGCCCCACGAGGGGTTGTTGAGAGGGTGAAAGTGGGAGTGGGAGGCCAGAATGATGGTCCCAGAGATGCTGGTTATCTCAGACCTCACTCAAGGGTAGCTGATAGTTTTATTTCTTAAATTGGAGATGGGCCGGGTACAATGGCTCACGCCTGTAATCTCAGCACTTAGGGAGGCCGAGACAGGCAGATCATCTGAGGTCAGGAGTTCAAGACCAGCCTGGCCAACGTGGTGAAACCCCATCTCTCCTGAAAATACAAAAATTAGCTGGGCATGGTGGGGTGCACCTGTAATCCCAACTACTCAGTAGGCTGAGGCAGGAGAATTGCTGGAACCTGGGAGGCAGAGGCTGCAATGAGCCGAGCTCATGCCACTGCACTCCAGCGTGGCGACGAGCAAGACTCTGTCTCAAAAAAAAAAAAAAAAAACAAATTGGGAATGGCAGTGACCCATGCATGTGGCACAGCACTGCGTGACAAGCTGGTGAGTCAATACAGAACTACACTGAAGGTCTACGAAGAGCTAGGGTAGCCTGTAGCAGAATGGGCGTGAAGGCTCTGCTGGAAGTTCACTGCTCCCTGGATCTGTAGCGGGATCCTCACTAGAAAGCTGTCATGGAAAGATTCTGAAGAGCTCTAGTTAAAAAGTGAAAAACAATAAAACCGATGTTGGCAAGGCTGCAGAGAAAAGGGAACACTGACATGTTAGTGGGAATGTAAAAGAGTTCGCTACTGTGGAGCACGCTTTGGAGGTTTCTCAGAGAACTGAGAATGGAAGCAGTATTCGACCCAGCAGTCCCACTCCTGGGTATACACCCAAAGGAAAATAAGTCATTCAATGATATTGCGCCTGTATGTTCATCACCACTGTTTGCAATAGCAAAGACATGGACTCAACCCAAGTGCCCATCCATGGTGAACTGGATAAAGAAAATGTGGTGCGTATATACCACGGAATACTACACAGCTGTAAAAAGGAATGAAATCATGTCCTTTGCAGTGACACAAATGTAGCTGGAAACCATTATCCTAAGGGAACTCATGCAAAAACAGAAAACCAAATACCACATGTTCTCACTTATAAGTGGGAGCTAAATATTGGGTACACATGGTCATAAAAATGGGAACAAGAGACACTGGGGCATACAAGGAGGCAAGAGGGAGGAATTGTGGGGTAAGGGCTGAGAAAACCTAGCTACTGAGCACCATCCTTACTACCTGGGCGCTGGATCCATTTGTATTCCAGACCTCAGGGACACAGTACACCCATGTAACAGATCTGCACATGGACTTTCTGCTTCTAAAATCAAAGTTGAAGAAGACTGTGAGACCTGCCCAGTGGCCAGCTGGCTGTGTATCTTCTCCTCCACCAATGAGGCTGCATTACTTCATCCTCCTCTCCCTGGGAGGGGGAGCAGGGGTGGGGCCGTTGTGGCCACAGTGGCTGACTCACATTGTGGCAAGAGGAGCTTCTCCCATCTGACTTCTTTCCCAGCCTTGGTCAGATGACTCCACATTCAATCTGGCATTTATTTCCTGAATCAGGAACCTAGATTTAGGTTGCCTGGACTCAGGATCGGCCCTTTATCCGGGGGTTAACCAGAAATCATAGGCACGTGAACCACGAAGCTCGGACTGGCTACGGCTGGTGAGTGACCGACCACACGGCCTGAGCGGGCCACCTCCTCTTGGGCTGATGACTCAGCCTCATGTGCAGAGTCGGGTACCAGGAGACTCATACAGAATTGGCCCTGTAATTTTCTTCTGCGTTCCTCTTCTCCAAAAGGAAAAATAAACATACAACCCTTTGTTACAAATTTTAATTCCTGGTTTTCTGTAACCAAGACTCATGCCTCGCTTTTCTCCAAGACAGACATAAGTAGAACATTACAGCAGATGCTCATGGTATGTACGCCCAGCCAAGTCTTAATCAGACCAGAGGGGGTCTTTTCTTTTCTGTTTTTTGGAGTCAGGGTCTCACTCTGTCACCAGGCACCAGGCTGGAGTGCAGTGGCGTGATCTCAGCTCACTGCAGCCTCCACCTCCTGGGTTCAAGCAATTCTCCTGTCTCAGTCTCCCGAGTAGCTGGGACTACAGGTGCAGGCCACCACGCCCAGCTAATTTTTGTATTTTTAGTAGAGATGGACTTTCACCATGTTGGCCAGGATGGTCTCAATGTCTTGACCTTGTGATCCACCAGCCTTGGCCTCCCAAAGGTCTGGGATTGCAGGCGTGAGCCACCGCACCCAACCCAGAGGGGATCTTTTCTTAACATTTATACGTGACAGCCAGTGTTCACATTAGCCCAGTAACTAGTACCATTGAAAAGATACCGTTTTTTGGCCAGTATCACTGGAGGTCAGTAGTTCAATACCACCCTGGCCAACATAGTGAAACCCTGCCTCTACTAAAAAATAAAAAGATTTAGGCACCCATGGTGGCGCACGCCTGTAATCCCAGTTACTTGGGAGGCTGAGGCAGGAGAATTGCTTGAACCCTGGAGGTGGAGGTTCCAGTGAGCAGAGATGGTGCCACTGCACTCCAGCCTGGGTGATAGAGCAAGACTCCGTCTCCAACAACAAAAAAAAGAAAAGATAAAATTTCACTTCATCTCTTCTTCCTGCCATTGCTTACCTTATGTGGAAGCCAGAATTGGTGGTAAAAGGCCAAAATAGAAGATGGCAGGAAAAGGCAGAATGTGAAGCAAATCATGAGAACAAGCACTGGGGGCCTCATCAGTAAAGTTACTGAGCAATTACTATGTAGGGAACTGTGGATACGTAAGGGTTAAGACACAACCCTTACCCTCTATACTTACTCTCTGGCTAAGGAGTGAGATGCAGAAGAAAGTCAAGTCTAATATAAAGTGGGAATTGCTGCTAGTCAAGTGATACAGACAGCCGAAATCACCAAAGAAGCTGGGAAGCCAGGATGGAGTTGCAGCCTGTCTGTGCTGGTGGATGCCCAGGCTGGCCGGGCATGGGGCTGCAGTTTACCTGTACGGGCACCAAATGCCAGAATCAACCAGGATCCAGGAATGGGTTCCTTCCCATGTGTCAGTTTTGCTCCTTCCTGATTTATTCTGAACTCACGGAAAATAGCTGTGGGTCTAGCGGGGAAAGTTACGTATCTAGTTTTGAATTGAGGCCACCCAAACACTTGCCTTGTGAAGTTATAGGATGCGAAATAAACGTTACAGGAGTCATTCTGCTTTCTCATCCTGTTCCGCACCTGGAATGTCACGAGTCTAAACAGATAAAAGGACCCGAAGAGCTCCCAAAGGTAAAGGAGCAGCTAGAACTGGAAGTGCATGGAATTCAAACCCAGGGAGCTGGCACAATGATGGCACTGTGCCCAGGACAATGGAGGCCAATTGTGCCTGCTTGAAGCCCCAGGCAAGCGGGACGCATTTCCATGGCATGGGGGTGCAGACGGCAAGCTGCGTTAGTTCTTCACTGGGCTGCGTTTCTATTAGCGGATCCTCTGAGGCTGGTGCTGTGCCTGAGATCATTAAGTCAGATGAGTGAAACTTTGTCAAACAGAAGTGCTCAGAGCACAGCCTGGGGCTCTGTCTGCTTCTCGAGGAATTACCCATCAGTGTCTGCCAGGCGCAGGTGCACATCACTGACAGCTGTGTCTCTTCACAAGAGGCTGTTGTAGCAGGAGGATCGGGTGGTTTTTTTGTTGTTTTGAGTCTCACTCTGTCACCCAAGCTGGAATGCAGTGGCATGACTTGACTCACGGCAACCTCTGCCTCCTGAGTTCAAGCAATTCTCCTGCCTCACCCTTCCGAGTAGCTGGGACCACAGGCATGTGCCACCACACCTGGCTAATTTTTTTGTATTTTTATTTTATTTATTTATTTTTAGATGGAGTTTCATTCTTGTCATCCAGGCTGGAGTGTCGTGGCATGATCTCGGCCCACTGTAACCTATGACCCAGGGTTCAAACAATTCTCCTCCCTCAGCCTCCTGAGTAGCTGGAATTACAGGCACCCGCCACCATGCCTGGCTAATTTTTGTATTTTTACTAGAGACAGGGTTTCACCATGTTGGCCAGACTGGTCTCAAACTTGTGACCTCGAGTGATCTGCCCACCTTGGCCTCCCAAAGTGCTGGGATTACAGGTGTGAGCCACTGTGCCCAGCCTGAAAGATGAGTTTTTATTTTATTTATGTATTTTTTTCTTTTTTGAGATGGAGTCTCGTTCTGTCACCCAGGCTGGAGTGCAGTGTTGCCATCTTGGCTCACTGCAACCTGCACCTCCCAGGTTCAAGTGACCCAGCTGCCTCAGCCTCCTGAGTAGCTTACAGGCATGTGCTACCATGCCTAGCCAAGTTTTTTGTATTTTTAGTAGAGACGGAGTTTCACTATGTTAGCCAGGCTGGTCTCTAACTCCTAACTAACCTCAAGTGATCCGCCCGCCTTGGGCTTCTAAAGTGCAGGGATTTAGAGGCATGAGAGTTTTGAAATGATTTCCATAGCTGTCATTAGGTTCTGCACCACACTCCTTTGTTCTTTTCCTCCTGCTTGGACAATGCACGGCTGTTGCCAAGGTAGAATCTCCAGCCCTGGAAGGAGGCAGCCGAGGCAGGAGCCTGAAGTACAGAAAGGAGCCGCAGCTCTCCATGCCTGATGAAGGGAATTCAGGGCAGTTTCCTCATTTTCAAAAATTCCATGTTTTGGCTCTTCTTCATGGGAAAATGCAGAATTACAAGTTCAAACTCAAATGGGAGAAATGCCTATGAGTTAATATTTTATGGAAAAAAACAGGAGATAATACAGTCTACATACTGCACGATGTTTTGTGTATGAAGATGCACGTATAAGAGAATATTGGCCGGGCGCAGTGACTCACCTGTCATCCCAGCACTTTGGGAAGTCAAGGTGGGAGGACCACTTGAGCTCAGGAGTTCAAGACCAGCCTGGGCAAATTAGTGAGATATCATCTTCCTACTTTTTTTCTAGAATAAAATTTAATTAAAAAGAATATTGGGGCCAGGCATACTGACTCATGCCTGTAATCCCAGCACTTTGGGAGGCCAAGGCGGAGGTATCGCTTGAGCCCAGAAGTTTGAGACCAGCCTGAGTAACGTAGCAAGACACCGTCTCTACAAAAAAATAAATAAGCAGGGTGAGCAGGTGTCATGGTTCACACCGATAGTCCCAGCTATTTGGGAGGCTGAGGTGGGAGGGTCGCTGAGCCTGGGAGGTCAAGGCTGCAGTGGGAGCCGTGATCATACCGTTGCACTCTGGGCTGAGTGAGTGACAGAGCAAGACTCTCTCAAAATCAGCCCTGGAACATTGGAAGGAGATACATCAAAATATTAGCTGGGGGTAATGAAAGTAGGGAAGTTTTTCTTGATTGTTTCCTACATTTAACTACATTTAAGTTTCTATCAGCGAACGTGCATTATGGGTTTTTTTCCACTTTTTATTTTTCTGAGACAGAGTCTCGCTTTGTCACCCAGGCTGGAGTGCATGGCGCTATCTCAGCTCACTGCAACTTCTGCCTCTGGGGTTCAAGAGTGATTCTTGTGCCTCAGCCTTCCACAATGCTGGGATTACAGGAGTGAGCTACCATGCCCAGCCACATGTTATGTTTAAACTCAGAATAGAGAGTGCACAGTATGGTTACAGCGAAATCCCGGCACCCCTGCGCCGGGTGCAGGATCTGGGCAGAAGGAGGACTTGACCCTCTGAGCTTGGTGACCCTGTCTCTCCGCAGGAAAGGCCGAGGGGGACGGCAAGATGCACATCACCCTCTGTGACTTCATTGTGCCCTGGGACACCCTGAGCACCACCCAGAAGAAGAGCCTGAACCACAGGTACCAGATGGGCTGCGAGTGCAAGGTAAGCGGGTCCCGCCTCCCCTGGGGCATCACCTCCTCCCACTGTCTCCAGATGGACAGTGGGGGTTTTGGTCCCTGGCTTTCCAGGGCCTCTTGATCCTCAGGTCCTAATTTAAGACTGGGCTCTGGGAATGTATGGTCATCCCAGGAATGAGGCTGTCTGGCTGGAGACAGAGCCTTTGGCCCCCGGTCCCTGGAGAGCTCTGAACACATCTCTGCCAAGGGGTGTCTGGAGGCTGTCGCAGTGGCTCAGCCTATAATCCCAGCACTTTGGGAGGCCAAGGTGAGAGGGTTGCTTGAGGTCAGGAGTTTGAGATCAGTGTGGCCAACATGGCAAAACCCTGTCTCTACAAAAACACAAAAATTAGCCAGGTGAGGTAATGCATGCCTGTGATCCCAGCAACTTTGGAGGCTGAAGCTCGAGAATTGCTCGAACCTGAAAGGTGGAGGTTGCAGTGAGCCCCAAGATCGCACCACTGCACTCCAGCCTGGGTGACAGAGTAAGACTCCATCTCAAAAAAAAGTGGGAGGACGTCTGGAAGGCTAGGAGATTGGAGAGTAAGAGCATGAATTCAGCTCTGTTACCTGTAGTTTCTAGCAAAAGGAGCTGTGTGGGGAGAAAATGGTCCTATGGGTAATTTTCTACAAATGTGCAAGTGTAAACGCTTATGAGAGGGCGCTGCAGGCATTACGATTTTTCCAACGTTCCTGACATTTCCACACCTGGGTCGGTGTCTACGTGGGGTCTGTCTGCTGAGAACACCTGAACACGGGCTCCTCTTAAAATCAGCCCGGAGGTTGTGCCAGGCACAGCTCTAGCAGCGAAGCTCTGAGATGTGGCTGTGGAGGGTGAGATCGCCGCCTCCAGGGCTCCCAGGCTGGCCCCTATCCCATGGGCTCCTAGCACCCTGTCCCCACCCTCCCTGCAGGAAGCATTGCTGAGTGCTAGGTACCCCCCACCCCCTATCATCCACAGTGAGTCTGAGGAGACTCGGGTGAGGCTGCGGGGATCGGCCTTCCCTGGGGAGCTGCCTGGGGCCACCCTCCCTCCCAGTGGCCACCAGCCCCTTCTCCGCAGGTTCAGAACAGGAATTCTGAACCCAGTCTCCAGCCATATGTATATTAAGCAAAACTCCTCTGTGCCCAACATGAAATCAAAGCAAGTTCTTTCTTTTTCTTTCCACGACCGTGAGGGTGGTCAACCTCTTGTATTCTTGGGTTCCTTTGCTGAATTGCTAGTTGCCGATGACCTTGTCTGGAGCTTGAGAGCAAGAATGGGCCTTTTCCCGGCCTTTTTTGCTCAGCTGGAATCTATCTCCAGGAGACCCAGGCCCTTTTATCATTGCTTTGTCCCTGGGAGGGCAGGGCCAAGATGAGGCCATTCTCTCATGCTCGGCGAGGTAGAAGAGACGGCTGCAGCAGTAGGGGGGCTACAGTGGGCAGGGTGCAGCGTCCCTGCAGGTGAGCCCCCCTCTGAGGCCAGCTGCCTGCCGCTGCAGGAGCTGTGGGACTCTGGAGAGGCTGCAATCCCTGCACACCGCAGACAGGGGTCTGGACCTGCCCCCTGAGAGGCCTCCGCCTACCCCTTCCTGGGTCACTGACACATCTCCCTCCGTGTGCCCCTCCCCAGATCACACGCTGCCCCATGATTCCCTGCTACATCTCCTCCCCGGACGAGTGCCTCTGGATGGACTGGGTCACAGAGAAGAACATCAACGGGCACCAGGCCAAGTTCTTCGCCTGCATCAAGAGAAGTGATGGCTCCTGCGCGTGGTACCGTGGTGCAGCGCCCCCCAAGCAGGAATTTCTTGACATCGAGGACCCATAATCGGGCCTGCCACAGTCCTGTGGCCAACTGCCAAGCCTCCAAGGGTTTCGACTGGTCCAGCTCTGATATCCCTTCCTGGAAACAGCATGAATAAAACACTCATCCCATGGGTCCATGTTAGTGCGATTCTGCTCCCGCCTCTCCTTGTAGACACGGTTGTGGGTCTGGAGGGAGACGTGGGTCCAGGGTCATCCCATCTTCCCTTCGCCAGGCACTGTGTGTCTGGGGCTTTGATCCTTGGGGGCAGGCAGGGCAGGGACACGAGGCTTCCCTCTCAGTCCCTGCCTTGGCACCGTCACAGACGCGAGCAGGCAGCACTTAGGGATCTCCCAGCTGGGTTAGGGCAGGGCCTGGAAATGGGAATTTTGCAGAAACTTTCGAGGGTCGTTGCAAGACTGTGTAGCAGGCCTACCAGGTCCCTTTCATCCTGAGAGGGCAGGGCCCTTGTTTTCTGCAGCTTCTACACCTCTGGCCCTACTGTAGCACTCCCTACCCCTGGCAACTGCCCCCGTCGCCCCAGTGCCCACCATGAACTCCCAGCACCTGTGACTCCCCCATGTCCAGGGGCAGCCTGGAACCAATGGCTCGTTCTCGAAGGAGCCCCATGCATCCTATTAATCCTCAGAATTCCAGTGGGAGCCTCCCTCCGAGCCTTGTAGAAATGGGAGTGAGAAACCCTAGTTGAGCCACGTTTCAGCCTCAGCTGAGTCTTTCTGTTCTCCCGCACCCCCCACCCCCCACCCACATGCTCCCCAGCTGACGGGGAATCTGTAAGGTCCTGTCCTGAGGCTGTTGTGTGGGGCTGGTGGCTGCCCTCAAGATCCCTCCTCAGCTGCTGCAGTCATTGCTTTGTGCCCCTCCTGGCATCAGGTGCCTGGATTGAGCTGTGCGGCTTTGCTTTGTCTGGGCTTGTGTGCGGGGCCTGGCTGTGCCCCCATTTGCACATCCTGAGGAGGGGAAAAGCTGGGTCTTGCTGTGCCCTCCCGCGTGTAGTGTTCTCTCCCTCAGAGACTGACAGGCATCGTTCTCCATGGGGCTTTCTGCACGTGACGCTGGATAAGCATAGTAAGTCCAGCCTAGGAAGGGAAGGATTTTGGAGGTAGGTGGCTTTGGTGACTCTCACTTCTTTCTGAGCCTCCAGGACACTGTGGCCTGTTTTAGAGACATCTCATTTTTCTAAAGGTGAATTCACAGATGATATGTGAACCTGAGTTGCAGATATACCAACTTCTGCTTTTATTTCTTCAATTACAAAGATTACCTAGTTAAGAAACTTCCTAGGGAACTGGGGAACCTATGTGTTCTCTGAAGCTAGTGAGATAGGGGTTAAGATAGGAAGAACTTTCTCAGTAATGATAAGGAGAATCTCTCATTTCCTCCTACCTGTGTTGTAAAGATAAACTGACGCTATACATGCACATTATGCAGACATGTATACACACACACACAGTGACACCGAAGCCTGACGCCTGCGCATGGTCCTGCAAAACGCTTCCAAAGCCACTTAAGCCTGTTCTGTCGGCAGCAACCCCAAAGCACCCGTTAAGACTCCTGACCCCCGAGTGCCCTGAGCCCCCGTGCCACCCGGGACCTGGTCAGCACAGACCTTGGTGACTTCCCTTTCTAGGGCAGACTGGGAGGGTTTCCAGGCATCAGCCCCTGCCCCACAGGCGCGTTCATGCTGTACAGTGATCTAAAGTTGGTAAGATGTCATAATGGACCAGTCCATGCCATTTCAGTGTATACAACTCCACCAGACCCCTCTGACCCATATAACACCCCACCCCCGTTTGCTTCCTGTAAGGTGATATCATATGTAACATTTACTCCTGTTTCTGCTGATTTTTTTAATGTTCTGGTTTGTTTTGACATCAGCTGTAATCATTCCTGTGCTGTGTTTCTTATTACCCTTAGTAGGTGTTAGACTTGGACTTTAAAAAAAAAAAAAAAAAGGTTTCTGCATCGTGAAAGCATCTGACTCTGACCCTGAGTGGAAAGCGTGGCCTCTGGGGTGGCTTCCTTCAGGTCTTTTGGTTCTCTGAGTATTCTTTGCTTTCATCTGTCTCTCGTCTTTGGTTCTCCAGTTCAAATTTTTACAAAGTAAAGGATCTTTGAGTAGGATTGATCTGAAAGGCGGCCTTTATATTCGATCCACACACGTTGGTCTTTTAACCATGCTGATCAGAAAACAAAACCGGTCAAGATAAGTTCCCGGTGGCAGCCGAGACGTGAAGCCGCTCAAATACCTTCCCGGTGAATAATGGCGATATACATATAGTATAAGAAGGCTCTCCATTTGGCATCGTTTAATTTATATGTTATGTTCTAAGCACAGCTCCTTTCTCCTTTTCATCCTGCAAGTAAAATATTTAAAGTTTACATTGTAGTTATTTTCAAATCTTTGCTTGATAAGTATGAAGAAATCTCGGACTTGCTGCCATAATTTAAAGCTCTGTTGATTTTGTTAGTTTCTGTTTGGATTTTGGGGGAGGGGAGCACTGGGTTTATGCTGGAATATGGAGTCTGAGACCTTCCTGTGCAGGGAACACACAAGAGTTGCTGAAAGTTGACAAGCAGACTGCGCATGTCTCTGATGCTTTGTATCATTCTTGAGCGATCGCTCGGTCCGTGGACAATAAACAGTATTATCAAAGAGAATGTGGGCTGTCTCCGTGTGGCTGTATCCGATGTTCAGAACGGCCACTTTCTAGCTGAAGAATAGGAATCCGCCCTTGCAAAGGAGGCTTTCCTGTCCCAGGGGAGAGGTGCTCCCTGTGTCCTCCAGAGAAACGGCTGGTGTGCTTTGAGTCAAATGTGGGGTGCAGGCCAGGCGTGGTGGCTCACACCTGTCATCCCAGCACTTGTGGAGGCCAAGGCAGGTGGATCGTTTGAGCCCAGGAGTTCGAGACCAGCCTGGCCAACATAGCAAAACCCCATCTCTACCAAAAATAGGCGTGGTGGCACGCATCTGGTCCTGGCTACTCAAAAGGCTGAGATGGGAGGATCACTGGAGCCTGGGAGGCAGAGGTTGCAGTGAGCTATAATCACGCCACTGCACTTCAGCCTGGGCAACACAGTGAGACCCTGTCTCAAGAAAAAAAAGAAAAGTGAGGTTCAGTGGCAGAGATGGGACAGATAAGAGCAAATGTGGTTTTCTTAGCTGGATGAAGACGTGGAAGCAGATGACAGGACCCTCTTCATTTAGCACATGCCTCCACCTTTTATTATGGAGACGCTCAGGTCCACACACCCATCTCCCAGCTTCAACACTGAGGGCTCATGGCCAGCACTAGACCTACATTCAGCCTTCACCCTCTCTGCCCAGAATTATTTGGAAGAAAAAATCCCAGGCATCAAATAATCTCATTTATAAATGTTCCAGTACACATATGGTTAAAAAATAAGTTAAAACCTTTTTCCAGGCCGGGCATGGTTGTTCACACCTGTAGTCCCAGCACTTTAGGATGCCAAGGTGGGCAGATTGCTTGAACCCAGGAATTCAGGACCAGCCTGGACAACATGGAGGAACCCCATTTCTACAAAAAATACAAAGATGAGGTGGGCGTGGTGGTGCAAGCCTGTAGTCCCAGCTGCTCAGAAGGCTGAGGTGGGAGGATCACTTGAGCCCAGGAGGTAGAGGTTGCAGTGAGCTGAGATTGCGCCACTGCACTCCAACCTGGATGACAGAGTGAGATCCTGTCTTTAAAAAAAAAAAAAAAAAAAAAATCCAAAATAGCTTTATCATACCTTAAAAGCGTACTTAGAATTCACCATGTCATCTAACATCCAGTCAGTGGTCTTACAGCTCTGACTGTCTCATAGATGCTTTTGTGTGGTTTATGGATTTGAATGAGGACCCAGATAAGACCCATCCATTGCAGTCGGTTGATCTGACTTCTAGGTGTCTGTCTCTCTCCTTTTAAATAACTATTGCTTTTCCTCCAAGGTCAATTTGAACATTGAGTTTGAAGCCCTTCCTTTCTCCCTCCCTCCTTTCTCCCTCCCACCTCCCCTCCATTCCTTTCTCCTTCCTCCCCCTTCCTCCCTCCTCCCCTCCATCCCTCCCTCCTCCCTCCCTCCTCCCTCCTCCCTCCCTCCTCCCTCCTCCCTCCCCCTTCATCCCTCCCCCTTCTTTCCTCCCTCCCTCCCTGCCTCCCTCTCCCTTTCTTCTTTCCTTTTTTGAGACAGAGTCTCACTCCATTGCCCAGGCTGGAGTGCATCAGCATGATCTTGGCTCAATGCAACCTCTACCTTGAGAGTAGCTGAGATTATAGGTGTGCACCACCATGCCGGGCAAATTCTTCTATTTTTAGTAGAGACGGGGTTTCACCATGTTGGCCAGGCTGGTCTCAAACTCCTGGCCTCAAGTGATCCTCCTATGTCGGCCTCCCAAAGTGCTGAGTTTACAAGCGTGAGCCACCATGCCTGACCTCCCCAGTCTCCTATTCTACACGTTGTTTCTCCCTGTCCCACCCTATCTCGTGCTGAGAAAGGTCCCATGATAATTCAAACTTCCATCAAAAGTCTTATAATGCTTCGCCATATGGACATTCTTTAATGGCATATTTGAACGGTTGCCCACCCCCAACCCATGTGTACAGTTTGTGATGCAGAATTTGTTATTCCGGGGTCAGCCAGAAGAATCCGTTTCCTACTGCGTGCAGCTGTTGTCTAAAAAGCAAGAACACACTTGAAGACATCTGAAGCCACAAGCAGGAAGCTTGCCCCAATGTCACGTTAAATTCCATCCCCTTGCTGGGCGTGGTGGCTCAAGCTGGTAATCCAAGCACTTTGGGAGGCCGAGGCGGGTGGATCACGAGGTCAAGAGATCGAGACCATCCTGGTCAACGTGAAACGGGGTTGACCACCTGGTCAACATGGTGAAATACAAAAAATTAGCTGGGCATGGTGGCCCGTGCCTGTAATCCCAGCTACTCAGGAGGCTGAGGCAGGAGAATTGCCTGAACCCAGGAGGTGGAGGTTGCGATGAGCTGAGATCGCGCCATTGCACTCCAGCCTGGGTAAAAAGAGCGAAACTCCATCTCAAAAAAAAAAAAGAAAAAAAAAATCCCCTTAATATCATCTACTGCAGAAATACCTGGATTGTTTCTTTTATATGTCCAAATATGTAGGGAAAACGGTCGAGTGGTATACTATAATAAAACTTTCCATTTCATACAAATGAGCTTGCTTGGCGTTTGCAGCCCACATGTGGAGTTTTAGTAAGCAGCACGCCAGCTGATTGCTACCCTGTCCATTTATTTATGTATTTAGGTCAAACTTAAATTCGTCATGGAAATTTTAAAACATACACAAAAATGCAGAGAATGATATAACCAACTCTGTGTGTCTATGATCTGTTTTCAACAATTATCCATGTTTTGCTGATCTTTGCAAATGATTTAAAATCAGTTTGTAGGCTGGGCGTAGTGGCTCACATTTGTAATCCCAGCACTTTGGAAGGCCAAGGCAGGTGGATCACGAGATCAGGAGTTTGAGACCAACCTGGCCAGCGTGGTGAAACCCCATCTCTACTAAAAATACAAAAATTAGCCAGGCGTGGTGGCATATGCCTGAAGTCCCAGCTACTTGGGAGGCTGAGGCAGGAGAATCACTTGAACCTGGGAGGTGGATGTTTGTTACAGTGAGCCGAGATCTCTCCACCACTCCATCTCAAAAAAAAAAAAACAACTAAGCCAGGCGTGGTGGTGGGCACCTGTTATCCCAGCTACTTGGAAGGCTGAAGCAGCAGCATGGCTTAAACCCAGGAGGTGGAGGTTGCCATGAGCCGAGATTGTGTCACTGTGCTCCATCCTGGGCAACAGAGTGAGACTCCGTGTAAACAAGGGAAGAAAAAATCAGTTTGTAGATCCACATATGGGGTAATGACATTGTTAGGGACACAACCGGACACCATGGTTTCCTCTCAGTCTTGCTTATCCTGTGAAAGAAAAATGAATGGGCGTAGCTGAGGCCAGCCTGGTGCCCTCATCCTGCTCCTGGCCTGACCACTGGTAATAATAATGATGCAAATATGTTCACTCCTTCATGACCTGCATGTTCTTAAGTCCTTTGTGGAAAGAGTCCAGGGTTGTTTCATTCACCAGCATGTGGAACACAAAAGGAGAAATATCTGTTGGACAAATCAATTTGTTTGGTGCCACAGGGCGACAGGAAGGGGTGCCAGCCCAGAACAGTGAGGGCTCCATGTGGCAGAGGCCTGGAGCTTCTACCCCAGGAGCCAGGGGCTGGGGCCCTTCGGGTCCCTCTGGGCAGGAAGGAGCTCAAAGAGGTGAAAATTTGGGGGAGATGGCTGGCGCCCAGAGACGGCTGGCACCACAGGGGCGGGGACTGCAGGAGGCTGTGTGGGGCCAGGACTTGGAGGAGGGTGACAGAGCAAGGCGAAGGGCTAGCGAGTGTGAGCATGAGAGTCTGTGGGTTTTCAAAGTGTGTGTGTGTGAGGATGTAAGAATGTGTGTGTGTGTGTGTGTGTTTTGGGGGAAATCCCTGGGGCCAAACTTACTGAGGGCATTCTGCCCAGATGCATTCAGGGAAAGGACCTCTGCCAGCCTAGGGCACATCTGGCTGAGGTGCCCCTTCTAGAGAGCAGTACCAGGGGATTGATGCAGGGGATCCACAGCCTGAAGACCAGGGCGTACCTCCCCAAACAGCTGGCTACCTGGAGGGGCTCTTTCCCTTCCCTTCCCAACAGCCAGCTGCCTGGAGGGGCTCTTTTCTTTTCTTTCCCTTTCTTTTCTCCCTTCCCTTCCCTCCGATTCCTTTCCGTTCCCTTCCCTCCCCTCCTTTCCCTCCCTCCCTTCCTTTTTTTTTTTTTTTTTTTTTTTTTTTTTTTGAGGTAGCATTTCACTCTTGTTGCCCAGGCTGAAGTGCAGTGGCACAATCTTGGCTCACTGCAACCTCCACCTCCCGGTTTCAGGTGATTTTCCTGCCTCAGCCTCCCGAGTAGCTGGGACTACAGGCATGCGCCACCATGCCTGGCTAATTTTTTGTATTTTTAGTAGAGACGGGGTTTCACTGTATTAACCAGGATGGTCTCCATCTCCTGACCTCATGATCTGCCCGTCTTGGCCTCCCAAGGTGCTGGGATTACGGGCATGAGCCCCTGGAGATCTGTCCTATTCAAAGGAGGCAGAGAGCCCCCAAAATGATTGAGGTTGGGAATTCCAACCAACGATGGGGGAGAGGTATTCAACTAATAGAGATTACCGAAATAAAACAAGAGAAAAGGCCGAGCATGCGGCTCATGACTGGAATCCCAGCACTTGGGGAGGCTGAGGTGGGTGGATCACCTGGGGCCAGGAGCTTGAGCTCAAACATGGTGAAACCCCATCTCTACTAAAAATACAAAAATTAGCTGGGCATGGTGGTGCGCACCTGTACTTCCAGCTACTTGGGAGTCTGAGGCACAAGAATTGCTTGAACCTGGGAGGTGGAGGTTGCATGGGGCCAAGATTGCACCACTGCACTCCAACCTGGGCGACAGAGCGAGAGTCCAAAGAAAAAAGAAAGAGAAAAAACTACAAAATATGTATCCTGACTTGTCCCAAAGCGTCTCAGAGCAGCCGCTGCTCTTGCTAGCGCCCTCTGTGGTCCCAGCTCCTGGCCACCAGCTGCCTGCACCAGGGCTGTGGCCTTGCACAGCTGTTTTCCTGGCACAGTCAGATGCCTGAAGGTCAACACCATTTAGGAAGGATGACTTTCTCCCCTCCCTCTGAGACTAGAAACAAAATGGAAGCATGGTAAGAATGGTGGCAAGCAGCCAAAAGAGCCACTTCCTTTGAGTATCGACAGGTGACCTGGCGTCATGGTTTCCGTATTCCCCAAGCGCCTGTGCCTGGCAGCTGCCTGTGCTGTGCACCTTCTGGGGCGATGCTAATGACATATTTCCTGGGAGCCCTGCCCTATCTGCAGCAATGGCAAGGACAGCATTTGTCGCCCTTCTTCCTAAGGAAGGCGGCATCCCTCCCAAACCTGGGAACCCAGTCTCCGTGGACAGCATAGACACCTGAGAAAAGGGTTTGCGTCAGAGGCGGGTGACAGAGGCTCTATCGGTCCAGAAATCAATAGCCTGTGAGTCCAGCAAGTCACCTGACTGACGTGCAGGGTGCCACTACAGCAGGAGGGGGATCTAGGCTGAAAATCCTCACTTGAAATGGCCTGGATACCCCAGAGACTCAGCACCCGTGAAATGCAACCCCGAAGGTGGAAGAGCAAGTCCGTCATTGCACTCACCTGCCAGGCGAGGCAGGAATGCTGCTACTGCATGCAATTCAGCGGCAGTATGCCCACCCCTACAGACCCAAAGGGGCCTGCAGTTGTCCACCACACCCAAAGCATGCATGTGCGTGTCTGGGCTGTGGGTGACGAGCTCTTGGACCCTCTGGGATTCTAGCACCGAGAGCACATAAGGGCACACCTTGAACACCTCTTGAATGAATGCATGTGTGAATGTCAACAGAGTTTTTCAGCTTTTCTTAGAAAGGACTGGGCTTTGTAGGTGTTCTCCCGCCCCACCCCCCACAAAAGAAATACTTCAGCTGGTGTGGTGTTGATGTGATAACCTGCTTTCTGCCAGCTAAAACGAACTCTCTCAGACTAAAAGCTGTTCAGGCTTTATGTCAGCTTCTTGAGCCGGACAGACTCCATCTGAGCTACTTCATTTTAGTTATTTTCCCACCATTAAGTGTGTAACTGTAGTATGTAGCTGGGGCAGGCTGACACTGGGCACCCAGGAAGGCATTTGTTGATAAGAGGCTGAGTTAAGTGCTACCAGCAGAGCCTGGGAATGCAGGTGCAGTGAGCGCCCAGAGCCTGTTATCTATCAGTTGTACGTCTTTCACGACAGCTTCACCCCTGGCACCTGGCACTGTTTTATTTCTCATGTACCAGTTTATCTTTTAACTTTTTGCTTACTCCGCTTTTGTGAAAGATTGGCTTCAGCTAAGTTCCCCCTCCCTTTTATAACTGGGTATAAAAGACCACCTTTTTCTTAGGGGCTGAGAGAATTTTGGGTGTTAGCCACCTCTCGGTCGCTGGCATAATAAAGGACCATAATTCAATCTCAGAGTGTGGAGCATTCCTTGACTTGCTCAGATACAACAGTGACATCTGTGCAGGGGCCTCACAACCAGCCCCATGCCCACTGCCCCATGCCCACCGCCCCATGCCCACCACCCCCAGGCTCACTGACCCATTGCTTTCTTCAGAAAATGGAAATTGTCAGGGTTGTGGAAGCCTCATAAGAGCAGCTCGTGGGAACCCAAACTCACATCAGCTAAACTACTATAGAAGTCAGAAGAGGAGGGCCAGGCACGGTGGCTCACGCCTGTAATCCCAGCACTTTGGGAGGCCGAGGCGGGTGGATCACGAGGTCAAGAGATCGAGACCATCCTGGTCAACATGATGAAACCCTGTCTCTACTAAAAATACAAAAAATTAGCTAGGCACGGTGGCGTGTGCCTGTAATCCCAGCTACTCAGGAGGCTGAGGCAGGAGAATTACTTGAACCCAGGAAGCGGAGGTTGCGGTGAGCCGAGATCGCGCCATTGCACTCCAGCCTGGGTAACGAGAGTGACACTCTGTCTCAAAAAAAAAAAAAAAAAAAAGTCAGAAGGGGTATTATTAATTTGCAATTAGAAATGCAACATGGGGCTGATTTCAGTGGCTCATATCTGTAATCCCAGCACTTTGGGTGGCCGAGGAGGGCAGATCACTTGAGGTCAGGAATTTGAGACCAGCCTGGCTAACATGGTGAAACCCTGCCTCTACTAAAAATACAAAAATTAGCAAGCTTACAAAAATGAGCCAAATTTGTTGATAATTGACACCTGTAAGCTGAGCTACTTGGGAGGCTGAGGCAAGAGAATTGCTTGAACCCAAATGGCAGAGGTTTCAGTGAACCGAGATCGAGTCACTGCACCAGCCTGCACAACCAAGTGACTCAGTCTCAATAAAAGAAAGAAAAGAAACGCAACGTAACGTATGTCTCTCCAGAAATTAGCCCAAATCTTCAGCCATCGGCAGGCTGTGAAACCAGGAGAGGAGCTAAGTCCTTCTTACCTCAACCTCCCAGGCAGGGAGCGACCAGGTAATTTTTGGGTAACAATATAACTATTCTATTAATGCACCCTTTTCTTTTCTTGAGATAAGTTCCAATGGGACTCGTTTTGGTTACAGCTTTATATAACAGAATATTTTATTCTTTCATATTTAATGTTTCTCTGGTTTTCGCTTTAAGGATTTAGAGGTCATTCAGTTGTCTCAAGCATTTCATTTTCCATGTGGTTCTTTCATAAACATTTGTCCACAGTGAGTCCACCATGTGCCAGACAGAGTGAGCCCACAGGGACACACGGATGAATGAGACACGGTCCTGGCTCCTGAGTCAGGGAGGTGTCCACAGAACATTCTGACCTAATGGCAGAGATGGGGTGAATCCAGGAAGACTTTCTTGAGGGAGGTGGTGCTTGAGCTGAGGGTTGAGGGGCAAGTGGGAAAGGAAATTCTAGGCCAAAAACCAGTTTGAACTTGCAGCAGAGATAGCCTGACTGGGGTGGGAGTGGGAGGACGGGGGAAATTTGGATTTGGCTCTGCTGAAGGATCCAGAACTGGGAGTGGCTGGGAATGAGGCAAATTAGACAGGCATGGCCAAGCCCCAGGGACCATTAGAGGCAGCACTAGGGAGCTTGGCTTTCCTCATCAGCATCAGGAGCCAGAGAGGGTATCAATGAGGCAAACAATGAATTTGAGGCTACTTTAAAATATATTATTCTTGGTCGGGTGCGGTGGCTCACACCTATAATCCCAGCACTTTGGGAGGCCGAGGCGGGTGGATCACGAGGTCAAGAGATTGAGACCATCCTGGTCAACAAGGTGAAACCCCGTCTCTACTAAAAATACAAAAAATTAGCTGGGCATGGTGGCGCGCACCTGTAGTCCCAGCTACTTGGGAGGCTGAGGCAGGAGAATTGCCTGAACCCAGGAGGCGGAGGTTGCGCTGAGCCGAGATCGCGCCATTGCACTCCAGCCTGGGTAACGAGAGCAAAACTCCATCTCAAGAAGAAAAATATATATACGTATATATATATACACACATATATATATACTATTCTCAGCCGTGTGGTGGCTCATGCCTGTAATCCCAGCCCTTTGGGAGGCCGAGCTGGGTAGATCACCTGAGGTTAGGAGTTTGAGACCAGCCTGGTCCACATGGCGAAATCACAGCTCTACTAAAAATACAAAACTTAGCCGGGCATGGTGGTGTGCGCCTGTAATCCCAGCTACTCAAAAGGTTGAGGCAGGAGAATCACCTGAACCCAGGAGACGGAGTTTGCAGTGAGCCGATATCATGCCACTCCACTCCAGCCTGAGTAACAGCAAGATTTTGTTTCAGTAAAGTAAAGTATTCTTCTTGGCAGTTTGAGCAATATATACAGCTATGCCGATAATGTTGGCAAAGATGGTGAGAGGGTTTACTTGGTTCACTGGATAAGTGGAGAAATATCTGAGAGGTAAAATGAGCCAAATTTGTTGATAACTGACATGGAGGGAGGGAGACCGAGGACCCCAGGATGCTGGCAGGCAGGTGCGTGGGAGTTACTGTCTGTGTCAGCTGCAGTTTAGCCAGGCACACCAAAACCACTCTGTGCATAGCCTTTAACACAGAGGGAATTAATGCAGGGACTGATTACATCCTGATGGAAGAAACTCCCCGAGAGGTCACCTAGGACACTGTGTTAGCCCAGCCCAGCCACAGGAAGCTGTTAGCATCTCCAGAGTCGAGAGACAGCGGATGGAGCCTGCATGACAAGAGCCCAGGGTGGTGACACACAGGAGGCTGGAACCACAGGTGGGTCTCCTTGAATGGAACAGGGGCCACTGTCAGAAATTTCGAAGCAAAGAGGGAGGACAAGGAAGACCCAGCTTCTCAGCCCATCTACCCATCAGCCTTGTTAGTGCCCCAAGTGGCCTCCCCACAGGAAACCAGTTCCTAAGGGAACCTGGGAAATGGAGCAGGCTGGAGTCAGCCTTTCTGGGACACAGAAGTCAGCTGGAAAGGGGGAGGATTTAGTCTGGGTGCCCACATATCAGCCCAAGTGGGTGACAGCAAGAGGGGAAGCTGCCCTGGGGTGGGTGAAGATGTGTCCATTTCTGAACACAGGAAGTCTGAGATGCTTGTGGGATGTCTGTTCAGCAGGGGAGTTGTTCCGCAGTTATTGCGGTTACAGAGGTCAGTTACTTGGACCCCTGATTCCGAAGATGGGAGTGGGAAAGGAAGGCCTGCATATGCAGACTCAGGTTGACCAGCCTTCAGGTGGTAGTGACAGTAGTTCTAGCAATGAATGTGTTCATAGGGTAGTAAAAGCATGGTTTTGGCTCGTTTTGGTTTTTTTGAAACAAGGTCTCTTTCTTTCATCCAGGCAGGAAAGCAGTGATACAGTCATGGCTCACCGCAGCCTCGACTTTCCAGGCTCAAGTGATCCTCCCATCTCAGCCTCCTGACTAGCTGGGACTAAAGCCATGCACGACCACTCCATAAATATTAGTAATTTTTTATGAAGATGGAGTATTACTGTGTTGCCCAGGCTGGTCTCCAGCTCCTGAGCGCAAGCGATCCTCCTGCCTTGGTCTCACAAAGTGCTGGGATTAGGACTGGGCGCGGTGGCTCACGTCTGTATTCCTAGCACTTTGGGAGGCCAAGGTGGGTGGATCACCTGAGGTCAGGAGTTCAAGACCAGCCTGGCCATCATGGTGAAACCCCATCTTTAAAAATAAATAAATAAATAAAATAAAATTGAAAAAGTGCTGGGATTATGGGCATGAGCCAGTATGCCTGGCCTGTTTGTGTTTTTTGAGATGGAGCTTCCCTCTTGTTGTCCAGGCTGGAGTGTGATGATGTGATCTCAGCTAACCACAACCTCTGCCTCCCAGGTTCAAGTGATTCCCCTGCCTTAGCCTCTGGAATAGCTGGAACTACATGCGCCCGCCACCACACCTGGCTAATTTTTTGTATATTTAGTAGAGACAGGGTTTCTCCATGTTGGTCAGGCTGGTCTCGAGTCCCTGACCTCAGGTGATCTGCCTGCCTCGGCCTCCCAAAGTGCTGGGATTATAGGCGTGAGCCAGCACACCTGGCCTGTTTTTTCTTAAATGTAAAAAAAAAAAAATTGAACTATTTTCCAAATGGTTGAGTCATGTTATACTCCCAGCAGCTGTTTGAGAGCTCTAGTTGCCCTCATCTGTCCATCATTTAGTCTTTCTAACTATTTTAGCAAGTGTGAAATACACCTTATTGTGGTTTTAATTTGCATTTCTCTGGTGGCCTGTGAGGTTGAACAGCTCAGGAAAAGCTTTTACGTGGGCCCTTGTGAACATATTGTGAGGACGATCTCCTCTGAAGCCTTCTGGGAGAGAATTAGAGTGGAGTAAAATGAGAGGGTGGGGGCCAGTCTCCTTCTAGCCTCCAGGTCTCAGGCACCTTCTCATACTATGTGGGCTTTCCAGCAGTTCCTTCATCACACCTTTTTTTTTTTTTTAATTTTATCATGCATGTTGTAGGGAAGATGTTAATTGCCCTTTTTTTTTCTTTAAGCTGGGATTTCACTGTATTGACCAGACTGGTTTCGAACTTATGAGCTTAGGCAATCCACCTGCCTTGGCCTCCCAAAGTGCTGGGAATTACAAGCGTGAGCCACTGCGCCCGGTCTCCTTCATCGTATCTCAAGAATCGTGGGCTTGGCACAGTGGCTCATGCCTGTAATCCCAGCACTTTGGGAGGCTGAGGCAGGCAGATCACCTGAGGTGGGGAGTTGAAGACCAGGCTGGCCAACATGGTGAAACTCCATCTCTACTAAAAATACAAAAAAATTATCTGGGCATGGTAGTGGATGCCTGTAATCCCAGCTACTCGAGAGGCTGAGGCAGGAGAATTGCTTGAACCCAGGAGGCGGAGGTTACTGTGAGCCAAGATCACACCACTGAATTTCAGTCTGAGTGACAGAGTAGGACTCCATTAAAAAAAAAAAAAAAAAAAAATTTGGGAGCCTGGGCAACATAGTGAGACCGTGCCTCTACAAAAAAAAAAAAAAAAAAAAATTTAGTCAATGTAGTGGTGGGTGCCCTTAGTCCCAGCTACTCAGTAGGCTGAGGTGGGAGGATTCTTTGAACCCAGGAAGTTGTGACTGCAGTGAGCTATGACTGTGCCACTGCACTTCAGCCTGGGTAACAGTGAGACCCTGTCTCTAAATAAATAAATAAAAAAGAATTGTGGGGTTATCTCTGAGTTTCAAGATGTGAACTTACAGCCTGAAAGGTGTGGGGTTCAAAGCCTTATTTTACTACTTGCATGCTGGAACGTGCACAGTTTTCTCAGCCGTAGAATGGGAACAACATCTATTCGTGGGGTTGCTATAAGAATTAAGTCATGTTGGTAAAGGGAACAGCTTACTATCTGGCACTTCATATGAGCTCAGCAATCGTAGCAAGTATTATCGGTTTTGTTACTGGAAGGATTAAAGAGGTGCTACAGATCGTCCTTTTTCCCCCAGATGAGGAAATTGAGGCCTGGAAAAATTAAAAGAAGTATCCAATGCAACTGGCTGATTAGGGCACAGATGATCCGCCCGCCTCGGCCTCCCACAGTGCTGGGATTACAGGCATGAGCCACCACGCCCAGCCCAAGGATTCTTACAGATAGGGCATTCTCTATTAGACCAAGATGGTTTTCTTCTTGTTTGCTTTTCTCAAAAAACACCAGCAACCAAGTAATAAATACAAGGTGAATTTTGTTTTATCTAGTCTCTTCCCGTCTCCAGTCCCTGCTTTAGGATCCATGGGGAGGGGATGGAGATTCACTTTGGGTTGTTTATTTATGACCTCACTCTATTCATCATTCCTACTTAATGTTGAAAAAGACACGACTGTGTGTGCAAAGTTCTGCCTTTTGGATAGTTTATGCTCATCCAGTGCTTTTCTGAGTTTCTAAGGTCAGGGCAGGAACCAACACTCTCTCCACCCTTCCAGGGGAATGGAGAGGAAACCAGCGAAGTTGCCTCGGGTCAAAAGGATTTTTAAAAATACCGCAAAAGCAATAGTGCTCACAAATACTCAGCTAAAACCTTCGCATAGCTGTCAGAGGACAAAGCTTTCGGAGGGAGTGGGTGCAGCTAGGGATTGAGCAGCTCCGGCAATCCTCCGGCCCGCGGCCCCGCACGCGCATCATCTGGGCCTAAAAAGATCAAATCCAACACTCTCGTGTCCCTACAACTCAAAGAACCATTTCCTCGGCAGCCCCAGATCCCACCCTCCCCAAACTGCAGGTGCTCCCCGTGTGGGCCTGAGGGATGGCCTCAGAGCCCCGGAGATTAAGGCCCAGCGCCCACGCGTCCGTTTCTCCGCAGCCACGGGACGGCCAAGCGGCAAGTGGAAGCCCAGCCTTCTCCCCGCCCGGGAGACTGGGCAGGGGAGCTGCTGCGGGGACGGACAGAGCCTCCGGAGCCCCAGTTCTGGGGCGCCTCACGCGCCACCATCACATCTGGCGTGTCCATAACAGCTCCAGGTGCGCTTCGCCGACCCGGAAGTAGCGGCGCCACAAGCGCGCTACGGAGACGTCACCAGTACGCGGCACAGGAGGCGTGAGCGCTTTTGGCTTTGCGCACTTGCGTCATCACGTGGCTGGCGGAGTCCCGTGATGGGGAGGTGACGTAAGCGTCACGGAGGCGGCGGCGGGCGGGGACAGGGAGTGAGCCGACTAGCCCTGCCTCTTAAAGCCTCCCGACCCTTTCGTGTTGTCGCAGCGCGTCCGCCGGGTGTGGCGCCTTTAAGCGTCGCCGTGACACGTGTGTGAGGCGTCGGAGGCCCGGATGATGCGCGTGCAGGGCCCCGGGCCGGAGGAGACGCCAGGGCTGTGCGGGTTTGTGGTGCGCGGTGAGGAGAGACCGGGGTAGGCTGAAGCCGGAGTGGGCTGGGGTCGGGTCCGGGCGGCGCGCAGGCCGGGGGACGAGGCGGGGCAGGTGGCTTCCGCGATGGCCTGGGGCATGGGAAGGGCCGGCGGGGCGCAGCCGGGGCGCTCGGGGAGGACGTGGGCGCGCGTCCGCGCAGGGCACTGGCCGTCCCCGAAGAGGGCCCGGGATACGCCTCCCGCTCCGAGCTCGGGGTCTCCCCAAGGAGGATCCGGGGCCGGGCTGTCCTCGCCGCTCTCCGCGGTGCCCTGGCCCGGCGATGGGGGCCGCAGGTGCCCGCGTTCTCCGCCGGATCCAGGCCGACTCCGGAGAGGCTGAGGTCGGAATCAGGGCCAGGGCGTCCCGTGCGGCCGCAGAGCCCAGCGGGGCTGGCGCGCTCCCGGGGCGGGCGCCTTTCTCGTGGCTGTGGAGAAGGCCGCGGAGCTTGGGGTGGGGTGCGGTTCCGACGCCGCTGTTCCTGGCGGGTGGCGTGGGCGTCCTGGGCCTGGGGCTGCAGTGGCCGATGCTAAACCCAGATCCACTAGAGGGGAGACTCCCCGCGCCCTGATTTACGTAACGCTCGCCATGGAGCCAGGCTCGGGGAGAGGCGCTCAGGTCGCTGTTTCCGCGGCCGGGCCCCGGGACAGGCGCTGTGGAGTCGCGGGGGAGGTCCCTGGAGCGCAGCGCTGGAGAAGGCTCTGTTTCCGTGGGCTCCTCCCCTCAGCACGTGGTTTTGACCCTGCGAGCCTCCATTGCAGTTCATCCTGGAAAAGTGACTTTAGAAGGAGGAGGGAGAGGGAGTTAGCTTAAATTGTGCCGACTAGGGTTCGCTCAGGTGGATATGTGGATGAGGCCTGTGCTGTGCCTGGACCAGAGGGAGCATCCTCCCTGAGTTGGGAAGAGTGTTGATGGTGTGTGCATCAGAGGGCTTTGCTAGTGATGACAGGAACACTTGTCTCGGGCTCCTACACCTCAGAGAGCGAGCTTATTTAGGTTATTGCCTAATGTTTTAGGTGGAATTGGTGAAGTAGAGGTTGACCTGTCACACTTGAAAAATTGTGTTTAAAATCTCTGCATCTACACTAAGGAGTGGGTGGTTTAAAGTTACTTATTTCGACTGAAATTGGGTTACATCCCAAGTGTTGTTTATCCCTTCCCTAATTGGTTCTCAAACGTTGGTAGTGGTGCATGACAAAGTTCTCACCTTCCAGGGTGGATGACAGTCCTCACACAAGCAGTGATACTGTTGGGAGTTTTTCCATACCACTAGGTGTCTTCACTTTATAGATTGTCCTTTATTCTGAGGTCATTTCCTTACACATTTTTGGGGAGTTGGTATGCTTTTATTTATGGATGAAATCATAGTTCTGAGATTTGCTGCAGAATTACTTGGGGATGGGAGGTGACTCAGGTTGGGTCAGACATAATTACTGAGGCAGAGTAAGGGGGCTCATGTGCTCACTGTGCTGTTCTGCGTTTGTGTGTTTGAATGTTTTCACTACAAATTGTTTTTATGGACCTTAATCTTATGTAATCATAGTGATGGTAATGAAAGAGAAATGATCCATCGGCGATTACCATAATGAAAGAGAAAATCCACACTTAGCAAAGCAAGATTTTGGCAACTCCTGTTACTCACTCAGGTTTTTTTGTTGTTGTTGTTGAAGTTTTACTGGTTCATTAAATACAAAACTTTGGCATTTATTACCTCTTACTTTTTGTGAGATTAGACTGGTGTTGACTGGCAGGTGTGGGGACGTTTTCATTGTCTGGGCTTTTCTGGTATCAGGGTTAAGATGCAGTGTGGCGGTGTTGTTCATATTGTGTGCATTGCAACAACTGGTGATGAGGTAGCATGATCCTCCCGCCTCATCCTGAGTGCACGTGTGGATGCTCCTTGAGCTTTAAGGACAGCTATTTCTGGGTAGAGGGTTGCTGATGCCACGTGGCATCCTGGGAAAGTAGCTAAAGAGATGGCACAGGAAGAGAGTTGGCCTCCACTGATGGTCATCCTGTCCCTCCCACAGGCTGTGAGCCCGCTCTGTGACTTTGGTGATTTAACAGGCCAGAGCCCAGGAGCACTTATATTCAGGAGCCCTGCATAGTACCTGCCGAGCCAAACTCAGTCTCATCCCGAACCTCCCTGCCACCCAAGATCCTGGTTCCGTGCTGCAGGCCAGCAGGCCAGAGTCTGTACATCCCAGGGCAGTCTGCAAGGCGTCTGTGTATTTTTTGATTCCACTGCATTGCCTGCACCTGACCCAGCAGTGATTGTTCAGTTGGTGAGAAGTCTTAGATAATTCTCATTAGAAAAGGCTCTTTTATTTTCTCAAATCAGACAACTTCTAATGCTTTTTTTTAAAATAAGCTTTTTCTTTACAGAAACTTTTTTCCACCCCCACATTATTCTTACAGGCCTAATTTTTTTTTAAAGATGAGGTCTCACTATGTTCCCCAGGCTGGACTGCACTGGCTGTTTGCAGGCATAATCGTAGCTCGCTGCAGCCTCCAACTCCTGGCCTCAAGTTGTCCTCCTACCTCAGCCTCCCAAGCATCTGGGACTATAGGACCAGACCACTGCACCTGACTTTTCTTTACAGAATTTTTTATAGAAAAAGATACTTGTATTCTTGTATACATGTATGGAATTAGATGATCCACAGTGATCAATTTGAATGGCTTAATAAAAGGTGCTGGAGGAGGTCCTTACTTTCACTAGAGCAGAATTTTGGGGTACACGTGATTTGCTGATTCTTCCAGGGCAGGCTGGGTACTGAATACCAGAGGAAGTCGTCATTTTTCTGATGTGCGTGAAGCAATTTAAGGGGCATAATTTTGAAATTGTGACTCAAATAGTCTGTGCCGTGTTTGGGAAGGTTACTTGAGAGGTAGTGGGTAGGGAAGGAAAGTGGTGGATACAAAGGTAGCAATTGGAGAGGTGCAGGGGTCTCTTGGTTACAGTTTCTATGCCACTGCCCCAAGAGTATGGATCCTCTGTTAGGGACTGTAGTATGTAGCAAGCTCTAAAGCACTTCCCAAGACCTTTTTTTTTTGTTGCTATTTTACAATAGAAAAGGAGGTTCGAGAAGTCTCGGTAATTGTCCCTGGGTTTCATAGCTAAGGGTGATAGAACCTCCCGGGGTGACACATTCCGAAGCCTGTGATCTACCCACTTGCCTGCTTTGGTTTTCTTCCTCTCTGTTGGTAAGTGGCCTGGAAAACACTTGCTTAAGTGTAGAGGTGTCTCATGATACTGTTCTCTAGGCCTGCTACTTGCTCTTTTTCTCCTACCTCACTTAAAAAAAAATTATTTTTTGTTTTGTTTTGGATTTTTTTTTTTTTTTGAGATGGAATCTCTTTGTTGCCCAGTCTGGAGAGCAGTGGCACGATCTCTGCTCACTGCAACCTCTGCCTTCCGGGTTCAAGCAATTCTCCTGCCTCAGCCTCCTGAGGAGCTGGCGTTACAGATGCGCACCACCATGCCCAGCTAATTTTTTTATTTTTAGTAGAGACGGGGGGTTTTACCATGTTGGCAAGGCTGGTCTTGAACTTCTGACCTTGTGATCTGCCCACCTCAGCCTCCTAAAGTGCTAGGATTTCAGGTGTGAGCCACTACTCCTGGCCTAGAAAGGTAATTTCTATTTGACAGACACTGTCTAATAGAAACATAATACAAGCCACAAATATAATTTATGATTTTGTGGCAGCCACATTAAAAAGAAGCATGTGAAATTCATTTTCATAATTTATTTAACCCAGTATGTGTAAAATATTACCATTTTAACATGCAACTGATGTAAAAATTACTGGGATGTTTTACATTTTCTTCTTATACTGGTGTTTCTTTTCGAAATCTGGTGTGCAGCTTACACTTACAGCACCTCTCAACCTGGACTAGCCTCATTTCACATGCCTAGTAGCCACATGTGGCCTGTGGCCTTCATATTGGAGAGTGCAGGTCTGTAGAGACATGCATGCTTATCTGACTTGCATGCAAATTCATTGCATGGGTGTGTGTAACGAGTTTGTATGTGAGAATTAGCGTCCCCTCGTTTTTGAGCAGGCATTCGGACCACATGATGGCTTTTTGAAGGAAGTGGCATCAAGAGTGATGCCCAGAGCCAGTTGATGAATATCTGCTGAAGAGATGCACCGGGCAGGGGCTGTCTGGCTGCCTCACGGCCACTGTTGTCTGCTCAGCTCAATATGTGGCAGCATCTTGTCATTTTGTGAGCTCTACGATGTCCCAGTGGTTAGTGACAGGTCTCCCTGTTTCACGCTTCCTTTGTAGGGCTGGCAGCTGATCTAGGGGAGCTTTTGTGGTGGCTGGCATCTATGATGACCCAAGAAGAGATCTTTTTTATTTTTTGTTTTTGACTCCACCTTGTGTGTAACCAGAGGAGCTCTTAAGAGATGATTTTGTCTTGGGATTTAGTTAAGCCTGGCTCTGTTGCTTCTTGTCCCCGCAGTGATGCACCATGCCCATAGTGGATAAATTGAAGGAGGCCCTCAGACCCGGCCGCAAGGACTCGGCTGATGATGAACTGGGGAAGCTTCTGGCCTCCTCCGCCAAGAAGGTCCTTTTACAGAAGATCGAATTCCAGCCTGCCAGCAAGAGCTTCTCCTACCAGCTGGAGTCTTTAAAGAGCAAATATGTGTTGCTCAACCCCAAAACAGAGGGAGCCAGTCGCCACAAGAGTGGAGATGACCCGCCCGCCAGGAGACAGGGTACAGATGTGCAGTGTGCTGGCAGAGAGGCCCTCACTCCGGGGTGACCAAATGGGTGGACTTAAATGTTGACTAGTTAGTAAGAAAAACAGCAGAATGTGGTGGGAGAGTTCTGAGTGTTTACATGCACTCGGTGGGTTTCAGCTATCAAGTGATGATGTGGGATTTGTAGGAGGGAAATCTGTGTACTTGGAGGGCCCTTAGAACTTGCTGTTCCCCCTTTCCCAAATATAACACAGTCAGAAGTCAGGGCTGGAACTAAGAAACAGAAATGGGGTGGGCTGCATGGGGGCACGGTGTGGTGCAGAGTGCCAGGGCCTGGCTCCTTCAGCCACTCTCTCTGAGCCATGCCCTCCATCCCTCGAGTCCTTGGAATCTAGACCCAAGCAGCCTGGGAGGTCCGTGGGATGACCAGGTTTACTCCTGAGCCTACTAGGAAAGTCCAGTAAATGGAATACCAGTTCTCTGTTGCCTCGTTCCGAGTCGCTGCATGCTAAGCGTATGCACCAGGAGTTCCTTTTTGTGTTCGACCTGTGGGTGGACTTACGTCTCTCTTTTCTTCCCTTGTCCCTTTCTTCCTCAGGCAGTGAGCACACATATGAAAGCTGTGGTGATGGAGTCCCAGCCCCACAGAAAGTGCTCTTCCCTACGGACCGACTGTCTCTGAGGTGGGAGCGGGTCTTCCGCGTGGGTGCGGGACTCCACAACCTTGGTAACACCTGCTTTCTCAATGCCACCATCCAGTGCTTGACCTACACGCCGCCTCTGGCCAACTACCTGCTCTCCAAGGAGCATGCCCGCAGCTGTGAGTGTGGGTTTGCCGAGGTGGGGTGGCTGCGGGTCCTTGGGATTACATAAGCCCATGCTCTTGTGGCCCTGCTAAGCTCAGTCTGGGTGAAATTTAGGAGTGCAGTTCTTCATGAGCAGTAACTTAGGAAACCTAAATTTGAATCACGCCTGCTGCAGAACGGGCCATGAAGGTGAGTCATTTAGGTGGGATGGTGTTCAAAAAGCTTTTCTGTAAATAATTACCCAAACAGAAAGAAAGGTTTTCAAATAATACTTCCAAAATATCTAAATTCAATTATTATTTTTTAGAGATCGTGTCTTGCTCCATCACCCAGGCTGGAATGCAGTGGCCCCATCATAATTCACAGTAGTCTTTTTTGAGACAGAGGCTCTCTCTCTGTTGCCCAGGCTGGAGTGCAGTGGTGTGATCTCGGCTCACTGCAACCTCTCCCTCCTGAGTTCAAGTGATTCTCCAGCCTCAGCCTCCCCAGTAGATGCGGCTACAGGCATGTGCCACCACACTGGGCTAATTTTTGTATTATTATTATTATTTTTTTAGTGGAGACGGGGTTTTATCATATTGGTCAGGCTGGTCTCGAGCTCCTGACTACCTCACTGTGGTCTTGAACTCTTGGGCTCAAGTGATCCTCCCATCTCCACCTACCAAAATGCTGGGATTATAGGTGTGAGCCACCGTGCCTGACCCAGTTGTTTTATGCATTTGTTGTATCAGTGTAGCTTTAATGTATTATAAAACATGCAGCCTGGGTAACACAGCAAGATCCTGTCTCTACAAAAACAAATCAAGAACAGGCACAGTGGCTCACACCTGTGGGAGGCCAAGATGGGCAGATCACTTGAGCTGAGGAGTTCAAGACCAGCCTGGCTAACATGACGAAACCCCGTTTCGCCTAAAAATACAAAAATTAGCTAGGTGTGGTGGTGCACACCTTTAATCCCAATTACTCGGGAGGCTGAGACGTTTGAACCCAGGAGGCAGAGGTTGCAGTGAACTGACCAAGAACACACCACTGCACGCCAGCCTGGGCGACAGAGCGAGACTCCATTTCACACACACAAAAAACAAATCAAAACGATTAGCTGGATGTGGTGGTGTGCTCTACTTGATTAAAATAGAGGTGAAATAAGATATAACTTACCAAAACCTGAAGAAAATGGAAAGTGGAGAGTCTTCTATTAAATTAAAGCACTGGTTAATCTTCCCATGGGCCAGGCGCCATGGTTTACACCCGTAATCCCAATACTTTGGGAGGTTGGGGCTGGTGGATCACCAGGTTAGGAGTTTAGGACCAGCCTGGCCAAGATGGTGAAACCTGGTCTCTACTAAAATTACAAAAATTAGCCAGGCACAGTGGCAGGCGCCCGTAATCCCAGTTACTCGGTAGCCTGAGGCAAGATAATCACTTCAACCCAGGTGGCAGAGATTGCAGTGGCCCAAGATGGTGCACCAGTGTGCTCCAGCCTGGGTGACAGAGTAAGACTATGACTCAAAAAACAACAAAAAATCTTCCCATGAAAAATAACAAGCAGAGACGTTATTTCTTTGTAACTTTTTTTTTTTGAGATGGATGTCGCCCAGGATGGAGTGCAATGGTGTGATCTCAGCTCACTGCAAGGTCTGCCTCCCGGGTATAAGCAGTTCTCCTGTGTCAGCCTCCTGAGTAGTTGGGACTATAGATGCATACCACCACACCCGGCTAATGTTTATATTTTTAGTAGAGATGGGGTTTCACCGTGTTGGTCAAGTTCTCGAACTCCTGACCTCAGGTGATAGCCTGCCTTGGTCTCCTGAAGTACTAGGATTACAGGTGTGAGCCACTGCGCCCAACAGATTTCTGTGTAACTTTTAAGAAACAGTTCCAGTCCTTTGCACATTCTTCCAAAGAATAGAGAAGGAGAGAGAGAATCCTTCCCAGCTCATTCTAAAAAGTTCCTGTAACTCAGGTAGCAATAATAAGGAAAATATGAGAAAGGAAATCGATAACCACAACTTATTCATGAACATAGATATAAAAATTCTAGGAAAATACTACCAAATGACACAGTTTCTAAAAAACTGTAAGCCACTCCTGTTTATCCTAGGAATGCAAGGATGCTTTAATCTCAGAACATCTCTAGAATTCTGGAGAGAGCAGAGCAGTCGAAAGTACAGCTCAGGAGCCTGGCCTGTAGGCTTTGCTTCCCGGCTTTGCCCCTTAGTAGCTGAGCTTTTGAGAATGCCCTGGTCTGTGGACAAGTGAGACTGTCTTCCTCACAGAGTTGTGTGAGGCTCAGATAGCTTCTGAGTGAGTCAAGTACCTGGAGTAGCAGCCACAAACGGCTACTGAAGGGACTGTGGAGGGGACTGCTCTTTGCTGCCTTAACTGCTGTTGCTGTATTAACAGAGTAAAGGAAACGGTCACCTGAAAATAGATGCCTGCTAAAAATATATATGATTAAAAAAATCTTAGCAAAGTAGCAACAGAAGGACCATTTTCTGGCTGGACTTGGCACCTCACACCTGCAGTCTCGGCGCTTTGGGAGACTGAGGTGGGAGGATCGCTTGGGGAAAGAAAAAAGAACATTTTCTTAACCTAGTAAACCTAGCACCTACCAGAACAGAAGCTACAAAAAAATTATTTTAATTTATTTTTTTTTCTCTTTCTTTTAGAGACAAGGTCTTGCTCTGTTGCCCAGGCCATAGGGCAGTGGTGGTGGTGCCATCATAGCTTATATGATTAAAATAGAGGTGAAGCTCCTGGGCTCACGTGGTAGATTACATAAGCCAATGATTTTCTTATGGCCCTTTTAAAATGAATGTGTCGGCCAGGTGTGATGGCTCATGCCTGTAATCCCAGCACTTTGGGGGAGGCCAAGGCAGGAAGATACCTTGAGGCCAGCCTGGGCAACATAGTGAGACCCCATCTCTACAAAAAAATAAAACTAAGATGGCTGCTTGTAGCCCCTATTTCCAGTGGTGATCTTGGTAGTTTTGAGGTGGTTCTGGGAGGACTTTCAGTAAGATTTGACTAGATGGCGTTGTTTTCATCTCATGGTTTTGGAGCTAAGACTGCTGTCCCGGGCCTGTAAGCGGCCCTTCCACTGTAGAGCTGTCTTTCGTCATTGATTTCTCTGTAGGATCTTTTCGAGCCATTTGACAACTGTGTGAGGATTAATTTCGCTAAAACTAGATAACCTCTAAATTGCTGTAATCTGGCACAGGCGAGCTGTGGTATGTTGCAGTGTCTCAGCAGCAAGTGTGTGAGTGAGGCAGCCATGGCCAGCCCTTCAGGGGAGCACCTGGTCTTCCTTCCAGTACTGGTCCTGTGGGCCAGCATTATTGTGAAATACTAGTGCACCTTAGTATCTTAGAACATAGCAAGAGAAGTTGTGGCCTCTTTTCCTGCATCCCACTGGATCCTGAGTGGCCCGTAAGTGGGCTGTGGCTGTGGTCTCCCCTCCCAGCACATGGCATTGGAAGAGTCTTGAGGGTCCTAAGAGGTATTCTGACAAGGGTCCACTGTGCATGTGGCACGGAGCAGCAGCTCCTGCCATGGGCTGGCCTGTCTTTGGCACTGATACTTACCTAGAAGAGAAACAACATAAGTAGCCCAGGAGGAATGCAGTTCAGTCCTATCCTCTTGTTTCCCCGATCTGCGTAGCAGTGTCCCTGTAGTCACGGATTTGACTTTCGAGTTACATTTTCCTGAATTACATGAAAAAAGATTTGTCTGTGTGTCGCTTAAATTTAATCTCATGTATTGCTGGAGAACCTGGCTTAGATTGTTTTATACCCTATTCAAGAGTGATATGTATCAGGCTGGAATGCAGTGTTGTAATCATAGCTGACTGCAACCTCCATCTCCCAGGCAATCCTCCCACCTCAGCCTCCCAAGTAGCTGGTACTAAAGACTCATACCCCCGTGTAATTTTTACCAGGTAATTGTTCTGGTGTTCTTTAGGGTAGAGATGGGGTTTTGCCGTGTTGCCCAGGCTGGTCTGAAACTCCTGGGCTCAGTGACCCTCTTGCACCAGCCTCCTTAGGTGTTGGAATTAGAGGCGTGAGCCACTGTGCCCCACCAGCAGAATTTTTATAGAATAATTAGAGGCTTAATTTCTGCACAACTTTTTTGAGTTGGAGTCTCACTCTGTCACCCAGGCTGGAGTGTAGTTGCCACAATCTCAGCTCACTGCAACCTCCAGTTCTGGTGTTCTAGTGATTCTCCTGCCTCAGCCTCCTGAGTAACTGGGATTATAGATGCCTGCCACCACACCTGGCTAATGTTTGTATTTTTAGTAGAGATGGGGTTTCACCATGTGGCCAGACTGGTATTGAACTCGTGACCTCAAGTGTTCCACCGCCTTGGCCTCCCACAGTGCTGAAGTTACAGGCGTGAACCACCACAGCCAGTCATTTTCTATACAATTTGTGTAGTCAAACTGTATCTTACCTGAAGTTTAAAAAAAGAGTTCTTTAGTATTTGTTTGTTTTCTTTCAAATAACATAGTTTTGCCTAATTTTGAGTTATTTTAAAAATAAAAGTTGCAAATGGATATGGGTTGGGTGTGGTAGCTCATACCTGTAACCCCAGCACTTTGGGAGGCCGAGGTGGGTGGATCACCTGAGGTTGGGAGTTTGAGACCAGCTTGACCAACATGGAGAAACCCTGTCTCTACTAAAAATATGAAAAATTAGCCAGGCATGGTGGTACATGCCTGTAATCCCACCTACTCGGGAGGCTGAGGCAGGAGAATTGCTTGAACCTGGGAGGCAGAGGTTGTGGTGAGCTGAGATCGTGCCGCTGCACTCCAGCCTCGGCGACAAGGGCAAAACTCCATCTCAAAAAAGGAATAAGTTAAAAAAAATTTTTTTAATTGATACAGTTAGAAAAGGCAAGCGGAAGTCTAAAATGAAAAATAACCACCCCCACCCCCCTTTATGTAAAGGCAATTCCATGGAGAGTTTTTTTTACAACTCTTGGAGAAGAATTTTGTGCAAATAATAGCATTTTAATGTATATTTGCTAAGCAGGCTGCATACTGTTCCATTATTGATTTTGAAGTCTGAGTAAGGAGTTGGAGATATTAGGGGGGGAATTGATTCAGGTGAGTTTTGTATTATGAGATGGATCTGTTTGAACAGGTAATGCACCGTGTACCAGAAATGTGTCTTCTGAGTGTGCACTTTAGAGAAAGCCATGTGCACAAGGAGAAACATGCAGGATTGTCCATTGCAGTGTGTCTATGACAGCAGAGAAGATGGAAAGGCTGAATGTATGTTAGTGGTGGGTATAGAAATAAATCGTGATTTCGTTCAGTGAAATATTCTAGCTGGAAGATGTGAAGGAACTGGAGCTGTGTCTAGCAACATTGACTTTTGTAAAGCACATTGCTGAATCATACATAACCGCATGGTATGATTTATAGAGAGGAGGTTTGGAAACATGTAGCTACAGTGCCATTTATTGTTTGTGGAAACACGTGTGTGTGTCAATAAATACATGAGTGAGAACAATAATTGCCTGATTCGGGATAGTGGTTTCTTTGAATGAAGGAACATGGAAAATGGGGTTGAGAGATTGAGGGGGAGTTCAGCGATCACAGCAGCATTTACTTACATCATAATTTGAAAGGTAAAAATGTACCACTGTCTAGCCTAATGGCTAGTGAGACGTTTTATGTAGAGCAGGGGTGGACAGACTCATCTGGCCTGCTTTCTGTGTGTGTAAATAAAGTTGTATTGAACACGTTCATGCCCATCGTTCATATAGTGTCTATGGCTGCTTTCTCTGCAATGCAGGGGCACACTTGTGACTCGACTCTATAGCCTCAAACCAGAAAGTATTTTCTATCCGGATCTTCCCAGAAAACATTTTCAACCCCAGATATTTCCAGTTTAATAGAAGCATTGGAACAGACATTCTCATGTCTGAGGCACAAAGTGAGGGCCTGTGAGCCCTGAAGTATTTTAGCCTATTGACCATGTGATGCAGCTTAGGCATTCGAGAAGACATCTTTCAAGCTTCATTTTGAAAATCTGACTTAGGCCGGGCGCGGTGGCTCATACCTGTAATCCCAGCACTTTGGGAGGCCGAGGTGGGTGGATCACAAGGTCAGAAGATTGAGACCATCCTGGCCAATGTGGTGAAACTCTGTTTCTACTAAAAATACAAAAAAATTTATCTGAGCGTGGTGGCGCACGTCGTCCCAGCTACTTGGGAGGCTGAGGCAGGAGAATTGCTTGAACCCAGGAGGTGGAGATTACAGTGAGCTGAGAGTGCGCCACTGCACTACAGCCTGGATGACAGTGCGAGACTCCTGTCTCGGGGAAAAAAAAAATCTGACTTAGTCTTCTTATAAGCAGATAATACGAATGGAATATGAAAAGCGTCATGCACAGGTCAACGTTAACGCTGGCTGGTGGTGTGAGGTTTTTAGAGTTTCATCTTTGGACGGATCAGAGCCCCCAAATGCCATCCAACCGAGAACAACATTTCCTTGGTGGTCACCCAGTCAGCCGGGGTCTGAGGTCTCTGGCTGAGTCCTCTCACAGCCTGGTTTGGTCATACCTGTTTGTGTTTGGGGCAGGGGCCTCTTCACGAGTTCTTTGAAAGCTCTTGTCTTAACATTGCTCCTCTTTCCACGTCGCAGGCCACCAGGGAAGCTTCTGCATGCTGTGTGTCATGCAGAACCACATTGTCCAGGCCTTCGCCAATAGCGGCAATGCCATCAAGCCTGTCTCCTTCATCCGAGACCTGAAAAGTAAGCATCGATCCATTTTTGCATTTTCATTATTTATTTTTTAAATTTTTTTTAGAGAAGGGGTTCTTGCTCTGTTGCCCAGGCTGGTCTCAAACTCCTGGCCTCAAGCGGTTCTTCCACCTTGGCCTCCCAAGGTGTTGGGATTACAGACGTGAGCCACTGTGCTGTTCTCTGTTACTGAAGGCCTGCTGAGTGCTCACCCCTTAGGAGGCGCTGGGGAGTTGGTAGAGGGCAGAGAAGAGTGAATCCTGGATGAAGTCTTGGGAGTCCCTCTGTGCTAACAGCCCTGCATGTGGTGGCACAGACTCAAGGAATAACAGTTTAGAGACGTGGTCTGGAGTCAGTGGGGAAGCCTCTCAGTGGCAGTAGGTCATGACAGATTGCTTTTCCTTTGGGCAGGTAGAGGGGTTCTTGTGTATTTGGGGCAGGCAGATGAGCCTGAGGGAGGGCTGGGAGGAAGGATGGATACGGAATGTACCAGCTCCTTTCTGAGTATCAGGAATGAGGTGTGTATGCTGTTAAAAAAAAGTCTCATTCACATTCACTTGGCAGAAAGAAGAGGCCTGTTACTGGTTTTTGAAACTTGTATAAATTGTCGTACTATAAAATAATTATTCACCGGTGTTTTATATTGGCTCTTGTAGAGCTAATTACTCAGTGGATTTTACATTCTTTTTTGTTTGAGACAGGATTTTGCTCTTACACCAGGCTGGCGGACTGGGACAGTGATGCAATCACAGCTCACCGCAATCTCAGACTCCTGGAATCCTCTGGCCCTGGCCTCCTGAGTTGCTGGGATTACAAGTGCGTGCCACCACACTTGGCTGGTATTTTTGTATTTTTTGTAGAGACCGTGGCTGGCCTCCAACTCCCAGCTCCAAGCAATCCTCCTGCCGTGGCCTTCCAAAGTGCTGGGATTACAGGCGTGAGCCATTACACCCAGCTGGATTTTACATTCTCTTTTCTTTTTCAGATAGAGTCTTGCTCTGTTGCCCAGGCTGGAGAGTGTGGTGGTGAGAGCGTAGCTCACTGCAGACTCAACCTCCCAGGCTCAAGCGATCCTCCTGCCTCCGCCACCCAAGTAGCAGGCACATGCCATTATGACAGGCTAATTTTTTATTATTTTTTTGTAGAGACGAAGTCTCCGTATGTTGCCCAGGCTGGTCTAGAACTCTTGGGCTCAAGCGATCCTCCCACCCTGGCCTCCTGAAGTGTTAGAGTCACAGGCATAAGCCACCTCACCCAGCCAGCATTTACTTTTTTGAGGGCTTGGTGTTCTCGTCTGTGAAGTAGTGAAGGTTCAGGCCTCGCATCTTACTGAGAAAGTAGTGGCCATGAAGAATTGTGATTGGGATGTAGAAAATTCCTGTAGAGCTTGTTTTCCTCACTTGTTCCTTTGAAAAGTTCCAGTGTTTTCCCCTTGTAACTCGGGAAGGCAGCTGCAGCCTGTTTTATGAGAAGGTATGGGCTCTCCTCTCCCTGTTTTTCCTCCTCTAGAGATCGCCAGGCACTTCCGCTTTGGGAACCAGGAGGACGCGCATGAGTTCCTGCGGTACACCATCGACGCCATGCAGAAGGCCTGCCTGAACGGCTGTGCCAAGTATGTGCTTCCCCACCCACCTTCCAGGGGGCTTTGGACACCTTTCTACACGGTGGCAGCAGCATTCCTGTGGCGACAGCCAAGCCCGGCTCCTTTCTACCCAGGCTGCCCTCGGGTAGACGTGGCAGAGTTTGCCTCTGGGTACTCAGCCTGCTGGAACCCAAATAAGGGACTGCCCCTGCTTCCTGGGAAAAGGCTGCCTCTGGATATATCCTAGGGCGGCTTGGCAGGATTGGAAGGCTGTGGTGGCGGCAGTAGCTGGGTCTCAGCAGCTCAGTTGAGGGGAAATACGTTAGCAGAACGTCTTAGGGTATTCGGTTAATACCGTGGACTTCTCCAGTCTCTTAAAAGTCACATAGGTTTTAAAAGGATGGGGTGGTAGGAATTATGTTTTCTGCAATATGATTTACACACATGTAAGTACAAACGGGGAACTTTAACATGAGGAAGTTTATTTATAACTTTGGGATCTTACTGTGCCTGGCCGCTATTTCTTATTCACACTGGAAAGCATAGGGCATAAGGGTGTGGTGCCAAGCGACGGTTTGGCACCACGTATACCCTTAGATGTCATGGTCACCATCACAAATTGTCTCTCTCTCATTCCTGAGTTCATATATTCAGACCAAAGAAAACAGGTAGGAAATGCTCAGAACTTCCTCTTACTGCCTCAGCTTAGGATCTTAGAAATACTTTACATTAGGAAACACACCTAGAATGTTTTTCAGAGAATTTGAGTTGCAGCAATGAGTGACTGAAGTGGCAAAACCACTGGCTTCAGTGGATGATATTCTTACATAAGTAAGACTTAGAGAAAGAAAACATTTTGAGACAGAGTCACACTCTGTTGTCAGGCTGGAGTGCAGTAGGTGGGGTTCCAGGCCCACACCACCATGCCTGGCTAATTTTTGTCTTATTAGTAGAGACGGGTTTTGCCATGTTGCCAGGCTGGACTCAAACTCCTGGCCTCAAATGATCCGCTGCCCGGGCCTCTCAGTGCTGGGATTACAGGCGTGAGCCACAGTGCCTGGCTTAAGAAAACTTACTTAAATCATTTATATGAAGGCAGCCTTCACTGCATTCCTAGGATGTTTTTTTGCCTATTCTGAGAGTTTGGTTACCTCTTCCCCTTCCTCTGAAGGGGCTCAAGCCTCCCTGCTCCCTGTATGATCCTGGGTCTGCCCTTCTGCGCTGACCTTCAGTGCACTGGGTGATTGAACTGTTGTTCCCTGTGTGCTGGGCCCCACATCTACTACTGGGAATTTAGAGGTGGAAACCTGGGATCTGGAGCTTATGGTGTAATGGGGGAAGATAGATGACCTCACCAGCATTTACAGGGTGGTGCCGGAAGCGCTGTCATGGGGGAGAACACCTCACCCAGAGGTGGCTTCCTGGGAGAAGTGATGGGGCCTGGCTCTGGGTGCAGGGTGCAGCCACCTGGGGCACTCCTAGATTGGGTGCTGACCCCGGGCTTCTGTCAGGCTGATTGACCAGAGTCTATGGGTAGGAGAAATTCGTGAGGAGTGGGATGGGAGGTAGAAGGAATAATGGTTTGGATTTGGGGCGGTGGGACAGGAGGAGTGCAGCTCTGTGGTCTGGGCTTGGGGGCGGGTGGTAGTGAGCCATTCGTGGGTACCAGGACAGGTGGGAAGAGGAGGGAGGCCAGGTATTGAGTGGCCGGGCATTGCCGGAGACCAAGAGGGAGATGTCCACCTACCAGATGTCGGTCCATGAGAGCTTTCACTGGTCCGTAGTGAAATGTGCAGGGAGGAAAATAACAATGAGACAATGGTGAGCTTTTCATAAAGCAAATTCTTCCATTTACTTTGCAGGTGGAGGGGCCTTTTTGTCTTCTGGTTCTGTAAGTGACTTTTGGTGTTACTTGCATTACGATCTGAGCGTGCTTATATTTCTACTTCATAGAAGTTCCCGATGTTGCTCTGTGACCTGGTAGATACCAGCATTTGAGAATGCTCCCTGCATCAGCATACTTGATGGTGGAGTCTCAGGCTGCCAGGGTGTCGGTTTGCTTCTGTGTCTATTGATGGGTCTGTTGGTGATGCTGTTTCACTTTCTATATCCATGTGATCTTGTCTCCTCCATCTGTTTTGAGTAGTGTGTTAAGTCTGTGGTTTTTGGAATCCTGGTGTGTTTCTGTCTCCTTACATCTCCTCTGGTTTTGCTTTACACAGTTGGTTCTGGTTAGATACTCATAACTGTCATGTCTTCACTGAGAATCGTGGCTTTTAGCATTTTGAACGTCTTCACTTGTCACATGGAGTGCTTTTTGTTCCAAATTCTGCCGAGGCCAGCATCAGCGCTGCAGCCCTTGCTTTGCAGGGTGTCCGCCGGTGTGGGTGACACCCCCCGGGGCACCAAGGAAGGACAACTGTGCAGACCCAGGCACAATTAATGCCTGAAGTATAACTCACTGCTTACTTATATCCAGCTTATATATATATAATCATACTTACTTCTATGTAATCTTTCTATATAATCATATAATAACTTACTGCTTACTATATCTAGCTTATATATATATATAAACATACTTAGTTCCATATAATCTTTCTATATAATCATATAGGTATTGTAGTCGGAGCTGCACTGACACATTTAGTGCTGATTTGTAGAATCCTTCCGTATAACCATATAGTAGTTTGTGGTAGGAGGAATGCCTAGAGCAGTCACAGAACAGAAGCAGCACATGGGAAAACAGCCAGACCAGGACAAGGACCAAAAACCCAGGTGGTGGTGTCCCTGTCTGAAAGGGCATACGCTATATGGCAGGCTTGGAGCAGGAGCCTCTCCTCCTGAGAAAGGAGTTGTAGCACCTTGCATCCAGTTCCTGTGGAAAGTAGGCCTCGGGCCTGAGATCCTGGAAGTAACCGAGGGAGAAGAACCCCTCTGGTGTGACCAGTCATGGCGGCTGTCCACCCTGTCAGTCGTTTCTCGCTTCTGTGCTAGCCCAAATCATCCTCCCATAAAAATCTTGCGAAGAGCACAAGTCTGTCAGCTCCCACTGCATTTGCTTACAGTATCTTTCTATTAGAAACCTTTTGAAGTCTCCAGCCCCCAGATAAGAAGTATTGCACACGACACCTGTTGGACACAGCCCACTTCCTTTCCTCGGTGACCTAACGGGGGTAGACCCCTTTTCTGTACATGACCTTCTACTACTGCACACGGCCCACCTCTCTGCCCAGGTGACATAATGGGGTGGCCCTTTCACTTGTGACTCACGTGATTATGTATACCCTATCACTAAGCCTGTAGATGATCTCACTTACAACTCTTCCCCCTGCTTTTACCTAATAAATACAGACGCTTCTGGGCAGTTGGGGCCTCACCTGTCTGCTCATATGTGGCATGGCCCCCTGAGTCCAGCTGCTCTTCTCCAGTTCTTCAGCATCCTGTCTCTTCTCGGATTCTGCACTTCAGCACAGCGTAAGGGACACCCCACGACCCTGTAGGGCCAACGGCCCTACACACCGTCCCCTTGCCATCACTTTCTGAACCCTTCCATAGAGGCATTCCTAAGGTTTGGTCTTGCTTTGTAAGCCAAAGTGATCCTCTCTTAACAGGCAGGTTAAGCCCTTTCACGTTTCCTGTTATGATTGAAAATTTTAGTCTCAATTCTGTTGTATTTATGTAATTATAGGTAGCATATTTGCTGTGCTTATTTCTGATTTTTCTTTATTTTTCAAACTACTTTTGATATTAGATTTGTATTTTTGTTTTAGCGGCTACGTTCGTATATAAACCGTTCTTTTTGAGACAGGGCCTTGCTCTGTCTCCCAGGCTGGAGTGCAGTGGTGGGATCCTAGCTCACTGCAGGCTCGACCTTCCATGCTCAAGCCATCCTCCCACCCAGCAGCTGGAACTGCAGGCCCACGCAGCCCTGCCCACTGGTTTCATGCACCCTTTTGAAACGCGCCTGGTCCTGTTTTCTCAGCCCTCACCGTCCCATTTGTTGGCTGGTGGTTCCCTTTACTTCCGGCCGCTTTTCCTCCCTCCCTCCCACAGTTTATTTGCGTGATTTCTTTTTTGTTGTCGGCATGTATAAGGTGGTTGGGTTATGGTTACATCTTGGCATTGCTTGCTGCCCACCCTCATTTGGCCCTGCTGGTAAAGCCTGGCCTCTGGTAAGTTCCTCCAGGAAGGCAGCTGTGTACAGCACTCTGCTTCCAGAAATGAGGCCGCTGTCACTGCGTCGAGGACGTTCGGCTTGGAGTTCTGGTTGCTGTGTCTTTGGCGTCGTGCCTGTTTTCTGGGGCTGGTTGGAATCCTGTGAGGTGTTTTGATTCTTGTTCGTCACTGCTTTGTGCTTGAAGCACTTCTGTAGACTAGGCCTGCTTTCATTTATCTTGTGGGTCTGGTGGTTTTCAGGATTCCTAATCCAGACCACTGACTCTGTCTGCACCGTGCAGTGCAGTTTGGTGGTTGGCGTTTCTTCTGGCAGCAGAAGGGTCGATAGTCTCAGATGGTTTGAGTTTTTTCAGGACCCTGATGTCTCTTTGCCTCCCTTCACTGCCCTTCTAAGGACGCCTGCCTACCTTTTTGCCTTCTCCCCCTGAGAACCCGTGCCTGTGGAGACCACCACTCCAGCATGCCCGTGAGACCCTATAGTCATGCCCCACTCCGGGATGCCCCTTGGCAGCTGTGATTCTGGGTGGCTCTCAGGCCACCTCCTGCCCCCTCCTCCCTTCTTGCCCAGTTGTTCCCCACTTTCCTTTCTCCCCAGGCCTGGGACGCCCGGGAGAGCTTGCTGGGTAAGGTGATGGTTGTGCTTCCTCCACTTTGGTCGTACAAGAGGCGATTCTGTGTGGCCCCCTGGGCTCTGGTGCTTTCAGGCTCTGGATGCTGGGGGTCGGGGTTGTTGGCTGGTCTAGATTTTGGCAGCTACTGTCACACACAGCTACCCACAATTCTCAGGCCATGCAGAGATTACGTCCTTCCTAGTTTTTGCAGTTAAAGGTCCCTTTTGAAGAACGGTGGCAGCTTATTTTTCATTTTCTAGCTTTGCAGAATAAAAATCGGGTGACCCTGTATTGGTCCCCCAAATATTTCAGAGCTCCCAGAGTCTAGAAAGTACCATGGGAAATAGTCACACAGGTCAGATGAGAGGCTGAGTTGTGCGCGTTCTGTGGCGGGGGCGGGAGGGGGGCGCGGTGCAGCCCGTGGGTGTGGAATGGTCTGGGTGGCCATGGGAAGTGTGGGGAGTACCCTGGAAACAGCTCTGCTTTGCTCCAGTGAGAAGTTGGGGGAGCAGCTGGGGAGACGGGGCCGGAGAGCCTGGGGAGAGGGGAAGCTCGTCTGGAGGGAGTAGGCATGCCTGCACGCTGCACAGCCTCCTAGTAAAGAGCCTGCAGAGCCAGCTGGCCTTGCGCATGGAGGCCTCAGGCGACTCTGAGGAAGGCAGTTCCAGAGGAGTGAGTCAGGACCAGATGCAGTGGGCTGCAGGTGAGAACCAGGAGCAGAGACTGGATGTAGTGTCTTGTTTCAGAGTCTTCCCAGCATGAGTGGCTGTCAATGGATACGTAGACGTGGGAGGCACGGGGCAGCTCTGGGCAGGGTGAGAAGAGCCCCCATGGCTTTGATCACCTCGGATCCCAGTTAGTGGGGGCTTGGGGGGGCATGAGTGCAGGGCTCCTGACCCTGAAGCCTACACCTGACTCCGCTGTCCTCCCTGGAAAGGGTGCAGAGCTGTGGAGTTTTGGTCCTGTTTGCACCTTTGTTCCCATCCCTATCCCTCTTCCGTGACTGGGGACCAGCTGTCTGATGACCAGCAGAGAAGTGGAGGGGTGGGCCGGGTGGGTGTTCTTGTTTCAGGGGGGTGTTTGGCCTCCAGCCTCACCCCAGATTTAGGTACTTACTTTTTGGTGAGACTGAAAAGAAGAGGCAACAGAGTGAGTGAGGATGCACACACGTTTCTCAGGGCTTTCATTTTCGTTGAAGGTTTGAAATTGCTAATGTGGGGAGCGGGGCCCTCAGGAGGTCAGTGCTCTGCAAAGAGACTGCCAGGCAGCTCGGGCCCAGGATGGAGCTTAGGGACCTGTGGCAACTCGGGTAGGGGGTGGGGTTTCGCAGCCCCAGGCTGAGCTGGTGATTGGTGGGCCTGGGGGTGCTGGGATGGGGCCATCCCTCATGTCATCTTGCCAAGTCCTTCCCTTAAAGGCTGTGGCCTCCTTTTCAGGTTGGACCGTCAAACACAGGCTACTACGTTGGTCCATCAGATTTTTGGAGGGTATCTCAGATCACGTGGTAAGTGGAGACATTTGCTCTACTGCTTCTTGCCAGGATTAGAACACGAACCCAGGAAACCCTAAGAGTGGGACACAGGCTGGGGCTCCTTCTTCACTATGCAGACCTGGATCAGTCTCTGAGGTCTTCAGCCATGGTTTCCTCTGAGACTCCTGGCCCACCTGGCCACTGGGCTGGTGGTTAGAATATTCCCATGAGGGCAGAGTGCAGTGGCTCACACCTGTATGTAATTCTAGCACTTTGGGAGGCCGAGGCAGGTGGATCACCTGAGGTCAGGAGTTTGAGACCAGCCTGGCCAACCATGGCCAACATGGTAAAACCCCCATCTCTACTAAAAATACAAAAATTAGCTGGGCATAGTGGTGCATGACTGCAATCCCAGCTACTCAGGAGGCTGAGTCAGGAGAATTGCTTGAACCCAGGAGGTGGAGATTGCAGTGAGCCGAGGTTGCACCACTGCACTCTAGCCTAGACGACAGAGCAAGACCCTGTCTCAAAAAAAAACCAACAATTCCCATGAAGAAGTTTGGAGAGAGCTCTTTCCTCCGCCCTCCATCAGCAGAAGAGTACCGCATGTGACAGTTACCAGTCCAGGCAGGGAGGGCCCTGTGAGTGCAAAGGCGTTGACGTCCATCTTTGTGAAGTTCGGTGGTGAAGAGGAGCGCTCTCTCTGGACACCAGGATGCTCCAGGGGCTAGTGGGAATCTCGTCTTTGGCCAAAGCCCTGTGCAGAGTTTGCCTCCCTCCTGGGTCTGGGTCTTGGGAGCCGGGGGTGCCTGTGCCGGGCCACACCTGCTCCACTGCCTCTCTGTTCTATTGCAGTGAAGTGCTCCATGTGCAAGAGCGTCTCAGACACCTATGACCCCTACTTGGACATTGCGCTGGAGATCCGGGTACAGACCTGTCCTGTCCTTCATATTTGCGGTAGGAGAGCGAGGCCAGAGGGCGAAACAACCAGCAGAACAGTAAAGACATCAGATCAGAATAGACGTGGAGAAAGCTCCTTTGCTTCCTGCCACCTTGCAGAACAGACCATTGTCTTTCCCTGTTTCTTTCTAGAGTTTTTCCTATGCATATCCTTTTATTTAAAGAAAGAAATGGTGAAATTGAGTTTTGCATTCGGAGGCATGAGCAGGAACAATGCTGTCCCCAAGGCTTGAGGAGAGTCCCTTGCTTGCTGTGGGTGGCGTGCAGGTTTTGAAGCGCTCTGGGCACCTGGGAGAGCATCCTAGGCTTTCATGCACGCCCTGCTCCAGCTGCGGTCTGCGGGAGGCTGACTGCCTTCACTGGGCCAACCCAAGCTCCAGAGCAGGTCCAGCCACGAGACCATCTTGATGAAAGTGACTGATTGATGGCAGACCTCCTGTGCTGTCATTTCTTTTTTTCTTATGGATGGGGGCTCGAGGGACAGGGTGTTGCTCTGTGACCCAGACAGGAGTGCAGTGGTGCAATCACAGCTCCCTGTAGTCTTGACCTCTAGGCCTAAGTGATCCTCCCTCCCACCTCAGCCTCCCACACAGCTGGTACTGTAGGCACGCACCATCACGCCTGGCTAATTTTTTAAATTTTTCATAGAGATGGGGGTCTTGCTATGTTGCCCAGGCTCGTCTCAAACTCCTGGCCTCAAATGATCCTCCTGCCCCAGCCTCCCAAGGTACTGGGATTATGGGCATGAGCCACTGTTCCCAGCTGCTGTCATTTCTTGTTACTGGAGGAGGAGTTCCAGTCTGGCAGCTAGTGGGCAAATTTTGATGTGAGTCAAGTTTTATGATTTGCTGCCTCAGCCTAAAAAGGACCTTAAATTTGGCATTTCTTGAATCAGCCTTTTTCTTCTGCTGTGTATTTTACTCGCTGTTTTTGTCCTTCTCAGCAAGCTGCGAATATTGTGCGTGCTCTAGAACTCTTCGTGAAAGCAGATGTCCTGAGTGGAGAGAATGCCTACATGTGTGCTAAGTAAGTTTCACGTTGCTTGTGGCAGAAGACTGACACAGGCAAGATTGAAGTCACCCCACCTGACAGCGTTGTGCCCGCCCTGTCTCTTCCTTAGTAGTGACCCCGGCTCTTATTTCTTGAGGAACCTGCGTATGTTCTAAAACCACAAACATCTAAATAACTCAAATGAAGTGATAGTCATGATTTTTATAGCTACAGTTTATGTCATGCCTGTCCTTCTTCTAAAGAGTCTACGTGTATTGTGAAGTAGGAACTGTGGTTTCCCCGTTGGCAAGGATGGTGAAAGTGAGGCACAGAGAAGTGAAGTGACCAGCCCTGGGGCCACACTACAAGGATGCAGCACAGTACAAGCTCACATCAGTTTACACTGGCTCATACCAGGCAGCTACCCCACGGGCTGTGTCCACCCAGCTGCTTTCTTGCCTCTTAAGGAGTGTTTTCTGTGGCTTTTGTGTTTTACCTAACTGGTTTTGGACATTTTTCCATTTCTGCCGGTAAAACTCTTACTTTGCCTTTCTTTGTATTTTCAGTAGGTTTCTTTGGGTTTCAACATGTTGGTCAGGCTGGTCTCAAACTCCTGAACTCAGGTGATCTGCCTGCCTCGGCTCCTAAAGTGCTGGGAGCACACCACTACAGCCAGCCGAATGTCTTCATATCTAGGTCGTTTAAAGCTGTAGGCACTAAAGAATGTATTCTTAATCCTGCTTTCCTCCTCTTTAAGTCTGTTTCCCACAGCTCTTGAAGCTGCGCGCCTCTGCCTGTTTTCTCCCGCGTTGGCGTGCTTTCTGTCTTTGCTTATGTTGACTTCCTGCCTGCCGGTTTTATCACTCAGCCACATCTGCTCTAATTTACTCTTTCCTGTATTACCCCAAAGCAACTTTTTCCTGAATCTTGTTTAGTCTCCTGGTGGGTACAGTACTTTTATTTTTTTGCTTTAGAATCTCCCCATTTTCTGTAGTCTTGTTTCCCTTGGTAGCCTTCCTTTACTTGAGGCGTGCTAAAGGTGATTTTTAGGGGAGCAAAAGCTTTCAGTCTCATCTGTGAAGATTCCACTATTACACAGCAGTTGTTACTGTTATTAGCATGAAGACAACATTTTTCAGAGCATGAATTCATGATTAATTAATCTTTCTCATTCACCTTCTTCATAGATGCAAGAAGAAGGTTCCAGCCAGCAAGCGCTTCACCATCCATAGAACATCCAATGTTTTAACTCTCTCTCTCAAGCGCTTTGCCAACTTTAGCGGGGGGAAGATCACCAAGGTGAGTGCTCAGGGCACCATCCCAGGCAGTTCCATGGGCCACAGTTGGCATCAGAATAACACAATGAAAGTGATAGCTGCAAGTGTGACAGCTGCCATTTCCACAGTACCTGTCCCTGTTCTAACGTTCTGCAGATACTGTGAAGTAGGGACTGTAGTTTCCCCGTTGCCCAGGATGGGCAAACAGACACAGAGAGGTGACGTGACCCTGGGATGCTTTTTAAAAATAGACAGTTCCGGCTCTATCCCAGTGCTAGTGAATTTGAATCTCTGGAGGTCAGGGCATAGGAATCTGCATTTTTGCAAAATCCCTGAATGCTTGTTACACACAGTCAGGTTCCAGGGCCACTGTCTTGCTGGAGTTACCCCAGCTTCTGGTTGTGCTTGGGCCAGTCCTGGCAGGGAGGCTCAGGATTATCCAGATGAGTGTGACAGGCCCTGGGTGGTGCGGCTATCATATTCCATGTCCTGCTGATGTCTGGAACACGTGCCGTTGCGTGCTCTGGCCTTCTATGGAATGTGGAGTAAAAAAACCTACTTTTGGCACTATGGCATTTGTCTTTTTTTTTTAAATTTAAGCTTTTTTTTTTTTTTTTGAGACGGAGTCTCGCTCTGTCACCCAGGCTGGAGTGCAGTGGCGTGATCTCAGTTCACTGCAACCTTTACCTCCTGGGTTCAAGCGATTCTCCTACCTCAGCCTCCCAAGTATCTGGGACTACAGGCGCGTGCCACTGCACTTGGCTAATTTTTGTATTTTTAGTAGAGACAGGGTTTCACCGTGTTGGCCAGGCTGGTCTTGAACTCCTAACCTCAAGTGATCTACCTGCCTTGGCCTCCCAAAGTGCTGGGATTCCAGGCATGAGCCACTGCGCCCGGCCAAATTTAATTTAATTTTAGTACAGGGTCTCACTCTGTCACCTGGGCTGGAGTGTGGTGGCATTATCACAGCTCACTGCAGCCTCAACTTCCCAGGCTCAAGCAATCCTCCTGCCTTAGCCTCCTGAGTAGCTGGGACTATGCAACCATGCTGGTTGATGTAAAAAAAAAAATTTTTTTTTTTTTTTTTTAATAAATGGGGTCTTGCTGTGTTGCCCCAGCTGGTCTCAAACTCCAGGGCTCAAGTGACCTGGCTGCCTCGGCCTCCCAAAGTGCTGGGATTACAATGGCATTTTAATAGATGTATTTCTTTTTTTTTTCTTTTTTATTTGAGACAGAGTCTTGCTCTGTCACCCTGGCTGGAGTGCAGTGGCACTATCTCTGCTCACTGCAGCTTCCCCTTTCTGGGTTCAAGTGATTCTCCTTCCTCAGTCTCCAGAGTAGCTCAGATAAAGGCGCCCACCACAACACCTGGCTAATTTTTTGTATTTTTAGTAGAAACAGGGTTTTGCCATGTTTGCCAGGCTGGTCTCGAACTCCTGAGCTCAGACGATCAACTTGCCTTAGCCTTCCAAAGTGCTGGGATTACAGGCCTGATGCACCACACCCAGCGGATTTCTGTGTTTCATAAAAATCTAGAGTTGTGTTCTGAGAACCTGGTTGTGTGGTTTGGAACGACACCCTTGGCTGAGCCTCATTTTCCTCACTGGTGGTGGTAGGGGTCCTGCTTAGATCAGCATTTCCCAAATGTGTTTGCAGATCGTTTGTGTTGTAGAGTCACGTGTCGTGTAACCACAAGGGCACGTCTTAATAAATGTGTCAGCAGGCAAGTCCGTCACTGTGTGAAGATCATAGAGTGTACTTACACAGACGTAGATGATAGAGCCTGCGGTACTCCTCGGCTGTATGGGATAGCCCATTGCTCCTAGGTCACAAGCCTGCACAGCCTGTTACTGTCCTGAATACTGTAGGCAGTGTGACACAATGGGAAGTATTCGTGTATGTAAACACAGAGAAGGGACAGTGAAAGGTATTATAATCTTACGGGATCACTGTTGTGGATGTGGTCTGTTGTTGTCTAAAACGTGGTTATGTGACGTGTGACTGATGATATGTGAAGTTCAAGAACAGGCAGAATCAGTGGTGACAGAAATCAGAACAGTGGCTATGTGTGATGGGGCAGGGACTGGGATGCAGGAATTTTCTAGTCGATGTTCTGCATATCTGTCAGTACATACTTGTCAAAACTCTTTGATCTGTATACCAGAGATGTATACCTTTCCACAAAGCCTACAATTCAGTTGAAAAGAAATGATTTAGACTGGGTGCATAGCTCAGACCTCTAGTCTCAGCAGTTAGGGAGGGTTAGGTGGGAGGATTGCTTGAGACTGGGAGTTTCAGACCAGCCTGGGCAACCCAGAGAGACCCTGTCTCTACAAAAAATTTTGTGTGTGTATGGGGGGTTGTTTTTTTAAATGAGATGGAGTCTGGCTCTGTCACCCAGGCTGGAGTGCAGTGGCACCATCTTGGCTCACTGTAACATCCGCCTCCCAAGTTCAAGTGATTCTCCTGCTTCAGCCTCCCAAGTAGCTACAGCCAAAAGCATGTGTCACTATGCCTAGCTATGTATAGAGATGGGTTTTTACCATGTTGGTCAGGCTGGTCTTGAACTTTCAACTTCAAGTGGTCCACACACCTCAACCTCCCAAAGTGCTAGGATTATCGGTATGAGCCATTGTGCCCAGCCTAAAAAATTATTTTAAATTAGCCAGTCATAGTGGCATGCGCCTATAGTCCCAGCTACTTAGGAGTTAGAGATAGGAGGATTGCATGAGTCCAGGAGTTTGAAGTTACACTGAGCTATGATTGTGCCACTGTACTCTAGCTTGGGCGACAGAGTAAGATTGTGTTTCTTTAAAAAAAAAAAAAAAAGTTATGTATATATTTTTCGGAATTCCTAAACACATGTCTGTATATGTCCCAGAATAATGACAGTCCTGTCATGTGTGGGGTCTGTGCTGTCCTGGTGCACTCAGCCTACAGCTGCCACGCCGGCCGCTATTACTGCTAAGAATGTGTGTGTGTGCATGTATGTATATATGCATGTATATATTTTCTATGAAAAATTGTCAGTTTTTGGAACATGTTTTGGCATGACCTTTCTTCTGATCCAGTTCATTAAAAGTCTAACTTGCTGTAGCAGTTGGCTGTATCAATTCAGCACTTTTATTTCTGAAGATCTAAAACCCAGCATTCTGTTCCTTTTCTCCCACCAACAATGTTCCTCTAGAATGGAGGGAAGGGACATGAGTTACTCTTCTCATTTTATGGTTGGGAACCTGGTGGTAAGAGAACTAACGTAGATAATTGACAAAGACAAGAACAGATCCTAAATCACTTGATGGGACAGTCAAGTTTCCCATAGGCTCCACAGGCTGGAGAAGACTCACTTCTCGTCATCTCGGTTTCATCATTGCCACGGGGAGCTCCTGCAGTGTTGCCGCACACCCGGTCGCTCCTCCTTGTTGTTTTTGGTGGCAGGGGCGGGGGGTAGTTTTGAGACAGAGTCTCACATCATTGCCCAGGCTGAGTGCAGTGGCTCAATCTCAGCTCACTGCAACCTCCGCCTCCCGGATTCAAGTGATTCTTGGTCCTCAGCCTCCTGAATAGCTGGGATTACAGGCAGTGCATCACCATGCCCAGCTAATCTGTGTATTTTTAGTTGAAGTGGAGTTTTGCTATATTGGCCAGACTGGTCTCGAACTCCTGGGCTCAAATGATCTGCCTGCCTCTACTTCCCAAAGTGCTGGGATTACAGGCATGAGCCACCGCACCTGGCCCCCAGATTGTTGAAGTCCAGCTGTGTTGGGCATTTTGTATGGTTGTAGGTGCAAAGGGCAAATTGATCTTTATTCTCAAGGTGAATTTTATTTGCCTTTTTTTAAATTTTTCAAACAGGATGTCGGCTATCCAGAATTCCTCAACATGCGTCCATATATGTCCCAGAATAACGGTGATCCTGTCATGTATGGACTCTATGCTGTCCTGGTACACTCGGGCTACAGCTGCCATGCCGGGCACTATTACTGCTATGTGAAGGTGAGAGGCTCGTGTCAGTGCAGCGGCCTCCTGGGCCAGGTTTCAACACCCGCGCACATCCACGTGTGGCCTCTGCAGAACACTGATTTGTGAAAACTAGTACTGTTTTGTAGTTGGATTCGAGTCCTAATTGTTGCATCTGTGCATGGAGTGAAGATGCCTTGACAAAACTGTTGCACGAGAACCTGCACACTCTTAGACTTGCAGTGAGACACAGAAGAGGGGCTGCTTCTGGTGCCCATCCTTAGAACCCTGGCAAAGTCTCGGTGAAAGCCGAATGTAGGAGGGAGATGGCCATGGTGATTAGACTGCCTAAATGTCCTTCAGAAGGGACAGTTCCTGTCTGTTAGGGCACTGGGAAGGAACTGGGACTCAAAGCACATTTTGGGGTTATATTCAGATTTATGAAAATATTATACATTCGGCCGGGTGCGGTGGCTCATGCCTGTAATCCCAGCACTTTGGGAGGCTGAGGTGGGCGGATCACCTGAGGTCAGGAGTTTGAGACCAGCCTGGCCAATATGGTGAAACCCCATCTTTTTTAAAAAAAGAAAAGAAAAGAAAATATTATACATTTTAATGGGAAATCGTTACTGGCTGATTATTAATAGCATCTGGATATGTAGCAACTAATAGATCTTCAGTTCCCTTTCTAACAGTGAGGATAATGGGATGCTTGTTGACTGTTTTGTTTTCTGCAACATCCTTGGCTGCTTCAGGCAAGCAACGGACAGTGGTACCAGATGAACGATTCCTTGGTGCATTCCAGCAACGTCAAGGTGGTTCTGAACCAGCAGGCCTACGTGCTGTTCTATCTGCGGTAATAAACTCATGCCCCCCACGATGAGCTCACCCCCTCTGTTCTGTTCCTTCTTATACTGATGGGCCTCCCTAACCTTTTTTTGTTTGAAGGTAATTGGGAATTCCACTGGAGGGGTTCGTCATGTGTCATGGAGACCGTCCATGGGGAAGGACCCTTTTTAGTAAAAGCCAGAGCCTCAGGAAAGTCAGGACAGGATTCCATGTACCCTAACATTGATGCTATTTTGAATGTAAATGAGAAAGTCACCATTTGTAGTATTGCCCCAAATTAGAGGCACCGCTCCCTGGATGGTGGCCAGCCGGTGTCGCTTCCTCTGTGGGGAAGCAGCTCCGTAGGGGAAGGCAGGGAAGGACATGTTTATGGGGCTGCCACAGAGCTCCCCTGGAAGGACCTTCTCCTGGAGCTGGCTGTTATCACTGACCTGGAGGTTGGAGACCGTGGCAGCTGAGGCATTTTCACCGCTTTATTCATCTCTGCTAAGTGTGGCTGAGGTGTTTGACATGTCTCACTTGCTTTCTGGTGCGTTGAACTTTAATCTTGGAGGAATTCTGACTCCAGTTTGCCCTTGCTCCGCTTATAGTCAGCAGATATCTAGGGCTGATCTCATAGCCTCCCAGTGGTTGAAAGGCAAAGGGAGATTCAAGGAGCGGATAGGACAGGCGGGGTTTCCTCAGGCTGTTTCTGCCTTTGCCCTGCCTTTTAAAACAATATTATGACCTTGACCTTAACTTGCTCTGATTCTCTTCATTTCTGTCATGCCTTCTTAGCTTTAGTAAGAAAATGCCCAACTTGTTTTCTTCCTTTGACAGAATTCCAGGCTCTAAGAAAAGTCCCGAGGGCCCCATCTCCAAGACAGGCTCCTCCTCCCTTCCCAGCCGCCCGAGTGTGTCTCCAGATCACTCCAAGAAGAACCTTGGCAATGGGCTTGTTTGCTCCCCGCTGACTGGAAAGGTATTTATGAAAATGATGGCGACCACGGTGGCTGGTCGTGGTGCTCCCCACAGACCTCCTCATGCTCTGGACGTTGGCCACAGCAGAAGGAGTTTGCAGGCCCTTTGTACTATATTAGTTGATGTTATTTCTTAACTTGGTCATCAGCCGACATTGGGTTTAGAGAAAGAGGAGACGCAAATGAGAAAATCCTGACCCAGCAAATTACAACTGTCATCACAGATCTGTTCTCACAGATCTGTTCTCATGAGAACAGATTTGCAAGTGCCGTGACAGATGTGCCAAACAAACATTCTGTGTGTGCTCCATTTATTTCCTTTATAATGTCAAACAAACTTTATTTTGGGAGACAGTCTCACTCTGTTACCCAGGCTGGAGTGCAGTGGCACAGTCATGGTTCAGGGCAGCCTGAAACTCCTGGATTTAAGCCATCCTCCTACCTCAGCCTCCTTAGTAGTTGGGGCTATCAGTGCACCACCACACCTAGCTAATTTTTAAACTTTATGTGGAGACAGGGTCTCATTGTGTTACCCTGGCTCGTCTCAAACTCCTAAGCCCAAGTGCTTCTCCTGCCTTGGCCTCCCAAAGTGCTAGGGTTATAGGTACCAAGCAAACTCTTCACCTTAAGCATATGGGAAAAAGTACCCTCAAATTTTAACAGAAAATGTGAGTAGTTTGTACCAATGTTAATGTCCTGATTTGGGTAATTCTGCTGTGGTTATATAAGAGAATGTCTTTGTTCTTTGGAAATATACATGGACATATTTAGGGATAAAAGAACATTATGTTTGCAGTTTACTCAGATGGTTCAGAAATAGAAATATGTGTATGTGCATACATACATAGTCATGCATATATACACACACATACATATAGAGAGAGGATGATAAAGGTTATGTGGTTACATGTTAACCATTAGGAACTACCCTCAAAGTTATCTTTGTGTGTATTTGAAATTTTCTGCTAGAACAGTTAAGAATTCAGTTTCACTAGTAGATTAATGAGCAGTCTCCTCATTAGAACACAATGATCATTCAAAGTGCGGTATACCCTCTCTCAATGTCTATTTTTTTTTTTTGAGACAGAGTCTTGCTCTGTTGCTCAGGCTGAAGTGCAGTTCACTGAAGCCTCTGCTACTCTGTAGCCTCTACCTCCCGGGTTCAAGTGATTCTCATGCCTCAGCCTCCCAAGTAGCGGGGATTACAGGCGTGAGCTGCTGTTCCTGGCCTGGATGACTGTTTTTGATGGATCATTTTCTTCTGCCTTTAAAATGAAGAGTTGAACCCACACACAGGCAGTCAGGGCCTTTCACAGTCTGCAGAGGTCTTGGTCATTTACATAAATCTGTATTTCCCATCACATTAAAGAAAACAGAAGCTGAAATTAGAAGCATTAGAATTGAAGTAGCTGTGAAATACATGATCTAATTGCAACGTTGTGGTCACTGTAGCCCAGACTAAGAAGTTAGGAAGCAGCCTGGGGCAGGTGCTGTGACTCATGTCTTTCATTCCAACACTTTGGGAGGCCTATGTGGGAAGATCATTTGATCCCAGAAGTTTGAGACCAACCTGGGCAACATGGCAAAACACTGTCTCTACTAAAAATACAAAAGTTAGCCAGGTGTGGTGGCATGTGCTTATAGTCCCAGCTACTCAGGAGGCTGAGGTGGGAGGATCACTTGAGCCAGAGATTAAGGCTGCAGTGAGTCACACCACTCTACACCAGCCTGGGCAACAGAAAGAGACCCTGTCTCAAAACAGATTTAAAAAGCAGCCTGTACAACACAGATCACCATCTCCACAGAGAATATTCAGTGAGCTGATGTGGGAGGATCACGTGAGCCTGGGAGTTTGAGGCTCTCGGCAGTGAGCCATGATCACGCTGGTGAACTCCAGGCAAGGTGACAGAGTGAGACCTTGTCTCAAAAAAAAAAAGAAAAGGGAGGCCAGGCACTGTGGCTCACACCTGGAATCCCAGCACTTTGGGAGGCCAAGGCGGATGGATCATTTGCGGTCAGGAGTTCAAGACCAGCTTGGCCAACATGGTGAGACCCTATCTCTACTAAAAATGCAAAAATTAGCTAGGCGTGGTGGCGCACACCTGTAATCCGAGCTACTCAAGAGGCTGGGGTAGGAGAATCACTTGAACCTGAGAGGTGGAGGTTACAGTGAGCTGACATCATGCCACTGCACTCCAGTCTGGGTGACAGAGCGGGACTCCATCTCAAAAAAAAAAAAAAGAAGCAGTCTGGGCAACATAGAAAGACCCCCATCTCCAAGAAAAGTACAAAAATTAGCCAGGTGTGTTGGTGCATATCTGTGGTCCCAGCTGCTTGGGAGGTTGAGGCAGGAGGATTGCTTAAGCACAGGAGGTCAAGGCTGTAGTGAGCCATCGTTGTGCCACTGCACTTCAGCCTGGACAACAGAATGACACCCTGTCTCAAAAAAAGTACAAAGGAAACCTCATGTGTCACAGTAACTCCACAGGCAGAGTGATGCCCGAGGCGGAAGGTCTGCTTCAGGAGAGTCCCTGTGTCAGGCACATCTGCAGTGCTACTCCCTGACCATTAGCATTTTCATGACAAATGTCATTTTCCAAATACACTGCAATTGAACAAGAGTCGTTTTACTCTAAATGACATGGTGCAAGTCCTGATGTGTACAGAAATGTCCAGCTAGTGAAAAGGCTTTGCAGTGCCATGGAAAGATGAATTCCTTTTAGAAGACATTAATAAAGAATATAATGAGCAAAACAAAACTCAGGAGAAAATAGAAGTATGTTCTTATTAAACCTCTGGGAGAGGGAAGAAGACTTTATATGCTTAAAACTGAAGGAGAAAATATAGAAAAATTACAAATTGATTAAGATTGACATTTTTGTACATAAATTATTACAAATACAAATGAAACAATAACACCTTTTAAATATTTTGGACAAAAGGTTAGCATTTGTAAACACAAGAACGCATTTAAATGACGATCACCCTAGTGCATGTGCAGAGAATACGAATGTTAAAGTGGTCATGGCCAAAGCAGTGTCAGATCAGCAAATGTTTTGCAAAATGTATGTTGCTGGAGTATAGTCAATGCAGTTTGGCAGTACACATCAGGTTTCATGAAAATATTCATAGCCTCGTAATTCCATTTCTGGAAAATTAGCATGGCGTACTAAGCACAGGAAAAGCTCAAAAAAATATTTTTTAAGCACTGACTGCATACCAGACCGTTGAGTTGCTGGTGAGGGCTGCAGCAGGAACAGAAGAGGCACAGGTACAGCCTCATGGTAAAGCAGGGGAGGCGGGCCTTCAGCATCTGCACGGAGAATAACAAGTTACTTCCATGCAGTTGTAATATGTGCTCTGAAGGATAACAGATAGACACACATACACTGTACTGTATTGTTAATTTCAACAGTTGGAGACTATAGCTTATATAAATTAACCATACAGTGAGATGGTTGCCAGTAAAACATGAAAGACGGGCCTGCAGTCAGGTTGCATTGCTCAGGGCTGTAATCCCAGTACTTTTGAGAGGCCAGGATGGAAGGACTGCTTGAGCTCAGGAGTTCGAGGGTGCCAGCCAGGGCAACATAGGAAGACCCCCATCTCTACAAAATAAATAAAAAGTATTCCGGTGTGGTGGCCTACTCCCGATAGTCACAACTACTTGGGCAGCTGACGTGGGAGGATCTCTGGAGTCCAGAAGGTTGAGGCTGCAGCCTGGGCGACAGAGCAAGACCCTGTCTTAAACACATTTATTGAGAGTTATAGTCTATAAAAATGCTTGCGATAATAGCATTAAGATAAAACTGGGATGTAACTCTGCAGGCCAGAGCCATTCGGAAGAAAAGACCAGAAGAAAGCACTAGTGCGTGGATGCATGGTTGTGTTTAAGTGGTAGAACTTTGCTAAATTGTTTTCCCTTATACTTAGTTCTCTTTCTCAAATCTTGGAAAATGTACTGCTTTCATAGTAAAGATGGCCATGAAGATATATATTCAGGTCAGGTGTGGTGGTTCACACCTGTAATCCCAGCACTTCTAGAGGCTGAGGCAGATGGATTGCTTGAGGTCAGGAATTCGAGATGAGCCTGGTCAACGTGGCAAAACCCCATCTCTGCCAAAAATACAAAAATTTGCCTGGTGTGGTGGCACACGCCTGTAGTCCCAGTTCTTTGGGGTGTCACGAAACACCAGAATTGTTCAGAGAAGCCAAAGTGTCTTTACCAAGTGTCCACATAAATAGTTTATCTTGAACTTGCCAGTCAGAGGTCATGCCTGCTACTGAGATACGCTGTGGCCTTGTGAAAGCGTGGCCCAGCTGGGACTTCCTCAGTTGTGTTTTCTGCTTTGCTCTCCTTCAGCGACAAGACTCCGGGACGATGAAGAAGCTGCACACCACTGACGAGATTGGGGTGCCTGTTTCCAGGAGTGGCCCCATGGTGGGCCTGAAGTCCCAGAACGGCTATGTTCTTCCAAAGCTGTCCTCAGGGTCCCCTTCCCCTAAACTCTCCCAGACACCCACACACATGCCGACCCTCCTAGATGACCCTGGGAAGAAGGTGAAGAAGCCAGCTCCTCCACAGCCCTCTTCCCCGTCCCCCAGAACTGCTCAGGGGCCACCTGCTACCAGCAACTCGAGTAGCAGCAGATCTGGGATCCAAAGTCAGGGCTCCTGGGACAGCAGGGATGGTGTCCTCTCTACCTCACCTAAGCTCCGGGCTGCAGCCACTGCCAACGGGCATGGGTTGAAGGGGAACGACGAGAGCGCTGGCCTCGAGAGGAGGGGCTCCAGCAGCTCCAGCCCAGAGCACTCTGTCAGCAGTGACTCCTCCAAGGTCCCGCAGGCCTCCAGGAGTGGAGCTGCCCGTCTCTGCGATTCTCAGGAAAGAAATTGTTGCACTGCTGGTCACTCCAAAATGCCGCCCAATGGAGTGGACCCGAAGACGGTAAAACTGAAGTCTCCTGTCCTGAGCAGTGCTGCTGCCGAGCCACCGAGCACCATGTCTCCTCCGCCAGCCAAAAAACTGGCCCTTTCTGCCAAGAAGGTGGGTGTGCGGGGGTCTCACCACTGCTGTGTATCCAGAGAGCTAGAAGAATTGGTTGGTTGGTTGTGGATTGGAGGGAGCGGGAATGTTGTCTGGGGGCTTTGGCCTCTGTCATGTCAGAGGAACAAGGTGTCTTAGTCATTCCCAGCCGTTTGCAGTTACAGAAGGGCTGTCGGAGTGCAGGCAGTGGGGTGTTGAAGGGGGCCCTGATCTGGTGACGCTCATGTGGCCCATGGAGGTTTGGGCAAGGTAGCAGTCCCTGTTTTCGCTGTAGGTAGAAGATCCTGAGTGGACCCAAGGGAGGGCGGGCCCCACCAGGGCGCATCCCTAGCAGGGGTGGGGCAGGCAGGGAGCCAGAGCCCCAGTGGGTGTGCAGCACCTCTACAGTGGGAAGCTCAGAAGGCAGCCGTGGCACGAGGATGTGATTGTTACGCTGAGATCTTTGTTTAAATTTTCTTCCTTTTTTTGTTTCTAACCAAAAATACTTTCTGGTTCTTCTTCTGCCATTCCCCTGCCCCTCACCTCCTGTTTTTGTCTTCTGTCCTCTCATCTTTCTTTCTGGGCTCTTTTGTTTTTATTTTCATTTTTTGTTACTTTTGTTTTCCCTCTTCACACACGGAAACCTTTTTTAGACCACCAAGTTTTTATTTATGTCAATAACTGCAGGCCAGCACCCTGTGGAGGGCGACCGGCAATGACCTCCGTCCGCCTCCCCCCTCACCGTCCTCCGACCTCACCCACCCCATGAAAACCTCTCACCCTGTCGTCGCCTCCGCTTGGCCTGTCGGTAGAGCCAGGTGAGCTTCGGGTGGGACTGTCTGGGTGCCAACTGACTCTTTCTGTGGTTGCGTGTGCTTGGCTGGTGAGGAGTTGACGGATCACCAGCCTCACGGGATGGACAGAGTATTGGGGCAGCCAGGAGGTACGGGGGGCGTCACCGACCAAAGTCCCCCTTTCCTGTGTTCTCCTGTGGTAAAGGAGCTTCGGGTGGTGAAGGCAGTTCAGCCTCCACAGTCCTGATGTCTTAGTTCTGTCTTTGTTGATGGTCTGTCTGTGACATCCATGTGGTGATGTGGTGTGCTGGGGGCTGACCCTGTAGCCCTACCAGCCCCATGACAGTCCTTCCCCGTCGAAGAGAAGAGCAAGGTGAGGCCTTCACGAGAGGCCTTGAGTGAGCTTAGAGTCCCTGGTGTTTTTTCTGGGGCGTCTTGCCTGCTGGCATCACGTGGCTGAGCACTGCTTCGGGGCTCAAGTTCCTCTGCAGACCCCTGCCGAAGATGCAGCCCCTTCCCTCTGCTGGAGGCCCTGGTCTGCAGGGGCTGCTTGTGTCCTGAGGTGCCTTGAGTGGCAGGAAGTTGAGAGTCAATGGTAAATGGCTGTCTAGAAGCCAGTGGGGGTGGGAAAGGAAGCAGTGAAAGATGGGGTGAGCCCTGAGGTGGCCCACAGTGTCTAGGGTGGTGGCCTTGTCACCGGGTTCCATTTGCATGAACCTCCAGTGCTGCATGCGGGCGAGGTGTGACTGCATCGCCCATAGCCTCTGCCTTACCCTCTCTTTTTCACACACATGCACAAGCACACCTCTACCCTATACCTGGCGTGAGATTGTGTACGCAGGAGGCCCTTAAGTTTTTGGGTGTTTTTGTTTCTTGTTTTATATGCATTTTTGGAAAAGGTTCTAGAAGACACTTTGAGGAATCAAATGCTGTGCAGCTGGCGTGGTCTTTACGGTTTATCCTTGTTTGGATGATGACGATGGGGGTCCTTTGTACCTCAGGAGCCCTGGCGGTGGGCTTTCTGGTCACAGCTCATTGACAGATGAGAACATGGTGGTTCAGAGTGGGAGGTTAACTTTTAGGGACACATAGCTGGCAAGAGGGAGCCCCAAGAGTCTCACTGGGTTCGGCACTAGATCCTGTCCCGGACACGCCTCGCTCGTGACTGCTCTGTGCATCTGTGTCCCGGCTTCCAGTAGTGGAAGCCTCATTAGGCCAACGCTTGCTTTCCTGATGAGGCTCTTTTCCTGCCTCAGGATACCCTGAGACTTTCCTAGGTAGGAAAATAAGTCCTCACATACTGTTTAATGAACGCTTCCTCCCTTAACACATTTGTATTAAAGACTAAAAACGTTAAGAGCTCACCAAAGTACTTCAGCTGCTTGATGACAAGAAACCAAGGCATGCAACAGTTCTTACTAACTTTGCCTTTTTTGAGATGGAGTCTGGCTCTGTCACCCAGGCTGGAGTGCAGGGACGTGATCTCGGCTCACTGCAACCTCCACCTCCTGGATTCAAGCGATTCTCCTGCCTCAGCCTCCCGAGTAGCTGGAATTACAGGCGTGCACCACCACACCCAGCTAATTTTTGTATTTTTAGTAGAGTTGGGTTTTCACCATCTTGGTCAGGCTGGTCTCAAACTCCTGACCTCCTTGGCCTCCCAAAGTGCTGGGATCACAAGCGTGAGCCGCCGTGCCCAGCCATTTTTTTTTTTAAAGATCTGGGGCAACTGTGCAGCATGTGCAGGTTTGCTATAGAGGTGCCATCCACCACCTAGGTAACTGCTTTTAAACAGATGGTGAATTAATTGTTAGCCTTCTTTCAGATGTATGTGTAACTTAATGTGTATCCGAAACCTACAAGGCAAAAGCCTTTACAGGTTTCTAGGTGAAAGGGAGGGGAGTGAGGGTGGACAGAAGGAACAGCTCTGCTGGATCTTTCAGAACATCCCCTCCCTCTTTCCTGGCTGTCCCCACAGGGCTGTGTCACCTGCTCCCCAATCATCCAGCTGCCTGCAGCCCCCCTTTAGCCCCCACCCCACATTGCTGTCCAGTACCCCCAAACCCCCAGGGACGTCAGAACCACGGAGCGGCTCCTCCATCTCGACGGCCCTGCCTCAGGTCAATGGGGACCTCGTGTCCCTTCCACACCAGCTGCCAGAGGCCAGCGAGCCCCCCTGGAGCCCCTCTGAGAAGAGGAAAAAGACCCTTGTGGGAGAGTTCCAGAGGCCGGGCTCAGAGACGTGCCTCTCACAGCATATCAAGGAGGCCACTGCATCTTCCCACCGGAAGAGGAAGAGGAAGAAGAGGAAGCACCCAGAGGACACAGCTGCCACCACCCTGCAGGAGGGGCAGACACACAGACAGTCTGGGAGCCCCACGCACAGGAGGGAGGGCCAGGCACAGCTGCCCGCTGTCAGATGGCAGGAAGATGGCACACGGCCACAGGTGGACCACCAGCAGGTGGCATGTGTTCCCGACAGCCACCACCCAAGCAGCAGGAAGCGGAGGAGGAAGGGAGCAGAGGGTCTTGGTGAAGAAGGCGGCCTGCACCAGGACCCACCTTGGCACAGGTAAGGGCAGGAGCAAGGTGGCACCTGTGCACCTCTGCTGAGAAACAAAGCAGAACCACAAAATCTACCCCCACGTAGGTATGGTCTGGAAATGTAGTTCACTTATCTGCTCATGTGATTTTCTAAAAGGTGGATATATGATAAAATGTCTTCTCTGGCCAGGTGCAGTGGCTTACATCTGTAATCCTAACACTTTGGGAGGCTGAAGCGGGCGAATCCCTTGAACCCAGGAGTTTGAGACCTGCTTGGGCAACATGGCAAAGCCCTGTCTCTACCAAAAACAATAATTGGTTGGTCATGGTGGCATGTGCCTGTCGTCCCAGCTACTCAGGAGGCGGAGGTGGGAGAATGGCTTGAGCCCAGGAGGCGGAGGTTGCAGTGAGTTGAGATTGCATCACTACACTACAGCCTGGGTGACAGCCAGACTCTGTCTCAAAAAAAAAAAAAAAAAATCTCCTCTGATAAATACCAGTGGATTGGTCCTTGAAATGACAGTGGTGTGGACAGTAGTGTCCATCATTGTATGAGCAGGGCTGTCCACGAATACTGGGTTAGGTGATCCCTGGCCGGGGTAGGCTCTGCAGTCATATCAGGTCCCAGGCAGCCTGCACATTGGCTTTGGCAGGCTTGGCTCAGTTAGGATGGGAAATGTGGCTGTGTGTAGAGCATCCGCTAATGCGTGTAGAAGAATGTTACAGGGAGCCCTGTGCACTGGGTCACAGCTGAGGTGGCATCTTCTCCATGCTGCCGGCAGGTGTCTGTGAGCTCCCTGGGTCACAGCTGGGATGGCGACCTCTCCATCCTGCAGGTGGGGTGGGTGTAAGCTCCTGCTTCCCTTCCAACTTGCTCAGAGCTGACTGTTGCCTCTCACTTCCCAGCAGCTGCTCTCGCATGGGTGACGGTGACCCAGAGGCCATGGAAGAGTCTCCAAGGAAAAAGAAAAAGAAAAAAAGAAAGCAGGAGCCACAGCAGGCAGTAGAAGAGGACAGACATTGCGAAGACCCGAGGAGTGCCAAGTCCCAAGACGTTGCTGTCCCTGAGTCCAGCAGCCATGCGCCGTCTGTGAATGGCTGGTGTCCTGGGGACCACATGGGTATGCATTTGGGCGAGGGGGGGTGTTGGTGAGCTTACAGGCTGAGAGCAGTACCTACTGTGTTTGAGCTTGGGGGAGGGTCTGGGAGAAGATGTGGAGGATCCTGCCAACCTTCAGCCACAACCCCCGAGTCTGTTCCCTTGGGTGATGGGGTCAAAGCTTCCTTACATGTCAAAGCATTTGACTGAAACGACCCATGGGAGAGGTTACAGTGCACATGAACTTTAGAACATTCTGTGACTACCGTGGGTCTTCCGATTCAAAGCTGTTCCTGTCTACAGCTTCCCATGGAATGACTCCCTGAACTCCCAGCCTGAGTTTTTTTCTGTGACGCTTGAATTTAGAAGGGTGGGGTTCAAAAGTTAATTCTCCTCTACCTCTATGTAGTTGGGCCTTTCAGAACATAGCATGGTGCTCTTGGTGTTGGGGACCTGTGTGCTGTGGCTGTGCTTGGGCACCACCCCCAGCTGGAGGGTCTTTTGTTTTCTTTAGGACTTGGTCGGGCATGCCTTGGCAGGCACCCACCACAGAACACATTTGTTAAGTGAAGGGTAGAGAACGTCCTGGCGGCTTGGTATGGGGGAACGAGCTTGAGTGAGGCCTCCTCTGTGGTCTGGAAGATCCGATTATGGCAGTGCATCTGGGGGCCAACAGAACCCTGAATCAGGAGACTGATTTGTATTAATCCAACTCTTAAGAAAGGAATTTATCGATAAAAATGAAATGGTATGGAATAGATTGTGGAACACGGGCGCGAGCTGGCGCCGACTGTGGTGCTGGCCAGCATGCTGTCAGAAGCGTTGCACTGAGGCGACGGGTGGGGGTAAAGAAGAGGCAGGCCTTCAAGTGACAGCGACACAAGATGGCAGCCACCACAGGCTCGGACAGTTTATGAAAACCAAATATACAGCCTTAAAATAGAATGTGGCCTTAAATACCAAGAAGCACCCCCCTTTGTAAGATTTGTAACAAAAATTAATACGAATGGAGTTAATAGTTCTAATGGAGTGGTGGACCCAAGAGTCATATCAGTGCTAGCAAAATGGCAGAATTCATATAGCATCAATATTGTCCTACAAGAGCTTCAGCGCCTAATGATGTCTAAAGAAAATACGAAATTCCCTCAGCTGCCTGAAGGTCAGTGTTACAGCAATTAATCAAAAAGAAAAACCACAGGCCTTCCCCCCCCCCCATTAGATTTAAGCAGTCATTTTCCACAGTAGTAAATTTTCTAGGTACACCTTGTAGACCTCAAAGTACTGGAAAGGAAGCTCTCATTCAAAGGACACTTTTTTTGAGACGGAGTTTCGCTCTTGTTACCCAGGCTGGAGTGCAATGGTGTGATCTTGGCTCACCGCAACCTCCGCCTCTGGGGTTCAGGCAATTCTCCTGCTTCAGCCTTCCGAGTAGCTGGGATTACAGGCGTGCGCCACCACGACCAGCTAATTTTTTATATTTTTAGTAGAGATGGGGTTTCACCTTGTTGACCAGGATGGTCTTGATCTCTTGACCTCATGATCCACCCACCTCAGCCTCCCGAAGTACTGGGATTACAGGCTTGAGCCACCGTGCCTGACAAGGAAATTTATCTCAAGATACTGTAAATGATACTAACTTCTTGTCCTTTTGAAATACGTAACTTGTGCTATAACAAAAGAAAACGTTGCACCAATATTGTGCCTGAGCTGTGCTCTGTGCTGCCCTCGCAGCAAAGCGGAGTTGGCTTGTTAGTGCAGGAATTTGAGGGACATCACTTGAGCACTTGCGGTATGCCCGGGTCCATGCCGGGTGCATGCCAGGTGCTGGCTGTACATCCTGAGCAGTGCTCCCTGGGCCCTCAGGACTCCCTGCCAGAGGCAGAACCGCACAGTGATGGTTCATGCTCAGCAGGCAGGCACTGGGGGCTGCATGGGCTCTGTGGGAGAGTGCCTGGCCCCATCCACCCTCTGTACTGTGCACCAAGGAGAGTGGCTAAATGGGCAGGGTACCAGCCCCAAAGGCAGGAGGCGCAGCACGTTGGCACCAGGCACACTGCTCTGCGTGGCCAGGTCCCTGAACTGTGTGGACAAGAGGGAGCCATGGATGCTGTTGTGCCAGGGCAGAGGACACTTAGTCTGGAGGTGATTGAGAATTGGAGGCAGGGAGAGGCGAGGTCATTAGCTTCCTGCTAACAGGCAGGGCTCTTGCAAGCTCTCTGGAGATGCACTCTTCACAACAACCCCTTCACACAGCACCCTGCAGGTCATTTGTATGAAGGAAGGTGAGTTTATTCCAGGGGCTTTGTGGCTGGCTGGGCAGAGGACTAGTTCAGAAACGGTCTCTACAACCCATTGAGGGTGCTGAGTGCTGTCCTTGTCCCGACGTGCATGGTGGACCTGCACAGCATTGCTGATGGGGACTAGGTTCCCCCTGGACAGGGCTCAGGTCGGGGTCCCCATGGCAGCAGCCAAGCTTGGCCGTTCCCTTCATCTCTGTGGCCATTCAGGTGTCGGGCTGGTCCTGGGGCCCAGGGCCTCTCCCTTAGGTGAAGTGGAGTCCATTTGGATCTGGTTTTCTTCCCTCCCTCTGACAGACTGAGAACTTACACTGCTGGTTAAGGAGGGTTTGGAGGGTTTTTTTGCTTCCAAGCTTTTTGTTATTTTGCATGTTTTCTTTTTCATGAATTGACTTGGACAACAGCCTTCTCTGTTTCATCAGAACTTTAGTAAATAAGCATTTAGGCTGGGCACCTAATGCACACTCACTCACACCTGTGTCTGCCTGGTAGTTCTGACCTGGGATGGCAAGGTGTCGGCGGTTAGCCAGGATGCTATTGAAGAGAGCAGACTGGCCCGGACCCAGACCGTGGTTGACGACTGGGACAACGAGGCAGAACATGGCTCATGCCTATAATCCCAGCACTTTGGGAGGCCAGTGCAGGAGAATCACTTGAGTCCTCAGGAGTTTGAAACCAGCCTGGGCAACATAGTGAGACCCTATCTTAGAAGAAGGAAAAAAGAGATAAGCGGTTGTTTCCCTGGTGGGTTATTTTCAATGTTGATAAATGTTTCTTGGCTGCTCTGATTGCAGGGCTGGACCCAGCCCCTCCTGTGTCTTGGAATGGAGAGCAAGAGTCTGATGTGGTACAGGAACTGCTCAAATACTCATCGGATAAAGCTTACGGGAGAAAAGGTACTGGCTTTGAGACAGCACTTGTTGGCCCTTGATTGGTTTATTCTGGATGAGGGAAGGTGTGGAATGGACCCTAGTGTACTGTGAGTGTGGAGGGCGGGCATCACTTGAGAGTAGGAAGAAGAACCTCAGCGCTTGCTGGAATCCTCTTTAAACCCTCAGCTGTGACATGAAGGTGGCTTCCATCCGTGCAGGATTCAGAACAGCTGCTTCTGAGGGTTGGGCAGGGTGAGGAGCCCAACACATGCTGGTCTTGGGTAGGACACGGGCAGAGTGGCAAAGCTCTTCCAATGTAGGCAGTGTCGCTTCTTACTTGGAGCAGGATTTTATTCAGACTTCAAGGCAGAACATGAAATCCTTGTTCCTCAGACGAGGTCATGGGTTTAGAGAGAACTGAACTGTGCGGTCATGGGTTAGGGTTTAGCTGAGAGGGTATCCAGCTGTCCTCCTCTTGTCCTTCTGTTCGCCACAAGATGGCGCTCAAAATTGTTGACTGACTGTGAGTATAGACTAGTCTTGTTGGTAAATGACACTCTTGAAGTGAAGCCACAGGGTACCTACGAACCTGCACGCTCGCTCACACCTGTGTCTGCCTGGTAGTTCTGACCTGGGATGGCAAGGTGTCGGCGGTTAGCCAGGATGCTATTGAAGAGAGCAGACTGGCCCGGACCCATACCGTGATTGACAACTGGGACGAAGAGTTTGACAGAGGGAAGGTATGATGCTTAATGGTGCCCACAGGCCTGAGGCAGCAGGGTGGCGTGTCTCAGCTTAGGGCCGGGGCAGGGAACTGCATGTGACCAGGGCAGTTGGAGGTGGCAGCAGCGGTGTGAAGCAGCTGAGCATAAGAGCCAGGCTGCCCAGGCCTGTCTGGGCGGGTGGCCGTGGACAGGGCATACATCCTCGCAGCTTCTGCAGCTTTGTCAGTAGAGGGGGACAGCAGGGTGCCGTGCGAAGGGGTAGTTGTGAAGAGTGGGTCTCCAGAGAGCTCTCGAGAGCCCTGCCTGTTCGCAGGAAGCTGGTGAACTGCATGGAGCCCCATGAGCCAGGAAAGAACCTTTTTGGGAACTGTGATACCTGTGATTCTTGGTCTAGGAAAAGAAAATTAAAAAATATAAGAGAGAGAAGAGGAGAAACTTCAATGCCTTCCAGAAACTTCAGACTCGACGGAACTTTTGGTCCGTGACTCACCCAGCAAAGGCTGCCAGTCTCAGCTACCGCCGCTGACAGCACCGCTGTGGAAGAGGTCGGTTCCTAGGGGGTGGGCATGAGGGTGGGGGGGCCATGTGGGGGGGTTTGTGTGTATGTGGGGGGGGGTTGTGTATAGAGGGTGTGGTGGGGTGTGTCGTGTGTGTGTTTGTGTGTGATGTATGTGGGCTGTGTATCTGGCACGTGTATGTTAGGTGGTGTGTATCTGATGTAGGTGCATCTGTGGTATGTGTCCTAGTCACTTGGAGAAAAGTGTGTGTGGGATATATGTGTATAAGGGGGTGCCTGTAGTGTGTGCGCATTTGTGGTGTGTGTCCTGGTCACTTGCAGAAGGGTGTGTGGGTTGTGTGTGCAATATGTGTGAGATATGCGGTGTGTGTATATCTGGCGTGTGTCCCCTCACTTGCCAAAGGGTGTGTAGAATGTGGGGTGTGTATATCTGGCATGTCCTGGTCACTTGGAAGAAAGGTGTGTGGGGTTTGCCGGCTGCATCGAGGTGCTGTGCCTTGGGTTCCTGGGTTGGACCCACACCGAGGGTGGCCATGGGAAGATGTCCTGTTTCTCACCGTCAGGACTGCTATGCTTTGTTCTGCAGCCTCCTGGAGACAAGGCGTCCCTTCCTGGAACCTGTCCATGTGGACCTGAGGGAGCCTTCTGTGTGGGCTCTGCTGCCATGGTAGGAGCTCTCCCAGTATCAGTGTCCACAGACGACCCGATGTAGAGCCTTTGAGGCTTCTCTAGATTGGGACCTCTGGTGACATTTCCAACCAGTCCTGCAAGAGAAGCTCCAGTGTGTGGGGGGAGCAGAGGTGGCCGTACGCCTGCTAGACATCTGCGTCGGGCTGCGTGATCTCATGTTCATGGACGGTGTCTGTGCTGACAGAGGCTCCTGTCCCTAGTTGGGGCTATCGAGAGAGTGGGGGATGATGGCCACTCGTCTCCCAGGTGGCCTCCCGGTGCGTGGCTGGTTGCTCTTGGTGAGCCGTTCCTTGCTCCTTGGGGCTGGCGATACCGTTGTGTCTGAGCCTGCCCTCCCTGCTTCCTTGGTGGGGCCCCTTTGTCTTTTGGCCTTACCTGTCCTTAGAAAGGAAGAGCCCTGAGGCCAACCCCAGCCAGCCACCTCTCCCTTTTATGGAACTCAAGAGGGTGACGCTGCTGTGCAGCCCTTCCTTGTGAGTAACTCTTGACTGTCCTGCAGAGCAGAGGCTGTCTGGGGTCCGGGGAGCCCTTGATATTACCTGCAAATACATCTGCTTTCAAGGCCACTGTCGATTCTGAGACGGCTGTGCTGTGGCTTCCTTCGCAGATGCAATAACCCACAGGTCTTCACTGAGGTGGGGGCCTTGGGGGAGAATTCTCCATTTATTTTACTACTTAATACAAAACATTTATTTTTGACCAGGCCCGTGGCTTCCATTAGCAATATATTTCCTTTCCCAGATATGCAAATAGTGGCTTTGTTTGCCCAATTTTGTGAGTGCTTTGGAATTTAAATGATTGTATAACTCAAGAAGATTACTTTTCTATCTTGCTCAAGCTGTGCCTGCCAACTTGTAATTAAATAAATATGGGAAATCCTCAGAGAAGGGGATGTTTTCAAGAAAAAGATGCCCTCATAGGAGTGGGAAGCGTGAAGGTGACAATGAACACCCTTCCTTGCCGGGTCTCTCCCTGGCGTTTTCCCCCGGCGTCATCGCAGCTGGAGATGGACTTGGCGTTGGACTCAGAGCTGCTTCGGTGTGGCTCTGCGGGGCCGGAGGCGTCCTGCCGTCTGGGGGGCTGCCTCGCTGTCTGCATCCCCTCTTCCTGGGGCAGGTTTGCTTCCTGCCTCCGTGCTTGAGACCTGGGTGGTTACTGGTTGTAGAAAGAATTGCCTTTTTAATAAGGGAAGATACATTTATTTTTTCCATGTGGGTGGGTGGCTCTTTTTGGATTTTCTTCCGCTTTTTACATTTCTGTTTTTAGAAAGGTGGGAGAGAATCATGCTCCTGTGTGGCTGCCTCTGTCCCAGCAGCAGCGAGTGGAGGCTTGCCCTGACCGGGTCAGGGTGTCCTCTGCGCTCTCCTGTGGACCAGTCTCTGAATGTTCAAAGATGAGGGCCTGGCTTCCACGCTCTGGCTTTTGTAACTTACCTGGGAGGGAAAGCACGTGCCTTCGTGGGCAGGGTGTGTTCCTCTTCCTCTCAGGTGTTGACTTGCATTCCAATGTGAACTGTTTCCTCTGCCATGTGTTCTGTGTGATGTTCTGTAGTTGAAAATTAGTTGTCTGCTAGCACAGAATCTATCTCCTGCCTTTCTCTCCCTTCTCTCCTCCAAATCAGTCTCTTCCCTTCTCCACTAGAAACTGTAAAACCATTTCCTGAGGAACATACGTTGGTTAACTCTTGGGCAGTGGTGAGCACGAGATGACTTCTGCAGCCTTTATCACTGTTGGATGCAGTCCCGTCCCTTCCCTCCACAGGAGCCATCAGCCAGATGGGGGGGAAAGATGAGGCCCAGTAAACGAGCTCAGCTTCTAGGTGATGTGCACGTATGGAGGTAGATGTCAGTAAGTCACGCCTTTGTCGTAGCAGTCAACTTGATTGACTTAGGATCTGGGTCTATTGAGTTTCGTGCTTGGAAATGGAGCCGGAGGGAGTGGGGCCTGTGCACAGCGCTGCCTCTCCCGGGTCCTTTCTCTCACCTGCCCCGCATCCTGGTTGCATGGCTGCACCTGTCTGTGTGCTGCACCTCCTCTCCAGGGGCCTGGGGAGTCCCACATGTTGCCAAGATCTTGGTGCAATAAAATCCTGTGTTTTTGTGAGTCCTGTATCTTTGTTTTTTCCCTTGATTTTTAAAAAGGTAACTCCCAACCAGGGTCTCGCTGATTCCACCTGTTCTGGAAGTTGAAGTTGGGCTAGGAGGGGCAGGTAGGTCCCCGCACAGAGTCCAGTGACCAGGAGGTTACATTTGGTGAGAGCAGCCCTGGTGAATGGGGTGACCAGGAGACTGAACCTTGGGCACAGGTGGGTGGTGGTGCAGGGGGTCCAGTCATGAATGCTCTCCTCAGCTCTGTGACTTGTGTGTGTGGCTCGTTACCTCCTCCTCCTCGAGCAACTTGGAAACCTCCACCCCAGGGTGTCCACCAGAGGATGTCATGTCTTCACTTCTCCCTAGGGGTTTGGCTGGACACCCCAAAATGAGGACAACCAAGTAAGAAGATGGGAGGTAAGGCAGCTCTTGGACCCAAACCAAAGGGGTTGCAGAGGGTGGGGCACACTGTTGACCCAGAGGTCTTGTCTGAAGGCATTTGCATCATAGCCTGGGCAGCGGTTGAGGGGTTCTGAGACTCGGAGAGGTGGTGACCTGACACCAGTGCCGGGCACAGTGGTGACACGGGCGAGACTGGTTTTTCCATTCTGTTTTGGTTTGAGACAAAGTCTTGCTCTATCACCCAGGCTGGAGTGCAGTGGCACGATCTCAGCTCACTGCAACCTCCACCTTCCAGGTTCAAGCTATTCTTCTGCCTCAGCCTCCTGCATAGCTGTCATTACAGGTGTACACCACCATGCCCAACCAATTTTTGTATTTTTAGTGGAGATGGTTTCACCATGTTGGCCAGCCTGGTCTCAATCTCCTGACATAGCGGTCCGTCAGTTTTTCCATTCTTAACTGCTGTTTCCCACATACTAGGGCTGCTTCTGGGTGTGTAAAGGTGAACACACTGATGTGGTCTCACAGGCGGCGGGCAGGTCCACGGGCAGGACTGACGGCTCCAGGGCAGGGCGGGTGCTGTTAGGGAGATACAGGGAGGCCACGAGGATCCTGTGACGAGTTCTGCCTGAAGCACCATGGGGTGAGGTGACATTCAGAAAGAGGGTTGGATGTGGGAGCTGGCTAGCGGGACTCGGCTGGTAACTAAGTCAGGTGCAAAAGTGCAGGGCAGATTTTGGTTGACAAGAAGCGTCTGCCATTTGTCTGATGTGCTTTCTAGACTCCTGAGGCTGAAAGTGGATTCCAGGCTGCCTGATGGCCTGACAGGCTGCAAGTAGAGCTCAGGGGACAGCGGGTGAGGATGACCAGACCACCAGGCTGGCCAAGAAGTGGCCGAGGCTGGAGCTAAGAGATTGACAATAGTAGCAGAGGCTAGAAGTGGGGTCAGTTGGGTATTTGGGAGAAGAGGCGAGGTGACAGATATATGGTGGAAGGTTCTGGGTGGAGTTTAAGATGATTTCTGCTAGGGTGGGCAGTTGAGTTCAGAGGCCAAGTAGTAGAGAAGCAGGTGGCCCACTGATGGTTTCAGGAAGGCCTTTAGGTGGCAAGCGATTCAGTCTGACATAGTTGACATGTTACCAGAACAGGGAACCCAGGAAGAATCATAGGCATGGGAAGTAGGCAGTGGGTGAGCTCCAAGTCCTCCAGTTAGGAAAAAGCCCAGGTGTCTGGACACTGTGAAATCAGGTGGGCATCCATTTGTCCCTAACACTGATAGGGCTCATTCTAACTATGGCAGCGACCTTCAGGCCAGTTTAACAATGGATGCTGTGAGAATCCCTGCCTCGAGTCTTCATAGCTTGGACAGCCTTAGTGCAGATGAGGATGTGGGTAAAGCGAGGGGGTGGTGATAGAGGAGGACTGTGTGCAGATGGGTCACGTGACATGCGGAGGGGCAGCTTTCTGTGCCTTCTCACCTGAGCCAACTCCCCGGAGCTCACACTTTGCCCAGAGGTGGCCCTGCTGCTGCTTTCTACAGACCCCACCATGACTCGGCCCCCACTCCTTCCGCATCTGGACTGGGGATGGATGACCCTTGGAGAAGGCGGTCTGGGTGCCATGGACTCGGCTTTCAGGGCTGTCTGGCTGCCCTTCACTGGTCTCTGCCTGCCTTTTTGGATTTCTGTCCTTGGTCTTCAGGCAACTCCTTCCTCTCTCATCTTTTTCAGTGATGATTGCAAACTGTTTTGCTCTCCCATTGCGTATGTGCCTACTACCCTTGGCAAGTGACTTCTGATGCTACCTCAAGAATTCCCACCTCCCCCAAAAAATTAAACAACACGGGAAAACCAGAGCTAAAACCAACTTCTCTCCCTCTGTTCCCTTCTCCCTCCTTCCTCAGGGTTCTCAGTGCTCCTCGTGGGGCAGCAGGAGCACTTGGGGAGAGGCATTTGATACTGACGTATGTGGCATCAGAATCTATGGGTGAGGCTTGGGCATTGGCATTTCAAACCTTCCCAGGGGGGATTGTAGCTAGCAGCAGGGTTGAGAGCTGCCGTCCTGGTCCCGTCTCAAACTTGAGTGAGTGCCAGCATTGCCAGGGAGTCCTTAAAACAGCAGTTGCTGGGCTCCTTCCCCACATTCTGATTCAGCAGGTCTGGGATGAGGCCTGAGAATGTGCATGTCCAACAGTTCCCAGGGCAGCTGCTGGGCAGACCCACTGTTCCAATCTGACATCTCCCAGAGAGGCTGCGTGGTTGACATGGGAGAGCGGGAAAGAAGTGTAGTGTGGGGGCTGTTCCTCCATCCTCTGTGGGGACCTATACTAGAGATGCTAGACGAAGTGTACCCTCTGTATGCTGGCACCCCACCTGTGCCCTTGAAGCCAACCTCTTCCACCCTGTGGACCTTGTTCCACAAATTACCCCATTTGCCTCCCATGTCTTTTCTCTTTCCTTTTCTCTTGGGGACATGTTCAAGCGTCTCCCATCCTAAAAAGCCCTGGTTTCCTTGTGTCCCCTCTCAGCCACCCTCTCCCTCAGTTGACATTCAGTTTGTTCTGTGTTGATTCTCCATAGTTCTTGGTCTAGTCATCACTCCTCAGTGACCTAATTCCCACTTGCCACCGACTTCTTCCCAGAATTTGACACTTCACCTCTGCACCCTGGAGCTCCTCTAAGATGTGAGTCAGTTGTATCCCATGCACACTCTGTAGATCAAGCCCAGAATCAACCGATCCAGTCAATACATCCCACTGAAGAGTCAGTCGGCCGGTCCAGTCACTTCATCCCACTTAACAGTAAACTGATCCACCCTCTGTCGGGATCTCTACTGTAGACACTGGAAGGGGTGCCCCCTCAGTGGAGGGTCCTGGCCTCAAATAATGCTCTCACCTTGGCCTCCCAAAACATAGTGATTGCAGTAGGGAACACTCTCAAAGCCACTGTGCCCTGCCTCCAGGACAGTTTTTAAGACGAGAAACCTGAATCCAGTCATTCGCTGACAGGTTTCCCACTCCTGTTCAGAGAATATAGTCTCCTCTATTCTGTGACCCAAATCCCCCTGCCTCTTCAGCCTTCCACAGCCCCCTGGAGGCCTCTGGGCAGCTGTCCAGGCCATTGTTCTGGGCTCTCAGAATGCACTACAGGCATTGAGGAAATCACCCCGAGAGGGGCCTGAGATTAAAAATGTGCTTGCTCTTAGCAGAACCTGTCCTGAATCATTGCTTATGGGAGTTGCTTTCTTAAGGGGAAACTGCTGTATATTTTTCCTTCTTTAAAAGGATTAAAGGTAGGGTCAGGCCGGAGTCAGGTTTGAATCACGACTTCCTGTAGAAAGAAGGTCTGATGGGGAACCTGTGTTCTAAGAGGTCTCCCATGAGTTGGCATCGTTAATTCGGTTTTCTCCTCTAAAATGCAAAGCTTACATTCAAATCCTCATGACTGTCAGCTGTCACTCTCACGGCACGTGTCCTGCATGCATGTTTTCATTGGTTTTCTCTCTGTCTGCTTTATTGATTAGAGGAAGCAATAGGACACGGCTGCCAGGTATCCATTAGGTGTTGTGTGAGAAAGAGCTCACAAGATTGCTGATCCCTTCAGCAGGATCTAAGTATTTAGGTAGCTTCTTACCATCATGAGACCAGATTTTAACACACAGTCTAAGGACATGGCAAATACTTGCTGTGAAACGTGTGCAGGGAATTCAAGTTCTTTTACATAAACTGATGGTTTTTTCATGACCATTTTAGAATGAATGTGTTGGCCAGGTACAGTGGCTCATGCCTGTAATCGCAGCACTTTGGGAGGCCAAGGCGGGTGGATCACCTGAGGTCAGGAGTTTGAGACCAGCCTGACCAATACGGTGAAACCCTGTTGCTACTAAAAATACAAAAATTAGCCGGGCATGGTGGTGGGCACCTGTAATCCCAGATACTCGGGAGGCTGAGGCAGAAGAATCACTTGAATCTGAGAGATAGAGATTTTAGTGAGCCAAGACTGTCATTGCACTCCAGCCTGGGCGACAGAATGAGACTCCATCTCATATTAAATAAAGAAAAAGAGGCCGGGCGCAGTGGCTCACGCCTTTAGTCCTAGCACTTTGGGATGCTGAGGTCGGTGGATCGCCTGAGGTCAGGAGTTCAAGACCAGCCTGGCCATCATAGTGAAACCCCATCTTTAAAAAAAAATATTGTACCATTTTTGTCTTCTGTGGCTACAGTTCTCTTGGCAAGGCTCAGCACTTAACCAGCCACCCAGTAAATATTTGTTGAATGAGTGAACTGGGGCAGCTATGAAGGCAGCATGCTTTGTGACTGCATTCGGACCCTGCTCAGGAAACAGCCAGCCCACCCTCCATCAAAGCCAGTGGCTCAGAAATCCACACTGCTCTGATTCCCCTTTACATTGCCTTCCACCAGCCCTACCCACACCCGCTTTGTTTTTCTTCGTAAGTGAAAACATTTTGGTGAAGACTAGCAGGAACTGAAGCACTAGCTCCTCTATTTGAAGTGAACGCCCAAACTGTGGCACATGGCCAGCTGTCTTTCGGGTGGCACAGGAACAGTTGGTGACAGCTGGATACAATCAAGTTCCATTACAAACAGATTTTAAGTGCCATTTACACACAGAAGAAATTGCAAGCTTTAGCAAAATAAAATCTGGGGGTTTTCAAAGCAAGACAATGCCCCAATCCAAGCCCGTGTGACAGTTCGCTTCGCAGCCTCTTGCGGGGATTAAGCACCCTTTCTTCGCCAGTGCGCCACCCTCTCTGCAAGGTCCACACTGCAGAATTAGCAAGTCCAGGAGGCTTGCTCCCTGGCAAAGCTGCAGAGTCCTCTGTCTTGTATTTATTCCCTTTTGAAGACACGTGAATTAAAGGCCTGTCTACCCACTGTTCAGCCTGCTCCTCCTGGGTGGGAGGTGTCTGAGGCTGGCTTCTAGAAAAGCTACCTCTCTGTCATCCCTTTCACTTTGTCTCAGGGAGTACAAATCTGTCACACACTGATTGGGCAAGTGAAGGCTGGCATGCCCAGCTGAGCCTGATCTCTTTCTTTCTTTTTTTTTTTTTTTAAATAAATACAGGGTTTCACCATGTTGGACAGGCTGGTCTTGAACTCCCAACCTCGGGATCTGCCCGCCTTGGCCTCCAAAGTGCTTGGATTACAGGCATGAGCCACTGCGCCCAGCCGAGCCTGATCTCTTTCATGAAGCCAGCATTGTCCCCAGACATCTCCATCCTCAGCATCCCTCCTGTCCCTACGTCTGGCAACAGTTAGCATTCTGGCCTTGGCAAAGGGCAGTGACGTCAGGTAGTGGCTGACAGTTCTCCCCTTGGTGGAGGGGAGGCCGTAGATGATGTCCTGGTGTCTGGTGTTCTGATGGCCTCAGCACTACCCACTCCATGGACATGAGTCCCTCCACATCTTGTCCTTGGCCCTTCCTTCACGCCTTCTAGCAGATGGGGGTGGGGGGGTGGACTCTCAGTTGTACCTGTAGCACACAGGGGCGGGGTGGGTGTCAGTCCTGCCTTTCTCCTGAGACCCTCTAGCTTGCACCTTCTACTGGGCACCCCCCCACCACCACTACTAGCTGACTCAACCAGATAGGAGAACATAAAGGTAATGAAATAGAATTACTTGTTTTAGAAAAAGGAACCAGGGCTAGGTTCGGTGGCTCACGCCTGTAATCCCAACACTTTTTGGGAGGTTGAGGCATGTGGATCATGAGGTCAGGAGTTTGAGACCAGCCTGGCCAACATGGTGAAACCCCATCTCTACTAAAAATACAAAAATTAGCTGGGTGTGGTGGTATGCACCTGTAATCCCAGCTATTCGGGAGACTGAGGCACAAGAATCGCTTGAACTTGCGAGGGAGAGGTTGCAGTGAGCGAAGATCAGGTCACTGCACTCCAGCCTGAGCAACAAGAGCAAGACTGTCTCTTAAAAAAAAAAAAAAGAAATAGGAACCAGATAAAATGTGGGCATTAGGAAGAACTGGAAGGTACAGTGAAGTCCCTTAACATAGTATCTATATGATCAACACCTCTAAAAGTTTACTGTGAAAATTCATGTAAAATAGTGAATCTCTGCATAAACAATTTTAAATACAACTTGAAGAGCTTCATGTATTTGCTTCCTGGGGCTGCCATAACAAAGGACCACAAACTGGGTGCCTTCAGACAACGGGAATGTGTTCTCTGTGCCAGAGACTAGAGTCTGGACTCAAGGTGTCCTCAGGGCTGTAGGGGAGAATCCAGCCGCTTCCCTGGATTTCTCTGTCTCTGTGTCCAAATCTCCCTCTTCTTGTGAGGACACAAGTCCTATTGGATTAGGGCCCACCATAACGATCTCATATTCACTTGATTATGTCTTCAAAGACCCCACTTCCAGCTGGGCACAGTGGCTCACGCCTGTAATCCCAGCATTTTGGGAGGCCGAGACCATCCTGGCTAACAGTGAAACCCCGTCTCTACTAAAAATGCAAAAAATTATCCAGGCGTGGTGGTGCACGCTTGTAGTCCCAGCTACTTGGGAGGCTGAGGCAGGAGAATCGCTTGAACCCGGGAGGTGGAGGTTGCAGTGAGCCGAGATGGCGATGCCCATCCAGCCTGGGTGACAGAGTGAGACTCCATCTCAAAAAAAAAAAAAAAGACTCCACTTGCAATAAGGTCACAGTTCACAGGTACTGGGGCTTAGGACTTCAACATATCTTTTGCTGGGACGTGACTCAACCTGTAACAGCATGGAAAGGTTCTCAGAGGCAATGTGGCTCTCAATCTCCTCTACTCCATGATGATCAGGCAGTGCTCATCCACAGGAGTGGAAGCCTCTTGAGCTCAGGGCTTTCTGGCTGCCCTTCTTGCCCTGTGTGTTCCCAACACATGAACAGCGCCTGGGACAGCACAGGCCCCTAACATATTGAATGACTAAATTTACACCTGTAATATAGCATGTGTACATGGATTTTTGTTACAAATGGTGCTGTATTATACACCCACTGTTCTGTTTTTTTCCCTTCTGTTAAAAAACAGAAGACATCGCTGGGCACGGTGATACATGCCTGTAGTCCCAGCTATTTGAGAGGCTGAGGCTGGAGATCTCTTGAGCCCAGGAGTTCTGGGCTGTAGTGCACTATGCTGATCAGGTGTCCGTACTAAGTTTCCCATCAATATGGTGACCTCCCGGGAGTGGGGGACCACCAGCTTGCCTGACGAGGGGTGAACTGGCCCAGGTCAGAAACGGAGCAGGTCAAAACTCCCGTGCTGATCAGTAGTGGGATTGTGCCTGTGAATAGCCACTGCACTCCAGCCTGGGCAACATAGCGAGACCCTGTCTTTTTTTTTTTTTCCTGTCTCTTATAAAATTTAAAAAAATAAATTAAAAGACATATAGCTTGGAATTGTCTTCTGTTGGTAATACAGAAATGTGTTTCAGTCTTTTGAAGCCTGTGGGTGCTCCCTCGTATGAAAGTCTCCTAATTCAGTTCAACCTGTTTGTTATTGAGGAACCTTGAGATGGTTCCTGAAGATGTTTTAAAACCATGGTATAAGGCCAGGCATACTGACTCATGCCTGGAATCCCAGAACTTTGGGAGGCCTAGGCAGGCGGATCACCTGAGGTCAGGAGTTCAAGACCAGCCTGGGCAACACGGTGAAACCCCATCTCTACTAAAAATACAAAAATTAGCCAGGCATAGTGGTTCGTGGCTGTAATCCCACCTACTCAGGAGGCCGAGGCACGAGAATTGCTTGAACCTAGGAGGCAGAGGTTGCAGTGAGCTGAGATCGTGCACCATTTGCAGTCCAGCCTGGGTGACAGAGTGAGACTCTGTCTCAATTAAAAAATAAATTAGGCCGGGCGCGGTGGCTTACGCCTATAATCCCAGCACTTTGGGAGGCTGAGGTGGGTGAATCATGACGAGGTCAAGAGATCGAGACCATCCTGGTCAACAACGTGAAACCCCATCTCTACTAAAAATACAACAATTAGCCAGGATTTCTTGACCAGCCTGGACAACATGGAAAGACCCTGTCTCTACAAAAAAATAAAATAAAAATAAAATCCTAGCTGGTGTGGTGGTATGCAACTGTAGTGCCAGCTACCCAGGAGGCTGAGGTGGGAAGATCGCTTGAGTCTGGGAGGTGAAGGCTAGAGAGAGCCATGAGCCTGGGTAACAGAGCAAGACCCCATCTCAGAAAGAAAAAACACAACCAAAGGCCCGGGCGTGGCGGCTCACGTCTGAAATCCCAGCACTTTGGGAGGCTGAGGCCGGTCAATCGAGACCATCCTGGCTAACCCGGTGGAACCCCATCTCTACTAAAATTACAAAAAAAATTGGCCAGGCGCAGTGGCACATGCCTGTAGTCCCAGCTACTTGGGAGGCTGAGGCAGAAGAATTGCTTGAACCCGGGAGGCGGAGGTTGTGGGTGATCTGAGACAGCGTCACTGGATTGAGCAACAGAGCCAGACTGTTTCAAAAACAAAAAACCACAGGAAGGTACCAACTTAAAAAAAAATTCAGGTGGACCAACCACTAAGGACTTACAAAGCACAGTGAAGCTTACAGGGAGCCCAAGCCCATTTTAGAGGTTCTCTGAGAATCAGTGGATGTGGGGGAAGAGGTCTGGGTTAGAATCCACAGCTGGAGTGGGGTCACATGCCTCCTGTCTCCCTGCCACCTGCTCTTTCTCATTATGCTCCTGGGGACACAAATACAAGATACATGACTTGACCCCTGCTTGCAAAGACATCACTTTGATGTCTGTTAGCCTCAGCTTCCAAATGTCATGCAAAGATAACAACTAAAGGACCTCTCTGGCCCGGCAAGGTAGTTCACACCTGTAATCTCAGTGCTTTGGGAGGCCGAGGCACGTGCATCACCTGAAGTCAGGAGTTCGAGACCAGACTGGCCAACATGGTGAAAGCTTGTCTTTATTAAATTATCTGAGCGTGGTGGCACATGGTGGTAATTCCAGCTACGCAGAGGCTGCAGTGAGATAGCACAACTGCACTTCAGCCTGGATGACACAGTGAAACACTGTCTCAAAAAAAAAAAAAAATTCTGATCATGAATGTAATCTAATGGAGCAGCTTATGTGTTTCTTTGACAGTGATCCACGGTCGGAAGCACACGGGACAGCCCTACTCCATGGACGCATGCATTCATCTGCAACCACAACAAACATTGTCTCCGTATTATGTGTGACAGACTACAATTTTTTGAAAGATTCTATTTTCATCTAAAGTATTTGCTTCATAACCATTAAGAGTCATGACCTGCTGTTTGAAAAACACTTTTTTTTTGGTAACAGGGTCTCACTCTGTCCACCAGGCTGGAGTACAGTAGTACAGTCATAGCTTACTGCAGCCTCAACCTCCCAGGCTCAAGGGATCCCTCCCACGCTCAAGGGATCCCTCCCACCTCAACTCCCCAAGTGGCTATGCATGCACCACTATGCTCAGCAATTTTTAATTTTTTTTTTGAGACGAAATTGAGCTCTTCTTGCCTAGGTTGGAGTGCAATGGGGTGATCTTGGCTCACTACAACCTCCACCTCCTGGGTTCAAGCGATTCTCCTGCCTCAGCTTCCTGAGTAGCTGGGATTACAGGCATGCGTCACAGTGCTCAGCTAATTCTGTATTTTTTGTTTTGTTTTGTTTTTTGTTTTGAGACGGAGGTTCGCTGTTGTTACTGAGACTGGAGTGCAATGGCATAGTCTCGGCTCACTGCAACCCCTGCCTCCTGGGTTCAAGCAATTCTCCTGCCTCAGCCTCCCGAATAGCTGGGACTACAGGCGCGCACCACCATGCCCAGTTAATTTTTGTATTTTTTTTAGTAGAGATGTGGTTTCACCTTGTTGGCCAGGATGGTCCCGATCTCTTGACCTCGTGATCCACCAGCCTCGGCCTCCCAAAGTGCTGGGATTATAGGCGTGAGCCACTGCGCCCGGCCAATTTTGTATTTTTAGTAGAGATGGGGTTTCTGCATGTTGGTCAGGCTGGTCTTGAACTCCCCACCTCAGGTGATCCACCTGCCTCGGCCTCCCAAAGTACTGGGATTACAGGTGTGAGCCACCGTGCCTGGCCAATTTTTAATTTTTAATATTTTTGTAGAGATAGGAACAAAATGTTACTCTCTCTTGTTACTCAGCCTGGTCTTGAACTCTTACCCTGAAGCAGTTTTCCTAGCTTGGCCTCCCTACGTACTGGGGTTCTAGGCATGAACCACTGCACTCAGCTGAAAAACACTGACCTAATGGAACAGTGTAAGGGAATAGAATTTGTAAACACTCATGTTCTCCGCTCATCTGTGATTAGCAATCATACCAGTATCCCACCCTCCACAATCTATTCAGTTTGTAAGTTCAGCTAAGAGGTATAGAACGCTGATAGTAAGAATTACATGCCATCTGAATAACTTTTGTTCTGGAGTTCTGGTCATTGAGCAAGAGCTGACGTGGTTTGGGACTGTTCAGGGAAGAAAGTCAGCTCGAAAATACCTTGAACCTTCTGGTGAGTCTGCGGTTAGCAGTGAAGTAGGGAGTGAAACAGAGAGGGTGGCAAATACCGGGGAAGGGGCTCAGGGGTCCATTACCCCTTGCGATGGACGGTTTGAGATTTGCCAGGTCAATGTGGGGACAATTCTAAAAGTGGCCTAAGTCTAGCACAAGAGGAACAAAATGCAGCTGGGTCTCTGAGCTCACACGCCCAAGCCCAAGGACACACTAGGGCCAAAATGTGACTCCTCACTCTAAAGTCACCTGTAAAACTGGGCAATCTGGTGGAATCAATGAAGGAAAGATCATAAATCCAGCCAGGCATGGTGGTGGCTCACGCCTGTAACCCCAGTACTCTGTCTTCAAAAAATAAAATAAATGAATAAAATCCCAAAACGCTGGGACATGAGATGCCCCTCTTTCAATCTTGACCCATGTTAAATTCGGGACAAATAAAAGGAAGTAGAAGCTGTAAACTTACGACACGCAATTTGTAAAGGTTCTGAACACGGAGTAAATGAATTCAAATAGCTTTTGTGGTCTTTCTCGAAGGACCAGGCCCTCCCTGGCAAGCTGGGGCGGGGCCTGACCTTGGAGGTTGGCATCAGAAAGGATCACCCTGCCCTTCAGTGGCCGGACACGACCTTGAGCCTTTGTGGTGTAGCCTGGTTGCAGGTCTGTCCGAGTCCGCCACCCCAGTGCCCTGCACCGCCCTTGCGAAACTGAAACCTGCTAGTTCCCGCGGAGGCGGACGGGGCGGGGTCTTGTGACGGGGGCGTGGTCTAGAGGCGGGGGCCAGCGGCGGGGCGGGGGTGGAGCCTCAGGTGGGCGCGCGTGCGCAGGCCGGAGCCTTGGGAGGAGGTGGGTACCCGGGGTGCGGCGCGCGCGGGTGGAAGGCAGGGCCTCAGGCGAGGGGCGGGGCATCGGGCCGGGGGCAGGGGGCGAGTGCAGGCGCAGGCGCGGGCAGGCGGGGCTCAGGGCGCGGGGCGCCGGGGGCGGGGCTCCGAGCCGGGCTGAGGCGAGCGGGGGTGCCGGCGGCGCGGCGGGACGCGAGCTGAGAGCCCGGGCGCGGAGCCCGGCGCCCGCACCATGGAGGAGGACGACAGCTACGGTCAGTGCGCCCCGGCGGCGGACGTCTCCCTCTAGCTGCCCCCCGACCCCTTCGGGTCCGGCCGTCCGGCGGCGCCTGCGGCGGCTGGCGTTTCCCGGGAACACTGGTGCGGGACGCGGAGCCCACGGCGACCGGCGGGCGCGGTGCACGGGGCCCCCGCGGGACGGGGGTCGCAGGGGGTTTTGAGGGATGAGGGTCGCCTGGGCCGGGGTCGCCGGCGGCGCTCGGGGATGCGGGTGGCCGGGGCGGGGGTCGCAGGCCGAGCTCGTGGTTTCGCGGGGCCGGGGGTCGCCGCGAGCTGTGAGGAATGAGGGTCGTTGGGGTCGCGGGGCCGGATCACCGGGGCTCTGAGGGATAAGAGTCGTTGGGGACGCTGGGGTCCCTGGGGCAGGGGTCGCAGTCCGGGTCCCAGGGCGCCGAGGGGTGGGGATCGCCGGTCCTGCCGCCCCTCTGCGGGGCTCGGAGCAGACGCGTGGATGGCCGGGCCCGCGTTCCCCGCAGTTTCCGGCCGCTCTCGGCGTCGGCGAGTTGTGTCCCGTCCACGTCTTTGTTCAGAAATGAGAACGGGGAGCGGCGCCACCGGCGAGGTGCGGGCTCCGGGACGGCCCTGCCTGCGGGAGTCTGGGCCCGGCCGCCGTGGGTCCTGTGCTCGCCGCCCGCTGAGACGCGGGTGTGGAGCCCGAGGGGCCCCGCGGTGGGGACGCCGCTCCGCCGCCGACTGGAGACTTGACAGGCGGAGCCGCTGCCTCGCTCCCCTTGCTCCGGCGCGCTGACGCTGCTGGCCCCGGCCGGGGGTGCCTCCCTCCCAGAGTTTGAAATTGCAAGGGTGGAGAAGGGTGTTTGACATGCTGTCGTTAATTCATTAAGTTTGTTCATGAGGCATTAAAAGAAAGAATAGCAAATAGAACAAGTCGTGAACTTTTGTGGTTTGGTAGCAAAGTACAAATAAAGCAGAACTTAAAATGCTGTGTGGCCAAATGGAACCCAGTCCTAGTTTAATGAATGGGACATTTTTCTTTTTTTCTTTTTTTTAAGAGACAGGATCTTGCTCTGCCACCCCAGGCTGGAGCACAGTGATCATAGCTCACGTCAGCTTCCTGAGTGGCTTGGAACCACACGAACGCCACCATGTCCGCTTAATTTTTTACTTTATTATTATTATTATTTTTGAGACGGAATCTGGCTCTGTCACCCAGGCTGGAGTGCAGTGGCGCGATCTTGGCTCACCGCAACCTCTGCCTCAGCCTCCTGAGTAGCTGGGACTATATGTGCGTGTCACTACGTCTGGCTAATTTTTGTATTTTTAGTAGAGACAGGGTTTCGCCTTGTTGGCCAGGCTGGTCTGGAACTCCTGACCTCAGGTGATCCACCCACTTTGACCTCCCAAAGTGCTGTCATTACAAGCGTGAGCCACTGTGCCCGGCCCAAATTTTTTATTTTTTGTAAAGATGGAATCTTTTTTTTTTTTTTTTTGAGATGGAGTTTCGCTTTTGTTACCCAGGCTGGAGTGCAATGGCACGATCTCGGCTCACCGCAACTTTCGGCTCACCGCAACTTCCGCCTCCTGGGTTCAGGCAATTCTCCTGCCTCAGCCTCCTGAATAGCTGGGATTACAGGCACGCGCCACGATGCCCAGCTAATTTTTTGTATCTTTAGTAGAGACGGGTGTCACCATTTTGACCAGGATGGTCTCGATCTCTTGACATCGTGATCCACCCGCCTCGGCCTCCCAAAGTGCTGGGATTACAGGCTTGAGCCACCGCGCCCCGCCTGATGGAATCTTGCTATGTTACCCAGGCTGGTCTTGAACTCCTGGGCCCAAGCGATCCTCCCACCTCTGCCTCCCACAGTGCTGGAAATACAGATGTGAGCTACCGCGCCCGGCCCTCTTGTTACCTTCTAAGCAAAGAAGTAAAAGCAGTGTGTGCGTTTGTGTGTGTGGCTCTCTTGCCCAGGCGGAAGTGCAGTGGCACTATCATAGCTCACTGCAGACTCTACTTCCTGGGCTCAAGCAATCCTTTACCTCCCTTCTCAGCCCCTCTGGTAACCTGGACTACAGGCCCTGGCTACCACACCCTGCTAATTATTTTTTTTAATTTTTTTGTTGAGAGAGGGAGGTCTCCCTATGTTGCCTAAGTTGTTGTGAACTCTGGTTCCTTTCTTGGCCTCCCAAAGTGTTGGGATTACAATCATGAGCCACTGCTCCCGGCCTCCTTTTGTGATTAAAAGAAAAATCACCCACTGGCTGGCCCTAAAAGATGGCTCAGCCCCTCCAGATTTCACTCCTGCCCACTGCTGAGAAGGCTGCAGCAGTTCTGCTTGCTGCTCTTTTCTCTGCCTCCTCTTGCCATTTAATTTCCCTCAGATCCAGTGTCCTGCCTACCAGGCTTTTCTTGCCCTCTCTTGTGTTCTTGCCTGCTACCGGGGGCAGGAAGCTATTGGTCTGGTTTCTTTTAATACACTAACTGCTTTGCCACCAGGCATGACATGAACTTGTGCTTGGAAGAGGTAAATGGAAGCAGGCCGTGTTGGTTTCCTATACCTGTTATAACATATTACCACAAGCCTGGTGGCTCAAAACAGCATACATTTGTTTTACGGTTCTGCAGGTCAGAAGTCCAAAATAGGTCTCACTGGGCTAAAAGCAAGGTGTCAGCAAGGCTAGTTCTTTCTGGACACTCAGGGAGAGAACCCATTTCCTTACCTTTTCCAGCTTTTAGAGGCCACCTGTGTTTCACAGTTCATAGTACCCCTTCCTCTTCTCATTCCTCTTGACTCCTACCTCCCTCTTATTAAGACCCTTGTAATTACAGCAGACCCACCTGTATAATCAAGGATAAGGATTAGCAACCTTAATTCCATCTGTTACCTTAATTCCCCTTCTGCCATGTAAGGTAACCTATTCGCAAGTTCTGGGGATTAGGACGTGAACATCTTTAGGGGACATTATTCTGTCTGCCACACACAAAGATGAGAAAGTTTATTCTTTTCCTTTCTTTTTTTTGAGACGGAGTTTCACTCTTGTTGCCCCTGTTGGAGTGCAATGGCGCCATCTTGGCTCACTGCAATTTACGCCTCCCAGGTTTAAGTGATTCTCCTGCCTCAGCCTCCTGAGTAGCTGGGATTACAGGTGCCCGCCACCACGTCTGGCTAATTTTGTATTTTTAGTAGAGACAGGGCTTCTCTGTGTTGGTCACAGAACTCCTGATCATCGACCTCCTGATCTCAGGTGATCCGCCTGCCTCAGCCTCCTAAAGTGCTGGGATTACAGGTGTGAGCCACTGCACCCAGCCTAGTCGTCCCCTTTCTACAGTTTTAAATATCATGCTTTTATTTTGGGGAAACTAAAAAGATTGAATTAAAGGAGGTTCCCCACCCATAGGGTTACTACACAGAAAGTACCTGATGGTGTGAGATGATCATATCAAGAATAAGATGTCCAGTTCTTTAAGGATTGCGTTAGTCTCCAGAACTGTCCATTTCCCTCAGAGGTTTCACAGAGAATTTACCTTGACCAGATCCCACATTGTAAAAGGAAATGTATGTGATGGATTCGTAAAGCACCTGACATGGCATGTTCAGATGTCACCTTGGAATTTCCATTGTTTTCTTCTAGACAAACTTTTTGTTTTATTTATTTTTATTGTTTTGAGATGGAGTTTTGTTCTTGTTGCCCAGGCTAGAGTGCAATGTCGCAATCTTAGCTCACCGCAACTTCTGCCTCCCAGATTCAAGCGATTCTCTTGCCTCAGTCTCCCGATTAGCTGGGATTACAGGCATGCACCACCATGCCTGGCTAATTTTTTGTATTTTTAGTAGACATGGGTTTGTCCATGTTGGTCAGGCTAGTCTCCAACTCCTGACATCTGGTGATCTGTCCGCCTCGGCCTCCCAAAGTGCTGGGATTACAGGGGTGAGCCACCGGGCCTGGCCTTGTTTTATTTTTTTAAAAAAGATGCAGAGTCTCATTATGTTGCTTAGGCTGGTCTAAAATCATCCTCTCGCTTCGGCCTCCAAAAGTACTGGGATTACAGGCATGAGCCACTGTGCCAGGCCTAAATAAACTTTTTCTTTTTCTTTTTAGACAGAATCTCACTGTTTCCCAGGCTGGAGTGCAGTGGCACAATTGCAGCTCACTGCAACCTCTGCCTCCCAGATTCAAGTGATTCTCTTGCCTCAGCCTCCCAAGTAGCTGGGATTACAGGCGCCCATCACCATACCCAGCTGATTTGTGTGTTTTTAGTAGAGATAGGTTTTCACCATATTGGCCAGGCTGGTCTTGAACTCCTGACCTCAAGTAATCTGCTTGCCCCTCTCAGCCTCCCAAAGTGCTGGGATTATGTGAGCCGCTGTGTCCAGCCTACTGGTTTCTTTCTTTCTTTTTTTTTTTTTTAAACTGTTTATGGCACTGTGGAGTCCCACCAGACAAACCATTAACTTATAGGATATACTTATTGTGCTCAGGAAAAAGAAAAACATTTATAAAAATTAAATTTTGCATGCATTCTCTTTATAACATGCACACTGTATACTTTTTATTTTTTTTTCTGAGATGGAGGCTCTAAGTCTGTTGCCCAGGCTGGAGTGCAGTGGCACGATCTTGGCTCATGCAACCTCTACCTCCTGGATTCAAGCAATTCCTGTGCATCAGCCTTCCGAGTAGCTGGGACTACAGGTGTGTGCCACCATGCCTGGCTAATTTTTTTGTATTTTTAGTACAGATGGAGTTTCACCATTTGGCCAGGCTGGTCTCGAACTCTTGACCTCAAATGATGTACCCACCTCAGCCTCCCAAAGTGCTAGGATTACAGGCATAAGCCACTGCGCCCGGCTTTTGTGTACTGTTACCAGTATATATTTCTGTGTAATAGTGTTCAGAGTTGTAAACAGAAAACCCCATATATGCACTTTAAGGGGGATATTTAAGGAATTTTCCAGAAAGTATGTTCATCCTGCTACTCTGTAATGGTCATCTGTTTGGGGCTAATAACTACAGGTGCTGTGATTAAATTATGAGCTTCATTTTTAAGGAGTGCAGTGGCATGATCTCAATTAACTGCAACCTCCACCTCCTGGGTTCAAGCCATTCTTCTGTCTCAGCCTCCCAAGTAGCTGGGATTACAGGCAAGCACCACCACACCCGGCTAGTTTTTTTTTTTTTTTTTGAGACGGAGTTTCGCTCTTGTTACCCAGGCTGGAATGCAATGACGCGATCTTGGCTCACTGCAACCTCCGCCTCTTGGGTTCAGGCAATTCTCCTGCCTCAGCCTCCTGAGTAGCTGGGATTACAAGCACGCGCCACCATGCCCAGCTAATTTTTTGTATTTTTAGTAGAGACGGGGTTTCACCATGTTGACCAGGATGGTCTCGATCTGTTGACCTCGTGATCCACCTGCCTCGGCCTCCCAAAGTGCTGGGATTACAGGCTTGAGCGACAGCGCCTGGCCTAGTTTTTGTATTTTTAGTAGAGACGGGGTTTTGCCATGTTGGCCAGGCTGGTCTTGAACTACTAACCTCAGGTGATCCACCTGCTTTAGCCTCCCACAGTGCTGGGATTACAGGCATGAACCACTGTGCCTGGTCTTTAAGCATAATTTCTGTATAAACATTTAAAATGAAAGGTACTGTAGTCTATCATACTCATCATAGCAAATGCATGTTTTATTTTTTCCTTTCAAGAAGTTACCTTCATGTAGGCAAGTTGTCAACAGAGAATTTTAAAATAATTCTTAGGTGAGTTTTCAACTGAAAGGGAAGAGATGTCTCCAAATGTCCTTTACTATTCAGCTTCTGAAATACCTTAATTTTTATTTGTCTTTGCTGCAATTTTTATATCGAGTTCCCAGATTCATTATCTAAAGCAGGAAAGATAGAACTAATTTTAAGTTAAAATATCAGTGTTTTCAGCAAGAGTTAAAAAAAACTAGGTTTCACTTTATCTGTAGAGAAAGAGTGGTAGGGTAAGACTTTCAAGAAAATCGTTCATTTTCATATGTTAAGAAGCACTGAGGTGCAATTGCATAAAAACACATCTACTGTCTCCCGCTTTGGCCTTTGAGGGAAGGGTATGAGGGAATACTCAGGGAAGAGGTAAAAAGAAAAAAAAACACCTAGCACCTGTGGCTTTCAAGATCTCTTTTAATCAGTAACTTCTGTTCATCTCTCCCCTTCCTCTACCGGCTTCGTCCCCCAGTCCTCATGGGCCATGGGAGACTGTCAGGGTGTTCAGCCTGGTTTCTGTGCCTGGTTAGGTGTGGTGCCATAGCACACAGGGGGACCTCAGGAGGACTAACCCTGTGGTCTGTTGATGGTGCGATGCCTTGGGAGCTGGGGATCTCTGCAGTAGTGGGTGCATAGTGGCACAGAGGGAAAGCAGGCAGCAAGTTGAGGACCTTTACTGGAGTCACAGATGGCAGGCTGTCTGAGGAAGTAGTGCCTCAAGGCAGTTCTAACCCGATTTCCCATGCTGAATGCTCTGGTAGGTACTTCAGGAGTGTGATTAAAAAAAGAGAATAGTTTCTTCTGTGTTTTGGAAAGGAGTTTTATCACAGGCATAACCTTGAGTGTCTACCATGGGAAATTTGGGAACATTTCACATGTGTTTATTACGGTTTGTGACCTAAGACTCTGGATAAAAGCAGGATTTGTATCAGAATGATAGGAAGTGCTGTCATGCTGTGCCATGAACCATGGAGACTTGTGTGTGTCTGGGGAGAAGATTAAACAAGAAAAGGAAGGGCTGGCAGCGGCATGCCTGGGTGCTGCTGTGGACTGGGAAGAGGAGCCTGTTGCATTGAGGAAAGATTTGCATTTTCATCATTATGTCTCTGGCATAGGTATGGGTCCTGGGACCCTACAGAGGTGGCTCAGCCACTGTGGAGGGAATAGTGCATTGAGACAAGTTCCATCTTGTAAAAGTTAATATGCAGTGAGTTTGAGTTTTTTCCTCAACTCTCTGTATCAAAGAGAAACCAGAGCACTTCTATACATGTTTGACCCCACACAGAACCTTTGTTTTTCTATGATATGGATGACTTTCATTGTTCTCAAACTTAGCTACACACTGAATGATTTGCCTTTATTGAAAAGAACACTTTCTTAGAAAAGCTGGAACATAAGGTTGCCATAATTATACAGACTTTGTGGTCTTTGAGATATATTCCCAGGGTAACATTAGCCTGTCAGAGAGTATAAACATTTTTAGAGTTCTTGAGGCCTGCTGCTAACTTCTTTCCAAAAGGGCTGCACCATTTTACTGTTCTTAGCAACATATCAGTAGATGTACCTGTAACAGTGAAAATGTCCCTCTAGTGGGGATCAACATTTTAAAAGGTTTTTTTAAAGAAAACAAACTGCATTTGGTGGTTACAAAATGGTGACTCATTTAATCTATTGATAACTAGCTAGATTGAAACTTTTTTTGCGTATTTGTGTATTATGAACTGGCTATGTCATAAGGAATGCTATAGTTTCTTTACTTAACTGAGGTGAACTCTTTTCTATCAAATAAAGTGACTTGCAGGTTTTTCTCACTCTGTTTTAAGCATGGGGAAAATACGTATCAGTTCTCACTGGGGTTTAGGTCAGATTTTGGCCAATTGTAACAGTTACCTTTCTTTAATTTTTCTTTTAAAGATGAAGGATCTTGGCCGGGCGCGGTGGCTCACGCCTATAATCCCAGCACTTTGGGAGGCCGAGGCAGGTGGATCACGAGGTCAAGAGATCGAGACCATCCTGGTCAACAAGGTGAAACCCCGTCTCTACTAAAAATACAAAAATTAGCTGGGCATGGTGGTGCGCGCCTGTAGTCCCAGCTACTCGGGAGGCTGAGGCAGGAGAATTGCTTGAACCCAGAAGGCGGAGGTTGTGGTGAGCCGAGATCATGCCATTGCACTCCAGCCTGGGTAACAAGAGTGAAACTCTGTCTCAAAAAAAAAAAAAACATGAAGGATCTCTCAGCCCATATATTGCCTTCTGGGCAACTACAAAATGTTTCCTTACGAGGAGAAATTGTGAATTAAGTAGTTTTTTAAAAAATTATAATTTTTCTTTTAATTAAATAGAGCAGGGTCTCACTGTGTTACCCAGACTGGTCTCAAACTCCTGGCCTCAAGTGATTCCCCTCCCTTGGCTTCCAAAAGTGCCAGGATTACTGGCATGAGCCTCCACATCTTGCTGTAAATTAAATATATTTCATTGGTCTGGGTTATAAGGATAAACAGTTCAGTTTTAGGCTGGGCACGGTGGCTCACACCTGTAATCCCAGCACTTTGGGAGGCTGAGGTGGGCAGATTGCTTGAGCTCGGGAGTTCAAGACCAGCTTAGGCAACATGGTGAAATCCCATCTCTACTAAAATATAATAAAAAGTTAGCCAAGTGTGGTGGCGCATGCATGTAATCCCAGCTACTCAGGAGGCTGGGGCATAAGAATTACTTGAACCCAGGAGGCAGAGGTTGCAGTGAGCTGAGATCCTGCCATTGCACTCCAGCCTGGGCAACAGAGGGACACTATGTCTCAAAAACAAAACAGACCGGGCCTGGTGGCTCACGTCTGTAATCCCAGCACTTTGGGAGGCTGAGGCAGGCAGATCATGAGGTCAAGAGATCGAGACCATCCTGGCCAACATGGTGCAACCCCATCTCTACTAAAAATAGAAAAAACAGCCAGGTGTGATGGTGTTTGCATGTAATCCCAGCTACTCGGGAGGCTGAGGCAGGAGAATCACTTGAACCCGGGAGGTGGAGGTTGTAGTGAGCCAAGATCACGCCACTGCGCTCCAACCTGGAGACAGAGCGAGAGTCCGTCTCAAACAAACCAAACAAAACAGTTCAGTTTCTGGGGATCATACCTGCTCCTCTCTAAATGTTCCATGTGTTAATAAAAAGAGATTTTGCCAAAGATTTTTTGTTCTGTATTTCTGGCATCCGTGATCAGTTAGGTTCTATAGTAAGAATTAGGAGATTGCCTTATTTCAAGCATTGGGGGGCACACATCGTAGCTCTCTTGGAACAGAAGGGATGAAACATCTCTGTGTATTGTGCTGACCTGTTGGAAGACTTCACCTTGAGACCTGTGTAGCTGGTCGAGTCTGCTTTCCTGTTTTCGTTCCACCCCTTTCCTGCTCTCCTCTCCAAGATGAAAGTCTTCAGAGTGGGCTTATAAAGAAAAGCCCTTTGCCTGAACCTGTCCGTTTGCTCCATTGCCACTCTGCTTCTTGATTGTCTCTAATTATTGTTGCTTAGTTTCAGTTACAATAATAGAGGTATGGAGGAGGTGGAAAATTATTTAGAAATGTTCAAGAAGTGAATCCCACATCCTCTGAAACTGCTGGTAATGTTGTTTTGCTTCTCTATTTGCATTAACTTCAGAGAAACACAAAAGCAGTTAAGGGCATGTAGGGGATTTTTATGACTCCTTGTTATCCAGGATACTGTGACATTGTATATTTTATATTTCTGCTTTTATGATAGTGAGATGGTTATTAGCTGCCTTCTTTTTTTTTTTGAGATGGAGTTTCGTTCTTGTTACCCAGGCTGGGGTGCAAGCGCGTGATCTCGGCTCACCGCAACCTCCGCCTCCTGGGTTCAGGAAACTCTCCTGCCTCAGCCTCCTGAGTAGCTGGGATTACAGGCAGGTGCCACCATGCCCAGCTAATTTTTTCTGTATTTTTAGTAGAGACGGGGTTTCCCCATTTTGACCAGGATGGTCTCCATCTCTTGACCTCGTGATCCACCCGCCTCGGCCTCCCAAAGTGCTGGGATTGCAGGCGTGAGCCACCGCGCCTGGCCTATTAGCTGCTTTCTTTGGTGACTGAATTTTATGTAGCAAGGGCCAGGATAATACTTTTCTTATCCAAGTCTTTTTACATTTTCCACCTTTTTTTTTTTTTTCTTTGAGACAGAGTCTTGCTCTGTCTTTCAGACTGAAATGCAGTGGCATCATCTTGGTTCTCTGCACCCTCTGCCTCCTGGGTTCAGGCAATTCTCATGCCTCAGCCATTCAAGTAGCTGGGATTACAGGCATGTGCCATGGCACCCAACTAATTTTTGTATTTTTATTTTATTTTGTTTTTCAGACAGGGTCTTGCTCTGTTGCCCAGGCTGGAGTATAGTGGCATGATCTCGGCTCACTGTAACCTCTGCCTCCTGGGTTCAACAGTTCACCTGCCTCAGTCTCCTGAGTAGCTGGGATTACAGGTGGGCACCACCACACCCAGCTAGTTTTTGTTTTTTTTTTTGAGGTGGAGTTTCGCTGTTACCCAGACTGGAGTGCAATGGCACGATCTCGGCTCACTGCAACCTCCGCCTCCTGGGTTCAAGCAATTCTTTTGCCTCAGCCTCCCGAGTAGCTGGGACTACAGGCGTGCACCACCATGCCCAACTAATTTTTGTATTTTTAGTAGAGACGGGGTTTCACCTTGTTGACCAGGATGGTCTCGATCTCTTGACCTCGTGATCCACCTGCCTCGGGCTCCCAAAGTGCTGGGATTATAGGCGTGAGCCACCGCTCCCGGCCTAGTTTTTGTATTTTTAATAGAGATGGGTTTTGCCATGTTGGCCAGGCTGGTCTCAAACTCCTGGCCTCATGTGATTTGTCCAACTCAGCCTCCCAAAGTGCTGGGATTTTGGCGCCTGGCCAATTTTTGTTATTTTTAGGAGAGACAGTGTTTCACCATGTTGGCCATGCTGGTCTTAAAGTCCTGAGCTCAAACGATCTACCTGCCTCCGCCTCAGGAAGTGTTGGGATAACAGGTGTGAGCCACTGCGCCTGACCATTTTCTACCTTTTCTTGAGTCTTCAAGGCTTCTATTTCAGAAACATGCCCTTATCTGGTATTGTTAAATCCATATTGTAATTAGAAATGTTAGGTACGAATGATGGAATTGGCATAAGGCGATTTAAAAAACCTATTTTTGGCTGGGTTCTGTGACTCACGCCTGTAATCCTAGCACTTTGGGAGGCCAAGGTGGGCAGATCATGAGGTCAAGAGATTGAGACAATCTTGGCCAATGTGGTAAAACCCCTTCTCTACTAAAAATACAAAAATTAGCTGGGCATGGTGCCAAGCACTTGTAGTTTCAGCTACTTGAGAGGCTGAGGCAGGAGAATCACTTGAACCTGGGAGGCAGAGGTTGCAATGAGCCCCAGTTGTGCCACTGTACTCCAGCCTGGCAACAGGGCGAGACTCCATCTCAAAAAACAACAAACAAACATATTTTCTAGTAATATCACAGGTTTGTTTCTTTTTTTTTGGAAACAGTTTCGCTCTTGTTCCCCAGGCTAGAGTTCGGTGGCATGATCTTAGCCCACTGCAGCCTCCACCTGCTGGGTTCAAGTGATTCACCTGCCTCAGCCTCCCAAGTAGCTGGGATTACAGGTGCCCGCCAGCAGGCCTGGCTAAGTTTTGTATTTTCAGTAGAGACGGGTTTCACCATGTTGGCCAGGCTGGTCTTGAACTCCTAACCTCAGGGGATCCACCTGCCTTGGTCTCCCAAAGTGCTGGGATTACAGATGTGAGTCACCGCACCCAGCTCACAGGTTTGTTTCTATGAGTAGTTGATAATTGCTTATTCAATCAACAAGCATGAGTGATCATTTCATACTATATAGTCCCTGTTCTCACAGATGCTTTGAGCCTAGAAGGAGGAGACAGACATGACAGCAAGCTGTGAAGGAGTGTGTCACAGTAGATATGGCAGGTGTATGCATGAAAAATGTGGGTGAACCAAGGAGAGCAGTGTCAGTTCCACTGGCATTGGGATGGCGCTGGATTGGCCCCGGGGAAAGTTTGTAGAGGGGCTGGTCCTTGGGCTGGATTGTGAAAGATGAGTTAATGCCAAGTAAGAGACCATCACAAAGAAACACGCATCAAGCAAAGAGAATGAGGAGAGGACAGGAGGTGTGAAGCAGCTTGGCCACTTGGGGAGCTACAAGTGGTTCTTTGTGCCTGGAGAGCAGGCTGTGAGCAGAGGGCGGAGGCCAGAGGTCGGATTAGAAGAAATGGGGGAAGTCATGGGGGGGCTTTAGTATGTGTTGTTACACAGGACTAATTCTCTGGGACATGGAACTATGAGAGGGTTTAAACCAGGGGTATTTTACGTTGATTATTTTGCTTTTCTTTTGAGACAGAGTCTTACTCTGTTGCCTAGGCTGGAGTACAGTGGTGCAATCTCAGCTCACTGCAACTTCCCCCTTTGGGGTTCAAGTGATTCTCGTGCCTCGGCCTCCTGAGTAGCTGGAATTACGGGCACATGCCACCACACCCGGCTATTTTTTGTATTTTGTGGCAGGTTTCTTTCTTTGGATGACTCTTTGGGGAGTTTCTATACTGAGAATAGGGCTTCAGTTTTGGACGTATTCCATGGAGTCTTGAGGTACTTGTACAATGTCCACTTTGAGAGACTCATTTAAACAGTTGAATTTGGACCTGGAACTCGAGAGATTATCAACGCATGAGTGTGAGTGGAACCTAGGAAGTGGGTTATGCCACAGGCTGATTGAGAAGTCCAAGGATGTCGTCCTGGGATACCACCACTGAAGGGCTGGGGAGAGGAAGAGATCTGAAAGGGAGACTTTGAATGCAAATGTTTATAACTCTTCAGTAACTAGACAGTAAATGGAAAGAGAGAGAGGGCAGTAGCTGGAAAGTGATGCAGAATGCAGAGTCTTTTGTTTTTACTTGAGGAATATTAAGACAATTTACAGACTCTTTCTTTCTACCCTTGGAAATCATTCCCAGCCAGTCTTGAATTAAAGCATTCAAATATGATGTGTTGTAAACCTCCGGTAGGATTGGTCTCATATTTCATTTTGTCTGTTCTGGCATCTATACACAGTAGCTGCATACTCTATGTGTTTTGGAAGCCTATTTCCCTTAAGTTACTTTCTTTTCTATTCTCTAATTCCCCGAAATATTTCCAACAGCCCTAATGATTGAAATTAAGAGAGCGTTTTGATTTTTAGCTGTATTCTGGCATTTTCAAGTGCTTCCTGCACATTTCCCCTTGGATATTCCATCATCGTCCAAGACATAGCATGTTGAAGGCTTGCTCCTGACCCTTTCATTCTAATGTTCCCTTTAGACTTCCTTAATTTTTAAACTTTTATCACCATTTACTTATCACTTCAGTCATTCAGGCTTGAAAAAACATTGGATTCTTTTCTCTTTCTTGCCATTTAAATTGTTTCCCATCTACCCAACCATCTGTTTGTTCATCTATTCAGACTTTTAAAATTCTTTGTGTCAGGGAATTTGCTTGATGCTCAGGCTGTGAAGTATTTTAAGATACAGGTCATGCTCTCCAGAAGCTTACAGTGTAGGGCAGTTCACATGTAAATTTGCTGTGGTGGAAATACCAACAAATGCTATAGGAGCATGGGGATTTTCAGCTTTTGGTGTGTTCTGAGTGAGATGTACTTAAAAAAAATTGTTTTTAAAAATTTAGAAATGGGGTCTTATTATATTGGCCAGGCTGGTCTTGAATTTCTGGCCTCAAGCAGTCTTCCCATCTCAGACTCCCAAAGTGCTGGGATTACAGGCATGAGCCACCGTGCCCAGCCGAGACCTATTTTTGAGCAAATCTACTAGGCAGTTACCTACTGGGATGAAATGAGATGGGAACACACCAGCGTCGGTGTCACTGCCCTCATTGTTCCGCACTGGTAGTTCACTGTTGTGCATCAGACTCATTGCTGAACATTTTTCATAAGTTCACATTGAACCCTCACAGTTACCCTGTGGATGGAACAAATTCTGTACTGATTTTGTAGGTGAGGAAATGGAGATGTGGAGAGCTTCTAAAGTGGCGTGGCTGGCTAGTGGTTGAGCTGGCATCCATCGCAACCTAGGTTTCTTAGACTCCACTCGAGAGGCCATGCTTTGAATGGGCTTTTCCTTTTTTTTGTTTTGAGATGGAGCTTTGCTCTGTTGCCCAGGCTGGAGTGCAGTGGCACGATCTTGGCTCGCTGCAACCTCTGCCTCCTGGGTTCAAGTGATCCTCCTGCCTCAGCCTCCTGAGTAGCTGGGATTACAGGCACGCGCCACTACGCCTGGCTAATTTTTTATTTTTGGTAGAGACAGGGTTTCACCATGTTGGTCATGCTGGTCTCGAACTCCTGACCTCAGGGGATCTCCCTGCCTTGGCCTCCAAAAGTGCTGGGATTTCAGGCATGAGCCACCGCGCCCAGTCTTGAATGAGCTTTTTCTATACTGGCTCTCATTCATACCCCCTTCTTCATTTTTATGTATTTGTACTTTTATGTATCTTATATGCCATATATGTACTTTCTTTTTTTTTTGTTTTTTATTTTTCACGGACCTCTCAGAGAAGAATTTATGTACTTTGTAAACTTTCTTTCTCCTGGGAGTGGGAAACAGAGTTTTATATCTCAATATAGTCTGCACAGAGTTTTGGTTAAACCTGTGTTGCTAGTTATTAAACACATTGCATTGAAAGAGCCATTGTTAATCTCAGGGTTGAAATTTGAGGAGTTTGTAGGATCATGCAGTGAAGGCAGTATCTTTTTCCTTACTATGCTGGGTAGCACTGAGTTTAGGGGCTCCTGTTCCCTCCCAGGGACTCTGGTAAACTGGGTTTGATGGTGTGGGAACAAGAATTATGCAGCCTGGCTTTGATGATTTCCCGGAGCCAGAACATGTTTTGTGGTTGGGCCACTAGATTTTACGAGAAAACCAAGTAACCAGGTAAAGGTTTAATAAGTATTACTGAGCTTGTCTCTTAGCCACTTCCAGGGGCCTTTTCTTGTAAGCTTTTTTGCTCTTTATCACTAAATAAAAAGGCTGCTGAAAGAACTTACTTAACAGTGAGACAGGAAAACACAAGCAGAGTAGTGTTTCTTCCTAGGAGTTACAGAGCATCTCCCAGAGTCTTCCTGCTTGAAGCCCTGACTCAGCAGCTTTGTCTCCTGCTAGTGGAGGGGCTGTCCTTTTATTTTATTTATTTATTTATATATTTTTTTGTAGAGATGGGGTCTCACTCTGTTGCCTAGGCTGGTCTCAAGCTCCTGGCCTCAGACAATCCTCCCTCTTCCCAAAGTGCTGGGATTACAGGTGTGAGACACTGTGCCTGGCCTAAGGCTGGTTTTTGACAGGGCCTCACTGGAACGTGAGTACTGTGCTAGGGTCACCAAGGATCTCAAGACAAAACCCTCTAGCTTTGCAGGTTCAAAAATAGACTTTGGGACTTGGGTTTGTGCCAATTTGTTAATGCTATTGCAGGATTTAAAAAAAATCAAGTTTTGATCATTTGCCTGCTATTAGCTCAGCTGTGGACTCTGGTTCTTGGGGAGCACATTCAGGGAGCCCCAGGAATGCCACTGTCTTGTGCTGTGACACCTGTTGGTTTTTGTCTTCTTTTTCATTAGGACAGCAACCTGAGAGTACAATAGAGTTAGATGCAGCTGTTGAGGGCTCTCCAGTTGTCTCACTTGGCACTGAAACCCTCTTGGACTTCTGAGTGGCCCACTTCAGGCTTGTCTCCTCTACTTCACACTGACCTTTACTGATGTATTGAAGATGGTGACTTCTTCAACTCGTTCTCTAACTCTCACAGAGACTGCTACAATTTCTCTCTGTGTCCAGACTGCAGTGACAAAGCATGGAGGAAATTAAATTCTGAAAGGATTTTTAGAGTTAGAATTGAAAGATTTACTTTATAGGTTTATAATATCCCAAAAGAAATAGGGATTCCAACGTAGACTTTGGGGTCTACCTTTAGAAGGAGCCCCACTTTCCATATGTGTTCCATGGTCCACTCAGGAAGGCTTCTCGTTGAGTCTACTGATGCCTCAGGCAGGACCCATCAGGAATAGCCATGCCCCTCTGCTCATGCACTCAGCAAACTCCTTGCAGTGCTTGGTACACACCAGGCACATTCCCCAGCTAGGGTCTTTTCCCAGCTATTCACTGTGCTGGGGATGCTTTTCATCTAAATATCCTCATGCTCAGTTCCCTCCCTCTCTCAGCAACACCTCCCCCATTTGATTAAGCAGCCTGTGCACCCCTCCTCTCTGCTCGCCACCCTTACCCTGCTTGACTCCTCCATAATGCTCATCCCCGCTGCCACACTGGCAACTTACTCATTATGTTTATTATGCTTGGCCAGTCTTCTCCAGCTGAAATGGAAGCTCCGCAAGGCAGGAATCTTCATCCCTTTTGTTACCCTCCCCATCCCATGTACGTGCCTTTTAAAGCAGGGCCGGTCACATTAAAGGCTCGCTCTCAGAGCTTGTTGACTGAATTATGAAATCCATGCTCTCCCCACTCCCTCTGCTTTTGGTATAGAAACTAAGGTCACTGAAATTGCTCATGGAAACTTGTGAGTTGTAGTTAAAATACAGCCCTCTTACCTCATGCATGCATCTAATTTCATTCTTCTATTGTTCTGGGGTTTATTTATAGGCCTGATTCTTGCTGAAACTGCTTATGTTGATAACCAGTTAGTAAGTTCCTCACTCTTGACTTGCTGGGAAGTTTATAGAGACATTTGTTTGTGCCTTCAGAGATTTCAGTACAAATCTTTAAAAAGAGACATTTAGATGGAAGTATGATTAGTCTGTTATATTAGTTGTGGGCTTGTAAAAAGAAAAACAATTCTTTTTTTTTTTTTTTTTTGAGACAGAGTCTCTCTCTTTCCCCTAGACTGGACTGCAGTGGCAGGATCTTGGCTCACTGCAACCTCTGCATCCCGGGTTCAAGCAATTCTTCTGCCTCAACCTCCTGGGTATCTGGGACTACAGGCGTGTGCCACCGTGCCACACTAATTTTTGTATTTTTAGTAGAGACGAGGTTTGGCCATATTGGCCAGGCTGGTCTTGAACTCCCTCCCCCAAAGTGCTGGGATCACAGGCACGAGCCACGGTGCCTGGCCTGTTGTATGTTTGAAAGATGAGGGTAGCAAATAAATTCTTTTAAGAGGGGGCTGGTACACTTTTCCCCTTATCCACGGTTTCACCTTCCATGGTTTCAATTATCTGTAATTAGCTGCGGTTTGAAAATAGGTGAGTATAGTACAATAAAGTATTCTGAGAGACTACATTTACATAACTCTTAACAGCATATTTTTATAATTGTTCTAGTTTTATTGTTATTAATCTCTTTGCCTACTTTATGAATTAGATTTTATCAGAGGTTTATGCGTATAGGAACAAACGTGTTAGATACAGGGTCCACTACCATTTGTGGTTTCAGCATCCATGGGAGGTCTTGGAAAGTATCCCCTGTGCAGAAGGAAGGACTACTGTAACCTACAGTAAGGTGATTTTTTTCTAGGAAGTGTTAAGGTGTTTGACGAATGTGTGTATCTTGAGAGGGATTGAAAGTCTTTTTTTTTTTTTGAGACAGAGTTTTCACTCTTGTCACCCAGGCTGGAGTGCAATGGCATGGCCTCAGTTCACTGCAACCTCTACTTCCCAGGTTCAAGTAATTCTCCTGCCTCAGCCTCCCAAGTAGCTGGGATTACAGGCAAGAGCCACTACGCCCAGCTAATTTTGTATTTTTATTAGAGGCAGGGTTTTACCACCTTGACCAGGCTGGTCTCGAACTCCTGACCTCAGGTGATCTGCCCGCCTTGGCCTCCCAAAGTGCTGGGATTATAGGCATGAGCCACCGTGCCCGGCCAGAAGTCATTTTTTAAGATTGAAAACATCCAGAATGGATGAACATTTCCATTGTATTAGTTTCCTGTTGCTGCCATAACAAATTATCACAAATTTAATGGCTAAAGACAGTATACGTTATTCTTAGAAGAGTTTTGAGGCCAGAAGCCTGGAATGGCTCTCACTTAAGCTAAAATCATGTTTCAGCAGAGTTGTGTTTCTTTCTGGAGGCTCGAGGGAAAATATCTGCTTCCTTACCTTCTCAGCTTCTAGAGGCTCCCCACATGCCTTGTCTGTTAGCTCCTTCCTGCATCTTCAAAGCCAGCAGTGACTGGTTGAGTCTCACCTTTCATCACTCTGACACTGACTGTCCTGCCTCCCTCTTCCATTTTGAAGAATCCTTGTGCTCGCCTGGATGATCTAGGATCATCTCCATCTCCCTCTTCTAAGGTTGGCTGATTAGGAAATTTAATTCCATCTGCAACCTTAATCCCCTTTGCCATGGGATTTAACATATTCACAGGTTCCAGTGATTTAGGACATGTATGTCTTTGGTATCATTATCCTGTCGACTACATCTACCTTAGTGCCTTTGTCCATGGAATGTTTCTTGTGAGGGTGGGCAGTTTCATCCCTCCTGCATATAATTTTCTTATGGAAATGTGCCTCATGGGTATTAAATATGGGTATTAAGCAGTACTGGAGTAGACTTTGATTTTGTGAAGTGTTTCTAGTTTTAGAAGAGTGCTCCTAATTCAAAGGTAGGGGAAGGCATATGCGGAAAGCAGCCCCTTCCACTCTGTTCTGCTAATCAGCAACACTATTTGTCATCAATTACCAGAACAGAGACGTCTTGAGTCAGAAGGTTATGTTGTTGCTGTCTGTTCTTAGGAATGTTTTTGTACTCTCTTTGAGAGTAAAGATAATTTTTCCTGTTGTCAGGTAATGGAAATGTCCCTGAACAATGGATCTTGATAGGAAAAAATAAGTTTACTATTCCAGAAGAAGATGTTGACACAACATTATTTGGTAATTATTTTCCCAGAAATCTGCCGGTTTCCCCCATGCCACATGATGGACACCTCATTGTGTGGAGGAAGCAGGCCAGATGCTGTTACTGGTTCACACATTAATGTTAAAGGCTCACTTGGTTTAATCTCCACTGGATTACATTAAGGATATAAAGCCGTATTTCTAACAGACTACTACTGTTCTTTCCCTTTCCTGCTCTTGCTTTGGACTCCTGTTTTCTCAAGCATATAAATGTGTATGTATAGCATGCTAGTAAGAGGAATTTAAGCTTTAAAAAGTTTTTAAAAATAACACATTTTAATAGTAGAAATTAATGGATGAAGAAAATCATACCATTACAATCTTTTTTTTTTTCTTTTTTTGAGACAGGGTCCCACTTTATCCCCCAGCCTGGAGTACAGTAGCGTGATCGTGGCTTACTGCAGCCTTAGCCTCCTGGGCTTAAATGATCCTCCTGATCCTGGTGGGACTATTAGGGGTGCTACAGATATCCAGATGAGCGACAGGTCTGCAACAGCTTCAATTCTTGCCTCCTCAGAAGAAAGAATTTGACTGAGGGGCACAAGGCAGAAAAAGAGACGTAGGCAAGTTTTAGTGCAGGAGTAGAAGTTTATTAAAAAGCTTTAGAGCAGGAAAGAAAGGAAGAGACCTAAGTGGGCAACTTCAAGGACAAGTGCCCCTTTCAACCTTGATCCTAGGATTTTATGTGCTGGCCCCTTTCCCTTCATTCTTCCCTAAGGGTGAGTTGCCCACAAGCGCAGTGCCTATCTGAGATTTTCTTCTCTTTTCTGGTGGAATGCCCCTAGAAGGCCATACACCACCATTTTGTCTCTTAATGTGCATGCTCAAGTTCACTCGTCCAATTCCTGAGATTTTATTAAAAGCTGGTTACCAATTTCAAGTGTTTGTATCTATTTGGGAAATTGCCTCTCCCTGGCGCCTACTGTCAATCATCACTTTAGTGTAACAACTGTGGACCATCAGGGAATCACCTCTCCTTTGTGCTGGCTACCAATTTATTTTATTTTATTTATTTTTTGAGACAGAGTTCAATGTTGCTGCCTAGGCTGGAGTGCAATGATACCATATCGGCTCACTGCAAACTCTGCCTCCCAGGTTCAAGTGATTCTCCTGTCTCAGCCTCCTGAGTAGCTGGGATTACAGGCATGTGCCACCATGCCCAGCTCATTTTTCTATTTTTAGTGAGATGGGGTTTCACCGTGGTGGTCAGGCTGGTCTCAAACCTCTGACCTCAAGTGATCCACCTGCCTTGGTCTCCCAAAGTGTTGAGATCACAGGCGTGAGCCACTGTGCCCAGCCTATTTTTAATTTTTGAGAAAGGGTCTGGCTTTGTTGCCCAGGCTGGAGTGCAGTGGCATGATCTTGGCTCACTGCAGCCTCTGCCCCCAGGGATTAAGCCATCCTCCCATCTCAGGGAGGATGAGTAGCAGGGACTACAGGGGTGCACCATCATGCCCAGCTAATTTTTATATTTTTTGTAGAGATGGGGTTTTGCTATGTTGCTCAGGCTTGTGAGCTCAAGTGATCTGCCCGCCTGGTTCTCCCAAAGTGCTGGGATTGCAGGCGTGAGCCACCGTGCCTGGCCAATTATCATTTTTAGAGAGGGAGTGTCATAAGTGCTGAACTATCAGTTGATGATTGCTGACATTCCTGGTGGGTGGCAGTGCAGGGAGTCCTCTCCTGCCCCACTCATGCCTGTATAGGACTACCTGTAACAGCACCACATGTGTATGCCATTGTGCCCAACTAATTGTTTTTTCATTTCTTGTAGAAATAGGGTCTTGCAGTGTTGCTCAAACTGATCTCAAACCCTTGGCTTCTAGCAGTCCTCTCACCGTGGCCTCCCAAATTGTTGGAATTGCAGGCATGAGCCACTAAACCCAGCCTCTTTTGATCCCCCCCCCTTTTTTTTTTTGAGACAGAGTCTTGCTCTGTCACCCAGGCTGGAGTGCAGTGGCATGATCTCTGGTCACTGCCTCCTGGGTTCAAGTGGTTCTCTTCCTCAGCCTCCCGAATAGCTGGGATTACAGGCTTGCACCACCACACCGGACCAAGTTTTGTATTTTTAGTGGAGACTGGGTTTCACCATGTTTGCCAGGCTGGTCTTGAACTCCTGACCTCAAGTGATTCACCTGCCTCGGCCTCCCAAAGTGCTGGGATTACAGGTGTTAGCCACGGTGCTCTGCCTCTTGATTTTTAAATAGGTTTTTTTTTTTTTTTTTGAGACTGAGTTTCCCTCTTGTTACCCAGGCTGGAGTGCAGTGGCGCGATCTCGGCTCACCGCAACCTCCGCCTCCTGAGGTTCAGGCAATTCTCCTGACTCAGCCTCCTGAGTAGCTGGGATTACAGGCACGTGCCACCATGCCCAGCTAATTTTTTATATTTTTAGTAGAGATGGGGTTTCACTTTGTTGACCAGGATGGTCTTGATCTATTGACCTCGTGATCCACCCGCCTCGGCCTCCCAAAGTGCTGGGATTACAGGCTTGGGCCACTGCACCCGGCCCTTTTTTTTTTTTTTTTTTTTTGAGACAGAGTTTCACTTTTGTTGCCCAGGCTGGAGTGCAATGGCATAATCTTGGGTCACCGCAACCTCCGCCTCCCAGGTGCAAGAGATTCCTCTGCCTCAGTCTCTCAAGTAGCTGAGATTACAGGCGTGAGCCACCACACCTGGCTAATTTTGTCTTTTTACTAGAGACAGGTTTCTCCATGTTGGTCAGGCTGGTCTCGAACTCCTGACCTCAGGTGATCCGCCCACCTCGGCCTCCCAAAGTGCTGGGATTATAGGCATGAACCACCGCTCCCAGCCTAAAGAGGTTCTAATAGGCTTTGAGTAGTTAAGTGATTTTACCTGTATTACCATATTCCCAAAGTCAATTGATTGTAACACAAAAATAGGTTACACATCACCCCATTCCAGCCTAGAGCAGAAGGACTAGAAAAAGTTTCTGTGAGAATTAGTTACCCTTGGAGATCTGAAACTTGGACAACACAGGAACCTTTTGAGTTTGGACTCAAAAAGTGGGGAATTGCTCATGCATACCAGAATATGTGAACAAGGGTGTTTACTGTGGGATTGCTATGGGAATGAAAACTTGGAAATCGCTCAAATTGTTCACCAGTAAGAAAGTAGTTCAACATATTATTGTATATTTTTGTTACAGAATATTAAGTGAGCCTTTAAAAGGTATGGAAGCTTCAGCTGGGAGCGGTGGCTCACATCAAATCCTAGCACTTTGGGAGGCTGAAGTGGGCAGATCACTTGAGGTTAAGAGATGGAGACCATCCTGGCCAGCATGGTGAACTCCTGTTTCTACTAAAAAGTACAAAAATTAGCTGGACATGGTGGCACATGCCTGTAGTCCCAGCTACTCAGGACACTGAGGCAGGAGTATTGCTTGAACCCGGGGGTGGAGGTTGCAGTGAGCCGAGATTGTGCCACTGCACTCCAGCCTGGTGCCTGGTGACAGAGCAAGACTCTGTCTCAAAAAAAAACCAAAAAAACAAAACACAAAACAACAAAAAACAGCTTGCCCATAAAATATCCCATTTATCAAGAAAATGTATACAGACTGTCCCTGACAAGATGGTTGACTTTACAATGGGTTTATTTTCATTGGGAAGTAACCCCATTGTAAGTTGAGGAGCATCTGGGATATATTTTGATTTTGAGAAGTGATGTCATCAGACTTACTTGGTGCCTGTAACTTTTAGAAAGATAAGTATATGATGCTTCTGTGTGAAACTACTTTCCACTTCTATTTAAAAATCTTAAGATCTGTTGTAATGGGATTTTTGTTTTCTTTGTGTTTAGAAAGAGGTTTTTAAGATAGTAAAATATTATTGCTTTCTTTTAAACTATAAAACAAAAAGCTCTAGCTATTTAGATAGAGAGGCCAGAATTAAAACATTAGTAGTCAAAAGAGGGAATTCAATGTTTCTTGAGTTTTTAGCTTTATACATCTAAATAAAATGATTCTCCTGTCTCAGCCTCCCAAGTGACTAGGATTACAGGCATGTGCCACCATGCCCAGCTCATTTTTCTATTTTTGGTAGAGATGGGGTTTCTACTACAACCATGTATTTTTCAGTTCCACATGGGCACCTTTTGCAGCCATGGTAGTCAGATGCCCTAGGCAGATGAACATGCAGAAGTAGTTTGTTTAGCCTACCCTTTTAAAGTTTGTCATCTAGTAAATTGAGGTTAGAATTGTGGTTCCCATACTTGACTAATCTGCAGAATCCCTGGAGGAATTTTTCAGAAAAGCCATTTATTCTGGGTCCTTACTCAAGCCATACCTAATGTACCAGGATCCCCCAGGGTCGGATCTAGGAATGAGTGAATGAGTGAATATGTCCGTACATGCTCATGCTTGTACACACACATGCACACAAATATACATACTTTTAATGCTGCTACATTTGGGGACTGCAGGTGTGGAAACCCATGCTTGGGAACCTCCAGCTGTTCTCTTCAGGGTCACATCGCACAAGCAGGCTCTGGCTTGGGTTGGCCCGGCCCGAGATGGTTCCTTTCATTTCCCGTGTTGAGTATATAAAATGATTTCACAAGAATTTGTGTGTCCGTGATTGTAGAAAGGGATGGCTGACTGTTCAATATATTTCCTCCACTGTCACTATCTAATTTATGTGGTTTTGCTTTAAGCCATTTAGTATTCCACTTGGAGGGTTTCAAGTTTACACAAGTTTTTAAGAAGAGGCTCAACAGATCAAAGAAGCAAAAATAACCAACCTTGGATTTTTTTTTTTTACTCCTTTATTATAGCTATCAAGTACATCTGCCTACCCGCTTTAGCTTCCCCACGTGTCTTTTTGTGGTTTTCTGTTTTGTTCCTTTAAGAGATACCTTCTCTTTATGTTGCAGCTGTTGCTAGGCAGCCACTGGACGGGTGCCAGTTTTAGAGCCCTGATCTGTACAACAGCAAAGTGATCTAAAAAGATCCCTTTGCCTTTCCCTCTTGTGTTTAAGAGGGGCTTGGCACTGGGACACAGACTGCTGGGTGCCCAAGACCTGTGAAGAACTGAGGCTGAGTCCACTTACCCAGAGTGACTTCTGAGTACCTTTTAGTCCCTCCTCAGGGCAGTGGCATCTAGTCTGAAAATGAAGCCACCTCAGGCAGTGGGCTTCAATTGACTATAATTGTGTCCTTCTTGCTTTAGCCCTTTGGCAACTCTTTGAAATAATTATTATGATGGAAATTTTCTTTCTTTTTGAGACAGGATCTCACTCTGCTGACCTGGCCAGAGTGCAGTGGTGTCGTGGTAGCTCACTGCAACCTTGATCTCCTGTGCTTGAGCAGTCCTCTCCCCGCAGCCTCCTGAGTAGCTAGGGCCACAAGCACATGCCGTAACTCCATAGATGCTGAGAGTAGGTAACGAGACCTACTGGATCAGAATGAGACAGATCAGTACACATCGCACAGCAAATAGCAGGAACGTCAGCATGAGAGTGCTGGTGCCGCTGACCTCAAGACTCCTGGGGTGACATGACACTCTGCATGAATTAGGTTTATCTACAGCTGAGGAACCAAGGACCACCAAGGGGTTAGCACTTTTCATAGCAAGTGGTGGACAGGCCAGGCCTCTTCCCCTGGGAGGGAGTATGTCACGCTACCATCTCCTTGACCAGCTTCATGTCTCCAGCTACAGGAAGACAGACCTTGCAGTTTGGCACTGTCAGCAAGAACATGCAGGGGTGCTTGGGGCCTCGGCCAAAGACAGGATAATATAGATGTACCATCGTTTAACTAATCATCCTGTCTTGTTATTTAAAAGTTTCTACTTTGTTCCCATAAGAAATAGTCCTGTAACATTCTTGTGGGTAAGATTTTGCTCACATTTCCAGCTATTTTCTTAGGCTAGATGCTTGTAAGTGGACTTACTGGGTCAGTGAGTTTAGCTTTTTAGTCACTTGATATGTACTGCCAAGTGGATTTTCAGAAAGTGTTAATCATTTTACACTTCACACCAGTGTATGATAATACTTGTTAATTTATCCTTTCCAACATTGAATTTTTTTTTAATCTTTTGGGTTGCTGATAGAAGTAAAATTTTTTCCTGTCTCTCTCAGTGTTGGCAGGATGAACTTTGTTCTGAGAACCTTGGCTAGTATTTATGTGTATTAGAATGGGAAAATTATAGCAGCTTCTTCCCAGGTCATTTTTTATTTATATATTCAGCAGATATTTATGGAGCACCTGTTATGAGCCGGGCACTCTATGGGCCTTGCCATTTAGACATGAATAGAGTTCTCAGGTACCTTACATTCTAATCAGAAGGAGAACTTTGACCTCTAACAAAGACTTGTTTAATTCATATGAGGGTTTCTTTCTTTCTTTCTTTTTATTTAAAAAAAATTTTTTTTTCTTTTTTTTTTTTAAGATGAGATCTCACCATGTTGGTCAGGCTGGTCTTGAACTCCCGACCTCAGATGATCCGCCTGCCTTGGCCTCCAAAGTGCTTGGATTACAGGCGTGAGCCACCACGCCCGGCCCCTTCTTTTTTTTTTAAAAAAAAAAAACTACACTCATTATCGTTCCCCCAAAGGATGAGGGTTTCTTAAGTTATGGTGAAAATTCAAACCTTGAAATTTCACCTTGTGAATAATCTTAGTCTAATTTTTGCCATGTTTATTGGAATACAGGCCAGTGGTTGAACTTTGTATTCCTAACGTCTCAGCATCCTTATGTCTCCTGGTGACTGTCAGGGCTTGCTTTTTTCTTTTTTTACTAGGATCTTGCTCTGTCACCCAGGCTGGAGTACAGTGGCATGATCATAGCTTACTGTAGCCTCGCCTCTTGGGCTCAAGTGATCCTCCCACCCCAGTGGCATTTTCTAATAGATATCTGTGTCCCCAAAATGTGTTAAAGACTTTTGAAGATGAGTCTACTCAAATAGTGATTTAGTTTTGAATAGACAGATTAAAAAAAAAATTTTTTTTTTACATAGGGTCTCACTGTGTCACTTAGTACTCTCAAGGACTTCAGATAGCCTCAGTAGCAAACTAAGGGCGCTAACTGACATTTTAAGCATCTTTAATTGGCAATGACCACACTAATTTCCATTTATTTATTTGCTGCAAACTTTTCAAGTTCCTTCTCCTTGTTTAAAAAGAATAACTTTATTGAGTTATAATTCACATAGAATACACTGTATCCATTTAAAGTGTACAGTTTGGCCGGGCATGGTAGCTCACACCTGTAATCCTAGCACTTTAGGAGGCTGAGGTGGGTGGATCACTTAAGATCAGGCATTCCAGACCAGCCTGGCCAACATGGTGAAACCCTGTCTCTACTAAAAATACAAAAAACCAGCTGGGCGTGGTGGCAGACGCCTGTAATCCCAGCTACTTCGGTGGCTGTCACACAGGAATCTGTGTGAACCTGGGAGGCAGAGGTTGCAGTGAGCTGAGATCGCGCCACTGCATTCCAGCCTAGGTGACAGGGCGAGACTCTGTCTCCAAAAATAAAAGTAAAAAAATAAATAATAAAAATAACGTGTATAGTTTGATGGGATATATTCAGTTTGATGGGATATGTACAGTTTGATGGGATAGTGAAACCACTATCACAATAAAGACATGTTTCCTTGCCCTAAAAAAGATGTTTCATGGCCCTTTTTTTTTTTTTTTTTTGAGACAGTGTCTTGCTCTGTCTACCAGGCTGGAGTGTGGTGGCATGAACACAGCTCACTGCAACCTCAACTTCCTGGGCTCAAGCAATCCTCCCACCTCAGCCTCCCAAGTAGCTGGGACTACAGGCTTGCACCACCAGCCCAGTTAATTTTTTATTTATGTTGCCCAGGCTGGTCTTGAACTCCTGGGGTTAAGCAATCCCCCTGCCTCAGCCTCCTGAAGTCCTGCCACTAAGCCTGGCCACTTCATGTCTTGCCGGCCATTACTCCCTCTACCCCTGGCCCCAGGCAACCACTGATCTGCTTTTTGTGACTACAGATTAGTTTGTATTTCCTAGAATTTTATGTAAGTGAAATCATGCAGTGTTACAATGTATATTCTGCATCTTTGTCTGACTTTCCTTTTTTTTTAAACCCACAGCCAACATCATACATGTCTGGCTTTTACTTAGAATGATGTGTTTGAGCCCAGGTGTGGTGGCTCATGCCTATAATCCCGGCACTTTTTGAGGTTGAGGTAGGAGGATTGCTTGAGCCCAGGAGTTTGAAACTAGCTTGGGCAACATAGCGAGAACCCATCTCTACAAATAAAAAAGAAAGAAAAATGGTTTGGCATGGTGGTGCACACCTGTGGTTCAAGCTACTTGGGAGGCTAAGGTGGGAGGATTGCTCAAGCCAGGGAGGTCAAGGCTGCAGTGAGCCAAGAATGCACCACTGCACTCCAGCCTGGGCAACACAGTGAGACCCTATCTCAAAAAAAAAAAAAAACCCACAATTTTGTACCTTCTTAAAATTGAGGGGAAGTCATGTAAAAACTAAAAGCATAAATTCTTATGGGTGGGCAGATCCACATAAGAGAGTTTGTTTTTGAAGCATGGCAAAAATCAGAGAAGATAATTGCTCTTGGAAAGTTCTGTCAGCATCACACACGTACCTTTCGTTTGCTTTTCCTTTCCGAGTTTCTTTATTTGGGTTAGCTGCTCCTCAGGAGCCAGTGGCTTTGTCCACTATGGTCCTGACACACATGACATAGCCTAACACAATGGCCACTTTGATCCTTCCTCCCTACTCCATGTGTGTCTGGAGGAGAGGATCCTAGCATGTCATCAGCCAGGTGTTTGCAGTATGCTGGATCAATGACATCATTACCACTCAGTGGTGGATCTTTTTTAAAAAGGGTGAGGGCCGGGCGCGGTGGCTCATACCTGTATTCCCAGCACTTTTGGAGGCTGATTTGGGCAGATCATGAGGTCAGGAGGTTGAGACCAGCCTGGCCAATATGGTGAAACCCCCTCTCTACTGAAAAGAGAAAAATTAGCTGGGCGTGGTGGCACATGCCTGTAGTCCCAGCTACTTGGGAGGCTGAGGCAGAAGAATCACTTGAACCCAGGAGGCAGAGGTTGCAGTGAGCCAAGATTTCGCCACTGCACTCCAGCCTGGATGACAGTTAGACTCAGTCTCAAAAAAATAAATAAATAAAGCCGGGGGCAGGGGATGAGGTGGGGTACTCCATATGTTTTTTAAGGGATTATTTTAAAGAAATCATTTTAGAACAATTCTGTTGTTAAGGGATTTTTGGTGTTTGAAGTACTAGGCCAGACAACATACTTTGGAACTAAGATTTTAATTAAAGGTTACCCTAAAGAATCAGTGATTTGTGTTCCCAGATGAGGTAGATGGCAGGAGTTAAAAGTAATTAAACTTTATTTAAAGTTTGCAGAAGCTGTATTTTCATAACTGGAATATGGCAAGTCACCTATTTAGTCCATTTGGTACCTTATCTTCTAATTGTTACTGCTACTTAGTTAATGTTTATGATCTACTGCTAGACTCCCTAAGGGCAGTGTGTAAACCTTATGTGATTAGGGATGGATGTCGGCAGCTCTCTGACCCTTTGTTATCATATTTTTTTAAGTAGAGGCAAGGTCTCGCTATGTTGCTCATGCTGGTCTCGAACTCCTGGACTCAAGTGATCCTCCAAAAAGTGTTGAGATTACAGGCATGAGCCACTATGTGCCTGGCCAAGAGCATGAGCCTTCTGAGGGGAGGTTTGGCACTTGGCTGTGGCACTTAACTTGTTTTTATTTTTTCTTCCTTTTTTTCCTTATAATTAAATTAGAGATAGGGTCTCACTATATTGCCCAAATTGGTCTAGAACTACTGGCCTCAAGCGATCCTCCCGCCTTAGCCTTCTGAAGTGCTAGGATTGAAGGCGTGAGCCACCATGCCCAGACTGACCATTTATTGACAGTCTGTTAGCTGAGCTGGGGTGGCATGAGAGGCTTCTCTCCAATTGTCCTCATGCTCCTGGTGACTTTGGTGCCCCTCTCCCACCCTGTTCTACACTCACTGTTACATGTGCCTTAAGACTTTGGAAAAAGGAAGAGTAACCCTTTGGGGGAGATTTGGTAATCCTGCGTGTACTTTTTCTTCCATTATGTGTTCTTGTGTGTCCTGTTTCCGAAGATTAGGGATGTTTAGGCAGGATTGATCTTGAACTAAACAACAATAAAATTGTTGTGTTAATAGTACTACCTATGGCTTTGTATTTAATTAGGCATGTTAACATTTTCAGTATCATGTTCAATTTGTGTAATCACATTGTGATATAAGAGGTGTGTGACATTACTTATATTTACATGGTTAAGATTATAAACTTAAATACATTTTTGAAGTTCTCTGTCCTGTCTCTGATAATCAGCAGCATTGTTTATCACTGATGCCCTGGAACTCTTCATTGATAGGAGAGATTTTACTCCAATTAGGTACGTTTTAAAGGTAATTTCTATGAAAATGCATATGGAAAAACTCCTTTACAGTGGAAAAGAGTAATAAATAAAATTTCTTTTTTTTCCTCTCAAGTTCTGAACCTATTAGAAATAGAAAAAGGAATCCGAAAATGGACATCATAGGATAGGCCTTGTAACTGGTAAAGAGAGGGAGATGGAGGAGTTCTCATCTAGGAAATTATGTCGCAAATTTGTAAAATAGGTTAAATTTCTGTTTCTTTCCCAGTAATAGGATCTTTGAAATAGACTATTTGAAATTAGCATTTGAGGCCGGGGATGGTAGCTCATGCCGGTAACGCCAGCACTTTCGAATGCCTTGGTGGGCGGTCACTTGAAGTTAGGAGTTCAGAACCACCCTGGCCAAGGTGGCGAAACCTTGTCTCTACTAAAAATACAAAACAATTAGCTAGGTGTGGTGGCAGGCGCCTGTAATCCCAGTTACTTGGGAGGCTGAGGCAGGAGAATCACTTGAACCTGGGAGGTGGAGTCAGCTGAGATTGTGCCACTGCACTCCAGTCTGGGTGACACAGAGAGTCTCTGCCTCCAAAAAAAAAAAAAAATAGTCATTTGATATAACCAATAGCAGAGAGATACCTGTACTCTGATTTCTTCTACATTTATAAAGTCAGTCCTTGTTATTTGTGGATTTTGTATTTATGAATTTGCCTACTCAGGAGAGTTTATTTGTAACCTGTCAATAAATCCAAAGGTAGAGCTTTTGTGGTCATTTCCGGACATTTATAGGGCAGTGAAAAATGCAGTTTCCTCAGTGTACACATTTCCATCTGCTGTGAAACAAGGTTACTGATTTCTTGTTTCGGCTCTCATACTGTAAACAAATGACCTTTATGTGGTCTCTTTAGCATTACATTTTTTTGTGTGTATTTTTGTGCCTTTGCTGGTGACTTTGCTCTTTAAAATGACCCGGAAGCCTTTCCCGGGCGGCTTCCGAAGATGGCGGAGGTGCAGGTCCTGGTGCGCGATGGTCGAGGCCATCTCCTGGGCCGCCTGGCAGCCATCGTGGCTAAGCAGGTACTGCTGGGCCGGAAGGTGGTGGTCGTTCGCTGCGAGGGCATCAACATTTCTGGCAATTTCTACAGAAACAAGTTGAAGTACCTGGCTTTCCTCCGCAAGCAGATGAACACCAATCCTTCCCGAGGCCCTTACCACTTCCGGGCCCCCAGCCGCATCTTCTGGTGGACCATGCGAGGCATGCTGCCCAACAAGACCAAGCGAGGCCAGGCCGCCTTGGACCGCCTAAAGGTTTTTGATGGCATCCCACCGCCCTACGACAAGAAAAAGCGGATGGTGGTTCCTGCGGCCCTCAAGGTTGTACGTCTGAAGCCCACAAGGAAGTTTGCCTATCTGGGACGCCTGGCTCATGAGGTTGGCTGGAAGTACCAGGCAGTGACAGCCACCCTGGAGGAGAAGAGGAAGGAGAAAGCCAAGATCCACTACCGGAAGAAGAAACAGCTTATGAGGCTACGGAAACAAGCCGAGAAGAACGTGGAGGAGAAAATTAACAAATACACAGAGGTCCTCAAGACCCATGGACTCCTGGTCTGAGCCCAATAAAGACTGTTAATTCCTCAAAAAAAAAAATAATAATAATAATAAAATGACCCGGAAGCATAATGCAGAATTTCTGTCTAGTGTTCCTAAGTACAAGAGGCTGTGATGTGCCCTATGAAGAAAATACAGCATGTTAGTGAAGCTTTGCTCAAGAATGAGTTACAGTGCTGCTGGCCATGAGTTCAATGTTAATGAATCAACATTGGCTGGGCATGGTGGCTCATGTTTGCAATCCCAGCACGGTGGGAGGCTGAGGCAGGTGGATTGCTTGAGCCCAGGAGTTTGAGACCAGCCTGGACTACACCATGAAACCCTGCCTCTACTAAAAATAGAAAAAATTAGCCAGGTGCGGTATGGACCTGTGGTCCCCACTACTCAGGTGACTTAAGGTGGGAGGATTGCTTGAGTCTGGGAGGTGGAGGTTGTAGTGAGCCAGGATGCCACCACTGGACTCCAGCCTGGGTGACAGAGTGAGACAAACTGTCTCAAACAAAACAAAGCAATGTATATTAAATAAGACATACTTAAACAGAAAACCATATAAACAAGGTTATGTATTGTTCAGTTGACAAAAATGTGACCAGAGGCCTATAGAAACCTAACCTGTATTTCTCATAGTAACAGTGATTCAGTGTTTTCCAATTCAGTGTTAGCAACGACTTTTTTTTTTTTTGAGATGGAGTCTTGCTCTGCTGCCTAGGCTGGAGTGCAATGGCACCATCCCAGCCCTAGTCTACTTCCAAAATGCATCCGGAAGTAATCTATTTTATTGAATCTCTACTCCTAATGTGTTAGAGGAGGCCGCTGAATTACTTGCCTGGATGACACATGAGCTTGCTGTGGTAGATGCCACTGGGTGCACCCATATCTCATGTTCCCTCCCTTCTGGGCAGAAGAAGAACCATATTCTCATGCCCTGACCATTGATTTGCTGTCCTTTTCAGACCCAGAGGGAGCAGGCTGAGAAATATTTTGTGGAATAAGTATGTGGTATTATTTTAGGAGCACTTGATATTTCTTTGCGTAATAGTAACTTCTGCAATTTGAGGACTGCTTCTAAACTTGTTAGGAATATTTTTTGAACTACAAGGGAATTTTTTTATGGCAGATAAATATTTAAACAATGTATTAAGTAAAATCTTGGAGAAATTCTTCACTTAAAACGGGGGATAAAAATCACTTCAAAAATATGGTTTTAGAGTTCTTTCTTTTTTTTTCTGAAACCACCTCCTGCCTTGTAAAGCAAGATGATTAGATTTTAAACAATGATTTCTGCTTAGTTTTTTGTTTTGTTTTGTTTTGTTTTAGACAGGGGTCTTCATTTGTCACCCATGCTGGAATGCAGTGGCATGACCATAGCTTACTGCGACCTCGACCTCCTGGGCTCAAGTGATCTTCTCACCTCAATCTCCTGAGTAGCTTGAGACCACAGGCATACTTCACCACACCTGGCTAATTTTTAAAATTTTTTGAGAGGGATAGAGTCTCTGTCGCCCAGACTGGAATGCAATGACATGATCTCAGCTCACTGCAACCTCTGACTCCTGGGTTCAAGCAATTCTTTTGTCTCAGCCTCCCAAGTATCTGGGATTACAGGTGCCCACCACCACGCCCAGCTAATTTTTGTGTTTTTAGTAGAGACGGGGTTTTGCCATGTTGGCCAGGCTAGTCTTAAACTCCTGAGCTCAGGTGATCCACCCACCTTGGTCTCCCAAAGTGCTGGCTGCTCTCAGAATTTTGGGCTCAAGTGATCCTCCCATGTTGACCTCGGAAAGGGCTGAGATTACAGGTCTGAGCCACCATGCCTGGCCTAGTTCCTTTTTAAGTCAACAACAGGTATCAAGAATTTGGACTGGCTGGCCTTGGTGGTCCTATCTGCTGCCACCTTTGCTCTGTTCCCCACAGTATGTGGGTGTGCTGGGCCCTCCTCACACATCCTCTGTCGTGTGATGGTTCCATCTTCAGAGCTGTGGCAGGACTGCACTGGTTCAGTTTGCTCTGTGTCAGCTGAGTAAAGGATGGGTGGAGTATACCGATTTTGTAACTTGTAACATTTGGTCTTGTGGTTTTGCAAGAAAGGGGTGATGTATAATTAGTAAGGCAGGAGAGCAAAGGAAACAGGAAGGGGATCTGCAGTGCTCCTGTGTCAAAGTAGATTCCAAATCAGAAAAGGACAAAAGCAAACGCACTCCTCCCGCCAGCCCGTTTTTACTTATTCTTATTTGATCAGAGAACTTGGTTTTCATAAACAGCCTTGAGTTTTACACTATAATGATCAACTTTTTTCATATTTAATTAAGGCTGGGATTTTTTTGGTAAAAATTACTGAGTTTGGTTTACAAATACACAGAAAACCCAATGAATTAGTTGAATAATCTCCCTTACCCGCTTTTCCAGACACTTCTCCTGTATTCTCCCAAGTAATAAAAGTACTAGAAAGATCAGTTGTATTTATCATTAAATGACTAGCGCTTTTGATGACTTTAGTCCAGTTAAACAGTGAGCTTTCCTGATAACCTAGGCATTGTTGTCCCCCTGCGGTAACCTGGGCCTGTTGAATGTTTAAATATTTTCCTTTGCCCCGGAACTGTGTTGAAAGCATTTGTTAATCACACAGCGGATGATCAGTACTTACACCAGCTGACAGGACACCTGGCATGACTACTCAGTGATCCCATAAAACCACACCAGGCTGGTTCGGTAGATAGTTTTCATTTTTTATGATGGGCCTCAGAGCTCTCAGAATCAGAGAGTGTTTGGAGGTGAATCTTACCCGATGTTGGTCAGCACCTTTGGTTTGTCTCCTGTGTAGGGTGCGGCGGTGGACAGTGAGAGAGAGCCCTGGGGGGAGGCTTGGAGCTGGGCCTTGAATCATGGGTAGGATTCAGAAAAGTAGAAAATCTTGTACAATTTACTTTATTTTATTTGAATAAAAGGCAACAAAAGCAGAGATTTATTGAAAATGAAAGTACACTCCATGGTGTGAGAGTGGACCTGAGCTTAGGGAGGAGCTCAAGGGCCAAAAGTATTGTGAAATTTATTTTAATCAAAGTCATACACATGTATAGTTTTAAAGATCATATACAATACACAAATTTACATGCTTATAGCAGCATTTTTTTTTATAAGAGCCAAAAAGCAGAAACAACCCAATGTCCATCAGCTAATGAATGGGTAAGTACAATGAAGTATGTCCCTACGAGGGAAGATGATCTAGTCATAAAAAGGAATGATGTCCAGATGCATGCTGCAACATGGCTGAGCGTTTAAAACATTATGCCAAGTGAGAGGCCAGTCACACAAGGCTGTGTATTAGGCAGATCTGGAGAGACGGAAAGTAGACTAATGGTTGTCAGGGGCTTGGAGATGAGGGAATGGGGGTGACTGCTACAGGGTATGGGATTTTCTTTCGGGGATGCTGAAAATGTTCTAAAATTAGATAGTGGCAATGGTTGTATAACTTTGTAAATATACTAAAAATCACTGAATTGTTTTATGTCTAAAAATGTCCTCCCTCTCCCAGTCAGTGCCTCCTCACCCCAAATGTTCACTTTTAGATCCTTCAAGATTATGACCACAGTGCAATATTTCAATCTCCCCAAATCTCTTCCTAAATACCAGATAAGCTGCTAAGATTGTGCAGTTTCTTAAAAGTCACTCCCCTCTTTAAGTATACCTGTGCCACTATTCTTCCCACCTCTCCCAGGGATTTTTTGCTGTTCTTTCTCTGTGAGCCTGGAATATTCTGGACCTTCATAGCCTGATCCTTAGCATGTCATATGGCTTTTTTTTCTGTGTGCTGCCATTACCTGTGTCCTCCAGTGGATTGTTGTGTTTTGAAGGTGGAGAGACTTTGTTCTCTTGATCTTAGTAGGTCTAGCTCCTAGCTAACATAGTGCTTAGCACGATTCAACAGACATCATTCAGAATGAACACATGGGAAACAGTCAAATCTTTTTTGAATAAATACAGAGTATTCAATGTTCACTTTTATTATTATTTATTTTTTTGAGACAGAGTCTGGCTCTGTCACCAAGGCTGAAGTGCAGTGGGGTGATCATTACCAGCCTCACCCTCCAAAGTAGCTGGGACTACAGGCATGCGCCACCACACGCAGCTAATTTTTTAGTTTTCTGTAGAGATGGAGTCTCTTCATGTTACCTAGGCTGGTCTTGAACGCCTGGGCTCAAGTGATCCTCCCACCTCAGCCTTCCAAAGTGCTGCGATTACAGGCATGAGTCACCATATCTGGCCTTTAAAATTATTACTATCATGAGTAAATAAATATGTGAAGAGCAGCTAGAAGATGGGAGAATAGGCATTCTAAATGTGGTAGACTCTCATAGATGGAAAGTAGGAGAACCTCAGGTTACCATGTGGTGATACTTCATCCTAAGGAGACAGGGGAAGTAGGAAACTTCGTTGCCACACTGTCACTGTGGGTCTTGGAGCTCAGGTCTCCTTGTGGGAAGATGGTCTTTGTAATCAAATCTTGCAGCTGTTGTATAATTTCATTAGTCTACATGGTGAGGAATAGAGGAGGTTCAGAGAAGAATATACATGTATTTTTGTATACCTCAGAATTGTAGAAAAGAGAATCCTGAATATGGTTTTTTGGAAGAGTTGGGGAAGAAGTAACTGAGGTTCAGATTTTATCTTTGCAGTGATGCCTGTTCTGACCACCTTATTTAAAACTTAACAATACCTGACCCCACCCCTTGCCACATACTTCTCTTTCCCCCATAGCAGCCATCACTCTCTAGCATGTTACTTATTTATTGTGTGTATCGTTTTCTGCCTGTATCTGCCTGTATCGTATAAGCTCCCATTGGCTGTTATTACTATCCTTCAAATTAATTAGAGCATATGGACAAAGGGCAAACCAATGTTAATATTAACAAATCCCTTTCAGGAAATGAATACTGGTGAATATGCGCATATGAACTGGCACGTATGCTAGGTAGAACATGAATTACCGCTTTTCTCCCTATATATGTTCAAAAGGTAATAAATGGAATTTTTTGGATGCAATGTCTGTCAATCTTTTAACAATCTTTTCATCTAGCCAGCAGAGGGCAGCACAGATGGGATTTACCACACTAAATATTTTTGACTTTATTTTAAAGGGCATTTAAAACTACTGTAGCAAACACTTCTAGGAGTAGTGTGAAATTTATTTCAGCTTCAGGTTTCTTCTTCTTTCTCACTTGTGAATTGTGCTGTTTCTGCTTTGTCTTTATGGAGGAAAATGTTTCTGTTTACTTTATCATCATGAATGTCTTTTTGATTCCTGGTGCTTCCGAGGGCTGTGGCAAGGTTGGTGATGGTAGGTCCTGAAGGGGCACTGTTCTGTTGCCTCCAGAAAGTGGCAGTTACTTGAACCAGAGTTCTCCGAGGTCTTCCTGTGCTCCCAGGCTCCATGGTGCGCAGAAGACTGCAGCCACAGGTCAAGGATCCTCCCTGATCATCTGACTAATGGTCTCAGAAAAAAAAAAAACAAAACTCCAAAATGTACATAATCAAAACCACACAGTTTTTCAGTTTTGTGGCAAGTTATGGAACTGATAGTGGATTTTCTTGACATAGAAACTAAGTAAGATCAGTCTTTGTGATGCATACCTCTCTTATATTTTTTCTTGCAAGGGTTGTTACTGGTCCTTAGGTAAAAATTGAAATACGTGCTAATTGTGTACATAAAACAAAGGATATGGTTTAGGTTTTCCTTTTTTTGACATCTAATTGGTTTTGAGTTTTTCTTTTGATAACAAAAGTGCTAACAATTCTGTGTCATAAAGGTATGTACTGGCAAATGTGATCAGAAATCCCATAGCTTGCCTTGCTAGGTATGAGGTGGGACTATGTCAAGAAATGGCATGTTCTTTGAATTCTTGGTGGCACATTACATATCCTTTGCCATCAACTCCTTTTTTCCCCCAAGGTCCAATAGATGCATTTGTGTCTATAAACAAAATAGTATAAATCGATGTTTTTTTAGGTAACCAAAGTAGAAGTAACCTTTGAAGGAATTCTGCAGTGTTTCCAGGTGTCTGGATTTCTGCCTGCAGAGGCTTTGACAAGTCTTTGTTATGCTCCACCCCGCCTTGCAGATGTTCTTTGGGACTTTGAGGACACTTGCCTGACTGTATTTCCTATTGGCAGCTTGTTAGGAAAGATCTAAGCTGTGGAGAAAGGGCACCAGGAAGCAAAATGATTTACCCCCAAATTCCAGAAAGGCTTCAAGTACCCAGGACCTCTGAATGGAGACACAGAAACGAGGGTGGTTTGAAAGTGTTCATCATGGCAGTTGAGACTCCCAGGTCTCCTCTCCATCTCCTGCAACAAGGCAGTTTCTCTTGCACTTCTGGTAAAACACGAAGGCTTAATTTCTGAGGAAGTCTGTGAAATACAGAGAGCGAGTGAAAAATATATTTATTTATTTATTTTAAAAACTACCAACCAAGAAGCAGCACTGAAAAAGTCTATATATTTAACTGTGAGATCCCTATCCTTTCTCCTTCAGTGTAGCCCCTAAAATACCAGTGGTCAGTTTTATTCTCCACACAGCCCAGATAGGAGATTGGAGAATACTTCTTTTGGTAACTAGTCCAAGCAAAAATGAGCTACAGAGCCCTACATGTGGGGTGTCTACATGTTACTACCTGATCATATTACATTGCCACCCATCAGTCTGTAGGCCATACCTACCGCACAGCGTCTAACCAGGTTATTAGTATGTTACTCTTTTTTTTGAGATGGAGTCTCACTCTATCACCAGGCTGGAGTTCAGTGGTGCAATCTTGGCTCACTGCAAACTCTGCCTCCCAGATTTAAGCAATTCTTCTACCTCAGCCTCCTGAGTAGCTGAGATTACAGGCATGTGCCACCACACCCAGCTAATTTTTGTATTTTTAGTAAAGACAGGGTTTCACTATGTTGGTCAAGATGGTCTCTCTCTCTTGACCTCCTGATCTGCCCACCTTGGCCTCCCAAAGTGCTGGGATTACAGGCGTGTGCCACTGTGGCCAGCCTGGTGTGTCACTCTTAAATGTGAAGAAATAGACTATGCTTACTAGAGACTTAAGGAAAACCCTCAGTGTTAGCAACCAAACAGAGCAAATAGAAGTTTAAGGAAACAGGATGAAACAAGAATAGGATGCTATGAAAAAGGACTATAGGTTGAATATTTCTTATCTGAAATGCTTGGAACCAGAAGTGTTTTAGATTTCAGATTTTTTCGGATTTTGGAGTATTTGCATTGTACTTGCCAGATCATCCTTAATCTGAAAATTGGAAATCCAAAATGCTTCAGTGAGCATCTCCTTTGAGTGGCTTGTTGGCACTCACAACGTTTAAGATTTTGACACATTTCAGGGATTTTGGATTTGGGAGTTCGTGTTAGGTAGACAGCTTCAGAGTCCATGACATGGGAGTGAAGTTGGAAAGCAAGACTGCTGCTGGAGACCGGTAGGGGGTCTGGTGCACTGTGGACGAGGACAGAGAAGGAGGCACTGGTGAATGGACAGAGATGATGGGAGACTTCTCTGCAGTCCAACCACCCAGAGATAATGATTGTTAATGTGTTTAGTATATATTCTTCCTGGTTAATTTCTTTATTCATTTTTATAATTATGCATTTCTGTTACATGATTTTTTTTTCATTTAACAGTATAACATGGACATCTTTCTGTTTCTACAAAAATAGTTATGTGGCATTTTCCAATAACTTTTAGAAGTGCCAAGGAATATTTTTTTTTTTTTGAGGTGGAGTTTTGCTCTTGTTGCCTAGGCTGGAGTGCAATGGTGCGATCTCAGCTCACTGCAACCTCCGCCTCCCGGGTTCAAGCGATTCCCCTACCTCAATCTCCCAAGTAGCTGGGATTCTAGGCATGCACCACCACACCCAGCTAATTTTGTATTTTTTTCAGTAGAGATGAGGTTTCTCCAAGTTGGTTAGGATGGTCTCGATTTCTTGACCTCAGGTGATCCACCTACCTTGGCCTCCCAGAGTGCTGGGATTACAGGTGTGAGCCACTACACCCTGCCGCAGCATTTGTTTTAAATGGTAATCCACGCTGTGCATTTAGCTGTGGCTAGGCTAGCACTTGATTTTTTATTTTATTTTACTTTTAAATTTTATTTATTTATTTATTTATTGAGATGGAGTCTTACTCTGTCTCCCAGGCTGGAGTGCAGCAGCACAATCTCAGCTCACTGCAACCTCCGACTCCTTGGTTTAAGCAGTTCTCTGCCTCAGCCTCCCTAGTAGCTGGGATTACAGGCACGTGCCACCACGCCTGGACCACACCTGGCTACTTTTTATATTTTTAGTAGAGATGGGGTTTTACCATCTTGGCCAGGCTGTTGTTAAACTCCTGACCTCATGATCCACCTGCCTCGGGCTCCCAAAGTGCTGGGATTACCGGCGTGATCCACCACATCCAGCCATTGCCCTCACTTTTATAGGTCGTGCCTGTCTTAACTTTCTCCAGATTCCCACTCTGGGAATGTTTCTGTCTCTGATTGATATGAGTATTACACTTTAAAAAAACAAAGTTTTCCAAGAATATTACATAAATATTCACATAATTTTTTCTAGTGTCATTTATTTATTTAATTTTTTTGCACAGATGGGGCCTTGCTTTGTTGCCCGGGTTGATCTTGACCTCCTGGCCTTAAGCAGTCCTCCCTCCTTGGCCTTCCAAAGTGCTAGGATTACAGACATGAACCACCACACCCAGCCTACCTTTAAAACATTTTAAACCATTATATTCTCACCTAATCTGTCGCTGGAGTGGATGAGGCTAAAGTCTGTTTAAGGCGTTTATTAATTAAAAATTTAAAATGTCTTGAATCAAAAACACTTGCATCAAAATGCCCTAATGTGTGATTTTAATATGAATGACAGTCAAGTGTTCTTTCTACTTTGTTGGTTTATTGCTTTTCACAGGGCCTGGGCTAGCTCTTGTATGTTTCTGATGACATTTGCTCAGACGCTGCTCTGAGGCCCTCGATTATTGTTCTGGTTCTGTAATTTGCCATTATTTTTGTAGTTATTTCAAAGTGTAGTGTGAAACTAAAAAAGTGTCCATTTAAGTAAATACATTGTAATCTAACACTCTATTTGGGATTGATACTATAGATGTGCCTTATGAGTTGGGTTATTATATGTTTTGGTTTGCCAGAGACAGTCCTGGTTTATGCTGATTGGCTGATGTAATTATTAATAGTACCCATTTTCAATCTCAAAAATATCTCAATGTGAATGATAAATTCTGTGGTCACTTATGAGTGAGTGAAACCTATAATTTGATGATGTAGTGGATAAATGTCTATTTTAAGGAATTGAAGAGATAGCTCTTCATTCATTATTTTCTTTTTTAACAGACAGTGTTATTTGTTGTACTAGAGATGACAGTGTGGTGTTGAGCCAGTTATTTGCCTTGCCATGCTTCCAGCTTTAAGGGACACTGCCTGGCTAGGAGCCTGTGAGGTGGCCTGCTGTGCCCAGTACGATGATGGCTATTACATGAGCCATTCAGAGTCCCTCTTTTAAGAATGTGAATTGGAAGCATAACAAGAATGAGGCATTGAATAGTGGGAGCAGAAGCTAAAAGTCACAGAGTCTGAAGGATCAGGGGACCTGTGAGACCGTGGATGGGTGGAAGGAATGATGGGGCCTGCAAGGCAGAAGCTGTGGGGTGTGGAGAGGGAGAACCTGGTTGGCGGCCTATCAGAAGATTGCAGCTCTAGGCTGGGTGCAATGGCTCACACCTGTAATCCCAGCACTTTGGGAGGCTGAGGTGGGTGGATCATTTAAGGTTAGGAGTTCAAGACCAGCCTAGCCAACATGGTGAAACGCTGTCTCTACTAAAAATGCAAAAATTAGCTGGGCATAGTAGCATGCACCTGTAGTCTGAGCTACTTGGGAGGCTGAGGCAGGAGAATCATTTGAACCCAGGAGGCGGAGGTTGCAGTGAACCAAGACCCCACCAATGCTTTCCAGCCTGAGGAACAGAGTGAGACTCTGTCTCAAAAAAAAAGGCAGAAGATAGTAGCTTCATTCTTTTCACTTGCCAGGCCAGAAAGCTTGGAGTCACCCTTGACTTCTCTCTTTTATACCTCACATGGACTCCATCGACACGTCCTTGGCTCTACCCTGAAAGTAAATACAGCAAGAATATGGCCACTTTTATCAAGTAAGCAGCAGACCCCTCTCACCTGGATGACTGTAGCAGCCCCCAGCCGGTCTCCAGCTCCTATGCTGGCTGTCTCCAGTCTGTTCTCCACAACTGAAGTGGTCTTGTTACAAAGGAAGCCACAAAATGCCATGTTGCTCAGAACCCTGGCAGCAGCTGTGCATCTCACCCAGAATGGAAACCAGAGTCCTTAAAACAGCCGCCAAGGTCCCATGCAGTTCACCCACTGCCCCACTCACCTCTGTGGCCATGTCTTCCACTCCTCCCTACACTGTTCTTCCTGCTCCAGCCACAGTAGCCTCCTGGCCTTCTCAGCAGAGGCCTTCCCTGAATACACTTCTACTTCTAGGTAATGATAGATAAGGATAATTAAGACACAGTTAGAATCAGGTATTTCTTCAAGGAAAAACAACAATAATAAAAGAAAAATGTGAAACATTGGAGTCTTCTAGTAAGACACTAGACATTAGTCACCCAAGGACAGTGATCTCTGAAAGACTGGAAACAAAAGAAGGTGAGCTCTCTGATTGTCTCAGCTCACTGCCTTGAGAGAGTTTCCAAGCCATGGCACAAAGTACCACTCCGCAGTACTTACCATCTGACATACTGCATCTTTTACTTGTTTCCCTGCCTTTCCTGCCTCAATAGAGTGAAGATGCCATGAGGGTAGGCATTTTTGTCTCTTTGGTCCTCTGATGTCTCACTAGTGGCTGGCACTTACTGTGCTCAATGAATGTTGAACAAAACAGATAAGACAAAAGATACAACTATTTTTGTAAAAACTTCTTAAAAAGTGACAGGTTATGACAAAATATTTGTAACATTTATTACAAAGGATTCGTAATCTACAAATAACTTTTAAAATGATAAGCAATAGAAAAGTGGGCCAAGGATTTGAAAAAGCAATTTACGAAAGAGGATATACCTCGAACTTATAAAAAGATAATCAGCGTCACCAGTAATCAGGTCAGTGCAAATGACCAACAGCAATGAGAAACCGTTTCCCGCTGTCTCATGGCAGAAGTTAAGTTTGGTCCCATGAGGGAGTGGCAAGCATTTCAGCAGCATCTGTGAAAGCTTTAAGTACTCTGGTCTCATGACCAGCTTTTCTGCCTTTGGGTGTCTATTCCAGAGAAACGCTATACCATTTGACTGTAGGTAGAAAATAGAAGTGACCTGTCCTCTTGTAAGTTCGGATCACTGGCTGTGAATCAGACCCGATACCAGAAGATAAGAAATGCTGTTTGGGAATCATTAAACATAGGTTTTAAAATGGTTCAGGGTGGGACTTAGAGCTGTGATTTTGACATACTAAACCAAAAGATGACATGTTGGGTTATGTTAGTTTCCTCTACAAAACAAAGTGTTTTTTATTTTTTTTTAAATACATGCATATGTATTTATTTAGCTATTATTAGGCAAGAAAAAAGAGAATGTGATGAAGTCTCTGGCCTTGAGTCATGTCAGCACCTGTGGTCACTTTCGGAGTATGACTGGAGACAGTGCCCTCTTGTCTTGCTGTAGATGTGTGTGTTTCCAACTCCCCAATAAGACTTAGCCAAAGTCTAGCACTTCCTGCAAAGCTGCTGCAGGAGTTTACTTTTTTTTTTTTTTTGAGACGGAGTTTCGCTCTTGTTACCCAGACTGGAATGCAATGGCATGATCTTGGCTCACCGCAACCTCCGGCTTCTGGTTTCAAGCAATTCTCCTGCCTCAGCTGGGACTACAGGCACGTGCCACCATGCCCAACTAATTTTTGTGTTTTTAGTAGAGACGGCGTTTCACCTTGGTGATCAGGATGGTCTCGATCTCTTGACCTTGTGATCCACCTGCCTCGGCCTCCCAAAGTGCTGGGATTATAGGTGTGAGCCACCGCGCCCGGCCAGGAGTTTACATTTACAACCAAGACTAGTAAGAGAAGGGTTGGGAGTCTAGCAGAGAGCATGGTACAGAGGGTGGGCTCTGCTGCCAGGTCTCATGCTTTGGCAAGCTGTGTAACCTCTCTGGGTGCTGGCGTTCTCATCCGTGACCTGGGGATGGAGAGGACACCCACCCTATGGGATGTTTTCAGGATTGGATGAGTTAGGTCATATCAAGCTAGGCAAGAAGTAGGCATGCAGTAAGTGTGACCTACTATGGTGGTGTGGTGGGAAGCTATATCTGGATCCAGGAGTTCTACTTCCAAGAATTAAAGAGAAGTGTCAAAACGTGTGCACCTGTGTATTGAGATGCATAGAAAAATTGGAAATCACTTAAAAGTCTTACAATATGGAACTTGTTAAACGTTATGTCTAGACTGTGAATAATAATAAATGTGATAGATGTCCATTTACAGTCATGAAAAAATGTTATAAGTAAAAATAGATGGTTTTAAAACAGCATGTAAAATATGTACACACACACACACACACACACACACACGCAAATATACATCAGAGAGAGAGAACATATATAATATAACAGAAGTCTAGAAAATATATGCCAAAATGTCATCAGTGGTTATCTCTTGGTGATGGGATGCAGGTGTTTCTTTTTCTTGTTACTATTTTCTAATTTTCAACAGTGCATATGTGTCATGAACATAATAGGACTGTGCAGAAAAGAATATTTTTGTACAACATGTTAGGAATCATAATGGGATAAAACCAAACTTATACTGAGAGTTTGGCTTTTGGATTTTTTTTTTTTTTTGCCTCTAATATCTGCTTTCTACTTTTAGCCTGTGACCTCATAACTTGCTGTAATGATTACGATCTCTTAGTCATTCTCTTGGGAAATGTGCTATTATCTCATTGTGAGGGGACCAGGGATTTTAAGGATTCCATTTTAAGAAAATGTAGTCGGCCTTCCATGGGCTCCCCATCCATGGATTTAACCTATTGTGGATGGAAGGTATTTGGAAAATAAACAAAGGTCACACCTGTACTGAACACATACAGACTTTTTTAATGTTCTTTAAACCATCTAGCCTAACAGCTGTTTACAAAGCATTTATATTGTATTAGGTTTTGAAGTAATCGAGAGATGATTTAAAGTATATGAGTGGATGTGTGTACTACTTATATGCAAATACTACACCGTTTTATACAAACTCAAAGATTCAAGCATCTGTGGGTTTTGGTGTGCATGGGGGTTCCTAGCACCAGTCCCCCTTGGATACCAACGAACAACTGCACTGGAAAGTGAAGAGAAAAACAGCAGCGAGCCCTGTCTATGACGTTGGTTGAGCCTGAGAAAAGACTAGAAGTGTGGCTACTAAATTAGCTTGAGTCCACTGTGAGATTGCTTCCAGGGAAGCAGACGGTTAACACACTCAGAAGGTGCGTGAGCTTGACTTCAGGAACTGGGTGGTGGCAGTGACTGGGAGTGCCGCTTCTTTGGAGGCTGGAGGCTGATTGGCCCAGGCATGCGGCCAGCCATTGCCTGTCTGTTCAGGAAGCAGCTCTGAGCTGTCCTAGTGGCTGGACAGCTTCACAGGTATCCCCGGCCCCTCCCAGTCAGACCCCACAGGAAAACTTGGCTCCCAGTAAAGTCACTGCTGTCCTTGAAGGACAGAACGGACTTGTTGTGTTCTGCTGTAAGGAAACAAGATGGTCCTTAAAACTGAAGAGGAGGATGGTGAGTCACTGCCGCAGCCCCTGGCAGGGACTGATGTGACTTGGGGTATATGGAGTGGAATTTTAGGTATCTCTTAATCCTGTGAACATAGTTTACTGAACCTTTTGGGGAGGAGTTAAGGACCAACCTAGACTCTGGTTTTTGTTTTTATCTTACTGTTTTCAGGAGAAACACTGTATAGTGTCTTAGTGGTTAGGAAGCTGAGGCTTTTTCAGGGGTATGTGTGTGTGAGAGAGAGAGAGAGAGAAAGGGAGAGAGAGCTAGTAAGGTAACTCTGTCTTTTTGAACCAAAGAGTTCTCCTCCAATCTTTGCTTTCGTTAGAGTTCCGCCTTGGGTGTTTCTTGGTAGATTCCACTTCATACTTGGTGATTGTATCTACTTCCTGTATCGAAATAACAGTTGGCCAGAACTTCTGGGAATTCCACATATATCCGGAGAGAATCTGATGCTAAAAAGTAAAGACATTAGAGATCAGATTGGAAGAACCAGTGAGATTCGGGATAAAAAATATTGTCTTATGAAATAAAATGTATCTAAGGGAAAAGACAAATTTGGTCTTCTCCTTTTCGTTGTAGGTGAAGACTGTTTGAAGCCTGTGAGGACAGGGTCTGTAGAACTTCCTTTATCTGCTCCACACCCGTCCTGTAAACAGTGGAGCTATGAGTAATGGGATGACAAGCTGTGGCTTCTAAACCCCAAGAGATTCTGCTGAAGAGCTGTGTCTTAAAGCCCTGGGCTAGCACAGGAGTTCTGTTTGTGGATATATGTGTGTTTTGTTGTATTTTATTGTGGCACCTTTATCAGATGGTGATGCTGTAATGCTGTAAGACAAAATAGTAAAATGTGTACTGGCTTGTAGCTGGTAATGCATGATATAAATAAGTTTGCAGTTAATATTAGGGTACATTTGAAAGTGGATTTTGTGAAAGTTGTAATAAAATTTGGGGGTCCTCTTTAGGCCTTTCCTGCTCTGGTTCACTATAAAGCACATATTTGAAAGCCATACCTGTTAAGTGCAGATGATCCTGGACAGCGACCATAGGCAACACCAAAAGCTGCCTCATGTGTGGGAGACGCTGGGAGGGAATGACACACAGGTGTCCATAACAGCGCTTCTGTAGCTGAAGAGGAGACAATAGCGAGTGGCAGTGCCAGGCCAGTGCTGAACTCCTGCTTGATGTTTTTGTAACTGAAAGGTGCATCCATACTAGCCAAGACTGAGTTTCGAAGGGAACACTCTGAGAGTGGCAGAGGACACTAATGACTGCTAGGACGGCAGGAGTGAGCCGGGCCTGGCTGTGGTCCTGGACATGGTCCCTCATGCTTACTTGCTGCTGGTTCTTCTGGGTGAGCCCAGCTTCAGACCACCCAGAGGTGCTGTTTCATAGTCATCTCAGAGTTTAAGCACAGGATCTATACATCTGTCCTGGGCATGCACTCAGTCTCTGGCCATCCTGGAGGCTTTAAAAGTCAACATAAACTACCTGATTCCACAGTGGACATGATGGAGGCGGGGCGTGAGGTTAGGGGTGGGGAGTTTGGACATGGATTACTGAGCAGCTTTGCTTTGAACTAGTAACCTTAAAGAACTGATGCTTCTGCATTTCTGTCACCCCCTTTCATGGTGTTTCCTTGTTGTCACCTGGGACTGAGGGCAGTGTTGCCCCTTCAACCATGCTAAAATAGATGCCCCTAGGTTATTGCCGTGAGAGACAGAGTGGCATTTAGCTAGGTGTAAAGGGAGGGGAACCAGTAGAGTTTCCTCTGGCAGGTCCCTGAAATCCCAGGGGAGGGCAGAAGTGAAGTCAGAGTTATGCTTTTCATAGAGCTGCTTTTAACTAGACTTACTGCCCTAAAGAATATGCCTAAGAAAGGGTACATGGGGGTTTTTGAAAATATTTTTTAAGGAAGTCAGACTCTTCTGCCACACTAATCTCAAACCCACGGTTTTTAGATTAAATATATTGCTGGCTGGGGCTGGGCGTGGTGGCTCAAGTCTATAATCCCAGCACTTTGGGAGGCCGAGGTGGGTGGATCACCTGAGGTCAGGAGTTTGAGACCAGCCTGGGCAACATGGTAAAACCCTATGTCTATTAAAAATACAAAAATTAGCCTGGCCTGGTGGTGGGCGCCTGTCATCCCAGCTACCTCGGAGGCTGAGGCAGGATAATTGTTTGAACCCGGGAGGCGGAGGTTGCAGTGAGCTGAAATCGCACCACTGCACTCCAGCCTGGGTGACAGAGCAAGACTTTGTCTCCCCCACCCAAAAAAAAAAGCTTTCTGCCTTTCATACCTGGTACATATGTTCATCAGTTTTCATTCTGTATGTGTGTGTTAGTGAGAATTAACCAGTATAATTAATTTTGCACTGTTTTCTTAACTGCCAGAAATTATTCTTTTTTTAAAGGTATTTAATCTTGTTAATGGTTAGTCTCCCTTGATTTGCCTTTTTTTTTTTTGAGACAGAATCTCACTCTGTCGCCCAGGCGAGAGCACAGTGGTAGAATTTTGGCTCACTGCAACTCTGCCTCCTGGCTTCAAGCGATTCGCCTGCCTCAGCCTTATGAGTAGCTGGGACTGCAGGTGCATGCCACCATGCCCGGCTTATTTTTGTATTTTTTGTGGAGATAGGGTTCGCCATGTTGGCCAGGCTTGTCCTGAACTCCTAACCTCAGGTGATCCACCCACCTCAGCCTCCCAAAGGGCTGGGATTATAGGCGTGAGCCATCACGCCTGGCCGTAATTTGTCTTTGAACCCTCTCTGTGGCGTCTCTTTGGGATGGAATGCAAAATCTTTGATGTGGACTCTGATGCCCTTCACAGGCAGACACTAAGCCCGCTCCCAGGTACTAGTTGAGGCCTGCTGTGTCCTGGGCCCTGCCCTGTGGTGTGCCCATTGTTGCTGGCCTCTGTCACTTCCAGAAACTTTATCTTGCTTGGTATGCACTGTTCTTTCTGCTTTTCCATCTGGGGAATCCATTGGTCTTCAAGTTCTGGCACCCAGTCTGCCCTCTCTGAAGCCTCTTGGCATTGCCTGGAATTCTGTGAGTACTGGCTGCACTTGGCTGCTGTGGCCAGACGTGCTGCTGCTACTGGCTTCCACGCTTCTCTCCACTGGCCTTTGCATTCTGTACAGGGCAGGGACTGGAGCTATTTAAATCCCAGCCCCAAGCACAGGCTGCGTCTATGGCAGATGCTCAGTAAATGCTGAGCTGAAGTGAATGTGTGTATTTCAGTAGGAGGAAAGAAAGAGCTGAGGATGCAGCCAATGACCTGAGTGTGAATTGGGCTCTATTACTAGCGTACCTGAGGTAGATGATTTATACTCACTGAGTCTTCATCTTACCCGCAAACTGATGAGAACAGTGCATAGTTCATTGTCAGGAAATATGCAGTTGAGCTTTGTTGGAAAATATTTTTTTTTAGAGGGGAGAAGACTGTTGGGAAGTTTTAAAAAGTGGAAATGAGAAAATGTTTTAAGCTCTAAGATACCATGTGCATATAAACCAGTATTATTTGTAGGAAAATATGCCAAACAGAATAAAGTATAGGCTTCTCCAATGGGATATCGGATTTTCAGATTGCATCTAAAATGCTGTCCTTGACATGAACTTTCCACGTTACCCCACATTTTAATGCATGCCTTGTGATTGTGGTAGCCTCTAGTTGGACAAGTTGCTTAGGTTGGGGTGTTTGCAGGAAGACCTGAGGTGCTGCAATTATCAATTCATAGCCCCCGAGATATTTCTCACTCCCTTCCTTATGGATTGATGTTGTATTTTGCAGAATCAAAAATGGTTACCTCTTTATTTTTAAGCAGGAGCATGTTCGGCATTGTACAAAGTGCACATCGTACAAGAAACCTGTATCACCATCTGCTGTGACAAGTTTTGAAGAGGGCTCACTCTGGTTTGAATTGTATAGGCTTTCCTGTTGAGTACACCAGAGGTGAATGCTCACATTATTATAGAGAGGATTAGAACTGCCCTTTCTTCTTAATGAAGGTGAATAGAAACAAGGGCTTGGATTATGCCCCTCTGAAGAAAGCTGACCCGTATCCATTGTCTGAGTCTTTCTATGGCCTCCCAAGTTTTCTCTTTATTATGAAATATGAAAGCACAGGACCCAAAGTCCAATTAAATAGGAGGGATGTGGAAGGCAGCAGGTGGAATTTTCTGGGAAGTTAGTACCAGTGGAGAGAAAAGACAGGTATCATAGGTCTTGGTAGGCACAGGTCTGGGCCTTAAGAGCCTTTATCAGCCTGCAGCGTCGTCGGCCAAAGGGAGGACAAAGTCGGGGACTGTAGATCCAGACAGGAGGCAGAGTTGGAGCAGGAGTGGCCCCAGGAAGCAGGAGAGATTCCAGTTTTCATCCACCCCTCGCTGTGGTTAAGGAGGGTTCGCTGGAATGGGTTTGTGGCTGCAGTTCACTGGATGGAAGCTGCATACAGTTTGCCGCTGGTTAAAACAAAGATGGAGGGCTAGACCTTCTGGAAATTTTTAATAGTGTCATTCTCTCATTTTTCCCTTGCATTTTGATAACCCTGCAAAGGCAGCTTTACTGGATTTGTAGTGTTCTTGTCTCTGACCTTCTTTCTTTCTTTCTTTTTTTTTTTTTTCCTTTTCAGCCTAGCTGAGATTTCCTTCCTTTTTAGAAAAGGACTCTTTTTTTTTTTTTTTTTTTTTAATTTTGAACCCAAGGTCTGGCCAGAGAAAAGTACTCTTAAAATTGCCACCATCTTCTCCTCTTTACCTTCTGAAGAACTTCAATTTTCATACGGGTTTCGTCTTACAGCTGGAGCCACTGGGTAATTACCTCAGACAGAGTCACTAACAGTAGTGTAATCACAGACTTTTAAAGCCATGAAGTGCCTTAGAAGTGACCTAGTCTAGTCCTGGTTTATTCTGCAAATGAAAGCCATGGCTGTGGCTCCTGGGAGGAACTCTGAAAACGGAGCCCAGATCAGCCAGGAATATAAGTTGAAACAGCCACCGTTGAGTTATGATGATCTCATGCGTCCGTATGTTCCTAGTTACCTTTTTGGTTTTCTCCTGACTACATGATTTGTTTGATTCTACAGACCTAGGTAATACATGAGGGAAAAAATGGAGACAGAAAAGTCAAATTCTGCTGTCCTATAGATCAGTTGGTGTGTGAGGACTTGCCCTAGCACATTCATTTCTCCTTAAGAAAATAATTTCTTGACTTGTATCACATTCTTCCTTCCTTTGCAGAGGAATCATGGAAGCTCAACTTCTGACCTAAGAAAAGATCCAGTGAATTTCTTTTTATGAGACAGTGACTATTGGTGCCTTTCCTTCTGGTGTCTAAAGTTTTTTTCCCTTTGTATTTTCTGTGAAGAGTCAGGATTCTGAGTCACAGAATTCAGATGAGAGACCACATATGAAATCACAGCAGAATGGGCACAGTTACAACAGGTATTTCATGGGCATTAGAACAGAATCCAAGGATGTTTCTTCTGTAATAAAAATACTTAGGCCAATGTATTGTAAGCAAATGTAAGTGGGCATTTCTGTCTTTTCTTTGAATAAAACCTTCAACATCAAATTTTGTGTTAGTTGTGGATCCAGATATACAGATAAACAGAAGAGGAAGAGTCCAAGCCTCCCTGCTCTTTCCACAGTCCTTGTTTTGAAAGGTGATTCCTGTAGGCAGTTTCAAGTGCGGCCTTCTCAGAAGCTTCCTGTGTGTTTAGCAAGCAGAGGTGTTACTTACTAGAAGGTAATCTGTGCCATCCTGTTTCACCGGATGTGTCTTAGAGATCTTTTCATAGTAGCATTTATAAATCACCTCATTCTTTTAAATTACCAAATAGTGCTTAAGTAGCTTTAAATTTTTATAATTTGGGGAACATATCCATTCTGAAATGGAATTTAAGAATCAAATTCTTAAGTTTGAATCAAATCACATCAAAAGATAGGTGCTTTTGAAGTTGTGGCAGTGCCAAAGGTTGCACTCTCCCAGCATCATGGGAGCCTACCTGTGTACCCTGCTCCCCTGGCAGCATGTCCTGTCATCTGGCATTCTCATTCCTGCCAGACTCACAGAAAATGGTATGTTATTCATGTTTTAATTTGCATTAAACACGTAGTGAGTGTGAGCATCCTTTTATGTGTGGCCGTTTGTATTTCTCTTTTCATAATCTGCCTTTTATATCCTTTGCTCACTGTATTCATCTTTGTTTTACTAATTTTTATGCTGCTTTCTTTGTGACTTAAAGAAATGAACCCTAGCCAGTTGTGGTGGCACACACATATGGTCCCAGCTATTCTAGAGGCTGAGGTGGGAGTTTCACCCGAGGCTTGAGTTTGAGGCTACATTGAGCTATGATCACACCGCTGCCCTCCAGCCTGGGTACACAGTGAGACCCCCCCTCTCTAAAAATAATAAGTTAATTAATTGTTTAAAAATATACTAACCCTTCATCATATGTTTTGTGAATTTATTGTCCTAGTTGTTTACATTTTGGCTTATGGGATATTATTTTTCATTCCGAAGCTTTTCATTTTCATGTCACAAATGAACAGACTCATCAAGATTATGACCATATTAATTCATGCTCTATTCTAGAATTATTCAGGTTTTATTTTAGATTAGCATCTTTGATTAAGCTAGAATTCATTTTGATATGGGTAGGCATTCAGCTTAGTTTTATCCCTGATGTCTAGCTGGCTGTTTATTTGCCTAGCATCCTTGGCTGAATAATCCAATTTTTCTTCACCGATTCAAAGTGCTACCTGCGTGTTTCAGTATTTCTTGAGTTTGTTTTCTGGTATTTTTCTTCTCTGCTGCAGTTTTAATTACCAAAGCCTCACATGCTTTAATCTCTGGTAGCTACACCCTCACATTACCCTTTCTTCCCTTCATATTTTTCTAACTATTCTCATATGTATATTTTCCCATATTAAGTTTAATATCCTTTTTGTTACACTTCTGTAAACATCATGTTGGTAATGTAAGTGATATTTTTAAACACTGTGGTGTATGAATGAGGACTTTTACTGCTGGGTCTTTCTACCTCTTCTCAGGTCCCCTTTGTTTTCCGTGTTTTTTCTTGTCTAGGTGAGAGGCTGGGGAGGATTGACCAGTGTTTGGGGTAGAACAGAGTTTGTCCAGAGAAACCAGCTACATTGTGCCACCTAGAGGTGGGCATTAGTTTCTCATGGAGGGAGGCCATAGGACACTTTCATGGTATCAGGGACTCACTGGCCTCTCACAGCTCAGCGCCTCTTGAGCTAGTTCTGGAGCAGGTGTGCTGACCTGGATCTCAAAGGTGCAGGGCTTGGTCTGCCTTTTGCTCCTCCTCACTGCTCTCTTTGCCTGCCCCTGCCACAGGTCTCCTCTTTCTTCCTCCTCAAGTTCTGCCCCTTGCATGGGCTGGAGTTAGGGGCGGTCCGAGAGCAGCCTCATGAGAGTAGCCAAGACAGAGAAGAAGCCTGTCCTCCTGGCACATCCACTTGGCACCGGAAGGATGCACTGGCCACACCTGCTCCAGCCTCGCCCTGCTGGTAGGTGGAGGCAGGGGGCCAGTACCCTGGGCCTGCCCACAACTTGAAAGGCTAGTGCCCTAGTCAGCTTCTTCTTAAATTCCTCCCCAACTTTTGCAAACCTGGACTCAGGGCAACTCTGGTAAGGGTGCTGTCTGGAACGGGCAGCCAGTTTGTTTCTATTTTGAGGTGAAGGTAGAAATGACCTCCCTCTCAAGCGATCTTCAGGCCCTTCTTAGCAGGAACAGATGCCAGTTTTTCCTTCTTTGAAGAAACATTTTATGCTCTTAGTGTTTACTAAAGAATAATGAGGCATTTTTAAGTATAAGGAATGGAATAGAGTTTAAAGAAAACCAAAAAACCCCAGGCCTCTGTGTTCATGGGGCACGGAAGCAGGGGAGATTGAGAGTCATGACTTGTCTAAGAATGCTTATCATGTCTGTGGTGCTTGGAGCCTGTGGCCTAGGTGATTTGGGGTTGGGGACGCCTCATGGGCAGAGAGGACCTTTCAGCAGCATTGTGAATGAGTGGGTTTGGGATGCTGATGAATTGCAAGATTTGAATGTATTCCTCACGCCTTATTTTCCACTTTAGAGAGAAGGTGACTGATGCACGTTTCCTTTGCAGACTTGTCAGAGGGTCACTTTCTGGTTCCTGCTAGCACTCCTTGCACCTGAGACAGAAAACTGGAAAGAGGATGGAAAGTCAGTAGCGGTTTGGGGAATTAGTATTGGATAAGGATGGTAGTTGAAGCTGTGAGCTAGAGTAGGGCAAGAAAACACTTATTTCTTTGCTACTGCTTCTGAGTTGAAGTACAGACCACAGTGCAGTGAAGACTACTGCAAAGCTTCCAGGCCCTTTGCTTCTCATGGCGCCTGGGCTGCTGCTTCTGGCTCTTCCACAGAGCTTCTTTCTTTGTCTCTCGCCCTACTGGGCAACTAAATAGAATCCAACTGTCTCAATGTCCAATTCAAAGGCCCCACAGTCTGCCTGGAGCTTGCTCTTCCAGACTCTGTCCCTTTCCACCTCTGCCTGGACTGTCCTCTCCCTGGACCGCTTGGGGCTGAATGCCAGTCTCCGCTCTTGTGTGGAGCCCTCTTGGACAAACGTGGCCCTGCTCTTCTCTGACCCCCACTCCGTATCGCACCTTGAAGAGAGCATTATTTGGCCCTTACTATGCCTGTACCCCTTTAACATGGCCAGCTGTCGGTTGCTTTTTTCTTTAAAAGGAATAGTAACACATGAGCTCTTTGAGGGCTGAAACCATGTCTTTTCAGGTTTGTGTCTTCCACAGTAACTGACAGCGGCCTTGTTTCCATGCAGTGAACTTTTAAAAAGGTTGTTGAATTATGAGATCGAGAAATTATTATTTTAAACGTTCATTTTCTCTGTTGGGATTCCAGAGATTCCTGTTCCGTGGCCAGTCATTTCCTGTGATTTTCTCTGATGGCTGTGATTTCATAAGCTCAATGTGCAGTATGTATTATGGCATATGTTTTCTTCAGATATGAGGAGAGCCACACTGCAGGCTTCTTGGTTGCAGCTTGTTTTCTAACTTCTTGTCTGCTGATGTCCTTGTCTCATGTTGTCTGTGCCTAGGACTGACTGACTGAAAGTGCAGGTTTTTGCTACCTGCAGTCTCTGGCCTGGGTCAAGCTAAAGCCTTTGCCTAGGTTGACACACTGCAAGTAAACCCCAGCTGTGATCCGCTCTGTCAGCTTAGTGGAAGCTGGCCTTGTTAAAGGTAGAGGCATAGTGAGCTTTGCACATGGTGACCGAGTCTTACATAGAGAGGGATAGGTCAGGACTCACCTGCTGGGCTCTTTCAGTCCTGAAGAGAGTGTGTGTGTTTATGTGTATTTGTGTAAAGACCAGTGATGTCACCTCAAAATAAGACAGTCCTTGGGACTAAGAAAAGGGTTATGAGAATATTTATAGTACAAGTTATTACTGAAAAGCGAGAGGTTAATTTCACATATACGTGAAATCCCTGGGATACACAGTGGTAGATAACCAGTGTGGATAGTCCAGGCTGTCTTCTCTGAATGTGTTTGTATCATGTAATTTATCACCTGGTTATTTACCAAGTGATAGAGAAGGTCATCAGGTGATGGTTAATACGCAAAAACTGAGCAGGGAGCATGGCTGGAGTCATCAGGGAGTTCTCCCTGTAGGAGGTAAGACTCAATGGATGGCGGGGATGAGCTTCTGAACAAAAGGAAAGAAGCAGAGACGTTGTAACTGAGCACCCTGGTGGATCCAGGGAAAGTGAAATCTTCCCTGGACTGGGAGGAGAGGTGGGATGGCTTGCTAGACAGTGAGCAGGAGGAAGACAGGGGGCCAAGGGACGTGCTACAGTGGGACTCTCAATCTCAATCTACATTTTGTAGAATGTAGAATTTTAGAATTTGTTTTACATGGACTTGGTCTGATTCTTTTAAGTGAGTACTACTCTCTTGACACTAAAGTTGTTCACACTATGGCTGTTTCTTAAAAGACAGGCTGCAACGCAGAGCCAGCGTATTTGGGTCAGGCCTTGTGGCACTGCCTGGTCATGAGGACGTCAGTCTGCATTCCCCAGCCGGCCCAACCCCCATGGCATGGCAGTAGAGGCTGGGCTTGCAGAGGGGTAGGTGCCTTCCATTACTGATTTCCTTTTTTTTTTTTTTCTCCCATTACTGATTTCCTAAAGGCAGGAGACTAGGAAGGAGGGAGGATATGGGAGTGTTTTTAGGATTCCCATTCCCTTCTTCATTGTTTATCTAGAGCAATAGTTCTTAACCCTGGCGGTTTTGCCCCCCAGGGGACATTCAGCAATGCCTGGAGACAGTTTTGGTTGCCACATGTGGTTGGGGAGAAGTGGGATGGTGATGGCAGTGCTGCTGGCATCTAGTGTGTAGAGCCCAGGGACATAGCTAAGCACCCTGCAATGCACAGGGAAGACCCCACCACAGAGTGACCTGCTCCCTCTGCCAGTAATGGCCAGACTGAAGAACCCTGCTCTAGCACAATGATTTACCCTCTACTGTCTCTCCTTGGTTATTTTAGAATTGTTTAAAAAATCTCTGTCTCCTCCCTTGTTAGTCAGAAGTTGTATGTGGTCTGCAGTAACCTTGTATTCTATATAACATGGGGGCCTGGGTCTCTGGAGTTCATGCTTTTAGGACTGGGGTCCCCAATCTACCTGTTTAAAGTGCGCTTTGTGCTTCTTCTGCCATCTGAAGTTTGAGAGCTACTACCCTCAGGCTGTAGCCGTATTTCTCCTCACCAGCCATTTTGTATTATCATCCCCAAGGTTCACTTGCCTAACGTCCCAACCCAATATTAGGCAAGTGTCCTTGAAGGCAATGCAGCAGCCTCTGGTAAAGAAAGAACCATTGGTGGCTGGAAGTGTACTGAGTAGGAGGCGAGTCCTTCTGGGTAAAAATGTCCCTCGTGGAAACGGAGGGCATGGGATCCCTGGAGGAAGGGAGCAAAGGACATTTTTCCTGAAGCCCTCCAGGACAGTGTTGGAGCAGTCTGGTCAGTGCCACTTTGCCTGCTGACCTGATGATGCAGGGCAGTGGGAAGGACTAGGCTTGTGCCTTCGGGGTAACAGAACATCTGCCCCCCAGATCCAGTCTCTTGTTTATCCATGCAGTAAAGAGAGGGCATCTTAAGTAAGGCTGGCATTCTTGCAGTGAAAGCAGGCATCAGGCTTTTGCTTCTAAGGGAAAGAGGAAAGCAAGTGCAGCCTGTGCGCAAATGCTGGTGGTGCCTCCCCTCCCCCCCACCCCCCGGAGGCCGAGAATGGGGGGTAGTAGGAGGGGCTGGCTGTGACTGCATTCATGGAAATGAGCCTGGAGGAGCGGAGCAGCACACACTCGGAGCGTCAGCTAGGGCTGCAGCTCTGCGCGTCCATCTCTGCAGTCCACACCGGCCTTCCCCACTGGGCCCAGCGCGTTTGCACCTGCGGGGCCAGTACTCTCAGCTTTTGTTTTCTCTGGACACCTTCTTCTCTGGCCCTGCTGTGCTGGCGCACACATGCTGTCCTTGCTCCAGCTCTCCCTGCACCTACAGCTGTGGGAGCTCCCGGCAGCCTGGGACTGTGGGATCGCTGCACAGAACCACCATGGCCTCTGACGCGGAGAGCTGTGACCTGCCGAGGCTTTGATGTTGCTGCCCAGGGCTTGCCAGGACACTGGGGCCGCAGGAGAGGGGACTCACCGTGGGTAAGAAGTGGGTGGATGGCGTGTGGAGTCCTGGCTGCAGATCCCCCATTATGCGTTGCTGCCTTCCTGCCTCTCCCACCCAGCACCCAGCAGCAGGAGCTAATGTGTGTGTGGCCGTCTCTGCATGTCTGTCCTTTGGGTCTGCATTCTGTGCTCTCCTCTGAGGGTTTTTCCACTGCACCTTTGGATAGGTATCCAAGCGTTCAGTGTAGTTTCTTCTAGGCCTGAGACTTAGGAACAGGCCAGTAGTCAATTTTCTTCCTCCAGCTTCGATGAGGTTCGAAATAGGCGGGCAGAAAGCCAGAGGGACAGATTCAGGGTGATCTCCCCTCTAGTCCCTCCGCCCACGGAGTTTCTGTTTTACTCAGGAAGAACCTTTCCTGGGCACATGTAGCCCTCTTTCCATCAATACACATAGAAAAGGAGTTGGAATTGTGTATGGCATTTAAGGCTAGGGATCCTTTCCAGCTGTGAGACCAAGGGAGAATATTTCAATGTAGATAAAAATTGGAGCATTACAAAGGGCTAGCAAACAAATAGATTTTAGCAACCGAGTGTAAAGTGAGAGAGAATTGACTTCCAAGCCACCAAACCTCTATTTTGGACACAGAAGGGGTGTGGTGGCCCAGCTGTGCAAGCTGACATTGGTTGCAGCTGGCAGGCATGGGGAGTGGCAGCTCTTCTCCCAGGGGAGAGGAGCCTGCCCCCTTGGGAGGAGGGGTGAGCAAGATGATTTGGCTTGTTTGGAGGAAGAGGGAACTCCCAGGCTGCCCCTGAGGGAGTGAAGGACGATGCCACTTGTCTCAAGGAGGCTAGTGGTAGAAAATGGTTCTTCCTTGTGGAGCTCTGCATTCAGTCCCTGGGATCCTTCTGAAACAGCAGTGAAGTGCCAGAAAGAAGCTGCTAGGAAACACTAGCTATATCAGACGTTGTCACTGTGAGGTTTTAGAAGAGGTTAAGCTTCTTAAAATGGTTGTTTTCCAGTTTTTAGCTTTTATTGAAAGTAGACGTTAACTTTATTTTTCTAAACCAAATTCTTAGGATAAAATTTTATCACTTAGGTTCTGTTACTACCTTGAAATGCAAACTGTGTCTTTCCAGGGTTTATTAAATTTGTAGATTCTCTTTATGTAAAATAAGGTGGTAGAATACCTTCCTTTTTTTTTGAGACAGAGTTTCGGTCTTATTGCCCAGGTAGGAGTGCAGTGGCACGATCTCAGCTCACTGCAACCTCCACCTCCTGGTTTAAGCAGTTCTCCTGCCTCAGCTTCCCAAGTAGCTGGGATTACAGACATGTGCCACCACACCTGGCTAATTTTGTATTTTTTCAGTAGAGGTGGGGTTTCACCATATTGTTGAGGCTGGTCTCAAACTCCTGACTTGAAATGATCCACCTGCCTCGGCCTCCCAAAGTTCTGGGATTACAGGCATGAGCCACCGCACCTGGCCAATACCTTCCTTTCATAAAATAGTTGAGAAAGGCCTGGGTGACATTACATAAGTGAGGAAACTGAAGCTGGAAGAGGTCATTGTTTGCTCAAGTTCACAAAGTAGTGAGTGAAAGCCCAAGCAGCATCCCCTCTGAACTTGGGTAGTTGTTAGGTGAGCTGTCTCTACGACTGAGAATAGGACTGCAGTCTTCCCTAAACATTCAGAATCTGGCAATATCTCTTTAATAGACTTATTTTTCATGGGGAAACTGGGTATTTTTTGCATGAAAGGAATTTAAATTAGAATAGTCTAAATATTCATATTGGCAGTTTGCTGGAAGGCACCCCTGCCTATGTGTTGAATACCATTTCTGCTAGCTGCATGCTAATTTAACTCTTTTTGGACCTTGGTAGTGTGTGTACTTTTTTTTTTTTTTTTTTTGAGACAGTCTTACTTTGTCACCCAGGCCAGAGTGCAATGGTGCAATCTCGGCTCACTGCAACCTCTGCCTCCCAAGTTCAAGTGATTCTCCTGCCTCAGCCTCATGAGAAGCCAGGATTACAGGTGCGTACTGCCCAGCTAATTTTTGCATTTTTAGTAGAGATGGTGTTTCACCATGTTGGTCAGGCTGGTTTTGAAAACCTGACCTCAGGTAATCTACTGATCTTGGCCTCCCAAAGTACTGGGATTGCAGGTGTGAGCCACCATGCCTGGCGGTAAATTTTTTTTTTTTCCGAGGCGGAGTCTCACTCTGTTGCCTGAGCTGGAGTGCAGTGGTGCAATCTCGGCTCACTGCAACCTCCGCCTCCCAAATTCAAGTGATTTTCCTGCCTCAGCCTCCCGAGTAGCTGGGACTACAGGTGCATGCCACCATGCCCTGCTAATTTTTGTATTTTTAGTAGAAACAGGGTTTCACCATGTTGGCCTGACCTCAGGTGATCCACCTGCCTCAGCCTCCCAAAGTGCTGGGATTATGAAGGCATACGCCACCATGGCTGGCTGTACATTCTTTTAAAAACCTGTTAGGCTGCAAGTTGGTGATGAGATACTTATTTTAAAATGCACTACACAAAAGTTAAATCATAGTTTCTTCAGAAAGAAGCTATGGTAAGCAGACAGGGAAGTTAGAATATTGCTGTGAAATTTTTGTTTCTTTTATATTTAAATTTTTTTTTTGAGAGAAGGTCTTGCTCTGTCATCCAGGCTGGATGCAATGGTACGATCTGGGCTCATTGCAACCTCCACATTCCAGGGCTTACGTGATCCTCCCATCTCAGCCTCTTGAGTAGCTGGGACTACAAGTGCATGCCACCACACCCGGCTAATTTTTTTTTTTTTTTTTGGTGGAGATTGGGTTTTGCCATGTCTCCCAGGCTGGTCTCAAACTCTTGAGCTCAAGCCATCTGCCTGCCTCAGCCTCTCAAAGTTCTGGAGATGGCTCGGTGCGATGGCTCATGCCTATAATTCTAGCACTTCGGGAGGCGGAGGTGGGCAGACCACCTGAGGTCAGAAGATCGAGACCATTCTGGCCAACATAGTGAAACCCGTCTCTACTAAAAATATAAAAATTAGCTGGGTGTGATGGCGTGTGCCTGTAATCCCAGCTACTCAAGAGGCTGAGACAGGAGAATTGCTTGAACCCGGGAGTTGGAGGTTGCAGTGAGCCGAGATCACGCCATAGCACTCCAGCCTGGCAACAGAACAAAATTTTGTCTCAAAAAAAAAAAAAAGAAAATTAGCTAGGTGCAGTGGCATGCACCTTTAGTTTTAGCTACACTCAGGAGGCTGGGGCAGGAGAATTACATGAACCTGGGGGGTGGTGGTTGCAGTGAGCTGAGATAGCGCCACTGCACTCCATCCTGGGCAACAGAGCAAGACTCTGTCTCAAAAAGAAAAAAAAATCAAAGTGCTAGGGGGATTACAGGCATGAGCCACCATGCCAGGCCTCTATTTTTAATTGTGGTAAAATATATATAACAAAAAATTTACCGTCTTATACATGTTAATTTCGGTAGTACATTCATACATTCATATTATTGTGCCACCCAGTCTCTAGAACTTTCTCATCTTGCAAAACTGAAACTCCCCATTACTCCCTAACACCCCATTCCTCTTCTCCCCAGCCCCTGGCAACATCCATTCCACTGTCTCTATGATGGTTTGACTACTCCAGGGGCTGCTTATTGGTGGAATCCTTTAGTTTTTGCCTTTTTATGACTGGCTTAATGTCCTCCAGCTTCATCCATGTTGTAGTATATATCAGAATTTCCTTCCTTTTTAAGGTACTGAGTTTAAGAAGTATTACTGTGTTTCTGACTCAGTGGGTGGGAAAGTTAATTGGTTTCCCAAAGTAGATAGACTGTGTGAAGGTGTGAACCTTCAGTGTATTATTGGCAGAAAGTGTCACCTGGGTCTCCCGCTGTAGTCACACCCCTGTTCTACATCCATCTTTCTTCATCCTCTGATCCTAACAATTATCCTGAGGACTGTCTCTAAATTTGAGGCTTCCAGCAAAATCCTGGTAACATTGCAACTGTTTGTTTTACATCTCTCTACAGTTAAATTTTACCTGAAAGATACTCTGAATTTTGGTTGCGTTCTTATCCCTGTCTTAAAGATCTGACCCCATGTATTTGTACTGTCAGCATGGAGTTTTACTTTTCTCAGTGAGGAGAAAAAAATTCCCTAAACCAACCTATTCTCCACTTGTAGTAATGGTCTATAAGAACTTTATCTTTGAATCCTCGACTATTTTTTTCTTGTTTGCTGCCTTACCTGCAGTTGTTAGCCGTGCCTCACAGCACTGCCTTCTTATCCTATAGTTTTTAACTTACTAGATTTTGTATTATTGTGGGTTATTCGTATTTTGATATACACATAACCCATTTGATATAAAAGCTGTAGTCATTTAAAACAGCATCCTGCTCTCCTCTTAGCTTACTGTTTGCTTTGAGGCACAGATAGCTAAAGTAACTTGCCCAGAGTCACCCAGCTGGTGAATATGGCCCCACACTAGGCTTAGGACCCAAGACCACTACCTGTAGAGTGGCAGTCCCCAGATCGTCCCAGGAGTTGGGTGAGGCACCCATGCCGTGGATTCACACAGCTTGTGCATGATCTCTTGTTAACACATGCACCTGAAATCACCACCTTCTCTGTGATGCTTCCTGGGACTGCTGCTCCTGCTGGGAGGAACCAGATCAGTCTCTTCAGTGTTGTGCCCCCGTTGCCTTCCACCTAGTAGGCGAGCAGTAAATGTAGGCTGAATGAGTCAATATGACATCGTTAGAAAGAAGCAAAAGAGGAACATGAATTGGATATACAGATAAAGGAAAGAAATTTGGTATTTGTTGGGTACCTACTTGTGCTCACTGTTTTATTTTTTCCATCACATATTCCTCACAACAATGCTAACAGTAGCACAACAGTGCCAACTGCAGTGCCATTTTACAGATGGACAAAACTGAGGCCCAGAGAGATTAGCAGTTTGTTGAACATTGGCATGTCTCCAGAGCCTGAGTTCTTTTCAGTATTTGTTGTTTGTTTGTTTGAGATAGAGTTTTGTTCTTGTCTCCCAGGCTGCAGTGCAGTGGTGCAATCTTGGCTCACTGCAACCTTTGCCTCCCAGGTTCAAGCGCTTCTCTTGCCTCAGCCTCCCAAGTAGCTGGGATTACAGGTGCCCACCACCGTGCTCAGCTAATTTTTGTATTTTTAGTAGAGATGGGGTTTCACCATGCTGGTCAGGCTTGTCTGGAACTCCTGACTCAAATGATCTGCCCACCTTGGTCTCCCAAAGTGCTGGAATTACAGGTGTGAGCCACCACACCTGGCCTCTTTCCAGTATTTTGAAATTTTTCAAATTATAAGTTACTGGGATTTTCTGGGAGACAAAGTGACTTACCACCCCTAGGGTAGTGCAGAGGGAGGTTAATGGGCTGTTTTGTTTAGGGTCTAACTAGTAGGGTTTACACAGGTGTTTGGTGAGTGAGTGCTGAATACTGGAACAGGACATTTGGAGCTTCTTATCCCTCATGCCCTGTGATCACTGTTGTCTATGGAAGTGGAGGAAGAAGCTGGTTTCCCAGATTTGCACTTTTGAACCCAAAAACCTGGTTTGTAAATAGCCGGTTCTCCTCTGAGCAGACAGCAGTTTCTGTAGAGGCTGTAGAAAACCTGAGTGCTTTATTTCACTACTGCTGCTGCTGTTTTAGGCAGAACGTAAGGTTAAGAATGAATGTGTGTGTGTTTGTGTGTGTGTGTGTGTGTGTATTCAGTGTTTATGAAACTTCAGGTCTGTAAAGGGGTGTGGCGGTGACTAGCAGGAGGGCACCCCTTGGCAGCAGGCCAGCTAGATGGGGCTGAAAGGGAAATGGCAATGACCTCCTTGGCCTGGAAGCAACTCTGACTAAGGCAGTTATCTTTTGTATAGTTATCTTCTCTGCAAATGAGGGCTCACTCCTTAATTACTTTATGAAATGTTTCCCTGTGGTGCTGGTTTAAATATGGACCTTCTTATCCATTGAAAGGCAGAAGCTGTAAGAAGGATGCCGGTTAATAATTATGGTGGAAAAAAATAAGGCAAGTGGTGTATTTTAAAGCTAGCTGGATGACCTCAAAGAGAGACATCTCGGTCCTAAAGCATGCCTTGGACACCTTCATTTCACGGGGATTTCATGGGGATTTAGGACAGTGTGGTCCTGGCAGCTGCTGTGTGTGTGCCAAGCAGAACCTGCTGTCAGAGAGCTGCATTTTCAAGGGAACTTCATGGCATATCACCAGCGTCTGCCTGTGGCCAGTGGAGCACAGGCAGGGTTTTAGAATAGAGCACGCCGTGGGCTCATTTATGGTCCTCTGGCTTGGAAAGAGGGCTCTGTCCCTTTAAGACAGTCCTCCTTTGTATGCACTGGCTGGAACCCATTTCAGCTCTGGGTTTCTGCCGACTGTTAAAATCTGCAAAGCAACATTTAAATAAATAAATAAATGAAAGCTTCCCTTGTGTGGCTTTCCTATTCACAGCCAAGCACAATAGCTCCTTGTTGTTTTTGTCACTTTAATCCCCTTCATTAAATTAGAACCCTGGAAAGGAGTGGTGATGGGACTGATGCTGGACCGTCCTCCTGACTGCCAGCCGGACACCTTGCAGATTAACCTTTGTGGGCATGGATTCTGGGGGCCCCTCTGGTGACGGGCGAGGAGGGCAAGTGAGTGATGTGTCAGGGCAGCTCTCCCTCTGGTTTGTCTCCATTGTGCTCAGGCTGCTGGCAGGGACAACCTGCTGCCCTCCTCGGTGGCTATTCTTTTAAAGAGCCAAGGGGTTCAGCCGCCTCCCTGGCACATAAGCATGGCTGCAGCACGTGGCAGTTGGGGGAGGGAGGAGCTGTTTGTTGTGCTGCCATCTGGCCCAGCTGAGCCGTTCTTTTGCAGTTTAACCCTAATGGCTACAAGGGAGAGAAGCGGCTTGAATAGACAGGCTTCCCAGAGTGTAGAAGCTGCTTTCCCAGGAACTCCCGGGGTGTGAGGTAGACGTGGGTATTTCTGACTACCACCTTTCTTGTTCCAGCTGTGGCCTTCGCAGCATCCTGAAGACACTAGCCAAGATTGTAGGAATCAGTTACTCCTCCAGCTTTCTAGCAATAGTGTTGATTCTTTATGCTGCTAAATGAAATTAAGCATTTTGTCTTTGGATGTTTTTTCTCTCTGGGGCAACATGAGAATGAAGGCTTGACTTAAAGATTTGATGTTGCATTGTTAAGTTTATGTAGAGGAAAATACTTTTATTAAAATGTTAGATTTTACCTCATCTCAGAGCAAAATTCCACTAGAAAAATGAGGTCTAGATCAGCTTTTTGAAATAAAGTTCTTAAATGATTTGTTGAACCTGAAGGGAAGCAGCATTGTGATTTAAGGTTACTAAGTACGGAATGAAGAAGTAATTTAGCAGTCGTGTGGCAAATGTCAGGAGATTGGATCAAAATAAATGTAGATAAATGTCTTATTTATTCTAGCTACAAATTGGCCAGAAGCTTTTTCTGTCTGAGTCCAAGGACACAGAAGGTCTATCTTTTCTAGTGACCATAGATTAACATTTTTAGTCTTTTGTTTTAAAATTGTGATAGTATATATGTATATGTATTTCAAAGCAAGTATTCAGGGGCTTATATGTCCTGTGTCTCTGTTCCCAGACCCACTCCCCAAAGCAGCCACTATTAATTAACTTTTTTCTGCTTTTAGTCTTCCGTGGGTGCCGCCAAGTTCTTAAATTGCTGATTATTTTTCAAAATCAAAGATGGTCTCCTGCCTTCCACCTATGATGGATGAGGATGCATCTCACACCATTCTTTCTTCCCTCTCTCACTGTCCATTTTTGGTAGTTTATCACAGTTTTCAGTCACTGGTTTTTTACCTTCGGCATGTTTACAGCATGGACTTCTTGTTCCAAGATCCTTGTCCATGCCTCTGGTCTCCCGTGTTGTAGGAGGAAGCTGTGGGGACCATTCGGGACCCTGCTAGTCTCTCTGCTTTGCTTCCCTCAAACTTTGCCTCTTCCTTCACCTCAGTAACAGACAGCTTTGCTTCTCCAGTCTCGGTTGGTCTTTCATGCTTTGACTGCAGGGTGATTATGAAAGTTAACCCCCAGTGACCAGCTCCGTGATGGGAATGTAGGTACCAGTCACCCTAGAGCCAGGTGCCCTAACTCAAAGAGAGCTGTTCCTAGCACCCCTGATGGCCCAGCTGACACCACGTGGGGCATGTTTTGTTTCTTCTGTGATTTTCTGTAGTTTAGTTTCCCCCGTTTCCCAGTACTTTTTAATCTCTTGAGAGGAAACCGAATGATGCCTGTTCATATCACACACGTTTCTCAGCTGCTTTCTTCTTCATTCTCTGGTTTTGAGTCTGATTTTATTCTTTGTGATGGCATTCCTCTTGCAGCCCTTTGGCTTCCTGCTCTGACCTGATCTGATGGCTTTGTGTCCATCCCAGTTGATGGCGCTTGCTGTCCTCGGTTTCCTGAGTCAGTCCTGTTCGTGACCCACATCGCCTTCCTCCTGAAGTAGCGTCTTCAGAAGGCGTGCACAGGAAACACATTTTCTGATCCTTACGTATCTGAAATGAGTCTGTTTTACGCTCCTACTTGACTGAGAATTCGAGGTTCAAATCATTTTCCTTTAGAATTTTGAAAGCTCCACTGTACTGTCTATTTAGTGTGCGGGCTCTTATTCTGACACCAGTGAAATCTTCCCTCGTAGGTGGTCTAATTAATCACTCTCCTTACCCCCCATGGAGGTTTTAGGATCATCTTTATTCCTGGAACTTCTGAATTTTTCCTATGAATGTTTCTCTGTGGGATGGCCATATTTTCAGGTCTCTTTGTTCTTCGGGAATGCCTCAACTTTATATTTTATCCTTTGTAGACTTTTTTGATTTGGGGGACAAAAGTATGTTTAATTTGCAAGGCTATGTTATTTTTCTGTAATTGTCCCTTTTCCAGAGTTTTAAAGGTCCCCCCGTCCCAATTGTCTCCATTTGCTCTAGGGTGAGTTTTCTGTACCCTGTCTTGTTCTTTCTCAGTCTTGGTGTAGGTGTGGTTATCTCTGTAAGTGTGAGAGTGAAGCAGTAGGTGTGTTAAGTGGAAGCTCTGTGCATGGCTGGGCCTTGTGGACAGCGAGGCTTGGCTTCAGGGCCGGTTGGCAAGATCCTGCTTTGTAGTAGGGTCCTCTCAGGTCTCCTGGTGTCCACGTACGGAGGCTTTACTCTGGACACCAGCCCCATGCTTGCCTGCTCATAAGAAAGTTGGCTCAGTTCGTGTGTATGTGTGTGTGTGTGTGTGTGTGTAATCTTTAGTGTGCTAGGCCCTGTGCTGGGTACCACAAACACAACAGTGTACAAGGCAGACAGTGTCCCTGCCTTTGTGGAGTTTTTATTCTAGAAGAAGATACTAGCATTTACTGTTTCTTTCCTTTCTCTGTTCTGGAAATTTGTTGAAGTCTCTTCTGATGGCCCTTCTCTGTGTACTGTTCGATACTGTAGGTTTATGGATTTTTTTTTTCCTTTACTATTTTAAAAATAATATCTTGGAAGGTAGAGGACTAGAAAGACATTTTGAATTTATAATACAGAACCTAGATTGTGATCTTCCAGAAAAATTGTCATATGCGAATATAAAACCCAGAATGGTTGAGTGCTCAGATTCTGAAAAGAAAACAACTATTAAGAGTTTCCAGTTTAGAAAGATAAAAGTTGGCTTCTCAGGGTATATAGCAGTCTTCAGAGAGGAATTTCTTTTATACAATTGCTCTGTTTTTCATCAGCCTCATTATATGGACCTTGGATTTAGTCTTGCTTCTGTTGGGTAGACACATTGTTGATCTGATTAAGCCAGCTCTGTAGCTTCAAAATCAAGTCCCAATTATTGAGCCTCTTATGGAGCAGCTGTTTTTAAAAAAATGAGTGTTGCCTTAATATTTCAAAACCATGTTATATTAGAATGAACATGTATCTTCTAGAACCTGAGGAAATTAATTTCTTAAAGGGGCTTTCTGCTTGGACTAGAAATTTTTCTGGTCTGTGAAGAACAGAAAAATTGGAATGAACTGCTTTAAGCATACTTTTCTCTAGAATGGGGTATGTATCAGTAGAGTTCATGTTGTTTTTCAAAACAGCTTTTGCTTTAACCACAGCTGACTTGTCTAACTTTTTCCTGAAGCAGCCATTTTAATAATTTTTTTTTTTTTGAGACAGAGTTTCGCTCGTTACCCAGGCTGGAGTGCAATGGCGTGATCTTGGCTCATCGCAACCTCCGCCTCCTGGGTTCAGGCAATTCTCCTGCCTCAGCCTCCTGAGTAGTTGGGATTACAGGCACGCACCACCATGCCCAGCTAATTTTTTGTATTTTTAGTAGAGATGGGGTATCACCATGTTGACCAGGATGGTCTCGATCTCTTGACCTCGTGATCCACCCGCCTTGGCCTCCCGAAGTGCTGGGATTACAGGCGTGAGCCACCACGCCCGGCCAATTTTTTTTTTTTTTTAATGTTGGAAGAACTATTCAGCTTGGGAAGAAGTGTGTGGGGTGGGTTTGCGAGGGGTGCAGGCTAGAATCCATATAATACTGATGGATTGCTGAGCTGAAAACCTGAGTCTTGACACAGGAATGGGAAGACTGGAGAGCAGGTATGTAGGTGATCTTATTTAAGGCTCCATCCTCCAGTAAACACACCTGAGTAATCACCCTTGAGTTCTTAGAGACACAATATAAAGCCCACTCTTCCGAAGGTGACCTGGGCTGAATTTAGTTGCTTGGGGTCTTTAGAGTGGTGGTCTCTTCCAGCCTCTAAAGGAAGAGTGTTTTTCAAACAACAGGACTCAGTGTGTTAGGTAGATTATGAAACGAATTTATTTACTTTTTATTATTATTATTTTGAGACAGAGTTTCACTCTTGTTGTCCAGGCTGGAGTGTAATGGTGCAATCTCTGCTCACTGCAGCCTCCGCCTCCCAGATTTAAGCAATTCTTCTGCCTCAGCCTCCTGAGTAGCTGGGGTTACAAGCACCTGCCCACCATGCCCGACTAATTTTTATATTTTTAGTAGAGACGGGATTTCACCATGTTGACCAGGCTGGTCTTGAACTCCTGACCTCAGGTGATCTGCCCACCTCGGGCTCCCAAAGTTCTGGAATTACAGGCATGAGCCACTGCACATGGCCATAAAATCAATTTACTGAACTAAACCACTGTTAATAAAGCTTACAGGCTGGGTGTAGTGGCTTATGCCTGTAATCCCAGCACTTTCGGGAGACCAAGGCGGGTGGATCAGGAGGTCAGGAGTTCTAGACCAGCCTGGCCAACATGGAAAAAACCCATCTCTACTAAAAATAGAAAGATTAGCCAGGCGTGGTGGTGCGTGCTTATAATCCCAGCTACTTGGGAGGCTGAGGCAGGAGAATCACTTGAACTTGGGAGGTAGATGTTGTGGTGAGCCGAGATCGCACCACTGTACTCCAGCCAAGGCGACAAAGTAAGACTCCATCTCAAAAAAAAAAAAAAAAAAAAAAAGCTCACAGTGAAATAACAGAAAATATCAATGCATTTCACATGGTAAGGTATTATTTTTGATATGTGGTGGAGATTGGGTTATGATACAAAATGCATTTTTATCTTTATTTTCTTTTTTTTTTTGGATACTGGGTCTCGCTGTGTTGTGCAGGCTGGAGTGCAGTGGTGCAATCTTGGCTCACTGCAACCTCCGCACCCCAGGCTAAAACAATCCTTTTACCTCAGCCTCCCGAGTTCCTGTAGGTGGCTAATTTTGTTGTTTGGTGTTCTTTTTAGTAAAGACAGGGTTTCATCATGTTGCCCAGGCTGGTCTCAAACTCCTGGGCTCAAGCAGTCTGCCCCATCTTGACCTCCTAAAATGCTGGGATTACAGGCGTGAGTTACCAGGCCTGGACTAAAATGCATTTCTTGGTTTAGATTTTGGAGATGTTTAAAAAACACTTTTCTAAAGAAGGATGGGGAAAAACTAGGTGAAAAAAGGAAAAAGTCGGCTTTTCTGATGTAATTGATTAGCCCATTCTGTGGGCTTCACTGTAGCCTATTGTTTCTACCCTCTTGTGATTTTTGTGAAATAATTGGGAAAAGTAACTGCTCTCTGTGTGTAGTAGAATAAGTTTGAATGCCATGGGCAGAAGGGAGAGTATGTGTATCCTAACTATGCTCTGAAGCAGAGATGTTATTCCAACTCTGTGCTGTCTGGTAGAAAGCCATAGATGCACTTTTATTTCATAGTCGTTCCTTTGAGATCAATTAAAATAATACATTTTATTAAGTTATATCAATGTGTAACTAATATAAAATATTATTAAAAAGACATTTCCTTTGTTTTGATAGAAAGTCTGGTGTATATTTTATACATAGAGCACACCTTGAACTGGGTGGTCACATTTCCAGTGGTTAATGTCACGTGGGGCTCATGGCTGCCATTGCACAGTGCTGCTCTAGCTCGCATAGGCACCCACTGAAGGACGGAAGGACTCTCACACCACCCCCTGCCTTAGGAGCATGGGTGTCCTTTGCTGTGCCACAGAGGGAACAAGAGCCAACACTTCTGAGCGTCTGCTCAGCACCAGGCAGGGTTTGAGGCACTTTAATTAGTCTGCATCATCCTCACAGCAGCCTTTTCAAGTGGGTGATGGTGGCGACACTTTATTGATGATGATATGTGGCTCAGATAGGTTACATAACTTGTCCGAAGTGACCTAATACGATAATTGGTAGATTGGAGCTAGGATTTGAACCTGGTTTGCTTGATTCTAATGCTAGTTCTTCTCATTTGCCCACATGGCTTCCCACAGCATGCTCAGAGGGTCATTTTAGAGGGTGTCTGTCCAAATCTCCTCTTTATGTAAGTGAGGGAGATTGAGCCATTGGAGGATTGCAGAAGTATTTTGTGGTGAGAGCTGTGATCTGGGAATTAAATAACTTGGTTCTGATGATAAGAGCATGTTTTAAAACATCCAAACAATGAAGGAAGATAGGAAGCAGAAAGAGAAAGTCCCATAATCCCAGTTCCCAGAGTTAAGCACTGACTTTAGGTGTATATTCTAGTTTTTTTTTTTTTTTTTTTTTTCTCAGTGCATATATAGTCCCTTTCTCCAAACACCTCCCAGAGTGGCACAAAATTATACATGTTGCTTTGCCACTTGCCTCCCTCCCCAGCTCAGAGGGTCATGGACATCTTTCCATGTTAGAGCTCAACTCAGTGAGCTCTGGTACTGCTCTGCTTTTGACCATGCGGGATCTGAGGCCTAGAGAGATCAATTAAATGTCAGCCTGAAGTCTCCCAGCTGGAAGGGATGAAGATGGCCAGGCACTCAGCTAATATTCACCTTTTTCATTTATAGCCAACCAAATTTAACCTTTGTATCTTTTCTGTCTCGTTTTTCCTTCCAAGAGTTCTTTTCTCAGAGCTTTCCTGTGGGATTTAAGGGCCTTCCTTTCTTTAGAAAATCTGTTGGAGCCATAACTCTATCACTCAGTCATTTCTGAAACTGGCTTCTAGTTTCTTTCTTGGTATCTTTCTCCTTTCATGGCCTCCAGATCGTACTTTATTTTTGGTGAGATAAAAGCTTTCTTAGTAACATTTCCCTCCATTTTTGTAGTTCCCAGTGACCTGACCGCAGAGGAGCGTCAAGAACTGGAGAACATCCGGCGGAGAAAACAGGAGCTGCTGGCTGACATTCAGGTAAGAGAGAAGCACGGTGGTGTCACCGGTGTAAGAACTGTAGTGACAGTTCCATTTGTATCAAAGTGTGTCCTTTGCGGAGTGTCTCCTCAAGCCACTTTTGACCTGCTCTCACTACAGCTCTGCCCAAAGTGTAGGTGTTGGTATCACCTTTGCTCTCCAGTGAGTAGATAGAATGTCAGAGGTTGAATGGTTCGTCAAGGTTCACCCAGTCGGGTAGTTGTCAGAGCTGGAGATACCCTGTAGGACTCCTGTCTCCTGAGTAGCGTTCTCTCTGCTGTGTTTGCCCTCGTGGAGCAGAGTGGATGAGGAGAGGCAGTGAGAATGCGGGCTTCAGGTGAAGCTCGGCTCCTGCCCCAGCCCTGGCTCTGCTGCTTTCTAGCTGACTGATTTGAGACAAGAGAGTTCCGGTTTCTTGAACTTCAGTTTCTTCATCTATCAGATCATGAAAACACCTACTACACAATTGTGAGGACTTAGCATAAAAGACAGCATTATTTCTGGTACCTGTAGGCAGACTTAGTGATAGCAATTTTACCGTTTTTCCAAGTTCCTTTTCATAACTATCCAGCTTTGTAAGAAGTAAATCTAGAAGCCAATAGTTGGATTATTTTCTCCCTAAGGCATCATATGTTATTCTTTTCGAATTCTTTGTAAAACATTAGGGGTGGGGTTAAAGAGGGAATCCTGTTATCCAAAGTAGCAAAATGAGGAAAGACTTGACTTGCTCCACAGTTGATTTGAGTATATTTTGATAGTTCTCCCTGATCCTTTGATTTCTGCTTCACTGGTAGATCCTGAGAAAGCTGAGCAGTTCCGCACTTAAGCCCTGCTTCCCCGTGAGAGTCCATCCATCTGGACCAAGGGTGTGCTGAGATGAGGAGGGTGGGTGTGGATGCAGTCGATTTCATCGGACATTCCCTTTGCCAACCACTTGGTGGCAGTGTTGCACTGGCTCAGCTACTGCTGGCTCTGCATCTTGGACACAGGAGACTTTGTCCTCTTGAGTTTTCTGGCACACTTGTGTTTAGTAAGCTGCAGATTTGTTCTGAAAGATTGTGATGAGGCAGACAGTTTTGTTTTTTACATAATATATATGCTTATAAACTTTCCTAGACTGTAAACTCTTTGAAGTCAGAGCTGTATCCTTTTCTACCTTGGTATTTTCTAGAATGCTTACTATTTGGTAGGAACTCAATAAATATTTCATTTATTTATTTATAGATGGAGTCTTGCTCCGTCACCCAGGCTGGAGTGCAATAATGCAATCTCGGCTCACTGCAACCTCTGCCTCCTGGGTTAAAGCGATTCTTCTGCCTCAGCCTTCCAAGTAGCTGGGACTATAGGCATCTGCCACCACGCCCAGCTAATTTTTGTATTTTTAGTAGAGATGGGTTTCACCGTATTGGCCAGGCTGATCTCAAACTCTTGACCTTGTGATCCGCCCACTTTGGCCTCCCAAAGTGCTGGGATTACAGGCATGAGCCACCGTGCCCAGCAAATATTTCTGAAACAGATGAATATTCCTAATTTACTTTTTTGCATTTTTGTCATATTTTATTTCATTTTGGTTTATTTTATTTTGTTTTTGGTTGGAGGGAGTTATGTGAGATTTTAGAAGTTTTAATTTGTTCTGCATCTCCCTTTCCTGCTAACTCTGGACTGTCTGTTTTATAGAGGCTGAAGGATGAGATAGCAGAAGTAGCTAATGAGATTGAAACCCTGGGATCCACAGAGGAAAGGTGAGTCTGCCCTGCTGCTAGGTGGCTTTTGCGGTTGTACTTTCTTAAAGCACCTAGCCCTTAATTACCCTTACATGGCACATTGAAGGAAGAAGTCAGCTTTGTGTCTTTCTAGTCCTAGCAAGCACGTATACTCCCATAATGTCTGCTTTCCATCCTTCACTTCAAGGCCTTCTGAACATAGGAGCTTCTTTCATTGTTTAAAAAATTGGACTGGGCCTGGCGCAGTGGCTCAAGCCTGTAATCCCAGCACTTTGGGAGGCTGAGGCGGGTGGATCACAAGGTCAAGAGATTGAGACCATCCTGGTCAACATGGTGAAACCCCGTCTCTACTAAAAATACAAAAAATTAGCTTGGCATGGTGGTGCGTTTCTGTAATCCCAGCTACTCAGGAGGCTGAGGCAGAAGAATTGCCTGAACCCAGGAGGTGGGGGTTGCGGTGAGCAGAGATCGCGCCATTGCACTCCAGCCTGGGTAACGAGCGAAAACTCCATCTCAAAAAAAAAAAAAAATTGGACTGAAGGCCGGGAGTAGTGGCTCACACCTGTAATCCCAGCACTTTGGGAGGCCAAGGTGGGCAAATCACAGGGTCAAGAGATTGAGACCATCTTGGCCAACATGGTGAAACCCATCTCTACTAAAAATACAAAAATTAGCCAGATGTGGTGGCACGCACCTGTAATCTCAGCTACTCGGGAGGGTGAAGCAGGAGAATCACTTGAATCTGGGAGGCGCAGAGGATGCAGTGAGCCGAGATCATGTCACTGCACTCCAGCCTGGTGATAGAGCGAAACTCGGTCTCAAAAAAAAAAAAAAAAATGAACTGGAGAGTTTCAAAGGTCCCAGAAAGCCTTAAACTGCTCCTAAATTTTTATGTGAATTACTCCCTTCTGTTGTCCAGGGTGTGTGTATGTTAAAGTTTCTGTTTTTCCTTTGTATAAAGGAAAAGCTTAATGAGTGCTCCTGATACAGTTTCAAAGGGCTGGAGTGCCCAGTCATGTCTGAGTATAACCGTGAGCTTATTTGCATCTTCCTAATGCTTAAGGGAAGAAAATGTAGAAATGCAAGGATAGTATAAAAGGACAAGGACTCTTTGCTTTTTCTTTTTCTTTTATTTACATGAAATGTTAGTGACTTTGAGAGTTTAGTTATGAATGGGGTTCCTAGACCGTTTTCTGACTGCTTAATACAATAAATGGGCTGTTTCCAATTCACTGCATGTCTGTATTTTTCTAGACCTAAATACTCCTGTCTGGCTTCATAGGACTGTTTGATTTGTTGTTTTAGACTCCTTTGGGCAGTGCCATGAGGATTTAGTGAGGCAGAGGACTCCACAGGAGGTGGCCAGCTCACCATTGCCAGTCTCTGTGTTAACCATTTGTTATTTTGGATTAGTTTCCCCTGTTTCCATTTTAAATAGTTGTAGCTTAAATAAAGTGGATACATTAGAGTTCATAAAAATTTAAAACTTCTACTTTTATAAAAGATAAACTATTAAAAGAAATGAACAGGCAACAAATTTGGAGTAAGTTGTATCTAGAATATATGATAAATATCTGGAAAAAGACTTGTATCTAGAATATATGATAAAAAGGCAGCCCAGATTAAAAAAAAATGGGCCAAAAACTCGGACACTTGACAAAAGAAGCCGTGTGTATAGTAGACATATGAAAAATGCTTGACGTCATTACTTGTAAGGAGATGCAGTTTAACACTACTATGAAGTGGTATTTCACACCCATTAGGATGGCTGCAATTAAAAAGATTGATGGTACCGCATGTTGGCGAGTGCTAGTGAGGATAAAATGGTGTAACTATTTGGGTAAGAAGTTTGGCAGTTTCATCAGCAATTCAACTCCTAGTTACTTAAGAGAAATGAAAACATGTCCATACAAAAGACTTGTACAAGAATATCTATAGTATTCTTATAGAAAATAACCAGGAACTGGAAATACCCTGAATGTCTGCCAACAGGTGAATGGATAAATAGATGGAGGTAATAGGCAGTGCAAAGGAAGGAACTACTAAGATGCGGCAGCATGGATGAATTTCACAAACACTTTGAGGAGAAGAAGAAACTGTGGGTACCGTGTGCTTCCATGCATGAGCATCTAGAACAGAGAAACTAACCTGTGGTGGCAGAAATCATAGCAGGGGCTGCCTTCAAGGTGGTTGTTGGGGTGGGGTGGGGTGCGGTTGACTAGGAAGGGCCATAGGGAACTTACAGGAATGACAGGAATACTCTGTATTAATATGAGTGGTGCTTCAAGGGTATATGCACTTAACAAATTGAACTGTGCACACTTAAGATGTGTGTATTCTGTTAAATGTAAATTTTACCTTGATCTTAAAAATGTTTTTAAAAATGGCTTTTTTTCAGATTATAAAGGTAATATACCTTTATTGCAAAAAATTGGTAAAATACAGAAAAATATAAAAACAAATTTCTCATAAACCCTCAGGATTCATATTTTGGTATATTTCCTTTCTGTTGGTGTCCACACACACATACTCAGAATTCAGTGTGCCCTTTGTTTTTCTCTTGATCGGTTCTCTGTCAGTTACCATAAAACAGCAAGGAAATGCAGACACTAGGAATGTCAGTGCCTCAGCATCCAAAGTACTCAGCCAGTGAATTTGTGAAGTCTTGTCACTCATGAATCGCATCTGAAATTGTGAGTCAGGGAGTGATCATTAGGTTATTATTATTATTTTTTAATCTGGAACTTAAAATGAATTTCCAGTATCGAAAGCCCAAGAAAGAAGTGATTCTGCAGATCCCTGAGGACCTGTCCATAAGAGCACTCAGGCTCACCCTGTTACATTTGCTCGGACTTCCCTGCGGGAGAGAATTCGTGTTTCTCATCAACAACCTGTTGCCAACATTATGTAGGAATGATTATAAATACTGTTTAATAAAGCAGAAATAATATACTTATATAGTACAAGATTGAACTTTCTGGAATATATACACATCAGTTAACTGGCCATCTAGTAGCAGCAACAGCTGTTTTGCTTTGGATACCTTAGTGGGGTGTCAGGCCTTTGCAGAGACTGGAGAAAGCCTCTTAGAGAAGTAGCTGCCTAGAGCCTGGAGCAATAGGGGCTCCAAGTGGGACAGATGAAGTGAGCTGGCTAGCTAATGAAATGAGGGAGCCATCTCTGGTGTGTGTCCCAGGCAGTCATGTGGACAGACTGTGACTGGCAGAGATCTGGGAGTGTGCATTCTGGTGGCTGCAGGAAAGCCTGTGGTGAGGGACTGGACTGAGGCCCGGGAAGTTGAACATTCCCAGTAGTTTCACCCCCTGCTTCTGTGGGTCCTCTGATGCTGCCGCACTTAACTGGAAACCATGAAACAGGCCTTTCCTTGTGGTATTTGTTTGGAAATACTGATCAAAGTTATCTTCCTGGATTTAGAAAAAAATGATTAGACAATTATTTTAGTTAAATAGGAATTTCTAGATATAGAAATAGATATAGATATAACCCTTCATTTTGGCTGAAATTAAATGGTGCTTTTCTGTGACCCTGTGACTTTGTTTCCTAAGGCAGCTGTTCACAGGGGATCCCAGATTATCTAACACCTGGAAGTTCTGATACTACTCACAGTTTTTAAGTGTTCCTTTCAAAAGGTCAAACAGCTGGATTTGATAGGTTACACCTATAATACCAACATTTGGGGAGGCAAATTTGGGAGAATTGCTTGAGGCCAGGAGTTTAAGACCAGCCTGGGCTACATAGCAAGACCCTGTCTCTACAAAATATTTTAAAAAGTAGCCAGTTGTGGTGACACCTGCTTGTAGTCCTAGCTACTCAGGAGGCTGAGGTCAGAGGATCTCTTGAGCTCAGGAGTTGAAGGTTGCATTAAGCCACAGTGACACCACTGTACTCCAGCCCAGGTGACAGAGCAAGGCCCTGCCTGTGACAACAACAACAAACAAAAACAAAACCAACCCTCAAAACACTTTTTAGCTGGAGAATACATGTGTTCTTCAAGACAATAATATTTTATGATTTTATTTCTGAGCAGCTTTTTTACTCTCAGATATTATAAAATTACTATTGATGGCAGTGGTTCTTAAATTTGGGTGCACACCAGAATTACTGCTGGAGGTTTTAAAAATGCAAATTCCTGGGTTCTGCCCCTTGTACTTCTGAATGACTCAGCCAATCCAGGGCCTTTCTACTCAGACTCCACACATGGGATAGTATCAAACGTACAGAAGCACAGGCCCCTTCTCAGACATAGGGTCAGCAGCATCTGTTTTGATGAGGCCCCACTGATATGTATCTATAAACAGGAGCGGAGATTCTTCATGTCTGATGTGCTCCCAAGGCTACTGGTTGGTATACCATATTTTGAGAAGCATGGTCTGTGAAATTGCATTTTTCATGCTGATACAGTCAAGGAAAGTGCCAATTATTTAGCAGCTGCTTAAAAAGTTAAATATAAATGTACCGTATGACCCAGCAGTGTCCACCCCTCGGTATGTACCCAAGGGAAATAAGTGTCCGTACAAACACATGCACACAAATGCTGGTAGCAACCTTATGCATAATCATCCCAAACTACAAACAGCCTGTGTGCCCATCATCTGGTGAATAGATAAGCAGATGTGGTTTATCCATACAATGGAAGATGATCCAGCAGCAAGAAGGCATATGTACTGGCCCACACTCCAGCACGATGACCTTGACAACATTATGCTAATGAAAGAAGCCAGATCTGAAAATATAAATATTTTGTGATTTTCTTTATATGATATGTCCAGAATAGGCAGATCTGTGGAGAAAGCAGATAGACAGATGAAGAGTTGCCTGGCGATGGAAGTGGAAGTGAGGACAAACTGTAAAAGGGTGTGAGGGGTTCTGTAGGGAAATGAAAATGTTCTAAAATTGGATTGTGGTGATGTCACACAACTTAGTCAGTTTCCTAAAATTCAAATACATACCTACAGTGGGAATATTATATGAGAAGTCAGTTATATCCTGATAAAGTTTTTACAAAATCATGTTAAAAGAAAACTGGCCGGGTACAGTAGCTCATACCTGTAATCCCAACACTTTGGGAGGCCAAGGCAGGCAGATCATTTGAGCCCAAGAGTTTGAGACCAGCTTGGGCAACATAGTGAGACCCTATCTTTAAAAAAAAAAAAAAATTTTTTTAACAGGGCATGGTGGCATGCACCCGTGGTCCCAGCTACTTGGGAGGCTGAGGTGGGAGGATCAGTGGAGCCCAGGAGGGAGGTTGCATTGAGCCAAGATAGCACCACTGCACTTCAGCCTTCAGACAGAGACCCTGTCTCAAAAGAAAAAGAAAGAAAGAAAACCTCTAATCCAGGGTAGAAGGAGCAAGTGAGCATGGAGCCAGGTTCATGCTTCAGGTTTCGGTTGACCTTTCACAGCTCCACCATAGTATGCCTGTTGTTTTCCTGGATAAATCTTTCAAAAATCTCTAAATCAGTGGATGCATGTGGAAATGGTATTAGTCTTTCAAGCCTTTCCAGTGGCCTGAAGTACTAAAATGCCTCTGATGGTTGTTTTACAGGAAAAACATGCAGAGGAACAAACAGGTAGCCATGGGCAGGAAAAAATTTAATATGGACCCTAAAAAGGTAAGTGAGAAAGAAGTGGGAAGTGGTCCATAATCTTTAAGATGGGGTTTTTTTTTTACAGTGCTCAGATAGACCCTAAAGATGTTTTTTTCCAAGTGTTACAGTTTATGTCACCGTTTTGTAGAGCAGATGTCATGTGCTAAGCCCTGGTTCCTAAACTGTGACTCCCTAGCTTTTTAGGTCAATTAGCAGGTATTTATTAAATATGCCAGTGCACCCACACCTGTTTCTTCCTGTGCCCTCTCCCCTTCTTTTTAGCTGGTTCCCAGCACAGCATCATTGGCATCTTCGTTGTCTTTTTCTAGGGGATCCAGTTCTTAATAGAGAATGACCTGCTGAAGAACACCTGTGAAGACATTGCCCAGTTCTTATATAAAGGCGAAGGGCTCAACAAGACAGCCATTGGTGACTACCTAGGGGAGAGGTAAGGCCCTGGGGATATGCAGATGCTAGGGAAGGCTGTTCAGGAATTACACAAGCAAACAAACTCCCAAATACCCTTAAGGTCTTGGAGGGATTTTTGCCTGAAAGCATCTGTAGCCACACTGTTGATGGAGGCTGTTCCAGTGGTTGGTCTCTCCGGGGGTCCTGGGGGACATCTTGCTTGTTTAGCCCGTCAACAGAACTAGCCAGTTTTCTTGCTGACAGTGTGCATGAGTGGCTGTCTGGGCAGCCGTAGGACTATAGGCTGCAGTGTGGGAGACCTGGCCTGGCTACAGATTCTCAAGGTCGGTGTCTGACTCCTGCTTTCTCTCCCATTTTTTGTCATTTCTCCATAGAGATGAATTTAATATCCAGGTTCTTCATGCATTTGTGGAGCTGCATGAGTTCACTGATCTTAATCTCGTCCAGGCGCTACGGTGAGTATTCTTGAGGTGAGCACCTTTGGAAGGAGTGGGAGGCCAGCCTTTGATCATGAGTCTGTCCTGGGGCGCATTTTATTGAAATTCTGTCTTTGAATATGATTTTGAATATCTTGAAGTATTTGGGAGGTAAGAAATCTATTGGTCTCTGACCAGAAATGACTGGATGGTCAAGGGGAATTACCTTTTGTTATGTCCTGAGGCAGATTCTCTAACACTCTTCCTTGAGTCTTACATTGGAGGTTTTAGAAATTGAATCTCACTCATAGGTGGGTGATGAACAATGAGAACACATGGACACAGGGAGGGAAGCACTACCCACTGGGGTCTATTGGGGGGAATAGGGGAGGGACAGCGGGTGGAGGGAGCGGGTGGAGGGAGCTGGGGAGGGATAGCATGGGGAGAAATGCCAGATGTGGGTGAAGAGGAGGAAGACAGCAAATCACACTGCCACGTGTGTACCTATGCAACTATCTTGCATGTTCTGCACATGTACCCCAAAACCCAAAATGCAATAAAAAATATTGAATACTAAATTATGAAATTTTTCATCTTCAGTTTACAAAATCCTTTAATTTCCTGCCCTGGAATAAGTACTTGTGCATTTCATTTTGGAAAGAAAAAAGTAAACCTTTTTATTAAATCTGTTACTTTCTGCATTTTAAGAAAATGTCATTTTGTGTTTTCACTGCTGCAGGTGTAAATAGTGACATCATCTTTTGTGCTATCACTTAGCTGGATGGAAACAGTGCACAGTTGAACCTGTCAGCTGTGGGTCTCTCTTTGACTTAAAGGGATCAATTGTTAATGCTTTGATAAGACAGTCATCTCTTTTGCCACCCATGTTGTTTTCTGAAAATAGAGTTTTAAATGACCATTATATATGTTTCAGTCTTGTGTATTATTCTGAGGAGGGAAACAATTCCTCAGTAGGAAAATCTTAATTGTTCATTTTTTCCTAAGAAATATTTTACTTTTGATTAAGATAACAGCGGTGTGGATGGCAACTTTGCATCCATTAGAGTTATAGTAACAGAAGGCTGAAGCTCAGCAGGCTCCCTTTGCACTTTGATGTTAAAAAATCATTGGCAGTGGCCGCGTACAGTGGCTCACATCTGTAATCCCAGCACTTCGGGAGGCTGAGGCAGCGGCTCACAAGGTCAGGAGTTTGAGACCAGCCTGGCCAGCGTGGTGAAACCTGTCTCTACTAAAAATACAAAAAATTAGCTGGACACAGTGGCACGCACCTGTAGTCCCAGCTACTCAGAGGCTGAGCAGGAGAATTTTGTGAACTCGATAGGTGGAGGTTGCAGTGAACTGAGATCGCACCCCTGTAGTCCAGCCTGGATGACAGGGCGAGACTCTGTCTCAAAAAAAAAATGATTGGCAGTTTAATAATTCACAGAAAAATAAATTGCCTCCCTAAGTTCTGGAATACTCTGTCTTTCCCACTCAGGCAGTTTCTGTGGAGCTTCCGGCTACCGGGAGAGGCCCAGAAGATCGACCGGATGATGGAGGCATTTGCCCAGCGATACTGTCAGTGCAATAATGGCGTGTTCCAGTCCACGGGTAAATACGATCATTCATCCTAGTTTATGACAGACATTTTACACTGGATTCTTTTCTTGGCACCAGATAATTTCTGAAACAAAAGGGCTGAGATTCATGCCTAGAGACATTTATTTAATAATACTTACAATAATAAAATGTTGGAAATAATCCAAAAGCCCCACAGTAAGGCACTAGGAATTTAAGTGGTGGTACCTCTGAACTATGAAATACCATGTTTTAGCTGTGTGCAATGGCTCACACTTGTAATGTCAGCACCTTGGGTGGGAGGCTGAGGTGAGAGGATTGCTTGAGGCTAGGAGTTTGAGACCAGCCTGGGAAACATAATGAGACCCTGTCTCTATAAAAAAAAAATTTCTAAAAATTAGCCAGATGTGGTAGCTTGTACCAGTAGTCCCAGCTACTTGGGAGGCTGAGGCAGGAGGATCTCTTGAGCCCAAGAGTTTAAGACTATATACAGTGAGCTATGATTATACCCAGCACTCCAGCCTGGGTTGCAGAGTGAGACTGTGTCTCAGAACAAAAACTAAAAAAACCCATGTTGTAAAGAATTTTTATTGACATAGGTGAACAATAATAAGATTAGCAAAAAGACATATATATGTATCTGTTTCCAATTTTGTTACAGTATATGTTTATGAGATAAATTTGTGGTGTGTTGTACATAGACACATTTACATACAGGAAGTAAAGCAAAGTACCGCTAGATGATGGCATGAGAGGTCGTAGGTCATATACATTTTTAAATACATTGTGTTTTTCACATTTTCTACAGTGTGTGTGTTCTCCTTTTCAATCTGAAAAAAATAAACATTTTTAAGTCTTGAATACTTTATGTGCTTTTTTGTTCCTTGCTTCTTTCAGACAGCATTGTGCCCGAGAGTGTGGATTCATCCCATTGTTTTGAGAACATGTTTTTTAAATTTCATCTAGCATCTCTTACTCTTGTGGGTGGGATGTTTCTGATCATCTGAGCATACAACGGCTTCCCTTTGCTTTTCTCTCATTTTTAGACACTTGTTATGTCCTCTCCTTTGCCATCATCATGTTGAACACCAGTCTGCACAACCCCAATGTCAAAGATAAGCCCACAGTGGAGAGGTTCATTGCCATGAACCGAGGCATCAATGATGGAGGAGACTTGCCGGAGGAGCTACTCCGGGTAAGCAAGCAGGAGTGGCCTTCATTCAAGCCAAGAAAGAGTTCACTGGGAACAGGATCGTGTTTTGTAGGAAGGAAGAAAAGACATACGATTTATCAAGGGTCTTCTCTTTTAATTTATTTAACCATGTGAATTTCATGAAGAAATTGGTAGTGAGGCCCAGCTACTGAATCAGGAAGCGGACAGTGGTTTGTAAATATGACACTAAAGGTTTGAATAGAAGTTGAGCTGCTGTCTTTATTTTCTTCATTGGGAAGTCTTATTTATTTTGTTACTGTGAGCTGCTTGAAAGCAGAAATGGTCATATTCTTCTAGTCTCAGCACCTAGCACGCTTGGCTTACTGTAGGCACATAACAAATGCTTGTGGAATGAATGAAGAGAAAGGGGAGGAAGAAAAAATATTTCTACAATCAGAAACATGAATTGTCATCTTTTATCCCAGAATCTCTATGAGAGCATAAAAAATGAACCCTTCAAAATCCCGGAAGATGACGGGAACGACCTCACTCACACTTTCTTCAATCCAGACCGAGAAGGCTGGCTATTGAAACTCGGTAAGAACGTCTCTGGGTTAGGGCTCCTAAAGCTGAGACTTAGGAAGGAAGGTGTGTGTGTGTGTGTGTGTGCGTGCGCGCGCGCCTGCACGCACATTCATGGACACACACACACCCCATATGGGAAAGGGGGTGGCTTATGGGGATTCCAGAGAGACTTTGGTATGAGTTCTGTTCTAACAAAGGTCCACTTCCAAAAAGGAAGTGACTTCCTAGTCATTGCCCCCATGGGACACAGAGACTACTGGGGACAGACTTGACTCCATCGTACCTATTGCCCACATGTGTTTGTGCTCCACGTTTCCACTCTCAAAATGGTTGGCCAGGTTTTGTTTCAAGGCAGTTCCCTGAGCACCTGGTCCATTTGCCTTCCCTGTCCCCATAACCATTGGGAGGGTGGCCAACCTTGTCCATCTTTCTACTTCCCATCACACAGACTTGTACCTGGCGCTCCTGCCCCCGCCCCAGTGCATCGTCATTCCTTCTGCATCTGGCTCCCCACAGGCAGCGTGCATGGCAAGCCTAGAGCCCTTGGCTGCAGCGCAATCCACAGCACTCTTACTCATTCTTGGGCAGCGGTTTTTTTTTCCCCCTCCTTTCAATCCAAATCAGCCACATTAATGATTTTGTTCATTCAAAACTGAAAATGCATTCCTCTTCCCTCTGCCAGAAGTGCTGAGCTTGTATGGCTGAGATTTGTGGTCATGCCCTGAAGGTGATAATCAATAGGAAAAACATTAGTAGGGTTTTCATGCACATTCATGTCCACATGTGATTATTTTATTAGTAGTTTCAGAACAGAGAGAGCTCTAGTCTCTCTGGACATAATGATGTCCATTCTTTTTTTTTTGGCCACTAAAGTGTACTTTGCTCTGTTCCCTTCTGCCTTAGCCTTTGATGAGTTGGGTTCCACAGTAGCAGGGGCTGTTCCCTCCTCTGTTAGCTCAACTACTCACTCCAGTGATGAGACATCAGTACTCTCTTGGCCATTACCAACACATCTGGGAAGGCTAAAATGGAATCCTTTATTTCTGACTAGTTCAGATAGCAATAGACTTTATATTTCCTTTCAAAAGCACATCCCAAGTCCTTGTGCTTATACATAATGACTTAATTCATAAATTCCCCTTAAAGCATCACTTCACCATCAGTTTTAAATATCTCTTGAATTGGCCATCATTTTATATATCTCTAAGCCAGCAGAATCTTTGAAGTTAAGGCTCTAAAATTACTAACCCCACAGGCAGCCTTCCCTTCCACATTCTTATTGCCAAGTGAATAGACTTAAAAGGAAACCTACTGGAAATGTTTAAAGTGTGTTCAAGTTTGGATTTACTTCCCCCTCCAGCGAAATTTGTTTAAATGCTAATACTAAGTGTTAGCTTTGACAGCCCAGATACTAAAATTAGAACAGTACAAAGATTTTCTTGGTTCTTACACCAGGATGACATGCAAATTCATGAGGCATCTCATATTTTAAAAAAGAGAAAATTTAACCAAGTGTGGGACTCAGTTTTAGCTCATTGCATTACTTTTTCTAAACCTCCATCAAACCCTTCTAAACTCCGAATATTGTGTTTTCATTGTAGCACACTTAGAATCACTCCTTGTGTTTATGTGCTGCAGAAGGCAGGGCTTCCAGCCATCTGTACTTGTGTGTATATGTCTGTGTATGCATATAGACATAAGAATGTGTATTCTTGTGTATACACATATGTACATGTGTATTCATGGGTATATGTGTGTGCATTCTCACACACACTTTAAAAAGTGACAGCCATCTAAAGAAAAGCATTTAATTTTCCCTGAAATAATCTTAGCTTTCTTTGCTCTGATTCTGGATATACTTAATAAACACTGGCTTTGTAAAAGCCGATTTGTGGCATCTTTGGGGCCAGGTTTCCAACAGTGCCTCAAATCTTGCCTTGATGAAGTGGGACGTGGCATATAAAGGCCCCTCGTTCCCATGCCAGACTGTAGTGGGATCAGTTGCCCAGTTAGTGTTTTTAGTTCAGCTCTCTCCCAGGCAGGCATGAATGTGACTGATACATTGCACTTTAAGATTAAGGAATCGGATTTAATTTCTTTGTTTTAATTTTCTTTTCTCCCTCATTTGTATGTTTCCATGATTTTGGCTCTCCTTTTCCTTGCCCCAAACTCCAGGAGGTATGTAACCCCTCACCCTGCTCGCTCGCTCTGCCTAGGCCACTGTCATTGCTGCAGCATTTTCCTATTTTGTTATTTTTGGTTATTTTGTTTTTTAATTGCCGGTGGTAGTGTTAATGCTGCTTCTAACTTACTGTACAGTCCCTAGGGAACTGGTCAGGATCAGGGGTTTGGAGCAATTTGCATGTTTTTCCTTTTTGGAGGAGTATATGTTATATTCATTACTGAATGCAGTAATGCAAGAGTGGATATGTAAAAGCAGAGGAAGTTTCCACTACATTTCACTTGGAATTATTGGCTGAGACATGCGCTATGTTTGATACTCAATTTGACATCCATTAATGAACCCGACTGAAAGTTAATCTCCGAAGTGAGGATGAGGAGAAAGAAGAGAAGGAAGTCTTTTTTATTCTTTTTTCAAGCTGAGACTTTCTCCAGAGAGAACAAAGTCTTGACTTCCCAAAGCTGTGGAAAGCTTTTGATTTACCATGTGGAAACACAAATTAGGGAAAGAATTAAATTAGACAATACTTAAGACATTTGCCTTTGCACGAAAAGGGGAAATGGTGTTTCCTAAATTCAAAATGATACCGAGTGAAGATAAAAAAGAAAAAAAAAGAAAAACTCCAAACCAAAAAACCCTTCCTGAAGTCCTTGCGTTGAATGTCCTGGGGATCAGAGAAGGGTGTTAAAGCTCGGCTCTGTTTTTATGTTTTGTTTTGCTCCCTTGCTTTTTCAGCGAGTCCTCTTTAAAGCCCCAAATCAGTCTCCTAGTTACGTTGTTGGTGTCTCCACTCCATTTGCTGGTTTGGGGAAACATGTTTTCCTAGCCCAAGAATCCTCAGGTTTGTGCCTAAGTATTCTCTGAGCGGTAGCTACACTTACAAAAAAAACCCCCAACATAGACACTTACCCAGATGTTTTAGGGACTTGCCAGGTTGTTCTCAGCTGTAGGGGAAGACGGCGCCTGGCCTTGATACCTCGAGGGGTCACAGGAGGGCCTGAGGAGCCGTGCAGTGGGAGGTGGTCCTGTGAGTTCCACAGGGACTGTCCTAGGCGTGCATTGATCTGTCTGCTTGTTCCATGTTTGTTTTTCTTTCCACGTGGAAATGTTCCCCGTGGGGCCACAGTGGTGCTTTATGGTAGAGGTCTCTGTAATGCAGCAAGTGTCTAGGGAAAATAACCAAGCTTTTGTAATCGGGCAGAGAATTTCTTCCGGCTTTGCTTTTTCTCCTTGATTTCCTTCCATCTTGTTCCTTTTAGCATCTGACTCCCTTTTTCCATGATCTCCTAAGTCCCAAGGGTTACTGGGTAGTGTCCTGTGATGGAGTGCATGGGCAGTCAGCATGGGTTGATGTTCCCTTTGTGCTGAGCCTGCGTGGGCAACCAGTGGCCTGCCAGGCTGGAAGACCAAAGTTCTCAGACTCTGAATTGGCGGGGGTTCCTTTTTAAGAACAAATTGGCTTCAATCCTGAATATAGTCCTTGTCTTCTTTATCCTCCTTATTTATTTTAGTTCTGCCCAGGCTTTCTTGCTTTCCACATGCATGTCATAGTATCCATTGATGGTTTTCTCTTAAATCATGCCATCTAACCTTTAGGGACCAGCGGCAAGAGCTCACATGAAACTTATAAGTCGCTGGAGGGAAAGAGTCTCAATTTGAGTGATACAACACAGGATGGGCAGGCAGATGGCACGTGCTTGCTTACAGCAGATATCCTCGCATAACCTCCATCTGTGTCATTTAGAATCTTGGCAATTAATGGTCAGTCACGTAAGCCCGCCTAGAGTGCAGCATCTAAACAGTGTGCTAAACACAGACCCGAAAGCCCAGTGGTCCTTCTACTTGTCTGCCAGGACCTACACTAGACATTTTCTTTCCATAACATTATTTGCATACTCCCCTTAGGTTTCTCTGGTGTGAGCATGCAGGCAGGTCCTGGCAGTTGGAAATAGTCCCTGTAAAACCCCCCTCCTCTTTGCCCAGCTATTTGTGATGAGGGCAAGAGAGAAATCATGATCGGGGGTATGAGATTTATGCCCCATGGTCCTTGCTATTTAGGAAGATTGCTATTTAGGAAGTGATGTTGTCTGTAAGTTAAGTCTTAGCAAAAGAACAGGGCACAAGAAGTGTTTAGCATGCCATGCATAGCTTCACAGGTGAAGGCCATAGGGATGATTTTTGGGTGGTTCATGTTCAGAAAATTTTCTCTTGATGGGAGGGAGGTGGAAGAAAAGAAAGCCTGTGGTCCTGATGTGACAGCAGGCGTAGCTTCATTCAGATAGGCAGCGGTTACATTTTTTCTTCCTTCCTATCTGTCCCAGCATAACTTTATGACCCAACCCCAACTTTTCCTTTTTTTTTTTTGACATGGAGTCTTGCTCTGTCACCTAGGCTGGAGTGCAGTGGTACAGTCTCGGCTCATTGCAATGTTCGCCTCCCGGTTCAAGAAATTCGCATGCCTCAGCCTCCTGAGTAGCTGGGATTATAGGCACATGCCACCACCCCCCAACTGATTTTATATTTTTAGTAGAGACAGAATATCACCATGTTGGCCAGCTGGTCTTGAACTTCTGACCTCAAGTGATCCACCCACCTCAGCCTCCCAAAGTGCCAGGATTACAGATGTGAGCCACTGCACCCACCATGACCCCAACGTTTTGTACTGAGAAATACTAGAAAGAACCAAGGGAGGCCCTTGCCAGCCTTTCAGCTGCTGCTACTGCCAGAGCTTGTTTTGTCATGGCTGTATTTGCCAGCTGTTTTTTCCCAAAATGGAAAAGACTCCTGAGGCAGCCTCTCAGTACGAGTTGATTCTTCCTTGATAAAGGAATTCTGCTTTGCTTCTCACCCAGGACTCGGGAGATTTTGTTTTCGGGACACCAGCACATAAGGTTAAAAGCCAGTGTAGAAGCTCACTCTAATCATGAAGATGAGGAAGAGGGTAAAACCATAGGAATTGGTTTCACATTCCAAGGAAAGTGTGGATTTGCTTGTGAAGCATCTCCCTCCTGATTCCCCCTTCCTTCACTTCCAGTGAAACACTCCTATGTGCTGGCTGCTTGTCAGTGGCAGAGTAGCCTGCACTAGGGCTGACCCGTCCCTCTTTTTCTGTTCTTTGGTGATTTCTACCACGTAGGCTTTTTGCTGACTCTGGCAAACTTGCATTGTGTGTCATTATCGCCCCTGGGTTTTCCCTCCCAAACCCATGCTCATCCTGCCGTCCTGATTCCATCTCCAGGGTGTCACCTAGACGCGCTTGCTCTGCTTGTACCCACAGACTTTCACTGTGTAAAAGATGCTTGTGTCTCGGCTCTGTGTCTTGTTACTGATGTAGATGTTGTGGTCTCCACGTTCTCCTGATACCTCTCCCCTCATCTCTGAGGAGAGAACTGTGTGTGTCGCAGAGCCCGCGCTCATCTGGTTCTCTCTTGTCGAACGCGCATCTCTGTTTGCTCTGCAGGTGGCAGGGTAAAGACTTGGAAGAGACGCTGGTTCATTCTGACCGACAACTGCCTTTACTACTTTGAGTATACCACGGTGAGCACCTGCTGGTCGGCGTCCAGGAGGAGGCGGGGGGCAAGGCCTTGGTTCCAAGAGGCTCTAATCAGACATGGTCGAGGAGACGGTTGAATTTGCCCTTCTATATCTGTGGGGGATGGGGGAGAGTTTACGCAAAGAAGAACTGAGGTAGATCTCAGAGTGGGGAACCCCTGAGAGGAAGTGTGCTCCTTGCAGGGAACTTGGGCTCAGAGCAGGCATCCAGTTCTGGTGGGATGGGAGACGCCTGGCCTGGAGGAAGGGGACCATGAAATAACACACTAGAAATGGGTTTTGGAGCTGGGCTAGAAAGAATGAATTTGCATTGGTTGCTGAGAAAGAATATGTGGCCCTAATTAAAAGGAAGATGAAAAGAAATAATCATGATTTAGAAAATTCAAGTGTTCTGGGTTTGCAGAAATAGGACTTCAGAAGAAACAGCCCAAGGGGTAGAATATATAGTGGGGGAAAAGGAAATGAAATGGGAAAAGATTATTGAGATTATCTGGAGTCGTAAGAAGTTTTGTTGGTTTTTATTCAGTGAGAGAGACAGCTGTAAATTTGAGTATATATATCCCTCTTGTAATAATAGGCAAAGAGAATAAAATCATAAATTAGTTCTTTTCAGAGCTCCCTCTAAGCAGGGTACCCAGAACCCTGACAAGGTAACACTTGTTGGGGAGACTGTGGCTCACCGCCCTGTGAGGGGTGTTTTTCCATTTCTGCCACCTCTCTTGGTCATCGTAAGAGCAAAGCAGGCATACTGCCACAGCATCTGACTTTTGTCTTAAAATAAATCAGGGCAGTTGAGTTAAGAATGCTCTGCTTTTGTTCTCCAAGTATATCTTCATGGAGCAAAAGTCATTGATTTCACTGAGAAATTAAGACTTAGAAGTATCTTTTTAAATAATACAGAGAAAAAATGGGCCTAAGTAAATTGAAATCCTGGCTATATTCACTGGTCACTTATTTAGGACCAAGAAACAGGTGCATGCCTTTGCATTTTCTGCTGAGGCGTGAAAATAGGTTTCCATCGTGTCTGACACTCGGCGTTGTTCTCCATCCCTGTGGGCATCACGCACATGCAGCTTCTCACCCCGGGAGTGCTCTTGGTAGCCCCATCAGGCTGCAGGCCAGAGCCACTCGTTCTGATGGTGTGCCGACTGTTAGGACAGTGAATCCCTGTGCAGGGAGTTCTGGCTGGGATTTTGGATGCTGTGGGGGCGACACTCCTGCCCTGTAAGTTCTGCACTGGCTTTGCTTTCCTATTGTTACAGTCTTTTCATATGAGAGTGATGCACTCCAGATATATACAATAGTAAAAAGAAAGCTGCTTTCTGTTTCACTTCCAAAGTACCACTCATTTTTTTTCTGTTTTGTCTGCCCTTCTGCCCCATATTTCACCTTTTTTCTGAAGACATCTACACTAATGATGTCTTTAACATCCTGTCTGGATTTGTTCCACTATTCTCTGGGTCAAAATGAAACATACATAAGCATATAAGTGGTGTACTCCTAAGTACTGGACAATCCTATAGCAATGCTACGAGATTCTAGAATCTTCTGGTTTTTCATGATGCCCACCATAGTGATGTCACCTTAATTCAGCAACATTTATTCAGCAAAGTGCAGCATTTTATCAGGTAATGGAAATACAGAGATAAATACATTTTCTTTTTCTTTCTTTTTTTTTTTTTTTGGTGAGATGGAGTCTCACTCTGTCTCCCAGGCTGGAGTGCAGTAGGGCAATCTCAGCTTACTGCAACCTCTGCCTCCTGGGTTTGAGTGATTCTCCTGCCTCAGCTTCCTGAGTAGCTGGGATTACAGGCGTGTGCCACCATACCCGGCTAATTTTTTTTTTTTTAAGTAGAGACGGGGTTTTACCATGTTGGCCAGGCTGGTCTCGAACTCATGACCTCAGGATCCACCCACCTCGGCCTGCTGGGATTACAGGCATGAGCCACCGTGCCCAGCTGATAAATATGTTTCTTAAGACACAGAGAGGGAGTTGTCAGAGTTAAGACGGTAGATCAAAACTTCCACACAGAATTATCTCACAGAGCAAAAGACTAGTAAGTAGGGAAAAACAGCAACCAAGCAGGGAAAGGGTCAAAACTAATTCTTTAAAGTTCAGCAAGGGCAGCAGGGGAAGCAGCAGTGGCAGTGGTAGCAGTCAGGAGCAGTGTGGAGGGTTTCTTGCTCACAGCCCGGGACATGATGAGACCCGGAAGTCTCAATGGGTTTCTCAGGTCTGGGAGGAAGCAAATTGAATGGGTCTTGTTATTTTTTTCCTCTCTGATCAAAGAGTAGTAAAACGTCCTACTGAGTAGAAATTGGTGAAATGGGAAAAGTGAAAAAAAAAACAGCCATTAATAGACATAAGTAAAGGCCCAGGACAGTATATTCAATGGGGAAAGCTGTCCATAGAGGATCTCCCATGAGCATGATATCCATCCCCAAATACAGGGGTCCTCAACCCCCAGACCATAGAACAGTACCAGTCTGTGGGCCTGTTAGGAGCCAGGCCACACAGCAGGAGGTAAGTGGCAGGCGAGTGATGGAAGCTTCATCTGTATTTAGAGCCAGCTACTCCCCATCATTCACATCAGCTCCTGAGCTCCACCTGCGCATGCCAGAGATCTAGGTTGTGCACTCTTGATGAGAATCTAATGCCTGATGATCTGAGGTGGAGCTGAGGCGGTGATGCTGGCGCTGGGCAGTGGCTGCAAACACAGTTGAACATTAGCAGAGAGGTTTGACTGCATAGAGACCATAATAATAAATCAGTTGCTTGCAGACTCATCAAAATTCTATCAGTGAGTGGCAAGTGACAATTCAGCTGCTGCTGGTGGCAGGCTTTATAGTGGCAAGTGAGCTGATGTACTTCAATTGTACAGCTGTATCTGGTGGGAGGCTTTAAGTCAGAAGCCAACACTTCAGTCCGTGCATGGCCCACCCATCATTTTATTTCCCGCTGCCACCCACATCTCTTTCCTGCACTACGCACTTGTCTCAGCCACAGTTTTGGTAAGCCCACCCGCTAACCCTAGCCAAAATGAGTAAAAAACAAATGTCACTGGAGAGCGTCTTTGAAAAGGGGGACAGACCCATTGATTTGACAGCAGAAGACAGACTGCCAACACAAAGCTGCATTTCAAAGAAAATGCCAAGAGTCCTTCTTAAATTATAGGTTCATTGCAACAGGTGACCACATTTGCGAAGCCCACTTTGTAGAATATGTGGTGACCAACCATCCAACAAAGCCGTGAAAACTTCAAAACTGCTTCACTGCATGGAAACCAAGCACCCTGCATTAAAAGACAAGGCTTTGGAGTTTTCAGAATTAAATAACAAACATGAAGAGCAGAAGCAATTATTGAAGGCCACCCCTTCATCAAATATGTCTGTACTGAAAGCATCGTTCTTACTATCTGATCACTTAGTGCTAAAGCCAGGACTGGCTGTTGGTGAGGAGCTGATCCTGCCTGCTGCTAAGGACATTTGTCATGAGCTTTTAGGAGAGGCCGTAGTTCAAAAGGTGGCACATGTTGCTCTTTCAGCCAGCGCCATAACTAGACGACGTGACGAAATAGCAGCGGATACTGAGGCATAACTGTTATAATTAATGAGTCACTGTGGTACTCAATCCAGGTTGACAAGTCTGCTGATAGTGACAACAAGACTACAGTGCTTGTTTTTCTGTGGCATGTTTTTCACGGGGATGTGCATAAGGACATGTTGTGTGCACTTTAGTTGCCAACCAACACCATGGCTGCTATTCAAGTCTTTGAATTATCACATATTAGGGAAACTAAACTGGTCATTTTGTGTTGTTGTATGCATGGATGCAGCGGCTGCTGTGACTGGACAGCTTTCTGGTTTCACTACTTGGGTCAAAGAAGTCACGTCTAAGCGTGAGTCGATACAGTATGTCATCTGTAGAGAAGTGCTGGCTAGCCAAAAAGTGTCACCTGAACTTAATGACATTTTACAGGATGTGATTAAAATTAACAACCGCGTTAAAGTATGTCCTAACTCACGTCTGTTCACGCAGCCCTGCGAGATGGCCACAGAGCACACACAGCTTCTCTGATACATCACAGAAGTGAGATGCTTTCTAAAGGGAGATCACTGGCCAGAGCTTCTGAGTTACAAGAGCCACTTCAGAGATTTCTTTTAGAAAGAGTCACTACTAGAACACATTTCAGTGACACAATATATAGGTTATGAAACTTGTTTACTTGTGTGACATATTTTTTTTTTTTTGAGACGGAGTTTCGCTCTTGTTACCCAGGCTGAAGTGCAATGGCGCGATCTCGGCTCACCGCAACCTCCGCCTCCTAGGTTCAGGCAATTCTCCTGCCTCAACCTCCTGAGTAGCTGGGATTACAGGCACGCGCCATCATGCCCAGCCAATTTTTTGTATTTTTAGTAGAGATGGGGCTTCACCATGTTGACCAGGATGGTCTCGATCTCTTGACCTCGTGATCCACCCGCCTCGGCCTCCCAATTGTGTGACATATTAAACCTCAACAAACTTGATCTGTCACTTCAAGGGATAGTGACACCTGTGTTCAAGTTGGCAGATAAAGCAGCTGCATTTGAAGCCAAACTGGAATTACAGGGGTGATGAGTGAACACTGGGATTTCTGACATTTTTCAAACCTGAGCAGAGATTGTGAAAGACATTGAGCCAGGGCCTTCATTCTCCCAGCTGGCGCATGATCACCTACCTCAGCTTTTAGAAGAGCTTGAGCTTTACTTCCCAACCACAAGACCCCCAAACTGGGAAGGAAGGATCTGCGACCCATTTGTGAATAAAGCAGTGAATCAACTTTGTCCATGCTGGAAGAGGATCAACTGCTTGAGATCATAAATCACAGTGGCCTTCAAAGTATGAGACAACTTCAAATCTCCGTATGTTCTGGATTAAAGTAAACATGGAATATCCTGAGATTGCCACAGATGCACTGGCAAGCCTGCTTCCATGTCCAACATCCTATCTTTGTGAAACAGGATTTACTGCAGTGACAGCAACCGAATGAGATTACAGAGTAGACTAGACATAAGCAACACATTTAATATGTCACTGTCTCCATCACCCTCAGATGGGACTATCTAGTTGCAGGAAAACAAGCTCAGGGCTCTCACTGATCCTACATTATGGTGAGTCACATAATTATTTCATTATATATTACAGTGTAATAATAATAGAAATAAAGTGTACAATAAATGAAAAGCGCTCAAATCATCCTGAACCATTCCCCTCCCCCACCCTGATCCATGGAAGACTTGTCTTCCACAAAACCAGTCCCTGGTACTGAAAAGGTTGGGGACTGCTGCCCACATAGATGGAACAAACCCTGACGTTGGACACTTACGATCCCAGGAGAAAGACCAGAACTCAGGGAATATCTTAGATGAGCTCTCCCTCCACTCGCCATTCTCTTGTGAGACTGCATAATAAGCTAGAATGCAAAACACCTGGCCAGCCACCACAGGTCTGGGTAAGTGGTGAGAGGAGGGGAACACAAGCTGATCAGAGATTCAAGGGAGGAGAACCAGTAGTCACTCAGATTTACCAGAGCCAGCTGGAAGGCCAGAAAAGCAAGGTTTCAGTCTTCAAACAAGTGAGAACTCAAGCAATACCATGTATGTACAATGCAACTATTAACACATAATTGTAGAATTATAACATTTATTGACAGATAAGTTAAAACTTTAAGGAGTGGAACAAATCAGCTGAAAATATGATCATTGTCCTAAATGCTTGAGCCAGTCACAAAGATTATATCTGAAAAGTCAAGTATTAAACAATGAAAGAAAAGCTAGCAAATGCAGAGAACAGAAGACAATCCCAATACCAAAATAATTGGTGCCTGCAGAATCAAGATAGTATGTGTCATGAGATTATTTCCCTAAAAGGAGGAGAAAAACCTCAGAGTACACTGTATTTCAGGAAACTTTGTTACAGAAAGGGTGGCCCCAGAGCCTGGCCCTTTTAGACTATTAAAACTTGGAGCCAAGTCTCTGGTCACCGAGTTGGAAAAGTCAGATCATCTCCAGTAGGTTTTAGTTCCGGAAATTAATGTGTCAAGATCTGCATGGTTTTGAAGAGAAGAATGACCCAAGGGCCTTTATCTAGCCACATTGTCATTTAAGTAAAGCACAGCTCGTAGCACTCTCATGAAGAAAACATGAAATGTGGCACTTTGGAACCCTTGAAAAAAAATACTGGTTGACAGTAAAATCCAGCCAGTAATAGAATGAATCACAAGAAAGGCCCCAGGAAGTAAAGACTGTAGTGAGCATTGAAATATTCACTTAAATACAAAGCTAATACTTAAATATACAACTAATACTAAAATATGCTTAAGTACAAAATACCAAAATATACTTAAGTATGGAACTAATACCAAAATATACTTAAAGATAGAACTAATAGCTAAATATAACTAATAGAGAAAGAATAGCTAAATATTACTAATATAGAAAGAATAGCTAAATATACTTAAGTATAGAGCTAATACTTAAATATAAAACTAATACTAATTAACTAGAAATTATGGCTGCAGGACAGACCATGAATGTTATAAACCTGGGCAATGTAAAAATGAAATAATCAACAAAAATCAGGAGATGGGAGGAGGAACAATGTGAAGAATTAGAAGATTTTGTACTTTTAAAATGCAGAGTCGAGAAGTATTGTTAAAATGGAAGAATGTTGTATGTTTTTAAAAGAATGAGTAAAGCCTCTTAATGTTTTCATATACTTCATCTTAACTTGAAGGTTTCTTTACTCTTGTGGTAAAGAAACATTTACTTTGAAGTTCAACCCTTCTTCAGTTTCTGCTTCCTTTTCTCCCTTTACATTCTAAACAATTAAAATAGAATTATAGCAAACTGTCTTTGTATATAAAAAAATTAAAATAGAATGTGTTTTCTGAAAATAATACCACGTGAAATAGCCCATTTTCATAAAACCTATTTCTCTCCCTCTCTCTGTACACACATAAAATATCTTCACCTAATGTCAGCAATGATAATTTAGGAATGATTGGATTTGGAGTAACTTTAAACCTTTCACTTGTATTCTTTTCTGCAATATTTAGTTCTTTATAATCAGCAATTCTTTTATAAAGACAGCAGTGATTGTTCTTAAAGACAGATTTAAAAAGCCAAAGATGTTGACCTCAGTTATTTCCCTCTTCATGGGGAAGCGGAAGCTTGTTGGGCACACATAGTCATCAGGGAGGGTGCAGCCTGCCTGTTCGTAGGCCTGCTGGTGCACTTGAAGTTCTAGACTTGAGCCTTTTGAATGTTTGGGATTCTGCATCGCTGCCCAGGAGCTTAACGCTTAGTTGTTTCCATCAGGGGTTCGCAGTCTGTCTGTCACTCCAGCACTGAGGGATGGGGTAAGCACCTGTCACCGATGCTGGCTCATTCAAGCCAGTTCTCAAGTGGCAGGATAAGTGTGCTGAGAAGAGCCAGGAGGACCACACGGTGCAGAATAGGGCAGGAAAGAGGCAGGGCCGGGAAAGACACCAGAATCCCCAGTGGTTCTCCCGGTGACCAGGAGGGTCTTCTTATAATCTGGTCCCCACTCCCAGGCTGAAGACCATGGTGTAAATCTTCATGGTTTAAAATAATTTACATTGAGAACATACAGCTTGCAAGTGTGACCCAGATGCCGCAGGCCCTACCAGGTAGAATAAAAAGGCAAAGAGAGGGAAAATAATAAAGGAAAAATTTTTTTCCAAAGAAGAACTAGTCCAGGATATCTAGCATGTTCCAGAGAAGACTGAGAAAACAAACAGGAGGTAACCCTTGACAAAATAATTTTTAAAAACTTCCCTCAAATGATGGATGTGTTTCCGGGTTGAAAGGCTTACCAAATACCCTTCATGGTGGCTGAAAATATCTGCACACCAAGGCTGCCTCCTTAGGGGGCCTTAGGACAGCAAGAACATGGAGAACGGCAGTCACTTGCAAAGCACCGGCCACCGGAACAGCTTTGCTCGGGGTGACAATGACTGCTGAAGGCAGGAATGCTGGGCTTCACAGTCCTGGAGGAGGGTCGCATCCAGCTTAGACTGTTAGGCCCAGCCAGCTATCAGCCAGGTGCAAGGGTTGAATAGAAACATTCTTAGCCAACTGAGATCTCAGAAATGTTACCACCCACACATCCTTTGTCAGGACCCAGCCCTGCCAAAATGAGCCTGCTAAGTAACATAAAAGCAGGAAAGGCCTTAGCTGTAGGAAACAAGAGATCTTGAAACCTCTCATTTCAAGAGAGGAGGGAAGAATGCTCTAGAATGGAGAATGGTGAGTTTAAAGATGAAGATATTTGCCAAGTATCAAGGCACCTAGTCCAGACTGGAACAGGCTTCAGAGGTTCCAGGAACGATTGCTTCAAGAAATTAAAATTCATTGGATGCCTGATAGAAATTAGCATTAGCAAGGAGATTTTGATAAGAAGGTAACCATTTGCAGTTGATTTTGGTGGTAAGGTCACAGAAATATAATAAAAGGAACCACCCACTTCTCCACCCTTTATAAGTTTGGTTCCAGTGGGGAAGGAAGCTTTCAGAAAGGAAGAAATTAGGAAGGTCTCTATATGGCACAGGTGGGAAGAGGAGCGTGGTGTTAATGAAGACACTGTCTAGCTCTAACTCAGATTACTAGATACTTATTTTGGGAGGATGGGGAGTGTGAATATGCCTGGGTAGGAGGAGGAGCTAAATCCTCTTCTATAGATAACATCTAAAATCGAGCACTCACCAGGTTCATGCCTGTAGTCTCAGCACTTTGGGAGGCCAAGGAGGGCGGATCACCTGAGGTCAGGAGTTGGAGACAAACCTGACCAACATGGAGAAACTCCGTCTCTACAAAGGTACAGAATGAGCCAGGCGTGGTGGCACATGTCTACAATCCCAACTACTCGGGAGGCTGAGGCAGGAGAATCACTTGAACCTGGGAGGTGGAGGTTGCAGTGAGCCAAGGTTATACCATTGCACTCCAGCCTGGGGAACAAGAGCAAAACTCCATCTCAAAAAAAAAAGAGCACTCAAAAGGCAGCAGCTCTATGATGGTATTTTAGAGGTGTGTGAGATACAGAGGTAAATTAAAGACCAAGCAGATTGCTTTAAAGAAGGTGAAAATAGTTGCTACCCCGGACGGGGAAATGGCTGAAAGACTATTTTTCGCATTTAGAAAACTCGTAGAACTGTTGTTTTTTTTCCCTAACAGTTGGTGCATGTATAACTCTGGCCAAACAGACTTTCACAGTACTAAGACTTGGCCGTGGGTTGGCTGGATATCAGGGGACTGTGAAGCTGCCATCAGACGTGTGCTGGAAGTGTATGCAGTGCTGTGGTCTCTGCAGATGAGATGGGACTAGTTGGCAGGTGCAGCTCTATTCGGGACAGGAGTTTAGGTGCCTTTGGAAATTCAGGTGTCTCTGAAGACTGTACTGTCTGGCAGTGAAGGGATGGACAGAGGCAAGGGTCCTTAATGGCCTGTACCGTAGCTGCTGTCCCAGGCATCAGGGGTACAGGGCAGGGCAGGGCCGCTAGGGTAAGACTAGGAAAGGTTTCCTGGAGTTGCTGCCCCAGAACTGAGGCTCGAGAGATGAGTAGGAGAGCCAGGAAAAGGGGAGAGGGAAAGGCCCTTCTAGAGGAAGGAGGCTGCACACTTGCTGCTTGAGGACCGGCCCTGGGTCATTGCAAGGCACACTCTTGAGGTACCTGTTGAATCTCCTGGGCTCTACTTACAGAGGACCTGCAGTTCTTTTGGCAACCCTCAGGCATTCTTGATGCTGTTCTTATTTTGGAACGTAAGGAGTGGTCCCTCAGGCCGATTTGTGAACATCATGTCCTGGGAGAAGGCAGGAGAGTTAGGATGAGTTGCCGGGGAGGAATCTGACCATGTGTGTGTCCTTAAACCTCCTCTTTTCCACTGTTCTGTAGGATAAGGAGCCCCGTGGAATCATCCCTTTAGAGAATCTGAGTATCCGGGAGGTGGAGGACTCCAAAAAACCAGTGAGTATTTTTGAGGGGAGAAAGGGGATGGGTGTTTCAAAGATTTTTTTTAAAAACCTGAAACCAAAGCACTGAAAAGTGTGATCAGGCCTTTTATTTAGTCTAATTTTTTATTGTATTGTTCAAGCCGAAGATGAGACTAAATCACTTCTTTCTGTGCTGTCCATCTGGTTTATAGTTTCACTTAGTGAATATCACATGGGGTGTAGAAGTTGCTCCTCCTCAGATGGCGACAGCAAACACTCATGGGTGGGCTATTTATTTTATGACCTTGGGACACCTTGTATTTATTTTTCCTTTGTTTTGGACCATCACGATGTTACTGGCTTGACTTTAAAAAGTCTTCAGTAACCTGTGGTTCTCTCCATATTTTACATGCATTAGAAGTGGAGCCATCTTATATCAGGTTGGTATGTTTGCTAACAAGACTTATTTCTATGCAATTTACAGTCTCCAGAATTCTACTTCTAAGCTTCACTTTTCCTTAGGAAAATACATCTTGCTTGTATTTTGTGAAGGTCAGAATAAAGAGGCTTTGGGGAAAGAAATCAGCGTGTTTCTCAGTCAGCAGCATCCTTTGCTTCAGTCTCTCCTCTCTGTTTTGATTCTCAGAACTGCTTTGAGCTTTATATCCCAGACAATAAAGACCAAGTCATCAAGGCCTGCAAGACCGAGGCTGACGGGCGGGTCGTGGAGGGGAACCACACTGTTTACCGGATCTCAGCTCCGACGCCCGAGGAGAAGGAGGAGTGGATGAAGTGCATTAAGTAAGTGACTTCAGAGAAGGGAGGTGAGCGTGCCTGACGGGCCCTCGCTCACCAGGTGTTCATCGTCTCAGTGGCCAAACACGCCGCCCGCCCCTCTTCTGTGCTCCGAGTGTAGGGAATTTTGGTCCTGGTTCCCAGATGACTTCCCGGGAGGCCTTTGGATTTTTGTCTATTACAGCCTATGTAAAAGAGCACGTCCCATCTGGGTTCCCCAGGTGTCCTCATAGACCCCAAATGGGAAGAGGTGAGTGAGCTGCAGGTACAGATGCCATTGCTGAACTGGCCTTTCCATGTCTGAGGAAGCTGTTCTCGTTATAGTAACAGCTCTGTGGTGACAGTAGTTATGTTTTATCATTTGGGAATGCTATGAGACACCATTTTCCTAGCTACAGATGAGGAAACTGAGGCCCACAGAGGTCAAGACATTCGCTGGAAGTCACATAGCATGATCCAAGGTCCAGGAGGAGGGAAAAGCCTCCTCAGAGTTCCACAGCTAAGAAGTGGAGCTCCGAGTCCAGTGCTCTGACTCCTCACTCTCAGCTCTGCTCCGGCCATGTCAGGTTTCTCATGGGGCTAGAGACTTCTGATGGGAAAAGTGTCTGGAAACACAGCTTTCTGAAGCCAACTGGCTTCTTTTGCTTCATGTTCTTCCCTGGGCCTTCGTCCGCCTGGTCCTGCTTCCGGTCCTGTATGAGGATCAAGACTGAGCATCTGCCTTTGCCTTCTCTCTGTGAGGCTTGCTCCTGAGAGCACAGCCTTGTCCTCCCTCCTAGGTGCTTCATCCATGAGAGTTTACCCAGCTATTTTCCTGAGAAAGGCTCCTCAGCTGCCTGTGACTTCACTTGGGAAACAGGGAGGATGTTTTCCAGGTGACTGCCAAGGCCCCTGTAAGTCCCCTGTATACTGTGTGACGGGCTTTCTCCCACCCAGGCTACAGCCCCCTTCCTCAGAGAGTCCGATACACTCTGGCCTTTGTTTTAGCTTTTGGTATTTCTACTCAAACCGGGGTAGGTTTTGGCCAAGGTTAAATATTTAATAAATGATTGAAGATGGAGATGATGTGGTGATGGAAGGAAAAGATAGATGATTTATCCCTTCAAAAGTAAATCTGAAAATTCATGCAATGAAAAGAGATGGGAGCCAGGCGGGGAGAGGATGGATTTGGATGGATTTGGCGCTGGCTCACACTGTGCTGAGTCCTTGCTCTGTCCCTCTGAGCGTGGTGCCTGGTAGGCAGGTAACCTATCTCTTCTGTCTGATAGAGGTCATTTCTGACTCGTGGGCTCTTGTGAGGATTAAATGAGATCATGTGGTGGGCACAGGCCTCAGCAGCTTCCCTGGCATGACAGCCATCATGGGAAGTGTGGCCCTGAGCAGGGGCCAGCCCACTCTCCATGAGCAGACACAGTGCCACTGTGTTTTCAGAGTCCCCTGCTAGTAATGGCATCAGCCCTGCATTCTGGGGAAGAAAACAGCAGTGTTGTGGGGGACCTGCATCCTTTTTTTAACATCCTGAAAAAGAATTTAACTCTTGAATCATTATAAAACGTGGCTTTTATATAAGATTTGAAGTAAGGGTTGTACAGGATTTTACCTTTGTTCTCACAAATTAATAGCTGATGGTCCTGACGCCATTTATGAATTAATCCGTGTTGCTCCTGCCGATGACACGGCCTCCTTCGTTTGTACCCACCTCCTCCATCACGTGGCAAAGCACCTGCTGTTCCGCCATGTCTCCCAGTGTGAGCGCCACCCAGCCTCTGCCCTGGAGCCGCATGCATGCTCTGACTGTGCTGGCTGGTTGGCTTCCTGGCCCCCCCTCACTGGTCTTTCACAAAAGTTTTGGCTGGTTTTGTACATGTGTCTTTCATGTGGTTTTTATTTCTATAGTTGGAAAAACTAAGCATTTTTCAAAGTTACACTTAGAATCATTCAATCCTTTAGTGAGAGTGAGTGCCGAGTTCTCCTGTGTGGGGTTGCTGGACTCCTCTGATCTGTCCCGAAGCAGACTGGTCTCAGCCTCGGATCTGCAGACCCTCCCTTGGCACTCTGTGGGCATGCTGTCCTCAAACCTCCCTGCACCTGGTGCAAGGTGGGCCCATTAGGATTAATATCCCCATTTCACAGATGAAGACACTGAGGCACGCCAAACTTGAGTAAGTTGTCCAAAACCACACAGAGGTGGAGCTGGTCCTCAAACCTGAGCAGTGTGACTCATGCAGCTGCACTGGCAACCACCTTGCAGCCTCAGCTGTCCTTGGCCCTAGCTACTTCTCCCAGTGGAAACAGTGGTGATGACAGGAGCAGGAAGAGGATCTGGCTGGTGGATACCTCTTCCCCAGTATTGCCAGAAAGACTTTGGAGGTCCAGTTCAGGACATGTTTTTCTCTACATGCTTTTCCTAGAGTTACCAGCAACCTCTGTTCTTGTGCCCCTGCTTGTGGGCTGTCATGGCATTGGGTTCTGTGGAATCAGGTGTTCTGTAATGCTGGGTCTTCCTTCATGCTGTACCCGAAGGTGAAGCAGTACAACTGCAGAGTCAACAGCAACAGCGGCTGCCGTCCAGTGTGTCTGCTGTGCGCCGAGATGGGCTCTTAGTATATGGATCTCTGTTGGACTCTCCAGAACCCAGGGAGGCAGGGCAGCTCCAGCTCCCACATGAGGACGAGGGAGTGAGGAGCAGCATGCAGAGCTAGGCAGGGCTGACCAGGGCCTGGTGTCTGACTGCAGCCCAGCCCTCCTCATCGCCCAACACTCAGCCTCTGCACACAGGGCAGTGCCACACACACCTGCAGAAACACCTGGCTTACCTGAAAGGGACCGACCCAAGAAGCCAAGAGAGATTCACCCCAGCACTTCCAAAAATGAAAGCAGATGTTTTGGCTGGCCAGATTCCCTCATGAGAGCACTTTGAGTGGTCAGACCCCTTCCTGGTGAGATCTCATCCAGACATGTTTCGAGTACTGTTCAGTCCCTAGCACTCCCTGAGAGCTGCAGAAACATTTTCCCGTGGACACATCGTCTCTTGTGAATAGGATCCCAGTCAGCTCAGGGGAGCCATAGCAGCTGCTGGTGCCACCGCTCAGCAGGAGCAAGTGCCCTACCTGCAGTCAGGAGGCTTATGCCTGAGCTCTGGGACAAATCATCACTTAGGATACTGCTTCCCTGGAAAGAAATGAAGTGTCCAGGCTTGTAGACCATAACTTGCTTGAAAGTTGAGAATGATAGACAGGGCTGTGGAGTTGCTGGTCTGCCGCAGTGCTTCAGCCTGCGCGTCCGGTGTTGCCGTTTTCGCGGCTCTGGCACAGGCATGAGCCCAGTCCCCTCCCTGTGTGCCCTGTGAACCCAGCCAGGTTCAGCCGATCTGTCCCTGGTGCCCCACCAGCAGCATCGGGCTGGGCAGTGCTGCCTCTGGGGTCACGGAGCCTGAGTTACTGAACCGGTGCACATGGGGGCTTGGAAGGCCCCACTGCATTATCATGCCAGCTGCCACGCACCCCATGCCAGAGGACTGCCTGTGACACAGCTTGATTACATGGCACTCGCTGCTGCCAAGAAAAGTCAGAGGTCATGAAACTCAAGCACAGGTTTTTTTCTCTGAATTTGAATATAGCTGTCAGAATGTGTCATGATTCTGTTCCTAAATGTCAATTGATTATTACATTGAAACAGGAAAAAAAGACCCCAAAATTATCTTGTCATGTATTCCTGTATCTCTTTCGAAGTGTATCACCTAAGTCACTGTGCAGACACAGCAAGGGTGGACGACACTAACTTGGCCTTTGCAGTGATGGTGGGTGGGACAGGAGCTTCAGGGCATGAGGAGCCCCTGAGAAGCCCCTGCCCGGATGTGTTTCTTCTGATTCTGTCCCTCATGTCTCTGTTTTCTTCCGTTTCTGTGCTCCAGAGCAGCCATCAGCAGGGACCCTTTCTATGAAATGCTCGCGGCACGGAAAAAGAAGGTCTCCTCCACGAAGCGACACTGAGTGTGCAGCCAAGGGCGTCGGTCTGCGGGGCTTCGGAGCTCCTGCCCTTCTCCCGCGCCTCCACGGATGTGCTGCTGCCTGGCAGAGCGTCCTCTGCCAGGCCCTGCCCTGGATTCTTAGAGACTAGCTTCAGCTTTTGCTATTTTTTTTTTAAGTGGGAGAAGTGTGGGCTGTTATCACTGGGGAAAAGGGGACCGGCTGCCTATCCAGCATGGGCTGCTGAGCCTTTCTCTCTCACAGGGCAGAGCTCCTGTTGGCAGGGCAGCCTCCTGGCGAGTTTCTCTGCTCGGTGTTCTGGTAGCAGAGCTTGGTGCCAACTGTTTACCTCCTGGTTGTCCCGGTGAAGAAGCCTTCAACCCCTGCACCATAAATACATGTATCCATATATTATTATATGTTAAGAAAAAAGGTGGAAAGGAAGAGAAGCCACATACTATAAAGATCTATTTTTTTTTAAGAGAGAACATAGTGCTGTTCAGGTGCGTTCTGCCCTGGCTGTTCTGGGAGCTTCTCCCTGGAGAAGAGCACCCAGGGCTGCAGCTGAGGGGCATCAGCCTGGGCCCGAGGCAGGGCCTGGCCCACCTCTCCTGTGCTGTGGGAGCTGACTGCCTAGTGCTTGTCTGGGCGAGAGAGACAGGTGAGGTCAAGGATGCAGAGGGCAGAGGTGCGGTGGGCCTCGGACAACACAGTCAGACTGGGGCCTGCCCTGGCCGGGGGCACAGCCAGCAGCAGCAGCATGCAGTCCAGCAGCTCCCGCAGATATTTCTCCATCCCAAGTGCCTGCGGAGCGCCAAGGAGAGAGGAGAGAACTGACCGGACGCTTACGTTATTTTCCTCCTTCAGAATCCAAGTTCTTGTGGGGCTTTAACGTAGAAAGTCAGCATTTTCCTTGAGCTAAATACCTAATAACCAAAACTGTGAGGAAAGTTATCGGGACAGAGCTTCCAGATAACCTAACTGTTTCATATTTGGTTTTTCTTCCTTTTCCCCAGAACTCCAGTCCTCGTTCTAGAGGAAGGAGTAGGACTTACCCAATCCCCTTAGGGCTTCAGCTTTTTCTGCCTCAAAACTGGCCCTAACTGGACTACTCTGGATACGTTTTGTGGTGGGCCCCCTAGAGGGGAGGATAGGCCTTTATCTGCTCAGTGGAGTGCACTGGAGTGAGGTGGGGTGGCCAGGCAGCCTCTCACATCTCTCTTCTCCCTGCAGGCACTGTGTGAGCTGGCCCTGCCCTCATTCCAGTGTGAAGGGAGCCATGATACGCAGCATTTTCCTGCCGTTCTCTCAGGGACTCTCAAGGGCAGCTCCTGCCCCTCCGCCAGGGCCAGCATGCCAGTCCAGGCCGAGCAGGTGGCTGGCCGTCTGGCCTTCTCGGCCCGCCCCTCCACAGGACCCTGGCGCAGGGCGGTGCAGGGCGTGGCCCCGAGGAGGCAGGTGGAGGAGCTGCGGGTTTCCACAGGGCCGCATCGCCACAGATCTTCTGACCCTTTGGGGTTGGCGAGCATCTCTGGAAATAGCTTTTGCAGAGGCGTGGTGGGAGGAACGGAGGGGGACAGTCTCTCACTGCCCCCTCCCCGATCTGTGTAGATCCTACCTGGAGTGGCTTCACGCACTTTTGTGCCAGAGCTTGTGAGGGTGACAGAAGAGGGTCCAGGCTGGAAACCTGAACTTTCTGGGTGGGAGAACCAGGCGGTGCCTGCTGAGGTCTGGGCATGTTTGGGCCGGCACTGGAGCCTGTCCAGCTGGCCTAGACCCTGACCTGGTTCTCACAAGTGTTTCCTAGTCAGAGAGGCACCTGGGTCAGTATTAGTCTATTTATCAGAGGTGTAAATAATCTATGTATAGTTTTTCTCCTTTTAGATTATTTTGTATTTGTTTAAAAGAAGTTTTGTCAAAATACAAAAATATAAAGAAATGACTGAAAGTTGTTGACAGGGTTTTTTAAAAAATTATAATTATTCTAATTGTTTTTGTTTGTTTGTTTTTGCCTTGTAAACTAGCGCCAAGGAACTGCAGCAAATAAACTCCAAATTTGCCCATGCCGTCTTTGTCTGTGGCATCTCTCATGCTCGGGGTGGGCCTCGAGGTAGGAGAGGAGTGCTTAGCAGACGTGCAGGCAGGAGGGGTGCCATGCAAACTGCACCCCGAGTTCAGTTGAAACACACTGAAAGTGGGAGGAGGCCTCTGTGTTCTGTTAAGAGCACAGTGAGAAAAGATAATGAGCTTAGTCTTTGCACCAGCCCCTGCCCCTGCTTTTTTAGAAGAAGAAACGTGAAACATCAATTTTAAATTAAGATCAATAAATATGCCTTCAGTCAATATAATACATTTTTAGTATGATTTCAGTTTCCAGAGATGACGTCATAATGCCAGGGAACAGACAGGGAAAAGTCTTGGTGGGCTCGAACCCAGAAGCAGCGGAAGGCACCTGGTGAGGCGGCACCCAGCAGAGAGACAGCAGAGCACCAGGCTGGCCTGCATTCTTCCACACGGCAACAGTCATGTCTGATCTTTCCTTCTTCCTTCAAGCCCCCAGTCTGCCCTGACCATTCCCCAGGTGACTGCCCTGCTTTACTGAGAAGAGGACTGTCAGGTGTGAAGAGCAGCATTCCTACCTTCTCAAGTCAGTCGCCCCCGAATTGTTTTTGTTCCCTCCCATCTCTGGAAGAAGTGGCCTCCTCTTTTTCCTGTCTCCCCAGATCCATCTCTGTCAGTTATCCTCTGTCTTGTACATATTCCCAGTTTCTTTCTGCATTAATATATTTCCCTCAAACCACAGAAACACCCATCTCATTTGAAAAGCAAATCCCTAAACTCAGGAATAAGAGATCTCCACTCTGTTAAAACATGTGCTCTGGCCGGGCGCAGTGGCTCACGCCTATAATCCCAGCACTTTGGGAGGCCGAGACGGGTGGATCACAAGGTCAAGAGATTGAGACCATCCTGGTCAACATGGTGAAACCCCGTCTCTACTAAAAATACAAAAATTAGCTGGGCATGGTGGTGCGTGCCTGTAGTCCCAGCTACTCGGGAGGCTGAGGCAGGAGAATTGCTTGAACCCAGGAGACGGAGGTTGCAGTGAGCCGAGATCGCGCCATTGCACTCCAGCGACTTTGTAAAAAGAGTGAAACTCCATCTCCAAAAAAAAAAAAACATGTGCTCTGAATGAAGAGCCCCCCCCGCAAACAGGCTTTGTGTGAGCAACGTGGCTGTTTATTCATCCCAGTGTGGGCAGGCTGAGCCCGAAAAGAGTCATCAGAGGGTAGTGGGATAGGAGCTGGTTTTGTAGGTTTGGGGGAGGCAGTGCAAAGTCACAGAAGTTACAGTTCAGGGTGGTTTTTGCAAGCTGGGAGGGGGTTGTAGGGTCTGGAGTCACAAGGTTGACCGAGGTCAGTTACAGAGTCCAGTTGCATTGTCTCAAAATTAATTCGGCGCTGCAGGGATTGATTATTTCTTCTCCTTTTGTGGTTTTCCAGTTACTTCAGACTTTCTAGTTCCAGGAACTCATCTGGATTGTACGTGCAGGTTACAGGGGTTATCATGGCATAGTCCATAGTGCAATCAGCCTGAAAGGCATTACACGCTTACCACTTCTATTCAGCATTGTGCTGGGCGTTCTAGTCAGGGCAGTTAGGAAATGAAAGGCATCCAGTTATGAAAGGAAGAAGGAAGATTACATTTATTTGCTGGTAACATGACTTTATAATGCCCAGCCGAGCCGTGGGAATGGGACCACCAGTTTGCAGCCCCAGCCCAGGAGAGCTGCAGGCACTAGATGCCATCCCATGAGAGCTGGGGTGGGCTGAGCCCAGCACGGAGGGTGGGGCTGCTCCTGGCTTTGGGGGATCACATTAAGATGAGTCAGAGAATATTCTGGAGTCAGGATTTAATGTTGTCTGCCCTGTTGGGTTTCCAACTTTCTTGTGATTGGTTATTCTTTTCTTCTTGCCCTCTTTTCCTTTTTGGAATGGGAATGTCTATCTTATGCATGCCCCGCCACTGTATTTCATAAGCACGTAACTTGTTAAATCTCAGAGGCTCTCATCTGGAGGGGAATTTGCCTCAGGATGAATTGTGCCTTGAGTCTCACTCATATCTGATTTAGAGGAGACTCTCGACTTTTGGACTTTGGAATTGATGCTGGAGCAAGTTAAGACTTTTGGGGGAGTTGGGATGGAATGAATGTATTTTGTACTGAGAATGATGAGTCTGGGGGTACCAGTGGCAGAATGCTATGGTATGAATGTTTGTTCCCTCCAAAACTCACATTGAAATATAACTGCCATTGTGACAGTATTAAAAGGTAGGACCTTTAAGAGGTATTTAGGTCATGAGGGCAGAGCCCTCATAGACAAATGCTGTATTGCAGGAGTGGGTTTATTTTTGAGGGAGTGAGCTCACCCCGTCTTGTGTGTACTCACACTCTCCTCTGTCCTTCTGCTCTCCTGCCATGTGATGTCCTCTGCCATGTTACGATACAGCAAGAAGGCCCTCATAAGATGCCAGTACCTCAATACTGGACTTGTCAGCCTACAGAACTTCGAGCCAGTTAATTTCTGTTCTTTATAAAGTGCCCAGCCTCTGGTGGTCTGGGCCACATAGGAGCAGCACACGCTATGATGGCTATCATAAAAATGACAGATGCTGACGAGTGTCACGGAAGACGCGGAGCAATTGGAACTGTCACAAGTTGGTGGGCATGTAAAATGGTGCGGTTGCTGTGGGAAACTGTTTGGCAGTTCATCAGAAACAATCACCCTATGATCCAGCAACTCTGCTCCTAGATGTAGACACAAGAGAATCCAAAAGACGTGACCACAAAGACTTGCACACAAATGCTTCTATTAATAGCAGCATGATTCATAATAGCCCCAAAGCAGAAGCAACCCAGATGCATGGGGATAGAGTCAATGTGGTAGGCTCACATAATCCAACGTTATTCAGCCACACGAAAGGATGGAGCGCTGACACATGCCGCAAAATGGTCAAGTCTGGAGCACGTGGTGTTCAGTGAAAGAAACCTATACGAAGTTCACATTGTGTACGGCTCTCTTTATGTGAAATGTCTACAGAAGGCAAATCTATGGAAAAGGAAATTAGAGTCATGATTGCCAGGGGATGGGGATATTGAAGGAAGAGGGTTGACGAGTGACTGCTGTTAGGTGTGGGGTTTCTTTTTGGGGTAATGAAGACATTCTGGAGTTCTGTGGTGGTGTTGGTTTCACGACATGTGCTAAAAACCAGTGAATTATGCACTTGAAAAAGGATAGCGTCTATGCTAAGTGAATTATAACTCATTTTTGTTTTGTTTTGCTTTTTGAGACAGTGTCTTGCTCTTTTGCCCAGGCTGGAGTGCAGGGGTGCAATCTCAGCTCACTGCAACCTTCACCTCCCCGGTTCAAGCAATTCTCATGCCTCAGCTATTCAAGTAGCTGGCATTACAGACGCAAGCCACTGTGCCTGGCTAATTTTTGGTATTTTTAGTAGAGACGGGGTTTTGCCATGTTGGCCAGGCCTGTCTCGAACTCCTGGCCTCATGTGATCACCCGCTTGGGCCTCCCAAAATGCCGGGATTACAGGTGTGAGTCACCAGGCCCAGCCTATATCTCAGTTTTAAAACAACAGAAACAAATACCTGCACTTCTAGTGGTTCCGCTGGTTCTAAAGTGTGGCTCCCCCATCAGCATCGTCAGCAGCACCTGGGAATATGTTAGAAATAACATCATCAGGCCCCAGCCCCACCAGCTGAATCTCTTGTGCTGGGGGGTCTGGCATGGTTTAACGAATCTTTGGGAGCCACAGCCTTAAACTAAACTTCTGCCTTGTTTTCTCCCTTTCATTGCTAAGTTTTTTTTTTCATAACAGCTTTATGGAGATAAACAATTCACACGATTAGCATGCACAATTCAGTGGGTTTTAGTATTAAAATTATACTAAATAATAATAATATAGTATAGTAATACAGTAATGAGACAGGTGGGAAGGGGTCCCTGGAGAAACTCCAAGCAGTCTGCCCATTGAAGTGGAGCCTTGGGAAGTTCACGATGTTTACAGCGAGGAGGAGCCCGGCCCCTCCTCTTCCTGTGTGGAACCTGGGATTCCAGCGGCAGGTGGGAAGGGTGCTAGCAGGGACTGTGGCCTTGCGGGGGATCCCTATTTCCCCATCTCTTTCCCTTTTCACCCAGTGAAACCCTGCTTTACTTGCCCTTGAAACCGTCTTCCAGCCTAAATTTTTGTGGCCGTGGGGTGGACAAGAACCCATCTTTAGCTGAACTACGGAAAAGTCCTGCGTTAGTAATATATTCGCAAAGTTATTAAACCACCAATGAAATCCATTTTAGAGCAGTCCATCACCCCAAAGCACACGCTGTCGTGCCCATCAGCAGCCACTCCTCCTCTGGCCTGGCCCTAGGCAGTCCTAATGTTGCTGTCCATGCACTTGCCCCTCTGGGCATTTCACATACAGGGAATCATACACGACGCAGGCCTTGTGTCTGGCTTCTTTCACTTAGCGGTATGTTCACAGGACTCATCCATGTAGCGCGCATCAGAGCCTCATTCCCTTTTACAGCCAAATGTCATTCCACTGTATGGAGACCACATTGTTATTCATTCTTCCATGGGTGTGTGGGTTGTTTGCACCTCTTGGCTGTTAGGAGTCAAGCTGCTGCTGCCTTCATCCACATGTAGGGGTTCGTGTGGCTGTGGGACTTGGACAGTCCCCTGCTGCATCTACGTCCTCACTTTCTTCATTATTATTATTATTATACTTTAAATTCTGGGGTACCTGTGCAGGCCATGCAGGATTGTTACATAGGTATACACATGCCATGGTACTATGCTGTATCCATCCCCACCCCCATCATCTACATTAGGTATTTCTCCTAATGCTCTCCCTCCCCAATCCCCCCATACCCTGCTATCCCTCCCCTGGCTCCCCTATTGCCCCCCGCCAACAGGCCCTGTGTGATGCTCCTCTCCCTCCATGTGCTCTCATTGTTCACCCACTTGTGAGTGAGAACATGCAGTGTTTGGTTTTCTGTTCTTGTGTCAGTTTGCTGAGAATGATGGTTTCCAGCTTCATCCATGTCCCTGCAAAGGACATGAACTCATCCTTTTTTGTGGCTGCATAGTAGCCCATGGTATATATGTGCCACATTTTCTTTATCCAATCTATCACTGATGGGCATTTGGGTTGGTTCCAAGTCTTTGCTATTGTAAACAGTGCGTCAGTGAACATACGTAGAAATACCATTTCACCCAGCACTCCCATTACTGAGTATATACCCAAAGGATTATAAAACATCCTCACTTTTGTTCATTCCTGAGCCAGGGGACCCCCTCCTCTTCTCTCGGCTCTGTTGGATTAGGCTACCTGGCTCTCCTACCTCTCTGCCGGCTCCCTGTGTGTTCTTTCCCTGGCATCTCCTCTCTGCCTACCCACCAGCTGCGGGACATCCCCCAGGATTCTAGTCCCCTGTTCCTAAGTCCTCTTCCTTGACAGGTAATCCGTCCCACGACTGCATCTGCTGCTCCCTGCTGGGTGCCCCCGTGTGTGCCTGTGCAATTCCAGCTTCTTCTGGGCTCCCCTCTCCACCTATGACTACTTGCAGGACGCCTCCACCAGGGTGGCTGCCAGGCCTTCCCAGCTCAGCCTGTCCATGGCTGATAGCCCCAAGAGTGCCCCTTGTCCTGGGGGCTCTGCTGCCACCCTCAGATAGCCCGTTCACATGTGGAGCCATTTCTCATGTGTCCCCTCTCACTCCCTCCATCCAAGCATCCCCAAGCCGCACCTGCAAACCTCTGGAGCCCCTCGGCTCTTCACAGCCACTGTCGCCGCCCCAATGCAGACTTTCATCACAGGCCTGGTGTTGGGGCAGCTTCCCCACTGGTCTGTGGCCCTCTAAGCCTTGCCACCTTTTACTCCAGATCTATGCGGCTGCGGAGTTTGGATCCGCTGATCACGTCGTTCCTCCACTTAGCAAAACAAGCCAACAGAACATGTCCCCTTGCTTGCAGAAGGGAACCTGAATCTGCCTGATGCTCAGGGCCTGCTGCACCAGGCTCTGTTCTGCCTCCTCCCTCTCTAGCTGTGTCCATCCTTAACTGCACCCCCCGCCCCGTGTCCACAGCCACGGCTTAATAGCTAATAGCTTTGCTCACAAGACTTCGCCATCTCCTCTGCCAGTCTGTTTGTGCACAACCTTCTCGTTCTTCGAAGCCTTTTGTCACGCTGGATTTGCCCTGCTTTTCCCCCAGACTGAATGGCGTCTTTGTGCTCCTGAGTAGTGAGTCCACTCGGCTCTGGACGGCTCAGGGACGTGCCTGTCTCCATGGATGTGTTGGGAGCAGGAGCCACAGCGGGCAGGGGAGGGGTTGTTCCCTCCTTCTAACCTGATGGAGCAGGTCCCATGCCCCCAGTGCTGGGCTTCGTGCCTGTCAGTGTGCATGGGGCTGCAGTCCAGGTTGTTTTGCTGCCCTAGGTTGTAACCAGGGACCGCTCCTCCTCCTCCCCTCTCCCCACAACACTCATCCTGACCTGGTCTCGGCATGGTTGTAAGGAGGGGACACCACATCCTCACACAGTGGCACTCAGAGGGAGGAGCAGGGAGCAAGGGGCAGCCAGCCCCCCCCCCCCACCTGCCTCCCTTCATCAAGGAGGAAGCGTCTTCACCTCTCAGCCAGTCCTCAGCTTAGGCCCATTTGGTGCCTCAGTGGGGCTGGGCAGACATCCCACAGACAGTGGGGGCCATGTGGGTGACGCTGGCAGGCAGAGGGTGGAGAACGGTTGCGAGGTTGGCAGAAAGGCCACCACAAGGGGAGAGTGGGAGCGATGAGGCCCCCCGGGTGGCAGCTACAGTCTGGGCAGAGGAAACAGATGAGAAACGAGTGAGATGATCCCAGGGAGTGGGATCTAACCCCAGGAGCAAACAGGGCAGTTACTGGAGAGAGCCAGCTGAGTGAGTAACTTTGGACGGGCCGACAAGGGAAAGCCCCACTGAGAAGAGGTCGCTGAGCTGAGGAGGAGGCCACCAGGCAAGGACTGGGGCGCTGCTTAGGGTAGGTGTCATGTATAAAATTTTTCTTTTTGGTGTTGCAAAGAAAAATTAGTACTGGGACAAAGGATCTCTCAGCAAAGCAATTCTTTTTACTTCCTGCAGAAAGGGTACTCCCTCTAGCAATCTTGCTATGAGAGTACAACGAACAAAGGAAAGCAGACATATTTATTTCTTATACATTTTGTGTTGTCCTTACTGCTGTGTCTGATCTCCGGTGGCTAGAGCCAGACCCCACAATCTAAACTAGAACCCTATTGGCTTAACAGTTTAAAACTTTTCTAAATAGGTAAAAGCAATGGAGAGAAACAAAAAGCAAAGAAAGAAAGCCAAATAAGGAAGGGGCATAGGCTGCGAGCTGGGACACGCCTGTGAGCACGTCCAGCACAGCTATCTTGGTTGAAGTACAAGGACATAGAATGTACTCCGTGGCTGTAAGATGTTTAACAGCGACATAGGACAGGGCTTCTTGCAGAAAGGCAAGAAGGCTTTTGAAAATCTTTAAAGCAATTATTTCTAACACGAATTTTTCTTAAGCAAGAAAGGAAACTTTGCAGAGGAACTTTTTTTACTTCCCACAGTATGGTAGCTAGTGGTGGTATGGAAGGACCTGAAGGAATGGCTGGGATGGGCTGGCTGGGGCCTGAGGTGGCAGGGGTCACAGAGGAGAGGTCAGCAGAGGCCACATGGAGTGGGGCCAGGGCCATGGTAGGGACTTCTGAGGTGGCGTGGAGCATGGGGCCCGGGGAGGGACTCTGGCTGCATGGGGGAGGGGCATGCCAGCACTAGGCTATGACATGACTCAGTTGGGGGTGATGGAGACTGCACCAGGACAACTGTGAGAGAAGTAGGGGACAGTTTAAAATTCACATTGCCCCTGAGGGAGGGGCAGCAGAACTTGGAGGTAGAAAAGGAGGGAATCAGGTGTAGGCCGGAAATATAGCTTCTGTTCTGGACATACCAAGATGAGGATGATATTAGACAGGTAGCTGAGGAGCTTGCTGGTCATGTTGGGAGTGCTGCAGAAAGACGAGTGACCACCTAAGGCCAGATGTGACAAGCTTCCCAGTGGCCCGCCTGGGGAGGCGCTTGTGGTTCATGGTCTCAACAAAACTTGCTTAATCCCAAATGGGTTGTGCCCAGAATTCCTTCAGCGTGTTGTCATGCCTGGGCCACACTCTTGGTGGGCTTTTGTCACATCCCCATCTTTGCCTAAGGGCACTGGCTGCCTCGGCTTTTCATGTTTCACTTCACCACTCGGCCAGTGCTGAAATAGTTGTTATGGAGGCCTGTGTTAGTGAGCATGGCCTGCCACAAACCCACAAACATCTACCAATGTGATCTACACCATCAGCAGAATGAAGGGGGAACCAGGTGATCATCTCCATCAACATGGAGAAAGCCCTGGATGCAATCTAACTCCACTTCACCAGGAGAAGCACCCAACAGGCAGGAGCTGAAGGAACCCTCTCAGCTCAAGCAAGGGCTACTGTGAGAAACACTTGAGACTATAATGTCCTGTCCTTCCCAAGCTGGAAGGTGCCAAAAGACTGAAGGAGGACGGGGGCAGGTCCAGCCTGGTGAGTAACAGAGTTGACGAGGACCCACATGCAGGGCATTGCTGGACGGCAGCAGAACAGCTCCAGAGATCTGGGATGCCCCCATCTCTAGGCTGCTTTTTTTTTTCTTTGAGATGGAGTCTCACCCTGTCACCAGGGTGGAGTGCAGTGGCACGATCTCTGGCTCACTGCAACTTCTGCTTCCTGGGTTCAAGCAATTCTCCTGTTTCAGCCTCCTGAGTAGCTGGGACTATAGGTGCATGCCACCATGCCTGCCTCATTTTTATATTTTTTGGTAGAGACAGGGTTTCACCATGTTGGCCAGGCTGATCTCGAACTCCTGATCTCAGGTGATCCACCCGCCTCAGCCTCCCAAAGTGTTGGGATTACTGGCATGAGCCACCACGCCATTCCCTCTCTAGGCTACTTTTATGCCGATTTTCTGGCTTTTTGCCTACTGTGTATGTGTGTGCCATGGGACTTTTCCCCGGCAGGCTCTCCGATCCTCTCTGAGCTGTGTGTGTTCTCAGGGACATCTGCTCCTTGGCTGGTGAAATGCATTGGCTCTGTGTCTATATCCAAACACATCTTGTAGCTCCCATAATTCCCTCATGTTGTGGGAAGGGCCTAGTGGGAAATTATTAAATAAATTATGGGGCTGATCTTTCTCGTGCTGTTCTCATGATAGTGAATGGGTCTCACAAGATCTGATGGTTTTAGAAAACGGGAGTTTCTTTGCACACATTCTCTTTTTGCCTGCTGCCATCCACGTAAGATGTGACTTGCTCTTCTTTGCTTTCTACTGCGATTGTGACGGCTCTCCAGCCACGTGGAACTGTGAGTCCAATTAAACCTCCTCTTTCTGTTGTAAATGCCCAGTCTTGGGTATGTCTTTATCAGCAGAGTAAAAAAGAACTAACAATGGCTGGGCGTGGTGACTTATGCCTGTAATCCCAGCATTTTGGGAGGCTGAGGCAGGAGGATCATGAGGTCAGGAGATCGAGACCATCCCAGCCAGCATGGTGAAACCCCATATCTACTAAAATACAAAAATTAGCTGGGTATGGTGGCACGCACCTGTAGTCCCAGCTACTCAAGAGGCTGAAGCAGGAGAATCCCTTGAACCTAGGAGGTGGAGGTTGCAGTGAGCTGAGATTGTGTCACTGCACTCCAGCCTGGTGACAGAACAAGACTTCATCTCAAAAAAAAAAAAAAAAAAAGAACCAATATAGCTGGGCACCATGGCCTGGGCTCACCACCTGGCCTTCAGGGTCCAGAGTTCAGGCAGCAGACATAGGCCCTTAGGTAACCTGGCCCCAGGACCTGGCTGCCCTGGGGCCACATGCACTTTCTGGGGTGGGTGCTCAACCAGCAACGAGTCCTTGAGGGCTGTCCTTGTCAGCTCTGGCCTGAGTGCAACAGTGAGCTGCTGGCGCTGATCAAGTCATCAGCCCATCTCTCCACCGTCACTCCTGGACCAGTGGCCAGTGCCACACTCAGAGGATCAAGCTCAACCACCCCTCCATGGTGCCCCGTGACACCACCCCAAACATGCTGCCACCACAGCCTCCTGGTCACCAAAATCAAGACTGTTGAGGCAGAAGTACATTTTTTTCTTTTTCCCCCCCAGGGTTCTTTCTTTTTGACTGCTCCGGCAGAGCAGGGTTACCCCAAACGCAGAGTAGCCAAGGCAGAAATACTGCGATCTGGTTTATTGGGAACCGGAAGTGAGGATGAAGCTGGGCAGACACACCAGCAAAGGTGGGGGTTTTCTGGGGCCTGCTCCAAGCTGGAAGCTTTTAGAGGAGAGTGTAGAGGGGGACTCCTTACCCTGCGGTTGTCCTTTTCATTGGAGGGTACAATACAGAGGTTACAGTCACCGGCTACAGATGACAACATACAGGCTAAAATGTCTGCGAGCAACAGTCAGTGAAATGTCCTGATTCAGAATCTGTTATTATCCTTCTTGCTGTCTGGGGGCCCGCGCACTAATCAGGATGTCAACAACCTGAGGAAGTCATGATAAGATTCTCTGCTGAGGGACAGGATGTCGCCAGGAACCGCCAGAGCTTCCCCTCATCCCCAGCAGGTTCATTTGGAAGCCCCTTTGCCTTTAAAGTAAACTGCCACATGTGACCTGATAGGTTATCAGCACCACACAGGGACTACTCTGAGCAGTCATTATTCAGAACGATGCTTTTTTTCTGTTTCCTTTTAAATCTCCTTGTGAGGTCTGGCCAAGACTTAGCTTCTGCGGCTGCTGATACTTGAAAGAAATCAAGCCTTCCTGCCAGGCTGGTGCAGGTTGATACGCCAGGCGCCAGAATGGGCCGGCCCTCTTCTAATACCTGTGCTCTCTTTTCTTCCTTCTTTGAGACAGAGTTTCGCTCTTGTTGCGCAGGCTGGAGTGCAGTGGCGCAATCTCAGCTCACTGCAACCTCTGCCTCCTGGGTTCAAGTGATTCTTCTGCCTCAGCCTTCTGAGTAGCTGGGATTACAGGCATGCACCACCACGCCAGGCTAATTTTGAATTTTTAGTAGAGATGGGGTTTCTCTATGTTGGTCAGGCTGGTCTTGCACTACCGATCTCAGGTGATCTGCCCGCCTTGACCTCCAAAAGTGCTGGGATTACAGGCATGAGCCACCATGCCCGGCCCTAAAACCCCTTCCCTAACTCAGTTCTCACAGCAGCCCCGAGGCTAAAGCATTGCCGCTAGGGCTCATTGCGACCCTGATCACAGCCGCGCATAGCTCTCCCCAGCCCTTACCCTCCCCAGTGCACATCACAGTTTACTCATCTGTCTCCCTGTCCCAGGTATAAAATCAGTGAGGGTGGGAGCTTTTTTTTCACACCTGTATTTCCTGTACTTGGAACAGTGCCTGGTAGATAGTAAGTGCTCAGCACATGTTTGTTGAATAAATGATAATGTCCTGAATGAATGCATGAATGATAAAGACAAGAAAACTGAAGCTCAGAGACATTTAGAGGCAAATGTATCCAGGGACTTGCAGAAACAAGGAAGCCAGAATTGGGGTTCAGATCAGCGGGATCCCCAAAGCCACGCTGTTTCCAGTGCCCAGATTTCTCTACCACAAATTCAGCTAAGTTGACATCATCCTTGAACCTGTTCCAAATGTCTCAGACTGCTGAGCTAACAATTACCGGAGCAATGGAAGTGAGGGTGGATCTCGCTTCCTGGTCCACGCGGTAGGTGATTGAACGTATCTGACGACCGCAGTGTTGGAATTGGCGGCCATGAACGAGAGGTGCCCCTTAGGTAGACTTGTCCCTGGTCCCTTAGAAACCACGGACAGCCACGAACGCCCCAGAGAGGCTCTGCTTTCCTGTCCTGTGACCACAGTGGTTTCCCTCTAGCCAGTTTTCCCGTCGTGTTGAGTGGTCTTTTCCGGACTCAAATCCAATAATGTGATTGTGTCCCACCAACCACCTCCTGGAAACCTCTCAGAATGCTTTCCTGACAATGGGGTGGTCCCAAACTCCTTAGGTGGGGGAGACTGCACCACCAGGCTGGACTCCCTTCTGGTCTCCCCATTCCATTTCCTGAAGCCTCTCCTGGCAGCCCTGCCCCAGCCATGGGACTGCGTGGACCTGGGATGCTGCTGCCTTAGCCCTGTTCCTTCCCAGCCCTGGGACCTGCCCTCCCCTCTCCCGGCCAGGTGGGTACCTGCTAATTCTTCCAAGAGCCTTCTCATTTGTTGACATAACACTGCTCTAGTGCGCACCCACCCCGTGGGTACAGAGATAAAGGACCACCTGGCTATGGGAGAGTTTGAGGAGCTCTACTCAGTCCGCAGGCAGACAAGTGTGCCTGAGGATGACGGCCACCTTAGGGAATCACTGGGGCCTTGGGAGCCCCGCCTAGAGTCCTCCATCCTAAGCCGGGGCTGGATGGCAAAGAGAGACATTGGGAGGACTTCTGGAGGAGGAACCCCCCTGAACCCGGGGCCCTAGCTCCCTTCACCAAGGAGCCCCCTGCCGCATCAGCTTTGTTCAGGTGCTTGTGTGATGTGATGCAATTAACTCATGCTGAACTGAATCACTCGCCCTGTCAGGAACTTTCGTGTTCATGCTGATGACGTCTTAGAGCAGCACCTCCGCCCCATGCTTGGGCTACTTGTTCCTAAACTTTGCACACTGCCTTGTTCAAAGGTGATTTGTGTGTATCTGCTCCATAGCATCTGGTGCACCCTTTTGGTCACAGGAAAAGGGATGGAGACCACTAAGTCCTCACCTCATGTCAGGCACTGTCAGTGACAGCAGACATCGCACCTCACAGCCTGAGCCCATCGGGCTCAAGGTACAGACAAGTCAGCCCCTTGTTCAGGGCCCGAGGGATGCCATGGAGACTTGAGGGGGCGCCTCCCTCAAATACCAGCATGCAGGGGTCCCAGAGACTGCGAAGCCCACCAGAAAAGAAATCAGAGTGTGTACCATGGCCCTGCCCACGGATTTCAGCTCTGTGTTGGGATATAAGCAAGCTAGAACTCAATCCATGTCCCTGAATATTTCTTGGCGGGAAAAAGTCAATTGCTTAGTTCTCTTCCCGGGGAACAAAGCCCAAACCTCAGAGGCACAACCCTTGCACAAGTGCATGTAAATGTAGATCCAGGGCAGACGGGGAGGAAGTGACACGTACATGTTGGTGCTGTATATTGTAGCACTGAGCTGGTCACACTGTCCAAGTCATCACTGACTCCGGCTTTCCCTCCAGCTTGGGTCCAGCCACAACCACACACACAAGCAGGTTAACACGGGCAGCCAAGCAACGGCGGCCCTCTCTCCATCCACCTGGTGTGTGAGATTCCTGTGGCTTAAAAACACACAAAAATTAATTTTCTTTCTTTTTTTTTTTTGAGACAGAATTTCAGCCTTGTTGTCTAGGCTGGAGTGCAGTGGCACCATCTCCGCTCACTGCAACCTCCCAGGTTCCAGTGATTCTCCTGCCTCAGCCTCCCGAGGAGCAGGGAATACAGGTGCGCACCACCACGCCCAGCTAATTTTTGTCTTTTTAGTTGGCCAGGCTGATCTCGAACACCTGACCTCAGGTGACCTGCTTGCTTTGGCCTCCCAAAGTGGTGGGATTATGGGCGTGAGCCACCGTGCCCCGCCTGCTTCTAATTTTAAAAAATAAATAGGTGTTCTGGCTTCCGCTTAGGATGCAGAAAGCCAGAAGGAGCAAAGTTCCCACAGTATGTACAAGAAAGACCAGACAATCTGCAAATTTTCTTGATCGATTCATCTGTTGATGGCCACTTAGGTTGCTTCCAAATTTTGGCTGCTGTGGACAGAGCGTCGGCAAATGTGTGAGGGCACATGTCTCTTTGATTTACTGATTTTCTTTCTTTGCAAAGGGTGTAGTCTCAGCAGTGGGATTGCTGTATCATATGGCGGCTCTAGTTTTCGTTTTCTTGAGGAACCTCCCTGCCGTTCTCTGTACTGTCTGCTCTGTTTCATCCGTCTCTGTCTATATTACGCCAGTGCCTTGATTGCTGTAGCTTCACAACAAGTTGTGCAGTCAGAAATAAAAAGTCCTCCAACTTGGTTCTCTTTCAAAATTGCTTTGCCCATTTTAAGTATTTTTCATTTCCTATAAAGTCAGCTTATCAATTTCTGTAAAATGCTTGACAGAATTTTGATTGGGAATACATTGAAGCTGTAGACCAATCAGGGGAGAACTGAAATCTAACAATATTTCAGCTTCCGAGGCATAAACAGGGCACAGTTCTTCATTTCCTTAGATCTTCTTTAATTTCTCTCAGCAGTGTTTTATAGTTTTTACTTTATAGGTCTTACACATATTTTGTTAAATTTGTCCCTAAGTTTCTCATCCATTCTGATGCTATTATAAATTATAAATACTATTAATTTTTTTTTCCTTTTTTTTTTTATGAGAGGGAGTCTCGCTCTGTCACCCAGGCTAGAGTGTAGTGGTGCGATCTCAGCTCACTGCAATCTCCACCTCCCAGGTTCAAGTGATTCTCCTGCCTCAGCCTCTTGAGTAGCTGGGATTACAGGCGCCAACCACCACCCCTGGCTAATTTTTGTATTTTTAGTACAGACAGGATTTCACCATGCTGGCCAGGCTGGTCTCAAACTCCTGACCTCAAGTGATCTGCCCGCCTTGGCCTCCAAAAGTGCTGGGATTACGGACACGAGCCACTGTGCCCAGCCTATAAATGTCATTACTTTAAAAGTTCAATATTCTAGTTGTTTGTTATTAGTACATACATATACAACTGATTTTTTGTTGACTTTGTATCTTGTAACTTTGTTAAATTCATTAGTTCTAATCGCTTTTTTGCGTATTTCTTGGGATTTTCTACATGGAAGATCATATTGTCTGCATGTAAAGACAGTTTTGCTTCTTCCTTGCCTTTTACTTTCTTATATATGCCTTTATTTCTTTTACTTTCCTTATTCTGCTGGCTAGGACTTCTAGTGCAATACTGAATAGAAATGGTGAGGATGAGTCCCTTTGCCTTGTTCTTCATCTTAGGGGAGAAGCATCCAGTCCTTCATCTTTGAGTTGATGCCAGCTGTAGGTTTTTTGGAGATACACTTTATCAGGTCGGAGACGTTTGACACGGTATTGTCCCAGTTTCTGACAGTTTTAATCAGGAGTGAGTGCTGGATGTCGTCACATGGCATTTCTGCACAGATGCAGGTGCTCATGATTTTTCTATTCAGTGCATTAGTGTGGTGAATTACAGCAAGTGATTTTTTTTTTTAGTGGTAAGTCAACTTGGCATTCCTGAGATAAAACCCACTTGGTCATGATTTTTAAAATGTATTGTTGGGTTTGATTTGTTAATATTTTGTTAAGGATGTTTTGCATCTACATTCATGAAGGACAGGGTGATACGGTCCTTTCAACCACGACACTAACTAGATGGTCAGCTCTGTGGGAACCCGGATTTTGTCTCTTCAGGTCGTCTCTGTGTTCCCAGCTCCTAAATGATGCTTGGCATGTGTGGGGCCTTGGGGCCTGTCTGTTGAATAAAGGATGCATGGCAGGAAACCACAGGCTGGGCCATGCCAGGCAGACTCATGAGAATCATTTATCAGAACCTGCTTCCCGCACCTAAGACAGTGTGGTGCAGGTGTGTTAATAGGGTGTCAGCATGGTTGTTCTCTTTTATTCTTCCTTTCTCTTTCTTTCTTTCTCTCTCTCTTTCTCTTTCTTTCTCTCCTTCCTTCCCTCTCACTCTCTTTCTCTCCTTCTTTCATTTTCTTTCTTTCTTTCTTTCTCTTGACATGGAGTCTCATTCTGTGGTCCAGGCTGGAGTGCAATGGCACAATCTCAGCTCACTGCAACCTCCACATCCTGGGTTCAAGCAATTCTTCTGCCTCAGCCACCTGAGTAGCTGGGACTATAGGCACCTGCCACCACAGCCGGCTAATTTTTGTATTTTTAGTAGAGACAGGGTTTCACCATATTGGCCAGGCTGGTCTCAAACTCCTGACGTTGTGATCTGCTCACCTTGGCCTCCGAAAGTGCTGGGATTACAGGCGTGAGCCACTGTGCCTGATCTGTTCTAACTCTTAAAGCAGTTCTAACTATTACAGGGTGGAGGTGATCTAAGCTGGGAGAGGAAAGAGAGAAAGAAGGAGCCTGGTTTGGCAGCCTCACTGCTGTCTTCTAACTCTGGACCCACTTCTATCCACCGGACAGCTCACTAAACTCCCCTCCTGACTGGGGTTTAGGCAGCTGCAACGCTTCTCCTTACACGCCTGGTGGGTCCTGGCATCCCTGCATCATGTCTGTGCATAATCTAGCCAAACCAAAGTTAGTGTGGCATCTCTCCTGTTAACACAAACCCTGAAATCACTCTTCACGCTCTCATCTTCATCACCACTGTGACCCTGAAGTATTCATCAGGCGAATGGCCACGTGGCCACCACGCTGATCATGGCTCCCCTCATTTCTCTGGCATTTCATATAAGAAATTGTGTTGGCTGGGCGTGGTGGCTCACGCCTGTAATCCCAGCACTTTGGGAGGCCGAGGCAGGCAGATCATGAGGTCAAGAGATCAAGACCATCCTGGCCAACATGGTGAAACCCCATCTCTACTAAAAATACAAAAATTAGCTGAATGTGGTGATGCTTGCCTGTAATCCTAGCTACTCAGGAGGCTGAGGCAGGAGACTTGCTTAAACCCCAGAGGTGGAGGTTACAGTAAGCTGAGATTGTGCCACTGCATTCCAGCACTCCAGCCTGGTGATAGAGCAAGACTCTGTCTCAAAAAAAAAAAAGAAAGAAAGAAAGGAATCGTGCTTATGAGCTGAGCACGGTGGCTCACACCTGTAATCCTAGCACTTTGGGAGGCCAAGGCTGGTGGATCACCTGAGGTCAGGAATTCAAGACCAGCCTGACCAACATAGTGAAACCCCATCTCTACTAAAAATAGGAAAAATTAGCTGGGCGTGGTGACAGGCACCTGTAATTCCAGCTACTCGGGAGGAGGAGGCAGGAGAATTGGTTGAACTTGGGAGGCGGAGGTTGCAGTGAGCTGAGATCATGACATTTTACTCTAGCCTGGGCAACAAGAGCAAAACTCCATCTCAAAAAAAAAAAAAGAAAAAGAAATTGTGCTTATGATTCACCGACTCCCTGCTACGTACTGGGTGCTCATATGCTATTTCTTTAGGTTAAGTTAACTACGATGCTCCTCAGAGGCAGATGTTTTCACAGTCTGGAAACCGAGGTGAGGTCACCAGCCACAGTGTGCGGTGAACAGGGTCTGCTCCTCCTCAGAGTGGCCCAACCCTGCAGCTGTGTTCTATGCTCTGGGCGTAGGCCTTTCTGGCCACCCTCAGTAACATCACCACTGATAGGGTTTGACTGTGTCCACACCCAAATCTCATCTTGAATTATAGCTCCCATAATTCCCTCTTATGGGAGGACCCAGGGGGAAATAATTGAATTGTGGGGGCGGTTCCCCCATACTGTTCTTGTGGTAGCAAATAAGAGATCTGATGGTTTCATAGGGGAAATGCTTTCGCTTGATTCTCATTCTTTCTTGCCCGCTGCCGTTTAAGAGGTGCCTTTTGCCTTCTGCCATGATTATGAGTCTTCTCTAGCCTTGCGGAACTGTGAGTCCATTAAACCTCATTTTCTTTGTAAGTTACCCAGTCTTGGGTATGTCTTTACTAGCAGTGTGAAGATGGACTAATACAATGGCCGAGGCTCAGTCCCCATCCCCATCCCCGTCAGGCCTCCTGCAGCCATCTGTCATCGTCCCATCTGGGCTGCCCTCTGTCAGCAGCTCTGAGCTGGGATGCTCTCTTGCTGGCAGCCAGGGTGATGTTCCTCTCAGCACCCCACGCCATTCACCAAGAATATCCTTAGCACTTCTAAAATCTGTTATTTCAAGGTATTTTCAAACTTGCATAAAGGTTGCAAGAATGGCACAGAGATGCCCCATACACCTTTCCCTGATCACGCATTTTAAAGCCTTCTCCCACATTTCAATTGCCATTTCTGTTCTTACGTTTTGAATTTCTGATTCTAGCTGTTTCTTTTTATATATCTCCAAGTGCCTGTGTTAAGATATTTAATTAGTCTGAAGGGCTGAATTACAGCTTTCTTCTGCTGCATGGTTGATTTGGGGGCAAGGGGTAGGCTGGGGTGGGAGGGATCTGAAGTGGTTTGTTTCAGATTTTCTATTTTCTTCTTAAAGTCATTTTGTATAGAGTTGCTCCTGGCCATTCCTGGCTACCCCTTCATCACTCATTCATTCAGCAAATGTTGACTGGGGGAAATGTTGTGTCTCCTGGACCCAGAAGCCAGAAGCACTGCCAGCCCGGCTCCTCTCGTGTCTTCCTCTCCTCTGCTGCGCCATCTCCATGGTCCCCATCAGGAGAAACATGGCAGCCTGTGACCATGAGCACCTGCACGTGGGGGCTGGGGCCAGTCCAGGGCAGCCCATTGGGGGACTGCATATGAGGCTTACAAATCTTATGTTTTCCAAACTCCAAAATCAACAACAGGTGCCTTCCAGAAGGGTGTTACCTGAATGGATGGACTCCCATTGGTGAGCAAGAACACTTTCTGTGTTATTCCAATGGCATGACACAGAGTCTTAAGTACAGAGAAGCAAAGTGCTCCAGAGGGGCTGTGTGATGCGGGCTGAGCCTCCTCGCCTGCCCTTCGAGAGCTGTGCTGAGCACGTGGAGTGACATCCCACCCTCCTGTAGAGCTGTGTTCTCTCCCTGGCTGGTTATCCCGGGCTCTGGCCTGTTGGGCAGGGCTAGCCTCGGCCCTCACCCCTGGGTGACTGTGTTGCCGGCTTTGGCCCTGACTACGACTACACACACCTTGACCATCATACCCCGGAGGGCAGCGACCTCACCCTTTTCTACTTCAACATGGCCTCGCTCAAGTGGCTGGATGGTAAGAGGCTCCCAGGGTCACACCAGAGACAGGTGCAAAGGTGTCCTCACTGGAACTCTGCTTCCTGTGAAAGCTGGCCCTGAGCCCACTTTTACATTTCGACATTCTCCTGTCAGTCTCCTCCATGGTTTTGGTTCTTCTGGCTGGAGATGTTCTTGGTGAAGGAAGTGGTGAACGTTGGCCCTCCAGTTGGGAAACCTCAAGTCAGACTTCCATGTGGCCTTGATTAATTAAGGAATTAAATGACAGTCAATTTAGTTATGGAAGTTGCATCTCTGACAGCATTTTGGTCATAAAGAAGTCATTTTCTTAGGTTCCTGCTATTGGCCACTTTGCTGGGAATGCTGACTAAGTCTCGGATGCTTGCGAGTTGGTTCCGTTCATGAAGATGAGGACATTGCATAACTGCCCTGTCTAAATTTTGCAAATGTCTAAGAAGTTATCTCTGTCAACGCTGCCAACAAACATATGACTCCAGGATTGCGTGAGGAAGTGTTCTCAGACTGGGGTGAAGAACAACCTTGTGGATCTGTGTTTTTTAAACCATTTATGGTCCCCTTCACGTGGTCACTCACGACATGAATGCAGTTATCCCTAAGGTTCAACGGAGTCCTGAAATATGTACAAACACAACAGTCTAATTCCCCTGCAAATCCCTTCTTGACTGAGGATGGAGAGAAGGTGGTTTTGAGAGAGCATGGAGTAATTCATGCAGGTGGAGCCCAGGGGAGCTAGGGACATCCCTAATGTGTGGGGTCCTGCGTTGTTTGAATCTCCCCCAAGTGCAGAATGACAGATGGGGTGGTAGCCATCGTGTGACTGGAAGGTGTGTATGCCAAGGGCAACTGTGGATGCAGTCAATCCAGTGCCAGCCGCTTGTCCTGACCCAGCTGAACTCCAAGGTAGCTTGTGCTTAAAGCTGCCCAGAAGGCTTAGCTCTTCTACTTCCAGCTGCAAGACAATGAGTCAATGAGCCTGACTTTCTGCCAAATAAAACTGGACAAACAGGCCGGGCACTGTGGCTCACGCCTGTAATCCCAGCAATTGGGGAGGCCGAGGCAGAAGGATCACTTGTGCTCAGGAGTTTGAGACCAGCCTGGTCACTATGGTGAAACCCTTTCTGTACTAAAAAATGCAAAAATTAGCCAGGTGTGGTGGTGCATGCCTATAATCCCAGCTACTTGGGAGGCTGAGGTAGGAGAATTGCTTCAATCTGGGAGGCGGAAGTTGCAGCGATCGAGATCGTGCCACTGTACTCCAGCGTGGGTGACAGAGTAGGACTCTATCTCAAACAAACAAGCAAACTGGACAAATATGAGAGGCAAATGTTTCCAGGTATTAGACAACAGACAACTGTCATTTTGAGAGCAGAGACTTGGATGAACTGAAGCTGCCATGTCTGCCTCTGACTTGGAGCCACTTTTGTGTCACAGTTTAAGAGGTGGAGACCAAGCAGAGTGGCGTTGGTGCTGAGCTAAGATGGAAGAGGACAGAGTTCTGGGCTGTCAAAGTGGCTGAATTTTACAAATTAGAATCCCAGAGGAACCCAGGCTGGAGTGCAATGGTGTGATCTCGGCTCACTGCACCCTCCACCTCCCTGGTTCAAGAGATTCTCCTGCTCAGCCTCCCAAGTAGCTGGGATCTTAGGCACACGCCACCACGCTTGGTTAATTTTTGTATGTGTAGTAGAGACAGGGTTTCACCATGTTGGCCAGGCTGGTCTTGAACTCCTGACCTCAGGTGATCTGCCCACCTTGGCCTCACAAAGTGCTTGGATTACAGGTGTGAGCCACCACACCTGGCCTAGTTTTGTGTCTTATTTAAGGAGATTGTCTTTATGCCAATATTAATAAATAATTCCCTAACTTTTCCTTTAATTTTTAATTTTCTTTTTTTAAACTTTAGATTTTTAATTTATCTAAAGCTTATTTTTAGATGGAAGGGATTTAAGTTTATTTTGCTCCAGGAAGGTAATTGATAATGCTAACACAATTTGTTAATTAAATCATCCTTTCCCATTCAGTCAAGATACCACTTTATCGTGTATTCAATTCCCATAGATTTTTGAAATTACTTCTTTTCCTGTGCCAAGAATACTCTTTTCATCACAGTAGCTTCTAAAGGAGCTATTAATATCTGGGAGTCAAACTTCCCTGCTATTCCTCAATTTCTAAATGTTCTTAGCTATTCTAAGACATCTATTCTTTCTGATAAGCATTAAACATATTTTGTCCTGTTTAAAAAGCACAGTCAGGGAGCAGGGGTCCAAGCCCACTGTGCTTGCAGGGGCCCTTGGAGGAACAAGAGTAAATTCTTGCCTCTTGCCTCCAGGGCACTCCCAGTGCCTGGCACGCAGCAGGCTGGGTAAGTATATGTTAAATGAATGCACAGTTGACTGCTGCATCCACCCCACGACTTTAACACACACCATTAGCCTCAGAAGCAGGACTTCCAGATAGATCTGATCCCTGTGGCCACTGTTAGTAGCCCTGAAAGCAGGAATGTTTGTCTCCAGGAAATAGAGAACTGGCGTCAGAGGGACAGGCTCCTCCAATGTGTCAGATGGTTTCCCAAAGCCTCCATTGTGGGGAAATATTTAGGGAGCTCTAATTTGGAAGTCCTGTGTCCTCCCAAATACCAGGACTCCTCCCCAGCAGAAGAAATTCTGTCGCTCATGCTCAGGGGAAGAGTCCACACAAGACCTCCCGCTTTCAGCTGACCAGCAGCCCAGAGAGCCTCCCTGCACAGAAGGGCTCAGGGCACAGTCCTCTTGCGCATCACTGCTGCAATGCATTGAGGAGGACCCTGAGGCGGGGCCTGCGTCTCTGAACTGCCTTGGGCTTTGGGGCACCCTCGCTGGAGTTCCCCTGCTGGAACCCACTTCCTCCAAGAGGAACCTGGAGAATGAAGACAGAGTCTAACGGGCATGAGTCCAGGGGGCCCCTGCTACCTCAAACTGAGAAGTAAAATCTCAAACCATATACGTGACCAGCTTAATTATGTTTATCACCTGCATAAATGTCTCTTGAAAGAACTCCTATATCTCTGCAGGCTGTGAGGTGTTCTTGCCTGTCTGGAACAAGAAAAGAAGATAAAATAGACGTGTAGTAAAATATAGGGAAACTTGATTGAAGAACTAGTGCATTTTAACTTTGGTGAGTGTTTGCAAAGCCCGGTCTGAAAAAGACGTCCTGCGCAGGGTGGGTCGCTTCCAGAGTTCTCTTCTTCTCTGTCAACCAATAGTTGTTTTTTCACAATGTGTGTAAAGAGAATCGAAGAAATTCTTCTGTCATTTAAGACTTGATGGCCAGAAGGAATTCCATTATCTCCCTGAAAATGATTGCTCTTCGTCTGTCAATGACATCATGATTAACCTGATTTCCCAAGTTAAGTCATTTCTTCCTTTCTTCCACAAATGTTTATTAGGTGCCTTCTAGGTAGCAGGCACTGTTCTAAAAATGGCAGCAAAGCCATGGACAAAATAAAATCCCTCCCCTTATGGAGGATAGCGACTGGAATGGGAGAGAAGGACAGTATGCAAATGGATATGGTGTGGCTGTGTCCCCACCCAAATCTCAACTCGAATTACAGTTCCCAAAATCGCATGTGTCTCGGGAGGGACCCAGTGGGAGGCAATCGTATCATGGGGACTGTGACTCCCATGCTGTTCTTGTGATAGTGAGTTCTCATGAGATCTGATGGTTTTATAAGGGTTTCCCTCTGCTCAGCACTCCTTCCTGCTGCCATGTGAAGAAGGACATGTTTGCTTCCCCTTCTACCACGATTGTAAGTTTCCTGAGACCTCCCCAGCCCTGCAGAACTGTGAGTGGATTAAACCTCTTTTATTTATAAATTGTCCAGTCTCAGATATTTCTTCATAGCGGTGTGAGAACAGACTAATACACAAATGAATCCGAGAATAAAAATAAAATAAGATATGGAGGTCACATTTCCAAGCCACGTCTGGGAGCATAGATGGAGACTGTGGATTTTCTTCCCAGGCAGGTATTAGCTGATCCAAGTAACCAGTTAGGGGAAAACACTTTGGGAATCGGTTGGAGCCCTTGCCAGAGTGTGGCTGTGGCTGATGGCTTATGATGAATCTGCATTTCTTAGATAGGGTTCTGGGTGATGGTGTTGTTCTGAGGGCCTTGTGCAGAGAGAGTGCTTGAAGGAGCAGCTGCCACAGCTGATGTGGCAGGAAGCAGGTCTTTGGGCCAGAAGCCTTCCTTTCAGGGGCCCCGCAGGCCTGTGTTCTCGCTCTTCTGGGGCTGCCCTTCCAACTGAACTGACAGCAGCTCTGGAGCCTCTGTGATTCCAGGTTCAGCCCCCGCCTTGCTGCAGTTGGGGCCATCTCTTTCTTACTTCTTATGATCTCAGCACCACTCCACACTGGAATGAATGGTCAGATGCTAAAATGCCCTTCAGTGCTCAGTCACAAAAAGCTTAATGTCAGTCTGCATCCAGCCCGGCTTCCTTGACTCCACAGCTTCACAGTGACAGCAGCAAGGGCCAGTTGGGATCAAAGTGTGGGCAGTGGACAGGCACTGGGAACAGGGATGTGGATCTCCCTGGAATTGTCCCTTCTCTGGCCCATCCCTCTGACTCTTGCTGTTACATTTCCCTGGGCAGAGTTAAGGGGCAGGGTGGCTTTCTGAAAAAGCAGCAATTTACCCTTTTTTTGTATTTTTCAGAATCCCTGGTGGACTCTCCCATTTGAGGGGATTACCTGATTATCTGTGTGGCCACCATGTTGCTCCCGGGTTCTCTGCCCACAGCTTGCTCTACATCAGAAAGGGAAACCACAACAGCCCCTTCCCTGCCCTCCAGAGCCTCCTTCATCATCGGGGTGGCTCAGAAAATCCAGACGTAAAAGCTTTAAGGCAGCAGGAAAGGACTGCGGTAATAAGGATAAAACTGCCCTGGCAGGTGCTGGCAAAGTCAGCTCTTGGCACCTTGCTCTTCCTGTTTGATCACTACTGCTCAGCCCTCTCCTCCTCCCACCCCCGCACCCACCCTGCTTCTCTCGCCTTTCTGTGGTCTTTGCTTTTCTCCCTTCCCCTTCCCCAACACACATCCACTCATGTTCACATGCAAGGGCAAAGGTCCCGCCTTTCAAGACATTTAACATAGAGAAAAGTTGCAAAAAATAGGTGCAGAGTGTAAAGAACACGTCTATGTCTGGATTCGCTTGTTCACATTTTGCCCCGTTCACTTCGTCGTTTGTGTGTGCGTCCTTTCTTGCTCTGAAGCATCTGAAAAGCTGCTTACGTACATCAAACCTCTGGCCCTAACAGTTTGTGCATATTTCCTAAGAAAAGGGCTATTCTCTTATGTAACCGCTGTATAGTTATCAGTGTCAGCAGATTGAACACGGACACAATACTTCTGTCTGATCTGCTAGTTTTTTTTTTTTTTTTTTGAGATGGAGTCTCCCTCTGCTGCCCAGGCTGGAGTGCAGTGGTATGATCTTAGCTCACTGCAACCTCCGCCTCCTGGGTTCAAGCAATTCTCCTGCCTCAGCTTCCTGAGTATCTGGGATTACAGGCGCCAGCCACCGCACCTGGCTAATTTTTGTGTATTTTTAGTAGAGACAGGGTTTTGCCGTGTTGGCCAGGCTGGTCTTGAAGTCCCGACTTCAAGTCGATCCGCCTACCGTGGCCTCCCAAAGTGCTGGGATTACAGGCTTGGGCCACCACACCTGGCCAGATCTGCTGTTTGAATTCATATCTTGTGGGTTGACCCAGTGATGTCATTCATAGTCTTCCCCGCAGCCTGGGGTCCGGCCCAGGGTCAGGCAGTGAATTCAGTTGTTCTCTTTAGCCTTCTTCAGTCAGGAATATCTCACAGTCTTTTTTTTTTTTTTTGAGATGGAGTCTTGCTTTGTGTAGTCTCACGCAGGAGTGCAGTGACATGATCTCGGCTCACTGCAACCTCTGCCTCCCAGGTTCAAGCTATTCTCCTGCCTCAGCCTCCCAAGTAGCTGGGTCTACAGGCAAATGCCACCATGTGAATGTCACCATGTTCGCCAGGATGGTCTCGATCTCCTGACCTTGTGATCCACCCACTTCAGTCTCCCAAAGTGCTGGGATTACAGGCACGAGCCACTGTGCCCAGCCTTTTTTTTTTTTTTTTTTCCTAGACAGAGTCTCTCTCTGTCACCCAGGCTAGAGTGCAGTGGCACAATCTCGGCTCACTGCAACCTCTGCCACCCAGGTTCAAGCAATTCTTCTGTCTCAGCCTCCCGAGTTGCTGGGACTTCAGGTGTGTGCCACCATGCCCAGCTAATTTTTGTATTTTTAGTAGAAACAGGGTTTCACTCTGTTGGCCAGGCTGGACTTGAACTCCTGACCTCAGATGATCCACCCGCTTTGGCCTCCCAAAGTGCTGGGATGACAGGTGTGAGCCACGGTGCCTGGCCCCCACAGCCTTTCTCTTTCAAGAACACTCCCCTCCTTGGATAATGGATGGCCCTTCACTTGGGGTTTGTTCTGTGCTTCCCCACAAGTAGACAGAGGTTTCGCCTCTTCGGCTGGGACCCTATGAGGGGGTGCTGGCCCAACTCTGGGTGTCCCCTCTGGAGCCCTCCAGGTCCCACCACCCTTCATGGGGGATATCACTGTCCACCACCGGTCAAGGTGCTGCCTGATTTCTCCATTGCAGAATCGCTGTTTCTTTTTCCTCCCTGCGGCTGAGGAGCAGCTGGTGAGGCGCTTTCGGATGACGCAGACTCGGTTTCCCATCAGAGGACCCTCCCGGCCACACGTCCCAAGTGAGTCCTGCCCGCGGCACCCTTCACGCTTCCAAGGGTTTCACACTTTCTCTTCCAGGAGTCAAAGGACGAGGTACTGCCGACCTCCGCAGGACAGTCATGACCTAGGCTGTCCTTTTGAGGGTGAACTTCCTTAGGACGTTTTCCCGACGCTGATTTGCTACTTGATGAACACGGGAGGGAAAAGCAGGGCTGGCTGGGCTGACTCGCCTGGATTGTCTAAGCTAGGCGGTGGTTCATGGGGCGGGGCTTTGTGCTCGGATTAAATGCTGTGGGCAGTTTTTCAGGCTTTGCATGCATCGTGTATTACTAAACTTGGGGGACAAGCTGAGTGATATTATTTCCTTAAAGCTGGTCCTTGGTCCCCGCTGTGAGCCTGCCTGGATAACTAGCGCAGGTGAGAAGTCTGTGGTGCTCTCACTCCGCGCTGAGGTCCTGCGGGTGTGGATGGAGTCCTTAATCTGAGCGTCTTCCCTGCAGGGCCCCTATTAAAGAGCGTTCCTGACCAGCCACTCGCCTTCTCCTAACTCCTAATGGTTTCCTATCCCCTGCCTTGCCTCTTCTGTGGCTGTGTTGATAACGTCATTGAACGCCCTGTTAATGGTGTTTTCATTAACTGCACCAGAGAGACGAGAACTTGTGTTACCCATCATGATGATTCACAGGAACGCTTAGGGCTGCCCGGAACAGAAAGGCCACCAGTGGGGGTTTGAACAGACAGAGATGTGCTTTTTTCTGTGACAAAGAGGCACACATTTCAGCTGCCCCGACAGAGGCCGTCCTCCTCACAAAAGCCCACCGTGGCGGTGTGGTGACCTGGATGGGCCCAGGAGTGGGTCTGCGTTCAGGGTGGGAGGAGGGACGTGATGGAGACCGGGCCAGCTGCAGTCTGTCCCTTTTAATGAGGAAACGTGGGCTTTCCCACAGGCTCATCTTGGGGCCTCCCCTGGACTTGGCCTTCCTAGAATCATTAGGGAAGGGTGCAGCGGGAGGGCTTGGGCATGGCGTGGAGCCTGCTGATCTGTAATACCTGCTGACTCGTCGGCTTCTTTACCGTTCAGCCACACTGGCCGGTCTCCAACCGCTAGGTGGACGCAGAAGCTAATGGTTGCTTGTGGATCCATAAATAGCTCTTCTCTGGTACTAGAGAATGAGACACAGGCAGGGTCATTGGCGGCTGGCACCTTTTTTCCCCTTCACTAGTCTGCGCTCCTGACATCCCGTCTGTAGCTCGGGGAGAAGACAGGTGAGGGTGTACCATCCCATAGAAGGAGGCCTGCCAATCCCAGCGGAACCATCCAAGGCACCACGCTTTAAAAAGCAACGACCCAATTTTGATGTTTTGGAAAGGGAGAAAGCCAGTTTGCCCTTATTTAGCAGTTAGGAGCAGCTGTCACAAAACGGCTTCATGCACATGGCAGGAGAATAAATAGGGTTTGCAAGGTAAGGCTCCATAGGAAAATGCACACGGTGGGCAGGGGGCAGACATCCTGCACATCCCCGTCTGCCCTGAGGCTCCAGGGAGAAGCTGACGAGAAGCTCCCGGCTCTCCATCTCCCCCCGCCCCCAACGCCTCCGCCTCTGTGTGTGTCTCATGGGGTCTCCCAGCCAGAGACGGGGAGGAAGGGAGGAGAGGGGGCTGTTTGTTCTCAGCCCCTCCCTGTTGGCTCCCAGTGGGCTCCGTGCACACTCTCCACACAGCTTGGTCGTGGCAGATGCTCCCTCCCTTGCCCTGCAGGCCCAGGCCTGTGGTGGCTTCCTGCTCTTCCAGCCCGCAGCCCTACACTCTCCCTCCGTGGGTTCTTTCTCTTTTTTCTGATACAGAGTCTCGCTCTGTCACCCAGGCTAGAGTGCAGTGGCACAATCTCAGCTCACTGCAACCTCCACCTCCCAGGTTCAAGCAATTCTCCTGCCTCAGCCTCCCAAGTAGTTGGGACTACAGGTGCACGCCATCACACCCAGCTAATTTTCTTTGTATTTTTAGTATCGACAGGGTTTCATTCACCATGTTGGCCAGGCTGGTCTCAAACTTCTGACCTTAGGTGATCGGCTCACCTTGGCCTTCCAAAGTTCTGAGATTACAGGCGTGAGCCACCATGCCTGGTCTGTACAACCTTTCTTATCTAAGCTTTTTTTCCTTTTTTTTTTTTTTTTGAGACAGGATCTTGCTCTGTTGCCCAGGCTGGAGTGCAGTGGTATGATCACAGCTCACTGCTGCCTCAACCTCCCTGGCTCAGGTGATCCTCCTGTCTCAGCCTCTTGGGTAGCTGGGACCACAGGGGGATGCCACTATGCCCAGCTAAATTTTTTGGTTTACTATTCGTAGAGATGAGATCTAATTGTGTTTCCCAGGCTGGCCTTAAACTCCTAGACTCAGTGATTTTCTCACCTTGGCCTCTCAAAGTATTGGGATTATAGGTATGAGCTACTGCGCCCAGCCTCAACTTTGGAGGGAAGATGGAAATTAGACAACCTGATATTCTAGTTTTTGGCAAAATTCAGGTATGTCAGCATTCTGTGTTGCTGATTAAAGGAGAACTCATATTCTTTGGACTCTAACCACTTTAAAATCTGTTATTATTTAATATATGATTATTATCACAAAAATAATATAAGGAATCATGAATAATTCATCCCTCAGACTATAGATATTATCCCTACGATTGTGATAATATTATTAACATCTCTCACATACTACATTTTGTTTTAAATTTAGTGCCAAGGAAAGACGCTGTGTTTTCCTTCCTGCAGAACAGACACACTTTCCTCTTTTTGGAGAGCCTGCACTGTCCTCCTGCGCTTCTGTCTCTGTTGGCTTCCAGTAAACTTGTAGTCAAATTCAGTGTACAGCTCAGCCCCAGCCCCAAAGACTGGGAGAGAATGAAACTTACTTTTATTCTTAGGCCACAGTGTGAAGTCCTGACACCGTTACCAATTTTATGCTGAAATGCTCCAAAGGAACACGGAACTTCACACAATTCCTGGCTTCTGGACTATCAAAGGCACGTGGAAATCATCAGCCTGGCATTTCGGAGGGTTTTTGAGGCCAGAGGAAGTCTGCTGCTATTGAAGCCCATCCACATTGTTCCTGGTTGGGTTTTTTTTTTTTCTTTTTGAGATGGAATCTTGCTCTGTCACTCAGGCTGGAGTGCAGTGGCGCGATCTCGGCTCACTACCACCTCTGCCTCTCAGGTTCAAGCGATTCTTCTGCCTCAGCCTCTTGAGTAGCTGGGATTACAGGTGCCCACCACCATGCCCAACTAATTTTTTTTTCTTTTTCAGATCGAGTCTCACTCTGTCACCCAGGCTAGAGTGCAGTGGCACAATCTTGGCTTACTGCAACCTCCACCTCCCAGGTTCAAGCTATTCTCCTGCCTCAGCCACCCCACCGCCGTCCCCCGCCACCAAATAGCTGGGATTACAGGTGCCCACCACCACACCTGGCTAATTTTTGTATTTTTAGTAGAGACAGGATTTCACCATGTTGGCCTGGATGGTCTTGAAATCCTGACCTCAGGTGATCCACCCACCTTGGCCTCCCAAAGTGCTGGGATTACCGGCGTGAGCCACTGCGCCTGGCCAGGTTCTTTTGTGCCCATTTTACAGAAGGGGAGGCTGAGTACAAGGAAGGATAACACGCTACTTACACTTTCACAGCTGGTGAATGACAGAGAGGGAAGAGTTGGGTTTTAAACCAGGCCTGCTGGGGTAACTTTTCCTATGTTGCAGAATTGCCTGAGAGATCCTAGTATATTTTTAGAACACCCAAAGGATTTAGAAATGGAAAAAAAATGGTTTTAGGACAGCTTAGTTCTCCCTCCTCATTTGGTGGTTGAGGCCCTGAGCCCCGAGTGGTGAAGGCTGCCGTCCAAGGTCACCGGCAGGAGTTGGAGAGCCTGCTCTCATGGGCGTCACTGTTAGAAAGATCCACACATACACACACACACACACACACACGGGAAAGCAAGGGTCCGCCTTGAAACCTTGCTGTTGACTTCCCAGGCTGGGTTGAGCACTGAGTGGTGATTTCGGAATTTCCTTTGCTCGGTTCTGTAGTGGTGATAGAAGTGAGGTCATTCCATGGTCAGGTGCCTTACTTTAATAATAAATCATCCTGCAACAGTGACTCAGGTGGTCTTCCACTTCTCACTGCATCTCAGCTAGACCCACACACAGAAGGGTCCTTCAGGCTTTTAAAGGGTCCTAGGACTGGGATTCGGGTTACTAAGTCCTCACCCATCACACCATGAGGGTGACAGACTTCTCTATTCAGAATCCACACTGAGAAAGGGACTTTCCTTTACTTTGTCCAAATAGAGGGGATCTGGGGAGTCCAGAGGATGAGGCCTCCCATGTGGCGCATTCTTATTATTAGTTATGTAGGCAGTTTTCTGAAATATGTGTGTCTTAGCTCATTCCTGCTGAGTGAGACTCCATCTCAAAAAAAAAAAAAAAGGAAAAAAGATCCTTCCTCCCCAGCCCCAAAGACCCCCAGGAAATCTCAGTCTCCAGCTGAATAGAAAGCAAAGTACTGACTGAAAAGTTCATCAAAACACGGAAATATCCTTCACCACTGCATTTCAGCCTGGGCAATAGAACAAGACTCCGTCTCAAAAAAGAAAAGAAATTAAACAGACAAAAATTCACATTTGAATTCCAAAAATTCTTACTATTCCTTTTTATTTTTATTTTTTTGAGACAGGCTTGCTCTGTTGCCCAGGCGGGAGTTCAGTGGCATGATCTTGGCTCACTGCAGCCTTGAACTCACAGGCTTAAGTGATCCTCCCACCTCAGCCTCCTAAGCCGCTGGGACTACAGGCATGTGCTACCACACCAGGCTAATTTTTTTAAAAAAAACCTTTAGTGGAAATGAGGTCTTCCTATGTTGCCCAGGCTTGAACAATCCACCAGCTCAGTCTCCCAGAGTGCTGGGATTAGAGGCATGAGCCATTGCGTCCATCCTCAGAAATTCTTACTATTCTTCAAAAGCTCTCATTGTATAGTGTTGTCTTACCTTTTCCCCCTTTATTCAAAATATTCTAGAATATTCCAAATCTCTGCCCACGGAACTGCCTTGTATTTTTTGTTTGTTTGTTTGTTTTTGCTTTTGAGATGGAGTCTTGTTCTGTCGCCCAGGCTGGAGTCCAGTGGTGCAATCTCGGCTCACTGAAACCTCCACCTCCCTGGTTTAAGCAATTCCTGTGCCTCAGCCTCTCAAGTAGCTGGAATGACAGGCGCACGCCATCATGCCCAGCTAATTTTTCGTATTTTTAGTAGAGGCAGAGTTTCACCATGTTGGCCAGATTGGTCTCGAACTCCTGACCTCAGGCAATCCACCCGCCTCAGCCTCCCAAAACAAGAGATTGCAGGCATGAGCCTCCGCATCCCTCCGCCTTGTGTCTTTTTAAAAGAGGAGGCTGTGGTGTCCTTATCATCTGGGTGATAAGGACACTCAGACTCTCTGCTCAGACACGTGGGACTCGCTGCCCCGGTCCTTGGCGTTCTGATGGGGTCAGCTTCCTGGGGCTCCTGGAACAAATGTCCATGCATTGGTTAGCTGAAAGCAACAGTAGCTGATTCTCTCGCGTCTTAGAGATCAGAAGTCCAAGATGGAGGTGTCACAGGGCTATGCTCTCTCTGAAGGCTTCCGGGGAGGATGCTACCTGCCTCTTTCAGCCTCTGGTGGCCCCAGGTGTTCCCTGGCATGTGGCAACGTCACTCCAGTCTCTGCTCCATCCCACATGAACTTCTCCTCTGTGTCGCATCTCAAGTCTTCTTCTGCCTTTCTCTGATAAGGACACCAGCCATTGGATATACGGCATGGCCTAAATCTCATATAATCTCATCTCAAAGTCCTTTGTTACATCTGCAAGGATCTTTCCCCAAGGATTCACAGGTACTAGGGTTAGGACTTGGACATAGCTTTAAAAAAATAATTTTATTGACATAATTTACATCCATGTAATCCATCCATTTAAAGTATGCAATTCGATGGGCTTGAGCATATCATGAATTTCTTAAAATTGTGGTAAAATACATGTAACATAAAATCTGCCATTTTAACGTATTTTAAGTGTATGGACATGACTTTTGTGGGCACAGCCCACTGCAGGGATGGTTGGCTCATGCAGGGAGCAGCCCTGCCTTGGGCTTTTCCGGCCACAGCCTAAGAGCTCATGCCTGGAGTCCCTCCGCCCAGGCCAAAGCCCCGTCCCTGGGCTACTGTTCTGCCAGGTGGTCCCTGGAAAGGCCGGCCCCTCATTCCAGCGAAGGCGTCCCCTGCTTCTTTGCGTGGCCACCGTTCACATCCTCCACAGCACACATCACAGCTCACACGTACCTGCTTCTGTTTGCACACCTGAAGATACTGTTTTCCTCCAAGATACCCCGCCAGGTACTCTTCCCAATGTAGGTCTTCCCAGCTCAGCGCATGACAGAGTGCAGTAGTCCTGTGGGATTTTGGAAGGAGGACAGTGAACTTGGAGGCCTGGCTGGTGTGTGGTGGGAGGTGGGAGAAGAGCCTTGGGTAGTGCTGGTTTCTTAACGGAGAGTAAATTCATGTGCCATAAACTAACCATCGTTAACTGCACAAGTCAGCATCATCTGGGGTGCTCACAGTGTCGTGCGGCCATCAGCTCTGTCCCGGTTTCAAAATGTTTTCATCACTTCATAAAAATACCCTGCTCTGGCTGGGCACGCTGGCTCATGCCTGTAATTACAGCACTCTGGGAGGCTGAGGCGGGCGGATCACTTGAGATCAGGAGTTCAAGACCAGCCTGGCCAACATGGTGAAACCCTGTCTCTACTAACAATACAAAAATTAGCTGGGTGTCGTGGCCCGTGCCTGTAATCCCAGCTACTTGGGAGGCTGAAGCAGGAAAATGGCTTGAACCTGGGAGGTGGAGGTTGCAGTGAGCCGAGATCAAGCAACTGTTCTCTACCCTAGGCGACAGAGAGCGACTCCATCTAAAAAAATAAAAATAAAAATAAAAACATAAAAACACCCTGTTACCATTAAACACAGCCAGCGCTCCGTGTCCATGGGTTCTACATCCATGGATTCAGCCAACTGTGGATTGAAAATATTAGGGAAAAAAATAACAATACCACAAGGAAAAATAATAGAAATAAAAAACAATACTGTATAACAACTATTTACATAGCATTTACACCGTATTAGGTATCTTAAGTAACCTTGATGTGATTTAAAGTGTGTGGAGGATGCGCAGGGGTTATATGCAAATACTAAGGTATTTTATATCAGGGACTGGAGCAACTGTGGCCTGTGGTATCCTCAGGGGTCTCGGAACCCATCCCTCATGGATAGCAAGGGATGACTGTAGCCCCTCCCCCTTCCTCCCCTCTCCTATCCTCTGCTAACTACCAGTCCCCTTTCTGTCTCTACAGATTTGCCTCTTCTGGATTTAGCCTCTAAAAGGAACCATGTACTATGTGGCTTTTTGTGTCTGACTTCTTTGACTTCCATCATGTTTTCAAGGCTTATGAAAATAATGGTTTTCAAGTTTATGTAAATTGTAACATGTATCAGAACGTCACTCCTTTTTCTGGCTGAGTAATGGCCGTGTTTTGTGCATCTGTTGATGGGCGTTTGGATGGTTCCCACCTTTCCGCTACTGTGAATAATGGTGGGCGTTGAGCGCACGTCTCTGTGTGGATGGATGTTTTCACTTCTCTGGGCGCATATTGGGATTTGGCGTTTATCACGCTGTGAAGATTCCAAGATGTCCACGCCTTGGGTACAGGGACATGGAAACTTGCATTTTTTTTTTTTTTTCAGAGCCATCCCCAATGCAGGACATAGCGTTGACTTCCATGGGACAAATACCTGCTTGGAAATCAGTGTTTTTCGGTACCTTTTGACAGAGCAGGAATTTCCCAACATTTCCTGGACAAAGACAGAGGTAAGTGTTAGATACAGAGCTCAGAGATGGAAGCTCATCGACCAAGAGAGGACAGCACCAGCCTGAGCCTGGGAGTTTGGTTGTTGGGTGGCAGAACTCGTCTCAGATATGCCATTCTGGTGTGTCCTGGATCCAGATTTGGGGCAGGCTGGGGTGGCTTCAGCTGTGGTCACCTGCAGTCTGTTTCCTCAAGTCCCCATTCCTATCATCCATGTAAATTTCATACCAAAAGGCGAGGCACAGTGGAAACATTTGGAAACCCCCAGGATAATTCGAGGAGCCTGGGCAGCCTGGCACAGCCTCTCAGGCCTAGATGCTCCCACTTGGCACCACATGTAAGTGTGTGATACCCACGGTTGTCACTAGGGAGACAGCACTCCAGTTGGGACTGTGAAGGGTGGATCGTGACCTTGGGCTTCTGTGCAAAGATGACACGCTCCTGTGTGTCACCGTGTCCTCAAATGCATTGACATTTAGCATAATGGTTTTTTTTTTTTTTTTTTTTTTTGAGATGGTGTCTCACTCTGATTCCAGGCTGGAGTGCAGTGGCGCAATCTCAGCTCACTGCAACCTCTGCCTCCCAGTTCAAGTGATTCTTCCACCTCAGCCTCCTTGCAAACATTATGCTTAGTGCAAGAAGCCAGGCATAAAAGGCCACGTATTATACAATTCCAATTCCATGTTGGCCAGGATGGTCTCAAACTCTTGACCTCAGGCGATCTGCCTACCTTGGCCTCCCAAAATGGTGAGATTACAGGCATAAGCCACCGCACCTGGCCAGGATGTTTTAAGGATGAATAATAGTCATGGGTGTTAAAAGAGACCACACTTTGTTTATCCATCCATCTGTTGATGGACACCTGGTTTGCTTCCATCTTTCAGCTACTGTGAATAATGATGCCATGAGCATATGTGGACCAATTTTTATTGAGCACCAGTTTTCAGTTATTTTGGGTGTATACCTAGGAGCAGAATTGCTGGGTCATACAGTAATTCTATGTGTAACTTTTTAAGGAACAACCAAACTTTTTCATGGCAGCTGCACCATTTTTCATTCCCACCAGCAATGTATAAGCACTCTCATCTCTCCACATCCTCACCAATTCTTGTTATTTTCAGCTTTCTTTTTTAAAATTATAGTTAGCCTAGAGGTTGTAAAGTGGTATCTCCTTGCTGTTTGTCTTTGCATTTTCTTAATGAGTGGCAATGGTGAGGTCTTCTCATGTGCTTAGCGACCATTTGTGTATCTTCTTTGGAGAAATGTTAGATCCTTTGATCATTTTTAAATTGGGTTGTTTGTCTTTGCTATTGACTTGTAAGAATTCTTTTATATTCCAGATGCTAGATCCTCATCAGCTAGAGGATTTGCAAATGTCTCTCCCGCCCTGCGGGTGCCTTTTCCCTTTCTTCATAATGCCCTTCCATGCACAGAGTTCTCAAGTGATTTTATTCCCACAAAGCTAAACATTACCATTTCGCATACCTCACTTTTCTGACAAAAATTCTGCTGAAAACTTTAACAATATTATTGAAGTTTGGTTTGAGCCTTTCCCCCAATAAAACACGCAGTCCTCAGGGCTAAGCTGAATTAACAACCAGTCGAAGCCAACTCTTTCGCCTTCCGCTGAAGAGGCAGCTCTTGGCCTCCTTTCACGTTGGTACTATCAATTTTAGTCACTTGGTGCATTATCGTGACTTTTAACATTTTTTTTTCTTTCTTTTTTTTTGAGATGGAGTTTTGATCTTGTTGCCCAGGCTGGAGCGCAATGGCACCATGTTGGCTCACTGAAAACTCTGCCTCCCGGGTTCAAGTGATTCTCCTGCCTCAGCCTCCCAAGTAGCTGGGACTGACTACAGGCCCATGCCACCATGCCTGGCTAATTTTTTTGTATTTTTAGTAGAGACGGGGTTTCATCGTGTTAACCAGGATGGTCTCGATCTCCTGACCTTGTGATCCGCCCGCCTTGGCCTCCCAAAGAACATTTTTTTCTTTATTTTTCTGTTTGTTTGTTAATTAAATACTTGAACCTCTGCACACACTGGCACTGCAGGGGGAAGAGAGGGAGGCGTGAAGAGCTCTGCAATGGCACTGCCATCCAAAGGCAGTGTGACTGCGTATGACCAAATATGTCACTGGCTGTCAGGCAATGAAGTGGTCCAGCGGAGTCACTGGGGTGGGCACAATGGTTCCAAGCAACCAGAGCTGGATGCACATGAGCCTGCACACACCAGAGCTGGATGCACAGGAGCCTGCACACACCAGAGCTGGATGCACATGAGCCTGCACACACCAGAGCTGGATGCACATGAGCCTGCACACACCAGAGCTGGATGCACATGAGCCTGCACACACCAGAGCTGGATGCACAGGAGCCTGCACACACCAGAGCTGGATGCACATGAGCCTGCACACACCAGAGCTGGATGCACATGAGCCTGCACACACCAGAGCTGGATGCACATGAGCCTGCACACACCAGAGCTGGATGCACAGGAGCCTGCACACACTCCCTTAGCCCACGTAATTTTTTCCTACTGTATAACTCAAGGCATACATAAAATAGTCACTGATACCTTGAGGAAGGGTGAGGTCCCTGTTAGGTTTATGGTGCCTTCAGGGTGGTCTGACTTCATAATGATCAACCTAGACCTCCCCTCTCTTCCTGGGCAAAGAGCTGGCCCAGCACTCCAAGTAGGGAGCTCTTTATGGATACTGATCTCTGCTCTGGAGATGAGCTGAGGACCAGACTGGACTCATGAGTTGTGGGCTGCTGGGGTTAAATGGGAAGAGAGCATGCTGCTGGGGGCTGCCTGGGGAGCTTGATGAGGGAGCAGTTCTCTGAGCGGGAGACTTGTTACTTGCACACCGAGCCTTCAATGATTGTGACATCTCGCGCAATGTCACAGCCTCCTGGGGCCTACAGAAATGAGCTGGAGGTGCCTAGTGCAGGCTGTGAGGCCTCCTTTATTGAGGTGAGATCCCTGGATGCTGGCAGGAAGGAAGGCTGAGTGAGGGTGGAGGAAACACTGCCTCCCTGGAATAGAAGAAGCCTTGGCCCTGGGTGCAGGAAGGCCGGCCCTGCCTGCGCTGCCTGTCTCCACTCCATGGCTCTGCTTGTTAGAGTAGGAAGTCAGGCAGACATGAGTGGCGCCCGCCACCCCAGGAATGTCGGGTGACCGTCAGGTGATGGTTAGGCAGTTGTTAAACTGTCTCTCTGAAATGATAATTGCGTGCAGCCCACGCCAGAAGAAGATAGTCTCCCAGTAAATAAAAAACACCTGGCCGGGTGTGGTGGCTCATGCCTGTAATCCAAGCATTTTGGAGGCCAAGATGGGCGGATGATCTGAGGTCGGGAGTTCAAGACCAGCCTGACCAACATGGTGAAACCCTGTCTTAAAAAAAAAAAAAAAAAATATATATATATATATATATATATATATATATATATATGTATATATATATATATATATATATATGTATATATATATATATATATATATATATATAACACCTGAAACTGGTGATCAGCAGCTTCCCGATAAGCCCTCGAGCTGGGCGAGTGAGCACGTGTGTGCACTGAGAGGCCAAATGGCAAGGTATGGACTTCTGCTGGGGGCGTTCCACGGGTAAAGGAAAATCATCCCTAGAGAGCATGCGCACAACTTCAGCAAACGCGTTCCGCCTGCAGTCACCCTCCTGAGTGCCGACCAGCATCGCTGCACTGGGCAACAGCCTGGCCCAAGGGGAGAACCGAGGGAGGAGAAGAGAAAACCCTTCGGCCATGTCAATGGATAAACCCCACGCCCAAGGATGAGCGGGCACGTGGGTCTCTCACTCAGCCCTCTTCCAAGTATACTTTACTTCCTTTCACTCCTGCTCTAAAACTTTTTTTTTTTAATAGAGTCTTGCTCTGTTGCCAGGCTGGAGTTCAGTGGTGCGATCTTGGCTCACTGCAACCTCCCCCTCCCAGGTTCAAGCGATTCTTCTGCCTCAGCCTCCCGAGTAGCTGGGAGTACAGGTATGTACTGCCATGCCTGGTTAATTTTTATATTTTTAGTAGAGATGGGGGTTTCACTACATTGGCCAGGCTGGTCTCAAACTCCTGATCTACCCACCTCAGCCTCCCAAAGTGCTGGGATTACAGGCGTGAGCCACCGCATTCAGCCTCCAGAACTTTTTGATCAACTCTCACTCCTGTTCTAAAACTTGCCTCCCTTCTCCCTCTGCCTCAAACCTCCTTCTGCCCTGAATTCTTTCCTCTGAGGAGGCCAGGATGGAGTTGCTGCAGACCTGTGTGGATTTGCTGCTGGTAACATACTCATGACAAAGTCTGAAAAACCTCTTCCTGCCCTGGACAAGGCAGAGGGGGTCCCACCAGGCTGGCTTTGCCCACCGTCTCCAATATCATCCAACACGGTCGGCTGGGCTGTGTGGCCGTCTCATCTACACGCTCAATTGCCAACAAGATAGTGTGGGCTACAGCGATTTGTGACCCCAGGGACATTTGCATGGGTGTGTCTGCAGGTTGAGATTGGGGTCAAGCTTTGCTGGAGAGTGTGGCTTCCTGCCATGGCACACAAAAGAGGAGGGGCGGGTTGGTCCTGTGGCCTCTCACAGCTCTGTAGGGACACAGCAAGCCATGTGAACTGACAGCTGGACCCTTGGTAAAGACGTCCTAAAAAGTTAGGACACCATCCTGTTGACATAGCCCCTAGGCCTGCTCCCCATCAGGCCTCATGGGTCCTTTTCGGGCCCAAGCCAGGGTTCTGAAATCATCTGCAATCTGAATCTGTATTTCTAGGCCACATTCCCTGCATCATTTCCATCAAGATTTAATTCGGAGATTTTTCTCATTCTGGGTGTTCCCTGATGAGGACAGCCAAGGGACGGGATGTCAGGGGAAGAAACTTTCCTTCTAAGCTGCAAGCCATCTCTGGCATCCAGAGTTTCTCCTTAGGATTGCAGGACAGTATTCCCTGTCATTTAGGCCTTCTCCAGAAGTATCTTAAAACAGAAAGTAAAATAAGATAGAAGCAGCTGGGCGTGGTGGCTCACGCCTGTAATCCCAGCACTTTGGGGGACCGAGGTGGGCAGATCACAAGGTCAGGAGTTCAAGACCAGCCTGACCGACATGGTGAAACCCCATCTCAACTAAAAATACAAAAATTAGCCAGGTGTGGTCTCAGGCACCTGTAATCACAGCTACTTAGGAGGCTGAGGCAGGAGAATCGCTTGAACACGGGAGGCAGAGGTTGCAGTGAGCCGAGATGGAGCCTGAGATTTTGCCACTGCACTCCAGACAGATGACACTCTGTCTCAAAAAATAAAAAATAAAAAGGTATAAGCAAACAAAACCTGAACTTAATAGCTGACTTGATTTCTATGCACCAGAAGCTGTTTTATTCACCTTTTCCAGCCCACTTTCAGGCTGACGTGTAGTCTTAGCATATACATGTCAAGACATTTCTCACCCATTTTTGTAATGTATTCAAGTTGGGATCAATGCCCTTGAACCTCCAGGCCTGTGCCTGCACAAGCTGCCCCTCCCCGTGTCTTCAGAGAAGTCCTACTATCGGGGCACGGTGCAGGGGAAGGCGAAGCACCATCAGGTACTGTGACGGGAAGGAAGCAAAGGGGGGCCCAGTGCCATCCATCCTGTGCCTGCTCCGACCCGCTCTGCCCTCCCGTTACATCTGACCCATCACAGAGCCCCCTAGCTGGCACGAATTGGCAGCATTTGAGGCCTCTGGGTGTCAGTGTCGACTCAGACCCTGAATCCAGCAGCTCTCAAATGTCTGCATACTCCCTTTCCCAGTGTATCCTCTGATGCATGTCTATAGGTTCCTTTAGGGAAAGGTTAAGACACTCAGCCAGGTGCAATGGCTCATGCCTGTAATCCCTGCACTTTGGGAGGCTGAGGCAGGAGGATCACTTGAGCCCAGGAGTCTAAGACCAGCCTGGGCAACATAGTGAGACCCTGTCTCTATGTTAAAAATAATTAGGGACTTTTTCAAACATACTTGCAGAGCCACTGAGGGGCTCTTTCTTAAGGAGGCTGGGGCTCCTCTTGTACGGATGGGCTCTGGGTCTATGAAATTGGCTGAAGATGCTTTTTCCTTTTGGTGACTGATTGTAATTTGAAATGAGATTTTGTGGGGACACAGATCCAAACCATATCAAGGGGGCGCACTATCCTCCCTTCTTCAGCAAGAGAACCTTGGCCACATGTGACTCAGAATGTGAAACCTGTACTGATCTGTTCTCACGCTGCTGCTAAAGACATACCTGCGACTGGGCAATTCATAAAGAAAAAGAGGTTTGATGGACTCACAATTCCACGAGGCTGGGGAAGCCTGGCAATCATGGTAGAAGGTGAAAGGCACGTCTTACATGGTGGAAGACAAGGGAAGAGAATAAGAGCAAAGCGAAAGGGGGAACCCCTTATAAAATCATCAGATCTTGTGAGACTTACTCAATACTGTGAGGACAGTATGGGGGAAACCACCCCGTGATTCACTGATCTCCCACCAGGTCCCTCCCACATGTGGGAATTACGGGAGCTACAATTCATGATGAGATTTTGGTGGGGACACAGCCACACCATATCAGAATCACAGCCACATCACACAGAAGTCACTGCCGGCAGCCTGCGTGGCTGACGAGAACCCCTCCGTGTGGCTGTTAACCTGGTGATGATTCTCCCAGGATATGTTGTTTTTCAGTCCATTTCTCATTTGATTCAACCCCTCCCTGAAATCTAGTACTGCATGTTCGAAAGTGCTATCTAGAAAAGAAATCAGGTGGGTCTGCTAATGAGGTTATCTGACTTTCACCAATGGGGATTCCATCTCCAACTTGCTGAGCACGATGCAGAGATCCCAGCAATGGCTTGGTGTAGCCTTCAGAGGCTACTTGGCGTAAGCCACCAAATACATAAGTCATGCTTTGTACAGATTCTTGCAACACATCAAAGACTGCATAAACGCATCAGGCAAGCGTGCCTCATGGCATTGGGAAATGTACTTGCTAAAGGTTATAAAACTCAAAGACATCTTTTCTGCATGTGACGAAAGATGGGTGTCTTCTCTTGAGGAGGAACAGTTTCCTTTCTCATGACATTCTGCAAGAGGTATTTGCATGTAATTATCTACCAATTGCAGAACAGAGCCTGAGAAAGCAGCACGGAGGGTGTGGCTGGCACGTGCAATTCTTTGCCTGATCCAGTGGGGGAAAGGTGCTGGTTACTGAGATCTCTAGGTCCTACGTGCAAATGGAAACCAGATGGATTGAGGGTTTCTCTGTAGTTCTGGGTCCAGCCTTGCTTGAAAATCTTGACTGTCATCAAAACTGCCTTAAGGTCAGGTACGGTGGCTCATGCCTGTAATCTCAGCACTGTGGAAGGCCAAGGTGGGAGGATTGCTTGAGTCCAGGATTTCGAGACCAGCCTGGGCAACATGGCAAAACTCTGTCTCTACAAATAGTACAAAACATTAGCTGGGCCTAGTGGTGTGCTCCTGTAGTCCCAGCTACTGGGGAGGCTGAGGTGGGAGGATCACTTGAGCCCAGGAAGTTGAGGCTGCAGTGAGCTGTGGTCACCCCACTACACTCCAGCCTGGGTAACAGAGCAAGACCCTGTCTCAAAAAAGAAAAAGTTATCTTAAGCAACATGGAACTCAATGCCACCACAGCATTCTAATTCTGTGTGTCTCTGGGACAGTAGGTAATGGCCTGTCACACCCATCTGCAAGATTGAGTGATGTTCCACAGCATATGCATCATCGTTTGTTCCCCCATTTTACTGTCTCTGTGGCTATTGCCATTGGGATATTTTTTCCCATTTATGACAGATGTTTTTTTTTCTAATATAAAGGAAGGCCACCAGGCATGGTGGCAGGCGCCTGTAATCCCAGTTACTCAGGAGACCGAGGCATGAGTGTTGCTTGAACCTGGGAGGTGGAGGTTGCACTGACCTGAGATTGTGCCACTGCACTGCAGCCTGCGTAACAGTGTAAGACTCTGCCTCAAAAAAAAAAATGAAAAAAAATGGGAATCACCAGCACCTCCCCTAAAATAGAGATTGCCATGCCCTGGTAGGTGATTGGAAGATTAGAAGTTGTTGCATGGGGCTGGGTGTGGTGGCTCACACCTGTAATACTAAGTACTCGGGAGGCTGAGGCAGGAGAATCGCTTGAACCCAGGAGGCACAGGTTGCCATGAGTCGAGATTGCACCACTGCACTCCAGCCTGGGCAACAGAGTGAGACTTTGTCTCAAAAAAATAGAGAGAAATAGTGGCACAGAGAAGGTTCCTGCCCGGTACCCAGCTTGTGGCAGGCACTGACACACAAAGCCCACCCACAGATGCATGAGAAGCCACTTTGGGAGTCACCCATGTTCGTTGCTCAGCTTTCTTTAAAGCCCTTGGTGAGCGATCCAGAGCTGGCCAAAGAACTCGGGTTTTGCATTGAAGAAGAGCGAAAATCCTCATGCTACAGCTGCTGTAGTGGCCTGTCACTTTCAAGGTGTCGCAGGTAAACTCACCACTGCAAAACCCAGAGGTCCCTCCTCCACCTGGGCTGCGACAGAACAGCCACAGGTGTTTCTGCTCCAGTTTCCTCATCATCACTTCCCTCCCCAGCGAAGTGGTGGGCGTTTGGGAGACTCAGAGCAGCCCTCCTCAGAGCACGAATTCCCCAAGGTGTGAAGCAAATAGACCAATCTGGGTAAAGCCACAGAGCAGAAATTAAAATTCCAGATCTTGGTTTGAGTTTTTCCCTGGATTCCTTGACTCTAAGAAGCATGACCCCTGCAGCTGGAAGAGCCCCTTTATGCCGGCCCAGAATGGGTTAACTTCGCCGTTCCTTCAGTTCTCGTTGCATCAACACGTGCGTTTTTCTGCCCCTGAGAGTGACTCCCACCCAGAAATGGAAACCGGGACTGTCTCCAGGCTCAGTGACAAGATGCAGCTCCGTCTGCAAGGGAACGTTCTGCTCTCCCATCCCATTATAGCATTGTTTTCGTTTTCAGGAGGTCCCTGGGACATTGGGTTTTCATTTTCCACATCTTCCAATGGAAGGACCCAGCCAGCTCCTGGGGAGGCTCTTGTTCCCCATCCCTAGAGTCTTGTTCCTTAGGTTTGGAAAGCTGGAGGTTTCCTCTGTATTGCATGGTTTATGTCAAATATCTGTGCACATTCGAAACAAACGGACAGCTCTGTCCATGTTGAGCTTCCTGGCGTAACTGGAAGGACTCAACTCTTGGTTGCTGGCATGGCTGTTGTTTTTGTAAATCATGTGAGAGGCAGAAGTAGGTTCTCAAGTTAATGAAAAAGGCTGGGTGAAGAGCGTGACCTCAGACACCTTCTATCACATGTAGATAATCGAATTGTCACTCTACGTGGACTTTGGGTGTTGGAAAAGCACCATGCCGCTCTGTTGCCAGGCACCTGGCTGGAGTGCAGTGGCACAATTTCGGCTCATTGCAACCTCTGCCTCCTGGGTTCAAGCAATTCTCCTGCTTCAGCCTCCCAAGTAGCTAATTTTTATATTTTAGTAGAGACAGGGTTTCACTATATTGGCCAGGATGGTCTTGATCTCTTGACCTTGTGATCTACCTGCCTCCCAAAGTGCTGAGATTACAGGCATGAGCCAATGTGCCCAGCCTCATGCTGGTTTTTAAAAAGCTGTTTTCCTGTTTCCGCGTGCAATTGATTTCCATGTCAAAAAAATCCTACTAGCCATCGACAGCTTTTTCCCAAGCCTTCTGATGGGATAAACATTTCTCAATGTTTCCTGGGCAAAGATAGAGGTAAAGTGCCAGGTACTGAGGTTGCACGTGAGTTAGAGAGACAAACGCAGGGAAAGCCCATGGAAGGCAGGGTGGAGTTTGACAGGCAGTGTCAGGTGGGTCAAAGGGGAAACTTATCTAGGAAACTCTTGTAGGGAGCTTGGAGCTCTGGGTGAGTTAAACTCATTCTGCTCATGTCTAGAGGCGGCCTTCATAACCCAGCCAGATGTTGGCAGGAAGGTGGGCACAGGTCAGTCGTAGGCTAGAGACTCACGGGTCCTCAAAGGTTGTTTCACAATTCCAGAGGAGGCTGGGTGTGGTGGCCCACGCCTGTAATCCCAGCACTTTGGGAGGTGAGGTGGGTGGATCACCTGAAATCAGGAGTTCAAGACCAGCCTGACCAACATGGTGAAAACCCATCTCTACTAAAAATACAAAAATTAGCCGGGCGTGGTGGCGTGTGCCTGTAATCCCAGCTACTCAGGAGGCTGGGTCGCACCATTGCGTTCCAGCCTGGGCGACAAGAGCAAAACTCCATCTCAAAACAAACAATTCAGTTGCAGAGGGGAGCACAGCAGGAGAGGGCTCCCGTGGTGACAGCGCAGATGCCCGCAGTGGACGGCTGTTGTGTGCTGCTGAGTTTGGTGTCTCATGGATCGAACTGCAGGATACCAGAGAAGGAGCTTGGAGATAATCCAGCCAACTTATTTCACAGATGAGGACACCGAGGCACAGAGTGATGGGGTTCCTTTCTGGGCACACTGAGCTAGCAAGTTTGAGAGCTGAGTTGACAGCCGTGCCTCTGGTCCTGTCCCCGGATTTCCCACAGGCCCCAGCTGGAGCTGGCATGTGTCGCGTCTTCTCTCTTCTCTCCACCTTGCCACGTTGGTCTCGTCATTGTTAATGTCTTAAGAGGAAGGGAAAGGCCATGAATTCCCTTTCCTTTTTTTATTTTTTAGATGGGAGTCTTGCTCTGTGGCCCAAGGCTGGAGTGTAATGGGGCCATCTCAGCTCACTGCAACCTCCGCCTCCGAGGTTCAAGAGATTCCCCTGCCTCAGCCTCCCAAGTAGCTGGGACTGCAGGCACCCACTACCATGCCCAGCTAATTTTTTGGTATTTTTAATGGAGATGGGTTTCACCATGTTGTCCTTTCCATTTTTCTCGTGTCTTGGCATCCCTTTTCACAAAGATGCTGAGAATTGGGCTCTGGTCCTGTGGCAGGGTCCCCAGCCCACGCGGAGGCCCAATGCTGCAACTAGCATGGACTTCACCAGGCTCTGGATCTGTCTTTGACCGTCGGCTGCCAAGGGCTAGCAGAAGACATGTTCCAGATAAATGCAGAGGACCATGCTGGCTGCCAAGTATTCGGAAAGTAAAAAATGGAACTTCTGATGTCACCATAGAAGAGTGCTGTTGGCAGTTATATTTGGATAAACAGAAGTTTGAGGGTTTGTTTTGTTTTGTTTTTGAGATAGAGTCTCTGTAGCCCAGGCTGGAGTGCAGTGGTGCAATCTCGGCTCATTGCAACCTCCATCTCCCTGGTCCTGGTTCAAGCAGTTCTCCTACCTCAGCCTCCAGAGTAGCTGGATTACAGGCATGAGCCACCACGCCCAGCCAGAAGTTCAAGATTTTGATGGTTTTCTGGTATTCTGACCAAGTCAAAAGTTGGTCCACGTGACTAATACAATCTGTATCTGTCAGGATTTAAGCAGAGAAACAGAACCAGCAGGAGACATAGGATATATATGCAGATGGATTGCAGGGAACTGGCTTCTGTGTTTGTAGGAGCTGGCTAGACACATCAGAATTCGTGAGTCCGGCTGTCAGGAAGGGCAGCCTGGAACTCCTGGGCATAGGCTGATGCTGCTGGCTGAGTTTCCCATCCGAAGCCAGCAGCTTTGGCCCGTCCATAAAGGGCATGGGGTAGTGTGGTAGGCACCTTTCCTGGGGGACAGAGTGTGGTGACTGTCCCCATTCCCCCAGGCAAGTGCATACAGAGGCACAAGGATGGGGCAGATTCCAAGAAGGTCTTGGGCCCCCTTCCTCCCCGGCCCTTCCCCCTGCAGCTCCTTTGCGGCTGAACCCTGCCTGGCCACACAGCATCCTTCACACCCGTTTCCTTGGCTTGGAAATCTTAGAAATATAGATTTCCTGTATCCCAGTTCTTTAGACTTCCTTTTGTTCACTGGCTTGCTACTTCTCTAACTGTCCGGTAAGGGCACATTTTTATTTTGTTTATAATTTCCAGTCCGTCATGGGACCCACACTTTTGTAAACCACGATAAAGATGAACTACCTGAAAAATGATGAAGCGCTTAGACAACGTGGCAAAGCGAAGTGGCTGCCAGAGTTCCTAGACATTCGTTCTCAAGCTCCACACTCAGCCAGGCTCAGAACAGCCAGTTCCTGGACTGTCCCTGGAGCACAGGCCCTGCGACCTCTCCCTCCCCGCTCCCTGGCATGATTAATGGAGGAGTTCTGTGAGTATTTCCTGAGCACTGTATGCTGCACGCTGTTGTAGCCCATGGAATTAACCTAGTACCCAAGAGGTGCTTTTTCTAACCCTCTCCTTCCACCCTCCACCTTCAAGTAGGACCCAGTGTCTACTGTCCCCCTCTTTTTGTCCATGTGCCAAATAAGTGAAAATGGACAGTATTTGGTTTTCTGTTCCTTAGTTTGCTAAGGATAATGGCCTCCAGCTCCACCATGTTTCTGCAAAGGACAGGATCTCATTCTCTTTTTTTTTTTTTTGTAATGAATGAGAGGTTCTTATGTTGCCCAGGCTGGCCTCGAACGCGTAGCCTTGCCTCCTCAAGCACCAGGACAACTGGCCTGAGCCACTTAGGCTCCTGATCTCATTCTTTATTATGGCCACATAATATTCCATAGTTACCACTGGTGGGCATTTAGGTCGATTCCACGTACGCCAGAGGGCGGTACATCCTAAGGAAAAGCTCAAGCAGAGAAGAGGGATACCAATGATGAGCTGGTTTCTTTCCTGTTGGATGGAGGTGTTGCCAGCAGGATGGAAACTAATAAAGTAAACCCATCTATTGAAAGGAATTCATGGTTGTCCTTATCAGTGAATACTTTTTTTTTTTTGAGATGGGATCTCACTCTGTCCCCCAGGCTGGAGTGCAGTGGCACGATCTCAGCTTACTGTAACCTCCGCCTCCCAGGTTCACATGATTCTCTTGCCTCAGCCTCCCGAGTAGCTGGGATTACAGGTCTCCGCCATCATACCTGGCTAATTTTTGTATTTTTAGTAGAGACAGGGTTTCGCTATGTTGGCCAGGCTGGTCTGGAACTCCTGACCTCAAATGATCTGCCCACCTCGGCCTCCCAAAGTGCTGGGATGACAGGTGTGAGCTGCCGTGCCTGGTCACATTCTTATTTTAACAAGATTTTCTTAGCAACAAACACATGAAGATGTACACAGGATGAGAATTTCTGAACCAACCATTGGTACACACAGGCAGGACTTCAGGGCTGGTGAGCATCTGGGGTGGGGGAAAGCTCTATGCATTTGCAGGGGAGAGCTTGGGCAGAAAGTTCTGGAGGAATTTCTGAAAGGAGCCAGAAGGAGAGAGAGAACAAGAGGATGAGACAAAAGACAATGGAAAAGGCAAATGGAGTTTAGAAAGCCAGGTACCCACCAGCCATGAAGCTTAGCAGGAGGAAGCAGGAAGTGTCTCACTGGGTTCCTTTTTCCAGTTACCCTGGCAGGAGGAGGCGTGGATGGCGGGCACCAGAGTTCCATCAACTTCACACAGTGCAGACAAACTGGGAAATCAGTAATCTTTTCACAATTAGCAGTTCTTCAGCAACAATAACGTGCTCACTGGTTTAGCGCAGTGGGCTGTGTGCTCAACTGTGAAAGAGAAGGACAAAGTAAGGAATGTGCACAAAAGACTGCTTCGGAAAGCAGCAGTGAAATTAGCAGGACTTTCTAGCTTGCAGGGTGAAAAAATAATTCCATGAGACAGCGTGGTTTATTGTTCTGCTTGGCAGTACCTAAAATGGAAACGGGTGACCATAATCATAATAGGCGAGGCTTATTCACACCCACTGTGTACACCACGACTGTTCTAAGAGTTTTATATATATATAAACATATATTTAACTTTATATATTTATATATTCAATTAATATATGCATTACGTATTTACATACATATATTTCTTTTTTTTGAGACGGGGTCTCCCTCTGTCACCCAGGCTGGAGTATAGTGCCTTGATCTTGGCTCACTGCATCCTCTGCCTTCTGGGTTCAAGGAGTTCTTGTGCCTCAGCCTCCTGAGTAGCTGGGACTACTAATTACCATGCCCAGCTAATTTTTGTATTTTTAGTAGAAACAAAGTTTCACCCTGTTGCCCAGGCTGGTCTGGAACTCCTGAGCTCAGGTGATCTGTCTGCCTCAGCCTCCCAAAATGCTGGGATTACAGGTGTGAGCCACCACGCCTGGCCAGAACTTTATAAATATTAACTCACTCAATCCTCACAACCACCCTGGGGGCTAGGCATGTCTCTTTTGCCCCATTGAGAGATGAGGAGACTGAGGCTGTCCTCCATGAGCTTGCACTGGAAGCAAGTGGGAGTGCCAGCACACAAACCCCGCTGTCATACTGGCTTCTCACTTGGCCTTGAGATCTCCCTCTGGAGAGTGTCCATTGGCCAAGAGAGCCATTTTCCAGGAGAGCCCTGACCAGGAGCAGAGTTAGGTTTGGGGGCAGGGGCAGCTCAGTGGAACACAGGAAGACACAGAAGTGGTTCATTACTCACAGGTCCTGGAGTAATAGTACCTAATAAACCTCCTGGGTGCCCAGGAGGACTGATGGGCAGTCCAGAGACAGCAGAGAGCTCAGTCAGTGGGTGGGAGCAGGAGAGAGAGAGATCTGTGGACCAGTGCCTTTACTGGGGCCCTGGACATTACACAGACAAGTTTCCCACAGGGAGTTCCAATCAGTGGGATTGCAGCAAGCATCACGAGCTCTGTGGGTCACTCTGTGACTGAAGCGTGGTCTCCGCAGCAGAGCTGCACAGTCCGTGTGGGGGTGGGGTGAGTCCAGTAGGCTGCGTGTAGCTGTCCCAGCTCAGCTGATAGATATTAACCCTCTCAACCCCCACGAGCAGCCGAGGAGCTAGGTGCTACTGTTATGCCTCAGTGTCCTCATTTCTGAATGGGGCGTGAGAGACATCCTAGCTCCTAGTGTGGTCGTGAGGATTGGGTGAGTTAATATTTAGAGAGCTCTCGGAACAGCCCTGGTGTATACAGTGGGTGTGAATAAGCCTTACCTATTTTTATCACCTGTCTCTATTTTATGTACTGCCAAGTAGAACAATAAACCCACATGGTCTTGTGGAATTTTTTTCTACCCTGCAAGCTAGAAAGTCCTGCTAATTTCACCGCAGGCTTTAGGCAGCCTTGGTGCTCTCTCTCCAGCCTTTTGTGTGCATCCCTTAATTCTGTCCTTCTCTTTCACAGTTGAACACCAGCCCACTGAGCTAACCAGTGAGCACGTTACTGTTGTTAAAGAATTGCTAACCCCAGCTACACGCAGCTCACTGACCCTGTCGGGAGGCAGTCACCAGGAGGTGGTGGTATGAGGTAGGTCTCTGGATCAACTGCCTTTAGGAACTGGGAGGAGCAGGAGGAGAACTGGAAGCTGTGTTGAGGGCGACTGCACCCTGCTTCTGGCATGAGAATATATATTCAGAATGGATGCAGAGGCAACTCACTACACCTGGCAATTTGGCTCCATGCCTGGGCCCCTGCCCACGATGCCATCCTGCCTCTCGACAAGCACCCATCTTCCTTGTTGGCTAGTTGGGAGATGCTGTCTGGGTGGAGGGAACACCCCTGCATCCTGCCCAGGGCCCTGGCACCCAGGACCCCCAGAGCACTGCTATTTTAGCTCACTCAGAGAGCAGGTGCCCAGACATCATCTGTCCCTCAGCCAGGCTCCTTATGCCCAGGACACAAAACTGGAAGGTTTTAGAAAGCCTCTTGCTGGCTTTGCCAGGACGGTCTGAGACCAACCAATTAGAATGAACAACAAGAAAATGTCTTTGTTGTCTTGACTTTAAGAAGAGAACAAACGGGTGCGAACCCATAGTGGTTCAGCCTGCCCTGTCTGAGGGCGGCCTCTGTCCAGCAGCTCCATCTTCTTGTGGAAGTGGATGAAGACTTCCCAGATGAGAGCAAGCAAAGGCTGTTAACTCAGAACTAGCTGGAGCAAAGAGTCAGCCACCAGGCTCGCCCTGGGGAGGGACTCTGGCCAGGGGGAGGGGCCTGCGAGCCAGCATCGCCCCCGCTCAGATTTTGGAGTCCCTGGTGGGCAACTTGCGTGTGAGGAGAGGGAGTTGAGCCAAATGCCTCGGGCCCCCAAGCAGGTTTAGACGTCTCCAAGGGGGAAAGGCTTCCTTCGTCCCAGGCGCTCCTTCCATCATGGAAACAACCATCAGAACCAGCGTGGGAGACACCTGTGTGGAAGAAGAGCAAACAGAGCTGGCGACTTGGGGAGCCCCGTCCTCTCCCACATGCCTGCTCTTTTGTAAACAAACTTAGATTTCAGAAACAAGTTCCCACAGACCCCAGCCCAGGACCTCACAGGCAGTCGGGTGTGTTGAAGAAAGAGTGATGAATGAGGACAGCTCATAAACAGCCCGTCTTTGTAACCCCCAGGCGTCATCTGTCTGGCAAATCCAGAGGTGCAGATGCTATTAGATCAGCCTTGCCGCTGACAGCAGTCGCTTCTATTTGCCTTGCAGGGGAGACTTTTCGCTGTTTGCAAGTCGGAGCTGATGAACACTCAGTACTTTTCCTTACTAGGAATCGGAGAAAGGTGGACCCTGGACGTCCTTCAGCGCCAAGGCTGGTCGTGACGCTGGAATCTCCCCTGGCCCAGACCTTCACAGTTTCCTGCTGTGATGCCGTTTCACCAAAGCTGTGTGTGACCTTGGGCAGGTGCCCAGCTAGGCAGGTTACTTCTCAGGGTTTCTCATTTTCCGTCATTAAAAGGACCAACGTCGGCTGGAAGAAGTGGCTCATGACTGTAATCGCAGAACTTTGGGAGGCTGAGGTTGGAGGATTGCTTGAGCTCAGGAGTTTGAGACCAGCCTAGGCAACATAATGAGACCTCGTCTCTACAAAATAACTTAAAACGTAGCTGAGCATGCTGTGCACACCTGTAGTCGCAGCTAATCAGGTGGCTAAGGCGGGAGGATCACTTAAGCCCAGCAGGTCACGGCTGCGGTGAGCCGTGATCATGCCCCTGCACTCCAGCCTGGGTGACAGAGTGAGACCCTGTCTTAGACAAATAATAATGATTTTTTAAAAAATCCAAAGTGTTAAAACACATGCGCTAATGAAGAGTCCCCCCCCCCCACCCCCCTGTACAGGCTTTGTGTGAGCAATAAGGCTGTTTATTCACCTGGGTGCGGGCAGGCTGAGTCGTAGGGCAGAGGGAGAGGAGTTGGTTTTATAGGTTTGGGGTAAGCAGTGGAAAGTAGGTACAGAAGTTACAGTTTAGGGTGGTTTTTTGCAAGTTGGGAGGAGGTCGTAGGGTCTGAAGTCACGAGGTTAACCAAGGTTGGTCACAAAGTCCAATGGCCGTGTCACTTGAGGCTGGAATAAGAAACAATAGAAGAACGTCTCAGGTTAGTTGGGCGCCGCCAGGGTTGATGGCTCCAGGAACTCATCTGGGGTGTACATGCAGGTCACAGAAGTTACCACATCGTTCATGGCGCGGTCAGTCAGCCTAAAAGACCTTACACAAAGCTCTAAAGTGTAACTTCAGCCTCTCATCTGCTGAAGACCTTCTCCCTCCTCCTCGTTCCCATCCCCATCTCTCCTCCCCGGCCCCTACCTCCACCCCCACCCCACCTTCACTCTCAGCTCAGGCCTGGCTGTTTAAGGTAATCCCGGACAGGACCGGATGTAGACCGACTGTCTTGCTATTCCTTTACAGCTTGTTCCATCCATCTCTCCTTCTCTTCTGCTGTTTTTCTGCTTTCTTTCAGACTAGGTATTTTGTGACCTCATTTCTTCTGCGTGGTTGTCTCTATGGCTATACTTTTGTGTTTCTTGGCAGTCATTCTGAAATTTACAATAGATTCGCTTTTTGGCTTGAAGAGCTGGCACAGGAGGAAAGTGACTGTAAAAATTTAATGTGTCGGTCGGGCGCGGTGGCTCACGTCTGTAATCCCAGCACTTTGGGAGGCTGAGGTGGACAGATCATGAGGTCAAGAGATTGAGACCATCCTGGCCAACACGATGAAACCCTGTCCCACTAAAAATACAAAAATTAGCTGGGCATGGTGGTGCACGCCTGTAGTCTCAGCTACTCGGGAGGCTGAGGCAGGAGAATCGCTTGAACCCGGGAGCCCGAGGTTGCAGTGAGCCAAGATTGTGCTATTGCACTCCAGCCTGGCAATAGAGTGAGACTCCATCTCAAAGAAAAAGAAAATTAAATGTGTCTACTACGATGTTTGTAATTCACTGGAAAGTACCCTACTGTCATTCGTGTGATGTCACGTATGTGACAAGGTTGAAGCTTTAACGTAATGAGTTACTCATTGGCTTCCTTATGTTCTCATCTGCACAGGCCAGGTGGTCACCCGGCATTTTATCAGAAAGAACCGCCCTCTCGAGGCGGTGACTACAAGTCCTGCTATTGGCACCCCATCTGCAACCGGCACTTTGCCAAAAGGGTGTCAAAAATAGTTTCTTTTCTGTTGTTGAAGTTAAAGACTGGCTACTGAGCACCATGGGTACGTGAGTCCGCTCCAGTCTGGAGACCTTCTCCGCCCACGCACAGACAGGGTGGAAGCGTCCCCCAGGCCTTCACCCTTCACCCCTTGGGGGGTCTGGGACAGGAGCCCTAGGAGGTCCTTTGTCCACCAGGGGTACTGGGGGGTTCCCACAGCACGATGCTGACCAGAGGCAGTGAGATCCTGCTGGGGGCCAGGCGCAGTGGCTCACACCTGTAATCCCAACACTTTGAGAGGCTGAGGTGGGAGGATCACCTGAGGTAAGGGGTTTGAGACCAGCCTGGCCAACGTAGTGAAACCCCGTCTCTACAAAATACAAAAATTACCTGGTGTTGTGGCAGGCTTACAAGTATCCCAGCTACTTCCAGCCTGATGACAGAGCAAGACTTCGTCTCAAAAAAAAAAAAAAAAAAGAGATCCTGCTGGGTGCCCAGGTGCACTTTTGGGGCATCTGTGGGATGGACTTCAGATATCAGTCATGCTTGCAGGACATATGAGCGTTTGGCACCTGCTCTGCTGATGACTGTTTGCATAATAAATGCTATCTTGTCTGGTAGACTCTGCTCCGAGGCTTGCTTCTGTGATCACCCGGCTGTGAGACAGGGGTAGGGGCTAGCTCTCCCCTCTTGGACATTTGGGTAGCTACCGTCATGAACAAAAGGAGCTTTCTAGTTGTGCACCATGAGGTCGTGTCACGGCTTGCTGAATCCCAGTAAGACCCAAGGATAGAGTGACATCATTCGCTCTGCTGATGACATCATGCTATTCACTGCGCCTTCTCAGCTACCAATGATGCAATTGTTTTTCCCCTGAAATTTGACTAGTAAGTTTCCATTTTTCTTCATGTCAGTCAGGTTTTCTTATAAGCAAATAGTACTAGCCCTTGAAGATTTCTAAAGAAGTGACAAAATGATTTAAAGTATACAAATATGAGAGTTTTTAATAGGGGAAAGAGTTATATCATATTCGGCAACAAAAACAGCGTAACCATAGAGATGCTTCCCAGCATCTATTTCAACATAGTGTGATCTACAGGAAGAGTTTACTTCAATAGTGATCGCTTTCTCACTCACTGGTAACAGATTATCTTTGTATTACAGAAGTGGAGTGTGTGTGTGTATGCACGTGTGTGTGTGTGTGTTTAAATATCTTCTGGGTAGCAATTTGTTGACCAAAAGCTGCAAACATGTTAAGATAAAATTTGAAAGACCTAAAAACATGGAGAGATACGCCGTGCTTGGATCAGAAGGCTCGATGTTGTGAGATGTCAGTTCTCCCCAAGTTGATCTGCAGATTTAGGGTAGCCCCAACAAACATCCCAGGAGACAATTTAAAAAAAATAGGAATTGACAATCTGATTCTAAAATTGTTATGGAAACGTGAAGGACCTGGGATAAGCAAAACACCTTTGGAAAGAACACAAGCGCGAGACTTCTACTACCGGATCTGCAACACTAATACAGAGCTCCGGTAGGCATGACAGGGTGCTGCTGAAACCGCCTTTGCAAAATGGTGATGCAGCGAAAGACATCTGGCTTGACTGACTCCATCTTGCTTCTAACCCCCAAGCTGTCCTTCTTCATTCCTGGGCATTAGGCTGAACTAACTTTGGGAGAAGTTCAGTTTATAGTTTATGACACTATGATTTATAGTTTAAAACAAAGATAATAGCGGCCCTTTCCCAAGGCAGAGCTCCTGCCTGGGGACTAGATTGACTTTGTAAGACTAACGTTAGCCATAAGATTAGAAATGATGGTTTGGGAGTCATGTAGCTGGAGGTGACAAGATCCTCCCTCAGCTGCTCCTAAGATCAGTGCTTCAGACCCTGCACTTGATGGAGCAGCTGGCACCACCCAGATCGATAAACTGGCCCTTCTGATCTTGTGACCCCCCACCCAGGAACTGACTCAGCACAAGAAGACAGCTTCAGCTCCCTGTGATTTCATTCCTGATCAATCAGCATTCCTGTCTCAATGGCTTCCCCCCACCCACCAAGTTGCCCTTAAACACTCTGTTCCCTGAATGTTTGGGAAGACTGGTTTGAGTAATAGTAAAACTCTGGTCTCCTGCACAGCCAACTCTGCATAAATTACTTTTTTATTCTTATTATTTGAAATGGAGTCTAGCTCTGTCATCCAGGCTGAAGTGCCGTGGTACGATCTTGGCTCACTGCAACCTCCACCTCCCAGGTTCAAGTGATTCTCCTGCCTCAGCCTCCTGAGTAGCTGGGACTACAGGCACACACCACCATGCCCAGCTAATTTTTGTACTTTTAGTAGAGACAGGGTTTCACTGTGGTGGCCAGGCTGGTCTCGAACTCCTGACCTCATGATCCGCCCCCCTTAGCCTCCCCAGGTGCTGGGATTACAGGTGTGAGCCACCGTGACTGGCCATTACTCTTTCTCTATTGTACTTCCCCTGTCTCAAGAAATCAGCTCTGTCTGGGCAGCAGGCAGGGTAAACCCCTTGGGCAGTTACAGTGTTGCCATAAACACACGTTGGTTGATGAAAGGGAAGAGAGGGCCCAGAAATAGACACACATGTATTTTTGATGGTAACACAACTCAACGGAGAAAAGATCATCTTTTCAACAAATGGTGCTGGAACAGCTGGACAGCCACATGAGAAAGATTGAACCTCCCCCACGTCTCACATTTTGAAATCAATTCAGAATGGATCATGGACTTGAATGTCAGCCCTAAGACTGCAAAGCCTCCAGAAGAAAACATCAAAGAAAGTTTTTGTGCCTTCGGGTTAGAGCAAGACTTTATAGATATAACACCAAAATCACAACCCATTAAAGAGCAATACATTGAACATTATCAAAATTAAGAACTTCTGGTCTTAGAAACTTAAGAGAATGAGAAGTCAAGCCTTAGGTTAGGAGAAAATAATTGAAAATTACATCTGATAAAGAACTCATGTCCAGAATGCAAAAGGAACAATCAAAAGTTCACAATAACAAAACAACCTTTTTTTTTAAATGGAGAAAAGATCTGAACTCACATTTCACGGAAGGAGAGAGGCAGATGTTGAGGAAACTCATGAAGACGCTCAGCATGACTAGCTGTTAGGAAAATGCAAAGTGGCTGTGTGTGGTGGCTCACGCCTGTAATCTCAGCACCTTGGGAGGCTGAGGCGGGTGGATCACTTGAGATTGGGAGTTCAAGACCAGCCTGGCCAACATGGTGAAACCTTGTCTTTACTAAAAATACAGAAATTAGTTGGGTATGGTGACACATGCCTGTAATCCCAGGTACTCGGGAGGCTGAGGCAGGAGAATCACTTGAACCTAGGAGGCAGAGGTTACAGTGAGCTGAGATGGTGCCACTGTATTCTAGCCTGGGCAACAGCATGAGACTCCAGCTCCAATAAAAAGAAAGATAAGGGGTTGTAGAGTGTAAGGTTTTTATTGCAGATGAAGCCTCTAGGTAGCAGGCTTCGGAGAGAATCGGTTGTACATGTTTCTTATCACACTTTAAAAGGTACCAGACTCTTAGTTAATTCTCTTCCAGATCAGGGAAAAGATTTGGAAAGGGAAGGGCATTATTTACAGAATGTAGGCTTCTCCCGTAAGAGACAGCTTTGCAGGCCATTTCAATATGTGTCAAAGAAATCTATTTTGGGGTAAAATACTTGGATCTGTTTTGTCAGTTTTCTGGTCTCCTTTTTTTTTTTTTTTGAGACAGAGTTTTTGCTCTTGATGCTCAGGCTGGAGTGCAGTGGCACAATCTCAGCTCACGGCAACCTCTTCCTCCCGGGTTCAAGCGATTCTCTCCTGCATCAGCCCCCCGAGTAGCTGGTATTACAGACATCCACCACCACACCCGGCTAATTTTGTATTTTTAGTAGAGGCAGTGTTTCCCCATGTTGACCAGGCTGGTCTTGAACGCCTGACCTCAGGTGATCAGCCCACCTCTGCCTCCAAAAATGCTAGGATTACAGGCATGAGCCACCACACCCGGCCTCTCGGTCTCCTTTAATGTGAATGCTGGTCAGTAGTCCCTGAATTCCACAGGAAGAAGGTGTAATGAGGCCTGTCCCACCCCCTTCCCATCATGGCCTGAACTCATTTTTCAGGCTAACTTTGGAATGCCCTTGGCCAAGACGAGGGGTTCATTTGGTTGGTTGTGGAGCTTAGAATTTTATTATTGGTTTGCAACCAGCAAGGTGAGTGGAGCAGTCTCTTGGAAGCAGTGCCGGCTCTCCTGCTTCAGTGATTCCGTCCCAGCTGCTGTGCTGTGCTGTGGGCAGCTGAGCATGCAGCACGAGGAGTTTCGCTTTGTCGGGTTCAGAGCTCTCTGGCTTTTGCCTTGGGAGGAAAATGGACATTTCAGATAAGAAATGTCCAACATCAGAGCTCTACAGCAGTGACAGGCAGTAAGTAAGTGAATAGGCGTGGCCTGTTTACAAAACCTGAAATACACTCTGGCCCTTTACAGGAAGTTTGCTGACCTCTGTGACCCCTAAGATAGGCTGTGAACTTGAAGGAAGGGTCAGGGGCAGAGCTGGCCCCTTGCGGAATCCTGAAAAAGCCCTGTGAGCATCTGTGAGCTCAGAGGTTTTGCATTTCAGCAAACTCAGAGAACTCAAGAGTTTAGCCCCAGAGACTTCGCAGCCTGATGAGGCATTTGTGTTCTCCTCGATCAGGAAGCCCTTTGCGAGAGCACAGATGGCCAGTGTGTCACAGTGATGAGGCCAGCTCTGTCTCTGTGGAGTCCCTGACCTCCCTCTTGGAAAACGGGAAAGTCAGAGGCCAACTGGGCATGACTTGTGGGGCATGGAGTGACCACAGCCTGGGAAAAGGCTTGGGGAGGAGGTGGAAAGGCCTCCAGGCCAGGGAATCTAGTTAGGGTGTGGGAAGAGGAGACTATTTAGAAGGTCAGCCTTGGGGTGCTGAACAAAGTGAGGTGCAGAATCTCAGATTCATCACTCCCTTGAGACCCCAAATTTGGTTGGGGATTGAGGAATGCCAAGGTCATCACTGAAGGACTGTGGTGAGGGGACCGGCCTACCCAGTGTGAACCCCAACCCTTCCCTCCCCTCACCTCTCCCCTGCTTCCTCCCTGCAGAAATGACACAGGATAGGCGAGTCCCAGAATTGGGGCTTAGCCCAGGGGGACTCTTGACTTCATCCAGGAAACAATTCAAGGGCAAGCCAGTGGTGGTAGCAACTTTTATTGACAAAGTACAGCAGCAGCAGACGAAAGTTATAGGCAAAGACATAAACCAGTACATGAGGGGGTACACATTGGTTCAGCCAAAGAGGCGATATACCTTGAAATGGGGATTACGGGTCACAGGTAGATCCAAAGATTTTCCAATTGGCAATTGGTCGAAAGAGTTAAGCTTTGGCTATAGTCTTGAAGTCAGTAGAAAGAAATGTTTGAGTTAAGGTAATTGTGGAGACCAAGGTTCTGTTGTGTAGATGAAATCTCCAGGTAACAACCTTCAGAGGATATCGATGGTCATTGTCTCTTTTCAGACCTTAAATGTGTCAAACTCAATCGCTCCTAGATCAGGGAAAGGCCAGGCTGCATTAATAGTGATTTTCTACAGAATGCAAATTTCCCCCACAAAAGACAGCTTTGCAGGGCTGTTTCAAAATATATCAAAGAGGGCTGGGCATGCTGGCTCAAGCCAGTAATCCCAGTACCTTGGGAGGCCCAGGAAGGCGGATCACCTGAGGTCAGGAGTTCAAGACCAGCCTGGCAAACATGGTGAAACCCCATCTCTACTAAAAACACAAAAATTAGCCAGGCATGGTGGCAAAAGCCTGTAGTCTCAGCTACTCAAGAGGCTGAGGCAAAAGATTCACTTGAACCTGGGAGGTGGAGGTTGCAGTGAGCTGAGTGCTTCTGCACTCCAGCCTGGGCAACAGAGCGAGACCCTGTCTCAAAAAAAAAAAAAAGTCAAATATATTTTGGGGTAAAATATTTTTATTTCCTTCCGTGTCTGCTATCTGTCCTGTGATACTATACCAGGGTCAAGTTGGAGCTTGGTGTCTCATTGCCCCGGGAGTCTCTCCCGCCAGTCTCCTGATCTCTGTTTAACCTTAGTGCTGGTCAGCCGTGCCTAAACTCCGAAAGACAGGGGATGTAATCAGGTGTGCCTCACCTCCCTGGAAGTGGGAGTTCAATTTTTCAGGTGTTTCTGTGCTCAGCTTGGCCAAGAAGGGGTTCATTCCATTGGTGGTAGGGCTTAAGGTTTTATTTTTCATTTTGAATAATTATTCTCTAATCTACAACCAATATACTCTTATACCCAAGCTTTAATATAATTTTATACCTACTAAACCCCCACTACCTAGATATAAACTGGAAATTATTACATTATTTCAAACAGTCTGACAAACCCCCTCTGAAAGACTCCTCCCAGGCTGTAGGCAGCCACTAGTCCTCAATAAAACTTGTAAATAAAACGAACTTGAAATCGTTAAAAATAATTTTTTTCTTTGATCGGCATACTTTAATGCTAGCTGGGTAAGACGGGAAAGCCAATGACTGTTAGGATTCCTTGTTCCCATCTGTATTTTTTTTTTTTTTTTTTGAGACAGAGTCTCACTCTGCTGCCCAGGCTGAAGTGCAGTGGTTCGATCTTGGCTCACTGCAACCTCTGCCTCCCGGGTTCAAGCAATTCTCCTGCCTCAGCCTCCCGAGTAGCTGGGATTACAGGCACCCACCACCATGCCTGGCTAATTTTTGTATTCTTGGTAGAGACGGGGTTTTACCATGTTGGCCAGGCTGGTCTTGAACTCCTGACCTCAGGTGATCCACTTGCCTCAGCCTCCCAAAGTGCTGGGGTTACAGGCTTGAGCCACTGTACCCGGCCCCCATGGGTATTTTTAATAGAAATGAGTTTCATTGTGTTTGCCAGGCTGGTCTAGAACTCCTCCTAGTTCCCTATTGCTTAAGAAGCCTTCAGGGAGGGTGGCGAGGCCGCCCGGAAATGCGCCTTGGGTAATTAATTCCCAATCAGGGTTGCGACATCCAGGGTGGTGATTGACGAGGGATCAGGAGGCGCCCTCCGCACGCAGGCTCCTCTCTGCAGTGCGGGTCATCTTCCCTCCCCACCACAGGAGTCTGGTGCTCCACAGAGATGAGCCCTGTCACAGTGGAATGAATGTCCTTGGGGTAGATTTGGAGACAGACAGACGTGAGTCAAACCACAGGCAGGAAATCTCATTTCCCGACTGCGTTCAAATTCTTTTTTCCTGACTCATTACATTCAGAGCACGTTTCATTTTACAGACAAAGCTGAGAGCCCTTCCGGCCAGAGGCCGGGACCCCAGGGCCATGTGGTTCCCTCCCTTCCTTCCCCTCAAGTTCAGAGTCAAACTCCAGCACTTCCTGCAAACAGGACCAAAACGGAAGGAAGGGGAAGGCGCTGTCTGAATGGGGCAGCCCAGTGCCTTGCGCTTCTGGACATTGTTTGGACTCAGATATCAGAGCACTTGATTTTCATCATAGAGGTTTTTTTTTTCCCAGTATGAGATATTATAAACTGAGTTGTTGAGGAAGAGATTATTCTATAATACAGTTTAGGGTTTAAAATATATATATTCCAGGGCTGGGCATGGTGGGTCACACCTGTAATCCCAGCACTTTGGGAGGCTGAGGCAAGTAGATCACCTGAGGTCAGGAGTTCGAGACCAGCCTGACCAACGTGGTGAAACCCCTGTCTCTACAAAAAAAAAAAAAAAAATATATATATATATATACACACATACACACACAGAATTAGCCAGGCGTGGTGGTGCACACCTGTAATTCCAGATACTCAGGAGGTGGAGGCAGGAGAATTGCTGGAACCTGGCTGGCAGAGGTTGCAGTGAGCCGAGATTGTGCCATTGCACGCCAGCCTGGGCAGCAAGACGCAACTGTCTCAAAATAAATATATGTGTGTGTGTGTGTGTGTGTGTAATTTATAAATTTATATTTTATAATTTATATATAAAATATTAATTTATATATGTTTCAAAGAAAAAGGGGGAGTCTTTGTCCTGTTAAGAAAATAAATTTGATATTTTCAGGTGTCTGGCATAGCTATAATACGCTGGAAGCTGGAGGAGGGACCATTGCCTGGGAAGAGCCCAGCCTGTCCTTGAATCCCCATCCCACTGGAGGTGGGAAGGGGGCTGGGGCAAGGGGCGTGATGTATGAACGGCCCTGAAAAGCCCAGGTAGGCGCTGGGCACTTGCTGTCTCCCTGTTGCAGCAGGAGGCCCAGGCTGCAGGGTCACAACCAAGGTCTCTCCCACTAGGGAAACAGTCACCATGAGGGAGCCCAACCGCCAGGCCTGGGGGTGATGGGTGCCCCAAGTTCCTTGTGTCCCTCTGTCATTCTGCTGTGTGCCTGGCTGCTCTCTGGAAAGCATTAGTCTCTGAGTCCAATCACCTTGATTTCTCACTTGTTTGATTGGTGATGGTTCTGCTGAAATAGACCCAGGGCAGCAAAGGTCACTCCTGAGGAGCACAGATCCCTGGACCAAAGATCCCCCGCCCTGGCTGTACTTGGACCCAAATAGGTGCTTTGAAAGCCTCCACGCTTGGCCCTGACTCTCTAGCACTGTTCATTCTTGAAGATTCTCAGGTGATTCTGCCTGTGGCTAAGCCAAGAACCTCAGCCTGAGTTACACCTGCCGCTCAGGTAATGGGTGGGGCTTGTTGAAGGCAACTCAGGCCTCAGGTGTGAATGGAGATAAAGCAGGGAAGGCTGGGTGTGGTGGTTCACACCTGCACTCCCAGAACTTCAGGAGGTGGAGACCAGACTGGGCAGCAAAGTGAGTCTTATTTTTTTGTCTCTACAAAAAAATAAAATTAGCCAGGCATGATGGCATATGCCTGTAGTCCCAGCTACTTGGGAAGCTGAGGTGGGAGAATTGCTTGAGTTCATGAGTTCAAGACCAGCCAGGGCAATATAGTGCAACCCTTTCTTTGCAAAAAAAAGCCAGGCCAAAGAAAGAAAAGCCAGGCATGGTAGTATGCCCCTGTAGTCCCAGCCACTTGGGAGACTGAGGTGAGAGGATGGCTTGAGCCCCAGAAGTCAAGAACTACAGAGAGATATGACAGCGCCACTGCACACCAGCCTGGGGAGAAAATCAGGACCCCTAAAAAAAGAGGAAGGAAACACTGAGGGCCTTTTTAACAAGGATAAGTGGCTACTTTCAGTGAATGTACTTAAAACAGAAACCATAATTGTACTCTAAATTAGAGATTCTCAAACCTTAGTCTGCAGCAGAGTCCTGTGGGGGTTTTTGAAATACAGATTGCTGTCCCCCCTCTGGGTTTTCTGCTGCTGTGGCTCTGGGGTGGCCCCAGGTGGCCCCCATCTCTGATCCCCACGAGCATACAGGTGATGGAGAGGCTGCTGGTCCAGGGGCCCCATTCTAAGAACTGCTGCTCTAAGAGTGGGGGGAAAATAAAAATGAAACCTGTAGACGGCTTGTTTTATCTAATTAATAAAAATGCAGATTACAGGTGCCCTCAGTTCTTAGCATAATCACAGCAGGAGCTGAGTGTGTGTGACTGATCAGGGAGGAAGGGCAGGGAGGGGCAGCCCCACGCCTGAGGGCTGGACTGCCTTCTCAGCACGCATCAGATGGACTGATGCCACCTGCAGCCACTTACCACGCTTACCACGGACAAAGAACGTGCAGATGGGAAGACAATAGGAGGGACGGGGCTCGGCGATGCTCACATCACAGGCACCCTGTGTGAAGTGGAGGGGTTCCCACTGAGAGCTAAGAACGCAGACACCAACCCCCTGGGGCCAGACCACACCCCAGGGGAGGGACACCCGGAGACTCAACTTCTCCTCTTCCCCCAAACTGAGAACCCGTCATTATGCTGAGGCCTGACAAAGGTTCTCTCTATGACACAACTTTAGGCATACTCTGCTGAGCCCTCTTTTTTTTTGAGTTGGAGTCTTGCTCTGTCATCCAGTCTGGAGTGCAGTATACAATCACAACTCACTGCAACCTCTGCCTCCTGGGTTCAAGCGATTCTCCTGCTTCAGCCTCCCAAGTAGCTGGGATTACAGGCACCGACCACCATGCCCGGCTAATTTTTGTATTTTAGTAGAAATGGGGTATCACCATGTTGGCCAGGCTGGTCTCAAACTCCTGACCTCAGATGATCTACCCGCCTCGGCCTCCCAAAGTGCTGGGAATACAGGTGTGAGCCACTGCACCAGCCCACTGAGCCCTCTTTGAGGCCTGTCCTCAGCCTGCCCAAGCCAGTCTCAGCAAAGGGTCCTAGTGAGTCACCCCGACCCTGGATATCTGATCAAATTTCTCCACACCTCTCCTCTCCCCTGTCTGTGTCCAGGTCCCTGGTCTGCCTTTGGCAAGAACTCCCTCCCCTTGAAGGTCTCCTCTTGGCGATTTTCCATCGCTGATCCCTTGCTGCCCATGGCGGTGAACCCCCTCTGTCCATCGGTGTTGGGACTGAGCTTGGCTCTTTCCCCTATTGCCATATCCCATCTGTGATCTGTCCCTGTCCCTTTGAGACTACACGAGGCGTGTCTGTGACCACTGCCTGCACTCCAGGTGCTTCTCCCTGTGTGGGCTAAGGCAAAATCCTTCACAGACCCACACTGCTTCCCAGTCTGGCTGGCCTGGAATCCACGCATTTCTGTGCTTTGGGAGGGGGGCATCACTCTCAGGGCCTGCACACAGATACTCCAAAAGAGAAAAGTTTCCCAGGCCTCCACGGCATATACCCTGCTGGCAGGGGCTTCTCTCTGGCCGCGCTGTCCTGCCCTAAAGGGAAGGGCCGTCTGCCTGGCCAGCCTGACTGCTCAGGGCTTAGCCCTCCCTTTCCACTTAACTTCAAGAGCAAGAATGTGCCTGGGCGGGAGGACAAAGGCCACCTCCCGTTCCTCTGCTGGGAACTCAGCAGGAGGACACGCCGCAGGGCCCCAAAAGACAGGGGGAGCTGGGGAGCCTGATGAGACCCAGATGGCCGGGCCTCTCGCTGCCTGCAATCACCCCTGCAGGGGGAAATGGACCCCAGGTTTTCTTTAATGATGGGTAATGTCTCGCATGAAATTTGCCACCTTGTTTTTTTCCCCGCTGGGAGCCAGTGTGGCCTGGGGGACTGCTGAGTTCTTTCAGCTCCTCCCTGCCCTACCCCCATGTGGGCTGGGACTGACAGAGGCAAAAAAAAAAAAAAAAAAAAAAAAGTGAAAGGGGTCCTTGGCTGGTGGTCCTGGCAGGGAGGACGGAAGCCAGACCCTCACTCCCCTGCCCCATCCAACACCCAGTCAGGAAGAGAACCGAGGCAAGCGCCTGTGAATGGAGGAAAATGACCCAGGCGCCACTCAACCATTTCAGGAGGTTTATTTGCCAAAATTAAGGATGTGCGCCCGGAGGCAGGTCTGTGCCTTTCTCTGAAGATGATTTTGAGGGCTTCAATATTGAAAGAGAAAAGGGCAGGATATTGAGAAATAGACAATTTTCTTTCTTTTTTGTTTGAGACAGATTTGCTCTGTTGCCCAGGCTGGAGTGCAGTGGTGCTATCTTGGCTCACTGAAACCTCCATCACCTGGGTTCAAGTGATTCTCCTGCCTCAGCCTACCTAGTAGCTGGGACTACAGGTGTGCGCCACCACACTCATATATATATTTGTATTTTTAGTAGATACGGGGTTTCATCATGTTAGCCAGGCTGGTCTTGAACTCCTGACCACAAGTGATCCACCTGCTTCTGCCTCCCAAAGTGCTGGGATTACAAATGTGAGCCATCTCGCCCAGCCAGAAATAGACAGTTTTCATGTGAGAGGGAGGTCGGGGAAAATAGTCATTCATGCCTTTGTCTGGCTTGGTGTTTCTGCATTTTTACCTAAGATAACCTAAACAGTAGGGGAGAGGAAGCAATCAGATATGCCCTTGTCTCAGGCTGGCGGTGGGGGCGGGGCTGGGCAGCGCGGATGTCTGAGTGTGCAGCGCCTCCCCAACATCTGTGAAGGTCAGCTAGCTAACAATTTGCATTGCCACGGTGAAATTGAACAGAAACCCTTTAGGGTAAAGGTCTTGGGGCCCACAAGGAATTTCACTAAAAAAAATGAGTGAGGGGGGTCCTCAGCTGGTGGTCCTGGCAGGGAGGACTGAAGCCAGACACCCACTCCCTGCCCCCAATCCAATACCTAGTCAGGAAGAGAAACGCAGCAAGTTCTTGTTGATGCAGGAAAATGACCCAGGTGAGTCTCAGTCATTTCAGGAGGTTTAGTTGCAAAAGTTAAGGACATGCACCTGGGCGGCAGGGCTATGCCTTTCGCTGAAAATGATTTTGAGGGCTTCAGCATTTTCCTTTTTTCTCATTCTGTCTCCCAGTCTGGACTGCAGTGGCATAATCTTGGCTCACTGCAACCTCTGCCTCTTGGGTTCCAGTGATTCTCCTGCCTCAGCCTCCCCAGTAGCTGGGATTACTGGCACATGCCACCAAGCCCGGCTAATTTTTTGTATTTTTAGTAGAGACAAGGTTTCACCTTGCTGACCGGGCTGATCTTGAACCCCTAATCTCAAGTGATTCACCCGCCTCAGCCTCCTGAAGTGCTGGGATTACAGGTGTGAGCCACCATGCCTGGCCAGACTTCAGTATTTAAAGGGGAATTTCCTTGTGGGCACAATGTGAGGGAGATGTGTGGCATTATCTTGTAGCCACGTCACTTAGGAGCACAACTGGGAGTAGGTGTGCATGATTCTCTTCCCATCCTGACTTTTCCCTTTAGTTAATGAGTTTGGAGTTCCCAAGATTTATCTTCCTTTCATACTCCGTGCCCACTGCTCTGGCCACTGTCCGGGGCCTGATGTTTCTGCTGCCCCGTGGACGGCATGATGTGTCCATGCAGAAAGGCTGGCTGTGCTCCTGGAAAGTGAGGCTCCTTCTCTATCTTTGCTCCAGGTCCTCAGGTGTGATGTAAGGGCAGCTGGAAGCTGTTTTTCCACATCCCTCTAACCTCCTGCAACGCCCGGCAGAGCCCTAGTGCTGCAGTGTGAGGCTCAGGGGGTCACCACATCACCAGCAGACGTCCCAGCTTTGGTGTCTTGGTGCTGCAGAACTTTGCTCCTTCATTCAGCTAAGACCAGGCTCTTGTCACATGACCAGGAAAAATTGGGCACACAGACACATTGAAGCAGGGGGGGAACAGAATTTATTGGGCAAAAGGAAAAGAAAAACCTCCTAGCAAAGTAAGAGGGAGCCCTGCTAACAGGCCCCCAACCTCATAGATTGATTCTAGGCCACACACACAGGGACGAAAGAGGCCAGACTCCCTCACCCACTGCAGTGAGAACACCCGTGGCTCCACCCCATCATTGGAGATTCTCTGGGGAGCCTCTTGCTTTCTGCCTCCTGCATTTATCATGGGGCTGTTGAATTCAGACCCCCAGGAAAGCACAGCCGGACCCACTGAAACCTTGGTCTCGTGTTTCTCAAACTGTTCCTCAGAGTAGTGATGAGATCAGGTGTTGAAAACCTTAGATAAATTAAATGTAACAGTTAATCGGGCAAAGACCAATATGCGAATTGGGCAGCTTCCTGAGCCAGAATAGGCTCAGACTCCGGGGCAGCTGTGTGGTGGAAGAAGATTTATGGACAGGAGAGTGATGTGCAGAAAATGGAACTGAGGCACAGAAAGAGCCAGATTGGTTACAGCTCACTGTTTGAACAGTCGGCCCTCTTTGATTGGCCAACACCGTGATTGGCACAAGAGTGGGTTACAGTCCGTTTACAACTCTAGGCTATAGTTCACTATGTACAGAGAAACCGTTACACCAAACTTACATATTTTAAGTTCCATTTAGCAGGCTGGGTGCAGTGGCTCATGCCTGTAATCCCAGCACTTTGGGAGGCTGAGGTGGGTGGATCACTTGGGGTCAAGAATTCAACACCAGCTTGGCCAACACAGTGAAACCCCGTCTCTACTGAAAATACAAAAATTAGCCAGACATGGTGGCTCGTGCCTGTAATCCCAGGTACTCGGGAGGCTGAGGCAGGAGAATCGCTTGAACCTGGTTGCAGTGAGCTGAGATGCACTCCAGCCTGGGTGACAGAGGGAAACTCCATCTCAAAAAAAAAAAAAAAGGCTTCCATGGCCAAGCACATTTAGGGATCACTGGGTAATGTAAGTGTAGATGAGTCTCTTTGCAACAGGACTTCCCAGAGCCACTGTCCCTTCAGCGATGTTGATCAAAGTCCAGCTGTGAGCCAGACACAGTGTCAGATTCCAGAGTGATGGTGCCGATCAGAAGGGGTGGCCCTAGGTGTGAGGGATGGCAGTGACGTAACCCGTGAGTGCTAAAGTGGTTGGCTCATGGCAGCTGGGATGCGTGCCACACGGGAGCACAAGGAGCTGTAATAAAATGAGCCTGGTGGGGAGATTGACAGAGCAGACACTTAGTAGGGAATGAACTGAGGCTGGGCTCTTGGGGCTGAGTAGGAGCTGGTAGGAGTGTGTGGGTATGTGTACGTGCGTGTGTGCACACAGGATTCTTGGCCAGGCAGGAGCACCCTATGTTGAACAGGTGTCTTGGAGGAGTGGAAAGAGACCAACATGACTGCAGCAGGGGCCAGGACTGGTCCCGGGTAAGTGGTATAAGGCGGGGACGAAATCTTCCAGGGCCGGTGGAGGCATTTGAATCGTCTGCTAGGAGCAACAATTTGTGGGTTTTAAGCAAGGTGTTGACATGAGAGTTGCTTTTTTTCTTTTTAATTAAAATGTTTCATATTTTGAGTAGGGTTGCTCTGTTGTCCAGGCTGGAGTGCAATGGCACTATCTCAACTCACTGCAACCTCCGACTCCGGGGTTCAAGCCATTCTTCTGCCTCAGCCTCCCGAGTAGCTGGGACTACAGGCGCGCCCCACCATGCCTGGCTAATTTTTGTGGTGTTTTTGTTGTTGTTGTTGTTGTTGTTGTTAGTAGAGATGGGATTTCACCATGTTGGCCAAGCTGGTCTCGACCTCTTGCCTTGGCCTACCAAAGTGCTGGGATTAGGGAACAGGCGTGAGACGAAGAGTTGCCTCTTTAAAGATGCTGGAGAACAGGCTACCTGGGGACAAAAGGTGTTAAGAAAGGAATGAGGGTGTCCATAGGCCTAGGGAGGGTGACAGTGGCTTAGACCAGGAGCATTAGCTGTGGAGGGAGGTGGACAGAGCTTGGAGACATTGAGGAGGTAAGAGTGAATGTTGCCACAGTGAGGGCCACGGTCCTCTGGGTGCCTGAGTAGCTGTGGGTCACTCATGGAGCCAGGGAACCTGAAGGAAGACTAGGGGTGTGGGGATGGCAGGGTAGGGGGGGGCATGGGCCAAGGTCAGTTTTGTACATGTTGAGTTTTGAGGGTCCCGTGAGGCTTCCAAGGAGTTGCTTTGGGCTCTGAGGATGGACCTAGGCCAGTGTGGTGGAGATTGGCCATGGACAGTTCTTCCACGGACTCTTCGTCCATTTAGTAACACAACTTTCCGAGTCTAAGGTGGACAGCTGGGTGCCAGCCAATGTTAGTCCATTTTGTATTGCTACAGTGGAGTACTTATAAATGACTGGGTCATTGATAAAGAAAAGAGGTTTATTATTCGGCTCACAGTTCTGCAGGCTGTACAAGCACTGCACCAGCATCTGCTCAACTTCTGGAGAGGCTTCAGGAAGCTTCCAGTCATGGTGGAAGATGAAGGGGGAGCTGGAGTATCACATGGCAAGAGGAGGGGTGACAGGGTGCAGAGGGAGTTCCAGGATATATATGTGTGTGTGTGTGATATATATATAATTTTTTTTTTTTTTAGATGGAGTCTCACTCTGTCACCCAGGCTGGAGTGCAGTGGTGTGATCTTGGCTCACTACAACCTCTGCCCCCTGGGTTCCAGTGATTCTTATGCCTCAGCCTCCTTAGTAGCTGGGACTACAGGCATGTGCCACCACACCCGGCCAATTTTTGTATTTTTAGGAGCGATGGGGTTTTACTGTGTTGGCCAGGCTGGTTTTGAACTCCTGGCCTCAAGCAATCCACCCACCCCGACCTCCCAACATGCTGGGATTATAGGCGTGAGCCACCATACCCAGCTGGAGCTCTAAGCTCTTTCAAACAACTGGATCTTGCATGAACTCAGAGAGCAAGGAAGCACTCGTTACTGCGTGGAGGGCACCAAACCATCCGTGACGGATCTGCTCCCATGACCCATCACCTCCCACTGGCCCCCGCCTCCAACGTTGGGGATCACATTTCAACATGAGATTTGGAGAGGGCAAGCATCCAAACCATATCACAGCCAAAGACTACATTTCCCAGCCTCCTGTGCAGTGAGGTGTGGCCAATACCGGGCGAGCTGACCAGCAGCCAGCAGCCTCGGGTTAAGCCATTCAGGACACATCACTTCCCTCCAGTTCTGCTCTTCCTGCTTTCCAGGGCTGGTGCAGTGGGCAGGGAGGAAGCCACATGGGAGCGGTGGTGAGTCGGGAAGAAGTAGAAAAGTAGAAATCCATGTTCCCGGCCATTCTTTAGAGAAATGTGGCAGTGAAGAGGTGTAGAGGTGGAGAGGGCGAAGAGCTTAGCAGAACTGTTTTTTTTCCAAGATGGTAGTGACTTGAGCTGTTTGAAAGATAATAGAAGAGGTTGAAGACAGAGACGAGGAAAGAAGGATGGGGCTGCTGGCGCTGTGTATCATGTACGCGCATCCATGCTCTCCAGGGAAACGGAACAGGGAAGACAGAGCAGCGTTTCCTGAGGATTGGCTCATGTGATTCTGAAGGCTGAGAAGTCTCACTCTGCTTTCTGCAAACTGGAGACCCAGGGAAGCCCACGGTGTGGTTTAGTCCAAGTCTGAAGGCCTGAGAAGCAAGGGCACTGATGGTGTCAACAGCAGCCCAAGGACAAGGAGATGAGAAGTCCCAGCTCAAGCAGGGAGGCAGGGGCCGAGGGGTGAATTTCTCTTTCTGCTTTTCGTTCTATTCAGGACCTTGAAGGATTGGGGGATGCCTGCCCACTGGGGAGGGCGATCTACCAAGTTCACCGTCACATGCCGTGCTCAACCAGAAGCCCCTCACAGACACACCAGAATTAATGCTTAATCTGGGCACCATGGCCCACTCCAGCTGATGTAGAAAATTAACGATTGTGTGTTGCCACAGATGGGGGGGCTTCAAGAATAGATATTTCTGTTCTCACAGTCCTTGAGGCTGGAAGTCCAAGCTCAGGGACCAGCATGGTTGGGGTTCTGGTGAGGACCCTCACCTGGGTTATGTAGACTCCATCTTCTTGCTGTCTTCACAGGGTGGAGAGAGAAAGAGTTCATTCTTTTCTTTTTTTGAGACAGTCTTGCTCTGTGGTCCAAGCTGCAGTGCAATGGTGTGATCTTAGCTCACTGCAACCTCTACCACCTGCGTTCACGTGATTTTCCTGCTTTAGCCTCCTGAGTAGCTGGGATTACAGGCATGCACCACCATGTCCAGCTAATTTTTTAGTATTTTTAGTAGAGATGGGATTTTACCAAGTTGGTCAGGCTGGTCGCGAACTCTTGACCTCAGGTAATCCACCTACCTTGGCCTCCCAAACTGTTGGGATTACAGGCTTGAGCCACATCATCCTGGTGCTCTTTCTCTTCTTAAAGTCCTATTGGATTGTAACCCTATCTTTATGACCTCATTTGACTTGACCTCCTGAAGACCTCATCTCAGATATGGGGGTTAAAGCTTCAGCATGTGAAAGTTACCCTGTTTGGAAAAAGGTGTTTGCAGATGTGATCGAGAATCTTGAGCTGAGGAGGTAATCCTGGATGACTTGCGGAGAACCTAAATGCCCTTCCAACACCTTGAATCAGACCTTAACCCCTGGGAGAGAGACCTTTCTGTCATCTTTGCCACCCAAGGTTGTGGCACTTGGTTATAGCAGCCACAAAAAACTGCAACAGTGATGGGCACGCCTATGATCCCAGCACTTTGGGAGGCTGAGGCGGGTGGATCATCTGAGGCTGGGAGTTCGAGATCAGCCTGACCAACACGGAGAAACCCCATTTCTACAAAAAATACAAAAAAATTAGCCATGCACTTTGGCACATGCCCATAATCCCAGCTACTTGGGAGGCTGAGGCAGGAGAATGGCTTGAACCCAAGAGGTGGAGTGGTGAGCCGAGATCACGCCATTGCACTGCAGCCTGGCCGCTAGAGCTAAACTCCAAAAAAACCCCAAAAAACAAACTGCAACAGCAACTGAGCATCCCACAGAGAACCATTTGGGTACTCAAGCCAGAGGGGCTGACTGTGTTGTACTCGACAGAGCTCAGGAGCAGGAAGCTGTTACCTCTCCAGGGAGAAGGAGGTGGTACCCCAGGGGCTAGGGCTGGGCCATGGGCAGAAGCTGAAGCAGCCTGGAGCTCCTGTGCCATCCAGGAGGCTCATAAAGTACAGAAACTGCCACCCGGTGATTGTTCAGAAAACGGTAGCCAGGACTCTTAGGCCAGTGTGAGCGTGAGCTGGCCAGCTCTCCTTTACAATAAATGCCATGTGTTTCTGGAACCAGAAATGCCCTTCTTGACGGTAACGCCCTGTGGCTAGGGGATGCTCATCCTCAGACCTGTGGCCAAGGAAGCTGACGTCTCCAGAGGGGCCTGCGTTACTGGCTCAGGTGGCAGACAGCTGGAATCTGGGGGTTCCTGAGCCCCCCGTGTCTGGGAGCTCTGGGGTGATATGCTATGCGGAACTGAAGTGACGGTATAGTGGTGCTGGTTTTGCTCCTGGATGTTGGTGCTGGACAGTGCTCACTTCTGGGACACACCCTAAGATTGTACAAAGCCTGTGCTGTTCATTCCCGTCCCTGGTAGCTTCTAGAGAGCCTGAGGATGGCCTTCCCGTCCTCAGGTGGCAGGGACGCTGCCGGGCACCCCGCTGCAGATGTGGCTGCCCTCAGCACACCGGGGCAGGACTCTGCCGCCCCTCCCATTGTCCCTCTGAGCCGGGACAGAGGTCTTCCTTCACCTTCACTTGTTGGTTATTTTGAATAATGCTGCTGTGAACATTGGTGTGTTTTGATTTTTTGAGTGGGAATGATTTGGGGTTCTTTGGTAAAAGGCACATTTTCCATTTCAGTCACTCTAAGTGCACAGTCCAGTGGCATTGAGTACATTGACATCGTTATAAAAACCGCCATCCGGTTCCAGAACTTCTGTACCATCTTAGACTGAAACTCTGGCCCTGTTACCAGAAAGGGCCCAGATCCAGACCACAAGAGAGGGATCTTGGATCTCGTGCAAGAAAGGATTCAGGGCAGGCCATAAAGTCAAGTGAAACAAGTTTATCAGGAAAGCAAAGGAACGGAAGAATGGCTGCTCCAGAGGCAGAGCAGCCTGAGGGCTGAGGGGGTCCCTTCCTGTGGTTATTCTTGAGGATATGCTAAACAAGGGGTGGATTGTTCCTGCCTCCCCTTTCTAGACCACATAGGGTCACTTCCTGATGTTGCCATAGCGTTTGTAAACTGCCATGGCACCCGAGGGAGTGTAGCAGTGAGGACGGCCCAGAAGTCCCTCTCATCACCATCTTGGTTTCGGAGGGTTTGGGTCGGCTTTCTTACTGCAGCCTGTTTCAGCAGCTCCGTGTTTATGATCTGTATGTCGTGCCGACCTCCTGTCTCATCCCGTGACTAAGAATGCCTTCACCTCCTGAGGATGCAGCCCAGCAGGTCTCAGCCTTATTCTACCCAGCTCCTATTCAAGATGGAGTGGCTCTGGTTCAAACGCCTCTGACAGCCCCATTAAAAAATAAATTCCCATTCTCCCTCCCTAGCCCTTGGCGACCTCCATTCTACTTGATGAATTGGACTGCTCTGTGGACCTCACTGAAGTCCCTGTTACTTTGATTTGCATTTTCCTAATGGCTAATGATATCAAGCTTCTTTCTGTGTGCATATTGGTCATTTGTGTATCTTTCTTTTTTCTTTTTCTTTTTTTAGATGGAGTTTCGCTCTTGTCGCCCAGGCTGGAGTTCAGTTCGGCTCACTGCAACCTCCACCTCCGGGGTTCAAGTGATTCTTCTGCCTCAACCTCCCGAGTAGCTGGGACTATAGTTGCCCACCACCACGCCCAGCTAATTTTTGTATTTTTAGTAGAGACGGGGTTTCACCATGTTGGCCAAGATGGTCTCCATCTCCTGACTTTGTGATCCGCCCATCTTGGCCTCCCTAAGTGCTGGGATTATAGGCATGAGCCACCATGCCCGGCCTTGTGTATCTTTCTTGAAGAAGTGTCAATATCCTTTATTCTTAAAACGAGGTTGCTTTATTATTGTATTACGACAAGTCACTTGTCAGATGTATGATTTGCAAATTCTTTCTCGCGTTCTGTGGGTGGTCTTTTCAGTTTTATCAAGTGTCTTTTGAAGCACAAAAGTTTTTAGTTTGATGAAGTTAAACTTACCTGTTTTTCCCTTTGGTCACTTATGCTTTTGGTGTCGTATCTGCCTCATCCGAGGTCAGGTCGACACCTGTGTTTTCTTCTAAGCATTTGTAGTTTTAGCTCTTGCATTTGGTTCTTGCATTCTGTTAGTCCATGCTGAGTTGATTTGTGTAGAGGGCGTGAGGTCAGGCCCAGCTTAATTCTTCCGCATGTGGGTATTCAGGTGCCCCAAAACCATTTGTTGAAAAGGTGGTTCTTTCCCCATTCGGTTGTCTTGCACCCTTTTGAAGTCAGTTGCCCAGAAATGCATGCATTTGTTTCTGGGACCTCTATTCTATGCTATTTTTATGATGGTGGCACTGCCTTGCTCACTGTAGCTTTAGAGTGAGTTTGAAACCAGGAAGTGTGAGTCCTCAAACTTTGTTCTTTTTCAAGGTGGTTTTCAGTGTTTTTGTTCCCTCACTCTTCCTATAAAATCGAGGATCATTTCTACAAAAAAGGCAGCTGCGATTTCCATAGGGATTGTGTTGAATCTGTAGAGCAATTTGAGAATCGTTGTCTTTGCAATCTTCTAACCCATGAACACAGCGTGTCTTTCCATTAATGTAGGTCATCTGTATTTCCATGATGTTTTGCAGTTTTCAGTGTACAAGTCTTAACACTTAAAAAAATTTTATTTCTAAGTATTTGGTTCTTTTTGATGCTATTGTAAATGGGAATTGTCTAGCTTTCATCATCAGATGGTTCATAATATAATTCTGGGGAATTAGAATTAATTCTCACTTATCGGTCTTGTCTACTGCAAGCTTGCTGGACTCCTTTGTTAGTGCTCCTGTTTTGTGGATGACTTGGGGTTTTCTATGAGATTACCTCGTTGAGAATAGAGATAATGCTTTCCTTTCCACTTTGGGAGGATCGCTTGAGGCCAGGAGTTTGAGACCAGCCTAAGTAAGAGAGTGAGACCTTGTCTCTACAAAAAGTACAAAAATGAGGCAGGTGTAGTAGCATGTGTCTGTAGTCCCAGCTTCTCAGGAGGCTGAGGTGGGGGGATCACTTAAGCCCGGGAGGTTGAGGCTGCACTGAGCCCCGTAGCCACACCAGTCCCCAGCCTGGGTGACACAGCACGGCCCCGTCCCCACTGCCTCCCCCAAAAAAGGATCACCTAAGAGCCTCTCCACTGTGGGGTGATGGGTTGGCTCCTCATTTGCTGCGCTATCATTGGTTATTTGGGTTCAGTGTAACTAGGCTTCCGGAAGTTCTGCGGCAGTTGGAGCCCCTCGAGGGAAGGGAGCCATTTTATTTCCTGGTTTGGGAAAGAGTTGCTCATCAGTTTGTGGGAGAAGCTGTTTGGCTTAAGTTGGTGAGTGGCTTTCAACTGTGCTGGAGTGGGGTTGGAGGCCAAGCTGAGTGCGAGGGGGTGGCCTTCAGAGGACGGACATGGGACACAGGCCCTGGCAGACGGCAGACCCACCACTCACCCCATAAGTAGCTCTGCTCCCAGTGGCCTGTTACGGCTTTGGGTTACTCTGAGCTGGCTGCCCCCCCACCAGCCTGTCACTTTTCAGGGATCCAGACTCTTCCCTGATCTCAGGAAAGCCCTGCTCATCCCCCTGGCTTCTCCTGGAAGCCCCCAGCCCCAGCTTCCTCCTGTAGAGTCATGAAAGCCTGGGACAGGGGCGACCTCCCAGAGATGCCGTCCCTTCCCCTCAAGAAGCATGGCTTGGGACAACCCTATTGTTAACTGAGACCCCCTGGCCTTCACCCCAGGCTCGGCTGGGTGGGAGCTTGAGATGATACTGGCTGATCTCATGAGAGACTTGCAGGGTGTAGGGGCCCCTCGGCTCACCCACGCTGTGGCTTGGGAGGGAGCCTACCCATGCCGTTCTTGGAAGAAAAGATGACTTTGGGAAAAGCCCAAATCCCCAAAATGAGTGAACCAGAGGATGTTTTCCTCCAGTCCAGTCACCTGACCAGCTTAGCAAGACTTCCAGTCAGGAACCTTCAAGGACTCAGGCTCCCGAGTTCAAGATTCCCCTAGAAAGTGAGGATGTGACGCCTCCCCGGGTCTCAGAGATCCTGGGTGGAGATTAATTCAGCAGGGTGTTCAAGGCCCTGTGGGAACCAGGTGGGCGAGTTGTCTCCATAAATGCTACGGGTGCTCCTCCTGCGTGCCTGGTAGTGTCCTGTTTCCATTCACAGATGGGCCTGAGTCAGGCGGCTCTGCTCGTGGACAGCCCTGTTTCTGCCACTTGCTGGCCAAATATTCCCCAAGTCGTCTCGCAGAGATGTTTGGTGTCCTGGAAAAGTCCCAGACCATTTGAGTAGCATACTGCCCATCACTGCTTCCCAACATACATGTTTTGAGGGTATATAGTGGCCAGGGTGGAATATAACCTCTTCCATGGTATAAGTGTCTTTTGGGGAACTGTAGACTGTTACACACTTCAAAGCAATAGCTTGGGTCAAACCAAAAGGCGGAATCTGTGAGTGCTTCCAACGTCACCTGTCCACGTTGATGCTTTGCTGCAGCTGCCAGGTCTGGAGCAGACCAGCTCCAGCCCAAGGACCCCAGAGCAGCTGAGTACCCCAGGGTTCCCCCAGAAGTTCAGGAGCTGCATACCCCCCAGATTGTGATGAAAACACAGCATCAGGCAGCCAATTACATTCAATGCTGCCTTTGCAGAACTCACCTCCAAGTCTCCCACCCAGGCCTCTGCCAGAGCCTGTCTTTATTTGAAACTTCGATATTTTGTTCATCATGAATTTGTTTGTACTCATTGTGATTTTTTAAAATATCGACACGCCTTTTCTCTTGATGACTGAGCATTTGGGCGTGCCTTTAAATTCTGTGCCTACAGTGAATACCTCACCTGCCTAACCTTGGGGATGTCAGGGTGTTCTTTAAGGCATCCCTTTCCCCCCAACTCTCCAGTTAACCCTGTCCCTGACCCTCTGAGCAGCTTGTGAGGGGTCTGGCAGGAATCTATAGTTGATTCCTTTAGGGGTGCATGCTGCGGGCTGGAGAGAGACAGAGGGTACACCATGGCTGGGGCTGAGATGGAGCGCTGAGCCTCACTGCCTGCACCTGGGGTCTACTTCGTCTCCTTGCGTTTCACACATACTCAGGGGCTGTGATGTCTTTTGTTGCTTTCCTGGGACCTTTCAACCTGTCCCTCCAGCCTCTTTTTTTTTTTTTTTTTTTTGAGATGGAGTCTCGCTCTGTCGCTCAGGCTGGAGTGCAGTGGTGTGATCTCAGCTCACTGCAACTTCCTCATTTTGGGTTCAGGTGATTCTTCTGCCTCAGCCTCCCAAGTAGCTGGGACTACAGGTGCCAGCCATGACACCTGGCTAACTTTTGTATTTTTAGTAGAGACGGGGTTTCATCATCTTGGCCAGGCTGATCTCGAACTCCCGACCTTGTGATCCGCCTGCCTCGGCCTCCCAAAGTGCTGGGATTACAGGCATGAGCCACGGCGCCTGGCCTCATTTTGCCGTTTCCTACACCATCCCCATCACCCCCTCTGGCAGTGGTCATTTCCTTTCCTCTCTTTTCTCTAGTGTTCATCTCTGTCTTTCCCATACTGTGAACCTGATGGTCACAGGAGCACAAGCACACACCACTGTGGTGCAGCCTTACTCCCCCAGGAGCCCCCAAGGCAAGGCTGGGTCAGGTGCAGGTGCCAGCTAAAGCACCACCCCCTCATCCCTCCCCACCCCAACCCCGCCACAGCTAAAACCTGCACACTCATGACAGCTCTTTAGTTCCTGCTCTGGCAGCACAAGGACTTCCTGCGGTCCCAGGGATGGGCGGGAAATTGGGGAACCCGGGAGACAGTGTGCACCTGTGTCTTACACATTTAACAGATACCACAGTGTCAGAAAAGGCCAAGATGACGATGGCCCCAGATGTCAGACTAGAGTATCTGGAGGAAGTTGCCTCCATCATCCTAAAGTTCAAGCCGGACAAGTGGAGCAAGCTGATCGGCGCCGAGGAGAACATGGCCCTGTTCACTGAGTTCTTTGAAAAGCCTGACGTGCTGGTGCTGGTGCTGACGCTCAACGTGGCTGGCATGGTCATCCCCTGCCTGGGCTTCCCCGAGTCCCTCAAGTCCAAAGGGGTTTACTTTATCAAGAAAAAGCCTGAGAACATCACCAAGGACAACTACAAGGCCCAGCTCCTTTATGGCGACATCAGCCCCACACCTGTGGACCAGCTGATCGTGGTGGTGGAGGAGGTGAGTATGTCCAGGCTGGCGTCGGGGGTCTGGAACACGGCCAACTTCCCAGGAGTGGCCTCAAGTCCTGCTCAGCCTGTGGTCCCTGGGCCAGCAGCTGCCACAGCGCCAGGGATGGGGTGGAAATGCAGGTGCTCGGGCCCCGCCCACCCTGACCTGCTGACACAGACTTGCTTGCTTTTGGTTTTTTAATTTTGAGATAGGGTCTTGCTCTGCTGCCCAGGTGGAGTGCAGTGATGGCAGCACAGCTCACTGCAGCCTCAACTTCCTAAGCTCAACCAATCCTCCAGTCTCAGCCTCATGAGTAGCTGGGACCTCAGACATGCACCACCATGCCTGGCTAATTTTTGTGTTTTTGGTAGAAATGAGACATCACCAAAAAATAGCCTGTTGCCCAGGCTGGTCTCAGACTCCCAAACTATTGGATTAAAGGTGTGAGCCACCACACCTGGCCACAGACCTGCTTTCTAACGAGACCTCCAGGTGGTGCCCGTGCCTTAAAGTGTGAGAAGCCCCGTGCATCCCCTTGTTCTCTCTGGACAACATTGGGACTGCTGTGCTGTGCTGGGTATAGTTGCTGCCCATGTCCTGGGACGGTGTGGATTGAGTACCAGCAAATAGGTTTCCCCAATTTTGAGACTTTTTTTTTTTTTTTGAGATGGAGTCTCACTCTGTCGCCTAGGCTATAGTGCAGTGGTGTGATCTCAGCTCACTGCAATTTCCACCTCTCAGGTCCTGGTTAAAGTGATTCTCCTGCCTCAGTCTCCCAAGTAGCTGGGACTACAGGCACACACCACCATGCCCAGCTAACTTTTGTATTTTTAGTAGAGGTGGGGTTTCACCATGTTGGCCAGACTGGTTTTGAACTCCTGACTTCATGATCCGCCTGCCTTGGCCTCCTAGAGTGCTGGGATTACAGGTGTGAGCCACCATGCCAAGCCCAATTTTGAGACTTTGAGTTTAAAAAAAAAAAAAAAGGAGTGTCATTTTATGTGTTCTTCTGCTGTCACCCTCGGCAGGTGCTGTGTTGGGGGGGCCCTCACACTGGGGAGTCAGACCTCCAGAATGGGAACGCCTTAGCTGGGAGTTAGACCTCCAGAATGGGAGCGCCTTAGTTGGGAGTCAGACCTCCAGAATGGGAGCACCTTAGCCTTCCTGGTCATCACCCTCCTCATCTGCAGTACGGAAATCTGTGTGGTTGGCTTGTGCACCAGGTGTTTTCTAATGGTCCTGGAGGCTGGAGGTTGAAGCTGAAGGTGCCAGCTGGGTTGGTTTTCCCCAAGGCCTCTCCTTGCCTTGCAGATGGCTGTTTTCTCCCTGTATCCTCACGTGGTCCACCTTCTGCACATGTCTAATCTCCCCTCCTCGTAAGGACACCTGTCAGATTAGGGCTCAGCCTAGTAACCTCATTTTTAATTACTCACCTCTTTTTTGTTTTTTGAGATGGGGTTTTCGTTCTGTTGCCTAGTCTGGAGTGCAAAGGTGTGATTGCGACTCACTGCCATCTCTGCCTCCTGGGTTCAAATGATTCTCCTGCCTCAGCCTCCCAAGTAGCTGGGATTGCAGGCGCATGCCACCATGCCCAGCTAATTTTTGTATTTGTAGTAAAGACAAGGTTTCACTATGTTGGCCATGCTGGTCTCAGACTCTTGATCTCAGAAGATCCTCCTGCCTCAGCCTCCCAAGTGCTGAGATGACAGGCATTAGCCACCGCACCTGGCCCTTACCTCTTTAAAGACCTTATCTCCAAATAGTCACGTTCCAAAGGGCTGGGGGTTAGGGCTTCAGCAGATGGATTTACAGGACACAATTTAACCCATCACAGCCCTCCTGGGCTTTTAGTAAGGTATGTAAGGCACAAGAGCTTGGGGACGGCTTTGGCACCCCCAGGACAGGGCAGCTGGTATAAACTCCCCGACCGGTCCCACTTCCTTCTGGAAGAAGGACGTGGTTTTCCCAGGGCTGGGGACCCAAGCTCTCTGGAATCACTCTCTGGAGGACCCAGCTCTGTGCAATTGCTGAGCTAGTGAAGGTACAGGAGACAGAACCACAGAAATGCTTCCTTTTAGGTCCTCTATTCTCTGTTAAACCAAAGCGAGAACATGGACGGATGGCCCCAGGTGGTCTCGGAGGACATCGTGAAGCAGGTCCACAGGCTGAAGAATGAAATGTATGTAATGAGCGGCAAGATCAAAGGGAAGACGCTGCTGCCCATCCCGGAGCACCTGGGCATCCTGGACGGCACGCTGGAGTCCGTGGAGAGGTGTGCAGGCCTAGCTGCTTCCAGCTGCCGCTGGGTGGGGAAGTGGCGTCTGCTTGATCCCCCCGCCGTGATGCATTTTTTTATGGGCAGAGTGGCTTCATATGTTAAAGCCAGGGAGACACAGGGCAAGGTGGTACGTTATGGGGTGCTGACTCTGAGGGAGAGGAAACCAGCGCAGGGAGGGAGCAGGCTTGGTAGCCCCTGGGAACTCTGGCTCTGGCACCTGCCTCCCCACCCCACCTGGATCACACACATGTGCCGGTCCAGTCACCACCCGGCATGCAGAAGGGGTCCCACCTTTCAGCATGGCCAGAAAACAGGAGGCTCAGCTTTAAGACTCGGGATGGGGCAGGGAATGGGAGTGGGCGGGGCTCTCGGCAGCTACATGCAAGCAAATCCCTGTAGAGGCTGTGGTGACCCAGAGGCCCTGGGAAGCCCAAGGGACTCTCAGGTGGCCCCTGGCACCTGCCTTGCCACAATTTGCAACTGCCCTGATGCATGAGACCCTCATGACAATTCGTTCCGTACTTGCCTCACATGGGCAGGTTCTCCATTGATCATTCACGAGGCCCCAAGCACCATGCCCGGTGGTGCCGCCGGAGGAGCCATGTTGAATAGGGTTTAAATAGGGTTTGCTTGATTCTCTCCCTCTTCCTTGGAGGTGAGCACCTCCAGGTACTGGCATCTCTGACCCACAACCATTATTTCCCTGGGGTCTCTTCCTAGCTGGGGTCTTGGGAACTTCTTTCACGCCCTGAGGTGGCTGGAGGCACCGGGGTCATGAGAGCAGACAGTGCTGCTGCTGCCACCGCTGCTGGTTTGGGATTGGTGGGGAGAAGGCTTTAGGGGAGAGCTCAGTGGGACCCAGGTGTGTAACCATGAGAGCACTGCCCCAACCTTCTGCTGGGCAGGATCCCCTCTTCGCTGGACAACTCGCTCCTGCACGCCATCGAAACCATCATCATTGACTGGTCCCACCAGATCCGGGACGTGCTGAGCAAAGACTCGGCCCAGGCGCTGCTGGACGGGCTGCACCCCCTGCCCCGGGTGGAGTTTGAGTTCTGGGACACTCAGCTGATGAACCTCAAATGCATCCATGAGCAGGTACGGCCTCCTCGCTCCTGTGGGGCGGCAGCCTCGTCCCAGCTGGGCAACCTGGCCCAGCTCTCGGCCTCCCAGCACCAACCCCCCAGGGGCCCTGAGGGCTCTGTCAACCTGCGGGAACCTTAGGGTCTTCCAGGTCAATGAAAGGTGGATTGTCTCTCGTCCTCAGCTAAACAGACCCAAAGTGAACAAGATTGTTGAGATCCTAGAGAAAGCCAAGAGCTGCTACTGGCCAGCCCTGCAAAACGTGTACACCAGTGTCACTGAAGGTGAGCCCATGGCCCTGCCTCCAGTCCCCCACAGAACTGTTATGCTTCCCAACCCTAGGATGCTGGCCTCCCTCTGCAAGCAGCTTTCTCAGCCTCTCCATTTGACAAAGGCCCTGTTTCCTAGAGGAGCAGGTCTTGGCACACAGGGCCACCCAGCATTGTTTGTGAGCAACTTCCGCTCTTACCAGGGGGTGCTCGTTCTTGTTCCATGCAGGGCTAAAGGAAGCCAGTGACATTGTGCTCTATTTGAAGCCCCTACGGATCCTGCTGGAGGAGATGGAACAAGCCGATTTCACGGTGGTACGCTGGCAAGGGAGAGCCCACTTTGTTGGGTGGGGGAGGGTCTTGTTTCTCAGAGGCACGTGGGGCTCTGGGCTTCTTGGCTGCCATCAGCCGTGTGGGCCTAAAGAGTCACCTCTCCTCTCCTCCATGGGGAGCCTCCCCTGGATGCCTGGCGAGAGCCATGCGAAGGGGAGGGCTGGGGTGCTGGGATAAGGTGCCGAGGCCAGTCCCCTCCAGCACACCTGGGCCCCTCTCTCCCCAGCTCCCCACCTTCATTGCCAAGGTGCTGGACACCATCTGCCTCATCTGGGCCACCTCGGAGTACTACAACACGCCCGTCAGGATCATCGTCATCCTGCAGGAGTTCTGCAACCAAATCATTGAGATGGTAGCCCGCCGCTGGCCCTGGGTCCCCTTCTTCACCTCCCGGCTGGGGCCTCTGCCTGGTTCACTCTGTTTTCCCCCTGCCAGTGTTCTCCAGCAGTTTCCCATCTTGAAAACAGGCCAAGATGTCAGCACCAGCCTTTTCAGGCCCCAGGCTGAGATGGAGCCCTCCTCGGGGCTACCTAGGGTTCTTCTAGGAAGGAATGGAGGGAGAAGAAGGGAAGATGGGGAGGGAGCAGATCTCCCTGGAGAGCCCCAGCACTGAGAGCCAGCCAGTGCCTTGTGGGCTTCTCTAATCCTGCATCAAACCACCTCCGTGTCCCTCAGCAGGGACTTCCTTTCCTCCTTCCTGTTTGTAAGCACCCGCCAGCCAGCACAGCGTTTGAGCTAAAGGCTGCAACCCTGGGCCACCTCTATTAAAACCGTGTGTGTGACCTCATCTGCAGGGTCACAGATGTCTGTGACCCCAACCATTTATGCTGCAGCCATAGCACAGGATGAAGGGCCGATGAGGGGAAGCAGCTTGGTCCCCCCAAAAATGGCCCAGCAGTGGGCAGATAAAGAGGGGTTGTACCCAAGGGACATCATGTGTCAGAACAGATCATAGGTCCTGCGGGCGGCATGCCTGAACATCACCCCAAATGGCTTGTCAGAGCTTTGGATGTCTATCTGCTCTTTTGCCCAGACGCGAACCTTCCTGAGCCCGGAGGAGGTGCTGAAAGGCCTGCAAGGCGAAATCGTGGAGGTCCTGAGCGGCATCTCCCTGTCCGTGAACGTGCTGAAGGAGTTCTACCAGATGTATGACTTCTGCTGCATGAACATGAAGCTTTTCTTTAAGGTACCCCTTCCTCGAGGGGCAAGGGCCAAGGCGGAGACCAGAGCGAGTCCCTCTCTGCCCCGACATTTGAGAAGGTGGGACGCCTGAAACAAAGTTGGCCTTGTCTCTCTCTCCTCTAAGGACAAAAAGCCCGAGCCTTGGGAATTCCCTTCTTCTCTTGCATTTTCCAGGATGAATTCCTTCTTCCACCGTGTCCAGACCATTGAGGTAAAGACAGAGTTTGGTGCATCTGACCTTCACTTCCCAGACTGCTCCTCCCCCTGGGCCGCTGCAGCGCCCATCCCTACCCCGACAGTACTCGCCCAGGCAGGAAATAAGAGTCAGGCCCAAACATCTGTTACGGGGAAACCAAGGCTCTGCGGCAGCCTCCTCCATGCCCGGAGCTGTTAGCCAAGAATAAATGACCCATTTTGGATGCTTCTTCCTTTAGGTCGTGCCTTCTGTCATGAGCAGCTTATTCATAAGTTAAACCACCACATCCAGGATGCCTGGGGGCCAACAGCAGTCACTTAGTGGGTCTAGATTTTTTAAATTTTTTTGAGACAGTGTCTCGCTCTGTCGCCCAGGCTGGAGTGCAATGGCACTATCTTGGCTCACTGCAACCTCCACCTCCCGGGTTCACGTGATTCTCCTGCCTCAGCCTCCAGAGTAGCTGGGATTACAGGCACCTGCCACCACACCCAGCTAATGTATGTATTTTTCAGTAGAGACGGGGTTTCACCATGTTGGCCTGACTGGTCTTGAACTCCTGACCTTGTGATCTGCCCACCTCGGCCTCTCAAAGTGCTGGGATTACAGGTGTGAGCCACCGCGCCCAGCCATGGGACTAGATTATTACAGATGGAGACTTATGGAGGCCCCAGTGCGAGCACCATGTGGATACATGGAGTGACACACAGCAGATAAAAACCTAAAAATGGTGCATGGCCCAGCATGGTGGCTTACACCTGAAATCCCAGAACTCTGGGAGGCTGAGGGAGGAGGATCACTTGCGCTCAGAAGTTTGAGGCTGCAGCGAGCCATTCCTGTATCACTGCACTCCAGGCTGGGCAACAAAGTGAGACCCTGTTTCAAAAAAAAAAAAAAGCTTTAAGGTGGTTTTCTCTGGGGCTCTGGAGATGTGGGAGGGCAAGCACATTTGCCTTCTGTGTCTTCTGCATGGGTAACTTTTTAAAAACTTTGTGTACATATAACCATAGCTCACATCATTAAAAAGGGGGAAAATCATCCTGGGACCACTGAGCACTGACTTTAGGGTGAACGCCACTATCAGCGGCTACAGGGGGGCCTGTCCCATTCTCATCTACACCTCCTGGGAGGCAGAGGAGGGGAAGCCTGCTCAGGACTCCAAAACTGCAGACACAGAGTGCCGGCTCATGCCTGAAATCTCCCAGACCGAGAATGTGGAGGGTCATAGTCACATTTCTGGCCAAGGAGCTGTGGTTCCCACATGACGCATTCTGAATCAGAAGGAAGATTCTGGACAGGAGGAGACTTTGGAGGTGGAGGAAATGGCTTTACCATGCACCCCCGACAACAGGCCATGCCAGCCCCGTCTGTCCTCTGCATTGGGTGGAGGAGCCAAGAGCTCCCAGCCCTTGGTGGCCATGCCTCTCCTCGGGTGCCATTGGCATGTGGCCAGATGCTTCCTGGATGTGGAAGAATGGCATCAACCTCAGCACCAGTTCAGGGGCATGAGGGTAAGTCCAAAGGGGCTCCAGTCTAAACTCTCCCTGCATGGTGCCTGGTATGTGCAGGGGCGTGGAAGAGCATCCGGGGAGCCTTGGAGATGTCGTTTGGGAAACGAGAACTGCACACACACAACCAGCGAACCGGATGGGCTTGAACGTGACTAAAGCAAGCACAAGCAGTGCAGATGGGAGACGGGGCCTCTGGGAAGGAACTCATTGCTATGGGCCAAAATAGTCAGGGAGTGCTTCAGGGAGAGGGGGCATGACCCACACCTGTGACAAAGCGGAATTTCTGCATGCATGTCCATCCCGGCATCCCGCTTTCCTCTTGATCACCTTCAGGACGTGGCTCTCTGTGTGGGATGATCTTCCAGGGAGCGGGAAATTTAACGCTTAGCAAGAGCGTCCGAAATCTTGCGGCACCGTTCTACCTGCTTCCCACAGCGGAGAAAACGGAAGTCCCAGCAAAGTGTGATTGACTTAGAGATGTGTTACGGCCAGTCTAGGGTCAGGACGGGATCCCAAACTTCATCCTCTCCAGCTCCTCCTCCTCCACACCTCATAGATAATTTACAGAACCCTTAAAGAACAACACAGACACAGAACCTGTCTTCCCACCCCCACGATGGTGTCTTCTGGGGACATTTTGTTCCCCAGTTCCTCCTGGCTAGGGTCTGAGCTAGTTGTGTAACTGGACCCGTGAGTTTGCTTGTGAGGACGAATTGACTGTGTTTCTCTCCTCCACTAGGAACTCTATAAAACAGCAATTGAGTTTCTGAAGCTGGAGAAAATCGAGCTTGGGGGCGTGCGTGGGAACCTCCTCGGGAACCTGGTGACCCAGATCTACGACGAGGTCTTTGAGCTGGTGAAGGTTTTTGCCAACTGCAAATACGATCCCTTGGACCCTGGAGACTCGGTAGGTCTCAGGCAGGGATGGATGAACTGGGCTCCCGGAGAACAGCACCCACCTCAGTGCCAGCTTAGGGGAGTGGTGGATGTGCCTAAGGAGTAGGGAGGGTACCAGGTGATCCCAATGCTTGGAACACCATGAGGAGCGGTCCCTGTGAAAGTGAGCACGTATATTCAGCTGCAGCTCAGTCCCAAGTCATCTTGGCAGGGACAGGGGCTGCAGAGGGTGCTCATGGCTTGCTCTGAATGCTGATTACAAGGCTGATGTTTCCATTTGCTTTTAGAGTTTTGACCATGATTATGCCAATTTTGAGATCAAAATCCAAGACCTGGATAGGAGGCTGGCCACGATCTTTTGCCAAGCGTTTGATGACTGCTGCTCTATCGAGTCCTCTGCAAAGGTAAGCGTGAGGTGGGGACTCGGGTGACACGGAGGCCAGCACTGCGGCGCCAGATTCATGCTGAGAACGATGGAGACCATCTCCTCCTCTCCACAGAGAACTGATGCCCAGGGAGGGAGGGTCCCTGCTCCTGTGCCTTGGAGCCAGTCAGCAGTGCACACCTGGTGTGGGTCCTGATGCTTCTTACTGCCACGTCTTAGAGGAAGAGGAGCAAGTGAGCATGAGGCGGCATTCTTTCACGGATGCTTCTTGTGCTCACTAAGAAAAAGGGGGCCGTTTATTCTCGATTCAGTTTTCCCTCTATTTGAAAGGAGTAGGAGTCACAGAGGCAAAGTTGCTGTGAAGTTTTGGTCCACTGAGGTGAATTTACACAGTGGCTTCATGTGTTCAGGCCACAGTGGCAAACTGCTGTAGACCTGTGGCTTAAACAACAGACATTTCATTTCTCTCAGTTCTGGAGGGTAGGAAGTCCAGCAGACTCTGGGGTCTGGGGAGGGTCTACCTCTGTCGCTGGACCATCATCATTTCATTTGGTCCTTACATGGCCGAAGGGGCAAGGGAGGTCTCTGGGGTCTCTATTTAGTTTTCGTTTTATGATTGTTTGCTTTTTCTTTAGACAGAGCCTTGCTCTGTAGCCCAGGCTGGAGTGCGGTGGTGCAATCTCAGCTCCCTGCAACCTCTGCCTCCTAGATTCAAACAATTCTCCTGCCTCAGCCTCCCTAATAGCTAGAATTACAGGCACCTGCCACCACACCCAGCTACTTTTTGCATGTTTACTAGAGACAGGGTTTTGCCATGTAGGGCTGGTCTCAAACTCCTGACCTTACATGATCTGCCTGACTTGGCCTTCCAAGGTGCTGGGATTATAGGCATCAGCCACCATGCCTGACCTAGTTTAAGTTTTTGTGGAGACAAGGTTTTGTCTTGGCCTCTCGAAATGCTGGGATTATCGAACAAGGCTCCCTGCCTTGGCCTCCCAAAGTGCTTGGATTACAGATGTGGGCCACTGTGCCTGGCCTTGTATTTTTTATTTTGGTAGGAACAGCGTTTCGCCATGTTGCCAGGGCTCATCTCAGACTCTTGGACTTGAGTAATCCACCCACCTCATCGTGGAATTACAGGGCCCTCATCCTCTTCATAAGGTCCTACCCTCATGACCAAATCACCTCCCAAAAGCAATTCTTTTTTATTTTGAGACAAAGTCTTGCTCTGTCACCCAGGCTGCAGTGCAATGGTGTGATCTCAGCTCAATGCCATCTCCACCTCTCAGGTTCAAGTGATTCTCCTGCCTCAGCCTCCTGAGTAGCTGGGATTACAGGCGTGCACCACCACGCCCAGCTCACTTTTGTATTTTTAATAGAGACAAGGTTTCACCATGTTGGCCAGGCTGGTCTCAAACTCCTGACCTTGTGATCTGCCCACCTCGGCCTCTCAAAGTGTTGGGATTACAGGCGTGAGCCACTGCGTCTGGCCAGACCCCACTTTCTAATGTCATCACCTTGGGGGTGAGGATTTCAACACATGAACTGGGGGGCGGGGGGACAAAAACACCGAGTCCAAACTCTAAGGGGAAGGGAGAAATGCCACACTGTTCTTGGGAGTTGTCTCTGGGTCACGGGCTAAGGCTACTATTTGTACTCTTCTGAGACCTCCAAGTTGTGTGCCTTAAGCGGACAGCACGTTATCATTAGAAAAAAAGAAATGATCCTATGAAAAAAGCATTTTAACAAATAGATCATAGAAAAGAGCTAAAACCTCTAGAAAACAGGCCAGGTGCGATGGCTCACGCCTGTAATCCCAGCACTTTGGGAGGCTGAGGAGGGCAGATCACCTGAGCTCAGGAGTTTGAAACCAGCCTGGCCAACATGGTGAAACCCTGTCTCTACTAAAAACATAAAAAATTAGCCAGACATGGTGGTGTGCTCCTGTAGTCCCAGCTACTCAGGAGGCGGAGGTTATGGTGAACCAAAATTGCGCCATTGCACTCCAGCCTGGGCAGCAGAGCTGTCTCAAAATACAAAAATCCAACAATCCCCCAGAAAACATCAATTTAGGAGAAATACAAATGGGGAATACATACATATGTTCTAGGTGTGACTTCACAAGTACTTAGAAAAATGCAAGCTGTGAAACAGCAGTGGCCATTGTCTGCAGTCAAGTTGGTGAGGGTGGCGGGAAGCTAGACATTGTCATCACCGCATCACCAAGCTCCTGGGGTGGCCGCTGTGCAGTGCCAAACGCCAGCACACTAATTGGCAGAGAGAACATTTCATGGAGCAGCTTGGGATGCTCACACACAGAGCGTACCCCTCCCTGCGGGCAGACCTCTCAGCCTGCTTTCCCCAGGATTGTCCAGTTTTGAAGCTGGAATTCCCACGTCTTGGGATTGCTCTTGGGCCCCGGCAAATGCGGACCTTCACCCTGCCGTCAGAGGTGAACGAGAGCAGAAAGTCCGTCTGGAATGAAATGCCTAACTGGCATCAGCCTCTGCATTTGTTTTATATTGTTGCCATAACAAACCACAGACTGAGGCCAGCAAGGTGGCTCACGCCTGTAATCCCAGCACTTTGGGAAGATGCAGTGGGCGAATCTCTTGAGGACAGGAGTTCAAGACCAGCCTGGCCAACATGATGAAACCTTGTCTCTACTAAAAATATAACAGTTAGCTGGGCATGGTGGTATTCACCTGTAATTTCAGCTACTTGGGAGGCTGAGGTAGGAGAATTGCTTGAACCCGGGAGGCAAAGTTTGCAGTGAGCTGAGATCATGTCACTGCTCTCCAGTCTGGGCAACAGAGCAAGACTGTCTCAAAATAACAAACAAAAAAATCACAGACTTTGTGGCTTAAACCATAAAATTGTGTTACCTTACAGTTTTTGTTTTTTTTTTAAGCCTACAGCACCTAGTATTCCAAGGTGGTCTCCCATCCAATTACTAACCAGGCCTGACCCTGCTTAGCTTCCAAGATCAGATGAGATCAGGCACATTCAGGGTGGTATGGCTGTAGACTCTCCCCCCTCCCCCCCCACCCCATAGATCAGAAGCTAAACTGCAGATCTTGCCCAGACGACACCAGGTGTCAGCAGCCTGGGCTCCTTTCTGGATACTCTAGGATAGAATCCATCTCTTCTCTCTTCTCTTTCTCTTTTTGAGACAAGAGTCTTGCTCTGTTGCCCAGGCTGGAGAGCAGTGAAGCGATTACAGCTCACTGCAGCCTCGACCTCCCAGGCTCAAGTGATCATCCCACCTTGGCCACCCTAGTTGCTGGGACCACATGCAGGTGCCACCACGAATGCCCAGGCTGGTCTTGAACTCATGGCCTCAAGGGATCCCCCTACCTTGGCCTCCCAAAGTGCTGGGATTACAGGCCTGAGCCACCACGCCTGGCCTAGATTCCATTTTCTTGTCCTTTTAGGGGACTGGCAGAATTAAGTTCCTTGCTGTTGTAGGACTGGGGTATGTGTTCCCTGTGTCCTCACTGGCTCGAACCTAAGGACCATTATCAGCTTCTAGAGGCTGCTCCAAATCCTTAACTCATGGGCCCCTTCATCCATCTTTATAGGGGCCAGTTGAGCCCCTCCGGTCCTGGAACCTCTCCTGCCTCTACTCTCATTGCTACTCTGACTGACTCTTCTGCCTCCCTCTTCCACTTTGAAGGGTTGTTGTGATTAGACTGAGCCTGTGTGGACAGCCTAGAGTTCTGGGCTTGACTGTTTCCAGGGCCCTGACCTGAACCCATGGCTAGACCAGCTCCCATGACTGTGAAGGCGATCGGGTTGGCCAGGGCAGCCTGGGGGTGTGTCATCTTTCAGAAGGATGTCAGGGCTGAGACCCCTGAGGACAAAGATTCTCCCCCACAAATGTCAGGAGGGAGGTTCTCTTCGCCTTTTGAACGTTCTTGCAAAAATGCAAATACAAGGGAATTTGAAGCTCTGCAGATGTAAGGATCACCTACATCTTGGATGGAGTTAGTGTTCCAGGCAGAATATCAATGAATGCAAATTAATACAGCACCTCCTTGCTGTTGTTGAAACAATTATTCAATTATACCCGTTAAAGCCAGGTGAGGCTGACTTGATTCATACCTTACTCATGATTTATACCATCGCAATAGAGGCAGGCATAGGGAGAGAAAAACACAGCACAGGCAGTAGGAATTTCTAGCGGAAGAGCTGAGCTCGGGTCAGTAGATGGAAAATTACTTAGAGGTGATGTCAGGGGTTGGGGATTTCTGGCTAAACCCACTTCAGGATTCTTGCTGGAGTAAGGTTAGGGTAATCAGACATGCCCTGTGGGATGGTGGAGGATGGAGAACCTGATGAGAATCTCTGGTCAAACAAAGAATTGTTGCCAGTGTTCCCTTCCTCGGAGGGCTCTTCCCTGGAAGCTGCATCCCTGGTTGCAGGGTCCTCACTTTCTTCCTTCCACGCCAATGCCCCGGGCTGGTCTCTTCAGCAGCTGCCTGCCTTCCCTTCTCAGCACCTCCCTCGCATTCAGTTGTGTACTGATGCTGTGTGTTGTCTTCCCAACTAGAATGTAAACTCCCTGAGGGCAGGCACCGGATTTGAGTTCCCTGAGAACTAAGCCTAGCACAGGGCAGCGCTTCTGAGTGTTTCCTGCAGTGCAGAACTGGCTCTCGCCAAGGGAGGCTGGTGGTTGTGGATGTTATCGGGGTGGTTTAGGTCCAGGGTGAGCCTTCCACGTGGAGCCTCTGAAGGATAACACAAAAGCGTTAGGCTGCGCCAGTGCAGAAGGGTCCCGGTGGAGCCAATCCTTTCATTTGGAAACCTCACATATGGGACTCCAGAATTAAAGATGGGGCACTGGCGCATGGGCCGGGCAGGTAGGCAGCTGGCTTCTGCGGCTCCTGCTCCCCTAACACCAGCTCCACGGGAGGTGCTGTGAACTCCCTGCTGCTGTGCGATGAGGAAAATCAGAAAAATGAAGTAAGTGGTCCCCCGGCCAGGGCGGGATGAGTCTCCTGAGTCTCATTGGCCCCAAAGCCACATGGAGATTTCAAACCCTACATCTAGTTTAGAATGACTGGAAGAGCAGATAAGGACCAGCGCATGGGTCTGGGCTGAGCCTCCACCGGACTTCACTGGGGGATCCAGCGGTGGGGAGGGAGCTGGGTTGAGGAGTTCCACTTCGCCAGCCCTTGGGGGCCCTAGGCCCCTAGGCCCCTACCCTGTGAGGAGCAGGGGGTCCTGGAAGAAACCCAATTCCCACCTCTGCAGAACCAGCCAGGGAGGAACAAATGCAGTCATCCTGCCCCAGGCTTTATTTCCCCCCACACCTGTTAGGGTCAAGAGAGGCTTTTGTGCTCTAAAAGAATGAATTTCTTTAAAAATGTTAACTGTATGTTTATGCTCAATTCATAACAAAGAAGAGGCAAGGGAGAAAGAACTCTGGTGACCCATTTCCATCTCCGCCCTTCTGTGTTTCTCTTTGACCTGAGAACATGCCCCCTGATTTGCCAGCCCTGTGCTCCAATTAGGTCTAATTAGCCCTGTGCTCTAATTCTCCCTCCTGTCCCTTCCATCCCCTGCCCATTCCCAAGTTAGTTCCCATTGTTGGCAACGCACATGCAGCCAGGACGTTCTAGAGCGATTTTCCACATGAGCTCCTCTTGCCAGTAAATAGAATTTGCTTCCTTTCTAGAAGTCATTAAGCCAAAAACTACATAAACATGAAAGGCAGGAGAGAGAAATGGGAAGAGAGAGAGAGAGAGAGAAAAAAACAAAATGCCGGGACAGGATGGTCATAAACCATTTAGAGGAACTTTTTTTTTCTTCCAATTGTCCCATGTCAGTTCTTTGAAGAAATGAAGCTGTTGACCGCATAGGTCATCAGGCGACCGTTGAGGAAGGGGGTCCAGCGTTTCTATGTCTGCCTGAGAGTCCACATCTGTTCCATTTGCACAACCCACAGTACAAGTAGGTCCAAGGGTGACAATTCTTTCCTAAGCCCAGGAGAAATCAGAATTTGGGTAAGGAAGATTTGAACAATTTTGAAAAATGCAATTAATGTAAAAATAGCCACAATTGGCCGGGCATGGTGGCTCACGCCTGTAATCCCAGCACTTTAGGAGGCTGAGGCAGTTGGATCACGAGGTCGAGAGATCGAGATCATCCTGGCCAATATGGTAAAACCCCATCTCTACTAAAAATACAAAATTAGCTAGCCATGGTGGTGCGAACACCTGTAATCCCAGCTGCTCGGGAGGCTGAGGCAGGAGAATCGCTTGAACCCGGAAGGCGGAGGTTGCAGTGAGCCGAGATCACGCCACTGCACTCCAGCCTGGGCGACAGAGAGAGACATCATCTCAAAACAACAACAATAACAAAAAGAACGCTGCAATCTTGCATTTGGGAAATCAGTGCTTTTTGGTGCCTGAAAAACTTCCCTTTCTTCGCAGTCATGTTTTGGTCTTTGCTCCAGTGGCCATTTCTAGGGACAGTGGTCACATTTCTCAGACCAAAGTCTGGGGCGAGTCTGAGACTTGGGCTCACTGCGGCAGGTCTGGGCCCCGCTGGCCACAGGTTATGGCAGCCCCGGGAAACTCACGAGGATTTCCCACTCAGACCCAGCACTTGGGGACCCTGTGTCCTGTGAGATTGTCTTCCCTCTCTTCGTTCCCCCACCCACTTTGACCCCCAGAGCTTTTTCAGAGCAAAGCACATTTCCTGATGGTGGTTTTCCTGCCTGAGCTGCCCCCAAGAGGGTCAGTGCTCCTCCTAAGAGGAACAGTTCTTGTCAACTATTTCTCCATTGATTTTTTTTTTTTTTTTTTTTTTTTTGAGACGGAGTTTTGCTGTGTTGCCCAGGCTAGAGTGCAATCTCCGCTCACTGCAACCTCTGCCTCTGGGGTTCAAGTGTTTCTCCTGCCTCAGCCTCCCGAGTAGATGGGATTACAGGCATGCACCACCACACCCAGCTAATTTTTTGTATTTTTAGTAAAGACGGGGTTTCACCATGTTGGTCAAGCTGGTCTCAGAATCCTGACCTCGTGATCCACCTGCCTCGGCCTCCCAAAGGGCTGGGATGACAGGTGTGAGCCACCGCGCCCGGCCTCTTCATGTATCTTTGGAAGCCCAGGTATATAAATGCAATATTATGGCTACTTTGAAATTGTTTATGCTGGGCATGGTAGCTCACACCTGTCATCCCAGCACTTTGGGAGGCTGAGGCGTGTGGATCATGAGGTCAAGTGATCGAGACCAGCCTTTCCAACATGGCGAAACCCCATCTCTACTAAAAATACAAAAAATTAGCTGGGCTTGGTGGTGGATGCCTATAATCCCAGCTACTTGGGAGGCTGAAGCAGGAGAATCACTTGAACCCAGAAGGCGGAGGTTGCAGTGAACCGAGATTGTGCCACTGCACTCCAGCCTGGGCAACAGTGAGACTCCGTCTCAAAAAAAAAAATATTGTTTAATTGTAGTTGTTTTGGGGTTCTTTTTTTTTTTTTTTCTTCTGGAGACAGAGTCTTTTTTTTTTTTTCTTCTGGAGACAGAGTCTCTGTTGTCCAGGCTGGAGTGCAATGGTGCAATCTTGGCTCACTGCAGCCTTGACCTCTGGGGCTCAAGTAATCCACCCACCTCAGCCCTCCTGAGTAGCTGGAATTATAAGCACATACCCAAAAGAATACAAAAAAATGGACCCAATTAATTTTGTATATTCTTTGTGTTTTTTTTGGTACAAACAGGATTTTGCTATGTTGCCAGGCTGGTCTTGAACTCCTGGGCTCAAGTGATCCTTCTACCTCGGCCTCCCAAAGTGTTAGGATTATAGGTGTGAGCCATGGTGCCAAGCCTATTTTTTCATTGTGTAAATCTTACTTACCAGAATTCTGATTTCTCCTGGGCTTAGAAAAAACTCTTGTAGCCCTTGGACCTGTTTGAACTGTGGGATTATAAGCCAAGTATTTGGGGACTCGGACTAAGTCAGTGGGAAAAGCACAGAGGCATCCACTGAGCCTGCTGACACACACAGCAAGGTTCCGATGGGTTTTGTTTTGGCAAAGCACAGGTTCTCTTGCTCCAAAAGGAGCCCGTTCTGTCCACGGCCACAGGCTGGGGAAGGGAAGGGGACTCTGGTGAAGAAGTCTCCTTCTCCTTTCTCCCCAGCTCCTGTACATGTGTGGGGGCCTCCTGGAGCGGCCCCTGATTCTCACTGAGATGGTGCTCAGGTATTCAGTCATGCTGGAGCTGTTTGACGCTGAGCTGGACAACGCCAAGATCTTGTATGATGCCCAGATGGCGGCCTCTGAGGAGGGGAACATCCCCCCCATCCATAAAAACATGCCTCCTGTGGCCGGCCAGCTCAAGTGGAGCCTGGAGCTGCAGGAGAGGCTGGAGGTGTCCATGAAACACCTGAAGTACATCGAGCACCCGTGAGTCCCAGCCCTGGCCAGGGGCAGGTGGGGCCAGACACCCTGCCTCCATGGTGTGGGAGAGGGAGAGAAGATGTTCCAGCCCTGGGCTGCGCCACCCCTCCTGTCCACCAAACCGTTACCTCCCTTTTCCCCTTTGGAGAAAAGGCCATGGGGAGGATAGGCTACTCTGCTTTGGCCTTCTTGGGTGTGAGATGTCACCTGGACATCCAGACAGAGGTGATGGGTGGGCAGGTGGATACGGAAGTCCGGAAGTCATGAGACAGGCTGGGGTTGGGGATGTAAATGTGGGAGCATCCATGCATAGATGGTACTTGTAGGCGTGACACTGGGTGATATCCCACCTCATTCAGTTGAGCAAAAGCCCGGAAGAGACCCCATCCGATCTGCCCTCCTACCCTGAATGCCTTCTTGATGGGAGCGCCCAGGGTCAACCTGGCTGATTCCCCTGAGCACTTGCCCATCAGCCTGGTAGATGTGAAGACCACCCAGGCAGGAACAGGCCGAGGCTGTGTATGCAGTCGGCTGAGGTACTATGGCGTGTACTTGGCCGAGGCTCCTGGACAGCCAGGGACTGAGGAGGCTTCGTGGGGGACGCAGGGATGGCTGCTGGGGAGCCCCGGCTGGAGGCCTCGGCCTGGGGAGGCCGGTGCAGCCGACCAGGAGTGGGGCTTGTCTTCCAGTCGTTTGGGGGGAATATTTGCTTTCATCTGGTTGGCCCCAGGTTGAAAGGGAGAGCAAAAGTTGTAGCGGGCACAGCCCTCACTCGTCCAGGGCTGCCTGTGGGGAGCTGGGTGCTGCGTGGGCTCTGTTTTGGCCTCCTGGGCCGGTGGCTGCAGACTGCAGGTCAGAGTTCTGTTTGAACATTTGCTCTGGCCACTGCTTGTTTGGTTTTTCAGTCTGTGAGCTTTGAGTCAATGAATGGCCGGCCGTTTCGGCACCACAGATCAGGCAGCAGCCATGAGACGCGTAGGAGAGGCCCCCCGATGTCCAGTGGGGCCCCACCTTCCCGCTCAATTCCAGGGTCATGTCCGGTGTGGAGGCCAAGCTGATATATGAGAAGTATGATGAGATGATGGAGCTGCTGAGGCGCCACCGTGAGAAGGTCTACCAGCAGTGGGTGGTGGGCGTGGACCAGGACTGCCACTTCAACCTGGGGCAGCCGCTGATTCTGCGGGACGCTGCCAGCAACCTCATCCATGTCAACTTCAGCAAAGCGGTGGGTGCCAGGAGTGGGGACCGTGTCACAGGCTCCCCCTGGGAGCTGGGGGAGGGGCTGCTAAGGCCCCCTCAGCACAGAGTTATGGAGGTCGATGTTTATATCATGGTTAGCCAAAAGCTTTACTTCCTTTTCTTTCGTTCTTTATTTTTTTGAGATGGAGTCTTGCTCTGTTGCCCAAGTTGGAGTGCCGTGGTGCTATCTGGCTCACCGCAACCTCTGCCTCCTGGGTTCAAGCGATTCTCCTGTCTCTGCCTCTTGAGTTGCTAGAATTACAGGCACCTGCCACTATGCCCAGCTAATTTTTGTATTTTTAGTAGAGACCGGGTTTCTCCATGTTGGACAGACTGGTCACAAACTCCTGATCTCAGGTGATCCACCCGCCTTGGCCTCTCAAAGTGCTGGCATGACAGGTGTGAGCCGCCACGCCCAGCCCTAAAGCTTTACTTTCTAAGTATGTCCAGGGTGTTTTTAAGACACGAGGCAAAGCAGGAGCATCTTTGACAAGAGCTTCAATGAGTGTCTTCAATGAAAGTGTTCCTGAGGAAACATCGTTTTGAAATTGAAAAAAAAAAAGTTTGCCGAATCTAGACAAATGCACTGGCTGGTCAAGGCAGGCACGCTGGGGAGAATCCACGCTCGTGGGCCGTGGGCTGTGGGTTCCATGGATAAAACCCAGAAAGTTCAGACAGAGGATGGAACAGAATTCCTACAAGCACTGCCCCTAGAGCTGCCCAGTCTGCAGCCGGGAGGGCAGGGAAACCAGAGATGTGGTTCTTTGGAAATCTTCCCATTCACTAAAATTCATTCTTTAATTCTCTGAATACTGAGTACCTACTGTGTGTCTGTGCTTGGGATAAATTCATGAGCCAGAGAGCCAGAGATCTCTGTCTGTCTTGCCCTCCTGGCACTGACCTCCTAGCAGGGGGTGGGAAGGATGATCAGTTAGCATTCATGGGGAGCTGAGTGTATAATACAGTAGAAGGTGGAATGAGTTCTGCTGAAGGAAGGGCGGGGTAGGGGTGGAGCGGGGTAAGAAGATCAGTAGAGCTGGTGGAAGGGGCAGGTACAATCCTAGATGTGAGCAGAGACTTGTGGGAGGTCAGAATGCCACCAAGCAGAGAGGGAGGAGACAGCCTTGGAGCAGAGTCCACAGCTGAAGCCAAGGCCAGGAGCAGCAAGGAGGCCAGTAGGGCAGGGGAGTGGGCAGAGGGGAGGTCACAGGAGAGGAGGTGACAGGTGACAAGGAAGGGCCCCATGGACCACAGAGGGACTTGGGGTTTGGTTTGAGCAAGATGGCACCCACCACAGGGTTTCAGGCAGAGTCGTGCCTCTATTAGGTTTCTGTTTGTAAGGGATCCCTCTCCATGCTGTGCGGTACGTAGATCGAAGGGAGCTGGGGCTGTGGGAAAGAGCAGGAAAATCAGTTAAGAGCCTCTTGCCACAATCCAGGCAAGAGATGACAGCTAGGAGGTGGGGACTGGAACCAGAGTGGCAGCAGTGAAGATGGTGATGAATGACTGGACTTGATCATAGTGCCATGGAGACTCCTGGTGGGTTGGAAATGGAACATGATTGGAAGAAGGGAGTCAGCCCCAGGGTTTTGGGATCAGGTGACTAGAAGGGGAGAACTGCCATCAGCCAAGAGGGCAGCTGGAGGTGGAAGGTGGGGCAGGCCACGGGGGAGGATGAGCTACTCTGCTTTGGCCTTGTTGGGTGTGAGATGTCACCTGGACATCCAGACAGAGGAGCTGAGTAGACAGGTGGAAGTCTGGAAGTCACGAGGTTGGGCTTGGAGACATAAATGTAGGAGCCATCCACACATAGATGGTACTTGTAGGCGTGACACTGGGTGACATCCCATTTCATTCTGTGGCGATGACAGATGGGCTGGCTGGTCAAGGCAGCCATGACATTGGATGACATCACACCTCATTCAACTGAGAGTCAATTGAGAAGGACCAAGCTCTGTGGCTCCCCATCATGGACATCTTGAGATGATCGAAAGAGACTAATAATGGTGACCAGGCATGTCTAGTGTCCTGGAAGCCAGGAGGACACTGTGTACCCAGGAGGAAAGGGTGTCCGCTGCTGGGGGATCCCATGAGATGAGGCCCAAGACTTGACCCGTGGATTCCGCAGCTGGGAGGTTGTCTCAACTTTGAGAATAGCTTTGCAGGCAGTAGTACTGCTGGAAGGGATGTCTCTGTTGTTGATCTCTTGAGTCATAACTGGCTGGGAGGAGAGAGAGGAGAGAAGGTCAGATCCTAGGGAGAACACAAGAAAAGCCCTGAAGTCTTACTCCAAACCATCTGCGGGTAGTGGGGAGGAGAGGACAGAGATAAGAAAATTAGGATGATGTCATCCACCCATGAGGGTGCTGTTAGTGCTTTTTAGCTCTGTATCAGCCATCAGGGTGAAAATGTCCTGGTCCTGCCCGCATCCCTGCCTCCCACCCACTTTGAGGTCCCTCAGGCTGTCAGAACATCCCAGGAGCAGACGCTCATGTCTGTTGAACACTGCACCGTTGATGTGACCTGCTCACATGTTCTTTGATCTTCATTCGTCATTCAGTTGGTAGCAGTTCTGAGAGAAGTCAAGTATTTGAATTTCCAGCAACAAAAAGAGATTCCAGATAGTGCGGAGAGTCTGTTCTCAGAGAACGAAACCTTCCGGAAGTTTGTGGGCAACTTGGAACTCGTCGTTGGCTGGTATAATGAGGTGAGTTGGTGCTTTGTTTTTTTTTTTTTTTTGGCCAAGTTTTAGTTTTTGTTTATAACTTATGCTAGTGTAAGATCTCTAAGTGGAGCAGAGCGAAATGAGTGTCTTTTAATATTCACACGTGGTTCAAGCCTCTCTTCATTATCCATGCAAACAGCAGCAAAGATAGTGATGACCCACAGCAGCTGGTGATGGGTATGTTATTCCTCCTGGACTTTGGCTTATGTTACATGATTTTTTTTTTTTAAGACAGTCTCACTCTGTCTCCCAGGCCGGAGTACAGTGGCACAATCTCAGCTCACTGTAACCGCTGCCTCCTGAATTCAAGCAATTCTCCTGACTCAGCCTCCTGAGTAGCTGGGATTACAGGCGAGCACCACCACACCCAGCTGGTGATGGTAAAAATACAAATAATTTTTTGGGAATGATCCAAGATGGCCGATCAATAACAGCTCAGGATTGCAGCTCTCAGTCAAAGCGCAGAGAACTTGAGGACGCCACACTTTCAGACAAATTCTGGTCGCTCACGGAGCAGAAGATCCCCAGTGGAAGAACCACACGGGCCGCCAGCGTGACTCTTGTGGCTGGCGCAGCGGCTTCGCCGGCATCTCGGTGCAGCAGCTCTCGGAGCAGAGTAAACAGGGCCAGCTCCCCTTCTGACCGAGGTTTGGAGGACCCACATGGGTCCCCAGCACGACTCCTGAGACCGGCACAGCGGCTGTGACGGCACCTCAGCGCGGCAGCTCTAGGAACAGAGTAAACGAGACTGGTTCCCCTTCTGACCGAGGTTTGGAGCCCAGGGAAGGCAGAGTCACCCATTATGGACACAAGAAGGAAGCCAGACAGGAGAATCCTGGGCAGAAAAGCACCATCAGTCTTAACGCCGCTGCTCTGGCCCTGGGAACGAACAACTTGGACGTCCAATCAAGAGACCTAATCTGAAAGTTGGTAATTTCAAAGACGACAGGAGGATAAATTTACAATGATGGGAAGAAACCAGCGTAAAAAGGCTGAGAATACTCAAAATCAGAATGCCTCTCCCTCTAAAGATGATCACAGTTCCACATCAACAATGGAACAAGGCTTGATGGAGAAAGAGCTCATCCCAATGACAGAATCACTCTTCAAGGAATGGATAATAAGAAACTTCTGTGAGTTAAAAGAACATGTTGTAGCCCAACGTAAAGAAACTGGGAACTTTGAAAAAAGGTTTGACGAAATCCTATTGAGAATAGACAACTTAGAGAGGAATATAAGTGAATTAATGGAACTGAAGAATACAATACAGGAACTCCGAGAAGTATGCACAGGTTTAAACACTCGAATTGTTCAAGCAGAAGAAAGGATAACAGAGGTCAAAGTCCAACTTAATGAAAGAAAACAAGAAGACAAGATTAGAGATAAAAGGATAAAAAGGAATGAGCAAAGTCTCCAAGAAATGTGGGACTATGTGAAAAGACCAAATTTACGTTTGATAGGTGTACCTGAATGCGACGGAGAGAATGAATCCAAGCTGGAAAATACCCTTCAGGATATTATTCAGGAAAATTTTCCTGAACTAGCAAAGCAGGTCAATATTCAACCCCAGGTAATACAGAGAACACCACAAAGATATTCCTCAAGAAGAGCAATCCCAAGGCACATAATTGTTAGATTCATCAGGGTTGACACGAAGGAGAAAATACTAAGGGCAGCCAGAGAGAAAGGTCAGGTTACCCACAAAGGCAAGCCTATCAGACTTAGAGCAGATCTCTCAGCAGAAACTCTACAGGCCAGAAGAGAGTGGGGGCCAATATTCAACATCCTCAAAGAACAGAATCTTCAGCCCAAAATTTCATATCCAGCCAAACTAAGCTTCACAACTGAAGAAAAAATAAAATCTTTTATGAACAAGCAAACTCAGAGATTTTATTACCACCAGGCCTGCTTTACAAGAGCTTCTGAAAGAGGCATTACACACAGAAAGAAACAACCAGTATTAGCCTTACTAAAAATATACCAAAAAGTAAAGAGCACCAACATAAAGAAGAATTTACACCAACAAATGGATAAAACAGCCAGTCAACATCAAATGGCAGTAACCCTAAATTTAAATCGACTAAATCCCCCAATCAAAAGACACAGCCAAAAACCCAACGGCATGTTACATCCAGACCTGTTTCACATGCAAGGATACACAAAGACTCAAAACAAAGGGATGGAGAAAGATTTACCAACCAAATGGAGAGCATAAATAAATAAATAAATAAATAAATAGCAGGAGTTGCAATTCTCGTAGCAGATAAAATAGATTTTAAAGCAACAAAGATATAGTGGTAAAAGGATCAATGCAACAACAAGAGCTAACGATCCTAATACCCAGATACGAGACTTAGATTCAATGAGACAGAAAATTAATAAGGATATCAAGGACTCGAACTCAGATCCGGAACAAGTAAACTTAATAAATATTTATAGAGCTCTCCACTTCAAATACATAAAATATACATTCTTGTCAATATTACATCACACTTACTCATAGGTTTAAATGAAACATTGATTGGCCATTATTAATACCCATTTTTTTTTTCAGAATAAAGCAATATTTCCGTTCACCCTCCCTCTCTTCCTCTTTCTTTCTCTCCTTTACTCATTTTTTTTTCTTTCCTTCTCTCAAAAAAAGAAATCAACTTGCAAACCTCTAGATCCAGGTCAGCAATGTCTCTCTCATTGCTTGAATTCCTTCCTTCCCTTCCCTCCCTCCCTCCCTCCCTCCCTCCCCTCCCTCCCTCCCTCCCTCCCTCCCCCCCGCCCTCCCCCCCGCCCCTTCCTCCCTTCCTTTCTTCCTCCCTTCCTCCTTCCCTCCCTAAAAAAAAAAAATAATAATACAAATAATTTTTTATTTTTGGTAGAGACAGGGTTTTACCACATTGGCCAGGCTACTCTTGAACTCCTGACCCCAGGTGATCTGCCTGCCTTGGCCTCCCAAAGTGCTGGGATTACAGATGTGAGCCGCTGTGCCTGGCCAATTACATGATTCTTTATAGATCCCTTTATCCTCCTGAATATATTTTGGATAATATTAAAGTCATTCAACATTGCTTCCATGATTTCCATTAAAGTGAGGAGGACAGGATGGGCATTTCCTGGAATCCAGAATAGCATTATCACAAGGAAGCTGTGTGCGAGGGGCTGGAAGGTGGCGCTCCCCGGTTCAAGAACTTCTTTTGTCTTGACTCCTGACATCCATCTGATCTAGGGACTTGACACAGTAATCACAAGAGGCTGATTGTGGAAGAACTTCCCCGTAATTCTTGGAGGTGGGGGGTGGTCCCATCTAGCAACACAGAGCTTGTTCAGAGCGTCTCCTTGCTGGCACGAGAGCCTGGAAACCGAGTGAGGAACCAGAGGGAATAACCTCATCCGTGTTCTTTTTTGTCTGTTTGCTTCCACTCGGCCAATTATTTCGAGTTAATCCACATTGCCGCATGCAGCGGTGTTCTTCTTTTTAAATCTCTGAGTCAGTTTTACGGTGGAGAAGCAATGTGTTGTATGGGTGTAGCACTATTTATCCGTTCCTCTGTTGATGGACACGTGGGTTGTTTTCAGTTTTGGCTTTTACAAGTAACGCTGCTGAAGACATCCCTGTGCAATCAGAAGGGGCCCGGGGCCCGGAGAGTGTGGCCGTGGGGCTCAGTGAGCAGCCACTGGGCCTGTTTTCCTTCTACACACCCTTTCTTATGGACTCCTCTCATAGATCCTGGGAAAGGTGACCATTTGTACCACACAACCTTGACCCCACTCCAAGCTGCAGCAGAGCAGGGCCAACGTGGACACTGTTCATTTCCTGTTGCTGCTGTAACGAATCACCACAAACTGAGTGGCTTCAAATAGCACATACTTCTTGCCCTCTAGTTCTGGAGGTCAGAAGTCCTGAATCTGTTTCATTCTGCTGGAGACAAGGCATCAGCTGGGTGCCTCCTCCTGGAGGGTCAAGGGGATATCTGTTTCCTGGTCTTTTCCAGCGTCAAGAGGGTACACCTTCCTGGGCTCATGACTATTTTATTAGTCAGTTCTCCAGAGAAACAGAACCAGTGAGATAGATAGATGGAGGGAGGAAGGGAAGGAGGGAGGGAGGAAGGGATAGATAGGTAGATAGGTAGATAGGCAAGCAGGTAGATGTATATGGACGGATGAATGGATAGATAGCTATAGATGGATGGATAGACAGATACAGATATAGACATGTCTATTTGGAGATTTATCGTGAGGAATTGCCTCATGCAGTTGTGGAGGTTAAGAAGTCTTACAGCCTGGCGTCTGCAAGTTGGAAACTTGGGAGAGTAGGTGGTATCACTCACCCTGAGTCCAAAGCCTGAGAACCAGGGGAACTGATGGTGTAAATCGCAGCCCAAAGGCCGAAGAAGATGAGATGGCCCAGCTCAGGCCACGAGGCGGAAACAAAGCCATGAATTCTTGTCTCCTCCACCTTTTGTTCTGTTCAGACCCTCAGTGATTGGACGAGACCCACCCATGTTGGTCTGCTTTCCTGAGGCCACCAATTCCAAGGCTATCTCATCCAGAAACACCCTCACGCGCACCCCAGCAACCATGTTCAATCTGGGCACCCTGTGGCGCAGTACTGTTGACAGAATCAATCCTCGTGGCCATATTATTTCGTGTTCGAAGCGCACCACTCCAGCTTCTGCTTCCGTCATCACACTGATGCCTTCTCTTTTGACCTTCTTGCCTACCTTTTTTTTTTTAGACAGTCTTGCTCTGTCACCCAGGCTAGAGTGTGGTGGTGTGATCTTGGCTCACTACCACCTCCACCTCCTGGGTTCAAGTGATTCTTCTGCCTCAGCCTCCCGAGTAGCTGGGATTACCAGTGTCCATGACCATGCCCTGCTAATTTTTGTATTTTTAGTACAGATGGGGTTTTACCATGTTGGCCAGGCTGGTCTCGAACTCCTGACCTCAGGCAATCCGCCCACCATGGCCTCCCAAAGTGCTGGCATTACAGGTGTGAGCCACGGTGCCTGGCTTTGCCTCCCTCTTACAAGAATTCTTGAGATTGCCTTTGGCCTCCCTGGCCAATCCTGTGCACCCACATATTCAGCCCCCATCAAGATCCTGAGACAATCACCCCTGCGAAGTCTCTTTGCCATGTAAGGTTATGGTCACAGCTTCCAGGGATCAGAGTGTGGACATCTTTGGGAGCCATAATTTCTCCTCCTGTAGACCTAATCCAACAGGGGCCAACGAGATTCCCTCTCTTTCAAATCATGGGAATTTGGAATTGGGGCCCAGAGAGGATGCATCAGTCAGATGCTGGTGAGCACAGGAGTGAATTGTACAGTCAGCCTCAGCCTCATCCACACCAGAGCCATGGAGGAGCAGAAAAACACAAGTGAGCAGGAATGCAGGCTGCAAGAGGAATGGGGTAGGTGGCCTGAGAGGTGCGGGTAAGGGACAGACCCCAAGGGATGGAGGAGGAGCCCTCACGTGAGCTTTCTAACATGGGCTGTTGAGCAGTAATCAGCAGGCTAGTTTAAATGGATCTCACCCGCATCAGCTGTGTTCACTCTGGCAATTAGAGTCATGATATTTAGCTGCTTTTCTGGGCTAGTTACAGTGAGACAGTACGTTGCGCTCCTGAGTATCTGTGTAAGTTGTGGGCAAACCCGAAGCCCAGGATTCACACAGGCAGAAGCACTCTGCTCCCCAGCAGCCCCAGCAGGGCTCCCTGGATTCTGATCACCAGGCAGCCCTACTATCTTTATCCACGGTCCATTCATTAGAAACACTATGCCTTTTTCCAGCTGGCTAATGAGTTCACATTCTCTGTAGGGACATGGATGAATCTGAAAACCATCATTCTCAGCAAACTGACACAACAAGCAAATACTGCATGTTTGCACTCATAGGCGGGTGTTGAACAATAAGAGCATGAACACAGGAAGGGGAGCATCACTCACTGGGGTCTGTTGGTCGGGGGAGCTAGGGGAGGGACAGCTGTGGGTGGGGAGGTTGGGAAGGGATAATGTGGGGAGAAATGTCAGATATAGGTGACGGGGTGATGGAGGCATCAAACCACCTTGCCATGTGTGTACCTATGCAACAATCCTGCATGATCTGCACATGTACCCCAGAACCTAAAGTACAGTTTTAAATTCCATCTAAAGAGCTCCCTTCATGGACTTCAGGTGAGGTAGGAACACCGTGATTTAGTCAGTCACACGCTAAAGAGGTGTGTTCTGAGATTCTCTCACGTAGGGTGTAGTCTCAGAGCAAAGCTCCGTGATTGGGAAGAGGCCACTGTCCTTGTCATTAACAACCCAACCCTGTGGGCAGAATCCTGCTACCCGTCCCCTTGCTTTGTAATCTTGTCGATGCATCCTTGTCTTCCGTCTGGTTTTCAGCCAGTGACTGCCCTTACACTCCATTTCTCTGCCCTACCTATTCTAAAAGTTAACGGTCAGAAAACATTAGAACGCATGGGTGTGGGTGCGCTGTTTAACGTATCAAAGTGGGCCAGGCGCAGTGGTTCATCACTGTCATCCCAGCACTTTGGGAGGCTGAGGCAGGTGGATCGCTTGAGGTCAGGAGTTTGAGACCAGCCTGACCAACACGGTGAAACCCCACCTCTACTAAAAATACAAACTTAGCTGGGCATGGTGGTGGGCCCCTGTAGTCCCAGCTACCCAGGAAGCTGAGACAGAAAAATCGTTTTAACCTGGGAGGCAGAGATTGCAGTGAGCTAAGGTCATGCCACTGCACTCCAGCATGGGTGGCAGATTGAGACTCCGTCTCAAAAAAAAAAGTACCAAAATGTATGTAAAGAATGATTGTGAAAGACAGATCGTCAGCGTGTAGTTCGTGCTTCTGATTCCATACTACACGTAGCCGCGTCCTGAAGTTGTAAAACAGGCGTTGCTTGCTACAGTAGATTCCTGGGCTCAAGTGGTGCTTTGTATTTAAGGGAATCATTTATAAAAACTCCCTTGTTTGTTCTGTTCTGTAAATTCAGGTTTTCAAGCGTTAATTTCTTAGAGTTGTGCAAACTGCATTAAAACTCTATAGAGCCTATACTGTTTTTATCTTATTTTATTTTATTTTGGGGACAGAGTCTCTGTTGCCAGGCTGGAGTGCAGTGGTGCGATCTTGGTTCACTGCAACCTCTACCTCCTGGGTTCAAGCGATTCTTGTGCCTCAGCCTCCCGAGTAGGTGGGATTACAGGCGCACACCACCACACAGGGCTAATTTTTGTATTTTTAGAAGAGACAAGATTTCACCATGTTGGCCAGGTTGGTGTTGAACTCCTGTGATCCGCCAGCCTTGGCCACCCAAAGTGAGAACCCACACTACTGTTACACTGATCCGTTAATGACTTGAATAGCTTCTCTGCAGCTCCTGGGTTTTCTGTTGCATAACTAGACTTCGGGCTTTAGGCTGGGCACCGCTGATGCACACCTGTAATCCGAGGACTTTGGGAAACTGAGGTGGGAAGATGGCTTGAGCTCAGGAGTTTGAGACCTGCCTGGGCAACATAGCAAGACTCCATCTGTACATTTTATAAAATAGAAAAAAAGATTTTGAGCTTTAGATTCATGGCCAGGGGAAAGGGTCCGAGCCCAGAAATGCTCAGTGATCCGTGTGTATTTCTGTGGCTTAGAATCATAAAAAGAAACCAAATACAAAAAGTTTGGGATTATATACCAAGGACTTATATATTAAAAGTAATGGTAAAGATGGCAATTACTTTCGCACCAACCTGTACATAGTTAATTCCTAATTAGCCATGGTATAGGCTAGAAAGAGATAGGAATACTGTAACATAAAAACAGTAACCGTGTACATAAATCCTCAGTGATAGAAGTCATTCTAAAAGTTGGAGTGTCCTGAAATATGATTTCCAAACAAAAAACATTAATCATCATTGGCTTGGTTGGTGTATTAGGCTGTTATTATATTGCTGTAAAGAAATAACTGACTCCTATAATCCCAGCACTTTGGGAGGGTGAGGTGGGCGGATCACTTGAGGTCAGGAGTTCAAGACCAGCCTAGCCAACATGGTGAAACCCCGTGTCTACTAAAAGTACAAAAATTAGCCAGGTGTGGTGGCGAGTGCCTATAGTCCCAGTTACTGGGGAGGCTGAGGTAGGAGAATTGCTTGAACCTGGGAGGCAGAGGGTGCAGTGAGCCGAGATCACATCATTGCACTTGAGCCTGGGTAACAGAGCAAGACTTTATCTGAAGAAAAAAAAAATAAGACTGGGTAATTTATAAAGAAAAGAGTTTTAACTGGCTCATGGCTCTGCAGGCTGCGCAGGAGCATAGTAGCTTCTGTTTCTGAGGGGACCTCAGGAAACTTGGAGGGTGGCAGAAGGGGAAGGGGAAGCAGGAGCCAGGATCGAGAGAGGTGGGGGAGGCGCTACCCACGTTGAAAAACCAGATTGCACGAGAACTCATTTGCAATCCCAAGGACGGCATCGGGGTGGTGCTGAACGATTCGCGAGGTCATCGTCCCCGCCATCCAGTCACCTCCCATGAGGCCCCACCTCCAAACCTGAGGATCATAATTCAACGTGAGACCTGAGTGGGGTCTCCAGTTGGTACTGAGGAGTAAAAGTCCTTATCAGAGAACAATTTAACATCTGGTTGGGTTCAGAACAAAACCTGTAACCTCTGTTTTGCAGATAAAGACTACAGGGAAGGCAGTAGAGTATCTACTAATCAAGTCAGAATTGGAAGCAATCGATGTCAAATTATCGCGCGCTGAAACGACATTATTCTGGAATGGCGAAGGTGCGGCACGTGGGCGGGGGGGTACATTCCTCCCGCCTCATGTTAAACTTGGGGGCCCGACCTGCCCAGCATCTGTCCCCAAACACTGCTGGAGTGACCACTTCTGCCTCCTGGCTGCATGGATCTGCTTTATGAGGGGGCTAAAGGAGAGTTACTTCCACCTGCTCGCCCAGGCCAACAAAAGCCCATTTGTGTCATTTACAAATGGAATCAGGCAAAGACTCCCTGGGTTCCAAGGGGTTCCAACGCCCGGGGGTTCCAAAATTCCCAGACTGGGCTTGCTGGAGGCCCGGTTTCCGCTGCAGGTTTACGGAGCACGCACAGAGTGTGCACAGCTGGTGAGCAGAGCTAGTGCACATCTCAGCTAACTCGGGGCAGGTGTCAGGAAAGTAGAAGGAAGTGTAGCCACGAGTTTCCTTCTTCCCTTCATTCCACCACTGGAGAAGGCAGAAGACCCCTGGCTCCACCTCTCATGCTCCCAGAGGTGGAAGCTTTTAACATGAGGAGTTTGGGGCTCCTACGTGGGGTGAAGGGGCCATGTATTGTCCAAACCCTATGTCCAAAGGGACACTACTACATTTGTGATTCCTTGCCATTTCATTTCAGAGAATGCTCAACGATTTCTTCTGGGAATCATGTTCCAGAATAGGAGTATTTTCCCAGGGCTTTGTAACGATGCGTGTTAAGCCAACCCAGGAAAAGTGTTTATCCTGCTGAATTGTTCATTTGTGAGATTCCTTTATGCTTCCATTGTAGGTGTGTTTCAATACATTCAGGAGATGCGAGAAATTCTGCACAACCTGCAGAGCAGGATGCAAAAAGCGAAACAAAATATAGAAGGAATTTCCCAGGCTATGCAGGTAAGCAAGGGGCGGAGCAAAGAGCAGGGCTCTGAGGGGCCTGGGGCTGCCCTGGAGCAAGCCAGGCTGTGAAGAGAGGCCATGGAAAGTGCTGTGATGTGTGGTGGAGTGGGGGTGGGGGCACTGGGAGCCGCTGTGCCCTGCTCTCCACTGGTAGGATATTGGAGTGGTCCCAGGGTACAAAGAGCCCAGTTGCTCTGTGGGATTCAGTTCTGCTCCACTCTGCTGAGCTCTGCAAGGCCCTCTCTGTGCCAGGCCAGTGCCAGGAGTAAGGGGTGCAAAGAGATCCACCAAGACTCACCCCTACTGGGAACAAGTCCATTGCTGAGTACAGAAGTGGGACAGTTGTAATTCGAGCCCCTTCCAGAGCCCCGGGGGAAATCCTTTGCTGGCCTTCTCGGTGATCTGGTCTGTCTGTCATGCTCTAATTTGCAAAAACACTTGCAGCAATATCGCCCAAAGGAAGTTTTAAGAAATTTCTCCTCTTGTTAATTTGCAACGTCTACTATGGAACTCTCTTTCTTTCCTTCTTTTTGTTGGAGACAGAGTCTCATTCTGTTGCAGCTGGAATGCAGTGGCGCCATCTTGGCTCACTGCAACCTCTGCCTCCTGGGTTCAAGTGATCCTTGTGTCTCAGCTTCCCCAGTAGCTGGGACTAGAGGTGTGCACTACTATGCTCAGCTAATTTTTTCTATTTTTAGTAGAGATGGAGTTCCATCATGTTGCCCAGGGCGATCTCAAACTCCTGAGCTCAGGCAATTTGCCTGCTTTGGCTTCCCAAAGTGGTAGGATTACAGGTGTGAGCTTCTGCGCCTGGCAAACTCATGGTAATTTCAGCACTTCTGTAAAGCTCTCATCTCCAAATTCCATTGCATTCTGAGGTGTGGGGGTCAGGGCCCCTACACATAGATTTGGGGGGCACAGTTCAGCCCCTGCCAGCCCTGCCTCCTGTCCACCAGTGCTGGAGAGGCTGGTGACGCTCTGGGTCCTTCCTTTGTGAGCCTGTTCTGTCTGTGGTGTGTGGAGTTTTTCGTTATCTTTAGGGTCCGGAAAATGTCACCAAGGTGTCCAGACGTGTGCCTCCTTGTGTTAATGTTCCCTGGGCATCATGATGTTCTTCCAGCCTGGTGACAGCGTTGGCTCGCCAGTTCATGGGCATGGTGTCACTCCTCCTCCCCCTCCTCCCCCTCCACCTCCCCGTCTGCTGTGGAGCACAGACCGTCTCCCCAGCATCTCTGGTCTGGGAGCCAGGTGTCTCATCTGTCTCTGCATGTGTGGCTTCTCCGTCTCTCCACTTTGTTTCATGCCGAGGGGTTTCTGTCCTTTCCATCGCTGGCAGTGCTCACTCAGCCTCCTCTGTGACTGTTCTCTCTCTCCTCTACGGAGCTGTTAAATCCAGAAACCAGATCCTTCAAACCCCACGGGCTTCTGAATCTTTGGTAGGGGCCGCAGCAGGTGCAGGGTCTCAGAGGGTTGGCTGCAGGCTCTTGTCAGTGGGCAGCGAGCAGGAGATGGGAGCAGGACCACTCTGGAGGCAGATCCTGTGGAGATTCCTGCCACTGCTGAGGCCCCAGTTTGCCCGCTGCCCACCACAGAGGCCCAGGGTGGCACTTTCTCTCCATATGAGACCTGAGGCCTTAAGTAAACCTCCCTTTACCTGGGCTAGCTTGTTTGCACCAGAAGTTCTTGACTGAACCACAAAGTATTTGCTTTCTCCTGGTGCTATGCTGAAATGCTGGAGGTCAGTAGCTGGGTCTCTGGGCACCAAGGAAGGAATGATCTGTTGGCTGGTTCTGAGGTTGTTGGGTTCAGGGGTACATTTTGATGAAGTTCACCTCTGCAACAGAAAAGCAAAGGTGACCTCTGAGGAGGGAAGGCACACACCTGGGCCCACTGTCCTGGTCATTTCAGGTGGCTACAAGAAAATACTGCAGACTCAGTTCCTGGTGAGGGGTTTGTTGCTGGTGTGCAGATGGCCGCCTTCTCCATGTGCCTCATGTAGTTGAGAGGGAGGACACTCTGGTCCTCCCTCTTTCTCTGCTTAAAGGATACTAATCTCTTTGTGGGGGCCTTGCTCTCATGATCTTGTCTAAACCCAAGCACCTCCCAAGAGCCCTGCCTCCTCCTGGGGCTTGAATACGTGAATTTTGGGAGGTGAGAGAACACAGACATGCAGTTCATAACACCCACCCAATACGGGCTCCGCTAACCCCGTTACGGGGAGAATCATCACTAAACTGGTCACAGGCAGAATCAGCTGGCCTCCTGTGTCTCCATCCCTATCCCTTTCCTCATCACGTCCGTTCTGAAGCTGCAGCAGCTGCACAGTGAGCAGGCTGAAAGCCAAGGGGCTGGGTGGAGGGGCCAGCATGCCTATGCCCTATACTTAGATGCAGAAGCAGAGCTGGGGGAACAGTGGCTCTCATGCACACACCCTCAGATGCATCACGCTGTCTCAAAACTAGCAAAAACAGATGTGACAGCCAGCAGCATCTGGCTCCCCAGCTTAATGAGAAAACCAAGCAATTGGAAAAGAAAGTGGTTCAAACTCACGTTCGTCAGACCTGCAATAAATTATTCCTGTTAGGAGTTCCTGCATTGTCAGGCTGTGCCCTTAGCACTCAGGTGAGCAGCAAAGGGGTGAGGACCAAAAGGAGGCTGTTCAAAGACTGTGCAGCGTTTGAGAGGAACGGGTCATTTGCTATCTCAGAAAAACACAGACGTATTGAAGGTATTTATTTAGTAAACCTGAGACCTTTTTTCTTAAATTAAAAAGGTCTTGACATTTATGAAATAACAGAATGTGAGGAAAGCAGAGAAGTGAAAGGACATGGCTAAGAAAGTCAAAATTGCAAAAGCAGAATTAAAATGAAAGCACCAGTTAGACTAGAATTAGTGCTACATAACAGTAGATATAGTAAATGGACAGTTTTAGGAAATTGCTAATATGCAAAGGGAAATAATATATATGTGTAAGATGGGGGAGAGGAGCAATATAAAAATTATAGTTGTTACTAAACTAGAGAAATAACAGGCTGGGCACAGTGGCTCACAGCTGTAATCCCAGCACTTTAGGGGGTCGAGGCAGGTAGATCACTTGAGGTCAGGAGTTTGAGACCAGCCTATAAAAAAATCTATTTAAAAACCCATCTCTACTAAACATACAAACATTAGCCACATGTGGTGATGTGCACCTATAATCCCAGATACTAGGGAGGTTGAGGCAGGAGAATTGTGTGAACCTGGGAGGCGGAGGTTGCAGTGAGCCAAGATCACACCACTGCACTTCAGCCTCAGTAACAGAGCAAGACTGTCTCAATTTAAAAAAAAAAAGAAAGAAAAAATAATGAACAAAGATGTAATAGAAGAAAATTTTCTCAAGCTGGAGGGACAAAAATTAAAAGAAGGCCTGAGTGTAGAGGTCAAAGTGGGTAACTGATTTCCAGGCCAGATAACACATGTAGACATATTCTGATCAAAATTTTAAATCCCAAGGCTACAGAACAATATTCTGCATGTTTCTACCAAGCAGGTCGCCTTTTGACTTTACAGATTTCCTGGAACATGATGAAACAATGATCAGTCTTAAGAAAGCCTCCTAACAGTTATCCATGAAGGCAGCAGTGAAGTCATCCTCACACATGCACAGAAAAATACCATTTGGATACCCTTCCTGAGAAACCTATTGTATTCCAGACCACCAAGAGATCAACCACATTCTAGAGTACCAAGGAAGGAATTAACATGTAAATAGACTAGCAGTGAGCTTGGAACCAATTAAATATAAAGAGATAAGTACATAAAGAGATAAATATGGTTGTAAAAGGTTACATTCCAAAGTCAAAAGCAATAGCTGTAGAATAGAGTAATATAAGTGGTCGAAACGATATCTATGGTGATAAATATGACCAATTATTGGAAGTTAGGAGGAGGAACAAAGGTGGGGCAGGGGAGTTAACAATATCCTAAATTCCTAAACACAGATAACGGAAATCAAAAGCTATTTTTCTTTTTTGAGATGGAGTCTCCCTCTGTCACCAAGGCTGGAGTGCAGTGGCACGATCTTGGCTCACTGCAACCTCCACCTTTTGGGTTCAAGCAATTCTCCTACGTTAACCTACCACGTAGCTGGGATTATAGGCATGTGCCACCACGCCTGACTAATTTTTGTATTTTTAGTAGAGACAGGGTTCGCATGTTGGTCAGGCTGGTCTCGAATTCCTGGCCTAAGGTGATCCACCTGCCTTGGCCTGCCAAAGTGCTGAAATTACAGGCATGAGCCACCATGCCAGGCCGTAATTTTTTTTATATCCAAACTTAGAGAAATACTTAAAAGATAGCTTTAATAAACTTAATGGCAAGAACTAGTGGAATTATAAACAGGATTTCTCCTATCCAAATCACTAAGGAATATAAAAGCAAATAAGCTGTAGTTTTTAAAGCACAATACCCCAACAAAGGGAAACAGAAAGCAGAAAGGATAAAATGTGATGACAAAAGGCAAACATTAGTTACAGTATATATAAATTATTTAAAAGCAAAATATTTCAGATTACATTGTTTACAAATGTAATTGTATGCTAATTCCAAGAGATAGCTAAAATAAAATAGAACGGTTGAAGACAAAATGATTGACAAGTAGGTGAAACCATACGAAACTTCCAATAATTGACCATTTTTGACCTTTGAAAGACGGTAATTTTCACAGATGAGCACAACAGCTTGTGTCTGTAATCCAAGCACTTTGTGAGGCCAAAGCAGGAGCATGGCTTGAGCCCAGGGCCTTCCTGTGTTACTTGGGCTGGGCACACCCCTATGGTCCCAGGTGTTTTTGGAGGCTGAGGTGGGAGGATCACTTGAGCCTGGGAGATTGAGGCTGCAGTGAGCCGAGATTGTGCCACTGCACTTCAGCCTGGGTGACACAGCAAGACCCTGTTTCAAAGGAAAAAAAGGCAATTTCAGATGGCAATCTTATCCGCACATGTATATACATGTTTGCATGCATACACATATATGACAAAATACTAATCAGCCAAGAACCACTTAGGGCAAGAATACATGTTTAGCTAAACATACACGATCAAGTAAAATCTATATAAAAATTACAATTGTCCTAAAATGTTATGTTCCCAGTAATAGTATTGTTAATGTATCTATATAAACAAAAGCAAAGACAAAAGCTATTAGGAAAACAGAGAAATGGGCAGAACACAAGTGTAATGGGAAACCTAACATGCCATGATTATCCTACCATGGACTGCGAGTTTGTGGCTCCCAAACATTCCTCTGTGGAAGCCCTAAACCCCAGGGTGATGGGATTCAGAGATGTGGCCTTGGGAGGTGATTAGAACATGAGGGTAGAGCCCTCATGAAGGAGATTTGTGTCCTTATAGGAAGAGATGTGAGAGAGCTTACTCTGCCCCTCTGACATGTGAGGGCACAGCAAGAAGGCGGCCGTCGCCATCTGCATGCCAGGAAGGGAGCCCTCACCTGGAACCAAACCTTCTGGCACCTTGATCTCAGACAAATTCCATCCTGTTAGGCTTGGATGGCAGATTTGCCAATGTCAACAGCCTCCAGGCCTGGGAGAAATAAATGTCTGTTGCTTAAGCCCCCTAGTATATGGTGTTTTGGTTAGTTACCCAAGCTGACTAAGGCATACACAGAACACGTTTTTCTGACCATGAAGCAATAAAACTGCTAATTAAAAAAGAAAAATAGAACTTAAGAAGAAATCCGTCTAACAAGGTAAACACAGAGGTTTAATCATATCATCTATGTTCACACAAAAGCATCAGTAGGAAAACTGAGAGCAGTCACATAAATACCAAATACTGTCTACAGGAGGGAGGTGGGTGGGATTCACACCAGAATCACAGAGACTGTCTAGAAATGGCTGAATCAATAGAGAGTCCATGAATTATCAGAGTGACAGAGGCAGCCGTGTTTCCAGTGGGGGATGGGATGGAGGATAGGAAGAAATGGGCCAAAGAAGTTGTGGCTTTTTTATCAAAAACTTTTCTCGTTAAGCGTTTTGTTACCATAGATGCATCACTTTGATGGAAATGTGTAGGAAAGAAAAATCTAACGCTGGATAAGAGAGGAAAATCCAGATCATCGTCACAGGTGGCCAGCACCCTTGTGGCAGAACTCCCACTCACAGGGGAGCCAGGGTCCTGACCCTACTCTCCACCCTTTCCCATCCCTGTCGGTAGGTCAGCGGCCCCCACAAAAGGGACTTGCTCCCATCTGGCTCTCCATTTGCAGCTATGGCCGATCCACCCAGCACTGACCACACACCCCTCGACCCTCAGGTCCTTCCGTGCCCCAACGAGAGAATTAGATGTTCTTTTCCCGAGAGTGACCCCGTTCTGGCCCAGTTGAGTGAAACATCTCAGTGGTCTCCCTGTGGTTCCCCTAGGCCCCAGTTTTGGTTTTGAGCTAAATTATTTAAGGCTCTCTGGTCAACAGTCAGGCACAGGTCCTCAGTGGCCCCTAGTGGGCACAGGTCATGGGGAACTAGGCTCCAGTCCAAGATCAGGCCAGGATGAGGAAGCTTACACCACAGAGCACACAGCGGAAGAGTGCGGCCGGAAGCGGCTTCTCTAGAAGAACTCTTCCCCTGTGCTTTCCTCCCAGGACTGTTCGGCCAATCCGCTGTTTGAAAGAAAGGACAATAAGAAAGAGGCCCTGTTAGACTTGGATGGAAGAATCGCCAACCTCAACAAGCGCTACACAGCAGTGAGGGACGCCGGCGTGAAGATCCAAGCCATGGTTGCGGTAAGGAAACGCCCAGGAGGCTTTTTGAGAGCCCACTCGCTTTTAGCAGGGCGGGGAGAGTAAAGGCAGAGCTGGAGATTTCATAAAAATGACGAGTGACACATCTTTAGTGGTCACCAAAGTCTGTGATCTGGCCAGGCACAGTGGCTCTCGCCTGTAATCCCAGCACTTTGGGAGGCTGAGTCAGGCAATCACCTGAGGCCAGGAGTTCCAGACCAGCCTGGCCAACATGGTAAAACCCCGCCTCTACTAAAATTATGAAAACTAGCCAGGTGTGCTGGCACGTGCCCGTAGTCCCAGTTACTTGGGAATCTGAGGCTGGAGAATCGCTTGACCATGGGAGGCGGAGGTTGCAGTGAACCACAATCACACCACTGCACCCCAGCCTGGGTGAAAGAGTGAGACTCTGTCTCAAATAAAAAGGCTGTGGTTTTTAATCCAAGCAAACCTTATCTTTAAGTAGCACATCACCCTGTAAACTTCCAAGCCTGGTTCCTTTGTGATGGGCCTTCCCTCCTCCATTCTAAGGGCACCTGAGCCCTCACCCTGCACACTGTGGGAATCGGCAAGTGACGTTTTCATACTCGGTCAGCAGATCTTGTCTTCCTGGGATGGGCTGCTGAGGGCAGGCACTGTGTGTTTAGCAGCATCCCCCATGGATTTCCCATGTGTGGGTGTGGGCAGGGAACAGTAACATGGGAAAAGCCAGGACCATTCGAATGTGCACAGGGTGTATCATAACCAGCACATGTGAATGGGTAGAATGTGACAAGGCATGCCTGCTTTGCTACCTAGGATGCTGGCTGGTCCTTCTTGTCAGCAGTCCCAACAGCCAATGACTCTGTGTCCCTGCCAGCGTCTTGGGAGCCCTTGTTGTTTGCACATTGAGTGGGGGAGTGCACAACAGTGGACTGGCATTCCTGGGTACTCCATCTGGTGTCCTGACATTGGGGGTTTTCACGCCCTCCTTGCTTGGTGGTCATTTCATCCAGCTTGCATTTTAGTCTGTCTCTGGGGAGACTGTGAAAGGTGGAGATTTGCATTCACCTGTAAAAGAGAGTACTCTCCCTTGAGCTCAAAATACGGCCAGGTATGGTGGCTCCTGACAGTAATCCCAGCACTTTGGGAGGCCAAAGTGGGTGGATCACTTGAGGTCAAGAGTTTGAGACCAGCCTGGCAATGTGGTGAAAGCCCATCTCTACTAAAAATACAAAAATTATGTATGGTGGTGGGCACCTGTAATCCCAGCTACTCAGGAGGCTGAGGCAGGAGAATCACTTGAACCTGGGAGACAGAGGTTGCAGTGAACCAAGATTGCACCATTGTACTCTAGCCTGGGTGACAAGAGAGACTTCATCTTAAAAAAAAAAAAAAAAAAAAAAAAAGAATTTGGCCAGGCATGGTGGCCCACACCTGTAATCCCAGCACTTTGGGAGGCTGAGGCGGGTGGATCACTTGAGGTCGGGAGTTCAAAACAAGCCAGACCAACATGGAGAAACCCCATCTCTACTAAAAAAAAAAAACTTAGCTGGGCGTGGTGGTGCATACCTGTAATCCCAGCTGCTTGGGAGGCTGAGGCAGGAGAATCGCTTGAAACTGGGAGACAGAGGTTGCGGTGAGCTGAGATCGCACCATTGCACTCCAGCCTGGGCAACAAGAGCAAAACTCCATCTCAAAAAAAAAAAAAAAATTCAGGGCAGTTGTTTTTGGGTTTTTTTCAGTGCATGGTGCAAAAAAAAAAAAATCAGGGCAGTTGTTTTTGGGTTTTTTTCAGTGCATGGTACAAAAAAAAAAAAAAAATCAGGGCAGTTGTTTTTGGGTTTTTTCAGTGCATGGTACCAAAAAAAAAAAAATCAGGGCAGTTGTTTTTGGGTTTTTTCAGTGCATGATGCAAATCAGTGGTGTGGCCTTTAATGATGAGTCATCCCATCCAGACTGACCAGCAGGCCCCACCTGGGGATGGGCTATTATTGGCGGTTCTGTTGTCACGTATTGCTAAAGGTCATCACTTCAGGAAGTGACTTGACTGAACCAGAATCTGTTTTGCCTCATTCCCAATTCCCATTCTTCCCCTCCCTGCCATGGTGTCAGAAGGTCTCTCTAAACAAAAATGCTAAACTGCAAAAATGCTGCTTGGAAGAGTGAACTGACTGAAGAGTGAACTGATCGAAGAGTGAGCTGATTGAAGAGTGAACTGATTGATTGAAGAGTGAACTGATTGAAGAGTGAACTGATCGAAGAGTGAACTGATTGATTGAAGAGTGAACTGATCGAAGAGTGAACTGATTGATTGAAGAGTGAACTGATCGAAGAGTGAACTGATTGATTGAAGAGTGAACTGATTGAAGAGTGAACTGATTGAAGAGTGAACTGATTGATTGAAGAGTGAACTGATTGAAGAGTGAACTGATTGATTGAAGAGTGAACTGATCGAAGAGTGAACTGATTGATTGAAGAGTGAACTGATCGAAGAGTGAACTGATTGATTGAAGAGTGAACTGATCGAAGAGTGAACTGATTGATTGAAGAGTGAACTGATCGAAGAGTGAACTGATTGATTGAAGAGTGAACTGATCGAAGAGTGAACTGATTGATTGAAGAGTGAACTGATCGAAGAGTGAACTGATTGATTGAAGAGTGAACTGATCGAAGAGTGAACTGATTGATTGAAGAGTGAACTGATCGAAGAGTGAACTGATTGAATGAAGAGTGAACTGATTGATTGAAGAGTGAACTGATCGAAGAGTGAACTGATTGAAGAGTGAACTGATCGAAGAGTGAACTGATTGATTGAAGAGTGAACTGATCGAAGAGTGAACTGATTGATTGAAGAGTGAACTGATCGAAGAGTGAACTGATTGAAGAGTGAACTGATCGAAGAGTGAACTGATTGATTGAAGAGTGAACTGATCGAAGAGTGAACTGATTGAAGAGTGAACTGATTGATTGAAGAGTGAACTGATCGAAGAGTGAACTGATTGATTGAAGAGTGAACTGATCGAAGAGTGAACTGATTGATTGAAGAGTGAACTGATTGAAGAGTGAACTGATTGAAGAGTGAAGAGTGAACTGATTAGCTTGCGGATACTCTCAGAAGGGTTGGAGACAGCACAGGAGAGTGATTTGACTTAGGGTCAGGAAAGTTTCAGAGGGTGGGTGCACAGTGCATGGGCAGGCACGGAGGCAGGACTGGGCTGAGGCTGCGGCCAAGCAGCAGGACGGGAGCCTAAGAGGGGCAGAGGCCAGCGAGGAGCCTCTCCTGTTCCCCAGCTGTCATGAGATCGAGTTGCCTCTTGTGCATGACTCTGTCACCACACAGGTTTACTCCCATGACAGTTAGTAGAGCCATTTCCTTTTATCTTACACTGAAGTTATTTGAGCCCAAGTCTTCTCTCCCTTATTAGAATAGACCTGCCTGAAGGTATAGACTAAGTGAATTAATCTCTGAGTTTCCCTGTAGCACTTAGTATCCTAGAGATTCATCCATCCACCTAGCCAGCCAGTCAGCCATCTAGCCACTCACACATCTACCCACCCCATTCATCTATCCATCCACCTACCCCACTCATACATGTACCCCACCGGCCCAAACATGCACACTACCCACCCATACATCCAACTCACGCACCCATACATCCACCCTACCAACCCACCCATCCACCCACCCATCCATCCACCCCTCCAGCCCTCCACCCATCCACCCATGCATCCACCAACCCCTCCACCCATCCACCCACCCATCCATCCACCCACTCCACCCATGCATCCACCTACCCCTCCATCCATCCACCCACCCACTCTACCCATCCATCAACCCACCCACCCATTCATCCACCCACCCATTCATCTACCCACTCATCCACTCATCTATCCACCCACCCACCCATCTACTCACACATCTACCAACCCCATTCATCCATCTAGCCATACATCCTACTGATGTTCATCCACCCACCAATCCACCCACCCCACCCACTCATCCAACCATTCAACCACCCACCCCACCCACTCACCCAACCATTCAACCACCCACCCACCTGCCAGCCCCGACTCTGTGCCAGGCATGCTGCTGAGTGGGGGCACAGTGGTGGAGAGGATGGTCAATCTTTGCCATCATGAATTTGGGCATCAAAAGGGCATGCAGACAAAAGACAAATCAAAAACAGATAAAATAACTCCAAGTGGCCCTCTGCACCATGGTGGACATAAACAATGGGTTGCTAGAGGGAACCCAATCAGAGATGGAGGATTCCTTTGTGAGAAAGGGACATTTGAGCTGAAATCAAAAAGATTAGAAGCCAGACTCAGCAAGAAAGTGAGGGAGCAACCCATGCAAAGCCTGGCGTAGCACTGGTATATCCAAGCAAAGCCTGGCATAGGACTGGCATATCTGAGTGAAGCCTGGCATAGAACTGGCATATCCGAGCAAAGCCTGGTGTAGGACCGGTATAGCCTGGCATATGACTGGCATATCCGAGCGAAGTGTGGCGTAGGACTGGCATATCCGAGCAAAGCCTGGTGCAGGACTGGCATATCCGAGTGACGCCTGGTGTAGGACTGGCATATCTGAATGAAGCCTGGCATTGGACTGGTACATTCGAGCGAAGCCTGGCATAGGACTGGTATAGCCTGGCATAGGACTGGCATATTTGAGCAAAGCCAGGCATAGGACTAGCGTATCCGAGCGAAGCCTGGCATAGGACTGGCACATCTGAGCGAAGCCAGGCATAGGACTGGCATATCCGAGCGAAGCCTGGCATAGGACTGGCATATTCGAGTGAAGCCTGGCGTAGGACTGGTGTATCCGAGCAAAGCCTGGCATAGGACTGGCGTATCTGAGCAAAGCCTGGCCTAGAACTGGTATATCTGAGCTAGCTGTAAGGAAAGCATCACACTTTGAGTTCCAATTGTGAGTTTTTTATTGCCAGTGACTGAGAGACAGCTAATGCTCAAAATTCTCTCAGCCCTGAGGAAGGGGCTTGATTCTTTTTTGTACCTTACTTAAGAAAGGGAAGGGGGAGCCTAGGTGAAGCAGAATGTACAGAAACAGAACAAGCAAGTTAGATAAGGAGGCTGGTCACTCGGAGGCAGGAGATTCTCATGATTGTTGATTTTTAAGGCGGGTATACACAAGCAGTTCCCATGATTGCCAGTTACCAAGGGGGTATTCGATACTTGTCATACAATCAATCAAGGGGGCATTCACAATAACAAGTGGGCTTGCCAAGCAGGCTGTGGATACAAAGGTTATATGTTTCTATAGTTCTAAGTGCAGCATGACCCTGCACAGCAGCGTGACCCAGGTATACAATCAAGGGGGAAATGGCAGAAGGGGTGAGGCAGAGGTTAAGATGGAGTCTGTCTGGCTCTCAGCAAGATGGAGTCTGTCAGGCTAACACAGGGTAGGTTAGCACAGGACGACCGGGCACCCACAGGAAGCTCAAACAGCTCTGTGTGTCTGGTGTGAATATGGATGGGTGGTCCAGAGAGTCACTGAACAGCGAGATCCAAGAGCAGACACACACTCGATGGAGCGAGGGCCAGCTGTGTGCTTATGTTTGCAGGAAAACGCGGAACTGTTCAGGGCGGACACCTCGAGCCTGCCCTGGAAGGATTATGTCAATTACATTGACGACATGGTCCTGGCTGAATTTGAGCAGTTCATTCGCACGTCGCTGAATTTCCTGATGGACAACATGGTTATAGACGTAAGTTATGAACGTAAGGTAATATATGTGTGTGTATTCTCATATGTTAGAATCTACAGCTTCTCATGTCCTGATGAAAGAACTATCATTTTTATAAATAAACAGACTTACTAAAATATACCTTAGGTGATCCTCTTGACCTGGCTTTAAACCTCAGTCCCAGGCACTCAGGACCATGGGTCACCTTAAATCTACCGTAATATACATTAGCTGCAGAAAGCCTCAGGAGACCTAAGAGGGTGGTCCTACCTCACTGCTTCATGAGGGAAGGTGGGCACCACTGTCCCCTGCTCATGTGGATTGGGGGAAGGGTCTTCCATCAACAACAGTAGCCATTAACCTACTCAATCCTATAGGGCTGAGTAGAAGGTAAGCCAGTCAGCGAAGGGGTAGTGCTGGTTAATCCCAGTGTTCTCCATGGCGGTGGCCCCTTTCATACCCACTTCTTTTGTGTTGTGACAGTTTTCAAATGATTTTGAGTACTGCCAGGAGGCCACTATCAAAGGCTCCCCCAGGCCACCAACAGCAAAGGCACGTGGCAGTGGTGTGCCCTTGTACAGGCAACAGAGGGTGGGTGGTGTTTGAGCCTGGCACATGGGTCTCCGGCTGGTAACCAGTAACAGACCCAAAATTCAGATGATGAAAGTCATCATCACTACAGCTGTCCCAGTGAGAGTGTCTCAGTGGAAGCCGTGAGGATGCCCTGGTAACAGTGTCCTTCTCAAGGAGTTCCAGGGGGTCCTGCTACTTGCGAGTAGCCTGGGGCAGGAGCTGGCCTGAGTCTTTAGAAAAGTCTGGTCACCCAAGTCCGTGACAACTGACCATTCAGCCCAATGAGTACCTCACTCAGATACTGATACAGCCCCCTTCTGTTCGTAGAGAAACTGGGGGACTTGAAAGCCCCCCACCCACAGGTCCCATGGGGACTCCAGTGAGGTCAGATCAGTGACCACAGTGTGATCTCGCAGCCTGGTGGGTCCTGGCCCACATTTGGAGAATCATTGGTTAGGCAGGAAGAGCACTAGGGTTGACCTCAGTCCATCACTTTAAACCAGACCTGTACCCGAAGCCCCGCAGTCTCACCAGGGGCCTCCAGAGCGTGGGGGAGTGTGGCCGAGCGCTCTGTAAGTGGGAACTCCCAAGGAGAGGGACATGGAGGCTTGTCTAGCCCCTGTGGTTCAGGCTTTGTGTGTGAGTTATTCATTCAGTCCAGGCAGTAACCCAGAGGATGGAAACAGTGTTCCCAAATACCTAAAACGTTTAGCCTCATTATATATATTTGGGGAAATTGAGAGTTAAATGACTCCTCAAGGCCTCACAGCTGGCAAGTAGCAGGTGCAGGCTTTGAACCAAGGTCTTAGCTCTACCTGAACCTGCCCCCTCTTCCCCCAACCTGCCCCTGCCTGCTTTTGGCCTTGTGGCTGCACCTTTGGCTCCGCAGTGATTGCTTAAATGGGGGGCCCTGAGACGTGAGCTCTCAAAAGCTGCCCAGGCCAATGGAAAGCAGTGGTACCTTGACAGTGTGGAGTGGACGATCAGGGCACTGAGAATCCTCCGATGGAGGACAGAGGTGTGGACTGCTGCAACCCCGCCCTGTTTCAGGACAGCATCGCTCCCCTGTTTGAGATCCGCATGGAGCTGGACGAGGATGGGCTGGCCTTCAATCCGTCACTGGAGGTGGGCTCGGAGCGCGGCCTCCTGGCGCTGATCGAAGGCCTGGTCAACGACATCTACAATGTAGCCAGGTTCATCCCCCGGCTGGCCAAGGGCAAGATGAGCTACAAGGTCAGTCCTGCTGCTTCCGGCCCTGCTCCGGGCCATCCATTGCTCTCTGCATTTGGTGTTGCCTCCCTGACTCTGCAAGGCCTGGCTGTTTACCTTTTAAATGACATGGTGCAACCTCCAGGACTATGTGGCTGCTTCTCCCGCGACGTGCACATCTGTTCTTCCCAAAGCGGCTTCTCCTCTGGCAGCCTGCCTGGGTTTCGTTCCTTCATCATTTCTCCAACCCCCGACATGATCCCAAGAGGGTAACCTCACCCAACTTCCCAACAGTTCACTGAGTCCTGTCTCACTCTGTCACCCAGGCTGGCGTGCAGTGGAACAATCTCTGCTCACTGCAGCCTCCACCTCCCGGGCTCAACTGATCCTCTCGCCTCAGCCCCCCAAGTAGCTAGGATTACAAGCATGTATCACCAAGCCCAGTTAATTTTTGTATTTTTTGTAGAGTTGGGATTTTGCCATGTTGCACAGGATGGTCTTAAATTTCTGAGCTCAAGCGATCCACCTGCCTTGGCCTCCCAAAGTGCTGGGATTACAGGTGTGAGCCACTGTGCCCAGCCTCAGTCTTGTAACGTAAACACTGTGATTCTCCCAGTACTCAGGCAGTTTGACAAACGGGCCCTCCACTGCCTTCCAAGTTCATCTATTCTAAATGCATCAAACAAGAAATGTGGAGAGCCTGGCCAGGCTCTGGGGTGGGAAGGACAAAACTCACGGGAAATTTAGCTCCCTGCTTAAGGGAGGTTGGCAGGGGGGTGTTTGCCAGAGCATCTATTTGTGTAGCAGTAAAACAAAAATCAGAAAAGAACTAGATGACCTTAATGTTTGTCAAAGAGGGGAGTTGGCTTGATCACTGCCAGTCCAAACACAGACTGTGAGTTGTCACAATGAACTGGGGTGGAAAGGTATTGTGACAGATTATTGACATTTATCAACTTACAGAACAATGTTTAGAATATGGTTTCATTTGTTTAAACAAGCAAAAATCTGGGTGAGTGCTTACCAGGGTGGGAGGGAGCAGGGAGGGGGAGGGATGTGGCTTTTCCCTCATGCATTTCTGCGTTGTTTGAATTGTAAAACAAATATTTACAGCAAGATGAGCTGTCCTGTCCAGGAGGGAGGGATGTGCGTGTGTGCATGTGTGGATGTGTGTGCGTGTGTGTAGATGTGCGTGTGTGCGTGTGTGTGGATGCGTGTCTGTATGTGTGTGTGCATGTGTGGATGTGTGTGTGCATGTGTGTGGATGTGTGTGCATGTGTGTGGATGTGTGTGTGCATGTGTGTGGATGCCCGTGTGTGTGTGGATGTGCGTGTGTGCATGTGTGTGTGCCCATGTGCATATCTGCATGTGTGGGGGAGAGGCATGTGTGTACTGAGGTGAAGTGAAGACAGGAGGGAACAGCTAATGACCTGAGAAGGTCAAGGACAAGGTGGGCATGTGAGCGGATCCTTGGAGGGCGGGAGGAGGTTTCCATGTGGAGAGGATGGCTGTGATTTCAGGCCCAAGTACAGGCAGCAAGCTGTTCTGGAGTTGAGAATAGAATTTGCCCCAGTTATGCAGGTGCTAGGGTAGCACATGGTCCTCGGAATCGGCATGTCCTGGGTGTGCCCCTCCCTCTGTCCCTAAAGCAGGCTGCTCTCGGGCACCCACAGTTGCTGCAGGCACAGCTGCTCCACCCCGGGGTTCTGCCAGCACACACACTCGGGCAGTCTTGCGGACACCCTGGGACGCTCAGGCAGAACATTCTAGAGCTGAAGGGCCTGTTGCCTGGGAGAAGGGTCCTTCAAAAGGCTGCTGGCCTAGCAGAGTCTTACCTGGTGCCAAGCTGTGGAAGATGAGAGGGTCATTCATCTAGGCCACTGGCCCCAGGCCACTTCCCAGAGACCCAAGGGCCCTAGCTTGGTAGCAGACAGTACCCAAGGGATGCTTCTCATGGGCACTGGGGTGGCTAACCCAGAGGAATTGGGGTCAGGACAAGGAGGAGAAAGAATGTGGGCCCCAGGCTGCCTGTGTGAAACCACAGGGATCTAGAGAGCTGGGATACCCACAGGGGAGACCAGCAAGGGGCAAAGCCCCAGATAGTGGGCACTGCCTGCTCCGAGCATGCCAGACTGCCCCCAGCCCAGCCCCGCCAGAACTTGGACCCCACCTGGGGAAATGCAAGGGAGGGAAGCGGACAGTCTCGGCCGGAGCAGGTGGACACCCGGAAGTGGCCACATTTAAATCTGGAAGCACCTGCCTGCCCTCTGAGCTGAGTGCACTTTCCACCCTGAGCAGAAAGAGGCTGTGAGGAGGGACGAGAGCTGCATGTCAGGCACCGGCAAGCCCACAGCTGAAATCTGACACACACGCCAGAGCTTTCCTGCAGCCATGTGGAGCTTCCAGCTTCTCTCACCTGTGGCTTCTTTTTTTTGAGTCGGAATCTTGCTCTGTCACCCAGGCTGGTGCAGTGGTATGATCTCAGCTCACTGCAACCTCTGCCTTCTGGGTTCAAGTGATTCTTCTGCTTCAGCCTCCTGAGTAGCTGGGATTACAGGTTCCTGACACCACGCCTGGCTAGTTTTTGTATTTTTTTGTAGAGATGGGGTTTCACCATGTTGGCAAGGCTGGTCTCGAACTCCTGACCTCATGATCCACCCGCCTTGGCCTCCCGAAGTGCTGGGATTACAGGCATGAGCCACCGCGTTTGGCCCCTCTGTGGCTTCTTTTCATCCACAACTTATGTACAGGATGGCCTGGCCCAGCCCTAGGGCCAACCCTCCCTCCCATTCCATCCCAGCCCCACTGACTTCACCTCAATTATGCTGTTTCCTTGTCCTGCCCCTTGCAACAAGGTCCCTGTGCAGACATCCTATGCATGTCCAGGCCCCTACAGGACCTCTCTGCAGCTGTGATGTGGGCTCCAGGCTATAGGGGCCATCTCCAGTTTTCTGGTACCTGACTCTGGATGATGTGTAGGGCAGGGGGAATACTGGCTTGGTGTGAGTTGGGTAAAGAAAGTGGTTGGAGGTTGGCTGGTTTGCATATGGAAGGCATGTCCCAGCTGAGCCCTTTGCTATCTCAAAGTATTGCCTAGTCTTGGGAAAGGCAGCTCCCCCTGGCCAATAAGGTTTTAGTTTAAGATATCAAAATTGGGCTGGGTGCAATGGCTCATGCCTGTAATCCCAGCACTTTGGGAGGCTGAGGCAGGTGGATCACCTGAGGTCAGGAGGTCGAGACCAGCCTGGCCAACATGGTGAAACCCCACCTCTACTAAAAATGCAAAACAAATAGCCAGGCATGGTGGTGGGAGGCTTAGGCAGGAGAATCGCTTGAACCCAGGAGGCAGAGAATGCAGTGAGCTGAGATCATGCCACTGCACTCCAGCCTGGGCAACAGAGCGAGACTCCATCTCAAAAAAAAAAAAAAGTCAAAATTCCCTAAGATACAGGCACTAAAGATGTGATTAACACACACACACACACACACACACACACACACACACACACCCTTGGGAGTCCCCAGTCCTGTATATAAGTCAGTGAGTTCTCTTTTTGCTGACACCAGGTTAGGTTGGGTTTCCCGTTGCTTGCAACTAAAAAGGTTCTGTCTAGCACAGGCCTCTCGTGCTCTCTGCCCTAGCTACCTACAGTAGACTTCTTTCAGTTTCCCCCACATGCTGCCTCCTCCTGCCACACGGCCTTTGCACAGGCTTTACTGTTGCCAGGAAAGCCGCTTCTCCTGCTCTTTGCCTACCCAAACATCATCTCTCGGAGCAATGGCCATTTCCTCAGGGCTGGTCCCTGACCTGCTCCCCATTTCACCTGAAGCGACGGGGCAGAGCGGAGATGCTTTGTTTCTGTGATTCTTTGATGAATGTTGCAAGCCATTCCTGGGCTATACACTTCCTGTCTCTGTCCCCAGTATCTACCACCCACCCTGGCTCAGTTCCAGCAGCAGACCTCACCCACCAGCCTCCTCGTTTCTGGAGTCCTCCAGGAGAGGATCGCCAGGCTTGCTTTAAAACTTGGGTGAAGCTGGGCACCGTGGCTCATGCCTATAATCCCAACACTTTGGGAGGCCAAGGCGGGTGGATCATGAGGTCAGAAGTTCAATACCAGTCTGGCCAACATAGTGAAATCCTGTCTACAAAAAATACAAAATATTAGCCGGGTGTGGTGGTGTGGGGCCGAGGCAGGAGAATTGCATAAACCTGGGAGGCAGAGGTTGCAGTGAGTCGAGATCATACCATTGCACTCCAGCCTAGGTGACAGTATGAGACTACGTCTCAAAAAAAAAAAAACTTGGATGAATTGTTTTAAGATGCATGTTAGGGTCTATTGTTACCAGGTAGGTACACAGTGAGGGTGAGCTATTTAATGTACGAATCAACGTGTGAGTCATCTTGGGGTTCCCCAAACGCCACACTTGGCATCTCTTCCCATGGGAGAACATTGCAAATAGGCAAAGGTTTCTATTTCCATCATGAGAGCTTGGGCCAAAACAGTGGCGCATGCCTGTAGTCCCAGCTATTTGGGTGGCTGAGGCAGGGGGATTGCTTGAGCCCAGGAGTTCTGGGCTGCAGTGCACTATGCCATTTGGGTGTCTACACTAAGTTTGGCATAAATACAGTGACCTCCCAGGAGCAGGGGACCACCAGGTTGCCTAAGGAGGGATGAACCGGCCCAGGCTGGAAACGGAGCAGGTCATGATGAGAGACTGAAAGTACTTTTGCCAACAGAGAGCCACTTCTCGAGGCTGGGATGACAACACCAGGCAACTTACAAACCATGCAACATATCTCCTGTTTGCTTCTCCCCTGCCCCTTTCAGACGGACCTGGAAGATATCACAGATCTCATAGAGATGAGGGAGGATGTGTCCAGCCTGGTCGTCAATGCCATGAAACAGGCCGAGGAGTACCAGGATTCCTTTGAGAGGTACTCTTACCTCTGGACAGATGACCTCCAGGAGTTTATGAAGAACTTCCTGATCTACGGGTGTGTGCCCTCTGCAGAGGACTTGGACACCCGGACAGATGATACCATCCCCAAGACACCACCCACCCTGGCTCAGTTCCAGGAGCAGGTGCGTGCAGACCTCACCCACCAGCCTCCTTGTTTTCAGAGTCTTCCAGGAGAGGATCACCAGGCTTGCTTTAAAACTTGGTGAATTGTTTTAAGACACAGGTTCTGTTGTTACCAGGTAGGGCAAGGCAAACAGATCAGGAGATGGCTGCCGTTGGAAAGACAGTTGGTTACTCACAGTTCCCAAGAAGGGGGCGTGGCATGCCAGGCAGGCCTGCACAAGCAGCACCAGGGTCGGCCAGGAGACGGAGGGAGCCGGGCAAAATGTGGGCAGTAAAGAGCCTTTATTGTGGCTTCCAGGGAAGGAATGGGCAGAGTCTGCAGGCATAGGGTTGGCAAGTTCGAATAATTTCAGCCGGCTCCAGGCTATAGCGACTGTCTGGTACCTGACCTTGGGGTGATTAGAGTGGGTGGGTAGCACCCCAGAAGGTAAAACCCTGAGAGAGCCCTATCAAGGGGATGGTTGGTGCTGTGGGCTCTGGGTTTACTCATTTGCATATGAAACCATGTTCCCAGGTGGATCCTTGGTTGTGTCTAGAAATGGGCTAGGCCTGGGAGGGGCCAGATGTCCAGGGGCAAAGTCCCAGAGATCAAAGTGTCCAGAACACAGAAAATAACTCCTTCCCGTAGTAGCCTCGAATGTAAATAGATTCAATTCCCCAGTGAAAAGATACAGATTGTCTGAAGGGACTAAAAAAAAAAAAAATTAGGTGACCCTAATATATGCTGCTTACAAGAAATGCACTCCACCTCTGAAGACACAGATCGAATGCCAAGGGATAGAAAAAGATATTCTACACAAACGGAGCAAGCACGCATAGCTATAGTTATGTCAGAGAAGACAGACTTCATGTCAAAAACCGTGAAAAGAGAGCAAGGAGGTCACTATATAGTGATAAAAGGATCATCTCAGTGAGAGGATTTAACAGTTCTGAATATCTATGCACCCAGCACCAGAGCACCCAGATATCTCAAGCAAACAGCAGTAGATCTAAAGGAGAGAGAGGCCCCAATACATGAATCATTAGGGATTTCAGCATCAGGCAGATCATCTAGACAGAAAATCAACAAAGAAACACTGCAGTTAAAGTGCACGTGAGACCACGGGGACCAACAGGCAGCTGCAGAGCACTTGACCCAGCCGCTGCAGAAAGAATGCAGGAAACAAGAAGACATCGCTGATGTAGCACCTGGAGCTCTGTTCCCAACGCTCTGTGGGCAAGGGCAACCCACACCCGGGGTGCATTCTGCAGCACAGGGTTGGGGTAGTGGGAGGAGTTGGAGGCCCCTGGTCACAAATCAGCACCAAGAAGGATGAGTTAAGGGTGCCCTTTAGGAGCCTGTGACTGAGTTCACGTCTGGAAGCTTCTGTCCTACTCAGCTTCAGAAGTTCTGTTGCCATGACCCGTTCCGCCCCTTTCTGGTGGACTAGCACCTTCTGGGCCTAGACTCTGGAAGGAACCCTGAAGGTGCTGGAGAAGGAACAATAACTTGGAATGAGGCTCCTGTGTGCCCAGCACTGCCCTTTGCTGACCCTGGCCCCACAGGGGCTGACAGGTGCAGTGCAGGCAGCCCTGGATGGAGGCCCTGTGCTGACGCCCCCACTGGCTTGCAGGTCATGACAGGCCACTGGTGGCCATGTTTTCCAGATTGACTCCTACGAGAAGCTGTATGAGGAGGTGTCCAAGTGTGAGAACACCAAGGTGTTCCACGGCTGGCTGCAGTGTGACTGCCGCCCCTTCAAGCAGGCCCTGCTCAGCATCATCCGGCGCTGGAGCTTCATGTTCAAGCGGCACCTCAGCGACCATGTCACCAACAGGTGGGTGCCCAGCCGTGTCCTCAGGGAGCCCAGGGGATGCACACAGCATTGGGGAATGGCCACCCCAACTTGAGTTGGTGGCATTTGTCAGGTGCCTCCTCCGGGTCAGCATGGGGGTGGAGGCCTGGCTTCATGGCCAACTGCCCCACCGAGCTCAAGCAGAAAGGGGTCACCGGGCTGCAAGCAAACGCTCTATCCTTCCTCCAACCCTGGTGTACCGAGCACCTGTTCTGCCCAGCACCAGATGCTGAGGAAACCCAGAGTCTGGCAGGGAAGGCTGGTGCTAAAGAAACAGATGGAGTCACAGGCGGCCATCAGGGCCATGGTGGGCACAGTGCCAGGGGAGAGCATTCCCTGGCTAAATTCCATCTGGGAGGCCAGCAAAGGCTTCCCTGGGATGTCGCCTTAGCCTGGGACTCAAGGATGGGCTTGAGCTAAGCTGCTGAGGCTCGGGGTGTTGTCCAGGCAGGAGCTGAGTGAGCTGGAGGGGTCTGAGGTGGGCAGGGGTGCTCCCTCACCAGCTGGGCCCTTCGGTGATAGCCAGTTGCCCTCACAGCAGTCGTCCCCCTGTGATGGGCCTCCCTGTGCCATCAAGGGTGGGCCCAAGGGGGACTGGTCCCATCACACATGGTTCCCTTGTCCCTTAGCCTGGCTGACCTGGAAGCTTTCATGAAAGGCGCCAGAATGGGCCTGACCAAGCCCCTCAAGGAGGGGGACTATGATGGCCTGGTGGAAGTGATGGGGCACCTGATGAAGGTCAAGGAGAGGCAGGCGGCCACAGACAACATGTTCGAGCCCCTGAAGCAAACCATCGAGCTGCTCAAGACCTACGGGGAGGAGATGCCGGAGGAGCTCCACCTGAAGCTGCAGGTACGCGGCGGGTGGGCGTGGCTGCGTCCAGGTGAGCAGGGAGGAGGCTGTGGGAGGCACTGTCAGAGGAAGAGCCAGGCCAGCTGTGACCATAGAAACCAGGCCATCACACACAACCACGGGGACGCTGCAGGCTAGAACCCCACAGGACCCCTGATCCCCATGGAACAGGGAGGCACAGGGAGGAGGCTTCCAGGGGACAGGAGACCTGGAGACTGCCTCCAGTGCCCCCTCCATTCCATCAGGGTTTTGTTGGATTAAAAATGCCTTCACATCCCACATTTCTTCCTGAGTGCCTGGTGGAGCTGGGTACCAGGATGATGGAGAGAGAACAAGGTCAGAGGGACCCTGGGGAGGGATTAGGCAGCTGAAGGGGAGGGACTGGCAGCTGCAATAGCACTGCGCTTGACAGTGAATTCAAAGGACCTCAGTCGTCAGCATGGAGGCAGGTGTGCAGGCTGGGCAGGGTGGAAGGATGGAGTGGGTGTGTCCCACAGCTGCCGCCCAGCCACCTCTAGCTGCAGCCACCGAGGAGATGCGGCTCCCTCCTTTCTGGAGTCTGGCCTGGAGTTTTCATCTCCCCGCAGCCTGTCCACCCCTCCTCCCTCCCTCTCCCCTTCTCTGAGTCCAGCCACAGACAGGGCCCACTCGGCTGTCTGTCTGCACTGACTCCAGCCAGTGCCCAAGACCTCACAACCCTGGGGGCGACGAGGGGAAGGGCACCAGCCTGGGCCACACAGGGAAACCCTGTCTCTACAAAAAAATTTAAAAGTTAGCTGGCGTGGTGGCGCATAGCTGCAGTCCCAGCTACTCAGGAGGCGGGAGGATAGATTGAGCCCAGGAGGTGAAGGCTGCAGCATGATTGATTGCACCACTGAACTCCAGCCTGGGTGACAAAGCCAATGTCATAAGGGGAAAAAAAAAAGGACTGAGCAGGCTCCTGGGCATCCCACCCCAAGGTGGTCCACGCCGCACACGGGGCAACCAGGGCTGTGAAAATGCAGACAGAAACCGCTGGAGCCAGCGATCATGTAGAAAAGCCTCCACGGTGGGCAAAAAGCTCATGGGCTGGGATTTTTTTTCTTTAAAATATTTTATAGCCTGGTGTGGTGGCTCATGCCTGTAATTTCATCACTTTGGGGGGTCGAGGCAGGTGGATCACTTGAAGCTAGGAGTTTGAGACCAGCCTGGGCAACATGGTGAAATCCTGTCTCTACTAAAAATTAAAAAATCAGCTGGGCATGGTGGCGGGTGCCTGTAATCCCAACCACTTGGGAGGCTGACCCCAGAAGGCAGAGGTTGCAGTGAGCCAAGATCGTGCCACTGCACTCCAGCCTTGGCGATAGAGTGAGACTCTGTCTCAAAAATGAATAAATAATAATTAAAATGTTATAATTAAAATGTTTACCCAAGTGTGGAGAACCTGGGAAATAAAAAAAATTCACCTGCTCATTGCGTCCATTCTCTAGAACTGGAGAAGACCTTAGCAGTGTCCAGGGGCAGGGATGTTCTGGAGGGACAGAAAGGGAATTCCTCTGTTGCAATGGACAGTCTGTATCTTGATTGTGGCGGTGTTTGCACAACTCTGTATGTGGGATAAAATTGCATGGGAACACACACACACACACACACACACACACACACACACGGATTCAGGTTTAAAAACATGATGAAAGGTGAGTGTGCTCTCTGGTCTAGTTAACAGAGACACCAATGTCGATGTCCTGGGCCACCCTCAAGGAGGCCGGTTTTCGTTTTTGTTTCTTTTTTGAGACAGGGCCCCCTCTGTCACCCAGGCTGGAGTGCAGTGGTACAATCTCGGCTCACTGCAGCCTCTGCCTCCCAAGTTCAAGTGATCATCCCAGCTCAGCCTCCTGAGTAGCTGGGACTACAGGCCCATGCCATCACACCCAGCTAAAATTGTGTTGTATCTTTTGTGGAGACGGGGGTCTCGCTTTGTTGCCCAGGCTGGTCTCAAACTCCTGGGCTCAAGTGATCCTTCCACCTCAGCCTCCCAAAGTGCTGAGATGGCAGGTGTGAGCCACCACACTGGCCCCTGCACTGTTTTCGCAGCTTCCCACGAGTCTCTGATTATTTCACAACAGAAGGTTTAAGAAAAGAGAAGAGCAAGGAGCCCTCCCCAACCTTTGCCTCCTGCAGGAGCTGCCGGAGCACTGGACAAACACCAAGAAGCTGGCCATCCAGGTGAAGCAGCACGTGGCCCCACTCCAGGCCAACGAGGTCAGCATCCTGCGGCGGAAATGCCAGCAGTTCGAGGTATGGTTCCCGGGGCAGGGCGGCTGGCTTCCTGGGGAGCAGCATGGGGCAGTGTGGGGCCCCGTGGGGCAGGTGACTGCCTGGTGATCCCCTGTACCCTGCTCTCTCCTCTCGCAGCTCAAGCAGCATGAGTTCAGGGAGAAGTTCCGACACCAGGCCCCATTCTCCTTCAGCAACCCCAACCCCTACAAGTCCCTGAATAAGGTATGATTGCTGGAGGGTGAGATCAGGAACCTCACTGCTTTCTTTTCTCAAGCTGTTATTCTTTATGTCTAGAAATGTAGCCTCCGTGGCACTGACCTTGGGGGCGTGCATGCATGCTCTTGTGGGTTTGCATGGGCATATGTGTGTGAGCATGTGCGTGTGTGTGTGCACGCCTGTGTGTGTGTACCTGAACATGCAAACCCAGCAGCCCCCAGACCCTAGGGTGTCCCCTCTGCATCTTGCTGCTCGGAGCATGGCTCCAGGCCCACAGCTCAGACCCCTTAACACCCCGTGTGACCCACAGTCTCTTAGCTGGACTCCACCCCCTCATCCCCACTCTGTGCACGTTCAGCAGTTTCCTGTCACCTGGGAGCACTCACCTGCCATCCCTCCCTGAGTCCTGCCTCTCCTGGCCCACCACATCCCACAGCAGCCATGCTCCACTTGTGTGCCCACTCTGTTCAACTGTCCAAGTTCATGGTCAACGTCCAGTGCACAAGTTCACACAGCCCTGGACCTGGCAGCCCACTTAAGCTCAGGCCCAAAAGGCCCTTGCAGGCAGGAGTGTGTGGGGCACACGGGGCCCAGTGGGGCCCTTGCCAGTGCCTCTTTGCTCCCAGTATGGTGCCCAGGTACTGCAGGGCTGGACCGCCAGCACCTCAGCCTGACAGGCTCGAGCAGATGTGAACCCCAGGTCCTTAAGGTCGCCCCACTCCTCCTCTGCCTGAGCGCCTGCTCTTTAGCCTCTAGCTCCCATCTGACACTCCTTCAAGCCACAATGTCGATGCAGCTGTTCTCTCCCTAAGGCCCCGGGCTCAGTTTTCTGGAAAGATTTAGGGTGAGGAGTGCCCTGTGCCCATCCGAGAGGGGCTGTGGAGCTCCAGCTGGTGAGCGGAGCAGGGGTCCCTGTGTGTCCATGTGTGTGCCCACACCCTGAGCCCGCCTTGGCCACAGCCTGCCCATTACGTGTAGCAAACACACCCACTAACACCAGGTGGCCAACTCTTAGTGCGGGACTTGTGAGGACACTGGGGTGTTTTCCTCTTTGTTTATCTGAATTATCTCATTTTCAAAGCATTACTTACATCTTTTTTTTTTTTTTTTTGGACAGAGTCTTGCTCTGTCACCCAGGCTGGAGTACAGTGGCATGATATTGGCTCACTGCAACCTCTGCTTCCTGGGTTCAAGTGATTCTCCTGCCTCAGCTTCCAGAGTAGCTGGGATTACAGTCACATGCCACCACGCCCGACTAATTTTCTGTATTTTTAGTAGAGATGGGGTTTCACTCTGTTAGCCAGGCTTGTCTTGATCTCCTGACCTCAGGTGATCTGCCCGCCTCAGCCTCCCAAAGTGCTAGGATTACAGGAGTGAGCCACCGCGACCAGCCTTAAATAATTTTTAAGAAGATAAAAATATAATATGAAAGTTGAAGAAATGCTGGGAAATCAGAAACTCTCTCTCAGGAGGAAATGAGGCATTTGTACCATGCCCATTGGGAGACAGTCCCCATGCTGGACTCACCCACCCTCCCCTGCAGACAGGACCCAGGAGGCTGTGGGGGTGGTGGGACTCTGTCCTCCCTCCCAGTGGAACACCATTGTATTGACACCTCCTCCCAGAAGGTTTACCAGGGAGGGCACACTGGAGAGACGTGCAGAATGTCGGGGAGTGGGGTGGGGCGCTACTGAGGGTGACCAGCCCTGCTGACGGCCCCTTCGCTGCCCCTAGCAACAAAAGAGCATCTCAGCCATGGAAGGCATCATGGAGGCGCTGTCCAAGTCCGGGAGCCTGTTTGAGGTCACCATCCCAGACTACAAGCAACTCAAGGCCTGCCACCGGGAGGTCCGCCTGCTGAAGGAGCTCTGGGACATGATCGTCATGGTGAGCGCCAGGCACGCCGCACAGGTGGGGCCCGGGGTTCTGCACGGAGCTGCGGAGCTTTTCATCCGTGTGGATTCCGGGCTTCCGCACGGAGCTGCGGAGCGTTTCATACGTGTCGATTAAATCCTGTTGGTTCGTTGTCTTGTTCAGTCCTTTTACGGTCTTGCTAATTTTCTGTCTAATTCCATAAACTGCTGAGAGCGAGGTGTTGACATCTCCAGCTCTAATTATGGATGTGTTTATTTCTCTTTGCAGCTCCATCAGTTTTCACTTTGTGTGTTTTGGGGCTCTGTTGCTCTATTGTACAGATTTGGGGTTATTGTCTTCCTCCAGGTTGGCCCTTTTTCCCATTATATAATGTTCCTTTTGTCTAAGAATTTGCTCTTTGGCCTCCAGCTCTCATCCGACCCTCCGTCAAGCCATGATGTGGATACAGCTGTTTGCTCTACAGTTGGCTTTACCTGATGTTGATACAGCGACTTCTGTGTTTTCTATTCATTGTTTTTGACTAGTGTTTGTCCTGATAGATCTTTTTCCATTTTTTAGATATTCAACCTACTTACATTTTTGTATTTGAAGCAAGTTTCCTGTGGACGGCGTGTTGCTGGATCCCAGTTTTTTCATCTATTCTGTCAATCTCTGGCTTTTAACTGGTATATTTAGACCATTTTGCATTTAAGATAATTACTGTCCTGCTAGAGCCCAAGTCTGCTGATTTGTTTTCTGTTTGTCCCCCTTGTTTTGTGTTCCTCTGACTCTCTTTTATTTTAACATTTTTAGGACCCATTGATTGATTTAGTTAGAGTGGTTCTGAACATAGCACTTTACAGTTTTCTTAGCGGTTGACAGTCACTGATAGCAACATTTTGTCACATTTGAGCGTAGAAACCTTCCTTCCATTTAGATCTCCTTGCCCTCACCTCTGCCCCTTTTAGCTACAAGTGTCTTAAGTATTTCTTCAGTACATGAGCAGCCTTCCACAGTCTCGGTCTCGTTTGTTGTGATGTGTGCAGGGTTTATCAGTTTCAGCAAGAGGGAGAAGCTGAAAGTAACAGGGCTGCTCCATATTGGGAGAACCGAAAGAACAAACAACGTTTTAAAGAAAGCAAACAGGCTTTTTGTTTGGGTCAGATGCTAAGACAGCCCCGAGGAAATGGGAATTTGGGTAGGTTGTGGAGGGGTGATATGCAGGGAGAAGAGGAGGCAATTCGGGAGCCTGGGAATTTGCCAAACAAGGGCAGTCTGGATCACGTTTCTGTAGGCTGCTTTGTGGCCTCCTAAGCAGCAAAAAGACAAGGACAGGCCCAGTCTCGGTGTGTGGAGGGAGGCTGGACTCCAAGCATGGGGCTTCTTGTTCCCAAGTATTTCTTCTTTGTGTGTTCATATGTTTGTTTCTGCCATTCTGTCTCCTCATTGCTCATCTGTTTTCAGAAATATTTGAGCTCTTTCCTCTCTTGCCTTTTTGAATGAACTTTTATCAAATCCAGCCTGGCACGGTAACTCACACCTGTCATCCCAGCACTTTGAGAGGCCGAGGCAGGCAGATCACTCAAGGTCAGGAGTTCAAGACCAGCCTGGCCAAAATGGTGAAACCCCATCTCTACTAAAAATACAAAAGTTAGCTGGGTGTGGTGACATGCACCTATAATCCCAGATACTTGGGAGGCTGAGGTAGGAGAATCGTTTGAACCCAGGAGGTTGAGGTTACTGTGAGCTGAGATCATGTCACTACACTCCAGCCTGGGTGACAGAGTGAGTGAGCGTCTGTCTCAAAAAAAAGAAATCATTTGTCAATTCTCCCTCCCCTCCAGAAGGAAGCTATTATGACTTTAAATGGAATTGAATTAACTCGTTTGAAGAGAATTAATCTTGTGGCAGTATTCAGTGTTCCCGTACAAGAGCATGCTCTGTCTCTTCATTTATTTAGTTATTAAAATACACTATAGTAAATATCTTGATGCCAACCATACTGAGTCTACGTATTTCTTACATAGGGGAAAAAGTATTTGGAGTCACAGGCTTTATTACAGCCAGGCCTTAAGAGAAGGTACAAATTGAAGGCTTCTTGATACTTTTTCCACAATTAACTGAATTTGAGTCTCTTTTTTTGTTGTTGTTGAAACAGAGTCTCACTCTGTTGCCCAGTCTGGAGTGCAATGACACGATCTCCACTTGCCACAAACTCTGCCTCCCGGGTTCAAGCGATTTTCCTGCCTCAGCCTCCCAAGTAGCTGGGACTACAGGCACCTACCATCATGCCCAGCTAATTTTTGTATTTTTTTTTTAGTAGAGACAGGGTTTTACCATGTTGGTCAGGCTGGTCTTGAACTCCTGACCTCAGGTGATCTGCCCACCTCGGCCTCCCAAAGTATCGGGATTACAGGCATGAGCCACCATGCCCAGCCTCAAGTTTCTTTTATATGAGTGGCATTACAGGACATAGTGCCATCTGAGAGAATGGAATATCCACTTTCCCACAATCAAAAATTATTTGTGTAGACTGGAGATGAAAGGTCACATTTCCCAGGAGATGACAGTAAGCATTTGCAGTCAGTAGAGTTCAAGAAAAACTCCAAAACACAATAGCCAAGATGTTTTATGATAATAAGATACAGGGTAATCTTGAACCTGCCAGAAAGAGCCAACAACTCCTATGTGGATTAAGGTTTCAAGTCTTCATATCTTCAAGGCAAACATCTTGTAAACACTCCTAGTTCTGACTTTCTCGAGCACAGACGTTTGGCAAGCCCAGACTTTCCCACTGTAAGTGCCTGTGTCAACAATCTCTGGTTCCCTCAATGACTGTCAGTTTCCAGTTCCACAGCCATTCTCAGCTCACCACCAATGTAAGTGTGCAGGCTTCATAACCTGTTTACATTGTTGGTCGGGCTATTCCTGGGTTGTTTATATATTCCGTTTCATATTGTTGTGAATGAAGTTTCTTCTGTTATCTTTTTATCAGTCAGTGTAAGCTAGGTTACTGTGCAGTAACAAACAGCCCCACAAATCTCTGTGTGCTGAATGCAAGTGTATTTCTCATTCATGCAAAGTGCATGCATTCATTTGCATTCATTTCATTCATGCACAGTTCCAAGCAGTGGTTCCCTGCCAAGGACTGGTTCCACAGTGCAGGCTTGTGATTGCCAAGGCAAGCAAGGGGAACACCAGACTGGGTGTTGTCAGGCATCACTCAGCTTTGTTTGGCCAAGACAAGGTACATGGACATCCTGAGAAGTGAGAGAAAACTGGGTCCTGGCTAGCAACAGCACGGCTCTAACATAAGCTTTTGCCAAAATACCTTTTAACTTCTAACTTTTGTTTTTATTTATTTATTTCTTTGAGACAGTCTTGCTCTCTCGCCCAGGCTGGAGTGCAATGGCAGGATCTCTGCTCACTTCAACCTTTGCCTCTCAGGATAAAGCAGTTCTTCTGTCTCAGCCTCCCAAGTAGCTGGGATTACAGGCACATATGACCACACCAGCTAATTTTTGTGTTTTTAGTAGACATGGAGTTTCACCATGTTGGTCAGGCTGGTCTCGACCTCTTGACCTCAGGTGATCCACCTGCTTTGGCCTCCCAAAGTGCTGGGATTATAGGCTTGAGCCACCATGCCTGGCCAACTGCTGACTTTTCAATCTTACCTTTAAAGGTACCACGGTTGTTTTTTCTTGTATGTAATTATTTTACTGAACTCAGGTATTAATTCTGAATATTCCTCGTTAGGCTTTGCTCCCTGCGAGTAAGTGCAGAAAGATAAGAGCATTGTCTTCCTGAATCCTCCTTGACTAGGGTAGAAAGAGAAATGGATGCTTTTGTCTCAGGTAAACACCAGCATCGAGGACTGGAAGACCACCAAGTGGAAGGATATCAACGTGGAGCAGATGGACATAGATTGTAAGAAGTTTGCCAAAGATGTGAGGTCTTTGGACAAGGAGATGAAAACTTGGGATGCCTTCGTGGGGCTTGACAACACCGTGAAAAACATGATCACATCCCTACGCGCCGTGAGTGAGCTGCAGAACCCTGCCATTCGGGAACGCCACTGGCAGCAGCTCATGCAGGCCACCCAGGTACCACAAGGCATGGTGGGTGGAGGGGACCGTCCCTGGCGGCAGCTCACACAGGCCACCCAGGTACCATGCGGGATGGTGGATGGAGGGGACCATTCCTGGCAGTCAGCTCACACAGGCCACCCAGGTACCATGTGGCATGGTGGGTGGAGGGAATTGTCCCTGGCAGTCAGCTCTGCTGCAGGATGGACCAGCCCGAGCTGCTTAGCCAAGGTGTTCAGAGCCCGATGCTGGAAAAGCCAATGTCGGCAGAGCTGGCCTCATGCACAAGTGACCTGTGCAGTCATACAGGGCTCCATGTTGGTTGGGGGCGGTGGGGCAGGCTCAGTTTGCCATCTCATTTTCACTATCTCAAAATTCTTAGTGATTTTCAAACAGGAGTTCATGCACGCTCATTTTGCACTGGGCCCTGCACATGCGGTATGCAGTGCTGGTTGTGGGTTGCATGTTCATAAGGCTCAGGAAGTTTGGGGCAAATGAACAGCTTTACTGGGGTCCTCATGAACCCCAGGAAATCAGTCTTAGCACCTGAACCTTTCCAGGAATAGCCCCCAGAGGCAGGCATTGGCCTTGACGCCTCCACAGGGCCTACAGGAGCACTCCCCACTCTCAGCAAACACTGAACAAAAGGACTTTAAGCAGCTGCTCTGCAGAGGCCCCAACTAGCTGCAAAGGATACAGAGAGAAAGGAGACATGGCCCCTGCTCTACAGGAAGCAAAGAAAGAAATAATAGTACTGGCAACTGTAGGGGAGGAAACAAATTATTTTTCCCTCTGTCCATCTTAGGTTCCCTGGCTGGGGCCCCAGTACATTAGACTGATGAAAGACAGATTAATGAGAGGAAGGCTGGGCATGGTGGCTTACGCCTGTAATCCCAACACTTTGGGAGGTCGACAAGGGTGAATCACTTGAGGCCAGGAGTTTGAGACCAGCCTGGTCAACATGGCAAAATCCCGTCCCTACAAAAATTAGCTGAGTATGGTAGCACATACTTGTAGTTCCAGCTACTTGAGTGGCTGAGGCAGGAGAATCGCTTGAACCTTGGAGGTGGAGGTTACAGTGAGCCAAGATCATGCCACCGTACTCCAGCCTAGGTGACGAGTGAAACTGCATCTCAAAAAAAAAAAAAAAACAATTGGAAAAGACCTGGAAACGGAAGGGGATTTGTCACAGAATGTGGATTTCCCCTCCAGGAAACAGCTGTGCAGGATCATTTCAAACTACATCAAAGAAACGTATTTCAGGGTAAAATACTGTGATTTTCTTCAGGGTCTGCTGTCTGTCAAGTGATGAATCATGCGGCCACAAAGATTCCATTTGGTAGTCTTAGGATTTCTGAGTTGAAATTTTGGCCAGATTTCTGGTCAGCGGTGCCTGAATTCCAAAGGGAGGGGGTATAATGATGCCTGTCCCCCAACCTGCTTCCCATTATGGCCTGAAAACATGCTTTTAGGTTTACTTTGGAATGCCCCTCGCAGACAGGGGGGTTCATTCAATTTGCTGGAGGGCTTAGGATTTTATTTTTGTTTTACAGCAGGATAAGATGAGCTTCAGCAAGGTGTATTGTTAGATTCTTCCCATTCCTCTGGGCTGATAAGGGTGTAAAGCTGTCTCCGTCTTTTTGTTTTGTTTTGTTTTGAGATGGAGTCTCACTGTGTCCCCGGCTGGAGTGCAGTGGCACAATCTCAGCTCACCACAACCTCTGCCTTCCAGGGTGAAGTGATTCTCCTGTTTCAGCCTCCGGAGTAGCTGGGATTATAGGCACATGCCACCACAACCCACTAATTTTTTGTGTTTGTAATAGAGATGGAGTTTCACCATGTTGGCCAAGCTGGTCTCAAACTCTTGACCTCCGGCAACACACCCACCTCAGCCTCCCAAAGTGCTGGGATTCCAGGCTTTAGCCACCATGCCCAATCTCCATTGATTAACTTCTATCCTTCCTGGTACGGGGGTGTGGGGGACTCCTTGGCAAATTTATTTCCTGCTTGTAGGCAAATAGTGGAGGGCAGAGAGCTTCTCTTGTATCTGCTTCTTCTCAACTGCCTTCAGTTCAAAATAACCCTTAAGCCAAAGTGGTGTACTTTGGGGTGGCAGATTTGGCTAGCCTTCACGTTCAGGTTTGAATGCCAAGTACAGGAGATACTCAGTGATGATCCCAAGACCTAGAGGAGGGCGCCACCTTCAAGGGGTGGGAAGGGAAGAGAAAGCTCTGAGCGGGTGTGGAATTTGGCCTGGGCCTTGGGAGTGGGAACTGCAAAGACGAGCAGAAAGGCTGACAGAGCTCGGCATGAAACAAAAGCAGGAACAATGGTGAGAATGTACCCCAAGGACCGAGGGAGCATGGCCCAGAGCCTGCGCAGCAGGAGGGCTTAGCCCAAGGCTTCCCAAGAGATCCCTCCCTATGCAGGAAGTAGGAGAATGGAGCCAAGTGGTTCCCTCTATGTCTCACCAGGTCCTGGCCAGCCCAGGAGGGCACACACCTAGGAGGGGAATTGGAGGTTCCTGCTGTGCCCCCACTGCACTGTCTGGGGCCCTTCTGCTGCTCCCTAGGCCCAAGGAAGGAAAAGCAAACCCAGCTATGCAGGCCGCCCAGAGGGCACAGGGGCACCTGCTTGCTCCCTGGGGATTTGTGTGTCTGGGTGTGGAGGAGCCAGCCCCTGATGGTGCCCCTCGAGTGCTGAGACCAGAGATCTCCGAGAGGCCCAGCAATGGCTCATGTGCCCCATCCATGTACCCTGGGAGAGACGCTTGGGCGGTGATAAACAGGCAGCTAAACGACTCTGTGAGAGGAGCTGGGCACAGCTGAGTTCCCCAAATGAGATTAGAGATGCAAGGTGCCATCAGTTGGTTTAAACCATTTCCATGGTGGGCTCAGAATTGATGCTCAGAACCATCTGACTACCTGACAGCAAGAAGAATATTAGACAAGGGACATGAAAGTGATTTGGGAAGTAGGTGGCACTGATATTTTGGTACCTGTGATTCGGCCACCACCACAGAGTGCTTTGCCTATTATGAACACGGCAGCTGCCAGAGGTGGTGGATTCGCTAACATGGCAAAGGACTACAAATGGGAGGCTTCAAGCAGTGGACCTAGCTGGGCTCAGTGGCTCACGCCTAAAATCCCAGCACTTTGGGAGACTGAGGTGGTTGTATCACTTGAGGTCAAGAGTTTGAGACCAGCCTGGCCAACTTGGTGAAACCCCATCTCTACTAAAAATACAAAAATTAGCTGGGCATGTTGGTACATGCCTGCAATTCCAGCTACTTGGGATACTGAGGCAGGAGACTCACTTGAACCTGGGAGGTGGAGGTTGCAGTGAGCTGACATTGTGCCACTGCACTCCAGCCGGGATGACAGAGTGAGACTCCGTCTCAAAACAAAACAAAACAAAAAACCAGCAGACCTATGTTCTCTCACAGTGCTGGAGGCCAGGACTCTGAAATCAGGGTGTCGGTGGCCCGCACTCTCTCTAAAGGCTCCTGGGAGGGTCCTTCCTGCCTCCTCCAGTGTCTGGGGGCTCCAGACATACCTTACCCTGTGGCTGCATCACGCCCATCTCTGCCTCGGTCTCCCCAAGGCCCTCCTTCCTGTGTGACTCAGAGCTCCCTCTCCTTTCTGTCATGAGAACACGTGACCCTGGATTTATGTCTCCTCGGAAAATCTAGAATGACCTCATCTCAAGATCCTCAGCATCTGCCAGACCCTATTTCCAAATAAGATGATATTCGAGGGTTCTGGGTAGACATGAATTTTGGGGGCCACAGTTCTGCCCAGTGCGGGTGGGTTCTGCTGTTATGAAGTTTGACAGGGAAGGAAGACGAGGCTTGGAGAGCTCACTTGCCCACGTCCCAGAGCTGAAAATGGTGCAGTAGAGCTCACCTTCCTCCCTCCGGCAGCCTGCAGTCACACCCCGGTTCTGGCTTTCCTTGAAGGTCAGTGAGGTCCGGCCACTGCAGTGCAGGTAACCTTAAATGAAACATGCCTGGTTTTTTCCCTAGGTGAAATTTAAAATGTCAGAAGAGACGACCCTGGCAGATTTACTGCAGCTGAACCTCCACAATTACGAGGATGAGGTCCGCAACATCGTGGACAAGGCCGTGAAAGAGTCCGGCATGGAAAAGGTATGCTGTGCTGGCAGCGCCGTTCGTACCACGTGGAATAAACCTGGAACTGCCCCGCCCCACACTGAGAGCACCAGGAAGGCATCGGTTCACAGGGGTTCCACGGCCCCATGGCACTCAGGGGAGGTCTGGGGCCCATTCTTCTTCTTCTTTTTTAATTGTTCTTTAAGCTCTGGGGTTCATGTGCTCATCCTGCAGGATTGTTGCACAGGTACACACATGCCATGGTGATTTGCTGTCTCCATCCCCCTGTCGTCTACATCAGACATTTCTCTCGGTGTTATCCCTCTGCAACCCACCACCACACCCCCATCCCTCCCCTTCCCTGGACCCCCACCTCCTAATCTACCCCAGTGTGAGATGTTCCCCTCCCTGTGCCCATGTGTTCTCATTGTTCAACACCCGCCTATCACTGAGAACATGTGGTGTTTGATTTTCTGTTCTTGTATCAGTTTGCTGAGAATGATGGTTTCCAGATTCATTCATGTCCCTACAAAGGACACGAACTCGTCATTTTTTATGGCTGCATAGTATTCCATGGTGTATATGTGCCACATTTTCTTTGTCCAGTCTATCGTCAATGGGCATTTGGGTTGGTTCCAGGTCTTTGCTGTTGTAAACAGCACCACAACGAACATACGTGTGCATGTGACTTTATAATACAATGATTTATAATCCTTTAAGTATATACCCAGTAATGAGATTGCTGGGTCGAATGGAATTTCTGTTTCTAGATCTTTGAGGAATCGCCACACTGTCTTCCACAATGGTTGAACTAATTTACACTCCCACCAACAGTGTAAAAGTGTCCCTATTTCTCCACATCCTCTCCAGCATCTGTTGTCTCCAGATATTTTAATGATCGCCATTCTAACTGACGTGAGATGGTAACTCAATGTGGTTTTGATTTGCATTTCTCTAATGACCCGTGATGATGAGCATTTTTTCATATGTTTGTTGGCCTCATGTATGTCTTCTTTTGCAAAGTGTCCATTCATATCCTTCACCTACTTTTGAATGGATGAGTTTGTTGTTGTCTTGTAAATCTGTTTTAGTTCTTTGTAGATTCTGGATATTAACCCTTTGTCAGATGGGTAGATTGCAAAAAATTTTTCCCATTCTGTTGGTTGCTGGTTCACTCTAATGATTGTTTCTTTTGCTGTGCAGAAACTCTTAATTAGATCCCATTTGTCTATTTTGGCTTTTGTTGCCATTGCTTTTGGTGTTTTAGTCATGAAGTCCTTGCCTATGCCTATGTCCTGAATGGTGTTGCCTAGGTTTTCTTCTAGGGTTTTTATGGTGTTCTTATGTTTAAATCTTTAATCCATCTGGAGTTAATTTTGGATAAAGTGTGAGGAAGGGGTCCAGTTTCAGCTTCCTGTACATGCCTAACCAGTTTTCCCAACACCATTTATTAAACTGGGAATCCTTTCCCCATTGCTTGTTTTTGTTCGGTTTGTCAAAGATTGGATGGTTGTAGATGTGTGGTGTTGCTTCTGAGGCCTCAGTTCTGTTCCATTGGTCTGTATCTCTGTTTTGGTATCAGTACCATGCTGCTTTGATTACTGTATTCTTATAGTATAGTTTGAAGTCAAGTAGTGTGATGCCTCCAGCTTTGTTCTTTTTGTTTAGGATTGTCTTGGCTATGTGAGCTCTCTTTTGGTTCCATATGAAGTTTAAAGTGTTTTTATCCAGTTCTATGAAGGTCAATGGTAGCTTGTTAGGGATAGCATTGAATCTATAAATTACTTTGGGCAGTATGGCCATTTTCATGATGTTGGGTATGAAAGGCCCCCCACAGTATCATGAATATCTGTGAAATAAATCTTAAATACTTCTGGAATTTATTTATTTATTTTTATTGCTTTTGAGACAGAGTCTCTCTCTGTCACCCAGGCTGGAGTACAGTGGGCATGATCTTGGCTCACTGCAACCTCCACCTCCCAGGTTCAAGCAATTCTCCTGCCTCTGCCTCACAAGTAGTGGTATTACAGGCATGCACCACCATGCCTAATTTTCATATTTTTAGTAGAGATGGGGTTTCACCATGTTGGCCAGGCCAGTCTTGTACTCCTGACCTCAACTGACCCACCTGCCTCAGCCTCCCACAGTGCTGGGATTACAGGTATGAGTCACCACACCTGGCCTACTTCTAGGATTTTTCTTAGAAAACCCAATTCCTGACTATAGGTTTGCCCCCCTGTACATACAATAGTTTGGGACATTTTGTAAATAACCGGAACTACTCTCATCTCTGTCTCAAGCATCCTCGTCTGTGGTCCTGTCTGACTCCTCCGTGGATGTCAGTTCTTTCCCTGGACTTCGAAGAGCTGAGGGGAGGGCTGGGGATGGGTTGAGAGATGAGTCCCCAGTCAGTACATGGACTTGTTAATGCGCCACTGGCTACCTGCAGTTCTGGCATCCAGGAAAACGTTTGCAGTTCAAGCCTCTCATCATCCTGTTTTGTGAGTTTGAATTGTCACATTTTGGCTTGCTTTTAAAAACATTTATATCTAATAAAGATTTTTTTTAAAAAAAGCAATATTAGATGTAATTCACATGCCATACAATTTGACTGTTTAAAGTGTACAATTCAGTGGCTTTTAGCATAGTTACAAATGAAATGTGTAATCAGCACATATGAGACGGCAGAGGGCAGGGGCTCATGCCTATAATCTCGGCACTCTGGGAGGCAGGAAGATCACTTGAGCCCAGGAGTTCAAAACAAGGCCAGCCTGGGCAACATAGGCAGACCTCATCACTACAAAAATAAATAAATAAAAATGAGCTGGGCATATCAGGGCATGTACCTGTAGTCCCAGCTACTTGGGAGGTTATGTGGGGGGTGACTTGAGCCCAGGAGATGGAGGCTGCAGTGAGCTGTGATCACGCTGCTGCACTCCAGCCTGGGCTGAACCCTGTCTCTCAAAAAAAAATTATAAATTTTTTAAAATAAAAATAGGTTGGGCTTGGTGATTCACACCTACAATCCCAGCACTTTGGAGGCCAAGGCGGACAGATCATCACTGGAGGTCAGGAGTTCCACACCAGCCTGGCTAACATGGCAAAACCCCATTTCTACTAACAATATAAAAATTAACCAGGCATGGTGGCGGACACCTGTAATCCCAGCTACGTGGGAGGCTGAGGCAGGAGAATCGCTTGAACCCAGAAGGTGGAGGTTGCAGTGAGCCAAGGTCGTGCCACTGCACTCCAGCCTGGGCAACAAGAGCGAGACTCCATCTCAAAATAAACTAAGAAACAGAATTAACAAATTTTAGAACATTCTCATTACTTCGAAAAGAAACCCACATCCTTTACCCATCATCCCCCGCCCTGTCCTCTTACACGCCCCGGTCTCCAGCTCTAGGCAAACACTAACCCCTTTCCCTCTCTATTGATCCCCCATTTCCACACTGCCACAGCAATGGCATCATAGTTAGGGAAGCAACATCTTCCCTCTATGCTTTTAGGATTTTTCCCAGCTGGGTCTGAGAATTCCATTGGCGTAAGACAGATCAAGAGGAAAAAAGTATGTAAATTATTTAAGCCAAGTTTTCTGTGGTATGGGAGGAAATGAAGACCCCAAAACACAGTTAGAGCTGCAGGAAAGTAACGCATCTGCGTGGGAGGCTGGAAGGTGAGAGCTGTTCTAACAAGGTCTGAGCGGACAGCATTCTTTCTGCCTTGGCTTCCCGTCCTAGTGGTGAGAATGCTCGTTTCGTTCTGGTATCAGAAGGGCGTCATTCACCTGGTAATTTCATCTCCTGATTCCCAGGAACAGCTTGAGGCTCAGAGAGAGATTCCTGCATCTGCTGCCCTTCAAGTACCTCTGTCAAAATCGTCAATGTGCACGACGGCACATTTTGGGGCGGCACGTTCTGATCCTTCACACGCACTATGTAGTCTGTGCATGTGGCTTCTTTTTTTTCTTTCCTATTTTTTGAGGCGGGCCTCCCTCTATTGCCTAGGCTCGAGTGCAGTGCTGCAATCTTCGCTCCTTGCAATGTCCACCTCCTAGATTTAAGCTATTCTCCTGCCTCAGCCTCTAAGTAGGTGGGACTACAGGCACGTGCCACCATACCCGGCTAGTTTTTTTTTTTGTTTGTATTTTTAACAGAAATAGGGCTTGACCGTATTGGCCAGGCTGGTCTCGAACTCCTGACCTCATGATCTGCCCGTCTAGGCCTTCCAAAGTGCTAGGATTACAGACATGAGCCACCGCACCTGGCCTGCATGTGGCTTCTTTCACTCAGCCTGAGGTTTTCAAGTTTGTCTGCATTGTGGCATATGACTGTACCTCATTCCTTTAGTGACTAATATTCCATTATATGGACAGACATGGCATGCATCCGTTCACTGGGGGATGACGGTTCGGGTTAGATCTGCCTTTGGTTCCTGTGAATATGTTGGCTTGAGTGTTTTGGCTTTCTGTTCATGGAGCTTCAGTCCACGTCTTGGGAACTCACGGTCCTGCCTGAGCTTCGAATGCCAGATGCTCAGTGACCTTACTTTTCTCTTCCCGCAAAAGGTGCTGAAAGCCCTGGACAGTACCTGGAGCACCATGGAATTCGAGCACGAGCCGCACCCGCGGACAGGCACCATGATGCTCAAGTCCAATGAGGTGCTGGTGGAGACACTGGAGGACAACCAGGTGCAGCTGCAGAACCTGATGATGTCCAAATACCTGGCCCACTTCCTGAGGGAGGTGACGAGCTGGCAGCAGAAGCTGTCCACAGCGGACTCCGTCATCTCCATCTGGTTTGAGGTCCAGCGAACCTGGAGCCACCTGGAGAGCATCTTCATCGGCTCTGAAGACATCCGTGCCCAGCTCCCGGAGGACTCCAAGCGCTTTGATGACATCGACCAGGAATTCAAGGTGAGCGCAGCCCAGGGGTCCTCATGCCTGTCAGGAATGACTATGTTGGACAAAATGGGGTCGCTCATGCCTTGCCAATCCTCTTCTCTTCACAGGCCTTGATGGAAGATGCGGTGAAAACACCCAACGTGGTGGAAGCCACCAACAAACCCGGCCTCTACGATAAACTGGAGGCCCTGAAGAAGAGGTGGGGTCCACGCCTGTCCAGACCCAGGGAGTCAGGGGCGGTGATCCTCTAAGTCTTAGGGAACCTGAGTCTTGTGCAGCCCACTGGCCAGGATGGGGCAAAACCACGGGTCCTGGGTTAATCTATTCCATTTCCCCAGGAAGCACGCACTCCCCGGCCTCATCCCACCACACAATGCCTTAGCCTTGAAGGAAGCAATGACCCAGAGAATAAATGATGCCTCCTCCTACCTAGGAGTGCCCACAAGGTCATTGGGTGGCAAAGCAATGAGAGCGTCCAGTAGGAGCTTCTGAATTAAATAAACCAGGCCTGTGAACAGCGGTCCAGGCAGCTGCAGGATGATCAGTTCCACGTGCTGATAGGGTGGGCTGCAGACGTCCCCTGCAGAGTAGGGTCACCGGCCTCCTCTCCTTCCTTCCTCCCAGCTTGGCCATCTGTGAAAAGGCTTTGGCAGAGTATTTAGAGACGAAAAGACTGGCCTTCCCCAGGTTTTATTTTGTCTCCTCGGCTGACCTCCTGGACATTCTCTCCAACGGCAATGACCCCGTGGAGGTAGGCGGGGCCATTTGCATTCTGCAGTTTAAGCCAATATCAGGCCAGACTCCAGGCAGGTGCCTCCATCTGAGCAGCCCTAGGATGGGGGAGCAATGTCATTCGATGTGCTCTGTCATCTCCAGGAGGCCCTTTCCACCAGAAGCTGCCCAGGGACCCCAGCCATGACAGAAACATGGCAGGACTCCTCTCATATCCTGCTCTGCACTTGGCGTGGCTTTGGGGAAGTTAGTTGGCCTCTCTGCACCTCATTTTCCATTTCTAGAAAATGAATTGTATGCCAGAGGCCTGGTAAGACACTGTTTCTGAAAGACACACCCGTCAGTGGGTCACCCTCCCATCAGCTAGTAAATCTCAGGGCCCCAAGAGCAAGGAACAGACACATCCTTGAGGCTCAGAGAAAAGAGGCCAGGCACAGTGGCTCACATCTGTAATCCAAGCACTCTGGGAGGCCCAGGCATTTGAGGTCAGGAATTTGAGACCAGACTGGACAACATGGCAAAACTCTGCCTTTACTAAAATTACAAAAATTAGCCGGGTGTCACGTACCTGTAATCCCACCTACTCGGGAGGCTGTGGCATGAGAATTGCTTGAATCTGGGAGGCAGAGGTTGCAGTGAGCCAAGATCACGCCACTGCACTCCAGCCTGGGCAACAGGGCGAGACTCTGTCTCAAAAACATAAAAAGCTGGGGGCAGTGGCTCACGCCTGTAATCCCAGCACTTTGGGAGGCTGAGGTTGGCAGATCACAAGGTCAGGACTACCCTGACCAACATGGTGAAACCCCATCTCTACTAAAAATACAAAAATTAGCTGGGCATTGCGGTGCACGCCTGTAGTCCCAGCTGCTCAGGAGGCTGTGCAGGAGAATTGCTTGAATCCAGGAGGCAGGGGTTGCAGTGAGCAGAGATTGCGCCACTGCACTGCAGCCTGGGCGATGGAGCGAGATCTGTCTCAAAAAGAAAAAGAAAAAAGTTAACTGGTAAAGGGAAAATGCCTGCATTTCATTTTGACCAGAGGTTAGAGGACACACAGGAAGAAGGGGTGTGTGAGAACGGCCTGAGTGTGGCTTGGGAGCCGGGACAGAACCTTTTCAAAAATGAAAGAAAGAAAGAAATCTTCAAGAATGGATGTTTGGCTTGGAAGGGCTGGGGCTCCTGCCTGGTTTCCCTGTCCTGACTCAGAGCAGTCTTTGCTGGTTCCTTTTGTTGATTTAGCCATGTTTACTTAACGTTGATCAAAGATGGGGAGTATATTCCAAAAAAATAAAAAAGACGATGCGTAAAACCACCCAAGGAAAGCCCCAGCCATGCGTGTCCATGTTCACATCCCCCGTTGCCTAATTCCAGCTTCCCTCCTCCGCGCAGGTGAGCCGTCACCTGTCCAAACTCTTCGATAGCCTTTGTAAACTCAAGTTCCAGCTCGATGCCAACCACGAGCCTCTCAAGGTGGGCCTGGGAATGTACAGCAAGGAGGATGAGTACGTGGATTTTGATCAGGAATGTGACCTCTCGGGGCAGGTGAGTGTGAGCACACCCCAAACAGGGAACCCAGGATGTGGGCACAGCATGTGTGTGGGCCACATGCCCTCAGACAGCAGCATCCGGACAGCCACTGGCCAGTGCAGCCGCCAGCGCCCCCTGCTCCTCTCCTCTGCCTCTCTGGAAAACGCTTAAGGGACTGACCTCTTTATAGAATTTCTAGCACAGCCTTATCCATATAGCACAAGTGTATCCTTAGGGAGGAAGGGAACGGGACAGGACAGGAGAAAAGCCCTGTTGGGGAGGCTGAGGCAGGAGAGTTGCTGGAACCTGGGAGGCGGAGGTTGCAGTGAGCCAAGATTGTGCCACTGCACTGCAGGCTGGGCAAGGGAGTGAGACTCCCTCTCAAAAAGAAAAAAAAAAGGTCCTGTGAATGTCACTGAATCCTTTTTGTGGCTTGCCAAAGGGACTGTTTTGAAGAGGTCTGCACGTCTCTGAACCACCACTTCCCAACCCCTGTCCGAAATAATCAGCTGCACTGCCCACCAGTCATAGTGGTCTCCGCAGCCTCTTCCTTCCTCCAGCTTGGGGCGGCTCCTCCCACCATCAGAAAACTCTCAGGCTGCCCCCTCCCCCGTCTCATTACCCAACATTTGATCAAGCAGTAGAAACCATTTTGACATCAGCCTGAGGAAAATACAATTCAGAGGTAAATCAGCTGTAGGAAAAAAAAAATGTCACTTGAGAAAACCTGGGCTTCAAAGAGCTGAACACAGCACACGCGTGGCCTGCTCTGCATGGGCGGGGTGGGCGGGGCAGTGACAGCATCTGTCCAGATTCCCTTCCTGGGCCTACCCCTTACAAACGGAACTGCAGACCACAGCGACGCCCGTCTGCACTGTGCTTACCGGTAAAAGGAAAAATCCGGCCGGGCACCGTGACTCACGCCTGTAGTCTCAGTGCTTTGGGAGGTCAAGGTGAGTGGATCACCTGAGGTCAGCAGTACAGCCTGGCCAACATGGCAAAACCCATCTCTACTAAAAACACAAACATTAGCCAGGTGTGGTGGTGAACGCCTGTAGTCCCAGCTACTCAGGAGGCTGAGGCAGGAGAATCGCTTGAACCCTGGAGACAGAGGTTGCAGTGAGCCAAGATGGCACCACCGCACTTCAGTCTGGGCAACAGAGGGAGACTTCATCCACCCCCTCCAAAAAAACTACCCTCATATCCACTTGAGGGTTTTTTTTCCACCTAGTAGCAGTTACTTGCGGGTATGGTTTTATTTTTGGGGGGAGTGGGGGGGTTGTTTTGTTTTGTTTTTTTGAGATGGAGTTTCACTCTTGTCACCCAGGCTGGAGTACAGTGGTGCCATCTTGGCCACTTGCAACCTCCAGTTCCCAGGTTCAAGCGATTCTCCTGTCTAAGTCTCCAGAGTAGCTAGGATTACAGGTGCCTGCCACCACGCCTGGCTAATTTTTGTATTTTTAGTAGAGACGGAGTTTCATCACGTAAGCCAGGCTGGTTTTGAACTCCTGACTTCAGGTGATCTGCCCGCCTTGGCCTACCAGAGTGCTGGGATTACAGGCATGAGCCACTGTGACTGGCCTAAGGGTATGTAGTTTAAGATATAAATAAAGGCCAGGTGTGTTGACTCATGAAAAGGCTTCGATTAAAAGCACTCCCAAAGTGTCTGTAATCCCAGCACTTTGGGAGGCTGAGGCAGGAGGATCGCTTGAGCCCAGGAGTTCAAGACAAGCCTGTGCAACATAGTGAGACCCCCATCGCTACAAAAAATTTAAAAATTAGCCAGGCATGGTGGCATGTGCCTGTGGTCTCAGCTACTTGGGAAGTTGAGGCAGGAAGATTGCTTGCACCCGGGAGGTTGAGGCTACAGTGAGCTATGACCATGCCGCTGCACTCCAGCCTGGGTGACAAGGCAACACCCTCTCTCAAAACATAATCAAATGCAAATAAGACTTGTTGGCAGGCTGGGGCGGATCACGAGGTTGGAAGTTCAAGACCAGCCTGACCAGTGTGGTGAAGCCCCATCTCTACTAAAAAATAACAAAAATTGGAAACTTGTATACACTTGAAGTAGGAAGAAAAAAAAGAAAAAAAATTTAAAAAACCCAAAAGTTAGCTGAGTGTGGTGGTGGGTGCCTGTAGTCCCAGCTACTCAGGAGGCTGAGGCAGGAGAATCGCTTGAACCCAGACGGTGGAGGTTGCAGTGAGCCGAGATAGTGCCACTGCACTTCAGCCTGGGTGATAGAGTGAGACTCTGTCTCAAAAAATAAAAACTTGTTGGCATCCTGTATCCCCTGTAACAGTGACCACGCCTCACTGTTGGGCCGTCACTCCTGCCAGGCAGAGCCCTTGAGCAAAGAGGAGGCCCCAGATGTCCCATCTCAGAACGGGGCTCAGGAATGCAGGCGCAGCTTGTGTCTGTCTGAAATCTTTCTCTGGATCCCCTCGCTTTTCTTACTGAGAACTAAGTGTATCTGGACCCGGATGCTTCATGTGACAAGTGTGGAAGCTGGGCTCCCCCCCCACATTTTTAAAATGAGCCATTGACTAGTGGGTGTGGTGGTGCACGCCTGTAGTCCCAGCTACTTGTGAGGCTGAGGTGGGAGGATCCCTTGAGCCCACAGGTCGAGCTGCAGTGAGCCAAGACTAAACCTGAGCAACAGAGCGAGATCCTGTCTCAATTTAGAAAGAAAAGGTGTGTCAGTGTGACTGCTCTGTGGAATCCTTGACGTGTGTATCCCGGGATGCGGATGATGACAAAGAGTCAACGTTTCTCTTTACAACAAAGCAAATCATTGGAACTAGAGGCACACGTGGCTGTATTTGGTCACCGTGGCTCCCATCCCCAGGTGGAAGTGTGGCTGAATCGAGTACTGGACCGAATGTGCTCTACCCTCCGGCACGAAATCCCGGAAGCTGTGGTGACCTATGAGGAGAAGCCGAGGGAGCAGTGGATCCTGGACTACCCGGCCCAGGTCTGAGGTGGCGCCTGGTGGCTGAGATAAGGGGGGAGTTACTCTGTGTCCACGGGCTGCCCTGTTAACTGTGGTCCCCGGAAAACTGTCTCAGCCTTCAGCAGAAAGTCTCCGTTAGCGGGCACTAGCGATCGCTTGCTGCATGGGCAATGGGGGCGTCTACTTTCAGGTGGCCCTGACTTGCACCCAGATCTGGTGGACGACCGAGGTGGGCCTGGCGTTTGCCAGGCTGGAGGAAGGCTATGAAAACGCTATCAAAGATTACAACAAAAAGCAGGTGTGTTACTAGTGTGTCATTAGCTATGTTTTAAAAACTTGTTTAAAAAGCTCACGTGTCTATCTGAAACCCTGCCGGGTAAGTACCTTCTCCTCAGAGACTGAGCCCTCCAAAATCACCTTCCGCAGGCCAAATGCAGCCATGCACTGCAGCCCCAGGCGCCTCTAATTTTTTTTTTAAAGAGGGGGTTTTCGTTGGTTAGAAATACAGAAACTAAAGATTATCTTTAAAAGAAGGAGAATTTACCTGTAATCCCACAACCCAAACTTGACCGGTCAGCGTTCTCCTGTGCAACCTGCTCGTCTTTGTGTGTGTATGTAGAATTGATTTATATGTAAAAATATACAGACTCTCTGGATGGCTTTAAAGTCGGCTGTTTCTGCTTCTCTTCCACCCTCTTCCATGGCCTTGCATTTCCTTCTCCTACGTCTGTCCTGGCAGCTCCAAAGTGTCCCATCAGGGCTGCACCACAGTGAAACCTGTGCCTGGCTGGGGGACACCGAAGGCGCTCCTGTTTTTCATTACTATAAATGTGAGAGCAAGTCGGTCTTCCCCGTGCAGCTGTGAGCACCCAGCCATGAGACCCCTCTGGCGCATGTGGGTGTCTGTGGCGTCTCACCCCCAGTCTGGGCACCGAGGAAGGAGAGCTAGGCAGAGCCCTGGCACAATTAGTGCCTGAAGAATAGTTTAGTTTGTAGTGTTATTACTCAGTTATTTCCTTTATATAATCCTTTATATATAATCATATATTAGTTTATAGAAATAGTGCCTGAAGAATATCCTACTACTCATTACTTACACACACACACACACACACACACACACACACACACAATTATATCTTAGTTCATAGTTAGAGGAATGCCTAGAGCAGACACAGTACAGAGCGTGAATTAAGGGATAAACAGCTATACATATATAAGCATATCTTACTTATAGTCGGAGGAATGTCTAGAGCAGACATGGTGCAGAGCATGAATTAAGGGAAAAACAGCTATACCAGGAAAAGAATCTGGCCCAGGTGGCAGCGTTCAGTATCATAAAGATACCCACTGTATGGCAAGCTTGAAGCAAGAGCCGCTCCTCTTAAAAAGGTGTTGTAGTATCTTGTGTCCAGTTCTTGTGGAAGGCTGCCCTCACACCGGCAATTCTGAGAGCATTCGAGGGCTTAAAACCCCCCTGGTGTAATCACACCTTGGTGACTGTGAACTTGTATCCAATCGTTACTGTGCTAGCTCAAAAGCACCCTCCTATAGAAATCACTGGAAGCTGCCAGCAGGTGGCTATAGACCTGGTCAGCTCTGCTACTGTGCTGACTCAAGAGCATCCTCCTATAGAATCCCTTGGAAGTAGCCTGCCCCAGACAAGAGATATTGCACACTGCACTCTTCGCTGCACAAGGCCCACCTCCTGGCCTCAGTGACTTAATGGGGGTGGACCCCTTGCTGCACACGGCCCACCTCCTGGCCTAGGTGACCTAATGGGGGTGGACCCCTTGCTGCACACGGCCCACCTCCTGGCCTCAGTGACCTAATGGGGGTGGACCCCTTGCTGCACATGGTCCGCCTCCTGGCCTCAGTGACCTAATGGGGGTGGACCTCTTGTTTATTGTGCACGTGATTATAGTGACCCTATCACTGTCTTGAAAATGACCTCACTCACTACCCTTCCCCCTATCTGGTACCCAGTACTTTGGGGCCTCGCCTGTCTCTGCTTGGGCGTGACCCCCCAAGCCTAGCTGCTCTTTTCCAGTCCTTCTGTGTCCTGTCTCTTTATTTGTCGGATCCTGTGCCTCAGCACAGCGATAAGGGACACCCCACCACCCTGTAGGGCTGTGGCCCTACATCAGCGAAGGTGCCTCTCCCCTGCAGATTAGCCAGCTGAATGTACTCATCACACTGCTCATCGGGAACCTCAACGCTGGGGACAGGATGAAGATCATGACCATCTGCACCATCGACGTGCACGCACGGGACGTGGTGGCCAAAATGATCATGGCCAAGGCATGAGCACCCTGTCCTGGGGGGCTGTGGAAGGGCAAGGGATTGAGGGCTGTGCCTTCAGGGACTCCAGACCCTCCCACTTCTTCCTGGGGCACCGGCTCTGTTGCTAGCTTCAGCTGCCTCCTAAACCCCTTGCCCGGCCTCACCCCTGCTGAGCAACACCCTGTGGTCAGATGGGCGATGCCTGCCCATCGGAAGTGCCCTTCCATAGCGAGATTCCACTGAGGGCGGCCTTACAGTTAGATGTGGGTGCTGTTGGGGGAAAGAGGGCCAGGGAACATTTCCTGGGCACCTGGGGACCAGCCTTGGAGGCAGGCTGGCCTTCTTCAACCAGGTCTGGCTCTTACATTGTGCTTGGCTAACAAGAGCTCTGGCTCATCCTGCAGGTGGAGAGTTCTCAGGCCTTCACCTGGCAGTCCCAGCTCCGGCACCGCTGGGACGAAGAGAAGCGACACTGCTTTGCCAACATCTGTGATGCCCAAATCCAGTACTCCTACGAGTATCTGGGCAACACGCCGCGGCTGGTCATCACCCCGCTCACTGACCGGTGAGGCCTGTCCCCGAGCCATTCATACCTCCGCTTTGGTCCCTTGCCCATGATTCTCAGAACTGTCCACCTGTGCATCAGCTGCAGAGGCTGGATGGAGCGGGCGTTTGTGTCAGGTGGACCTGTGTTCAGGTGCACGTCTGCCACCACGTCCTTGTTCCAGCACTGGCTGTGTGGCCTCGGGAGAGTGCCTCCACTGCTCTGCCAGCCTGCTGAGTGGGGGTGGTGTTTTATGGACCCTCATGAGCAGACCCCGGTCGTCATAACAGGGCCCATCCCCCCGAATGCCACAGGTGGGAGAGGTGTCTGGGCAGCCTCTGCCTCACAGTGTTGATTTCTTGGTCACACCTGGAGGTTTTCTGCCCTCTCCCATGTGCGTCTCCTGGGGCTGAGCAAGTGTAATAACTGCAACAAAAGAGAAACTGGTGGCCTGGCGCGGTGGCTCACACCTGCAATCCCAGCACTTTGGGAGGCTGGGGCAGGTGGATCAGGACTCCAGAGGTCAAGAGTTCCAGACCAGCCTGGTCAACATGGCAAAACCCCATCTCTACTAAAAATACAAAAATTCGCCAAGCATGTTGGTAGGAGCCTGTAGTCCCAGCTACTCAGGAGGCTGAGGCACAAGAATCGTTTGAACCCAGGAGGCAGAGGTTGCAGTGAGCCAAGATTGTGCCACTGCATTCCAGCCTGGGTGACAGAGGGAGACTCTGTTTCAAAAAAAAAAAAAAAAAAAGGTGGGGAGGCCATCTGTGGGGTCCCTGGCACACGTGCTCACTCACCTGTGGTCCCTTGCAGATGCTACATCACCCTGACCCAGTCCTTGCATCTGATCATGGGTGGAGCCCCCGCTGGTCCCGCTGGGACGGGCAAGACTGAGACGACCAAGGACCTGGGCAGAGCGCTGGGCACCATGGTCTACGTCTTCAACTGCTCTGAGCAGATGGACTACAAGGTACACAGCTGAGGTCTGGAGGTGGGATCCAGAGTCTGCATGTAGAGGCAGATCTCAGCACCCTATCCCCCGAGGCCCCACAGTGAGCTCCAGATCTGTGAATACCTGTGAATGACACTGAGGAGGGTGCACCAGGGCCCCCGCTTGCTGCTGGCAGCCCCCTCAGGGGGTCCCTCTGCAGAGACTCCCAGGGTGGACAGACACAGCCCCCAATGTCCTGCCCCAGCCCCTGCCCTGGAGGTGACCCTCTCTCAACTTCAGTTCCGAGATTGCCTCAGAACTGAGGACCCCAGGCAGGGGTGAGCACTTCCGTCATGGTTCAGCATGGGATGGGGTATAAGCAGTGTCCAGGCAGGCTTGGGAGGGGAGCAGGGCCCAGTCCCATTGGTCATCAGCACCTGCACAGGACATTGTCAGTTCACAGAGGGCCAGGCAGGGGAGGGGAAGCCTTGGAGCTCCAGGCTACAGCAGCCTCCTGCAAGAGGGAGAGGCAAGAGGGGGATCCCTGGGTTCTGGACCTCAGGCCTGCAGAGGCCTAGCGCCACAATCTAGTGTACCCCCTCCTGAGGCTGAGGCTGCGGGTGGGGCCAGCAGCCCCTGTTGACTGTCTAGGCCACACAGTCCCATATCCACCTCCTGGACTTCAGAAAAGTGCAATCTGCAGTTGAGTCTCCCTAGAAGGGACTTAACATTCACCTGGAATCCCAGGTGTAGGTGGGACGAGTCCTTAAGGAAAAGCTCCTGGCCTGCTTGGCGTCCTCCCATCCTGCCTTAGAGGACTGCCTCTCTTCTACGTGCAAGAGAGAAAAGGGCTGGGAACACATGCAAAGTTTAGGACTTACATGTGCTTCTTGGAACCCTCTCATCAGGGACTCCATGAAGCTTCTGTCCTGGGGTCTGGGAGCCCTGGGGGTCACAGGTGAAAGGATGGGTTCTTCCTAGTACCCAGCCCTCCACGGTGTTATCCTGGACAGTAAGCCGACCTGCCTGCTGGCCTCCGGAAGGCCCCAGTGCACTGGAGCCTCAGTGAGCTGTGGGCAGAGAACACAGCTGAAGAGTTAGGTGGAGGCCCCTGCAGTGCCTGTCCTCCCTGCCACCCTCCCAGCTCTTCCTTTCTCCATCTTGCCTTTCCCAGTCCTGCGGAAATATCTACAAGGGGCTGGCCCAGACAGGAGCCTGGGGCTGCTTTGATGAGTTTAATCGCATCTCAGTGGAAGTCTTGTCTGTGATTGCTGTGCAGGTAAGTCCCCTGCCTGCAGGCTCGGGCCCACGTGGGTAACTGGCTCATCAGCTTTCCTGTTACCTCATACACCAGATAGACCCTCCCTGCCTCTCTGCAACGTTCCAAGCCCGGAAGGGTGGTGTGGGGCCGGTGAGCCCTGCCCTCCAGGGGCCGGTAGCCTGGTTCAACATACAGGTTGAAAACAGAATCGGATTACAGGTTACATGTATGGTGGTGTGCATGTGACCAAATGCAGGTGGGAGGATCATGAATTTTGCTTAGGAAAGAAGGACAAAGTGTTTTGTTACTGGTCTCAGCAGAGCTGGGCATAGGAGGTGCTGAAAGAGAAGGGCAGGAAAGAAAGGAGAGAGGGAGGGAGGAAGAGGAGGAGGGAGGAAATGTATCTGTGTATTTTGGGGACAACCATGCCAGGGCACAGAGGGTGCAGTGGGGTGGCTGGGGCGAGGTGGGTGCAGAGACCTCGGTGTGGGGAGTGGCCTGGGCCAATGCCCCGCCCCCGTCGATTGTTTGTTAAAATCTCCAGCATGCTGAGGCTGTGTATCAGGTCAGGAGTTCGAGACCAGCCTGACCAACATGGTGAAACATCATCTCTACTAAAGATACAAAAGATACCCAGGCATGGTGGTGTGCACATGTAATCCCAGCTACTCAGGAGGCTGAGTCAGGAGAATTGCTTGAACCCAGGAGGCAGAGACTGAAGTTGCAGTGTGCTGAGATCATGCCATCGCGCTTCAGCCTCGGTGACAGAGCGAGACTCTGTCTCCAAAACAAAAAAAAAATCTCCAGCGTGGGCCCCACTTGTTAGGATGAGCATTTCTGCATTGTAAACAAATGTCTCAGGTGATCCTGACATGGGCCGGGGTTGAGAAGCCCTGGTCTCTGTGGGGTCAGAGGAGGCCAACCTCGGGGCCTGGAACAACTGCTCTTCCAAAAGGAAACCGAGGCAGGGAGCGACGGTGTCTAGGTCCTCCCACCCCAGAGCAGATCAGGAGCGAGTGGGGTGTGGACATGTGAGCTGCCTGGGCTGCTCCAGCGCCCCCGCCTGGGTGGAGAGCCCGCTTTATACACTGACGTAACCCCTGACTCTCGGATTGGCAGTGATGTGACTCCCTGTGCCCCCACCCTCTAACCTGTCGAACGGCGTTGGTGACCCAGGTCTGCCTGCGGAATCAGAGGTGGCCGGTGTGGCTGCTTCCTCCTCTCCTTAGGTTCCCTCTGCCCCATCATCCCCAGCCCCAGGGCTGGCCATGTGACCAGGAGAATGGTGACCCCAACCCACAGGCAGTGCTGGCCGCTGCCATGGGAACCCTCTCCCTCGACCCCAGTGTGGGAGCAGAGTTGCTGAGCACCTCCTGTGTCCGTGAACAAACCCCAGAATATTTACATAGTACCTACTCTGGGCATTGAATATTCACAGGCTCCGATGGAGACCACGGGAGAGGCCTGGCCTAGAGGGAGACAGTGCCATTCCGAAGGGCCACAGCCCTGCTGGGGGTGACCTGCACACTCAGCAGACTGGGCATGGGGCGTCTGGGCTCACCAGGGCACCAGAACTTGGCTCTTGTGGGGAAGACGGAAGGGCAGGCGCTGGGAGCAGCTTTACCGCGAGTATTGGGCCCCCTCCCGTGGCGACTTGGAGAGCCGCAGCTGCCTTCCGCAGGATTCCAGAGGAGACCTCAGGCAGGCAGCGACACCGGAAGCTCCGGGTTCAACCTCACAGCCCTCAGGTGGCCTTCAAGACTGTCTGATAAGGAGGTGGCTGCTCACCAGTCCTTGGATGAGTCATTGCTAGAGTAGTAACAGGACAGGAAAAGGCTGGGCTTGGAGCCCCGCTCAGCAGGGCTGGGGTGTGAAGTACTGAGCGGTTCCCACAGCAGTCTGGGTGCATCTCCAGAGACTTTTGCTGAGTGACAAAAGCCCATCTGGGAAGATAAGAGTTCGATACAGTTCCGCTTGTTTAACACCCGTGAAATGACCAAATCACAGAAACTAAGGATGCGGCTGCCAGGGGCCAAAGTTGGGGAAGGGGTAAGAGGGAAGTGGGTGTGGCTGTAAGAGGGGACATAGGAGTCCCATGGGACAGCAGCGCTGGCCTCAGTGTCACCTCCCACCCCTGCTGTGACAGGCACTGTCATTATGCAAGATGCTCCCCTCAGGGGACGTTGGGCAGAGAGTACCCGGAATTCCCTTTGTGTTTTTTTCCTTCCCCCCAATCCCTGTCTTCTGTATTTTGTTGTTGTTGAGAATTAGGTCTTGCTATGTTGCCCAGGCTGGTTTTGAACTCCTGGGCTCAAATCATCCTCTGGCCTTGGCCTCCCAGAGTGCAGGGATAACAGGTGTGAGCCACTGTTGCTAGCTCTCTGTCTTATTTCCTACATGGCATGGGAATCTACAACTTTCTCAAAAATAAAAGGCTTAATTTTAAAAACAAGCTAGGAGGCCCCTGCAAATTCACAGCCTGATGCTTTAACGTACACGGAGGCCCATCAGGCCCATGGAAGCTGGCTGTTTCCATGCCAACGTGTCTGTGCCACCAACTGTGCAGGTAAAGTGTGTCCAGGATGCAATTCGAGCCAAGAAAAAAACATTCGATTTCCTGGGAGAGACCATCGGCCTCATTCCCACCGTCGGCATCTTCATTACCATGAACCCTGGGTACGCCGGCCGTGCAGAGCTGCCTGAGAACCTAAAAGCCTTATTCAGGTACAGGGGCCCAGACAGAAGGGAGTGGCTATGGTGAGCCAGGCCAGCCACAGCAGCGTCCCAGTGGCAAGGAGTGGGCAGAGAAGAGGGGCAGAGGGCGAGCTGGGGAGGGAAGAAGTCATCAAAAGCTCCCAAGATGGCCGGGTGTGGTGGCTCATGCCTGTAATCCCAGCACTTTAGGTGGCCAAGGAAGGTGGATCACCTGAAGTCGGGTTCAAGACCATTCTGGTCAACATGTCTCTATTGAAAATACAAAAATTAGCTGGGTGTGGTGGCAAGTGCTTGTAATCCCAGCTAAACTGGAGGCTGAGGCAGGAGAATCACTTGAACCCAGGAGGCAGAGGTTGCAGTGAGCTGGGATAGCTGGGATAGCACCACTGCACTCCAGCCTAGGTGACAAGAATGAAACTCTAGCTCAAAAAAAAAAAAAAAAAGCTCCTAAGGTGACACAGGTGAGGGCCTCCATAGAAAGTGCTCTGTCTTCCCCTGGGCGGGAAGACCCACCTGGGGCACAGTGATGGAAGGCAGGGGTCTGGGGTCGGGGGTCAGGGTGGCTCTCAGAGGAGGGGCCTGAAGGTATGCTCAGTGGAGGATGTGGTAGGAGCAGGGAAGTGGGGAGCAGGTAGGCTGGGAGCCCAGTCCAGGAACTGAAGGTTCACCACTGTGCTGTACTCCCCCTGGCAGGTGAGGTGTCCTCTCCTAGGTGAAGAGGGACAGGCGGGGTGGGGGAGGGAGTGGGCAGAAGCCCACGGGTGCTGCTGGCCTCCCCAGGCCCTGTGCCATGGTCGTCCCTGACTTTGAGCTGATCTGCGAGATCATGCTGGTGGCTGAGGGCTTTCTGGAAGCCCACCTCCTGGCCAGGAAGTTCATCACCCTCTACACCTTGTGCAAGGAGCTGCTCTCGAAGCAGGTGTGTGTCCTGGAGCTCATGGCGGGTGTGGGTGGGAGGTTCAGATGCAGGCAGCAGCCAGGGTTGGCTTTGGACCTGCCTGCTGATGATTCCGTGCTGGCCGTGGGAAGGTGAGCTCACATCTGCCCACCTGTGCCCGCCGCCCACAGGATCATTACGACTGGGGCCTGCGGGCCATCAAGTCTGTGCTGGTGGTGGCAGGCTCCCTGAAGAGGAGTGACCCCAGTCGGGCTGAGGACCAGGTGCTCATGCGGGCACTGAGAGACTTCAACATCCCCAAGATCGTGACCGACGACCTGCCCGTGTTCATGGGGCTGATCGGGGACCTCTTCCCAGCTCTGGACGTGCCTCGGAAGCGAGACCTGAATTTTGAAAAGGTCGGAACTCCAGGGCCTGGGGTCTGTCCTGAGGAGCCGGCCTGGCCTGGCTTCCTTCTCGCCGATGCTGGACGGGTGGGGACCCATGTCACACATGCACGTTTCCCTGTGCTACAAAGAGAGCTCTGAGCTACAGCTGCCTCCACGGCCCCGACAGCCCTCCCTCTCAGTGCTGGGGGAGGTCACTCTCTCAACTGGAGTCGGGGCAGCGAGGGGCTTCTGGCAGACCGATCCCCTGCAAAAGGTCACGGGGGAGCTACATGAGTTCTCAGCATCAACAGTAGAACTTGCAAACGCATGTCCGTCAGAGGGCAAGGGTGCCTGCATCATCACCCACACTGGGCAGGAAGCCCCCCAGCCTCCCGGAGAAGAAAGGCTGCCTCAGTCCCATACCCAGCCTCATCCGTGTCTCCCCAGATCATCAGGCAGAGCATCGTGGAGCTCAAGCTGCAGGCGGAGGACAGCTTCGTGCTGAAGGTGGTGCAGCTGGAGGAGCTGCTGCAGGTCCGGCACTCGGTGTTCGTCATCGGGAATGCAGGCAGCGGCAAATCCCAGGTGCATCACCCCCAGGGACCCCGTGGGGATCCGGCACAGTGCGGGAGGGCTGGGGCAAAGGGTCAGCCCTCCATCACTTCCCCCCACCCCAGAGACCCCAACCCAGTGCATCCCGGGAGCCCCCGGGCCTGAGTCTTGGGCCAGGGAGGAAGTTTGAGGCCGAGGAGGAGGGGAGGAGTGGCTGCAGCCCCTGGTCCCAGGGCGAGGTCTCCCTCCCTGTTCCTCCTTGTCTCTGCTCTTCTCTCCCTGACGTCAGCCACTTGTCTCCCCCTCCCTGCGGCCAGCCTGACCCATTGCCCTCCTGTCCCCTGCCTTGGCCTGGGGCGTGGTGACATTCGGAGGGAGGCAGCTGATGTGACTGATGTCTGTGACGTGGAAAATTTCCTGCCAGCCGCGTGTCCCTGCTGTGTTTAAGACCACTTCCAACAGCAGTCACATGGGAAGCTCATGGCAAGTTACATTTGAAAAGGTAGAGGCTGCTTGAGCCCAGTTTTCTAAAAAGGAACTTGGACAGGCACATATAGGAAATATCCTCCACTGTGTCTTTGAGGTCATTTTCCTGAATGGAGGGATTATGGGGAGTTTTTTTTTTTTGAGATGGAATCTCACTCTGTTGCCCAGATTGGAGTGCAGTGGCACGATCTCGGCTCACTGCAACCTCTGCCTTCTGGGTTCAAGCAATTCTCCTGCCTCGGCCTCCCGAGTAACTGGGACTACAGGTGTGCACCACCACGCACAGCTAAATATTTATTTATTTATTTATTTATTTATTTATTTATTTATTTATTTAAGTAGAGATGGTGTTTCACTTTGTTGCTTAGGCTGGTCTCGAACTTCTGAGCTCTGTCAGTCCATCCGCCTCGGCCTCCCAAAGTGCTGGGATTACAGATGTGAGCCACCGCACCCAGCCGGGGAGTTTTCTTTGGTTTTTCACTGCATATGTATTCCATGTATCATGAGGAGGAAAGTCACGTGAATGTTTTCCAAGCCTCGCAGTCTCAGGGCAAGCAGCTCTCTGCGGGCGGCAGACATGCAGAGTGAACAGTTGGCTCCCCATCGCCCAGCCCACCTTCTCCTCAGCTATGGTTGGGGGGTGTAAACTCACCTATGTGCCCCAAAGAAAACCACATCCAGAGAAGGGTTTGGCCTAGTGGTTCATAAAAGGCATCCAGGGCCAGGTGTGGTGGCTCCCGCCTGTAATCCCAGCACTTTGGGAGGCTTGATGGATCACCTGGGGTCAGGAGTTTGAGACCAGCCTGGCCAACATGGTGAACTAAAAATACAAAATTAGTTGTATTTTGTAACTAAAAATACAAAAATTAGTTGGGCATGGTGGTGGGTGCCTGTAATCCCAGCTACTCAGGAGGCTGAGGCAGGAGAATCACTTGAACCCTGAGGCGGAGGATGCAGTGAACCGAGATTGCGCCACTGCACTCCAGCCTCAGTGATGAGTAAAACTCCATCTCACAAAAAGAAAAGAGCGGGGGGCATCCAGGTATACATAAGGGCCCATCCAGTGCAGGCCCACCCATGGTCCTGGGGCTGGGGGGGCGGGATGTGCCAGGGGCATGGAGTCACACGTGAGTGGCCCCACCTTCTCCAGGTCCTCAGATCCCTCAACAAGACCTATCAGAACTTGAAGCAGAAGCCCGTGGCCGTGGACCTGGACCCCAAGGCTGTCACCTGCGATGAGCTCTTTGGGGTCATCAACCCAGCGACCAGGGAATGGAAAGATGGTAACAGGGGTGGTCCCGGGATGGGCTGCAGGGGCGCACCCGTTCCAGTGCAGTGGGGGTAGGCTGAGCCATTCCCACATGCAAGGCCAGCCTCCCCAGGCTAGGGTGGGGTTCTCAGGCTCATGGCCAGCAATGGGGGCACCATGGTAGCAGAGTTTACAAAGAGCAGTAGGTGCATGGCACCCTGGCTGAGGGGTAAGGAATGGGGGCCACAGGAGCTGCAGTGAGAACTTCAGGCCTGCCCCAAGCAAGCCAAGGGGAGAGGCCAGAGCAAGGACAGGTGTGACCTGTGAGGAGCACATGGGAGGCCGAATATGGAAGCTGGAGGCTGCCCAAGGAGCCCCACCTCAGTCGGTGGGTGCGGGGGAGGAGCCTACCCCAGGAAGTGCGTGCCCGGGTTTGCACTTTATGAAAGGAACTCAGGGCATGTTTGAGAGTGGGATGTAGGAAGGAGCCGTGAGAGCTGGAGAGGAGTCAGCGGGAGCAGGGGATCCTGACACAGAGCCCAGGGGAGGGCTCTGCCTAGCCTGCCCCCTGCAATCTACCCCTCAGAAGTGGCCCCACCCCCTACCCACCCCGGAACTGCTTTTCCTGCCCCTCATCACTGGCTGCATGTACAGCTCACTTCCCCCACTAGAAGGCAAGCTCTTGCCCCCAGCCCCAACCTGTTCCACTCCACGCCTGACACATGAAGCGTGCTCCGCAGACTCTGCCAAGCGTGTGAGTGGACGGGGGACAGAGCTGCATGCACAGGTGCTGCGCCCTCTGGGGTGTTGAGCCTGGGAAAACTGAGCCAGCCAGGGCCACAGAGGGGCTGATGGGGAGGATGTGGGGTCGGAGGAGGAGGGGCATGGCCTCAGGCATGGAGAGGGCAGGGAGCCCAGGCACCTCATGCCTGAGGGGACAGGCCACCTCCCAGGGTCAGGACTAGTGGAGACTGGAATGGGGCTGGGGAAAAGGGCCCGGGGTTACACCTCCCACACCTCCCCCAGGCCTCTTCTCCACCATCATGCGGGACCTGGCTAACATCACCCATGACGGCCCCAAGTGGATTGTCCTTGATGGGGACATAGACCCCATGTGGATCGAGTCTCTCAACACCGTCATGGATGACAACAAGGTTGGTGGGCCCTGGCCTCTAACCCCCAAGACCACCCAAGGCGGGGACCACGGGGGCTTGCAGGGAGGCACCTACACAGCACTCAGGCCCTGCACGTGGGGCCTGGGGCAGGTGTCGTGTCCGGAACCCCAGGCAGCAGTTGTGAGTGAGGGGTGCCTTGTGGTCAGTCATTTTTACCTGGGCGGTGCTTCTGTCAGCCCCTCACCTTATATCTTAGCAGCAGGACGGGTTCAGGATGAAGGCCTGGGAAGCAGATGGTATTTGGAATTGTCTAGAGTCCATTTTCTAACAGTGATCCTCAGCTGGGTGCAGGAAGGAGCAAGAGATTTTACAGGACGGGAGGGGCAGTGGTTTGAGGAAGCAGCCCTGACTCCATGGTGAAGCCCTCCACGGCATGGGTGTCTAGAGACTGCTGGAGTCAAGGACAGTGGAGAAGCCCAGGGAAGGCCAGTCATGGCTATGACTAGGGCCGGGAGTCAGGGGCAGCAGGGCTGGCCGGAGCCCCTCCTCCTTGCTCAGAGGTTTGCTCCAAGTGATCCCCCTGCCCTGGGACACCGTCAGGATGCCAGATGTCACCACAGGACCCCATGGGCTGCTGTCCCCTCCTAGGTCCTCACCCTGGCCAGCAACGAGCGGATCCCACTGAACCGTACCATGAGGCTGGTGTTTGAAATCAGCCACCTGAGGACGGCCACCCCAGCCACTGTCTCCAGAGCAGGCATCCTCTACATCAACCCGGCCGACCTGGGATGGAACCCGTGAGTGGGGCTCTCTGCTTCCCTGTTCCAAACCTTGGCGGAAAGACGAGGCTGTTGGCCCATTTCAGGGTTGAACATTCATTCATTCATTCATTCATTCATTCATCGTTCATGTAACAAACTGTACCGGGCCCTCACCAAGCACTAGGGTTGCAGCAGTGAAGGAATGAGAGACAGATGTGGAAATAAATTATGTAAATACACGGTGACACGAGGCTGGGCGGCTGAGGAAGCAGACCTTTTCACGGAGTGCCAGGAACAGGGGCTGGTGCGGGAGGGAGGGTCTTGGCCTCTATGCAGGTGGGAAGGGGGTGGGAAGCCTTCCCAGGTGACCGAGATTTGGGCTGCCATCTGAAGGGTCAGGCCGCCTCTGGGGGATGAAAACAAGACACACACCCGACAAGAACCAGCGTTCCTAGGGCATGGCAGGAAGCGGGGTGTTCCTGAATGGGCAGCGGTCAGGATCTCCTGGCTGGAGCATAAAGCGGGAGGAGGCTGCTTCTGGTGGGAAGGTGCTGATGCTGGGCCATCCAGCAGGACCAGGGCAAGCGGCCCTTGCCAACGAGACAAGGAAAAGCAGCCAGTTAGTCCAGCAGGACGGGGGCCACTGGGGATGGGAGAGGAAGCGATGGGTCTAAGAAACCTCTGGAATCTGGAGAAATAGAAGACTTGATATTGATTCCAGAGGCATATTTTCCAGCTTAAACACATGGCTGGTAACTGACAGAATAAGGGATTTCCTGGGGACATAGAAATGACAGCTTTGTCCAAATGTCCTACATGGACTTAGGCAGAAATCCTAGTGGGGCATTCTGGGGGCAAGAGGCTCCAGGGTAGTGTCCTGGCTGGAGGTCACAGTTTGTCCGTCCATCTGTCTGTCCATCCACCCACTCACCCACCTGCTGACTCATCAATCCACCCTCCCGCCCACCCGCTCACCCACCCACCTGCCCGCTTACCCACCCACCCACCCACTCACCCATCCATCCACCCACCCACCCAGCCACTCACCCAGCCACACACCCATCCACGCACCCACTCACCCATCCACCTACCCACCCACCCACTCACCCATCCACTAACCCATCCACCCACCCAGCCACTCACCCATCCACGCACCCACTCACCCATCTACCTACCCACCCACCCACCCACCCACTCACCCACTCACCCATCCATGCACCCACTCACCCATCCACTAACCCATCCACCCACCCACCCACTCACCCATCTACCCACTCACCCATCCACACACCCACTCACCCATCCACTAACCCATCCACCCACGCACCCATCCAGCACTTTGCACACCTGCATACGTGTCCAACCCCAGAATATTCCACACTGGGGAGCTGGGCTCTCCAGGAAAGATGTGGAGAGTGATGAGAGAAGTTGGCTTTCTGAGAAAAGCCAGCCCTGTTGGGGGGAAGAAGAATCTGTGAGGGATTCAGAGGAGGAACAAACCAAAGGCAGAAGGGAACCCAGGACACGTCACCCCAGACACCCAGCGACAAAAGCCTCGGGAGGATGGCACCAGAGTCAGGCCAAGGACAGAGGAGCTCCCACTGCACTCGGGGACTAGGCGCAGCTCTGTCGCTCAGGGAGAACAGCGCCAGGGCACGTAGAGGGCAGAAGCCAGACGGTGATGAGGTGTGGAGGAGCCGGGAGAAGCCATGGGAAGGGAGGCGACTGCCACCTTTGAGGGCTGGAGGGTAGGGCTGGAGCCAGAGCAACGAAGCTTTGTAGTTTGTCGAGACGAGAATGTCTGGGAATGGGATGCAGGCATGGCTGTTTCCAGGTGCTTGCAAGTCTATAGGTAGAGAAAATTAAGTCTCTGGAGTTCATGCTGATGCACTTCTTTGCTGTCTGCGTGGGGAGTGGGACCCCCTGCTGGGACGCAGATGGCACGGCACGTCCAGGCTTTGAGAGGGATACTGAGCGGAACGTTCCCTATGGGGACAGGGACAGGAGCTGCTGAGCCCGGGTGCCTCTCGTGCTGGCTTCTCCAGCAACACTTGCCTGCTTGTACAGCATCCTCCAGCTGCTGAAACAAATGGCCACTATTTGGGCAGCAGACATTTATCCTCTCCCAGGGCTAGAGGCCGTGGTCTGTGATCGAGGAGTAGGCAGTGCTGGTTTCCTCTGAGGCTTTGAGGGAGAAGCTGTCCCAGACCTCTCTCCCAGCTCCTGGGGGCTCCCTGCAGTCCTCGGCGTCCCTCGGCGTATGGACATGTCCTTCCTATCTCCACTTCTGCCTCCACATGGCCTCCTTCTGTGTGTGTCGGTGTCCAAATTTCCTGCTTCTTAGAAGGACAGTCATTAGATTCAGGAGCCACCCTAAATCCAGGATCCTTGGTGACATCTGCAAACGTCCTTTCTTGAGATAAGAGCGCATTCAGGGCTTCCGGGTGGACATTGTTTTGCAGGGCCACCATTCGGCCCACTGTACCACGTGTGGGAGTTTTCAGGGTCGGCAAAGACAACGGCTGGGGAACTGAAAAGAAGTCTGGCTAGGAGCTGCTGAGACACAGGGACAGGAAGAAGACAGGATCGTGGGGTCCTCAGGGGATTGCCCTATGGGAGCAGAGAGGAGGGAGCCGGAAGCAAGGCCAGTGTGGGCGGAGGCAGGAACTGGATGCCCCCAGAGGATGACCTGGAAGAAGCAGGAGGAGACCTGAGTTTTGCCAGAGGAGAGAAGGAAAGTGGATGAGAAGCAGGCGCAGCGTCCCCAGAGAGCCTCGACCAAGAGCCTCCTACAGGCAGCCTCGACCAAGGCTGGGAGCTGACCCAATGCACTCAGGATGGCCCTGGGGGCAGGGCAAGAAGCCACACGGAACAGAGGCAAGGTTGGACTGTCTCACATGTGTCTCTCACAGGCCTGTGACTCTCCTGGGGCCTGTGCTGCTCATATCAAAGCTAGCACGTAGCTGGGCACGGTGGCTTGGCCTCCCAGCACTTTGGGAGGCCAAGGCAGGCGGATTTTGAGGTCAGTAGTTCAAGACCAGCCTGGCCAACGTGAGAAAACCCCGTCTTTATTAGAAAATCAAAAATTAGCTGAGTGTGGTGGTGTGCGCCTGTAATCCCAGCTACTTGGGAGGCTGAGGCAGGAGAGTCATTTGAAACCGGGAGGCAGAGGTTGCAGTGAGCTGAGATTGTACCATTGCACTCCAGCCTGGGTGACAAGAGTGAGAGACTCTGTCTCAGAAAAAGAAAAGAAAGAAGCCATCAGGCACATCAGAACTCACGCAGTGACTCCTACCAAGGCAACATAACAAATGTGACACAAACATCTTCAAACTAGGAGGCGGAAAGCAGCAGCCGCCGCAGAGATTTCCAAATCAATCTCCCCTCCTGAAGACCAACGGGACTTGGATTTCAGTTCTTAGCTGCACCAGGCACAGAGACACCCTGTTTCGCTCAGAGACACATAAAGGTTTACTCTCTTACACTGGATAATACAGGGTGCTACGTGGCAAAGGTGTTCAGCTCTTAACTCTGTTGTGATAGAGGTGCAGGAAGAAGTGGAGCTCCCAGGACAAGCCCACACTCACAGAGGAGTGTCTTGCCGTGGCTCACACCTGTAATCCCAGCAGTTTGGGAGGCCAAGGCAGGCGGATCACCTGAGATCAGGAGTTCGAGACCAGCCTGGACAACATGGCAAAACCCCATCTCTACTAAAAATAAGAAAATTAGCCAGGTGTGGTGGTTGGCAGCATGTAATCCAAGTCACTTGGGAGGCTGAGACAGGAGAATCGCTTGACCCCAGTGGGCCGAGATGGCACTGCCGTACTCCAGCCTGGGCAACAGAAGACTCTATCTCAGAAGAAAAAAAGAAAAAAGAGTGAGTGTCTGTCTAAAGAGGCCTGTCTGTCTGTTGACACAGGGCAGGCTGGCTGTGTGTGCTAACAGGAGCTTCCTGCTCAGGCTCTGGGCGTCCTGGAAATGACGCCTGTGCTGAGCTCACCGGCTCTCGAGGGAGCCAGGCGCTAGTGATGCTTTTAGCAGATGCTGATTTGGCGACACTTATCCTAGACCAGGCTCCCTTTTCTGAGCTTTAAAATATCAGCCCGTGCAGTCCTTGGAAATGAGGGTCGTGGAAACATCACCCCTGTTGACAGATGAGAAACCAGGGACACAGGCACGTGCAGTAACTTGCCTGAGGCAGCAACTGGTCATGGGAGAGCCGATTCAAGCCTGGGCAATCTGGCCCCAGAGTCCATACCCCTCACTGCCATGCTGTGCCACCCCCGCATAAGCCACCCGGAGGTATCTGTGGCAGACAGTCTGGCATAACTTTTCAAAGATTGCTGGTTGTATTGATTTGGACTCTTACACTGAACAGGGCAAATTAAACTCTATCTGAAGTTTAAAAAAACCGCTAATGAGTATTTCAGGCATGGCTGGATCCAGGAGTCCAGATGATGTAATGAAATGTCCCTGCTCCTATCCGTGTCTCTCCTTCCTACTCCCTTCCTGTCCGCACCTTCTCCTGCCCCCGCAGATGAGTCATGAGATCTTTCTCCTCTTCTGCTCTCCCCCCATCCCCCAGCCCTTGGTATACACTTCCCCTGTGGTAGAAAGAACGGCTCCCAGCTGTTCTAGGCCTACAGCACCCCCATAGCTAGCAACCCCACAGAGGGCACAGCCCCCACAACCCTGGCATCCTCCTCAAACCCCTGCAGGGCCTGCAACTGGCCCCCTCGCCCCCTTGTTTGGACCCATTGCCAAGCAGGCATGGCAAACCTGAGGGCAGCCCCCGCAGAATCGGATGGAGGCAGGGAGGGGTGTTTACCAAGGCAGGGACTCTGGCAGACCCAGAGCAGTGGCCGTGTCTCAGGCACCTCCTGTCTCCCCCAGGGTGGTGAGCAGCTGGATTGAGAGGCGCAAAGTGCAGTCGGAGAAGGCCAACCTGATAATCCTTTTCGACAAGTACCTGCCCACCTGCCTGGACAAGCTGCGCTTTGGGTTCAAGAAGATCACGCCGGTGCCGGAGATCACGGTGATCCAGATGATCCTGTACCTGCTGGAGTGCCTGCTCACGGAGAAGAGTGTGCCTCCCGACTCCCCCAAGGAGCTGTACGAGCTGTACTTCGTGTTCGCCTGCTTCTGGGCCTTCGGTGGCGCCATGTTCCAGGACCAGGTGACGTGGCCTGGCCACCCACACAGGCTCTCGGCGCCCGCTCAGCTGGGCCCTGATTTTCACTTCTGTGTTTCAACAGCTTGTAGATCATCGAGTGGAATTCAGCAAATGGTGGATCAACGAGTTTAAGACCATCAAGTTCCCCTCACAAGGAACCATTTTCGACTACTACATCGATCCCGACACTAAAAAGTTCCTGCCCTGGACAGATAAAGTGCCCTCCTTTGAGCTGGATCCCGATGTCCCTCTGCAGGTAACTGTCCCCAAAGCAGGGCCACCGACTGGCGATTTAGAGGCAGGACCTGGCACAGCACCCCCTATACACTGGCACAGAACATCCAAATATGCCCAATTTTCAACAGTAGGGCCTTTTCATTAGAATGTGGCATTTGTCAAGCTGTTACGGCCTGCACGCTAATGGGAGGCAGAATGGTCGGAGAGTCACAGCTGCCTCCCTTCCCCTCCCATCCCTGCCCCTGCCCTAGGCCTCTTTGGTCCACACTACGGAAACCATCCGCATCCGCTACTTCATGGACCTGCTCATGGAGAAGTCCTGGCCGGTGATGCTGGTGGGAAACGCCGGGACGGGCAAGTCGGTGCTGATGGGGGACAAGCTGGACAGCCTGAACACGGACTACTACCTGGTGCAGGCGGTGCCCTTCAACTTCTACACGACCTCTGCCATGCTGCAGGGTGAGTCTGGCCCTGCCACGCCCTGCCTACATGGCTGCCCCTGGCCCCCATTCCCTGCTGTCCCCTCTCACTGCGGGCCCAGGGGCTCACCGGCCACTTTTCGCCTCCTCACTTCTCACACCCCACCCACTGGCCTTTCCTTCCTGAGTCAGAGACAGAGGAGGAGCAGCTGGGATCCCTGTTTCTGGTGCTCCTGGGTTGGCGTGGTGATGGGGGTTTGATGGCCAGTCGAGGCAGCAGGTCTCACAGGGAGTGTCTCAGCCAGTCTGTGGCGACCCAAAGGTGACGGAGGGCAAGGTTCCGCCGCCCTCGCCTCCGATCGCTGTTTATTCCTCACACTGTGCCCGGTGCCCCCTCAATGGTCACTCCCAGGGTGGGTGCGTTTAGTGAACCTGGATCCCAGCCGGCTCCCACCTCCTGTCCTCTGGGGGAGCAGGTAGCGCCCCTTCCTACCTAACAGGCTCAGGCTCAGGAGGCGCAGGCTGGCGGCTGACCCTCTGCCCTCTCTAGGGGTACTGGAGAAGCCGCTGGAGAAGAAGTCGGGGAGGAACTACGGGCCGCCAGGCACCAAGAAGCTGATCTACTTCATTGACGACATGAACATGCCTGAGGTGGACAAGTACGGGACGGTGGCCCCGCACACCCTCATCCGGCAGCACATTGACCACCGGCACTGGTTAGATGGGGCGGGGCCAGGGGAAGGGCATGGCCACGGGGTGGGATGGGCGGGGCATGGGAAGAGGCGGGGCCATGGGGCAGTGGGGCGGGGATGTGGGCGGGGCTGCAACATGGGTAGGGAGACAGGGAGGTAGCTGGGACCCCAAGTTTGTGGGGCCGCAAGGCCTTGAGGCAGGGCCAAGGCAGAGGAGAGGTTGTATCAGTTTCATGCATCGTCCGTTTCACAAACACACAGCTGTGGCCTAGAGCCAGTGGAGGGGGGGTCCCCCTTGGACAGAAATGTCTGTCTGCCCCCCCGCCCCGCCCCGGAGATGAAGCAGCACATTACCAGGTAAAGGCAGAGCTCTGAGGAAAACCCCCAGTGCAATCACAGAGGAGCTCCCCAGCTGGGAGCCCCAGCAGAGAGATGCCCCTGGGGAGATGGTGCACTGCTGGAAGCTGGCAGCCTTGACACGCTGGCTGTGGGACCTTAGAAGGAGAGCATTCCGGATGGAGAGAACAGCACGTGCAAAGGCCCTGCCTCCTGTGAAGGAGCCCAGGGAGGCCGGTGTGGCAGGGATGTGAGGGTCAGAGGGGAGAGGTGTCCAGGGCAGCTGCAACTGGAACCCCCTGGGCCTCTGGACAACGGGACAGGGTGTGAACATTCTCCCAGTGGTTCCGGGAAGCCAATGGTGGCATGTTTAGGTTTGCAGTTTGGAAAGATCAGATTCAGTTGAGTTGTCTCTTAAAATAAGCAAGTAGTCCAGACCAAACCAGAGCATTTTTAGGCCAACAAAGTCTAGAAACCACATCTGTGGGGCCTCCCGGTATGCCAAGAAAGGGAGGCATGGGAGTTAGGTTGTCTACTCAAGGCCCTCATGAGTGAAGGAGCTGGATTTTTTTTTTTTTTTTAGACAGTTTTGCTCTTGTTGCCCTGGCTGGAGTGCAATGGCAGGATCTCAGCTCACTGCAACTTCTGCCCCCCAGGTTCAAGTGATTCTCCTGCCTCAGCCTCCCAAGTGGCTGAGATTATAGGCACCTGCCACCTTGCCCAGCTAATTTTTATATTTTTAGTAGAAACAGGGCTTCACCATGTTGGCCAGGTTGGTCTCAAACTCCTGACCTCAGGTGATCTGCCTGCCTCAGCCTCCCAAAGTGCTGGGATTACAGGTGTGAGCCACCATGCTCTGCCGGAGCTAGATTTTGAGTTCAGATACATCTGATGCCACCTGCCTTTTCCTCACTAAACGGCACTCACAGGGCTCGTGATTATAGGAAGCCTATGCTATGCTGCAGGCTGTGACGTGGGGACGGGGGCATTAGAGACGGCTCCCTGGGGGAGGTGACAAAGCTGCCACTCTGAGCAGGGAGCCTGGAAGAGAGATGGGCATCATTTCAGGAGAACCAGAAGTGATGTGGGGTGTGGGATTTAAGGGATACCCAGATAGGAGCAGAGGGTGGTGAATGCATGAGAGCCCACCCTTCCCTCTCTGCAGGCAGGTGGACTGTGAGGGCTGTGGGAGTTCAGCCTCGGCCTCGGCCTCCCCCTACTCACTAGACCCCTTTCACAGGCTTCACAGGGTCATGTGCTCTTGTAAACTTTGCTTAAGATTTTTGCTTTCTTTTCCTTAAGGAGAGGCTTCCACGTTCTTTTTTTTTTTTTGAAACGGAGTTTCGCTCTTGTTACCCAGGCTGGAGTGCAATGGCACGATCTCGGCTCACCGCAACCTCCGCCTCCTGGGTTCAGGCAATTCTCCTGCCTCAGCATCCTGAGTAGCTGGGATTACAGGCACGCGCCACCATGCCCAACTAATTTTTTATATTTTAGTAGAGATGCGGTTTCACCATGTTGACCAGATGGTCTCGATCTCTTGACCTCGTGATCCACCCGTCTTGGCCTCCCAAAGTGCTGAGATTACAGGCGGGAGTCACCGCGCCAGGCTGGCTTCCACGTTCTTAAGCTTTGGCCCTAGGTCCACATCTGCCCTGGGGTTTACCCTTAAGGATCTTCAGGAGGGTGGCAGAGTCAGATTTGAATTTTCAAAGGATCCCCCTAGAATATCAGATTAAAATAGCCCCACCACAACAGGGAAGGATGGACCGTTTTAGTAGATGTGTCAAGAAAAGGCTCACGTGTGGAAGAAAAGTCACGCAGACAAGGGTGGGGCTCAGCGGAAGGATGGGCCCACAAGCAAAGGGTGAACTGTGACAAAGGTAGAGGCAAATGGAGGACAGCATCTGTGACCTGAGGGAGGAGTGGGGGGGGCACAGGCAAATGTTTTAGGAGCACACACATTGATGGCTGTGATTTAAATCAAAATTAAGGGATTTCACTCAACGAAAGACACCATGGACAAATATAATGGAGAAATAAAAGAATGGGAGAAAACATTTGCAATGTATAAAATTGACTGGATGAATATCTGAAATATATAAGGAATTACTAGAAATTAACAAGAGACAGCAACCTCCAACACACAAAGTGTATAATGGGGAAAAACGAATCAAAGGTGCTGCGTGCAGTGACTCACACCTGTAACCTCAACACTTGAGGGAGTGAAGGCAGGAGGATCACTTCAGCCCAGGTCACATAGTGAGACCCTGTCTCTACAAGAAAATTAACAGGGTGTGGCAGTGTGAGGCTGAGGTTTCGAGGATGGCTTGAGTCCAGGAGATCGAGGCTGCTGTGAGCCGTGATCACCACTGCACTCCAGCCTGGGTGACAGAGCAAGACCCTGTCTCAAAAAAAAAAAAAAAAAAAAAAGTCATTAGTGCACTGTGACATCAAGGAAATTATTCAGATTATTATTATTATTACTGAGATGGAGTCTTACCCTGTTGCCCAGGCTGGAGTGCAGTGGCACGATCTTGGCTCACTACAACCTCTGTCTCCCAGGTTCAAGTGATTCTCCTGCCTCAGCCTCCCAAGTAGCTGGGATTACAGGCACTCACCACCACCTGGCTAATTTGTATATTTTTAGTAGAGACAGGGTTTCACCATGCTGGTCAGGCTGCTCTCAAACTTCTGACCTCAAGTGATCTGCCCACCTCAGCCTCCCAACATGCTGGGATTACAGGCGTGAGCCACTGTGCCTGGCTTATTCAGTTTATTTAATGATAGCAGCCATTAATGATTATCCTGATGACAGGGATGGTGAACATTTATTGCATACTTACTGTATGTCAGGTACCCTTCCAAGTGTTTTTCATATGTTAGCTCCTTTAATCCTCCTGAAGACCCATTGCACAGGAGAGAGTGCTGAGGCGTAGAAATGTTAACCAACTTCCCAGAGCCCCAGCACCGCTCAGTGGAAGAGCTGGAACATAAACCCTGGCCTGCTCTCTGAGCCACTCTTTGCCTCTTGTTTCAAAATTTCTCTTGAGAGCATGAAGTTACAGCAGCTGCTTCACTTACTATCAGCACCTATGGAGGTTTTTAAAACCACAGGGAGGACATTCTTGGGAGTGAAGTTGGGGCCAGGGATGGCTCCTCCAGGCCGGGGCCGCAACATGAACGCTGGTCTCCCCTGCTCAGGTATGACAGACATAAGCTGACGCTGAAAGATGTCCATAACTGTCAGTACGTGGCCTGCATGAACCCCACTGCCGGCTCCTTCACCATCGACCCCAGGCTTCAGGTAAGCAGAAACCACACTCCTCCGTGTCACCTGCCTTGAATCTGAGGCTTGCTTCTGGCAAATGAGAAGAACAGCTTGGGTTTGGGATGTCAGGGGTGCAGGCTGACGTTCTCTGGAGAACTCCCTAACCTTGCAGAACATGTCAGACAATTCCAGGGCATGGGGAGGACAGGCGGCCAGCCGGCCGTCAAATGTAAAAATGCTGTTAAATCTGAACTTCAGATAAATGCTTTTTTTAGTCCAAGTATGTCCAAATACTTTTTCAGTCTAAACAATATTTGGGCATACTGTTCTTTTTTTCTTTTCTTTTTTTGCTTGTTTTTGTTTTGAGACAGAGTCTCGCTACAGCATCCAGGCTAGAGTGCAGTGGCGTGATCTCAGCTCACTGCAGCCTCTAATTCCCAGGTTCAAGCAGTTCTCCTTCCTCAGCCTCCCGAGTAGCTGGGACTACAGGTGTGTGCCACCACGCCCAGCTAATTTTTGTATTTTTAGTAGAGATGGGGTTTCACCATGTTGGCCAGGCTTGTCTCGAACTTCTGACCTCAAGTGATCCACCTGCTTTGGCCTCCCAAAATATTGGGATTACAGGCATGAGCCACCATGCCCAGCCTGGGACATACTATTCTTAAAAAAAAAAAAGTACTTGTTATTTGTCTGAAATTTGGATTTAGCAGGGCATTCTGTATTTTATCTGTAGCCCTTACCCAGACAGGCTTTGCCTGTGTGTTCTCTAAACACACGGAGACCTGGATTTAGAGCCAGGCCTGCGCTCTGAGCCCTTTCCTTGCCTTTGCCACAGTTATTCTCGAGAGCACCAAGTGAGTTTGGCTGTTTTGCATGTAGTGATACTTAATGTGGTTTTGCCACATGCAAGGCACAGGGTGGGTAACTGCCCGTTCTGACAACTCCCAAAAGACCTTAGACCATGAGGACAGGGGCCGCTCTCCCACGATGGTGGTCCCAGCCCTGGGCTGGTCCCCTAGAGCCGGCTGATGGGAGTTTGTGTTTTTTCCGGAGCAGCGCCACTTCTGTGTGTTTGCTGTGAGCTTCCCTGGCCAGGAGGCCCTCACCACCATCTATAGCACCATCCTAACGCAGCACCTGGCCTTCCGCTCTGTCTCCATGGCTACTCAGAGAATAAGCAGCCAGCTGGTGGCTGCAGCCCTCGGTAAGCTGGCCTCATCCCCTCTCCCGTCAGTAAAACCTACAGCTCTGTGGGCTGATGGCTCTTCATATTTTCCCTTGATGAATATTTTATGTATACTTTTGTTTTTTGAGACAGAGTCTCACTCTGTTGCCAGGCTGGAGTGCAGCGGCGCAATCTTGGCTCACTGCAACCTCCATCTCCTGGGTTCAAGCAACTCTCCTGCCTCAGCCTCCCGAGTAGCTAGGGCTACAGGCGCTGGCCATCACACCCACCTAATTTTTGTGTTAGTAGAAATGGTGTTTTACCATGTTGGCCAGGATGGTCTCAATCTCTTGACCTTGTGATCTGCCCGCCTCGGCCTTCCAAAGTGCTGGGATTCCAGGCATGAGCCACTGCGCCCAGCCTTTATTTATACTTTTAAATCAATATTTTAAAAACGATGCTATGTTTCAACAGGAGATATTGTGAAATACAGTTGCTTCATGGGGGAGGTAGAGGCTGGGAAATTCAGTACACAGACATGATTTACTGCAGAACAGCAAACTTCCTCCCTGTTCAAAGAGCTGTGCAGATTTCTTACTCCAGTTTTCACCATTCCATGGTCTGTCAGCTTTAGAAATTTGAAGCTCTGAGCTTCCTGCGGCCATTAAGAGTACATAGGAACCAACATGTCTTTTTCCTCTAACAGCTTTGCATCAGAAAATTGCAGCAACATTTCTTCCCACGGCCATTAAGTTTCATTATGTCTTCAACCTCAGGGACCTCTCCAATATTTTCCAGGTACTGCTCTTTTAGCTTTAGGTCATGCCCATCTTATGGCCCAGTCCCCGATCCAGGTGCTCTCCTCATCACAGCTCTCAGGGAGCTGTGAACTGACAATAGTGGTGATGGTGATGCTCATGGTGATCATGCTGGTGGTAATGATGGTAATGATACTGATGGTGGTGATGATGGTAATGATACTGATGGTGATGATGGTGGTGGTAGTGATGGTGCTGATGGTGATGCTAATGGTGATCATGCTGGTGATGATGGTAATGGTAATAATGGTGGTGATGGTGATGACGGGGGTGACAATGGTAGTGATGGTTATGATAATGGTGGTGGTGATGGTGGTGGTAGTGATGGCTAGGATGATTATGGTGATGATGGTTTTGATGATAGTGATGGTGGTGGTGATGGCCATAGTGGTGATGATGGTAATGATGGTGGCAATAATGAAGGTTGTGATGGTGATAGTGGTAGTAATGGTGGTGGTGATGGTGGTAATAATGGTAATGATTGTAATAAAGGTGGTGATGGTGGTGGTGATGATGGCAATAGTGGTGATTATGGTAATGATGGTGGTAATGGTGGTTGTGATGGCAGTGATCGTGGTAATGGTGCTGATGGTGGTGATGTAGGGATGGTGATAATAGTGGTGGTGATGGTGGTGGTGATGGAGACGATAATGGTGATAATGGTGGTGGTGATGATGGTAATGGTGATAATGGTGGTGGTGGCGGTGATGGCAGTGATGATGAATGATTGTGGTGATGACAGTGGTAGTGATGGTGGTAATGCTGGTGGTGATAATGGTGATGTGACAGTGATGTGGTGATGGTGGTGGTTATGATGATAGCAGTGGTGGTGGTGATGGTGGCAGTAGTGGTGGTTATGATGGTAATGATGGTGGCAATAATGATAGTGTGGTGGTAATGGTGGTGATAGTGGTAGTGATGGTGTTAGTGATAATGGTGGCGGTGGTGATGTGGAAATGATGGTGATGTGATGGTGATAATGGTAATGATGGTGATATGATGTGATAATGGTGATGGTGGTGGTGATGGTGATAATGATGGTGGTGATGGTGATGATGGTGGTGATGTGATGGTGATAATGTTGATGGTGATGATGGTGGTGGTGGCGGTGATAATGGTGATGTGATGGTGATGTGGTGATGGTGGTGGTTATGATAGTGGTGGTGATGGTGGTGATGGTGGTGATGATGGTGGTGGTGATGATGGCAATAGTGGTTGTGATGATGGTAATGATGGTGGTAATAGTGATAGTGTGGTGGTAATGGTGGTGATAGTGGTAGTGATGGTGTTAGTAATGATAATGGTGGTGGTGGTGATGATGTGGTAATGATGGTGATAATGGTGATGATGGTGATATGATGTGATAATCGTGATGGTGATGGATGTGATGGTGATAATGGTGATGGTGGTGATGATGATGGTGGTGATAGTTATGTGTTGGTGGTGGTGGTTATGATAATGATAGTGGTGGTGATGGTAATAATATTTTCTCTCATTTACTGACTGCTTACTCTGAGTCAGGGATTGGATTTGGCACCTTATTTACATCCTCATTTTCTCCTCCAACAGCACATAAGTTTGGTACTCATATCCCCACTTTACTAAGCAGGAGTTTGTAGCTAAGGGAGGTTAAGTTATGCCTACTTCCTCCCATATAAAGTATTGGCCCAGACAGGCATGGTGGCTCACACCTGTAATCCTAGCACTTTGGGAGGCCGAGGCGGGCAGATCACGAGGTCAGAAGTTCAAGTCCAGCCTGGCCAATATGGTGAATCCCCATCTCTACTAAAAATATAAAAATTAGCCAGGTATGGTGCTGTGCACCTGTAATCCCAGCTACTTGGGAGGCTGAGGCAGGAGAATCACTTGAACCTGGGAAGCGGAGGTTGCAGTGAGCTGAGATCATGCCACTGCTGTCCAGCCTGAACCACAGAGCAAGACTCTATTCAAAAAAACAAAAAGTATCAACTCAAATATCATGTTCTTACAGAGGCCCCTCCTCATCCCTCACACTCAGTCTCAGTACTCTGGGTGTGTCATTCGGAGCACACATCACAGTGTAAAATGACCGTTTCTTTTCGTACCTGGCCACCTCCTCCCACTAGCATGTCAACTCCAATGTCAGGGTCTGTTGCTTCCTTGCTGTGCCTGGGAAATTGCAGGCCCTCAATCAGCTCTTGTCCAGCTTGCCCAGGGTTGCTTGCTTAGTAAATGAACAAGCCAGGACTGGACCAAATAGACTTGCTGCAGCGCCCAAGCCAGTGACATCAATCACTGTGGCATCAATTGCTAGTTCCCTTTATGATTAGCTTCCCTTGGCCCTCCACCATTCACTCTACTAGAGGATGAGGCCGCAACCCTGTCCTGTGAGGAGAACTCCTCCACATTTCTTTCTTTCTTTTTTTTTTGAGACAGAGTCTCGCTCTGTTGCCCAGGCTGGAGTGCAGTGGTATAATCTGGTCTCACTGCCACCTTTGCCTCCTGGGTTCTAGTGATTCTCCTGCCTCAGCCTCCCGAGTAGCTGGGATTACAGCTGTGCACCACCACACCCAGCTAATTTTTGTATTTTAGTAGAGATGGGGTTTTACCACCGCGGGCAGGATGGTCTCGATGTCCTGACCTCATGATCTGCCCGCCTCGGCCTCCCAAAGTGCTGGGATTACAGATGTGAGCCACCGCGCCCGGCCGAAAACTCCTCCACATCTCTCAGGACACAAACACGTGCTCTGGCATCTGGGATTTGCGGGACGTCTGTGATGAGTGGCTTCCCTGGCCCCAAGTGAATGCTGTGCCAACAGCTGAGCAGGTCCCCTCAGCCCGGGGGAGGAGGCTGCTCCTTAGGTCCTCTGTGTCCAGCACTGGACTCGCCTTCATAATGGCTAATGGTGCTGACCATCCTGTGTTTGGGGCAGGGACTCTTATTTTCCATGGCAGAAGTTCTGAAAACCCCACTGGACCTTGTCCGCCTTTGGCTACATGAGGCTGAACGAGTGTATGGTGACAAAATGGTTGACGAAAAAGACCAGGAAATACTGCGCAGAGTCACCATGGCCTCCACCAAGAAGTTCTTTGATGTAAGTCAGGCTACCCTGTCTCTCTCCTGCACCCAGCATGGCTCTAAGAGGGGGAGCATCTGCAGCCATTGAGCCCCACAGACCCCTCGGTAGGGCCCTTTGGTGGTGGTGGGAAGATCCATGTTAGGTTGCACGCGATCATTCTAGCACGTGGCTGTGGGTCCAAGTGAGAATCAAGCACTTAGTAGATGAGGGTATGTCACCTCCCTCCATCCACTCGGGGTGGAGAGAGGCCCTGTGTGGCTCAGTGTGCCTTGCTGGTGTGTCCTGTGTGTTCTTGGTGGAGTCATTTCTTTGGACTATGAATTCCTTCCTGATACAGTGGGATCAGACCCTCCCACCCCAGGAAATTTGCCCAGCGGTTTGATGGGCCCACAGCCCCAAGTTCAGGCCCCTGAAGACTGGTTCTGGTACCCCAGGGTGACCTCCTGGGCCACTGTGGCAAAGTACTGAGCTGCTGTTAATTAACTGTGTGGTCATGGTGGCCAGAACCAGAAGTATCGTCTCTTGTTTTCCTAGGATCTTGGTGAAGAGCTCTTATTTGCCAAGCCAAATATCTTCTGCCACTTTGCTCAAGGGATTGGCGATCCCAAATACGTCCCTGTAACTGATGTGGCTCATCTGAACAAGCTGCTGGTGGACGTCCTGGACAGCTACAATGAAGTTAATGCGATCATGAATTTGGTGAGCAGGCTGGGGCTGATGGCAAGGGCATGGGACCTGGACGAGGTCACCCTCTCCGGCTGCATTATCAACATCCAGTGGCATTCTGCGGGGCTGTGGGGCACACGGTGTGCACCTCAGTGTGCGCAGGGTCCGTGCTGGTGACAGAGCTGATGCCAGGTGCTATAAGATGCTGTGGCATCTCTCTGGTTTCTGCAGGTGCTGTTTGAGGATGCCATGGCTCACGTCTGCAGGATTAATCGCATCCTGGAGTCTCCCCGGGGGAACGCCCTGCTGGTAGGCGTGGGCGGCAGTGGCAAACAGAGCCTCTCCCGCCTGGCGGCATACATCAGCGGCCTCGATGTGTTCCAGATCACCCTCAAGAAGGGCTATGGGATCTCCGACCTCAAGGTGACTGTTCAATAGCTGCCTTTTGCAGTCGGATGAGGGAGTAAAGAAAAACTTCACCACTTTCTTTTCCAAAATGAAGCCAGCCAGCACAGGGAATCCGAGCATCACCAGTAGTCCTTATCTAAGGGATCTTTACCTTAGAAATCCGAGGCCAGAAAACCTTCCGGCCAGTGCGCGTGCCTGTGTGACTGAGGTGGAGAGTGTGTCTCTCGATGCCTCGATGGACACAGTCCAGAAAGTCAACACAGATCACAGAGGCAGAAAGATTGGATTCCTGCCCTGGTCACTGAGTGTTTCAAATGGTTCCCTGTTCTCTCTCCAGATGACAGAATTCAGAGCCGTGACTAGGTGTCTGACTGCACGCCTGAGCTTCTGAATGGTGCTTTTGAAATGAATTAAATAAACATTAGAGTAAACATAAGATCTCCCACACCCAAGACACACTGCTGAGGGTTTTTACTGATTTCTTGTTCCTGAAAATCTGCTCTCTGTGTACCATTGGTTCAGGCAGCTGCGTACCATTAGTTCAGAACAAATCACCGTGCTTGAAATTAGACCTGAAATTGATGAGATGGTGCTACACGGCCATGCCTTCTCTGGGTCTGTGCCCGGGGTGTTGTCGTGGGGCCAGGATGCTGCCAGACCCAAGGGGGAGCCCTAAGGGGAACCTCCCACAGCCCATGGCCCTGAGGCAGTCGCTGGGCTGGTGACTTTAGCAGGCAGACCTGGAGCCAGTGTTGCCGGGAGTGGTGAGAGGCATCTGCAGGCAGAGACCCTGGACGGGGGCAAGCCAGGCTGTGCCAGGGACAGCCACCCTCTGGGACAGTCTCCAGTTTCTGGCTGTGTGTTCTCTGCCTTCCCAATGGATTACAAAAACGAAAGCCTGCTCTTTTTTGAAGTCCTCAAATGGGCACTCCCGAACACGGCCCGGCCTTCTGGACCCATGAGCAGTAGTGAGCCATGGGTTCTCAGCACACCTGATGGAGTTGGTCTCCGCCGTCACTCAAGTGTCATTTGAACCTGGAGCTGTATAGGTTTACTGAGCTTTCTCCGCTGCAGTCTCTAGTCTGTTACCTAAGTCGTGTTGGTTTACTTTCCTGTCGGCGTAGTTTCCTTGCTCTGCCTCCCTGCGGGGATTTTCTTCCTGATCCCTCCTGCTGGGGCTGATCATGGGTGCTGTACTATTTTATTCGTCCACATCAGCCGCCGCTCTGCAGTCTGGTCTGTGGAATTTCACTGCCCCTGCACTCCTCACGAATCAGCTTTGCAGTCATCTTTCACTATCATTTATTAAGCAGCTTCTGTGGATTCAGAGCTAAGGGCAGAGATACACGGGGCGAAAACTCCCTGTATCATATTGGGGGAGCCAGCCTCCTGAGCGCCATTCCATGTGATTCTGATTCTTTCTTTCTTTTTTTTTTTTTTTTGAGACAGAGTTTCCCTCTTGTTACCCAGGCTGGAGTGCAATGACGCAATCTTGGCTCACCACAACCTCCGCCTCCTGGGTTCAGGCAGTTCTCCTGCCTCAGCCTCCCGAGTAGCTGGGATTACAGGCACACGCCACCCTGCCCAGCTAATGTTTTTTTTATTTATTTTTTAGTAGAGACGGGGTTTCACCATGTTGACCAAGATGGTCTCAATCTCTTGACCTCATGATCCACCTGCCTCGGCCTCCCAAAGTGCTGGGATGACAGTGATTCTGATTCTAATAGTGCTGTCCTAGTAACAGGCTCAGCCCATGAGGGTAACGTATATGTTTGTGATGATGTAAAATTATAAAGTAGGTACTGAAAGCTGTGGCACCTGCTAGAGGCTAGGGGTGCACAGGAAAGGGGTGGGGAACGGGCCCTGGAGGACAGGGTGCCGCGTGAAAAGCCCTGGGCTCGGTCCCAAGAAAACGAGACACCATCCAGATGTGCAAGCCGGGGGATAAAGGGGACAGGACCTAGCAGTGTTTAGGACACGGGAAGGATAGTTTGAAAGCACAGAAACTGCCGAAGGATGACCTGGGTGGAGCTGGGGCACAAGGCCTGTGACCCCACAAAGCCCAAAAGCAGGCAGGTGCGATAAGAAGGGATAATGGCGGGGAGGGTGAAGCAGGACCAGCGAGGCCTGTGCCTGCCGAGAGGGAGGGCATGTATGACCTCAGGGGCTCAGCTGGGGTCCAGGATCTAAAACCTTCAGGTGCTACCCCAGCTCCCCTCTCACACCCCACACACAGCCCCCGGGGCCAGGCGGTGGGGAGCTTTTCTTTCGGTGAAACCTTCTCCCCAGCCTGAGTCAGCAGCTGGAGCTGGGCTGCCCCATGATGAAAGCCTTTCAGCAAAACAAGGGACCATGGTCCCAGCAACTCAGGTGCCCCCGACTTCCTGCAGAGGAAAGGGGAGGGGTGAGAAGCAGCCATCGGATGGGGTGGGGGGCTTGGCCTCACATGATTCTCAGGGAGGAGGCCTTGCTGCGCAGCTCGCACACCCCACTCTCAAACCTTGGCTCCCTGTCCTTGCTCTCTACTGCCGGTGGCATTGGCTGTGGCAAGGAAAGATGCCGCTGATGATACTCTGGCCAGAGAAAGGGAAGCCTGTGCCCCTTACTCATGGCTGGTCCCTAGGCAGGCCTAGATGCAGGTGAGGATTGCCATCCTTGGCTGACAGTGATGACAGGGATGTAGGCATCTCCAGCTTCAGTAGCACCATGGGGCTCTCAACCAAGATGGGAGGGAGAGCTGGGGAGATGATATACCTCGGGATGAGGCAGCCAGTGCCCAGCAGGATGCATGAGGCTGAGAAGTGCAGAAATGGGGTGGGGGTGGAGATGCGGGGACTGGCCTCAGCGGTGGTGAAGAGGGCGGGAGTGGGGGAGACTGTGCCAGGGAGTGTGTGGGGAGGGTGAGGTGGGGGCAGGCCGGAATCCAGGGGCAGCCCAGCGGTCACAGCCAGGTGATGGACAGTGCGGCTGTGAGAAAGCCAGATGGGGCAGGTGCAGTGGCTCAAGCCTGTAATCCCCGAACTTTGAGAGGCCAAGGCAGGAGGATCACTTGAGCCCAGGAGGTAGAGGCTGCAATAAGCTGTGATCATGCCACTGCTCTCCAGCCTGGGTGACACAGTGAGGTCCTATCTCTAAAAAAGTAAAATCAGGAAAAAAAAAAAAAGGGGGGGGGTCTGGTATGGTCAGTCTCTACCCAATGCACTTGCTACCTGAAGGGTGACTCGTTTTTGACTCAAGGTCATCCCTGCTCTCACACTCTGCCCCTTGCCTTGAGGCAGGGTCCAAGGACATAGCCATGGCTGGAGACCCACCTGCTTTTCCAGGCTCATGGATTCCCCTTGCTTTTTCTTAGCTTCTCGAAAGATAGGAGATTTGAGGCTGGCTTTTTTGACCCTGGTCAACTCCAAAAGATCTGGCTTGGTGACGTTTCTCTTTATACAGAGACACTTGGAGGAATGGGACCTGGTTCAGAAGGATGGAGCAGGCATGTGGTGCCTACAGTGGATGCTTTAAAGCTGTTTCAATAAGTACAGAAGCCTGTAGGTCTAGTTTTTTAAATTCAATATTATAAGTAAGCAAATAGCCAAAACCCTGGAAATACACGCTACTACTTGGATGAGGCTGGCAGGCATTTACTGCTCTGTAATGTTTTTTTGTTTTTTTTTTATTTTTAAGATGGAGGCCCGCTCTGTGCCCAGGCTGGAGTGCAATGGTATGATCTCAGCTCACTGCAACCTCTGCCTCCTGGGTTCAAGAAATTCTCCTGTCTTAGGCTCCCGAATAGCTGGGACTACAGGCACTCGCCACCATGCCCAGCTAATTTTTGTATTTTTAGTAGAGACGGGGTTTCACCATGTTGGTCAGGATGGTCTCCATCTATTGACCTCGTGATCTGCCAGCCTTGGCCTCCCAAAAAGTGCTTGGATTACAGGCGTGAGTACCGTGCCTGGCCATGCTTTTTTTTTTTTTTTTTTTTGAGATGGAGTCTCACTCTGGAGTGCAGTGATGCAATCTCGGCTCACTGAAACCTCCACCTCCTGGGTTCAAGTGATTCTTCTGCCTCAGCCCCCTGAGTCGCTGGGATTACAGGCACTCGCCACCATGCTCAGCTAATTTTTTGTATTTTTAATAGAGATGGGGTTTCACCATCTTGGCCAGGATGGTCTCAATCTCTTGACCTCTTGATCTGCTTGCCTCAGCCTCCCAAAGTGCTAGGAATACAGGTGTGCGCCACCGTGCCTGCCGGCCATGCTTTAAAAAAACAAACAAACAAACAAACAAAAACCCTCTTCTTCATTTATTCTTCCAAAATTCCTGTGAAATCATTTTGTGGCTCTGTCTTTAAACCCACTGGGGCTGGGAGGAGCTCTGCCGTGTATATGGATGACTCCGAAGGGGGTTCCCCGTTGAGTTTCCCAGGCCAAGCCTGCCGTATATTTATTCAGGGCCTCTTTTAGGGTCTCCATTTAAGATTTTTTTCTTTCCTTTTGCAGGTGTGATAAAATGTGCATAGTATAAAATTGACTGTTTTCACTATTATTTGTTTATTTTGAGATGGAGTCTCACTCTGTCACCCAGGCTGGGGTACAATGGCAACATCTCGGTTCACTGCAACCTCTGCCTCAGGGTTCAAGAAATTTTCATGCTTCAGCCTCCCAAGTAGCTGGGATTACAGGCACCCACCACCATGACTGGCTAATTTTTGTATTTTTAGTAGAGTCTGGGTTTCACCATTTTGGCCAGGCTGCTCTCAAACTTCTTCCCTTAGGTGATCTGCCTGCTTCAGCCTCCCAAAGTGTTGGGATTATAGATGTAAGCCACCACACCCAGCCTGTTCTTTTATTTTAAAAAATTTTTTTCCAAGACAAATAGAAGAGTAAGATTTTTCAGCTGGGTGAGGTGGCTCACGCCTGTAATCCCAGCACTTTGGGAGGCTGAGGCGGGCGGATCACCTGAGGTCGGGAGTTTGAGACCAGCCTGGCCAACATGGTGAAACCCGGTCTCTACCGAAAATACAAAAATTAGCTGAGTGTGGTGGTGCACACCTGTAGTCCCAGCTACTTGGGAGGCTGAGGCAGGAGAACTGCTGGAAGCTGGGAGGTGGAGGCTGCAGCGAGCCAAGATCGCGACACTGCACTCCAGCCTGGGTGACAGAGTGAGACTTTGCCTCAAAAAAAAAAAAGTAAGACATTTTCACCACCTTTCACATCTAGTCCAGTGGCATGAAGCACATTCACGTTCTTGTGTGACTGTCACTACTGTCCCTCTCCAGAACCCTTTCATCCTCCCAAACAGGAGCTCTGTCTCATGAAGGAAAAACTCCCCCTTCCCCAGCCCAGTCCCTGGCAACCTCCGTTCTTCTTTCTGCTCTGACTTTGGCTGCTCTCGGGACCTCATGTAGGTGGAATCACATGGTATTTGTCCTTTCGTGTCCAGCTTCTTTACTCAGTGCCATGTCCTGAAGGTCCGTCTGTGATTTAGCATGTGTCAGAATTTCCTCCCTTCTTATGACCGAATCCGATTCCATTGCACAGATGGACTGTGCTTTGTGTGCCTGTTCATGCGTGGATGGACACTTGGGTGTCCTGATGGCTGCTGTGAACCTGGCTGTGCTCTGTTTAAGGTTTTGGGTCTTCTGCTACAGACCTTGGATTCTTCCTTTTTTCTTTTCCTTAAAGACAGGGTCTTGCTGTGTTGCTCAGGCTGGTCTTGAACTCTTGGCCTCAATGGATCCCCCACCTCAGCTTCCCCAAGCCCTAGGATTATAAGCGTGAGCCACCATGCCTGGCCTACATTTCTTAGAAAGTTGGTCCTGTGGCAGAGTGTGCCAGTGATCCCAATTACTTGGGAGGCTGAGGCAGGAGAATCGCTTGAACCCGGGAGGTGGAGGTTACAGTGAGCCGAGATCGTGCCGTTGCACACCAGCCTGGATGACAGAGCGAGACTCTGTATCACAGAATAAAAGAAAAAGAAAGTTGACTCCATGGCCCTGGGTTCTGGGTGGTTGTGGATGATGTCTCTAATTGAGCATCTTCTTACCAAGGCCCCTAAGCATGTCCTTATTCCGTCCAGGTCGACCTCGCTGCTCAGTACATAAAGGCTGCCGTGAAGAACGTCCCCTCGGTGTTCCTGATGACAGACTCCCAGGTGGCTGAGGAGCAGTTTCTGGTGCTGATCAATGACCTGTTGGCCTCAGGAGAGATCCCCGGGCTGTTCACGGAGGATGAGGTGGAGAACATCATCTCCTCCATGCGACCCCAAGTCAAGTCCCTCGGCATCACCGACACCCGGGAAGAGTGTTGGAAATTCTTCATCGAGAAAGTGCGCAGACAGCTCAAGGTGGGACGCCTGTCTTGGGCTGGGCCCCAGGAGCCCAGCTTGGCTCCTATTGCCAACAGGGCTTGGGTTTTTGCTCTGCATAGAGTAGGGAGACTAATCCTTCATGGGGTGTGAAATCCTGTTAGGAGAGCGTTAGGGGTGGGGCTGTCTGAAGAACTGGAACCTGGAGATTTTTTTACGTGGGTTGGTGGTTAGAGGTGCCTTGGGGCTAAAAGAAGTGTTTACAGCTGTCCTTTGGTATCTGAGGGGGATGGATTCCAGGACCCCCATGGAAACCAGAATCCACAGAGGGATGGGTGTTCGAGGCCTTGATATAAAACAGTGTTGTATTTTGAACATGCTCCCCGCTACTTTAAATCATCTCTAGATTACTTATAATACCTGATATAATATAAAATGCTATGTAAATACGTGTTATATTTTAATTTATATTATTTTATCTTTATTTTTTGAAATTATTTTCAGTCCATGGTTGGTTAAATCCACATCTGTGGACAGAGCCGACCCTGTGACCCCTCCCCGCACATAGCTGGTTTAAGTAGATAAATGCACCTTGATTTTTTTTTGAGGGGGTGGGAAAGAATTTTGCTCTTGTCGTCTAGGCTGTATAGTGGTGCAGTCACGGCTCACTACAACCTCTGAGTCCTCGGTTCAAATGATTCTCTTGCCTCAGCCTTCCAAGTAGCTGGGACTACAGGCATGTGCCACTACACCCAGCTAATTTTTGTATTTTTAATAGAGACAGGGTTTCACCATGTTGGCCAGGCTGGTCTTGAACTCCTGACCTCAGGTGATCTGCCCGCCTCAGCCTCCCAAAGTGCTGGGATTACAGGCGTGAGCTGCCACACCTGGCCGCACCATGACTTTCTGTATCGCCTCTAGGGCAAGTGGGCTAAACTCCCCTAGCAGGACAGACAGCCCCTGGAACTGTCAGCCCTGTCTTCTCCAGAGTTCAGTGGTGCTGCATTTTGGGGGCAGCCAACCCCATAGCTCTCCTGGGTACGTGCCGGCCACCGTTTTCCCTACGTGACTCAAATAGAGCAGGGGCCCTCTTGCCTCTCTCCAGGCTGCCTAGCCCAGTGAGTGAATGCTATCTGTGGAGGCAAAGGCGTCCCCTGATGGGCACTGCCCGCTCCTGGATCCTCTCTGGCCCTGTCACTGCCTGCTCTGTCCAAGCACCCTCACGTCATCATGTAGTGAGGGCTGCAAAGTCAGCCAAGCGTGAGCCACCCCACAAATGGCAATGTCCGTGCAGTATCTACACCACGAAAGAGGGGACCAGAGGGCAAAGGCAGCTGGGAGGCTGAAGCCCATGGCAAGGGACGTTCTTATCTAGCCAGAGAGCCCCCCAGGTCTGTTTCCACAGCAGCTTCTCCAGCTGGGGTCCCAGGGACTCCCTGCCCTTTCTGGGAATTAGCCGCTGTCCTCCAGGGCCTAGCAGGGACCCCTCCTGCTGAACCGGAGGGCTTGGAGCACGGCTGTTCTCAGGCCTCATCTGTCCAATGTGGATGCCCACTCCCCACTCCTTTCTTTGCCCTTTCTCTTTTTTAGAGAGGCAGGCGCCCCTTCGGGAGGGATTGGGATTGCTAGTGAGAGCAGGAGTCAGATGAGCAGCTATTCACTGCAGTGCAGCAGCCGCCTTGCAAACCCAGAACGGGGACTGCGCTCCCCAGGCCCTGGGCAGCCAAGCCCGGCTTTCTGGAAGAGCTTTCTCTGGACTGATGGATTAGGCCCCGGCACTGCAGTCCCAGTGAACAGTGCCTCTGTGTCCCCCACACCCAGGTGATCCTGTGTTTCTCCCCTGTGGGCTCCGTGCTGCGGGTACGAGCCAGAAAATTCCCAGCTGTGGTCAACTGCACGGCCATCGACTGGTTCCACGAGTGGCCAGAAGATGCCCTGGTGTCCGTCAGCGCACGCTTCCTGGAGGAGACCGAGGGAATTCCAGTAAGTTACCAGGGCCACCTCTGCCGCAGCACAGAGCCGGGAGGACAGGGGTAGGCAAGGGCTGGCTCCCTGGGAGAGAAGGAGCTGGGACTAGGGTGAGCTGAGTGAGGCGCCCGCCTGGGGCTCAACATTTAAGAGGCTGCCAGAAACCTCAGGCATCCAGATAAGTGAGGTTTTAATGTATTCATTTTGAAGATGGAAATGAATGCTAAAAAAATGCGTGATGAACAAACCATCAGAATTGTGAACTGAGGTGGCTGTTGGGTTTTTTGTTTCATTGTCCTGCAATCCTGAGCCATGGAGGCGGGGTTTCCAATCAGGACCTGTGTGGCCAAGGCCCCAGGGCCAGTTCAGGAGGGCTGAGGACACACAGCGTGCGGACAGCGTGGGCCTCTCGGGCTTTCTACCTTGTCTCGAGTGCTGGCTGGAGAGCCTGTTTGCTGGGTTAAGCATACACAAGGGTGCACACCATTGCCTTGTGCACCTCAGGGGAAATGATAGGTCCCACATTCTCTCGAAGTCTCTTTTTATTGAAAGATGGTGCCCAAGGCCAGGGGTGGTGGCTCACACCTATAATCCCAGTACTTTGGGAGACTGAGGTGGGCAGATCGCTTGAGGTCAGGAGTTCAAGACCAGCCTGGCCAACATGGTGAAACCCCATCTCTATTAAAAATATAAAAATTAGCTGGATGTGGTGATTCATGCCTGTAATCCCAGCTACTTGGGAGGCTGAGGCAGGAGAATCGCTTGAACCTGGGAGGCAGAGGTTGCAGTGAGCTGAGACTGTACCACTGCACTCCAGCCTGGGTGACAGAGCAAGACTGTCTCAAAAACAAAAAAACGATGAAATATGGTGCCCATGTTCACTGTTTAAGCTAAATGCTTGCCTGGAAATCACCTATAAACTCTGGCTCACTTTCAACGAACTCAGTAGGAGGGATGAGGAGCCCTTAGGATCAGCCCCCTTTATTACCATCTCTTAGTTATTTTGAACGCATATGAAGTGATTGAGTAGGCTAGAATAAACCTGAAACTAACTTCTCTTTCTCCTGGTTTTTAAAGATGGGAAGAAGAGCCCACTTGCTGTTAGAGCATTCATTTATGAGATTGGTCACTCCCAGTAACTCTTCAGTTCAGAAGTGTCCTTTGGAGCATAGATTTGGGTTTCTAGTTCCCATGGCAGAGGCTTCCTAGAAACAGGCATTGCCCCACCCGCCTCCAGCACTACGCACATGCTAACCCATGTGTGTTGGATGAATTCATTACTTTTCAGAACATCCTGAATTAAAATGAATATCGCTGAGACAGTTTCTGGGCAAAGCTCCCAGTGTCTGCCTTCAGGTAGGTGGGCAGGCCCAGAGGGCTGGGAGAAAGAGGTTCTAAATCCCAGAACCCAGCCTTGGGAGTAAACAATAAATATTTGGAGAATTATCTGGGATATGAAAACATAGTCTCAGCCTTGTACTTTTTTAGGTATGCAGGTATGTGAATGTGTTTGTATGTGTATAGATGCAGGTATGTGAATGTGTGTGCGCGTGTATAGATGCCGGTATGTGAATGTGTTTGTATGTGTATAGATGCCGGTATGTGAATGTGTGTGCGCGTGTATAGATGCAGGTATGTGAATGTGTGTGCGCGTGTATAGATGCAGGTATGTGAATGTGTGTGCGCGTGTATAGATGCAGGTATGTGAATGTGTGTGCGCGTGTATAGATGCAGGTATGTGAATGTGTGTGCGCGTGTATAGATGCAGGTATGTGAATGTGCACGTGTATAGATGCAGGTATGTGAATGTGTGTGCGCGTGTATAGATGCAGGTATGTGAATGTGTGTGCGCGTGTATAGATGCAGGTATGTGAATGTGCGCGTGTATAGATGCAGGTATGTGAATGTGTGTGCGCGTGTATAGATGCAGATATGTGAATGTGTGTGCGCGTGTATAGATGCCGGTATGTGAATGTGTTTGTATGTGTATAGATGCAGGTATGTGAATGTGTGTGCGCGTGTATAGATGCCGGTATGTGAATGTGTGTGCACGTGTATAGATGCAGGTATGTGAATGTGTGTGCGCGTGTATAGATGCCGGTATGTGAATGTGTGTACGCGTGTATAGATGCAGGTATGTGAATGTGCTCGTGTATAGATGCAGGTATGTGAATGTGTGTGCGCGTGTATAGATGCGGGTATGTGAATGTGTGTGCGCGTGTATAGATGCAGGTATGTGAATGTGTGTGCGCGTGTATAGATGCCGGTATGTGAATGTGTTTGTATGTGTATAGATGCAGGTATGTGAATGTGTGTGCGCGTGTATAGATGCAGGTATGTGAATGTGTGTGCGCGTGTATAGATGCCGGTATGTGAATGTGTGTGCGCGTGTATAGATGCAGGTATGTGAATGTGTGTGCGCGTGTATAGATGCCGGTATGTGAATGTGTGTGCGCGTGTATAGATGCAGGTATGTGAATGTGTGTGCGCGTGTATAGATGCCGGTATGTGAATGTGTGTGCGCGTGTATAGATGCAGGTATGTGAATGTGTGTGCGCGTGTATAGATGCCGGTATGTGAATGTGTGCGCGTGTATAGATGCCGGTATGTGAATGTGTGTGCGCCTGTATAGATGCAGGTATGTGAATGTGTGTGCGCGTGTATAGATGCCGGTATGTGAATGTGTGTGCGCGTGTATAGATGCGGGTATGTGAATGTGTGTGCACGTGTATAGATGCGGGTATGTGAATGTGTGTGCGCGTGTATAGATGCAGATATGTGAATGTGTGTGCACGTGTATAGATGCGGATATGTGAATGTGTATAGATGCAGGTATGTGCATATGCATGTGCACAGATGCAGGTATGTGTGCACATGTATAGATGTGGTTATGTGAATGTGTGTGCACATGTATAGATGCGGAGGACATGAATGAGCATGCACATGTGGAGATGTGGGTACGTGAGTGCGTGTGCATGTGTATACAGGTACGTGAGTGCGTGTGTATATATGCATGTGCATGTGTGCATGTACGTGTGTGTGCATCAGAGATAATGGTAACAAGCTCTTCTGTGTCCCAGGCACTGAGCTAAACCCTTTCATGGTGAAATGCCCACAAGAGCCCCAGGATCTGTTGCTCTCAGGAGCCCCTTTGGGCATTGGAAGCCACTGAGGTTGAGAGGCCTCAGGGCACCTTGTCCAGGGCCCTCAGTGAGTCTGGGAAGCCCCACTTTGCTGATCTGCAGGACGGGGTCCCAGGGATGACCAGCTGTCTCGTCTTTGTAGTGGGAAGTCAAGGCCTCCCTCAGCTTTTTCATGTCCTATGTGCACACCACCGTCAATGACATGTCCAAGGTGTACCTGGCTACTGAGAGACGCTACAACTACACCACGCCCAAAACCTTTCTGGAGCAGATCAAGCTGTACCAGAACCTGCTGGCCAAGAAGAGAACAGAGCTGGCTGCCAAAGTCGAGAGGCTGGAGAACGGCCTGATGAAGCTGCAGAGCACGGCTTCCCAGGTAGGTGGGGGGCGCCGGCCACCAGTTCCCAGGAGCCGTTACTGTCAGGCTTCTGTGGGCTGGTCACACCGGGGCTCAGCACTGCCTGAAGTAAGATGAGCATGCTTCCTGCCTTCGGGAAGCTTTCAGTTAGTGTACCTGTCATAGCAAAGACTCAGAATGCTTTTACAGTCCTGCTCGTGCGGAGACTGCTTGACACAGGTGATGGCTCCTGTCCTGTGTCTGGTGAGATTTGATCGCAAAGCCCAATGCAGTCAGTGAAAATGCATTTGTTCATTTGTAAATGCTGTTCGTACTGTGGTGCCCGGCTCAAAACTCTTCCTGGATCCTCTCCTCTATGTCGTTTTGATTTGTATGGGTTCTGCCTGCTTCAGACACCCTCCATCATGCAGTCCCGGCTCTTTCATCTTTATTGCCCACCGTTGACACCTGTCGGGGGCGGGGGCCTGAAAATAGCCACCACCTCCCTGCTGGAGTGATGAGCAAACTAAGACCTCCCACTTGCTTCTGAGGGAGCTTTTGGACCCCTGCCCCCCCCGAACTCTCACTGTCACTCTCCCATCAGCCTGGAGGGGCCCTGGCCATCCCTGGCTGCTCAGCACTGCAACTCAGTTGGCATTTGAGACAGAGCCTCGCTGTGTCATCCACGCTGAAATGCAGTGGTGCGATCATGGCTCACTGCAGCCTCATCTTCCTGGGCTCAAGCGATCCTCCCACCTCAGCCTCCCAGGTAGCTGGGACCACAGGTGCAGGCCACCATGCCTGGCTAATTTTTTATTATTATTTTTTATACAGACAGGGTCTCACTATGTTGCCTAGGCTGCAGTTGTTTTTCTATTTAGTCAACTTGCCAATTCCTTTGAGCCCCAGGAATGTCTCATACTTGTGACCCCGTGTATATAGTCAGTGTTCAATCAATACTTACTTTTAAGATACTGAAAAGACCCTCCAAAACGAGTCACTGGGAATCGTCAGACGCTGTGCTGCCATCTGCTCCTCCTGTGCAGGGCAGCGTGCGTTGGCTGCGGCCCACGCTTGCCGTTAATTGCTTTCTCCCTCCCCAGGTGGATGACTTGAAAGCCAAGCTGGCGATTCAAGAGGCTGAGCTCAAGCAGAAGAATGAGAGTGCAGATAAATTGATCCAGGTGGTCGGCATCGAGACCGAGAAGGTCAGCAAAGAGAAGGCTATTGCTGACGAGGAAGAAGTGAAAGTCGAGGTCATTAATAAGGTAGGCAGAGGCAGCCCAGTGTGGCCTTAGCAGGGTTGCTGCACTGGCCAGGCCTCCCAGGCCTCCCCATGTGGTCACGTGCCACCAACAGACACGGAAAAGGCTAAGACCTGCATAGAAGGATGAGGTTCCTAAACCAGCGGGTCCCCAGAAGGAGAGCGTCTCTCCCAGGTGAGGGCCCCCGCTCACAAGTGGGCTTTCCTTAGAAAGCTCCCAACCCTGCAACCCAGCTCCTCCATGTTCAGCCCCCAGCCCGCAGCGGCAGCCTTACTAGGAGATTGCGAGAAATGCAGGTTCTCAGGCACCAGCTCAGCTCTGCTGAATGGGGCCTGCATGTTAACAAGATGGCCTCAAGCTGTGACCATGGAGGGGTTGAGAAGACCTCACTGGAGCCTGGTCCTCGGATGTGCCGCTCTGGACCCCCACAGAGGGTAGGATGTCATTGGCCAGGGGTGGGCTCCTATTGGCGAGACCAGCTCCCAATACATCAATGTGGATTTAAGATCTCTCAAAGTGATCACGTGGTCAGTGAAAAAGAGAGAGAGACGAGGAAAAAGTTTTCCTTAAAGCTGGGCCCAGGGGAGACACCACATAATGTGGCTTCGTGGATGTCTGACATTCCCCTGAAAACTTGTTTTTTATTGTGCTCTTTCAGTGGGGGAGGGGAGCGAGGTTACACAACGTTTCGGTGATAATTATACAAAAAGAATACATTTGCAAAAACTGGTGCACAGAAACCACAACGCGGTGTTATTAAAGCAGAACAATGCAAAGACAACTTTCTGTGTGTCAGCATAGAAACCATACACCTTAGCAAGAACAGAGGTTAAACATAAACTTAGGATGATCAGCAAGAACACATTGGGCTCACAGCTACAGAGGGAGCAGGATCTGACACAGGACAACCAGCCTGACCACAAAAACCGCAAGAGGAGGGGCCTCCACGCAGGCCTGGGGGAGCAGTGGGAGAAAAAAGACTTTTACATCCTTCTCTCCACCACAGAGACAGGCGCTCCTCATGCGTCTGCTTATAGGCTCTCCAGAAGGGTCGCATTCCCTTTCCAGGGCTCGAATCGATATGCCTTTCCTGGGAAAGAAATCCAGGTAACAAGCCTCTCCATCACATGTCCACGTATAGGCTCTCTGCAACGAGAAGCCCGTTACGCGCTGTCATCTCTCTCCGGCAGTCAAGCTGTGTGGTTAGGCCCTTTCACAGAATTCCTGTTTTTACCAGAACAGTTCAGCAGAGCCAGAGTTAAAAGTTTCATCTTAGCAGAGCCAAAGTTATAAGTCACATCTCAGCATTTCACATTACCCTTCATTTTCTCAAATACAATCGATACAGTAAGTAACAAGCATCACAAAGCAAAGAACTCATTTCAGGAAAACCAAATTCTAGGAGAATTTACAGGTTAAAAATCAACAATTTCGTCTTGTTATTTCAGATAGCTTGGGTTTTGCCAGTTCTTCCAGAAGCGTGGGGTTGCTTAGTCACCACAGAGGGGTTCAGAGTATTCCCAGCAGGCTCCTTGCTGGTTTGTGGGGTGGCCGAGGTTGAGAACTGCCGCTTCAACAGAAATCAAAGGTGAAGGGGGAGCATCTTCACCTTTGGAGCCTGGAGGCCCACAGCATCATTGGCGCAACTTCAGATCACCCCTCCCTGGGTGTTTTTTTTGTCATCAGTCCCATAGCTGTGTAATTATTTAAATTAAGAGCGGTCCAATCATTGCACACTGTCTGCTGAGTGAATGAATGAACATGTGCATGAATGAAGGAGTTTCTGCTTTCTTAGAGGGGGGATGAGCTGTACACTCTGAAATGTTCCATTTTATAGGGATTATTAAACAGCCCCAGAAACAATAAGGTCGAAAAGCCAAGGTGGTCTAGATGGCCCCTGGATTTCCCCTCCAGTCTTGTGAGCTCAGGCCAGTAGAAGGAACAGTTCCCGTTCCAGAATCCCAGCCACTGCTGAAGCACTGAGGGGGTGGGACAGAGCAGAGGAGGCAGGGGAGGAAGGTGGGCTCCAGACAGCAGCCACGGTGCATGGAGGGATATTGGCAAAGGAGCACAGTTAGCAAATGCAGCAAATGAGCAGGGGCCAGAGGGGCAACCTCTCTGTGGAGCTCAGACCTGCTGGGGCCTGAGTCAGCCCTCGCCACCGCTGCCTACACACGCACATGTGTGTATGCACATACATGTACATGCATGTGCACCACATATGCATAGATGCACACACACACATACATACACACAGGCACACACACCCCCACAGGCAGAAAGACAGACCTTCAGTGACCTCTCCTGTCCATCTTCCTTCCAGAATGTCACTGAGAAGCAAAAGGCTTGTGAAACGGACCTGGCCAAAGCGGAACCGGCCCTGCTGGCCGCGCAGGAGGCTCTGGACACTCTGAATAAGGTAAAGGAGCGGGGAAGAAAGGGGACCCCTGGCCCAGCGGAGAAGAAGCGGCCTTCCCTACTGGCGTGGGTGGTGACGCGCTCACAGCGGCTTCCTTGGACCTGGCCCAAACTCCCATCTGACCCATCCTGTCTGTGGTTTGCAGAACAACCTGACAGAGCTGAAGTCCTTCGGGTCCCCCCCGGACGCTGTGGTCAACGTCACCGCTGCTGTCATGATCCTGACGGCACCCGGGGGCAAGATCCCCAAGGACAAGAGCTGGAAGGCAGCCAAGATCATGATGGGCAAGGTGGACACCTTCCTAGACTCCCTGAAGAAGTTTGACAAGGAGCACATCCCCGAGGCCTGCTTGAAGGCCTTCCAGTGAGTTGGGGCTGCCCTCCGACTCTCCAGCAGGTCAAGGTGGGGTGCTGAGGTGAAGCATTGCCCCAGCCTCCTGGGGCCTGTGGCTCAGAATCTAGGTAGCCCCTTCCCCATACAGCGCCCCAAGAACACAGCAGCAAGCTCAGCAGCGGGAACCCTCAGGCCACAGGTCTGTGAGAGAGGCCAACCAGGCCCCACAGAGGTCACCCCTGTGAGAGCAGCTGACCACACAAGCACATGCATGCACAGATGTAGCCACGAATGCAGTGTGCACACGCACACGTACAAAATGCACACATGTCACACACATACAGCTGTATACATGTACATAAACACATGCACACATAAACATGTACACATGAATGCTGTGCATACAATCCACATGCATGCACCCATGAATGCATGTAGCCACAAATGCAGTGCACACATGCACATATGTACAAAATGCATACACGTCACACACATTTATACATGTATGTAAGCACACATATACATGCACACATAAACATACACATGAAGGCAGTGCACACAATCCACATGCATGTGCACACGAATACATGTAGCAATGCAATGCACACATGTGCACATGTATATATATGCACATGTGAACACGTGTACCTGTGAATGCCATACATACAAAATGTACATATGTGTGCACATGTACACACATAAGCACACACATGCAGACAGGCATACACGGTGAATGGTCACGTGCCTGAGGCCCTGCCATGCATCTTTCCTCCTTTCACTGGCCTGACCATAAAGGTCCTTCCTCTGGAGGGAAGGACTGGCAGTGGCTCCCTCTGGGATGGCCTGTGGGACTTGGGAAGGGTGCCATGTGGACTCTGCATTTCACCCCATAAATGTTAACATGCTGGCATTCTGAGGGTGTTCCACTCTGTGGGTGCCCGGCCTGTCTCCCACTGAGGACCACAACCCATGACCCCAGTGACCCAGTGACCCCAGCTAGGACTCCAGTACCTCCCATATGGGAGGAAGAGGGTGGGACCACTGAAAAACATCTCGGAAACATACAATAAAGTACAAGAGAATAAAACAAGAACACCTGTAGGGGTACCCTAGGGTGTTGCCACTATCAATCAACATTTGATATATTTCTTTTCAGTCTTTTTTCTAAGGTGTTTTTTTTAGTTGAAGTGATTCTTGTGCCTCAGCCTCCTGAGTAGCTGGGACTACAGGCCAGCCACCATGCCTGGCTGAGAAGTGTTTTAATAACACAGGGAAAAATGATTTTTGTGTGTGATAATATTAAGTAAAAACTGAAAGTGGAATAAATGTATGTATACGGTATTGTTTCTTTTTTTTTTTGAGATGGAGTCTCATTCTGTCACCTAGGCTGGAGTGCAGTGGAGCGATCTCAGCTCAGTGCAACCTTCACCTCCCAGGTTCAAGTGATTCTCCTACCTCAGCCTCCTGAGTAGCTGGGATCATAGGCACATACCACCATGCCTGGGTAATTTTTGTATTTTTAGTAGAGACAGGGTTTCACCATATTGGTCAGGCTGGTCTCAAACTGCTGACCTCGTGATCCACCTGCCTCAGCCTCCCAAAGTGCAGGGAGTGCAGGGGTGAGCCACCGTACCCAGCCTCACACCTTTAGTCTTTAATCCCAGCACTTTGCGAGGCCAAAGCAGGAGAACTGCCTGAGCCTAGGAGTTCGAGACCAGCCTGGGCAACAAAGAAAGACCTTGTCTCTATAAAAAATTTTCAAAATTAGCCAGTCATGGTGGTATGTGCCTGTAGTCCCAGCTATTTAGGAGGCTAAGGTGGGAGGATCACTTGAGCTCGGGAGGACAGAGCTGCTGTGAGCTGTGATCACACATCACTGTACTCCAGCCTGGGTGACACAGTGAGACCCTGTCTCAAAAAAAAAGGTAAATTTGATTTTCTTAACTTTATTATATATGATCTTACCATACAGTAATCATAAGTTCTCCATTTTTCCTGCACTGGTAAATATTTAGGCTGTCTCCATTTTGCTATTATAAATGAGGCCTCCATGAATGTCATCTTCCATCACCCCACAACCTTCTGGACTGCCCCCTGCCCACATGGTGTGGTATGTGTTGGGAAATGCACCCTAATTTTAATAGCAGCCTACAGGCAGCATCAGTAGACCACAGCAAGAAACGACGGGCTCTGTTCCCAACCTCAGTTCAAATGATGTTTCAGTTAACATTTTGGGCCGGGTGGTGGCTCACACCTGTAATCCCAGCATGAGCCAGTGCACCCAGGCTGAGGTGGGCAGATCACAAGGTCAAAAGATCGAGACCATCCTGGCCAACATGGTAAAACCCCATCTCTACTAAAGATACAAAACAAAATTATTAGCTGGGTGTGGTGGTGCACACCTATAGTCCCGGCTACTCAGGAGGCTGAGGCAGGAGAATTGCTTGAACTCGGGAGGTGGAGGTTGCAGTGAGTCGAGATCACTCCACTGCACTCCAGCCTGGGTGACAGAATGAGACTCCATCTCACAAAAAAAGAAATCATGTTGAATTGCCCATTCAGATTTCTTTCTGCAGGCAGTTCAGTTGGTCATACCTAACAGTGTTGGTGTCATCTTTTAAAACACTGGTTTCTGGAGGGCCTAAGCCGCACCATGGGTGTTTTTCTTGGTCCCGGTGCCGTCCCCGCAGAGTGCGACACTGGCAGCATCATCTCTTGTGCGCCTCATCCCTGTAATCAGATGGTTTCAGTCTCCCGGTGCCCAGCTTGGAAAGCTGGGCAATGCCCCCATGGGGCAGCGGGAGTGGGAGAGCGGAACTGGTGGGGGGTGGCCTCTAGGGCCTGTGTGAATCCTAACATTGTCCCTCCAGAGCTGTGCCACCTTGGGCAAGACACTCAGCCTCTCTGGGCCCGCTTTGCCAGAGCAGGACGGGGTGACCACTCCAGCCTTCTGCTGTTCCCTCGCCAGGCCCTATCAAGGCAACCCGACGTTTGACCCTGAGTTCATCCGCTCCAAGTCCACGGCCGCTGCCGGCCTGTGCTCCTGGTGCATCAACATCGTTCGCTTCTATGAGGTCTACTGTGACGTGGCACCCAAGAGGCAGGCCCTGGAGGAGGCCAATGCAGAGCTGGCAGAGGCTCAGGAAAAGCTGTCCCGGATCAAAAACAAGATTGCTGTAAGTGCTGGCGCTCTGCTGTCCTGCAAAACACGAAAGCCCCTGGCTTGCGCTGCCAGTCAATATCTCTGTTTAAAATGGGCCAGCACGGCCCGCCGTCATGAATTATTAAGCAGTGCGAGAGGATGCAGGCGGCAGGAAGGGCCAGGTGGTGCCGGGATCTGCTTGGCGTCCTTGGCCTCCATGCTCCAGAGGACTCTCAGCCTTTGTGGGAGCTTCTTCCATACTCGGCGCTCACAGTGCCCAGCCCTGCTGCCGAGGCAGGGTGCTAGGAGGCCTCGGGGGTTTCCAGCACCTTTCCAACCTGGTTTTGCAGGAACTTAATGCCAACCTGAGCAACCTGACCTCAGCGTTTGAAAAAGCAACAGCTGAGAAAATCAAGTGTCAGCAAGAGGCCGATGCCACGAACAGGGTGATCTCACTGGCAAACAGGTATCGGCTCCTCCCAGGACCACGATCCTGCTCTCAGGCCCCCTCGAAAGGGACAAGCCCAGAGAAGGGCCTTGGGAGGAAGGGGAGGGGGCCGAGGTGGAAGCAGCCAGGTTGCCACTTTCACTTTTTGAGCTCCAAGTAATCGGGATGAACCGTGGCATCTTGCTTAGTTACTGGCCTCCACGAAATATGACCGCATGGTTCCAAGTAACCCACACTGGCCGGGGACGCTGTTTCCCACGGGGCTTGCCCCAGAGCATGACTCGGTCATAACCCACTGGCACCCACGACGTGGCTTCCAGGGTCATTTCACAGCCAGTGGACCGTCATCTCACAGGTCACATCACGGTTTGGGGCTCCAGAGCAGTGCTGTCCCCTAGGAATATGAAGCAAGATGACAGATGTGGATGTGCCATCTCAAACTCTTCCAGCAGCCACATTTAAGAAGTACAGAGGCTGGCCGGGTATGGTGGCTCACGCCTATAATCCCAGCACTTTGGGAGGCTGAGGTGGATGAATCACCTGAGTTTGGGAGTTTGAGACCAGCCTGACCAACATGGAGAAACTCTGTCTCTACAGAAAAATACAAAATTAATTGGGCATGGTGGTGCATGCTTGTAATGCCAGCTACTGAGGAGGCTGAGGCAGGAGAATTGCTTGAACCCAGGAGGCAGAGGTGGCAGTGACCAAAATCACGCTATTGCACTCCAGCCTGGGCAACAAGAGTGAAACTCTGTTTCAAAAAAATAAAAATTATCAATGAGGTATTTTCAGTGCTTGTTTTCATCCTGAGCCCTGAGATCCTGCGTGGTGTTTTTTTTCTTTTTTTTAGACAGAGTCTCAGTCTGTCACCCAGGCTGGAGTGCAGTGGCACGTTCTTGGCTCACTGCAATTTCCACCTCTTGGGTTCAAGTGAAGTTGTGCCTCAACTTCCCAAGTAGCTGAGACTACAGGTGCACACCACCATGCCTGGCTAATTTTTGTATTTTTAGTAGAGATGGGGTTTCACCATGTTGGCCAGTCTGGTCTCAAACTCCTGCCCTCAAGTGATCTGCCCGCCTCACCCTCCCAAAGTGCTGGGATTACAGGTGTGAGCTGCCGCACCCAGCCCCTTCATGCCTTTTATACACAGAGCACATCTCAGGACATGGTCCCAGTGCTGGGAGCCGCAGGGCTGGCAGCTGCCTGCTGAATGATGCAGCTTGGGAGTAACCCTTTCCTGTTCTTACAAGGGAGCACTGGGAGCCTCAGCAGAGCCTGGGGCTGAGTCTGTTCCAGGCCCTCAGGCTGTGTTTTCTCCTCCCTAGTGTAGCCAGCACTGATGGGCCAGTGGTGAGCCATGAGTACCTCAGGCTGCATGAGGCTGGCCTTCAGGGTGGTGCCCTGGGTCTGAGGGATTTGACCTCACCTGCCAAATCGAAGTGGTCTCTAGGCCACTGGGTAGTAAGGGCTACTCAGATGGTGCCACAGACAGACCTCAGTGGCCCTAATGGGCGACATGGATTTGGAACAAACCTGCCAATGCATTCAGACCCATGGTGCATCATTTAGGGTCAGGGACTAGCCCTCAAGCTGGTGGCCTAAGGAGCATGAGGCACACTGTGGAGTCCAGTGCCCACTCCATGCAGGGCCAGGTGCCCTTGGAACGCCGCATCGTCCTGTGGCCAACATGGTCCCTACTCGGGCTCTGTCACCAGCTGGTTGAGATGGTACTCAGTGGTGTCTGGCAGCATCTTCAGCACAGGGGAGAGGTGACCAGACGGCATCATCCACAGCTGGGTGTCAACGCAGGAGACCTGGGGAGGGAAACAGCATTCCCAGCGGCTGCCACGACGGTTTTTTTTTTTTTGAGATGAAATCTTGCTGTGTCACCCAAGCTGGAGTGCAGTGGCTCAATACTGGCTCACTGCAATCTCCGCCTCCCAGGTTCAAGCAATTCTCCTGCCTCAGCCTCCTGAATAGCTGGGATTACACGTACTTGCCACCAGCATGTACCTGCATAAATAAAATTTTTATATTTTTAGTAGAGATGGGGTTTCACCACGTTGGCCAAGCTGGTCTGGAACTGCTGACCTCAAGTGATCTGCCCGCCTCAGCCTCCCAAAGTGCTGGGATCACAGGTGTGAGCCACTGTGCCCAGCCTAAAAGCATGATTTGGATTTCTCTAAAGCATTTTCTTCCCCAGAACTTCCCAAAAGCATTTTCATCTGAGCCGCTGAGCCAGCTGCAGACATGAAACTCTGAAGGTTCATGGAGGTACAGAGGTGGAGGCTTGTCTGGTCCAGTCCTCTCACTTATGCAGATGTGTTTGATTTCCTCTCATTGTGCTTCAGGCTGGTGGGAGGATTAGCATCAGAAAACGTCCGCTGGGCTGAGTCTGTGGAGAGCTTCAAAAGACAGGGGATCACGCTGTGTGGGGACGTCCTGCTCATCTCAGCCTTCGTGTCCTACGTGGGCTACTTCACCAAGAAATACCGAAACGAGCTGATGGAGAAATTTTGGATCCCTTACATACATAACTTAAAGGTAAGGAGTGGAGTCCTGGCCGAGCGTGGTGGCTCACACCTGTAATGCCAGCACTTGATGAGGCCAAGACAGGTGAATTACTTGAGGCCAGGATTTCGAGACCAGCCTGGCCAACATGGTGAAACTCCATCTCTATTAAAAATATATTTTTAAAAAATTAGCCAGGCGTGGTAGTAAGCGCCTTAATCCCAATTACTAGGGAGGCTGAGGCAGGAGAATCACTTGAACCTGGGAGGTGGAGGTTGCAGTGAGCAGAGATTTTACCACTGTACCAGCCTGGGCAACAGAGCAAGACCCCATCTTTTTTTTTTTTTGAGACGGAGTTTCGCTCTTGTTACCCAGGCTGGAGTGCAATGGCGCAATCTTGGCTCACTGCAACCTCCACCTCCTGGGATCAGGCAATTCTCCTCCCTCAGCCTCCCGAGTAGCTGGGATTACAGGCACGCAACAACATGCCCAGCTAAGTTTTTGTATTTTTAGTAGAGACGGGGTTTCACCATGTTGACCAGGATGGTCTCAATCTCTTCACCTCGTGATCCACCTGCCTCGGCCTCCCAAAGTGCTGGGATTACAGGCATGAGCCACCGCGCCCGACCCTGACCCCATCTTTAAAAAAAAACGGAGTTCTGTTCATTGCTCAGGAAATTTGGCGAGGTCCCACCCAGCAGAACCAAAGGGCACCTTGGCTTCTGTGATAAGACTCCAGCCCCTTTGGGGTTTAGAATGTGGCCCAGTGGCCAGACGTGGTGGCTTATGCTTGTAATCCCAGCACTTTGGGAGGCTGAGGCAGGCGGATGATCTGAGGTCAGGAGTTTGAAACCAGCCTGGGCAACATGGTAAAACCTATTCTGTGCTAAAAATACAAATATTAGCAGGGCGTGGTGGCACATTCCTGTAATTCCCAGCTACTCGGGAGGCTGAGGCAGGAGAATTGCTCAAACCCAAAAAAGACAAAGGCTGCAGTGAGCTAAGATGGTGCCGGTGCACTCCAGCCTGGGTGACACTGTGAGTGAGACTCTGTCTGGAAAAAAAAAAAAGAACGTGGCCGGATGTTGCTGTGCTGACATCATTTCTGGCGAGTTACAAAGCTGCTCTGTCCGGAGTAATGGAAATGGCTGGCTTCTCTCTCCAGGGTCACCCTGCTCATCCGCCCCTAACCGCAGAGCCAGAGCATCATTTGGAGAGCTGTTTTCTAGTAAGTAATGAGGTCGAATCACTCTGTCTAAGAAAGCATGCCTCCCTGGACAGGTCCCCATCCCGATCACCAATGGCCTGGATCCCTTGAGCCTGCTGACAGATGATGCGGACGTGGCCACTTGGAACAACCAGGGCCTCCCCAGTGACCGCATGTCCACTGAGAACGCCACCATCCTGTGCAACACCGAGCGCTGGCCGCTGATCGTGGACGCCCAGCTCCAAGGAATCAAGTGGATCAAAAACAAGTATGGGAGTGAACTGAGAGCCATCCGCCTGGGACAGAAGAGGTGTGTACGGAGGCAGGCCCTGGGCCCAAGCCCCCTACCCCCAGTTGCACATCTGTTCAGTGGATGGGTGGGTCATTGAAATACAAGTACTGGCCCACAGGTTTTAAATTTGGCATGGGGAGCAGCATTAGGATTAAGGAATGAAATTAGGAGCTCTCTTCCCTTCCCCTCTCCCCACCACCCACTGCTCCTGCAGGGAAAGGAAGGTGAGTCGGAGGCTCAGGCCTGGGGTTTCCTCCCGCTTGGCCATTAGCTGGCTGGGAGGCTTCAGGCTGGTCATGTTCTTAGCTCTCATGGTCTGTGTTCCCATCACTGATGAGAAACAAAGGCTGTAACTGTGCAGGTGCAGTGCTGCCCTGCCTGCCTTCCTGTCGGTGCTGGAAAATCCAGTGAGGTATGGATATGACAACGTTTGCCACTGTGGCCGTAAAGCTACTCAGAGTTGCTTCCAGGCCGGGCACGGTGGCTCACACCTCTAATTCCAGCACTCTGGGAGGCCGAGGCAGGAAGATTGCTTGAGCTCAGGAGTTTGAAACCAGCCTGAGCAACACAGACTTCGTCTCTATAAAAAAACGAACAAAAAAACCTAGTTGGGTGTGGTGTGGTGGCATGTGCCTCTAGTCTCAGCTACTCAGGAGGCTGAGATGGGAGCATCCCTGGAGCCTGGGAGGTCACGGTTGCAGTGAACCCTGCTCATGCCACCGCACTACAGCCTGGGCAACAGAATGAGACCTTGTCTCAAAATAAACAAAACTGCTTCCATTTTCATCTCCATTCCCATAAGAGCATGGGGGCGGTTTACAAAGGAGCCCCTCAGCTCCTTTCAGGGAAGGGCGAGCTGGTGGGAACAAGCTGTGGGCTCCTGGGTCGCCCCTCGTTTGGCACTGTCTCGCTCACAGTGGGGGGCGCTGCTGGTCGGCGCACCCCCTCTGCTGTGGGCTGACTTCCGTGCTGTGCCTGCAGCTACCTGGACGTCATCGAGCAGGCCATCTCAGAAGGGGACACCTTGCTCATTGAGAACATCGGTGAAACCGTGGACCCTGTGCTGGACCCGCTGCTCGGCAGGAACACGATTAAAAAGGGAAAGTGAGTTGTTTTCACCTCTGTGGCTTGAGCCAGGTGATCAGGGCGGAGGCCTGGGCATGTGCGTATAGGGGAAACGCCCAGAGGTTCCGCTGCTTGCCTGGTAAGGAGCAGGGGCTTTGACAAAATGCCAAGTGGAGGGAAGGAGCCCCAGCTCCCAAGGAAAGGTTGCAAAGAGGTGCCACAGTCCCAATTATGAATATCCACACCAGCGTTTTATCAGTAATCACCTCCAGAGGGTGAGGCTTAGAGGTGATGTCTTTCTTCTTTTTGTTCTTACGTATTTTGCAAATTTTGGGGATGCATTACCTTTAAAAATTCATGTGAAATTCACGTAACAAAATATTAACTATCTTAAATTGCACAATTCAAGAGCATTTCATACGCTCACAATGTTGTGCAAACACCACATCTGTCCAGTTCCATCCCGGAAGGAAGCCCCATACCCACTCTCCTTTATTCCCTCCCTCCTGAGCCCCAGACACCCACCAATCTGCTTTCTGTGTCTGTGGATTGGCCTTTTCTGGACATTTCACCTGAATAGAATCATGTAACACATGTCTTTTTGTGTCTGGCTCTTTTTACTCAGTGTTTTGTTTTGCTTTGTTCTTTGAGATGAACTCTCGCTCTGTCACCCAGGCTGGAGTGCAGTGGTGTGATCTCTGCTCACTGCAGCCTCCGCCTCCTGGGGTCAAGTGATTCTCCTGCCTCAGCCTCCCAAGTAGCTGGGATTACAGGCACATGCCACCGTGACTGGCTAATTTTTCTATTTTTAGTAGAGATGGGGTTTCACCATGTTGGCCAGGCTGGTCTTGAACACCTGACCTCCGGTGATCCGCCTGCCTCAGCCTCCCAGAGTGCTGGGATTCCAGGTGTGAGCCGCTGCATCGGGCCTTCACTTAGCATGTTTTTTGGAGTCATGCATGTGGTTGCATGTGTTAGCACTTCATTCCTTTTTATGGCAGAATAATATTCCACTGTTGCGTGGCTGTGCACATTCTGTTTGTTGACTCATCAGCTGATGCATAGAGTTTGTATTACTCATTTTATAATTTTGAAAAATTAAATCTACTTTAAAAATGTAAATGTCAGAGCTGACAGGAGCCACCTTTAAAGCAGAGATACCTGCAGAAACCCAGAACAGGGGTGGCAAATCAGCATGCTGAGGCCCTAGACTCTGGGAAGAGCCTGGTGTGAGTGCTGAGGGGTGCAGCTAGCCAGGGGCCCCTCAAAGTGAGCCCAGCTACAAAGAGGGTACAGCAGGACAGAGAGCCAGAGGGACACGCCCCTCCCACCCACAGTGGATGAGCAGGCCCAGGGTTTCAGTCCTGGGAGCTTCCAGAATGGTCTGGTGCTGGAAGTGGGTCCGGGTGGAGGCTGAGCAGAGGATTTCTACTGGGGCCCCCAGGAGAGCACAGCGTGCAGCCAGAGGGGCATAAACCCCGCTGCAAAGATGAGCCTGACCCCACCCCCTCCCCTCCCCCCACAACCAAGGAAAGAGCAGGTGCATCTCCCAGAAGGGTCCATGTCCCGGGCCAGGGAGGAGGAACAGATGAGGAGAGGCACACTGCTCTTCAGGGAGCAGGAGGAGGGTTAGAGGTGGTAGCCTGGCAGGGGTGAAAGGTGGTCTGTCCTTGCAAAGGTCCCCTCACCCTTCCTCCACCACCCACCAGGTACATTAAGATCGGCGACAAGGAGGTAGAGTACCACCCCAAGTTCCGCCTGATCCTGCACACCAAGTACTTCAACCCGCACTACAAGCCGGAAATGCAGGCCCAGTGCACCCTCATCAATTTCCTGGTCACCAGGGACGGACTGGAGGACCAACTCTTGGCTGCTGTGGTGGCCACAGAGCGCCCAGATCTAGAACAGCTGAAGGTAACTGCCTCGAGGTCGGGTCACGTGGGAGGCCGGGCTGTCCCACACAGAGGGGGCTGGGTCTCCATGTGGGTCCCTGGTCACCATCAGGGTCCCCGACCAGGGCTGCCAGCCCCGTGTGTGTCATTGCTTTTCTCTGAAGGTGCCTCAGTGTGTCCCTGTGGCCTGCAGCTTCTCATACAACAGAAAGGGTCATTTCCTTCCCCAGTTACCCCCTCTTCCAGGTCGCAAATTACTTCTAAATCACATGACCACTTTGCTTAAAGAGCACAAGTCACTGTGGCCCTGAGAGGGCTCTAAGCGCCAAAGCACTGCCCGGAGAAAATGGCCTGGCTGCCAGCCCTTGCGCCCGCCGTGTCTCTGGCCTGCCTGTCTCTGTTCTTCCCCCTGTAGTCTCCGTGACAGGAAGCCTCAAGGCTGGGAGCTGGGCACTTGTTGCATGATTCCGTTTAGATGAAACATCCAGAATAGGCAAATACACACAGAAAGCAGACTAGTGGGTGTCTAGGGCTCAGGAGGGAGGTGGAATGAAGAATAGTGGCCATGGGGCTTCCTTAGGGGGTGTTGAAAATGTGGAACTGAGGCTGGGCGTGGTGGCTCCCTCCTGTAATCCTAGCACTTTGGGAGGCCGAGGCAGACAGATCATAAGGTCAGGAGTTCAAGACCAGCCTGACCAACATGGTGAAACCCCATCTCCACTAAAAATACAAAAGTTAGCTGGGCGTGATGGCTCGCGCCTGTAATCTCAGCTACTTAGGAGGCTGAGGCAAGAGAATTGCTTGAACCAAGGGGTCGGAGGTTGCAGTGAGTCAAGATCACCCACTGCACTCCAGGCTGGGCAACATAGCAAGACTCCCTTTCAAAAAAAAAAATGTGTAACTGGACAGATGTGGTGTTTGCGTAACATTGTGAGTGCACTAAATGCTCTTGAATTGTACACTTTAATATGGTTAATTTTACGTTATGTGAAATTTTACATGCCGGGACACGGGCCTTCTGGGCCCGTGCTCTTTCCTCGGTGGGGGAGTCAGGGGGTTGGGCTCATCTTTGCAGCAGTGTTTCTGCCCCACTGGATGCACGCTGTGCTCCCCAGGCACCCTGACAGAAACCCTCTGCTCGGCCTCCACCCAGACCCGTTTCCAACTCCAGTCCATTCTGGAAGTTCCCAGGACTGAAACCCTGGGCCTGCTGATGCTCTGTGGTGGGGGTGCTTCTCTCAGGCTCTACGCTCTGCTCCCCAGAGGGGCTCCGCTTCTGCCACCCCTTTCAGGCCCTGACCTCGTTCCTCCTGCTCAAAGCCTGGGCTACACGGCCACCCAAGGGAGGGCCAGGCTGTGTGGTGCCAACCGCACCCCCCCCACCTTGCAGGCGAACCTCACCAAGTCTCAAAACGAATTTAAGATCATTCTGAAAGAGCTGGAAGATTCGCTCCTGGCCCGTCTGTCGGCTGCGTCGGGGAACTTCCTGGGAGACACGGCCCTGGTGGAGAATCTGGAGACCACCAAGCACACGGCCATTGAGATCGAGGAGAAGGTCAGAGCTGCCTCGGCGATGCGCCCTGGTTGCCGGGGGCATGGGAGGCTGGGTGGTGGCCATTGGTGCCTCCCCCATCAGCAAGGAGAAAAGCAGCTTCAGTCATAGGTGCACGAGTGGGTCCAGGGCAGGAGAAGGGGCCCGGGCTCCCATCCTGCACCCAGCTGCCACTCAGAGCCCTTGGGTGTCTTCCCAGGGAGCCAGGGTGGTGGCTGGGAATGAGCCTGCCTGCTCATGGCACTGCCCATCTGCTGTATTGTTCATGCCTCTTTTATTTGTGTCAAGGTGGTGGAGGCAAAAATCACAGAAGTTAAAATCAACGAAGCAAGAGAGAACTACCGCCCGGCCGCGGAGAGGGCATCTCTGCTCTACTTCATCCTGAACGACCTCAACAAAATCAACCCCATCTACCAGTTCTCCCTCAAGGTGGGCTCTGCAGCTGGGGCTGGTGCCGCCCTCAAGGTGGGACTGCATCTGGGCTCCACAGCCAGACCTGGTGCCTGCGCAGCCGTTGGGCAGTAGCAGGCCACCCTCAGAGGGCAGACCTGGTCCAGCCTGCAGATGGGGCTGGAAGGGGGAGCTAGGGGTCCCCATCTGTCCTCTGCCCACTCTCCCCAGGAGAGGGTATGGGCTGCTCCCTCCTCCCTGCTCTTCCTCTGGTATGTTCAGGCACCCCCCACCTACTCAAATTGGATGGCTGGACGTGGTGGCTCACTCTTGTAATCCCAGCACTTTGGGAGGCCGAGGCAGATGGGTCACAAGGTCAGGAGTTCAAGACCAGCCTGACTAACATAGTAAAACCCTGTCTCTACTAAAAACACAAAAATTACCCAGGTGTGGTGGTGTGTGCCTGTAATTCCAGCTACTGGGAAGGCTGAGGCAGGAGAATCACTTGAACCCAGGAGGCGGAGGTTGCAGTCAGCTGAGATCATGCCACTGCACTCCAGCTTGGGCGACAGAGCGAGACTCTGTCTCAAACAAAACAAACTGTCGGCCACCACAGGCAGCAGGGAGTGGTGGCAGGGAACGGTGGTGGGCTCCATCTCTGCACACCTCCATGCTCTCGGTGGCGGCTCCCCAGGCCTTCAACATCGTGTTTGAGAAAGCCATCCAGAGGACCACCCCTGCCAGCGACGTGAAGCAGCGGGTGACCAACCTGACAGATGAGATCACCTACTCCGTCTACATGTACACAGCCCGGGGGCTCTTCGAGAGGGACAAACTCATTTTCCTGGCACAAGTTGCATTTCAGGTAATGTCTAGCATTGCTGCTCCAAGTGTGGTCTGTGGACCAGCAGCGTCCATGTCCCCGGGAGCTTCGTGGAAAGTCAGATTCTTGGGCCCCCACCCAAACCTGGTGAATTCAAACCCACATTTCAGCAACACCCAGGTGATTATGAAGTCTGAGATGTGTGATGTGGAACAAGTCTGGGGCTCTCCGAGTCTGTAACAGGGAAGCTGGCACCGTGATCCAGTGGGAGCTGGTGAAAGGGAGGTCCAGTGAGGAGAATTTCACAAGGAAATGTCATTTTACCTTTAAATTTAAATTGTACTGAGTAAACAGTCCTGCATTTATGCTTAGCCCACTGTGGGCTGAGTGATGTTTCTTAAGAAATAAATGTATGAATAAAGAAATACTCCTCCTGTTTATACAGTCCTGCTAAAATAGTTAAAGATTTGCATTCTCTGACATCGATGGATTAAACAGCCTTAGTAACAGAATACCTAAGCCTGGGTAATCTATAGTTTTTCTTTTTTTCTTTTTTTTTTTTTTTACCAGTGTCATGTGATACTAGGTAATCTATAAACAGTAGAAATTTATTTCTCATGGTTCTGGGGTCCAGGAAGTTCGGTATGAAAGTGCTGGCATCTGGCAAGGGCCTTCCTGCTGTGTCATCCCATGGTGGAAGGCTAGAGGGCAAGAGAGAGCACACAAGGGGCCAAACTCCTCCCTGTGTCACAAACTCACTCCCTTGATCACGGCATTAAGCCACTCACTGTGCTGTTGTGGCCCAGCCGCCTCTCACGAGGCCCCACCCTGCAACACTGCTGCACTGAGGAGTCAGCTCCCCATATGGGCCTTTTGAGGAACGCATTCAGACCACAGCACAGCTGCTCTGCAGTTTTCTTTACACTGTGCTGTAAGTATCGTTGGAAACACTAGTCTTTGCTGTTGTTGCTTCTGCTGCTATTTTGAAACAGGATCTCATTTGTCACCCAGGCTGGAGTGTGCAGTGGTGCAATCGTAGCTCACTGTAGCCCTGAATTCCTGGACTCAAGAAATCCTCCCACTTTAGCCTCCTGAGTAGCTGGGACTACAGACATATGCCACCATGCTTGGCTAATTCTTTATTTATTTTTTTAAGTAGAGACAAAGTCTCACTATGTTGCCCAGTCTGATCTTGAACTCCTGGGCTCAAGTAATCCTCCTGCCTCAACCTCCCTGTAGCTGGGAATACAAGTGTACACTGCCATGCCTGGCTAATTTTGAAAGATGTTTTTACAGAGACAGAGTCTCGCTGTATTCAGGTTGGGCAACGCTAACTGTGTAAATAGCTTGGGCATCAGTGTAAACCTAGCTGCTTTCTTTTCTTTTCTTTGTTTTTTTTAGACAGAGTCTCACTCTGTCACCCAAGCTAGAGTGCAGTGACATGATCTCACTGCAACCTCTGCCTCCTGGGTTCAAGCTGTTCTCATGTCTCACCCTCCCGAGAGGCTTGGGATTACAGGCACCTGCCATCACGCCCGGCTAATTTTTATATTTTTAGTAGAGACAGGGTTTTGCCATGTTGGTCAGGTTGGTCTTGAACTCCTGACCTCAGGCGATCCACCCGCCTCGGCCTCCCGAAGTGTTAGGATTACAGGCATGAGCCACTGCGCCCGGCCTTAAGCCTAGCTTTCAGTTCAAACTGACTTTGAATCAACAGGATCCGTATTATGAAGCTTCCTTTTATGTGTGAATCTGTGAATCATAGGTTCACTATGAGATTTTCTTCTGGCTGAGAGGTCATTGGATAAGAGCTGGTCAGCACTCCCCCTGATTTTCCAGGGTAGAAAGCAGTCTCTTCGGGCCCAAAGAATGTTTTGTTTGACCAAAAGAAAGCATCAAGCTCAGGAAGAAACTCTCTATGGGATCTGATAAACAGACCCTTTGGGCACTTGACTGAGGAGATGGCAGTGGCCATTACCCCTGCTCCCAGCCACCTGCTGCCCATCTGAGACAGAGGGTGCCAGGTTAGCTGCCCAGTACCCCACTTCAAAGTGGCCCAGACCCTGCCCACAGGAGGTCTAGAGGGCCGGCATGTACAGATGAGAAGACGGCATGGAATAGGACCCAGCGTTCCACTCCTGGGCACACACCCACAGACCTCAAGACAGGTGCCCAGCATCTGTCCAGAGTCCTGTACACCAGCATTAACAGTAGCATTAGTCACAGCAGCCAAAAGCCAGGTGAGGCCAGGCCCTGTGGCTCGTGTCTCTAATCCCAGCATTTTGGGAGGTTAAGGCAAGAGGATCACTCGAGGCTGTTTGAGACCAGCCCAATCAATACAGCACAACCCCATCTCTACAAAAAAAATAAAGGGCTAGGTAAGGTGATGCATGCCTGTAGTCCCAGCTACTCGGGAGGCTGGGATGAGAGGATCACTTGAGCCTAGGAGTTCAAGGCTGCAGTGAGCTCTGATCACAGTACTACACTCCAGCCCGGGCAACAGAGCGGTACCCTGTCTCTAAGAAACAACAAGGTCGGGTGTGGTGGCTCTCATCTGTAATCCCAGCACTTTGGGAGGTCAAGACGGGCAGATCACTTGAGGCCAGGAGTTCAAGACTAGCCTGGCCAACATGGTGAAATCCTGTTTCTACTAAAAATGCAAAAATTAACCGGGTGTGGTGGTGCACATCTGTAATCCCAGCTACGCGGGAGGTTGAGGCAGGAGAATCGCTTGAACACAGGAGGTGGAGGTTGCAGTGAGCGGAGATTGCACTACTGTGCTCCAGCCTGGGAGACAGAGTAAGACTCTCTCTCAAAAAAATAACAATAAATAATAAAAACTTTTTAAAAGCCAGCCAATTCACAATAGCTAAGCAACATGCTGTCCATCAACAGATGAGTGGAGAACCCAGTGTGGTTATATTCAAGAACAGGATACTACTCAGCCTCACAGAGGAAGGGCGTCCTGACACATCTGCCATGCGGATGAACCTCAGAAGCACCACACTAAGTGGAAGATGCTGGATGCAAACAGGGCACATAGTGTGCTTCAATTTGTAGGAAGCATCCAGAACTGGTGCATCCCTAGACAGATGGCAGATGAGCGGCTCTCAGAGGCGAGGGGAGATGGGGTAGTGGAGAGGGGATGGGGTAGTGGAGGGGGGATGGGGTAGTGGAGGGGTGACAGGGCAGTGGAGGGGGGATGGCGCAGTGGAGGGGGCATGGGACAGTGGGGGGAGACGGGGTAGTGGAGGGGAGATGGGGTAGTGGTGGGGGGATGGGGTAGTGGAGGGGAGACGGGGCAGTGGAGGGGAGATGGGGCAGTGGAGGGAGATGGGGCAGTGGAGGGAGACGGGGCAGTGGAGGGGAGACGGGCTAGTCGGGGGGGGACAGGGTAGTGGAGGGGAGATGGGGTAGTGGAGGGGGATGGGGCAGTGGAGGGGAGACGGGGCAGTGGAGGGGGGATGGGGCAGTGGGGGGAGATGGGGTAGTGGAGGGGGGACGGGGTAGTGGGGGGGCCGGGGTAGTTGAGGGGAGATGGGGTAGTGGAGGGGAGATGGGGAGTGACTGCTTAAGGCTGGGGGTGGTAAGGGGGTAACAGAATCCCTGGAAGTAGATGGTGCCGGTGGTTGTGAACATGTGAAATGCCACTGAACTGTACGCTAAAATATGATTCAAAGAGTCAGGGTTTTTTGGTTTTTTTTCTTTTGAGATAGGCTGGCTCTGTTGCCCAGGCTGGAGTGAAGTGGCATGATCTCGGCTCACCGCAACTTCTGCCTCCCGGGTTTAAGTGATTCTCCTGCCTCAGCATCTCCAGTAGCTGGGACTACAGGCATGCGCCACCACACCTGGCTAATTTTTTGCATTTTTAGTAGAAACGGGTTCGCCATGTTGGCCAAGCTGATCTCAAACTCCTGACCCCCCTTGGCCTCCCAAAGTGCTGGGATTACAGGTGTGAGCCACCGCATCCGGGCAAATGGTCAATTTTGTGGTATGTGTACGTGACCACAACTTAAAAAGCGAGACGTGGTAAAGACAAAAGTTTGTCTCAACTCAAAGAGGCAGGACAGCGCTCCCCCTGCAGACTGGGAGTGTGGACTCATCTCTGGGTCCATGCACATCTCCAGGGTTGCCAACTGGCCGTGTTAAGTGTATCCACCTCCGTGTTCCCCCAGGTCTTGTCCATGAAGAAGGAGCTGAACCCGGTGGAGCTGGATTTCCTTCTGCGGTTCCCTTTTAAGTCTGGGGTGGTCTCACCGGTGGACTTCCTGCAGCACCAAGGCTGGGGTGGGATCAAGGTTCGTCTTCAGACATTGCACATGGTGTGTGCTTCCTTCCCACTGTGGATCCTCTCCGGCTGGTGCTACAAGGCCGGAATACCAGGCTCTGTGGCCCACAAAATTCAGTAAAGCAAGGAGGCCTCACAGATGGGGTTAGAGATCAAGACGGGCTGGCTGCCAACTCACAGATAGCTTTGCATTCCTATGGAGAATGTGACATGTTAGGTCCCTGAGGCCTGGACACAGCAAGCAGAGTGACACCATCTGGCGGCCAGAAGCGGCCCCAGGACATGTCCTTCCCCTCCCCTTACCACTCCTTGCCTGCCCCAGCCTCCCCTCCTCCTAGTGTAGGGAAGTGCCCGTGAAAAGGTCGTTCTTTGGATTCCTGGACATAATCAGGGACCCCCGCATCTCAAGGTCTGTTCAAAAAGACCTGAAGAAGGTTGTCACCTGAACTAGAATGGCCCCATTTCCAGAGACCCCTAGAGCAGCAGCCCCTAGCGCCCCCATGCCTCATGTCCCCAGACTGGACCCCACCGAGGAGGCTCCCAGCAACTGTCCTGGGCTGCCTGAGCTGGGCACGGACAGCTGGTGCTTTGGTGGCACGCCTCTTGGGCTTTCTTATCCCAGGGCCCCAGTCCTCGGGGGGCAGTGGGCTCTCCTCCTGGAATGAACTGTAAAGGAAGGCGCTAGGGACCCGGGTAAGTGGGAAGAGTCACAGGGCCCACTGCCTCCACCCCTAGGCCCTCTCGGAGATGGATGAGTTCAAAAACCTGGACAGTGACATCGAAGGATCTGCCAACCGCTGGAAGAAGCTGGTGGAGTCGGAAGCCCCCGAGAAGGAGATCTTCCCCAAGGAGTGGAAGAACAAGACGGCGCTGCAGAAGCTGTGCATGGTGCGCTGCATGAGGCCGGACCGCATGACCTACGCCGTCAAGTGAGTGTCCACGGCCCCTGAGGGTCGGGCCTGATGGAAACTCTGCCCCATTGCTCTGCTAGACCCGGTGCAGACTCAAGTTGATCCCCTGAACTTCTTTCTTCTCCCCATTTTACAGAGGAACAAAACGGGGCTCAGAGGGGCTAAGTCATGTCACACAAAGTTGTTCCAGGACAGAGGCAGGATTCCACCCTGGGCTGGCAACTCCAGTCATGTCTCAGACGCTAAGACATCATTAGAGGAGCCCCTTGTCTCTCACTAACCTGACTTAGGAGGGTGCCCTCTGATACCTGATAGGAAGAAAAGACGCCCCACTAAGCCTCCTAGATGGCATAATTTTTTTTTTTAAATGGAGGGCAACTCTTGTTGCCCAGGCTGGAGGACAATGACACCATCTTGGCTCACCTCAACCTCGCCTCCCAGGTTCAAGCGATTCTCCTGCCTCAGCCTCCTGAGAAGCTGGGATTACAGGCATGCACCACCATGCCCAGCTAAATTTTTGTACGTTTAATAGAGACAGGGTTTCTCTATGTTGATCAGGCTGATCTCGAACTCCTGACCTCAGGCGATCCACGTGCCTCGGCCTCTCAAAGTGCTGGGATTACAGGCATGAGCCACTGTGCCCAGCCAAGGAAGGTAAAATGTGAATTGTGGATGTGAACGTGCACTGTGGCTGTACAAATGGGGTCCTTTGAGGATGTTTTGGGGGAGAAAACGTGGTAAAACAATCAGCATGCGAGGACTTTGAGCCCCTCGGTGGCAAAATGTAATCAAAGTATATTCATGTGGCTAGTTTGCAAGAGAATCGTTCCAATTGCATCAACGATTTCTCCACACCTGAAACCTTTCATGCTGTTGAAGGAAGGAGGTGAAGTTTGACACAGAAACGAGCCTCAGGTCTGTCCTTGGAGCACCTGTGGCCTGTCTGGCTTCTTCCCTTTTCATTTTTCCAAGTAGCCTGAAAGCAGCCTGGTTTCCCAAAAGACACTCATGTCTCTCACAGAATTCCCCTCTGGCAGCCAGGTGCGATGGCTCACGCCTATAATCCCAGTACTTTGGGGAGGACTACTTGAACCCAGAGTTTGAGACCAGCCTGGGCAACATAGTGAGACTCCGTCTCTACAAAAAAAAAATCTAAAAACAAGCCAGGCGTGGTGGTGTGCGCCTGTAGTCCCAGCTACTCAGGAGACTGAGGTGAGAGAATCACTTGGGTCCGGGAGGCAGAGGCTGCAGTGAGCCATGATCGCACCACTGCACTCCAGCCTGGGTGACAGAGCAAGACCCTGCCTCAAAATAAATAAATCAGAAAAAAAAGAATTCCCCTCTGACAAAGCAGAGGCCTGACTCCCAGGAGTGAGTTTAGTTTTGCTTTGTTTTGTCAAACAGGAGAGGACAGGGACAGGGACAGGGACCGGGAGTGGTAGGGATGAGGGGGTGGAATGAAGCCAGAATCACTGTGATGCAGGAGGGCAGCAAGGTCCAGGGAGAAAGCCAGCCGCGTCCTGCACTCAGAACTGGAGGAAGCGGGGTCAGAGTTTGGGAAACGCCAAGGTCAAGGTCACTTGACCATCACAGCAGGAACACTCTCTCCTGTGGGAGGGTGCAGCAGGTTTGGACCCAGCGTGCATCCGATTCCTTGTCTGGAAGATGAGGTGACCTTCCCCGTCTCCTGAGAGCTTCTGAGAATCGCCTAAGTTAGCCTGTGTGACTGCACTCCGGCCACATAAAAGAAGGAAACAGCCACCCACTGTGGATGCATTTGGGTGCTTTGCAGTGGCCTGAACCATCCCAAATATCCGTGAGCTCAGATCATCCCTCAGCTTTGACATATTTCACATTTCCATGGCATGGAGCAAAGCAAATTTACTGCCCTATTTATAGGGAGGAGGTCGTTTAAAAGCAAGGAGATTCAGACAAGTGGGGCTAGTAACAAAGCCAGCACTGGCCAAGGGCATCTCATGTCAGGCTCTGTTTGAAGCATTGACAGTCCTGGGAGCACTTCCACACTCACAGGTCACAGGTCACGGGCACTGGGGGGTGCAGGGGGCAGGCCAGGCCACCCCCAGTGCACAACACAAGCTCTGGTGCATGGCACCTGCCAATTTCCATGGTGTCGGCACCCCCTCCATGGCTGGCTGTAAGCTGCTGGGGTCTGCTGCAAGCTGTCCGGCTCCAGGGCTCCTTTGTCACAGCCACGGTGCCGGAGGAGGCATGAAGCCTGACTGGAACCCAGCATGCATGCGGCTGCGTCATTCATTCATCCATAGCCAAATGGATGGTCAAGTAACTAGCAGAGGTGATCCAGAGTCCCTCCTGCCCAGGGGTAGGACTTTGGAGGTTCTGGAAGTTCCTTCCTGGATGAGGATCGCAGCATACAGAGTCTAAGTCCAGTCTGGAGGCCTGAGTAGAAGTGGGGGCCTTCAGGAGGAGCAGCTCCTCCCCACCCTTGCCTGAGGCCAGCCCCAGTTCAGGCACCGTACAGAAGCCAGCAAAGGCTCATGCAGGCAGAGGAACAGCAGATCCAGGTATTCCCAGGAAGTCCCAAGGGCATGGAGAGGCACTAGCTGATGATTCCTGGTTGAACCAGAGGAGTCGAGGTGTGCTGGGGAGCCTGAGTGTCAGCAGACCCTTCTGAAGGTTGACCTAGAATCAAAGCACTCAGGCGTTCACCTGGCCGGGGATGATCAGTTCTCACTCCCTGGGATGCGGCCATTTGTCTTCCTTTCAAACACCAGCTGGCCACTAAAATCTTATTATTTTTTTTGAGATGAAATCCCGTTCTCTTGCCCAGGCTGGCATGCAATGAAGCCATCTCACCTCACTGCAACCTTCACCTCCTAGGTTCAAGTGATTTTCCTGCCTTGGCCTCCCAAGTAGCTGGGATTACAGGCCTATGCTACGAAACCTGGCTAATTTTTATATTTTTAGTAGAGACAGGGTTTCACCTTGTTGGCCAGGCTGGTCTTGAACTCCTGACCTTAAGTGATCTGCCCACCTTGGCCTCCCAAAATACTGGTATTACAGGCATGAGCACCATACCCAGCAATCTTACTCAGCTCGGTAATTCATTCTTTCCACATCCAGTGAGCTCAGCCCCTGTGATCACAGGAGAAAGGCTGACACCTGATGGAAGGATCACCAGAGCATCACCAGGTTCTCCACAGGAGGATTAGCCGAGACTGACCCCAGACTTATTGGGGTCAGGTTAGAGTTTGGAGCTACTGTATAGAAAGATGTCTGTATCCGAAGTTGCTTTTTTCTTTGACTTTTTCAATCACCAAAGCTGCTCTAATCTGAACTAACTGCCTTCTCCGCCCTCCGCAGTTGACCCTGGGTGCCTTCCAAGGCTGGCCTCTCACTGCACCTGCTCAGACTGCTCCAAGAAGGAGCACAGTGTGGGGCTCCTTGGGAAAGAAAGGGTGCCCAGGACAAACAAGGCGAAGGCAGAAAACACGTATCTCCCACCCCCATGCCTTGCAGAAACGAAAGCCCAGTGAAGACTCTGCTCTCCTGCCATAGGCTTGTCCCACTGAAGAAAGCCCACAAAAAATGGCCCTCCTGCTGGCCCACCCCAAGCCCCTTGCCCTGGCCTAGAGCCTCAGGTTCTGCTGCCTCGGGTCTCACAATGCACTCTGCCCCTAGGAACTTCGTGGAGGAAAAGATGGGCAGCAAGTTTGTGGAAGGCCGGAGTGTCGAGTTTTCTAAGTCCTACGAGGAGAGCAGTCCCTCCATGCCAATTTTCTTCATCCTCTCCCCAGGGGTTGACCCCTTGAAAGACGTGGAAGCCCTGGGTAAGTGTAGCAGGCAAGTGATGTTCTTAAAGATGGAGCATTGTCAGTATCACCAGGCACCAGGGAAATGCACACCAAACCCTTCACACCCTAGGTGTGAAGAGACCGCTTCACACCTAAGTCACCTCACACCCGGGATGCCGCCTCATACCCAAGACACCAATTCACACCCAAGATGCTGCTTCACACCCAAGACAGCACCTCACACTCAAGACACCACTTCACACACTGAGACACACTGCTTCACACCTGAGATGTTGCCTGACACCTGAGACACCGCTTCACACCCGAGATGCTGCTTCACACCCAAGACACCACTTCACACACCTGAGATGCCACTTCACACTAAGATGCTGCTTCACACCCAAGACAGCGCCTCACAACCAAGACGCCACTTCACACCCAGGATGCTGCTTCGCACCCGAGACACTGCCTCACACCCAAAACGGCACTTCACACCTAAGACGCCGCTTCACACCCAAGACGCTGCTTCACACCCAAGAGGCTGCCTCACACCTGAGACACTGCCTTGCACTTGAGACGCCACTTCACGCCCGAGATGATGCTTCATACCCATAGGATGGCAGTGATCAAGAACAGGAAAATAACACATGTTGTGAGGACCCTGAGAACTGGGACGCTCATAGGTTGCTGGGAGGATGTAAAATGGGGCCGCTGTTGTGGAAAACAGTCTGGTGGTTTCTCAATAAGTTACATATAGAATTAGCACATGACCCAGCAGTTCCACTCCTGGGTATACACCTGAAAGAATTTGAAATTTAAATTTGCCTCCAAGCAAGTACTCTACGCAAATGTCAATTCATAACAGACAAAAGGCAGAAACAGCCCACATGTCCACTGAGGAATGGATAAATGGATTAACAGAGTGTGGTGGAGCTATACACTGGAATAGTACCCCTTGATTGAAAAAGAGCTGCCAGGTGCAGCAGCTCACACCAGTATCCCAGGACTTTGGGAGACCTGGGTGGGCAGATCACTTGATCACAGGAGCTCAAGACCAGCTTTGGCAATGTAGCAAAACCCCATCTCTACAAAACATACAAAAAAATGTAGCTGGACGTGATGGTGCAAGCCTGTAGTTCCAGCTACTCAGGAGGCTGAGCTGGGAGGATCACTTGAGCCGGGAAGGTTGAGGCTGCAGTGAGCTGTGATGGAGCCGGGGTGACCGAGTTAAAAATGGGCCAGGTGCAGTGGCTCACAGCTGTAGTCCTAGAACTCGGGAGGCTAAGACAGGGGGATCACCTGAGCCCAGGAGTTCAAGATCAACCTTGTCAACCTAGGGAGACCTTATCTCTCCAAAAAATATATAAATTAGCTGGGCATAGTGATGCACACCTGTGGTCCCAGCTACTCTGGAGGCCGAGGCAGAAGGATCACTTGAGATTATAGGCTCATGCCTATTATACCAGCACTTTGGGAGGCCAAGACGGGTGTATTACCTGAGGTCAGGAGTTCGAGACCAGTCTGGCCAACATGGTGAAACTCCATCTCTACTAAAAATACAAACATTAGCTGAGTGTGGTGGGCACCTGTAATCCCAGCTACTCAGGTGGCCAAGGCAGGAAAATTGCTTGAACCCGGGAGGTGGAGGTTGCAGTGAACCAAGGTTGCGCCACTGCACTTCAGCCTGGGTGACAGAATGAGACTCCATCTCACACACACAAAGAAGTGAAGTACTGATATGTGCTATGACATGGATGGACCTCAGAAACACTATGCTCAGTGAAAGAAGCCAGACACAAAGGTGCCATGTGGTATGGTTCCTTTAATAGGAAATATGCAGAAAGGGTAAATTTATGGGGACACAAAGGAGAAGCAGATGAGTGGCTGCCTGGAGGAGCCGCTGGAGGACAGGCTGGGAGGGAGTGTCCGATGAGTATGGGCCATGCCAGTGCTCCAGAAACTAACAGATGACTACGCCACATTGTGAATCTACTGAATGTCACTTCATTATATGCTCTCAGATGGTTTTTAAATGGCAAATTTTACATCGTGCGTATTTTACCACCAAAACTAAATGAGGAAGGCATGTGGAATTCCTGGCTGGGTGACACAGATCACAGAGCCTGAATCTGTGTCCTTTAATTACCTGGTGTTTTTCCTGTTTTTCTTTTCTTTAGGAAAAAAACTAGGATTTACCATAGACAATGGAAAACTCCATAATGTGTCCCTGGGGCAGGGACAAGAGGTGGTGGCCGAGAATGCCCTGGACGTGGCTGCAGAGAAGGGACACTGGGTCATTCTGCAGGTACGAGGTGGCCAGCACTGTGAGGGAAGGGCTCCCCACACTGAGGCGGTCGTGGGATGGGCCAAAAGGCCCTGAAGGAAGCAGGTTGTGGAATTCACATTCAGAAATATGGGTGGAACTCCTACCACCCACTGAAGGAGGGGGGACCCCCATGTCGGCTCTGCCGGCGTCAGCTGTGTGGTATAGGGCGCCATGACTGCCCAGAGGAGAGGGTGGACTCTTCAGTGGTGGGAGGGATGCTGGGCTTCTTCGTACCAGAACACCCCAAAGAGAGATTATTTAAAGCACAAACAGCCAGGTGCAGTGGCTCACACTTGTAATCCCAGCATTTTGGGAGGCCAAGGCAGGCAGATTACGTGAGGTCAGGAGTTTGAGACCAGTCTGGCCAACATGACGAAACCCCATCTCTAGTAAAAATACAAAACTTAGCTGGGCCTGATGGTGCACGCCTGTAATCCCAGCTACTCAGGAGCCGAGGCAGGAAAATTGCTTGAACCCAGGAGGCAGAGGTTGCATTGAGCCAAGATCACGCCACTGCACTCTAGCCTGAGCAACAGAGCAAGACTCCGTCTCAAAAAAAAAAAATAACAAATGTTGGGCTGACAAAAGCATTCCTCCTCCTCCCCCTCCTCCTCCCCTCTTCCTCCCCTTCCTCCTCCCCTCTTCCTCCCCCTCCTCCTCCCCTCTCCTCCCCCACCTCCCCTCCCCCTTCCCCCCTCCTCCCCTCCCCTTTCTCTCCCTTCCTCCCCTCCCCCTACTCTCCCCTCCTTCCCTCCCCCTTCTCTCCCCTCCTCCCCCCTCCTCCCTCCTTCTCCCCTGCTCCTCCTCCCTTGCAGTAGGCAGCAAAGCCCAGAGTGCCCAGGAGATGGTCTCTGCACATTTGGCTAAACCCTAGCTTGACCATGTCTCCTCAGCCTGGAGCCCTCCCCCAAGACCCCTCCTCACTCACTACCTCTTGCCCTGGAGTGCCTCTGGGCCAGTCCTGGCTTCCATGAGTCCTACAGTGTGTGTCCACCTCAATCCACAGGGCTAAGCCTGGCCCAGGTGGGAACTCGGCTTCAAGAGGAGGGGTGGGGGCTGTAGAATCTCAGCCTTGTGCCAGGGAGGACACGAAGGACTCACCTTAAGGCTGGAGGTTTCCAGTTAATTAAACACAAAAATTGATTCTGGGGCCTCGGTTACTTTGCTGAAGACATCCTGGCAAGCCTAGCACCTGGTTAGGGTGGACAGGTGAGGGGTGGGGCAGCGCCAGCACCGGGCAAGTGTGGGGTGCTGGTGAGAAGAGCCCTGCCCTTGCCAGGGAACACAGCTGGTGCCTGTCCTTGTGGGCCCGGGGCCGGGGAAAGCGTGTGTGTGACCAGCCTTTGGTCTCGGCTGCAGAACATCCACCTGGTGGCCCGGTGGCTGGGCACACTGGACAAGAAGCTGGAGCGCTACAGCAATGGCAGCCACAAGGACTACCGAGTGTTCATCAGCGCAGAGCCTGCGCCCAGCCCCGAGACCCACATCATCCCCCAGGGCATCCTGGAGAACTCCATCAAGATCACCAATGAGCCCCCCACAGGCATGCATGCCAACTTGCACAAGGCCCTGGACCTGTTCACCCAGGTAGGGCCGCACCTGTTCGGGCCGCCTCCCTGGCCCATGCCCCGGCCTGGCTGGCATCCATCCCTTGGGGCCATGAGGACCACTCTGAACTCTGGAGATACCTCCTTCCGGTTTTCTTCCCCTGTCCACACACCCCTCACAGTCAAAATCAACGTATTCCTAAAAGATGAAAAAATGCAAGTAATTTAAGGTGCTATAGCACTATTTATTTTTATTTTTATTATTTATTTATTTGTTTGTTGAGATGGAGTCTCGCTCTTTTACCCAGGCTGGAGTATAGTGGCGTAATCTCAGCTCACTGCAATCTCTGTCTCCCGGGTTCAAGCGATTCTCCTGCCTCCGCCTCCCAAGTAGCTGGGACTACAGGCAAGCACCACCACGCCCAGCTAATTTTTGTATTTTTAGTAGGGATGGGGTTTCACCTTGGTGGCCAGGCTGGTCTTGATCTCTTGTCCTCGTGATCTGCCCACCTTGGCCTCCCAAAGTGCTGGGACTACAGGTGTGAGCCACCACGCCTGGCCCCAACCAGCTTTTGAAGGACACGCCCTTAGTGAAGTGTGAAAGTAACAGAAAACCCAAAACAGAAAACCAAATGTTTATAGTGGGTCCCCGTTCCATTAACCAACCAACCAATACCACGGACCTCTCACCTTGGCCTGCAACCTGCTGAGGGGCGCGAGGATGCGTTCTGGAAGCAAGACCCTAGTGTGATGTGTTGTGGGTACACATGGTGTACGGGGCCACACAACTCACAGCAGCCCTGCGGTCAGCGCCAGTCCTGACCGGTTTCTGCCAGTCTGTATGAGATCAGCGCAGAAACCCAAGAGCCGCCTGGCAAACCTTGCAGTGACCCGGCGCTGCTGTGAATCCAGGCACAGGGTGGTTTTTCCTTTAGGGTTTCGTTTTTTTGTATTTTGCAAAGTGTTAGTCAGTGACAGACAGGGATTGGGGCACTTGGCAGGGACTGGGCCTTCACTCCCAGCGAGTGTACAGCCCCGCCAGCCAGCACACGGGAGTGGCAGCTCATCCCATCTCTGGCTGGGGAGGTGGGTGGCCGGGGAGTGACAGCTGAGACCTGTGGGCAAGCTGACCCTTCACAAGTTCCGGGACCAGCTGCCTCCAAGGGGTTATAGGCCTCTGAAAATGAGCCCACGAAAAGAATCGGTGCTGGGTGGTGCCTGCCTGTCCATGATGCCACAGTCCTGGGTGCCGACTGGCTGCTGAAAGTGCCCGATCGGATGGACTCTGGAGGACAGGTGGTGACACCCACCGAGCCTTCCCTTGTCCTGGGGGCTGGTGAGTCTCACATTGGCTGGCGTCACTCTGGCTCTCCAAGTGTTCACCACGAGTGCCCTCCCCAGGTAGCTGAGATCTGAAAGGGGCTGGCCAGGCCAATCTCCTGGGCCCACTGTCTCCATCCCAGGCAGCCAGGAAGGAATAGACGGAACCCCAGCTGTTTCCCTTTCTGTCCATGTTGCCAGAGGGGCCCATGCCAGGCTTTCATTGATGCCTAGGACAAGGCCCTGGTCTTGGGCATTTCCCCTGGCACTTACCTGTCCCTCCCCAGCGTGGCTACCAGAAGCCTCTGTATGTTCAGGGGTCACCAAGCCGCACAAATGAACGAGTAAAAGCTCACATGTCCAGCGGCCTAGGAGGCAGAGTTTGGGCTCAGTTGGCCTTACCCTCGAGCCAGATGAAAAGAGAGAGTTTGAGAAGCAACTCCATCCCCTCCCCAGTCCCTATCCCATCCCCCATCCTGATGGAACTTTACCAGTTGGTTTTAGAGTTTGGGATACTTTGGGTAAGTGATGAAGAATGTTGATAATTACAAAGGAGTATTATTTCTTATTAAAGTAGCCTGAAATGTCAGGATTTGGGAAGATCTTATCAGGAAGCAGTTTCAATAATTTGACTTGTAATAAGTACTTAAAAGGGGGAAAACTGCATTTCTGAAACAAGAAAGCCGCACATACTCAGCCGTGACAGCCCAGCTTTCCCTGCAGCTGGCCTGATGGAGATCCAACCAGCCCACAGCTTCGTCCTCCCGCTGCCCCGACCGCAGCAAAGCATCTGGCAAGGGCTGGACACTGGTCACATTGGGGGCATTTCTGTGTACACCCTCACACCCTCGTGCGTGCGCCCCACAGGACACCCTGGAGATGTGCACCAAGGAGATGGAGTTCAAGTGCATCCTCTTCGCCCTGTGCTACTTCCACGCCGTGGTGGCAGAGAGGCGCAAGTTCGGTGCCCAGGGCTGGAACCGGTCGTACCCCTTCAACAACGGGGACCTCACCATCTCCATCAATGTGCTCTACAACTACCTGGAGGCCAACCCCAAGGTAAGGGGCTGAGTGTGCCCTGTGCTTCAATATATCCCTTCTCCTTCCCTCCCTCCCTCCCCTTCCCTCCCTCCTTCTCTTTCCTCCCTCCCTCCCTCTCTTTCCTCCCTCCCTCTTCGCTCCCTCTGTCCCTCCCCTTCTCCTTCCCTCCCTCCCTCTTCTTCCCTCCCTCCTTCTCTTTCCTCCCTCCCTCTTCGTTCCCTCTGTCCCTCCCCTTCTTTCTCCTTCCTTCCCTCCCTCTCTCCCTTCCCCTTCCCTCCCTTTCCTTCCTCCCTCCCCTTCTCCTTCCCCCTCCCTCACTTCTCCTTCCCTCTACCACATCTCCTTCTCTCCCTCCCTCCCCTTCCCTCTCTTCTCCTTCCCTCTCTTCTCCTTCCCTCTCTCCCTCCTTCCCTCCCTCTTTCTCTCCCTTCCTTTCCTTTTGTTGGTCTTTTTTTAGCATTAAAAGACAACAAGTAGTTTTGCAAACCAAAAAGAACTTGAAAGGCAGCAAATCTGTGATCTCCCTAACCTGACAGAATAATAGTGGTCCAGGCCTTTCCCCCCCGCCTGCGATAGGTGCCAGCTTTCGGGCAGCTCTTCTGTGTGTTAGCACGCTCCATGCCACCTGCCCATCTTGCACCTGGATGGGGATTCCCCCTCAGTCCTGACCCCCAGGGTGTGATCTAGGACTCGGTGAGAAGGAGAAGCAGGGCTTCCTGGGCTGTGGGCCTCACCATGGCTCTGTCAGTGTCTGCAGAGGACCCAGGTTTGGGGTAGGAGGGGCAAAAAGCCTCCCTTGATAGAAGGGAGCACTGTGTCCATTTCCATTGAAAATGATAATCCATAAAGTCACATGCAGACTGCCACAGAGGACAGAGCAGAAAGCCGCACGTCCTCCGGAAATGGCCTTAGTGGGAGGGCACAGCAGTCAGAGCGCAGGCTCGGGGTGCAGAGCAGGGTGCACCGCAGGGAGGGCACGGGGTTTGGGACCAGGCGGTGGGGTATGAATCCCAGACCTGCTGTTGGCTGGATGGGGGCCCGTTGTAAGCAGTGCATAGACCCTCACACAAGGCCCCCCATCTACAGTCTCTAAGGCTTGGCCACCCCATCCATAAACTGGAGAAAGTGGTAGTGCCCAGCACACGTGTTCTTACAAAGCTTTGACTCAGGCCAAACCTGGCACAGGCACAGGAGCCCAGCGCCCACAAGGCAGAGGGCAGTGCACACCCCACAAGCCCTGGTCCTCCACACTCCAGGCCCCCAAATTGACAGCAACATGGACCCTAACTCTGAGACAGCAAGGGCACTCCTACAGGCCAGGAGGGGGATGGAAAGAAGGCCACGCTGCACTGGTGGGGGGGCTGCCTGCATGGGGCCTCCAGGTTGGTGCACTCCCAGGGCCTGGGTGGTGGAATGCCTGCTCCTCTGTGACTTGGTGAGAAATGGTGCTGGCACCAGCGGCGGGGGGCGTTTGAAGCCTGCTCTGCTACTCACTGACTGAAACGTCTAGCAAGTCACTGGGTCACTAAGCCTGCTTCCTCATGGGGACAGGCACTATGCCTCTGCCTCAGAGCCTGGGGGTTTGGTGAGGGAAGGCGGGAAGTGCCAGGTCTCAGGAACCCCCTCCTTTATTCATGTCCTTGTAATAAAGCTCACGATCAGGGTGGGAAGGGGCGGGAGAGCCACTAAGCCCTGGCACAGGTGGCACGCATGCTCCCAGTGGTGTCCTGACAAGGCCTCCAGGAGGTGACCTCTAATGTGGAACACCCACCCTGCCAGGGTGGCTGTGGTGGAGCCTCCTCACTGGGACTGGAGGATGACAACGTCCCAGGATTGCTGCTGGCCAAGGCTGGGCCTGGAACCAGGTTGGCTTAGTTCCTGGGGAGGCACGCCAGTCCTGGAGCAGCAGGGGCAGAATGGGGTCAGGAATTGGCTTCCTGTGCTCCCCAGCAATGGCCAGCATGGTGTAGATGCCACTGGGGGAAGGTGGCCCGGTCTGCAGGCCGATGGGCAGGTGCCAGTGGGACGTTTTGCCCAAAACGAGGCTCAGATGTGAAAACATCCCCTAATGCACGCAAGATGATGCTGACAGGGACTCGGCAGAGGAATGGCCCGACCACGCAGAGGCTAGTATGGGAGAAAGAGTCTGGCTAGAATTTGTTTTTTGAGACAGGGCCTCACTGTTACTCAGACTGGAGTGCAGTGGCACAATCACAGCTCACTGCAACTGTGACCCCCCAGGCCCCGGTGACCCCCCGGCCCCGTCCGCCTCCCAAGTAGCTGGGGCTACAGGGGCCTCCACACGCCGTTAGTTTTTGGGTTTTTTTTTATTATAAAGACAGGGTTTTGCCATGTTGCCTAGGTTGGTCTCAAACTCCTGGGTTCAGTGATCCACCCACCTCCACCTCCCGAGGCGCTGGGACTTCAGGCATGAGCCACCGTGCCTGGCCAGGTTAGGATTTCTTAAGACATTTCCTTAGCCGGTGCCCACTTACACATACTGGGACAGCTTCTAAGCTGCTGAGAAGCCATGAGAGTACCATGTGCTTCCGTGGCTACAGTATCCTGAGGAACAGTGTCCTGATGTGGCCTGTGCCGGCCGATCTTCCCTGTCCTCAAGGCTGCCCTCCGCCTCCGCAGACCCCACTGGCTCCCACACTCTGCCTTCATGGCACAGGTCCTGCCACATGCTGAGTGACCGCTGGGAATGATGTCATCTGTGTCCATGGTCTGCTCAGCCCTCTGGGCTCTGAGGAACTAGATCAGGGAATCCCACACCACTGGGAGACGAAAGTCTGCTGGAGTGTTGCTTTGAAACACAGGGCAACTTGCAGGGGCTCCCAGGGAGGGGCCTGGGCTCTGCAGCTCCCACAGGAGACTGGGGGATTCCCTCAGCAGGTGCAGGAAGTGCAGATACCTCCCACCCCTACCCCCTGCAGGAAGCAACCCCCCTGAGGAGCACGTGGGGGCAGGAGGGGAAGTAGGACACACTGCCTCTCAGGAGACACGCTGCCTCCCAGGCTGGTAAGTCATATGCAGGTAAAGCGGCCCATGTACACTCGAGGCGACCAGACGGAGAAGGTTTTAAGTCACAAAAGGTAATTTGGAAAATGTTAAAGTAAAAATTCATGAGACTGAGACTAAGCTGACTGCAGTGGCTCAAGCCTGTAATCCCAGCACTGTGGGAGGCTGAGGCAGGAGGATTGCTTGAGTCTAGGAGTTCAAGACCAGCCTGGCCAACACAGCAAGACCCTATCTGTACAAAAAATAAAAAATTAGTCTGGCATGGTGGTGAGTGCCTATAGTCCCAGCTACTTGGGAGGCTGAGGTGGGAGGATTGCTTGAACCCAGGAGGCAGAGGTGTCAGTAAGCAGAGATTGCCCCACTGCACTCCAGCCTGGGCCACAAAGTGAGACTCCATCTCAAAAACAACATAAAAATATATACATATGAATATAAATTCATGAGCCCAAATCAGATGACTGATTAATCAACCGCTTCTCATTCAGTGAACTGTCGCTGGTATTTGATGACAGCTCTGGGCAGGGCACAGTGGGATGTTATAAAAACGTCTGCCTCACCCTCCAGGAGCAGCAAACTTCAGGGAAAGCGCAGGTGTGAAGAAGCAGAGGAAGCCGATCATGAGCGGCAGCATTTCACACGACGGGTATCAAAAATGAAATTATCTCATTTTTATCCATGTTGGAATGATCTCTTAAAGTGGCTGCCACAAAATTTAAAATGACATACGTGGCCTCAGTCCGTGGCTTCCACTATCCTCCTGCTGAACTGTGCTGTGCCCTGGGGGAAGAGGCTCCATCCGCATCAGGCGCATGGAAGCAAGAGGAACCAGGGCCTGGCTTCATGGCGGGGCCAAGTGTGAGCCAGGTTTTGTAGGAGGAAGAGCATTGGGGCGAAGGCGTGAGGTGAGGCCTCGAGGAAGCATTGAAGGCAGTGGGAACGGCAGCAGGGCGGGGAAGGAGTGTGGTCACCTGGCGTGTGCTCTGGGCCACGCTGCCAAGTTTGGTCTTCGCTCCCTAAGGCGCAGGCGGCCTAGGCCAGATAAGTCACTTGCTCAAACCCTCTATGTGACTGCAAAGACCTTGGAAACATAGGAGCTGCTGGAAAGATGAGAACCCGGAAGGACTCTACTTCCACAAGGTGGGAGGGATGCTCACCAGATGCATCTGAAGACGTCACTTTGTGGCCAGAAGCTCGATGGCACTGGAGTCGACCCTTGAGTCAACACAAGAATCAAACGTCTTGTGTCGAAAGTGGACTGTGAAGGGCAGAGTCTCGGATGGTAACAGCGGGAGAGGCAGAGGGGCGAGTTCCGATTCTGGCCTGTGGCCTCAGTGGCACAGTGAGGCACAGAAGCGCCTGCCACCACTGCCACGGGAGGGTGCAGAGAGCGCCAGCTGTAGAAGCACCATCCAAGGTGGAGGAAGGTGCTACATGGAACCTTGTGAGAGGAGCCAAAGGGGCTGGCCGCTGAGCAGACACCAGCATCTGGTGGCACCGGAGGGGGAAGAAAGGTGACCTGGTGGCCCTGAGGGTGAACAGGCAGGTGGCCAACCTGGAGATCTAGGAGGCCACAGCACTGAAGGCTGGGTTCCCACGCCCTGCCTGAGCCTGACTCTCATGACAGAGGGGCACGGGAAGGGGGGGGCACCTTGCCCTAACTGCGATCATCCTTCCTCAGGTGCCCTGGGATGATCTCCGATACCTTTTTGGTGAAATCATGTATGGTGGCCACATCACAGACGACTGGGACCGCCGGCTGTGCAGGACCTACCTGGCCGAGTACATCCGAACAGAGATGCTGGAGGGAGAAGTCCTGCTGGCCCCTGGCTTTCAAATCCCCCCCAACCTGGACTACAAGGTAAGGATGGCAAGTTAAACAGGAGCTCAACGCCACGAAGGCGCATACCTTCCAGCGAGAGCCTCGCACACCTGGAGCAAGAACCACGCAACCAAAATAGGACAGCATGAGCAACGTGCCTCACTGGAAGAAGCGCAAGGCTGATACAAGCCACATATATTTTTTTATTAAAGAAAAGAAAAATGCAGCCTCAGGGAAGGGGGGAATGGATTTTCCTTTATGTCGCTGGGAGCGTAGCGGGCAGCCCACAAACGAGGGTGGGAAACAAGTGGGATCTGTACAGAGGGCAAGATGTGGGTGGAACATTCTGGCAGGGAACACTTAACGAACAGGACATGGGTTTCGGCCTGCACAGCTTTGCCTCTGCTTACAAACCGCCCTCTTTTCAGGGTTACCATGAATACATCGATGAGAACCTGCCCCCTGAGAGTCCCTATCTGTATGGCTTGCACCCCAACGCAGAGATTGGCTTTCTGACGGTCACCTCGGACAAGCTGTTCCGTACCGTCCTGGAAATGCAGCCCAAAGAGACCGACTCGGGGACTGGCACAGGGGTGTCCCGCGAGGAGAAGGCAGGAGCTTGAAAACCCGCTCCCAACCCAGAGGAAGGGGAGGATCTTGAACCGGGGAGGGGTCGCAGGGACTGGCGGCAGCGCCAGGGAGCTTGCTGGTGAGGCACACTGCCCCAGCTCGGGGCTTGGGCATCAGAAACCCTAGGGTGTGGCCCATAGGCTGCTCAGCAGGTCCCCAGGTGCGGCAACTGCAGACTTCGGGTGAGGGGGCATGGGCAGACAGAGGGATCCTCGGGGGGTGTGGGTGAGGCCCAGCCCTGCGCCCTGCAGTCTTCCAGCTTCCCCAGCTGAGCACCGGGGAGGGCACCGGCCATTCCCCACCAGGACAGCTGGACAGACTCGAGGGCAGGGGCTCCAGAGCCGCTCGGTGGCTGTGACCACAGGTCCTGTTGCCGCTTGAAGGATTGGAATGGCTCAGGGATGCCAGGGCTCTGAACAAATTCTAACCTCTCTGGGTACCTCTGTGCCACCTCCTGGGTACCTCTGCAATTTATTTTTTTGAGATGGAGTCTAGCTTTGTCGCCCAGGCTGGAGTGCAACGATATGATCTCGGCTCACTGCAACCTCCGTGCCTTCTGGGTTCAAGCAATTCGCCTGCCTCAGCCTCCTGTGGGAATACAGGCGCCCACCACCACACCCAGCTAATTTTGTTTTTTGGTAGAGACAGGGCTTCACCATGTTGGGCAGGCTGGTCTTGAACTCCTGACCTCAGGTGACAAACCCGCCTTGGCCTCCCAAAGTGCTAGGATTACAGGTGTGAGCCACTGCGCCTGGCCTGCACTTCTTAATAGATTATGGAAAAGCTCTATTACGTATTAGCTGCTAAGTACCAGGCTTCCCGGTAAACAGGCTGAATTCTTGACGTGGACCCTTATTGCTGTTAGGTCCAGGACCTTCTCTTAGTCTAATGACTGAAGTTAGAAACTGAGAGGATGGTGCAGGTGACCTCTGTGAGCCTCTCCTTGAGAAGGTGTGACTGGCATGGTCCCTAGAGAAAGCCCACATGAAGGACAAAGTTGTAATCCCTCAACTGCTGGCTAAACCCAGTGCACGGGAATGAACGTCTGCAGGCCTAAGGAGCCCACGGCCACAGCTGCAGGGCCTTGCTGATGACATCAGAAGGCCACGGCTCCCTTCCCTTGTCAAATGTGTGACTGCACCCATGACCCTGTGCTTCTGGCGGCTCCACTTGTCTCTTCCCTCCTCTCCAGGACTCAGGGCTGGGAACATTCTGGGCGGGCTTCCTGACCCTGCAGCCGGTGGGGCAGGCTCCTTGCAGTGACGGGGGCTGTCTGTGAACTGGCTTACAGGTGAAGGCTGTGCTGGAGGACATCCTGGAGAAGATTCCAGAGACTTTCAACATGGCTGAGATCATGGCAAAGGCAGCTGAAAAGACCCCCTATGTGGTAGTCGCCTTTCAAGAATGTGAAAGAATGAACATCCTGACCAACGAAATGCGCCGCTCACTGAAGGAGCTGAACCTAGGGCTGAAGGTAAAATGGGTTGGTCAGGCCCCAGGGACATGGCTTGGTGGCAAAACCAGCAGCAACACAGGCCTCTGGCAGCCTGAGCCAAGCATGGGCTACGGGGTCAGCACGTCACTGCTCCCTCTCCAGAGCTCTGGCCGTTCCAGAACAAGCCCCGGAGCTCATCTAGACTGTTCCCTAGCAGGAAGCACTCCAGAGGTCCTGAGGCAGGGCGTCTCCCAAGGCGCGGCACCAAGCCACGCTGTTGACAACTCGTGACATGCACTAAGGCTGATGCTCTCCAGGGCCCCAGGAGTGGGCAAAACAAGGCCCAGCCCAGGGCTCCCCACACCGTCTGTCTCCTAGGGAGAACTGACCATCACGACCGACATGGAAGACCTGTCCACGGCTCTCTTCTATGACACCGTGCCTGAGACGTGGGTGGCCCGGGCCTACCCCTCTATGATGGGCCTGGCAGCCTGGTACGCAGATCTGCTGCTCCGCATCAGGGTAAGTGCCGCTTTCTCTGAGAGGCTTCCTGACTTGAGACTCAGGGGCCAAGTGCCTAGGGCTCAGCACACTCTGAGGGAGCATGGCCCTAAGGGGCCCGGCCTCTGTCAGAGCAGGGCCAGAAGGGCCTAGCCCAGGCTCCTCACACGCCCTGAAGCCTTTCCTCCCAAAGGAGGAAAATAAGCCAGCCTGCAGTGAGAGCAGCTTCCATCAGCAGCTCCTCATGCGACACTCGAAGGGTAAGCTGCCCTCTATAAGGAGCAAGACAATGAAGGCAAGAGCCTCTTTGCGCTCCTAAGTTATCCACAAATGGGAAGCCATTCCCTTCCTGATCCTTCTCTTCCCATTCCCTCGTTTAAAATGGAGCAGACAGTGGCTGGGCATGGTGGTTCATGCCTGTAATCCCAGCACTTTGGGAGGCCAAGGCAGGGAATCACTTGAGGCCAGGAGTTCAAGACGAGCCTGGCCAACATGGCAAAACCCCATCTGTGCTAAAAATACAAAAAATAAGCTAGGCGTGGTGGTGCGTGCCTGTAATCCCTGCTACTCAGGGGGCTGAGACAAGAGAATCACTTGAACCCGGGAGGCTGAGGTTGTACCACACTGCACTGCAGCCTGGGTGACACAGTGAGACTCCATCTCAAAAAAAAAAAAACCAAAGTGCATCAGGGCAGGTGGCCAAGCTCCACAGCCCACCCTCCATCCACCACTCCCAGCTTGCTGAGCGGCCTGCGGAAGGTTCTGGCATGACCCCTGCTCAGAATGGCTGAGGCCCTGTCATTCCCTGCCCTCTCCTCTCAGCGGTTCGTGTGTCCTTGCAGGAACTCGAGGCTTGGACAACAGACTTTGCCCTGCCCACCACTGTGTGGCTGGCTGGCTTCTTCAACCCCCAGTCCTTCCTCACGGCCATCATGCAGTCCATGGCCAGGAAGAATGAGTGGCCCCTGGACAAGATGTGTCTGTCTGTGGAAGTGACCAAGAAAAACCGGGAAGACATGACCGCTCCCCCTCGAGAGGGCTCCTATGTGTACGGACTCTTCATGGAAGGTAAGGAGGGCCCTGGTCTGTCTGCAGAAGCTACCAGTTACCTGGCAAGAAGAAATACAACTAGCTCTTGGCAAAGACAGGCTGTTCAAGAGCTGTGGGGACAGTGGGAGAGCGGCACTCTCAGGGGCATCAGCCTGCAGGCCAGAGCCATGCTGATCCTAGAGAGGCGTGAGAGGATTCAGAGAATGTACAGGGGCCGTCTGCAGGAGACCAAAAACACCCATCCCAGGCCCCTGGCCTCTGGCCTCTGCTTTACTGTGAGAGCAGCTTTGACCTAATGAGAACCGCTGAAAAACTCAGCCTTTCCCGGCCATGGAGCAGTGAGCCCAGGCCAGAAGTGCATTTTGTGGCCACTCTGAGGCTCCAGGGCATGTGGGCTGGCCCTACGCCAGGTGCTCCTGTCCAAATCCCACCCACTCCCCAAGCTGCTGTGGCTCCTGGGGCACAGGGTTCCAGGAAAAAGAGGCGGGGGCACCCATTAGAAATGTGCCCCCAGCTCGCCCCGTCTGGCTCCCTCAACAGCTGACATCACCCCTTACCTGTGGGGGATCAGGGCCGGGCCAACAACAGCTCAGGCACCCCATTTCCCACATCACCAAAGATAAGCACAGCAGCAGCTGCTCTCCATGTTTATTTTGCAATTTCAGACAGGAAAGAGAAACATCATTAAATAGGGCGAGTAGAAATCAGAGTCCGGTTAAAGGCAAAGCATGTTTATATGCATAGATATATAATGACGCTGTGTATACACAGGGCAGACAGGACACATGAAGAGCAGGGAACTTTAATTTTTAGCTGGAGTTACGACTTCCTGCCACTGATATTAGGCTCACAGATGAGGCTCTTTTAAAACAGGTAGAACCCAAGGGCTTTAGCTGAGCTGTTCATGCACAGCAAGACACGGGTAGTTATGACATGCACGCCATCACCTCCGAGGGCCTCTGCTTAGAGCCATGGCATGTGGCCTGATGCCTTTTGGGGTGGAGCCCATCTCTGCAAAGGGCGGGGAACTCACCCTCCCTCACTTACTGGCAGTGTTCCAGACAGGACCCAGTCACCTCCCAACCCTCAGCCATGCCGTCCCCGCAGGGGCTCGCTGGGACACCCAGACCGGAGTCATCGCTGAAGCGCGGCTGAAGGAGCTGACGCCGGTCATGCCTGTCATCTTCATCAAGGCCATTCCTGTGGACCGCATGGAGACCAAGAACATCTATGAGTGTCCCGTGTACAAAACACGCATCCGCGGCCCCACCTATGTCTGGACCTTTAACCTGAAGACCAAAGAGAAGGCGGCGAAGTGGATCCTGGCAGCTGTGGCGCTGCTCCTACAGGTTTAGCTCGCTCCTGGGTCCTGCCTACAACTATTCTTTACAGGAACTGGTGGTGGTTTTTTGTTCTCTTAAATAATCAGGGTGCTTTGTAACCAAGCGCGTCTACACTAAACAGAGGGTGAAAAGGTGGGGCAGATTAAAGTGGAGCCACTCAGCCATACCCATCTGACGCCATTCTGTGCCTGATGGCCACTGCAGAGCTGGGAAAGGCCCCAATTCCCAGCAGCCAGAGGCAAGCAAACCCCAAATCCTGACTTGTCAGTGGGGCTGGGGCTAGGCAGTCATACCCTCTAGCCTGATGCTATGTGCAAACCCAGCTGCCAATGAGGGGACAGGGCATTTCCCCCAACGGAGCTGCTGCCTCCACACAGTCTCATCAGGCATTATTCCCTGTTCTCAAGAACACACTAAGTACCTTTTACAACTATGGAAACATACCCAAGCCCTTACCCAAAGAATCTAGAAGAACAAGCTGTTCCTACAGGTGCTATTTCTGCACAGCAGAATCACTTCCCTGCCCAGCGCCTGCTCTTTCTGAAACCACAGGGTACTCAGGGATCCCCCTCCCTCCCCCAGACAAGTGCGGCATCCCGGGTGCTCACAGGTGTCTCCCAGTCCTCTGTGGCAGCTCTTTTTCCTTCTGTCCACTGCCCTCAGCCCCACCATCAGTTCTTCCTGCCTCACCTGCAGATGGCAGTCACCCACGTGGACTGCAGGCTTGGACCAGCCAGGCCTCTCTACAGTGAACTGCAACCCTGGCATAAGGCAGGCAAGGTCCTTGTTCTTTGGACAAGTCCTGCAGCTTCTCTCTCCATGGTGTAAGTAGCTACAGAACAACCCTGAACAACTGCCCTCAAGCTGTGCAGAGAGAGGGCTCAGGAAAACAGCGGTGCCCTCCTCACTCCACAGCTGTGGGTGGTACTGGCAGAGAGGCCCTCACTGTTCTGAAATTGGAATGATTTTAGCAGATACTGAGAGCAGCAAGCTGGAGACCTGTAGGACTCTCTGTGGCTGTGCTGAAGCAGGAGATTGCAGCAAGGTGGCCAGGGCAGCTGTGTACAGGCACAAGGGAGAGGATTAACTAGACATCTGAGGGACAAGAGGAGGCAGCTGCAAACACCAGAAAAGATGGATCCCAGGGGACACAGACATAATCCTCAAAATTTTTTTGAGACGGACTTCAATGGCCCAATCTTGGCTCATTGCAACCTCTGCCTCTTGGGTTCAAGCGATTCTCCTGTCTCAACCTCCAAGTAGCTGGGATTACAAGTGCCCACCACCATACCCAGCTAATTTTTGTCTTTTTAGTAGAGATGGGGTTTCACCATGTTGGCCAGGCTGGTCTCAAACTCCTGACCTCAGGTAATCCACTCACATAGGCTTCCCAAAGTGCTGGGGTTACAGGCATGAGCCACCATGCCCTGTCTTCAACATTTCTTAGGCTTCAAAGGAAAGCAGGCGGGGTGCGGTGGTTCAAGCCTCTAATCCCAGCATTGCAGGATTACTTGAGACCAGCGTGGGCAACACAGTGAGACTCCATCTCTACAAAAATAAAAAATTAGCCAGGTACCGTGACTCATGCCTGTAGTCCCAGCACTTTGGGTGGCTTAGGCAGGTGGACCACCCAAGCTCAGGAGTTTAAGACCAGCCTGGGCAACATGACAAAAGCCTGTCTCTACCAAAAATACAAAGACTTAGCCAGGCATGGTGGAGCCCAGCTACTCGAGAGGCTGAGGCCAGAGGGGTGATTGAGCCCACGAGGTCAAACATGTAGTGAGCCGTGATCATACCACTGTACTCCAGCCTGGGTGACAGCAAGACCCTGTCTCAAAAGGGGGGAAGAAAAGGCAAACCTACCACCTACAAATACTGTTCTAAATTCAGCTTGACTTTCAAATTTTGCAAAAACATTTTTCCAAGTTTACTCACCTAAATCACGAGTTAAAAAGCATCTACAAAGTCCAAATTCTGAGGGTAACGGTTCACAACCATCTTAGGACCCAACAGGCTATCAGAGAGAGAAGAAAAACATCCCTCAAATCCTCCCTTCCTGGCATCCAAGGAATCCCCTTTGGGGCTGCAAGGAAGGAGGCAGTTTCAGCCTCCCTGGCCTGGCTGGGCCAATACCTCTGCTGGCCAAGAGGGGTCACTGCCGCCCTTCATGTCACCAGAGGAGATAAAGCTGCCAGGGGCCGCAGGGCAACTCACTTCAGTCCCTGGTAATAACCACAAAATGTGAGCTTTTACCATTTTGCCTTTAGATGCTGAAATAAAAGTAATCTATTCCACATGCACATGTTGTGGGTAGATAAAATTATCTCTAAACTTTCCAAAAGATGATTCGTGCTGAAGCTGCACTCCAGGGACAGGGAACACAGGGACTGAAGCGTGAAAACCCCGCACACCTGGAATGCCGTGAGGACGGTGGCAGCCGCCGCCTGAGGCTCTCTCTGCTGCTCCGGCTGCTTTGCAAAGTGAGGGAGCCTTGGTCTGGGGAGCTCCTCAGGAGAACCTGCCTGGGACAGCCTCAAAGGTCATTAGCTGGGGCAGAGGGAGCAGCGGCGCGCTGCGGGAACAGCACTGCAGATTGCTTAAGCCCGGCTGTGGCACAATGTTTACTCTGGTCCCACAGAATCTGTAGGAATGCAAACTCTGTTTACAGAAAGCCTCTCTGCAAACAGAAACCCAGTGCCCCTGCACATTCCTTTGGCTCCTCTGTCTAATTGTCCCACAGGACACCCTAATAACTAGTTTGAACGCAAACAGCATTCACTGCTGTGCAGCTGCCCCAGGGCAGTGCGGCCAGGCTGCGCTCCACTTACCCGCAGCCACTGCAACTGCAGTCTGCCTGGCCTGAGACCAGGTGCCCCCGGCACTGAGCCCAAGCAGCCTTTCAGACCCCATGAAGGGTGACAGTGGCCGCTGCCAGCCCAGGAGGGAAAGGCCAGAAGCCGCTTCCAGAGGCAGAGTGCAGGGACTGAATCCAATCTCACTCCCCGAAAGGACAGGCTGCCATGCCCTGGAGCCCAGGAAGCTTCTCTCTATGCAAGGGTCAAGCACCTGAAGATAGGATTAGGCAGTGAGGTTGCGAAAGCGGCTGCTGGAGACACTGGGGGATGTGAGGAGCTGCCTTTATACATACACTTGACGTGTATTCAAAATCCCATGCTACTAGGTGACACAAAAATGTTTTAAGTAGATCCAATACAAATCAAGTTCATGGCCGGGCACGGTGGCTCACACCTGTAATCCCAGTACTTTGGGAGGCTGAGATGGGCGGATCACCTGATGTTGGGAGTTTGAGACCAGCCTGGCCAACATGGTGAAACCCTTTCTCTACTAAAAAAAAAAAAAAAATACAAAATTAGGCAGGCATGGTGGCACATGCCTGTAATCCCAGCTACTTGGGAGGCTGAGGCAGGAGAATCACTTGAACCTGGGAGGCAGAGGTTGTGGTGAGCCAAGATCATGCCATCGCACTCCAGCCTGGGCAACAAGAGTGAAACTCCGTCTGAAATAATAATAAAGTTCGTTCTTGAAAAAATCAGTTGTTAGGGAAAACAGTCACAAGATGTAATCCTTAATTGGACTTCAAGTCAAATAATTGAAAAAATTTAAAATGTTAAGGCAACTGGAACTGTGAACACCATCTAGGTACTTGATGATACTATGGGTACAGTAGTATCAGGAGGGTGCAGCAGTGTCAGGAGGGTGCAGCGGTATCAGGAGGGTGCAGCGGTTTCAGGAGGGTGCAGTAGTATCAGGAGGGTGCAGCGGTATCAGGAGGGTGCAGTGGGGTACAGGAGGGTGCAGGGGGTACAGGAGGGTGCAGTGGGGTACAGGAGGGTGCAGTGGGTTTCAGGAGGGTGCAGCGGTATCAGGAGGGTGCAGTGGGGTACAGGAGGGTGCAGCGGTGTCAGGAGGGTGCAGCGGTATCAGGAGGGTGCAGCGGTATCAGGAGGGTGCAGTGGGGTACAGGAGGGTGCAGCGGTATCAGGAGGGTGCAGCGGTGTCAGGAGGGTGCAGCGGTATCAGGAGGGTGCAGTGGGGTACAGGAGGGTGCAGCGGTGTCAGGAGGGTGCAGCGGTATCAGGAGGGTGCAGCGGTGTCAGGAGGGTGCAGTGGGGTACAGGAGGGTGCAGGGGGTACAGGAGGGTGCAGTGGGGTACAGGAGGGTGCAGCGGTGTCAGGAGGGTGCAGTAGTATCAGGAGGGTGCAGCGGTATCAGGAGGGTGCAGTGGGGTACAGGAGGGTGCAGGGGGTACAGGAGGGTGCAGTGGGGTACAGGAGGGTGCAGTGGGTTTCAGGAGGGTGCAGCGGTATCAGGAGGGTGCAGCGGTGTCAGGAGGGTGCAGCGGTGTCAGGAGGGTGCAGTGGGGTACAGGAGGGTGCAGGGGGTACAGGAGGGTGCAGTGGGGTACAGGAGGGTGCAGCGGTGTCAGGAGGGTGCAGTAGTATCAGGAGGGTGCAGCGGTATCAGGAGGGTGCAGTGGGGTACAGGAGGGTGCAGGGGGTACAGGAGGGTGCAGTGGGGTACAGGAGGGTGCAGTGGGTTTCAGGAGGGTGCAGCGGTATCAGGAGGGTGCAGCGGTGTCAGGAGGGTGCAGCGGTGTCAGGAGGGTGCAGTGGGGTACAGGAGGGTGCAGGGGGTACAGGAGGGTGCAGTGGGGTACAGGAGGGTGCAGTGGGTTACAGGAGGGTGCAGCGGTGTCAGGAGGGTGCAGTAGTATCAGGAGGGTGCAGCGGTATCAGGAGGGTGCAGTGGGGTACAGGAGGGTGCAGTGGGTTTCAGGAGGGTGCAGCGGTATCAGGAGGGTGCAGTGGGGTACAGGAGGGTGCAGCGGTGTCAGGAGGGTGCAGCGGTGTCAGGAGGGTGCAGTGGGTTTCAGGAGGGTGCAGCGGTATCAGGAGGGTGCAGTGGGGTACAGGAGGGTGCAGCGGTGTCAGGAGGGTGCAGCGGTGTCAGGAGGGTGCAGTAGTATCAGGAGGGTGCAGCGGTGTCAGGAGGGTGCAGTGGGGTACAGGAGGGTGCAGTGGGTTTCAGGAGGGTGCAGCGGTGTCAGGAGGGTGCAGTAGTATCAGGAGGGTGCAGCGGTATCAGGAGGGTGCAGTGGGGTACAGGAGGGTGCAGTGGGTTTCAGGAGGGTGCAGCGGTATCAGGAGGGTGCAGTGGGGTACAGGAGGGTGCAGCGGTGTCAGGAGGGTGCAGTGGGGTACAGGAGGGTGCAGTGGGGTACAGGAGGGTGCAGGGGGTACAGGAGGGTGCAGTGGGGTACAGGAGGGTGCAGCGGTATCAGGAGGGTGCAGCGGTGTCAGGAGGGTGCAGCGGTGTCAGGAGGGTGCAGTGGGGTACAGGAGGGTGCAGTGGGTTACAGGAGGGTGCAGCGGTATCAGGAGGGTGCAGCGGTATCAGGAGGGTGCAGTGGTATCAGGAGGGTGCAGCGGTTTCAGGAGGGTGCAGTAGTATCAGGAGGGTGCAGTGGGGTACAGGAGGGTACAGCGGTATCAGGAGGGTGCAGTGGTATCAGGAGGGTGCAGTGGTTTCAGGAGGGTGCAGTAGTATCAGGAGGGTGCAGTGGGGTACAGGAGGGTGCAGCGGTATCAGGAGGGTGCAGCGGTGTCAGGAGGGTGCAGCGGTGTCAGGAGGGTGCAGTGGGGTACAGGAGGGTGCAGGGGGTACAGGAGGGTGCAGTGGGGTACAGGAGGGTGCAGTGGGTTACAGGAGGGTGCAGCGGTATCAGGAGGGTGCAGCGGTATCAGGAGGGTGCAGTGGTATCAGGAGGGTGCAGCGGTTTCAGGAGGGTGCAGTAGTATCAGGAGGGTGCAGTGGGGTACAGGAGGGTACAGCGGTATCAGGAGGGTGCAGTGGTATCAGGAGGGTGCAGTGGGGTACAGGAGGGTGCAGCGGTATCAGGAGGGTGCAGCGGTGTCAGGAGGGTGCAGCGGTGTCAGGAGGGTGCAGTGGGGTACAGGAGGGTGCAGGGGGTACAGGAGGGTGCAGTGGGGTACAGGAGGGTGCAGCGGTATCAGGAGGGTGCAGCGGTATCAGGAGGGTACAGCGGTGTCAGGAGGGTGCAGCGGTGTCAGGAGGGTGCAGTGGGGTACAGGAGGGTGCAGGGGGTACAGGAGGGTGCAGTGGGGTACAGGAGGGTGCACTGGGTTACAGGAGGGTGCAGCGGTATCAGGAGGGTGCAGTAGTATCAGGAGGGTGCAGTGGGGTACAGGAGGGTGCAGCGGTATCAGGAGGGTGCAGTGGTATCAGGAGGGTGCAGTGGTTTCAGGAGGGTGCAGCGGTATCAGGAGGGTGCAGCGGTGTCAGGAGGGTGCAGTGGTATCAGGAGGGTGCAGTGGTATCAGGAGGGTGCAGTAGTATCAGGAGGGTGCAGTGGTATCAGGAGGGTGCAGTAGTATCAGGAGGGTGCAGTGGGGTACAGGAGGGTGCAGCGGTATCAGGAGGGTGCAGCGGTGTCAGGAGGGTGCAGTGGTATCAGGAGGGTGCAGTAGTATCAGGAGGGTGCAGTGGTATCAGGAGGGTGCAGTGGTATCAGGAGGGTGCAGTGGGGTACAGGAGGGTACAGCGGTATCAGGAGGGTGCAGCGGTATCAGGAGGGTGCAGTGGTATCAGGAGGGTGCAGTGGGGTACAGGAGGGTGCAGCGGTGTCAGGAGGGTGCAGCGGTGTCAGGAGGGTGCAGTAGTATCAGGAGGGTGCAGTGGGGTACAGGAGGGTACAGCGGTATCAGGAGGGTGCAGCGGTATCAGGAGGGTGCAGTGGTATCAGGAGGGTGCAGTGGTATCAGGAGGGTGCAGCGGTATCAGGAGGGTGCAGTGGTATCAGGAGGGTGCAGTAGTATCAGGAGGGTGCAGTGGGGTACAGGAGGGTGCAGCGGTATCAGGAGGGTGCAGTGGTATCAGGAGGGTGCAGTAGTATCAGGAGGGTGCAGTGGGGTACAGGAGGGTGCAGCGGTATCAGGAGGGTGCAGCGGTGTCAGGAGGGTGCAGTAGTATCAGGAGGGTGCAGTGGGGTACAGGAGGGTGCAGCGGTATCAGGAGGGTGCAGTGGTATCAGGAGGGTGCAGTAGTATCAGGAGGGTGCAGTGGGGTACAGGAGGGTGCAGCGGTATCAGGAGGGTGCAGCGGTGTCAGGAGGGTGCAGTAGTATCAGGAGGGTGCAGTGGGGTACAGGAGGGTGCAGCGGTGTCAGGAGGGTGCAGTAGTATCAGGAGGGTGCAGTGGGGTACAGGAGGGTGCAGCGGTATCAGGAGGGTGCAGCGGTGTCAGGAGGGTGCAGTAGTATCAGGAGGGTGCAGTGGGGTACAGGAGGGTGCAGCGGTGTCAGGAGGGTGCAGCGGTGTCAGGAGGGTGCAGTAGTATCAGGAGGGTGCAGTGAAGTACAGGAGGGTGCAGCGGTATCAGGAGGGTGCAGTGGTATCAGGAGGGTGCAGTAGTATCAGGAGGGTGCAGTGGGGTACAGGAGGGTGCAGCGGTATCAGGAGGGTGCAGTGGTATCAGGAGGGTGCAGTAGTATCAGGAGGGTGCAGTGGGGTACAGGAGGGTGCAGCGGTATCAGGAGGGTGCAGTGGTATCAGGAGGGTGCAGTAGTATCAGGAGGGTGCAGTGGGGTACAGGAGGGTGCAGCGGTGTCAGGAGGGTGCAGTAGTATCAGGAGGGTGCAGTGGGGTACAGGAGGGTGCAGCGGTATCAGGAGGGTGCAGTGGTATCAGGAGGGTGCAGTAGTATCAGGAGGGTGCAGTGGGGTACAGGAGGGTGCAGCGGTATCAGGAGGGTGCAGTGGTATCAGGAGGGTGCAGTAGTATCAGGAGGGTGCAGTGGGGTACAGGAGGGTGCAGCGGTGTCAGGAGGGTGCAGCGGTGTCAGGAGGGTGCAGCGGTGTCAGGAGGGTGCAGTAGTATCAGGAGGGTGCAGTGGGGTACAGGAGGGTGCAGCGGTATCAGGAGGGTGCAGTGGTATCAGGAGGGTGCAGTAGTATCAGGAGGGTGCAGTGGGGTACAGGAGGGTGCAGCGGTGTCAGGAGGGTGCAGTAGTATCAGGAGGGTGCAGTGGGGTACAGGAGGGTGCAGCGGTATCAGGAGGGTGCAGTGGTATCAGGAGGGTGCAGTAGTATCAGGAGGGTGCAGCGGTGTCAGGAGGGTGCAGCGGTGTCAGGAGGGTGCAGCGGTGTCAGGAGGGTGCAGTAGTATCAGGAGGGTGCAGTGGGGTACAGGAGGGTGCAGCGGTATCAGGAGGGTGCAGTGGTATCAGGAGGGTGCAGTAGTATCAGGAGGGTGCAGTGGGGTACAGGAGGGTGCAGCGGTATCAGGAGGGTGCAGCGGTGTCAGGAGGGTGCAGTAGTATCAGGAGGGTGCAGTGGGGTACAGGAGGGTGCAGCGGTGTCAGGAGGGTGCAGTAGTATCAGGAGGGTGCAGTGGGGTACAGGAGGGTGCAGCGGTATCAGGAGGGTGCAGTGGTATCAGGAGGGTGCAGTAGTATCAGGAGGGTGCAGCGGTGTCAGGAGGGTGCAGCGGTGTCAGGAGGGTGCAGCGGTGTCAGGAGGGTGCAGTAGTATCAGGAGGGTGCAGTGGGGTACAGGAGGGTGCAGCGGTATCAGGAGGGTGCAGTGGTATCAGGAGGGTGCAGTAGTATCAGGAGGGTGCAGTGGGGTACAGGAGGGTGCAGCGGTGTCAGGAGGGTGCAGCGGTGTCAGGAGGGTGCAGCGGTGTCAGGAGGGTGCAGTAGTATCAGGAGGGTGCAGTGGGGTACAGGAGGGTGCAGCGGTATCAGGAGGGTGCAGTGGTATCAGGAGGGTGCAGTAGTATCAGGAGGGTGCAGCGGTGTCAGGAGGGTGCAGCGGTGTCAGGAGGGTGCAGCGGTGTCAGGAGGGTGCAGTAGTATCAGGAGGGTGCAGTGGGGTACAGGAGGGTGCAGCGGTATCAGGAGGGTGCAGTGGTATCAGGAGGGTGCAGTAGTATCAGGAGGGTGCAGTGGGGTACAGGAGGGTGCAGCGGTATCAGGAGGGTGCAGCGGTGTCAGGAGGGTGCAGTAGTATCAGGAGGGTGCAGTGGGGTACAGGAGGGTGCAGCGGTATCAGGAGGGTGCAGTGGTATCAGGAGGGTGCAGTAGTATCAGGAGGGTGCAGTGGGGTACAGGAGGGTGCAGCGGTGTCAGGAGGGTGCAGCGGTGTCAGGAGGGTGCAGCGGTGTCAGGAGGGTGCAGCGGTGTCAGGAGGGTGCAGCGGTGTCAGGAGGGTGCAGCGGTGTCAGGAGGGTGCAGTAGTATCAGGAGGGTGCAGTGGTTTCAGGAGGGTGCAGTAGTATCAGGAGGGTGCAGTAGTATCAGGAGGGTGCAGTAGTATCAGGAGGGTGCAGTAGTATCAGGAGGGTGCAGTAGTATCAGGAGGGTGCAGTAGTATCAGGAGGGTGCAGTAGTATCAGGAGGGTGCAGTAGTATCAGGAGGGTGCAGTAGTATCAGGAGGGTGCAGTGGGGTACAGGAGGGTGCAGCGGTGTCAGGAGGGTGCAGTAGTATCAGGAGGGTGCAGTGGTTTCAGGAGGGTGCAGTAGTATCAGGAGGGTGCAGTGGGGTACAGGAGGGTGCAGTGGGGTACAGGAGGGTGCAGCGGTATCAGGAGGGTGCAGCGGTATCAGGAGGGTGCAGTGGGGTACAGGAGGGTGCAGCGGTATCAGGAGGGTGCAGCGGTGTCAGGAGGGTGCAGTAGTATCAGGAGGGTGCAGTGGGGTACAGGAGGGTGCAGCGGTGTCAGGAGGGTGCAGTAGTATCAGGAGGGTGCAGCGGTGTCAGGAGGGTGCAGTGGTTTCAGGAGGGTGCAGTAGTATCAGGAGGGTGCAGTGGGGTACAGGAGGGTGCAGTGGGGTACAGGAGGGTGCAGCGGTGTCAGGAGGGTGCAGTAGTATCAGGAGGGTGCAGTAGTATCAGGAGGGTGCAGTAGTATCAGGAGGGTATAGCAGTATCAGGAGGGTACCAGTGCTGTTTTGGTTAAGTCTGTGTTTTAGGGGAAGATAGCACGATATGCACATTATTTAGAAACATGGACAGGTGCACATCAGAATAAACCAGCCAAGGGTAGCTGCTTGGGGGAAGGGAGGGCAAGAAACGGCCAGTTTCTTCATCTTTTAGTACTGTTTTACTCTATTTGTACACATTCTTTAAAAGTAATTAAAATAACTAGGAAAGGCTACAAGATGAACTACACATTTTTTAAGAATGAGATTTAGCGGAGAACCTAGGTGGCCGGCGCTCAGGGGGCCCACGCTGCACTCACGTGGCACCAGCACTAGCACATGTGCAGCCACATGGGCCCTGGCTCATCTGGCTCCTCCCCCTTCCCCACAAGCCACCATCCAAAGGCCCAGTCATCCAAAGCACCAGTCACCCACAACATCCAGACCCAGAGAGCAGGGGCCTCGGAAGCCTGATCAGGCCCAGAGGGATCCAGAACACACAGGGCCACTGGGCAGAGCCCCACCTTTAATGGCAGCCAACTCCTGCCTGGACCTCCAGGCGTCAAGACAGTCCAGGGTTCCTCAGGTGACTGTGGGACCCCACCGGTGCCCCTGGTGAAGCGGCAGGCCCCTCCTGGGTGGGCAGAACGGGTCCTGTTACTCAACCTCCAGAGACTAGAAGGACGCATCTCTGTAACCACATCACAGAGACGTCAGTAAGGCGTCAAGGCAGCAGCCCGGGGTCTGGCTCCACCGACGCCCCACCCTGTGGGCTGCAGCTGGCCAGGGCAGCAAGCTAGAGCCGCTCTCACGAGCAACAGCGCTCCCCTATCCCACATCTACGTCTCCTGCACCAGTGTGCTCAGCCTGGAGGGGCTCAATCTGCCTTTCTGCCCCCCTCATCCCTGAGCCCTTGCCCCAGGGCCTCTTCAGGACCCCCCGGGAAGGGAGAGCAGAGGGGACTACAGGATGCCACTGCCGACCCCAGCACAGGCAACCTGGGGCTTGGTCAAGTGTGTATCTGATGGAAGCTGAACAGTCTGCCTAATAAAGCATCGGGTTTCAAACACTTTGAGGACAGCTGCCCCACCCCCTGAAGATGCTGCTCTGTGTTTAACAGAGAGGGATGAAAGAGCCCTCTGGGAGCTCCGGTTGAGTCAGAACAACCATCTGCCCAACCTGTGTGAACACCCGGGAAGAACGTGATGAGATGCTAGAGACCACACCTGTCTGTCCTCAGAAGAAGTTCTTGATCAGTGGAGTTACCATCTTCACCCACAACTTCACCTGCCGACTCGGCTGCTCAAAGGTGGCAGATGACACCATACCCGACCTCAGGTAGAGCTGCTCTTGCTCCTAAGGAAGAGGAACATACAGGAATAGTGAGTCCCCTCCAGTACCACAAAACACGGCCGGCCCGCCCCAGCCCAGCCCCTCAGGCCAGCCTGGAGAACCCTTACTTCACATGTCTACCTGCACAGAGATTCAGAGTGCGCTAGTGGCAGGCAATGCCAGGTCTGACAAGTCGCCACTGTGAAACATTCCTTAGAAAAGCTAAGAAGGTGTGTTCCTGAAGACTTTTAAGGGCTGGAAACAGTGACTCAAGCCTATTATCCCAACAGTTATGTAGGCTGAGGCAGGAGGATCGCTTGAGCCCAGGAGTTTGAGGCCACCAGGGCAACCTAGGAAGACATCATCTCTATGAAAAAATTTTAAATTAGCAGGGTATGGTGGTGTATGCCTGTAGTCCAGCTGCTTGGAAGGCTGAGGCAGGAGACGGTTTCAGCCTGAGAGGTCGAAGCTGCAGTGAGCTGTGATGGTACCACTGCATTCCAGCCTGGGTGACAAAGTGAGACCTTGTCTCCAAAAAAAAGGCTTTTAAGACCAAGACATGTATAGGACTCTAAATTTCTTCAATTTCGAGTTGAAGAAATATAACTGGTGGGAAAAAATATTTTAAACGCTCAACTTCACTAAATGAGGTAGTGCAAATGAAAATAATGAGGTATGTTTTCAATGAGACAGTTCTCCTTCTATCAGACTGGCACAAAGCTGTTCTGTGATGTCACCCCCTGCTGGTGAGTGCAGTACACGGGCACTCCTTTCCATGCTGAGGGAAGGGGACCAAGTCATCTTCTAGCATGAGGTCTGGCAACAGGTACCAAGAGCCTTACAAAGCTCCCTTTGCCAGAGTCTACCCCGAGACTGTGGACTAAGATTTTTAGATTTATCACAACAATATTTATAACAGGGGAAAGCTGGAAACCACCTAAGTGTCCAGCAGCCAACTTACTAACTCACATGACAAACCAGCATTCGCCACAAACTTACTAACAATTCCTATGACAAACCAGCGTTTACCATGAGAAGAATGTTCACCTAATCGTATGGGAAAGTGCCCAGCATCAGCAGAGGAAGCTGGACATGAAATACACGTACACACAGGATCCTCATCTGCTGCTTAAAGCTCTGCCTCTCCATACTCTGTCCACAGGAGGCAGGCAGGGAATCCTCACGATGGCGTCAGTGGTTTTCCCTCAATGAAAGGGTTAGTTTCTTTCCACTTTCCTTAATTTTTACAGTGAACATTTGTTAATCTCATATTTAAAAACAGGTTTAAAAACATTTTATATGTGGTGAAGCACAGTGGCTCATGCCTATAATCCTAGTACTTTGGAAGGCCAAGGCAGGAGGATCACTTGAAGTCAGGAGTTCAGGACCAGCCTGGCCAACATGGTGAAACCCCACCTCTTCTAAAAACACGAACATTAGCCAAGTGTGGTGGTGGGCGCCTGTAATCCCAGCTACTTGGGAGGCTGAGGCAGGAGAATCACTTATACCCAGGAGGCGGAGGTTGCAGTGAGCCAAGATCACGCCACTGCACTCTAGCCTGGGCGGCAGAGCAAGACTGTCTATAAAAAAAAAAAAAAAAAAAAAAAATGTATATATGCTTTGTCAGAAATGGTGTTTGGGATCTTTGAAGAGAAGCTTCTCTCTGAAGAGTCTACCCTCCAAGTGCTCTCTCCTAGCAGGGCACCTGGCAATGCTCACGAGGTCGCACCCGCAACTCTAGCCCTGTCTCCACCACCGTCAGTCTCCAGTGCTCTCCTCTATAATGTCCAGGCCATACCTACATCCACACTGTCATGAGAACCACGGGTGATGACCATGGACCAACCGCAGGACAGCAGCAGGGGTGGCCTGTGCCACTCAGAGCGGGACACTCCCTGCTCTGGAGGCTGAGAGGGACAACACAGTCCTGGCAACTCCTCTGCCCCAGGGGGAACAGGAAGAGGATACCCCACACTCCAGAACCCTATAAAATGTAGCCTCGGCTTTTCCCATCAACAACTGGGAAAGCCAGGGCCCTGACTTCATTTCTCCCTGCCCCCGTCCCATGCTCAGTGAGCCCCACTGTAGGTCCAGGCCACACTCTCAACTGAGCAGCCCCGCAGCCCCACGCATCACAGACATGAGGGCCTCCTAACTGCTGCTGAGGTCCCAATCCCTGGCTGGACATGCCTGATGGAAGAGCCAGCTCTGGTCTCAGGGGGCTGGTTTGCAGAAGTCTCCACAGACCCAGTTCCAGCTTTATGTCTTCAAATGAATACCCAGCCAAGACTGCAATTAAATTACCAGAAACACTTAGGTTTCCTCATAGACTCCACGACAAGGACGGAGAAGGAAGTCAGCTGATGAGGTTACGACGCTGTTCGAGGGAGTCTTTCTTGGGTCACAAGTGGTAAACTGTGTTCCCTGAACAAAACCAGGAAGCCTTCAGTGTTTATTGTATGCACTAAGTGGAGGGAGGGACTTTAGATTCTGATAAAAATATCTCCCGATTCCCAGTGCCCAATGTGACATGAATAGGAGGGCCCTTCCCTGAATTCCCAAGGAGAGCTGCAGACACAGCTTCAGAGAGCAGGGAGCCCCTGGTGGCTGGGGCTTTAGGGACTTTCTGGGCTGCGGGGAGGCTAGACGCTGGGCAGTCCCAGCAGGATTTGGCATCTAGGGACCGGGCACTGGATGACACTGGAGGGCAGCTGCAGTCCCAGTATATATGCATATACGTGGAACTATCTGGAAACATATTTCTGTTTCATAGTCTGTCCCTAAAGAATGGAAGAGTTACAGCAGCAGAGCTACCACCCTCCCACAAGCAAAAACCCCTGGGATTCAGGTTTGGGAAGAAAAAGAAAATATCCCAAATATGTCATTTGAGAAAGCAGCTCCTAACCACAACCGGCCCCAGCTTTTCTCAAGATCCAGGATGTGGGTTCAGCTCCCTTACTAGGGCAGTGGGGGAGGACAGCCAGTACCAGGACCCCAGGCACGGGCTCCCCAGTCAACTCAGATCCACGCAGAACCCATCCTGGCCCCAGGCCGAAGTCACCAAGGACTCTACTGCCCTGGCACAGAGCTCCAGTGGGTCTCTGCGAACAGCTCTCTGCAATTGAGGCAGAAGTCCAGGAAAGCCTGCTGTTGAAAGCTGCAGGCTCAGGTCTTTCCCACCAGCCTGGCTCTAAGGCCAGCTTGTCACCCTATTACTGGAATCTCTCAGCTTGTGGGGGCTTCCTCAGTCATTTGCTGTAAGCCTCTCTGCAGGAAGAAACCTGAACAAACCCATTACCCCACTGGCCCACCCAGAGTATGACCGCTGTCACTTCCTCTTGCGCCTGTCGTGGTGGTGAAGCTTTTCCTGGCACCAAGGCCCCAATCGGTCACTGACAAAATTCCCAGACTGCAGGAGGGCAGATCCCAGGGACACAGCAGTGACCATTTCCTTGTCCATCCACAAAGGCTCCAACAATGTTGCCACAGTTATTCCCCAACCCTGGAGCACAGAAGCTTCACAAAGTCACAGTCCTATGCCTCAGGGCTCTCATGGAAAAGCGTTATTGTAAAGGTCACAAATGCATGAACCTAAGGCACCATCAAGGTCTCAGTCAAAAGGACAACGTGCTCCCATTTCTAAGTCTACCCACACCACTGCAGGTCATCAAGTGGAGCTCCCTCCAGAAGCACTCACGAACTCCTACTAACCTTCTTTTATCTTCCTCAAAGAGAAAAGAGACTACTATCATCAAAAGAGGGCCGAACCACATTTTTTTTTTTTTTTTTGAGATGGAGTTTCACTCTTGTTGCCCAGGCTGGAGTGCAGTGGTACAATCTCGGCTCCCTGCAACCTCCGCTCCCCAGGTTCAAGTGATTCTCCTGCCTCAGCCTCCCAAGTAGCTGGGCACCATGCTCAGCTAACTTTTTGTATTTTAAGTAGAGACGAGGTTTCACCAGACTGGTCTTGAACTCCTGACCTCAGGTGATCCCACCTGCCTCGACCTCCCAAAGCGACCTCCCAAAGTGCTGGGATTACAGGCCTGAGCCACCATGCCCAGCCCTACTGCTGACCCTTTAACAGATGACCCTTTTTCTCAAAAGGGGAAGGTCCAAGGGAGAAAATGATGGTCTCCTCTAGTGCAGACAAAGAAAAAGTCCCTAGGATGTGGGATGCGAAGCATCTGGGAAGTCACAGGCATGATCTTCACGGGCTCAGCCACCATCACTGCCCTCTCGGAGACCCTGAGTCTTTCTCTCTCTGCTCTGAGTCTCACTCGATGTCTCAGAGGACAGCTCTCAGGGCAAGCCTGGGTCCCCAGCCACACCCTCAGCACCCCAGGAAATCCCACTTGCCCCGACTAACCTGGTGAAGCTGCTGCTGCAGTGCCTGGTTCTCTGTCACGATCGCAATCTGGGCCTCCAGGTCCCGGTGAACTGACCTGTACCCAAAATTAGGAGAGCCAATCAGCGTGAGACAGGGCAGGCTGCTCCCTGCCAGGTACAGCCAGAGGCCTGCGGGGGGAAAAGGAAACGTGCAGACAGGAAATGAGCACAGCACCTGCTGAGGTCCTCTCCACACATGCTGCAATCTAAGAGAAGCGCTGACCCCGGCTGCCTGGGCACGAGGGGCTGCTGCAGAGCAGTGGGCAGCCTACATCAGGCAGGACTCACTTTCACCCCCACCCGGCACTGCAGGAAGCAGAGAGCCCAGGATGTGACGCAGCCTCCACTCGACTGCTGGTCTTTGCTTCCACCATTCACACTGTGGCCTCATGTCCCAAGCAGGACGAGAAGCAGGCTCTCCCAGAGGGAACATGGTGACGCCACCTGCAGGCCTGCTCTCACACACCCTGTCCAGCTCCCACTCAGGCTTTCCCCAGAAAGCTCAGGGCCTCGAACCCCCTCTGAACTGCCTCTGCACACCCAGGCCTGCCAGCACTGCCTGCTAAGCTTGGAGCCCGCGCTGGCCATCCCTTCCTGAGAGCAAGAGTCGGCTCCCACCTCCTTCTCAGCGTGCAACATGGCAGATGGCAAAGGGCAGTCCCTGAGACCCAAGCCAGCAGATGTGGGGCTGTCATGTGGGGTGGCAAAAAACAGGTCTGCCTTGAAGGCTGGTTGCCTCACCACAGGTCCTGGGTAGGCTGTCTATGCCCTGACTGAGGGGCACACAAGTCTCCCCAACCCAGCCTCCCTATTTCAAGCTGCTGATGTACCAAATCCCTGTGAGGACAAAGGGGGTCCAGGACTGGGACCTCCGCAGTCACTGCCCATGGGGCCCAGGGACTTCCAGGCTAGACAAGGCAGTGGAGGAGAAAACTAAATTTTAGGGCCCTGAAGTTTCTGTTACATCCAGAGAACAAGTTCCCCTTTTTTGCTAGGAAATGAGCCAGTCAGTATTAGAGCTGGAGAAAAAGCAGGGCACTGGGTGTCACTGTGTGGCAAGGGGACACACACTACAGGGACATTTCTATGACAAGGTCACAGGTATCCTCAGGATACTGATGTGTTGCCTGAGATGATGACAGGCACCATTCTGCGCCCTGTTCCACACCTTCCCGAGGGTCCAGGGCTGACTCCCACAGCCCAGCCCCGATCAGAACTACTTCTAAAAAGGCAGTTCCCAAGACCTAACCTCCCAAGGACATGTGCTGCCTGAGACACCCTTCCTCCCACAGGCTCGGCCTGAGCTCAAGACTTCCCTCCGTGCTGCCCTTCACTGGCTCTGAGAATGCTTCTCCCAGATGCTCCAGCCTGATGTCAGTGTGAGCAGGTGTGAGCAGGGGTGAGAAGGTAATGAGTGAGGGTGAGTGGGTGTGAGGGAAGGGTGAGCAGGTGTGAGCAAAGGTGAGTTGGTATGAGCAAGTATAAATGGGCGTGAATGGGTATGTGTGAGCAGGTGTGAGCAAATGTGAGAAGATGTGAGCAATTGTAAGTGGCATGAGCAGGTTTAAGGGTAAGTGGTATGAGCAGGTGTGAGTAAGGGTAAGCAGGTGGCCATTGGCTTCTCTCGGGTGCCCTGCAGTAATCCCAGCATCTCCAAGTTCCCCCTCCCCATGGGGTGTCGAGTTCTCCCCCACTGACACACCCCTTTCAAGGGACCCACACGATCGTCATGGGCGAGTCAGCACAGTATGTAACAGACACCAGGCTCCTAAAATAGACAACGGTTTCCTAATCTTCACTCAGAGCAAGAGCATTTCCAAGAATATCTTGGGTAAGAGGTGACGAGGCCCTGTGCCTGTTCCTGTAATGGGCTCGTCTCCACCCCTCCAAGGGCCACATCAAAGCCACTTGCTGGCCTGTGCACATCGCGCCATAAATGGTAACGCCCCGCTGGGCCACTGGCTGTGCAGGCGAGTGACAGGAGCACAGGTGTGAGCAGGCTGCCCCTTCCCCTGGCAGCTCTCATCCAGATGGCTCGCACTGCCCAGGGGGATCCAAAGAGCACAGCACTAGTGGCCCCTCATACACACAGCCCCTCCCACCCCCTCTGCCCCAGAGCATGGAGCTGGAGAGACAAGGCACAGGGCAGGCATCCGCCAGCCTCAGACCAGAGACAGGAGCTTCCTCCCACCTGCCATCGCTCATTCCAACTTTTCTGATGACAAGGTCAGCCCCTTAAAACACTGGGTCTGTTCAGTGTGACTTGTCCAGCTGGCTCTGAGACCACTGAGAAGACAGTGACATGACGTCACATGGGTGACAAGGGTCGGGCTGCCCTACATCATGCCACCATGACTCGGTGTCCCCCGCAGCCCCTAGACCAGAGTCTGGTGGGGCTTAGCTTTATTTGCCAGATCCACCTGAGCACTGGCTTGGTGATGGGGCCAGCACCCAGGAGAAGGCAGGCCACCTCTAGTGCACAACTTTGTCACATGCACAACTGCCCCCCATCTACTGCTCATTCCTGAGCCCCAAGATAGACTGTGTATGCGTTTGCAGACAGTCTCTACATCTATCTATGCTTCACATAGAGAAAGAATAAGTGCTTCAGCAGATGAATGCTGAGGATTAAAGAGGTGGCTCACATTTTCAACCTACCTGAGATTGCCCACCAACCTCCCCTCCAGGCTTATTTGCACTGCAGTCTTTCTCCATCAAAAAGAAAACAGTGACCACAGGCCAGCCTGATGCCCTCTGGGGAGCCCTAAGGAGATAGCATGAGCAAAGCACCTGCCAGGTCTAGAGATGCCACTTGGTGCTGCTATGAGATGCCCACACCCCAGCATGCCCCACAGGCCAAGGCAGCTGGGAACCATGATTTTTCTAGATTTCAGCTCCTAAGTCAGGAGTTTTAGCCATTGGTCTGTGCCCTGAGGACAACTGGGAAGTTTCCAACTAGGGAGGGGAAATCTAAAAGCCCTTTAGAGGTCAAGGCTGCAGTGAGCTAAGATTACCCCTACTGCACTCCAGCCTGGGCAACAGAGAGAGAAGCCCTGACTCAAAAAAAAAAAAGCCCTTTTAGGTTGTTTCGTCTCCCTTGCTCTGAGCCTGAGCGGTCTGGAGCTCCAGTCAGACCTGCAGCACCAGGCAGGATGTCAGGCTGTGTATACACAGGGCTAAGACTATCAGGGCTGGGACTCTGTCGGGAAATTCATTTCACGCCCAACTCTTCATCCCAGGGGCTGACCTTTGGGCCTGATATCCTTGCCATTCCAGGAAACATCAGATGAAGGGAGACTTGCAGCAGAATCACAGCCTGGAGAGGGGGGAGGCAGCCCTGCGGACACAGCACTTTCGGGACTGGATTGACTGCTGGCAGTTCGTGGGACAGATAGAAAGGTGGCAGCCCTAGGTTGCCTCCACAAACCCTCACCAGAAAGCAAGTGTCCACAGCACCAGAGGAGGACATAGACTGGAGTTCACTTCTGCTGCCTCACAGCTCTGGGTCCCCTCTTCTGCAGTCACACTGCCCCGAGAAAGGCTGATCCAGGCCTCAGCACTCCTGGCGTCCACAGCAGCGCTCCCCCAGGACTCACAATGATGGCTTCAGACCCCTTCCAACAGGTCCTGCCCACCCTTCAATCTCATTCCCCACCACTCCCAGCACCCCTGCAATTCTGCAAGCCTCGTGTAGTCCAAGGGGCTTCACATTTCTGTCCCCTCTGCCAGGATACTCCGGCCCCAGACAGTGGCACAGGCACTCCCTCTTCACTCAGACCTACTGCTTGACCATCTCCTTCTCAGAGAGGCTTCCCTGAGCCCCCATAACAGACCCACAGCAGCCTAGAGCCTTCTCCTGCTCTGGTCTTCATAACTCATTCCCTGACAGATATTTGTAGAGATACATCTGCTTATTAGCTGTTTTCCATCAAGCTATAAGCCTCAGGAGGGAGGGAGTTAGTCTATCTGGCACCCAGTGACCCATTCTCCATGTCCTGAATGATGCCTGGGACACAGTCGGTGCTTATTAAGTATCTGTTTGAAAAAAACAAACAAAATGAGACCAATAATGGCTCTCCCAAAAAAAGAAGGTTCAATTACGTGTAAAAAAGCTCTGAAGTTTTGTTTTTTTTGTTTGTTTGAGACAGTTTGATTTTTTGGTTTGTTCTTGTTGCCCAAGCTGGAGTGCGATGTGTGCAGTGTGATCTCGGCTCACTGTAACCTCCGCCTCCTGGGTTCAAGTGATTCTCCTGCTCCCACCACCAGGCCCAGCTAATTTTTGTATATTCAATGTGTTGACCAGGGTGGTCTCAAACTCCTGACCTGGTGATCCACTTGCCTTGGCCTGCCAAAGTGCTGGGATTATAGACATGAGCCACCACTGTGCCTGGTCGATTTTGTTTTGTTTTGAGATGGAGTCTCGCCCAGGTTGGAGTGCAGTGGCGTGATCTCAGCTCACTGCAACCTCCACTTCCCCAATTCTCATGCTGCAGCCACCAGAGTAGCTGGGATTACAGACATACAACACCACACCTGGCAAATTTTTGTTCTGTTTGAGATGGAGTTTCGCTCTTGTTACCCCAGCTGGAGTGCAATGGCACAATCTCGGCTCACCGCAACCTCCGCCTCCTGGGTTCAGGCAATTCTCCTGCCTCAGCCTCCTGAGTAGCTGGGATTCCATGTCCAGCTAATTTTTTTGTGTTTTTAGTAGAGACGGGGTTTCACCATGTTGACCAGGATGGTCTCGATCTCTTGACCTCATGATCCACCCGCCTCGGCCTCCCAAAGTGCTGGGATTACAGGTGTGAGCCACCGCACCCGGCCCAATTTTTGTATTTTTAGTAGAGAGAGGGTTTCATCATGTTGGCCAGGCTGGTCCCAAACTCCTAGCCTCAGGTGATCTGCCCACCTTGGCCTCCCAAAGTGCTGGGATTACAGGCGTGAGCCACCACACCTGGCCTTTGCAGTTCTAAGGCAGGAGTGCATACACATTTTAAGAGGATCTCTCCTAGAAAAATTCAACTTATGTACTCCTCCCTCAAGCGCCCCCCAACAGTATTCTGCAATAAATCTTACAGGGTTCTCAGACTCCAATAAAAACATGGAGGGGACAGAAAACATCACAGTCTTATCCTTACAGGAGAAGAATTCGCCTGCTCTGACGCTAGTACAGCTCTGAGAAACTCTAAGTGCCCGCAGGCTGGCATGTGCTCAGCCTGAAATGAGCAATTAACACAGGCACAGCACCTCCACCACACCCACTGGGTTCCCAGGGAGAGCCGCCCCACGTGTGGCCTAGGCAAACAGGGTGGGGCTGCCCGGCTCTCACCAACCGTTCACCTTTGGGCAGAATGCCAATTGGCCTATCGGGAAAGCAATAAAAATAGTGACATTCTCATAATCATTAACAGGTTTCCCTGTCAGCATGAGCCAGAAATCTCTTAATCCAACACCCTGCTCCGCCCTAGCCACCTACATTGTGTTGTTAATGCTAGACTACTGCATCCAGAAGTGAAGTCAACATATTAAAACTGATCTTCTGATCTTCCACATGAAATGCACACCGGAGGGCAGAGCCCATGTCCCAGCAGATGGACACAGCCTGGCTCTGCCTGAAACTGATGATGGGGTGGGCACCACCCACTCTGTCCGTCACCTTTCCATGAAGTAGAGGATGAGAACTGGCCTGCCATATTTCATACTTACTCGGGCTCCCCTGAGGCTCCCTCTCAAGACCTCGAAGTGAGCTCACTGGCACCTGGTAGATACCACGCTTTCAATGGCTGACAAGGCCGGGCTGCTCCTGCCTGTACCCCACCCCCGGCCAGCACTGGGTTTGGAAAGGAAAGCTCAGCACCCATCCAGATGTGTCTGCGGCAGCACATTTCCCGTCAGTCCAAATTCTACCCCAGCTCCCAGAACCTTGTCCCACCACACCTACTGGGCAAGGAGCGAGAGCCAGGCAACAGGAAACTGACAACCATGAATCAGAGGAGCTGCCACCTGCCTGAGATCCAACCCAGATGCCCACCCAGCCCCAACTCCTGAAGCCAAGGCGATGCAGGTGAAGACCCCTGGCAGCAGCACCTTCCTTCACAGCCAAATCAGAGAGAAGAGCAACAAAACTAGGGACCAAGGCCAGAGACAGAGCGCCAAGGGATCCAAGACCCCCTTGCCCCCTTCTGCCAGTCATTTGCTCACGGGTGCGCAGTGGCCCTCAGCCCCCAGTGTGACTTCAACCTCCATGCACCCCACCAGGGCACCTCACCTGGCCTAGGACCCATATGGTTGTTTTACAGAAAGTCCAATGTGAGCCCTGTTCCCCATGTCCTCCTGACAATCCAGAGCCATCCTCCACTGCACAGGAAGGAGGTTAGGTCAGGCCCCTCAGCTGTGGCCACGGGTAAATGTGGGCTCAGAACCAGCCTTCTAGATTTCAAGTCTAGTATCCCCTATGCCAAATCCCACTTGCATGGTTTCTCCTGAGTATTCTAAACAGGTATGATTTACAAAAATCCAAGTGAGAACTAAATAGATAAACCACATTGCAAAAGAAGTCTCTAGTGCATACCTTTAAATAGCTGAGGGTTCCTCTAAAACTGCTCAATTTAGTAAAACGTGATAGAGATACATGATTGATTGATTGACAGATAAAATATGTTAAGAAATTAGCACAGTATGCAAGAGGTGTATCAGGCTGCTGAACAAAACGCATCCTGCATCGGCAAATGGTTATCACACAAGACTCTTCCCAACAAGTCATCTAAGCAACTGCCAGACAGTCCTGCCAATACTTGATAACACAGAAAACACTAAAGAATAAACCCCAGCCCTCTGAATTTTCTGTCACCAGACTGCATTGAAATCCACTGGCAGCTACATGAGAAAGTGCCTGTCCCCCTACACTGCTCTTCCTCACATCAGCACACTCATGCAGCCACCAGCAAGTTCAACACCATTGCTCCTCGAAGCCTCTTGTCGCCTGGGTTCCAGAGTGCTGCACTGACAGCAGAGTGTGGTCTGAGGGGCGAGGATCTGGAATCCACAGAGTCCCGGCTTACCCTCCTTTGCCCAAGGGCTTCTGGGAGTAGGAGCTGAGATCAGCCCAGGCTTGTCCTACAGGAGCCTGGGTAAGGGAGAGGAGGTAGCAGTGCATAGCCACCGGCAGGAATTTTCTGGGGCCCAAACACAGACACACCCAAACAGGTATACAGCCTATACCCAGCAAGCCAGGAAATGGTCCACTGGGCCAGCCATCCAAATCCACGAGCACCCTGTGGCTGCCCACTCATCTCTCACCTGACACAGGCTGCCCTGAGGGAAGTGACCATCAAAAGACGGGCCTGAAGAGGTGCTGACTTCAGATCCCACTTAGGAGGGAAGGACCCTCGCCTCTCACTTCAGCATCAAGTGACCTCTGACCTCCAGGTGAAGCCCCTCTGCTCAGCAGCAGCCCCCTCCACACACCATCCACCCCCCTCCACGCACCATCCACCCCCAACCCACCTCTGGCAACTCTCCCCCACATCCCATCCCCCACACAGGCACATGCCCTGGGACCCAGCTGTAAGATCATCCCCAGTTCCCCACTCTACCAGCATTCCTGGATGCAGGGCACCTCCCCACCACCTGCACCAGGGCAGGAGAGAGGGAGCGGCAGGAGCACACCAGTCCAGGAAAAGGCGAGGCGCACCAGAAAAGCAGGTTGGGTGTTTCAATGGTAACTGGGGAGTCAGCTCATGTTTATCAGAGCCGCTTTCAGGGAAATAACCCGTGGCAAAGTCAGAAGCCACAGGCCAGGAGCCTCCCACCTTCCAGACTGAGTTAAGGGGCCTCCTCATGGTTCCAGCACAGTGCAGTTGAGGAAAGCGACACCCAGCCATGCCTCTGCACCTCTCCAGCACACGACAGTGTGGATCTGTGGCCTCCCCAGAGGTCAAAGCTGCCCCATTGGATACTGTTGTTATTCCCAGCAGTAACGCCAATCCAGAAACACTTTCTACATCCGCCAGGGGCTGGGGCCGCCTGCCCTGAGACACTGTCCACCAGGCTGGTTCAGCCACAACACATGCCAGGCTGGGCCCTGCAGGACACTGGGGCAGTCACTTTCCACGACAAACAATTCTGCCTGCCTAGGCAGGCCTGTGGGACTCAAAGCAGCATGTGGGATGCCCTGGTCAGGCCAGAAGCTTCCCAGTCCAAGCTGGGACAGTGGGTCTTAAGGCTAGGTATCAAAATCTCCTAGGGAGGGTTTTAAAACACAATGTTGGTTAAATCCCAAAAGAGCCGGATGAAGGTCTAAGGGAACCCGGGCTTCAGGATTTCTTACAATGCACACCCCAGTTGAAAAACACTGCTTTAGGCCGGGCACAGTGGCTCACACCTGTAATCCCAGCACTTTGGGAGGCCAAGGTGGGCGGATCACAAGGTCAGGAGTTCAAGACCAGCCTGACCAACATGGTAAAACCCCATTTCTACTAAAAATACAAAAATTAGCCAGGCGTGGTGGCAGGCACCTGTAATCCCAGTTACTCAAGAGACTGAGGCAGGGGAATCACTTGAACCCGGGAGATGGAAGGTTGCTGTGAGCTGAGATTGTGCCACTGCACTCCAGCCTAGGCAACATGGGAGACTCCGTCCCAAAAAAAAGGAACAAAAACCAACCACCTGAGCACTGGAAGATGACCTCTAGTCAAAAGCCACTAGGAGCACCACAAGAGGAGGAGGAAAACAGGCCTCTGGACTGCCCAAAGAGAAGCCAGAAAAGCCACAGGCTATGCACAGGACACAGGGGCCCTCCAGGCACCATTTACCATTCTCTAGAAAAGAATGGTCCCCCCGAGTCAGAAAGGAGTTATGGTCCCACTGCTAGAGACGGGTACCCTCACAGCATCAAGAGGCCATGGGGTAAGCCCATCGCTAAGCACAAGGTTTCCAGCATGTTTTACCCATGTCTCGGAGAGCTGCCCCTGGGTTTCTGCCCCATTTTGGCTGCTCTGCTGGACACCTGAGATGGATAAACATGCAACACAGGCCGAGCACGGTGGCTCACGCCTGTAATCCCAGCACTTTGGGAGGCCGAGGAGGGTGGATCACCTGAGATCAGGATTTCGATACCATCCTCGCCAACATGGTGAAACCCCATCTCTACTAAAAATACAATATTTAGCTGGGTGTGGCAACACATGCCTGTAATCCCAGCTACTTGGGAGGCTGAGGCAGGACAATCGCGTCAACCCAGGAGGCGGAGGTTGGAGTGAGCCAAGATCGCTCCATTGCACTCCAGCCTGGGCAGCAAGAGCAAAACACTGTCTCAAAAAAAAAAAAAAAGCAACACAGACTGTGACCCTCTTCCTACCACCCACTACCAGCAAGACTGTGCAGAGCCCCCATTTCCTCAGCTACGAGGGGAAAAGGCAGTAATTGGCATTTAAGAAAAAAAAAAAAAAACAGTAACAATACTAAGGGAAATACAGGAAAAATGGGCTGCTGATGCCAAACAAATGATCCCTAATGAATCCTCTTTCTCCCTGAGAAAGGCGTTGCCAGCCAGGTGCAGTGGCTCACGTCTATAATCCCAGCACTTTGGGAGGGAGGCCAAGACCGGCAGATCACGAAGTCAGGCATTAAGACCAGCCTGGCCAACATGGTGAAACCCCATCTCTACTAAAAATACAAAAATTAGCCAGGCATGATGGTGCATGCCTGTAGTCCCAGCTACTCGGGAGGCTGAGGCACAAGAATCACTTGAACCTGGGAGGCAGAGGTTACAATGAGCCAAGATCACGCCACTGCACTCCAGTCTGGGCAACAAAGCAAGACTCTGTCTCAAAAAAGAAAAAAGAAAACGTTGCCAACATGAAGGAACTCTGACAGTCAAGACCAGGCTAAGGGCTGGGTGCAATGGCTCATGCCTGTTATCACAGCACTTTGGGAGACCAAGGCAGGCGGATCACCTGAGGTAGGGAGTTCAAGACCAGTGTGACCAACATGGAGAAACCCTTTCTCTACTAAAAATACAAAATTAGCCAGGTGTGGTGGTGCATGCCTGTAATCCCAACTACTCGGGAGGCTGAGGCAGGAGAATCGCTTGAACCCAGGAGGCATAGGTTGTGGTGAGCCAAGATAGCACCATTGCATCCAGCCTGGGCAACAAGAGTGAAACTCTGTCTCCAAAAAAAAAAAAAAAAAAAGAAAGAAAGAAAAGACTAAGGCATGTTCCTCTCCCTCTCTTAGGAGAGGTTACGTCACCACATCTTTACAACAGCCACCAAATGATGTGACCATGTAAGTGATGCATAAGAAAAAGATTTTACGCAGCTGAAATTCACCTTTTGAAAGGCAAAGTGGGCAGACCACTTGAGCTCAGGAGTTCGAAACCAGTGGGCAACATGGTAAAACCCTGTCTCTACAAAAATACAAAAATTAGCCAGGCATGATGGCACAGGCCTATATAGTCCCAGCTACTCAGGAGACTAAGATGGGAGGACTGCTTGAACCAGGAAGCGGAGGTTGCAGTGAACCAAGATCATGCTACTGCACTCCAGCCTAGGAAACAGAACAAGACCATCACCAAAAAACAAATCACTTAGGGAGATGAATGCTCTTATTTCCCCAAGTCGTGGGACAGCTATGATATGTCTACAAGGGCTGCTGGGAGGGTGAGAAGGGAGAAGGGCAGCACTCTAACAGGCAGGTGCCAGTGCCCCCCCACCCCCCACCCATGCTGTGGCTGTCCCAGGCTGGGCCGTCCTCCAGCCAGCTGCTGCGCACCTTTGGCATGGAATGTCCAGCCCCTCCGCCAGTACTCCTGCAGCTGGACCCGCTCCTGCTGTCCCAGGCTGCACACTTCGCTGTAGAACTGCCGCTCGATGTGTACATAGGCGGCTGGGATGGCGCCGGCCACCCCCTTGGCCCCGAAGAAGCCATTCACCTCTGGTGAGGCCAGCAGGATCTGGTACTCAGCCCGAGTGCCCAAGACCAGGTCCATGTAGGCCTGGGTCAGGTTGAAGTAGCCAGTGGTGAGGTAGACCTTTGCACCGCACTCGGCCTCAGTCAACAGGGTCTCAGTGACAATCTCATCGATTTGAATCTCGAAGGGCTTCATCTGAATCAGTGGATAAATCCAGGTGTCAGGGGCTGGTCTGCGGTCCCCAGCAGCCACTGCATCTTCCTGGGTCAAAAGGGAGTTGCCATGGAAGGTCTGGGCGTGCAGCATCTGCTGGCGGGTCCTGGCTGAGTTGATCACATCCATGACCCTCTTATTAGCTGCCTTACAGTACTCCGCCCGGTCACCTAGAGGAAGACGCCAGAAAGAGGAATGAAGGGAAGAGAAATGGAGGGTCTGGACTCTGCCCAGCTCAGGAACAGGGAGGGCATGTGACAGGCAGATGCAGACGCTACAACTGGATGTTCCCTGAACACATAGTGAGTGAGCCCAAGACCCCCCAAGCCCAGGGCAAGGCTCCTCTGCGGAGAGTTTGCCCAAGACGAGGGCCTTGTCCACAGTAGCCCACACTCAGGCAGAAGTGAAAGGCATGTTGACATATCCCAATTACAAACAAGCTCAAAACCAGGCAAGACAAATTTACAGGGAGAGAAATCAGGAGAGTGGTTACCTTGGGGGTAATTCCAGGGGTGGGGACAGAGGGGGGCCTCCGGAAAGCGGATCCACTAGGAACAGGTTCATGGCTGTGCACTTGGGCCTGGCGTTCGCTGTGCATGTTCTACTTCAATAAGGAAGCTCATTCAAATTAAGATACACACGAATAACCAAAAAAGGAGCATGCGTATGCCACAGACGGGGTCACAGGGAAAGCCCTGGATACGCACCGTCAGGGAAAGCGTCCCACAGCAGTGACAGTGCCTGACAGACAGGAAGAACCGGAAGGTTCAGGTGCTACATAGGGTGCCCTCTGTATTCGGACAAAACACTGGTGACAGGTGGCCATGCAGACACACTGAAGGGAAAGATGCTAGGAACAGACAAGACACAGCTGAAAATTAACGAGTTAAGCATCCAACACAAGAAGTCAGGGGAAAGAAACAGAATAAAACCACAAATACAGCACAGGGAAGAAAAAAACAGAAATAAGATCAGGCTGGGCGTGGTGGCTCACGCCTGCAATCCCACAACTTCAGGAGGCTGAGGCGGGCAGATCACCTGAGGCCAGGACACCAGCCTAGCCAACATGGTGAAAGCCTGTCTGTACCAAGATTAAAAACACTAGCTGGGCGTGGTGGCGAGTGCCTGTAACCCCAGCTACTCCAGAGGTTGAGGCTGGAGAACTGAACCTGGGAGGCAGAGGTTCAGTGAGCCAAGATCATGCCACCACACTTCAGCCTGGGTGACAAAAGCAGAAACTCCATCTCAAAAAAAAAAAAAAAAAAATTATATATATATATATAATGAAAATGACACAGAAATGGAGAATATCAACTGTGGAAGGCTGATTCTCTGATAAAGGATAGTGAAACAGGGAAGGAGGGCTGCCCTGAGTCATCCTTGCCGGTTCGGACGGTCTGAGCTGAGAGCAGGGACAGATACTCAGTGCCTCTCAGGACTGAGCTACAGAACAAAGGGAAGGATCGGCCAGTGCAGGAGACTTTCCTGTTGATGCCAGCACCATGCAGGGCAAAAAGGAGTCACACTGCCACATGCTGGACAGGGCTGCGGGAGGAAGGCGCACCGGGGGCCTGAGCACGCCCTGGACCTCTCCGTGGACTCTCACTCTTTAAAGCACAGCTGCACTAGAGTCTCCCCACTCCTGTCCAAGCCTCCTGGCTCTCATCCTGGCCTAGCATGGCCCATTTTCTCTCATATCCATGCCTGGCCTGTTACATTAAACCAGGCATCCACACACATTTTCTTCAAGGGTCAGATGGTAAACATTTTAGGCTTTCGGGGCCAAAAGGCAAAGCTGAGGATGCTAGGTAGGCACTCAGCAAGAGAAACAGAGCTCCACAAGCTCTTTACAGATGAAATTCAAAATACAATGGTATAACCAAGCATGGCTGCAGGCAGAGCATCACACATCACAGCCAGGCCCAGAGGCCCAGCGCTCCGGGACATGAGCACAGGGCTTCTGTCCGACGGCCCACTGAAATGCTTCTGTTCGAGGTCCACAGGATGGGGGAGCTCTTCTCCTAACAAGGTCCAAGTTCAAGCCCTCCGGCCCAAGTTCAGCACACTGCAGCAAATCCAGCAGTGGCCCTCTAAAGGCCACGGGGGAGCCATAGCCACAGGAATCACAGGAATGCAAATGCCCCAGAATGCTCAAGCCAGGACCTGCCTGGTTCCAGTGGGCAGAGCTGAGCTCTTCCACTTCACTTTCCAGACAGGGGGCCACAGACCAGAAGGGAGCTGGGAGCCACAGGCCCATGTGGTAGGCTTGGGGGAATGGACCCTAGACGGCAGCTGCTGGCCAGGTTGCTTCCTGTGATGCAGGGCGGGCTCCTGGGTCACTCGCCCAGGCACACAGGCCCAAGCCCACGCTCCCACCTTCCCAGGCTAGCTCTCACCCACAGAGCATGACTGATGGTCAGTGACTCACATCTGTCTGGCTTCAAGGACAAAAGCAGAATGAAGCCCCGCCACCCAAGTCTCCTATGCCCGTGGCAAGGCCACCCTGAAGTGTGCTCTCCTGGACCCTCACCCCACCCCACCCACAGCCAGGCAGGGTGTCAGTGGCAGCCCCTACCTTTGTAAGGATGCACCATCCCATCCAGCACCTGCACCGTGTCGTCCCCCTGCAGCTGCAGGGACACATCCCCCACTGCATCCACCAGCTCAGTGAAGAAGTCAGCAATCTCCGCACAGTCCTGCAAGAACACGTAGCGGTCCTGGCGGTTGGTGAAGTAGGAGTCACTCAGGTTTGCACTACAGGGAGGGAAGACACAGGTGAGAAGGACTCAGGCAAGAGTATGCAGCAGCGTGTCCTGGTGACCCAGGTCTCAGGTGAACTAAGGGGGGCGGGGGGGCGACAAGACAAACTCAGGTCAGGATGCAATTAACAAATAGCTACTCAGCAAGGAACATGTGTAGGAGTAAAAGCCAGAGCCAATCCAAGGTGACAGGTGACACAGCAATGTGACCCACAGGCCCTCCTCTCAAGGAGCTGACAATCTAGCTGAGAAGAGGAGATGCAGAAAGTCAACTAATCATGCAAGGCATTTTTCCTTTTTTTTTTTTTTTTTTGAGACAGTGTCTCATTCTGTCGCCCAGGCTGCAGTGCAGTGGCATGATCTTGGCTACCTGCAGCCTCCACCTCCCAGGTTCAAGTGATCCTCCTGCCTCAGCCTCCCGAACAACTGGGATGACAGGGGTGCACCACCACGCCTGGCTAATTTTTGTATTTTAAGTAGAGATAGGGTTTCGCCATGTTGGCCGGGCTGGTCTCAAACTCAGGTGATCCCTCTGCCTCAGCCTACCAAAGTGCTGGGATTACAGGCATGAGCCACCGTGCCCAGCCCACGCAGGGCTATTTATCAGCACCCATGTTTGTTTTCTTTGTCCCATTAAGTGACAGCCGCCACTGGTACAGTACCAGGGCAAAGATGCCATCAAGGGCTTTCTCTTGGCACCAGCAACCCAATCCTGGCCCTACTGCCAAGGAGAGGGCCCGGGAAAGGGCCCATGTTTATCAACCCAAGGACCTGGACTTCCAGGTCTGCTCTTGTTTACTGTTCTGGCTCTCTCTACCTGACAACTGCCTCAACCTCTTTCATCTGTTTCCACATGTACACACTGAGGAAAATACTACAGAGGGTCACTGTGAGGCAAGAACAGACAGCGTATCTGAGTGGCCAGCACACGCTAAGTGCCCAATTAATGGTGGCTTCCAGCCAGCCCTTGGGACTTCTGGCCTCAGTGGCAGAGACAGTGCCACGGGAGGTGCTACGGGTGCACAACAGCCAGACCTACAAGCAGGTTCTCCAAGGTCAAGGGGAACGAGTTTCCCACTGCTCCTATTCCACTGCCCTCCAGCCTGCAGGGCACGAAGGCAAAAGCGCCAAGGGTGAGAAGCACTCACCCGCTCAAGATGACGCTGTTGTCAAAGAGGTACACCTTAATGTGCTGGAGGCCGATGGTCTCATTGAAGCGCTCAGGGATGAGGAGCCGGAGCAGGCCGCGGAGGTGCGGCGTGTGAAAGAGGGAGACTCGGACCTGCTCTGGGAACCTCTGCAGGAGTGGGAGCAGCATCGTGCGGGAGTTCTTCCGGCCTGAACACACGGACACAGAGAAAGCAGCAGCTGACTTACAGCAGGAAGGTGTCCTGCCCCTACCACCTCCATGTGCCTCGCCTTCGCCTGTGCCATCCACCTGAATCAGTCACACCAACTGGGGCTACTCCTAGCCAGGGGTCCCCCAGCCCTCTGTCCTGCATGCTGGCCATGTATCAGGCCTGGAGTGCTGGGCGTGGCAGACACCTGCTGTTTTTGCCATCCAGGACCCACTCACCCACCTCCTGGTAACTGCACCCAACCTCCTCCTGGGGCACTACTCCATCCAGTTGCAGCATTTCTGCTCTGGGGAAAGATGACCCTACCCACCTCACCCCTCACCCCCAGCTCCATGGGGGAGCACACAGGCCTGGGCTGGGCTGCTCAGCACACTCTAAGCTCCCCACTGGGCACGCACCCATGTCAGGCCACTCAGGGGCTTTGACCTGACTCTCAGGGAATCAGACTCTTCCAAAGGACAAGGTATCCTGGGGAGGTAAGCCTGAGCCACCAGCGGCCACCACACAGAGCCTGAGGAGGAAGCCAGCCCAAAGGAAACAGCTAGGGGATGGATCCTGGTGACACAGTCAAACCTCACAAGCTGCCCAAGGTGGATCAGTCACAGGAGTTCACAACCAAAGTCTCTCTGCCTGTTGCAGTTTTTCAAGAGACAAAGTCTGGCTACATTGCCCAGGCCGGACTCAAACTCCTTGACTCAAGCAATCCGCCCACCTCAGCCTCCCGAGCAGGGGACTATAGGGCGAGCCACTGCACTCAGCTCCTGCCTTAGCTGTTTTTAGTTGGGCTTTCAATCACTTGCTGCAGAAAAAATCCTAACTCGCACCATCAGGCAGTCCTGGGCTGGCTAGGATGATCTTCAAATAGCCCTGTCTCTGCCTTAGGATAAGGGGGTGACAGGAACTGAGTATCTGACACAGGAAGCATGAGGGAGCCAGACGTGCGTGCCACCTACCTCGTGAGCCCCGTGTGAAGTCTAAGAGAATGGAGACCTTGAGATCTGAAGGAAACTTTGCTTGGAGTGACTTTTCTAGAGTACTTTCCAGGCAGTCCACCTGCCAGGAAAGAACACAAACGAAGAAAAGATTAAGACCCAAAGATTAAGACAAAAGTTGGGCTAGGCTGGGTGCGGTGGCTCACGCCTGTAATCCCAGCACTTTGGGAGGCCAAGGCAAGTGGATCACGAGGTCAAGAGATCGAGACCATCCTGGTCAACATGGTGAAACCCTGTCTCTACTAAAAATACAAAAAATTAGCTGGGCATGGTGGCATGTGCCTATAATCCCAGCTACTCAGGAGGCTCAGGAGGCCTGAACCCAGGAAGCGGAGGTTGCAGTGAGCCAAGATCGCACCATTGCACTCCAGCCTGGGTAACAAGAGTGAAACTCCATCTCAAAAAAAAAAAAAGTTGGGCTGTCTGGCCAGCTCTGCCAAGGGCTGGTGTCAGGTGCCAGGGCTATAGCCAGCCTTGTTCCCCTCGGACTTGCCATTGTGCCACACTTGTCACTTACAGTGAGATAGGTGGGTGGGAAGGAGCCAGTGGTCACCAGGTTTGTATAAGGTTTGGGGCCAGAGGTGTATTTAAAAAGAAACCAATAGCCCCATCACCTAGGGCCCTCATCATCTTCTCGAAAAACAGGTTTGTGCCATCGGCACTCAGACACCAACACCACAAAAGCTCTCTGAGAGCCCCTTCATGATCATCAGAAGCAGCCACCCAGGGGCTCGATCAGCCCAGGCCTCTAGGAAGGGAAGGGGGACCTACAAGCAGAGGCATGCTGCCTGATAGCCGGCCCTTGCCACCCTGGAAACACTATGACACCAGGTTCTACGTACATTTCAACACAGACAATCCTCACACAGACACAACAAACAGCGCCCTCCTCATAACGAGCACTTAGTAAATATTTGCCGAATAAATGAATCCAAGACACAACCTGCCCACTGGCCACTCTCCACAGTGTGGGCATTATATTCTTCTCTCATGAGAACAGACAGGCTCCCGGGCTTGGAATGGAGGGTATATCCTAAAAACAGAGGGAGGCCTACTTCCTAGGAGAGGCAGAGAGGGGAGGACTGCTCATGTGAATCCACTGCCCTCCCTCTCCACGCTCTAATCCCTAAAGCTCCCACCTGTGACTCTGAACAAGGACAGACCAAGAAACAGCACTAACTCTGGGCAAGAGGCCCATCCATTTCACTATACCGAGCAGAAAGCAGTCCCAGGAGACTAACAGAAAGAAGTGATCTCATTCACAGACTCACTTCAGCTGAACCGCGGGTCCCGCCATGCACCAGAACCTGCGCTAGCCCCAACACCTCACACAAACCTGGTGACCGCTGGCTCCTTCCCACCCACCTATCTCACTGTAAGCGACAAGTGTGGCACAACGGCAAGTCCGAGGGGAACAAGGCTGCCTGCAGCCCTGGCACCTGACACCAGCCCTTGGCAGAGCCAGCTGGCCAGCCAGCCTAACTTGCACTCAGGCCCATTAGTCTAGTATGGGGTCAAAAAGCCTTTTCTGTAAACAGCCAGAGAGTAAATTATTGGAGCTTTATGGACCAGATGGGTTCTGCCACTGCAGCATGACAGTGGCCACAGATAATACACAAATGAATGAGTGTGGCTGTGTTCCAATAAAATGTTATTGACCAATACAGACATTTAAATTTTTCATAAGTGACAAAGTATTTTTTTCTTCCCCAATTATTTGAAAATGTAAAAACCACTGTTTCTTAGCTCACAGGCCACTCTAGCCTGCAGAGCATGAAGCCGACCGAGCCCTGGACACAGGTGACCAAGACAGAGCTGCCTGCCAGCGAGGCCAGAAGGCCCAGACCAGGCCTCCCCACACTCTCCTCACCAGGCCCTCCTGACATGCCCATATCTGGGGCAACGAAAAGAAGAGCTGGCTCTGCCATGGAGACCAAGGAAGGGCCGCTCCACACCAACTCCATGGCGCAAAACGCTGTGGCATGCTAGGGCCCATTCACTACTGCTGCCAGGACCATCTCCCCCCAAAACCTTACCAGCTCCTGTTCCAAAGGACCTGTCCCCAGGTAGAGGGATGCCATCACGACTCGCCTCTTGGCCGCTCTTATCTGCCCCTGAAAGAGGAGAAAAATTCAAAATTCACCCGCATCATTTTCATGGTTCACTAAGAAAATAGAACCCTTTGACCTAGGAGGCAAATCGCACTCCATGCTGAACTATCCTATGTCTTCACCGATTATTATTTAAAGCAAGCTGAAAATGTGTATGGTAACCACAATCCTAAGTGAAAATAGCCTGCAAAGTAAAGCACAGTCTAGGACAACTAGAAAATGCAGCGCATGCCGGACGCGGTGGCTCAAGCCTGTAATCCCAGCACTTTGGGAGGCTGAGGCAGGTGGATCATGAGGTCAAGAGATCGAGACCATCCAGGTCAACATGGTGAAACCCCGTCTCTACTAAAAATACAAAAAATTAGCTGGGCATGGTGGTGTGTGCCTGTAATCCCAGCTACTCAGGAGGCTGAGACAGGAGAATTGCCTGAACCCAGGAGGCGGAGGTTGCGGTGAGCCGAGATCGCACTCCAGCCTGGGTAACAAGAGTGAAACTCCATCTCAAAAATATAAAAAAATAAAAAATAAATAAAATGTAGCACAGCCGTTAAGAAGAATGAAAGCAGGCTAGGTGTAGGGACTCACGCCTGTAATCCCAGCACTTTGGGAGGCCAAGCCAGGTAGATCACTTGAGGCCAGGAGTTTGAGACCAGCCTGGCCAACATGGCGAAACCCTGTTCTACTAAAAACATAAAGATTTGGCTGGGTACAGTGGCTCATGACTCTAATCCCAGCACTTTGGGAGGCCAAGGCAGGCGGATCACCTGAGGTCCAGAGTTCAAGACCAGCCTAACCAACATGGAGAAACCTCTTCTCTACTAAAAATACAAAAAATTAGCTGGATGTGGTGGTGCATGCCTATAATCCCAACTGCTAAGGAGGCTAAAGCAGACGAATCACTTGAACCCAGGAGGTAGAGGTTGCAGTGAGCCAAGACTGCATGATTGCACTCCAGCCTGGGCAACAGAGCAACATTCTGTCTCAAAACAAAGAATGAAGGCAATCTGTGCATACTGGCCACAAACATCCACAATGGATTGCTGAGACAAAAGCAAATGACCTAATCTCCCCACTATTACCCCTCACTCCTACACACAGCATGTAGGCAGGCACACGTGTCTGCAGAAGCATGAAGAGTATGTAGCAACCTGTCCCCCAAAGAGCAGAACTCAAAGGAAGGGGAGTATGGACACAAACCTGTCCTCTTCACTTTCTACCCATCTGCACAGTTTCCAACGTCCATACTGAGCATGAATCACTTTTGAAACATAGACAGACAGGTATACAGACACGTGAGCAGAACGGACCAATGTCCAAAGATGGCATCCCAAATCAGTCTTAACAGCCAGGTCCTCTCCCTAGCAGCCCCATTCCAGAGGAAGAAGTAGGGATGCAAAGAATGGCAGTGTACCAAAGGTCAAACCCCAAAAGATACAGAGGAGACTCAGGTGAGAAGGAGGCAGCTTCACATCTACCTGCTTCCCTTTCATTAGGAACATCACAGCCCACCCCACATCCTCAACACAGGAAGACAGGCAACTTGAGTAGACAGAAACATGAATGATCACTACGAAAGGCTTCCGGACAAGGAAAAAACAAAGCAACTTTCCAAGGTTGCTATTTCCTTTGCCTTGTTACCAATTAAAATAGATGTTTGTGGGGTTGATGATTATAAAGAAAGGGAAAAATTAAAAAGGCATAAGACAATTTAGTTCAGGCAACGGAAGCATATCTGACTGTTTACTACAGGACACCAGGCCCTACAGCTTGTAACGAAGGCATGAGGACCAGGCAGAAACCAGCACTGTCTTCTCTTCTTGCTGTATACCCTGGAAAGAAACAAGATGCTACTCAGTGTGACACAAGCCAGGACAATCTGCCCACAGTTCAGCCCAGATGGCAGGAAAAGAAGCCCCTCGTGTCTTCTCAGCCTGCTGGGGCAAGCCCCTCCACTCCCTTCCCACTCTCTGCAGGCCCACCCTCCTCAGGCAGGGACGACCTTCTGGCCAGGGAATCACCACATGTAGACCGTCAGCCAACCTCCCAGAGTTGATGAGGACAGAGAAGAATTGCCTGTGAAAAACCTGTTTCTCCAAGCCAAGGAGAGAACCAAGTAGGAGCAAAGAGCCAACAGCTGCATCATCATTCAGCACAAACAAGGATGCCCAGGACAGACAAGCAGTAAAGGAAGGCGGATGAGAGGGGAGAACAAAAGGACACACCTGTGTGCGCTCACGCACACACAGAACGCGTTCTGGAATGAGCCAGCCAGAAATGAAGCTAAGTGTGGTTCAACAGAATGAGAGGGCAAAAGGAGAGAAATGGGCAACCATTCAAATGACTGAGAGTTCATTTTCTGCACAAAGGTAAGTCTCTACCTACATTTCCTATTGTCTCCCAGCATTCTGCCTGCTTGCCCAGCCATCAGACGTTCGTTCAGGTTTTTTGTTTTTTTTTTTAAGTCTCGCTCTGTCACCCAGTCTGGAGTGCAGTGGTGCAATCTCAGCTCACTGCAACCTCTGCCTCCTGGGTTCAACTGGGTTCAAGTGATTCTCCTGCCTCAGTGTCCAAGTAGGCAGGATTACAGGTGTGTACCACCCTTTTGTATTTTTGGTAGAGACAGGGTTTCACCATATTTGCCAGCTGGTCTTGAACTCCTGACCTCAGGTGATCCACCTGCCTCGGCCTCCCACAGTGCTAGGATGACAGGCGTGAGCCAGCGAACCCGGCCAGACATTCATTCTAATATCATCGCTGATACAGACTCAGGGAGTTCATGCTGTTAAAAATTCGTTAGTGTTGAATTACTTCATTCCAATTAGCAGTTTAACCAGAATAACTAGATGTGGCATGTAAACCTGAGTAACGTGTTGAAAGCTGAACCCCAAATACAAAACTTTCATCAGTACCAGGAAAGGAAAGGCACACACTTAAGACAGAGTTCCTAAAGAACCAAGACAACAAGGCTTAGACCCAGCATGCCTAAATTCCCCAGTTATCTTGAAAGGCCTCTTCATGCATATCAAATCCCCACCCACAGGATTTTACTTCCTATCAATTACATCTACCAAGATGACATTACCATGTTTGGAGATGATTCCAGGGTCAGGAGTCCATCACGCACAGACTAGATAAGGGTGCCCTCACCTGAGCGGTGGTTCACGCCTGTAATCCCAGCACTCTGGGAGGCTGAGGTGGGCGGATCACCTGAGGTCAGGAGTTTGAGAACAGCCTGACCAATATGGTGAAACCCATACGCATGCAGCCCACAGGTCCTGACTAACCTCCCTTCTCAGGGTCCACAACTTCACCACGGAACAAAAGGAATCAGTGTGCTCACAAGAATCAAAGTCTAGGCGTGGTGCAGTGGCTCACGCATGTAATCCCAGCACTTTGGGAGGTCGAAGCGGGCAGATCACGAGGTCAGGAGTTCGACACCAGCCTGGGCAACACAGTGAAACCCCATCTCTATCAAAAATACAAAAATTAGCTGGGTATGGTGGCATGCACCTGGAGTCCCACTTAGGAGGCTGAATCGGGAGAATCACTTAAACACCGGAGGCAGAGGCTGCAGTGAGCCGAGACAATGCCCTTACACTCCAACCTGGGTGACAGAGTGAGACTCCTTTTCAAACAAAAAAAGAATCAGGCCGGGTACGGTGGCTCATACCTATAATGCCAGCACTTTGGGAGGCCAGGGTGGGTGGATCACAAGGTCAAGAGATCAAGACCATCCTGGTCAACATGGTGAAACCCCGTCTCTACTAAAAATACAAAAAATTAGCTGGGCATGGTGGCGCGCGCCTGTAATCCCAGCTACTCAGGAGGCTGAGGCAGGAGAACTGCCTGAACCCAGGAGGCAGAGGTTGTGGTGAGCTGAGATCGCGCCATTGCACTCCAGCCTGGGTAACAAGAGCGAAACTCTGCCTCAAAAAAAAAAAAAAAAAATCAAAGTCTAGGCCCATGGCCACATGGGATGGCCAGTACTTTGGGAGGCCAAGGCGGGAGGATCACTTGAGCCCAGTGGTTCAAGACCCATCTGGTTAACACAGTGAGACCTCATCTCAAAAATAACCAAATAGGCCAGGCGCAGTGGCTCACACCTGCAATCTCAGCACTTTGGGAGGCCAAAGTGGGCAGATCACCCGAGGTCAAGAGTTTGAGACCAGCCTGGCAAACATGGTGAAACCTCATCTCTACTAAAAATACAAAAAAAATTAGCTGGGCATGGCGGTGTACTCCTATAGTCCCAGCTACTTGGGGAGGTTGAGGCAGGGGAACTGCTTGAACACCAGAAGCAGAGGTTGCAGTGAACTGAGATTACGCCACTGTACTTCAGCCTGGGTGACAAAGGGAGATTCCATCTCAAAAAAATAAAAATAAAATAACAAAATAAATAAGTCTAGGTCCTTGTTCTCACTGTTGCCTCCTCAGAGCTTCTCCACCTGAGACACTGGCCCCACAGGTAAGTTTCTGACTGTGGCTTAGCTCAACCATCCATGAGCTGAAACCTGAGAGGCAAAACCCAGAAGGAATAAGCTGAGCAGCTAGCAGCAGCTCCTAGACTAGAAAGCACTCGGGACTCACCAACCTGATCCCCCAAAAGCTCTAACTCGAACTTGTTTTCTTTAGACACAACTTACCTTCATGAGCTCAAAAAACTCTGCCGGGGAAGAAAGCACCCTAACATGAGAACTGGAGACTCCAAATTCTGGAACCAGGTTTCTGATCCACTGGAACCGGTGCACACCTTCTGGACACAGGCAGCACGGTGGGGAAGTGACCTGGGGAACAGCTGGGGACAGCAAGGGAGCCAGTAACAGCCATGGTGACCTAGTTAAAGAAATATGCAACAGGGTTATATCTCAAATACTTCTGCAGAAGCCCCCCTCGGTTACTGTGGGGTGAAGAGGGGCTGGGAGATGAGTGCGTTTTTGTTTTATGAATGTCAGATTTTCTAGAACATTTTATAATGTGGGCCCAACTCAAGCACTGCTAAAGGATTTTTCCTTCAGCACCTGTTCCTCTTATTCCTTAAAGAGCCTACTAATTAAGCAACTTAAGAAGTGTCAATACCTACAGATAAACCCACACTGTGATTCCAAACTCAAGAACTAATTTAGAACTTCCACAAGTAAACTCACAAAAGCTCCTACATGGTTTGCCACCACATGGCAACCTTCTAATGACTCTACCTCAAAAAAATTTGCCTACAGGCCGGGCACAGTAGCTCACGCCTATAATCCCAGCACTTTGGGAAGACAAGGTGGGCAAATCGCCTGAGGTCCGGCGTTCCAGACCAGCTTGGCCAACAAGGAAAACCCTGTCTCTACTAAAAATACAAAATTAGCTGGGCATGATGGCACATGCCTGTAATCTCAGCTACTCAGGAGACTGAGGCAGGAGAATCACTTGAACCAGGGAGGCGGAGGTTGTGGTGAATGAGCTGAGATCATGCCATTGCACTCCAGCCTGGGCAACAAGAGCAAAACTCCATTTCAAGGGAAAAAAAAAAAATCTGCCTACAGCCCACCACTAAAAGAACCTGGTACAAGAGTAAGCCTCGCAGGAGTCTGATGATTACAGCCCAGACGCGCCGCTTTATGAATCAGGAGATAAACAAGTTTTCTATTCAAGGAAGCACCCAGAAAAAGAAACCTTTCTCTTTAAAAATCCAATTTCCAGCCAGGCGCAGTGGCTCACACCTATAATCCCAGCACTTTGGGGGCCGAGGTAGGTAGATCACCTGAAGTCACGAGTGCAAGACCAGCCTGGCCAACATGGTAAAACTGTCTTTACTAAAAATACAAAAACTAGCTGGGTGTGTGAGGCAGACGCCTGTAATCCCAGCTACTTGGGAGGCTGTGGCAGGAGAATCGCTTAAACCTGGGAGGCAGATGTTGCAGTGAGCAGAGATCAAGCCACTACACTCCAGTCTGGGTGACAAAGCAAGACTTGGTCTCAGAAAAAAAAAAAATTTTTAATTAGCTGGACGTGGTGGCACACCCCTTTAGTCCCAGCTACTCAGCAGGCTAAGGCGGGAAGATTGCCTGAGCCCAAGGCTGTTCTTCCAGCTATGATCATGCCTTTGCATTCCACCCTGGGTGACACAGCAAGACCCTGTCTCAATCAATCAAAATCAGACTTGGAAAGAAAAGCTGGAGCAGGAAGAGGCTGGAGAAAAGGAGCTCCTCTCAAGAGTGATGAGCCCTGGCTGGGCATGGAGGCCCACGCCTGTAACCCCAGCACTTTGGGAGGCTGAGGCAGGTAGATTACCTGCAGTCAGGAGTTCAAAGATCAGCCTGGCCAACATAGTGAAACCCCATCTCTACTAAAAATAAAAATACAAAAAAATTAGTCGCGTATGTTGGCAGGCGCCTGTTATCCCAGCTACTCAGGAGGCTGAGGCAGGAGAATTGCTTGAACCTGTGAGGCAGAGGTTACAGTGAGCTGAGAGTGCCATTGCACTCCAGCCTGGACGACAAGAATGAAACTCTGTCTCAAGAAAAAAAAAAAAAAGTGATGATGAGCCATGCCCCTTCAACATCAGACACATCCTCTTTGGTGGGGTCACACACCATCTCTGGCCAGTGTTGGCCTGACCACACAAAGCTGCAGCTCTGGCAGACGCCACACTCCACTGAGGCTAAGGCTGAGGCTGGAGGAGATGCGTTTCTGCCCAGAGCTACCTTTCTGCTGCTCAATGACTAAAAAACCTACAGGGGATAGAGACAGAGGGACTGCATGCCGAGAACCCCACACAAACTTGACCTACTATGAATCCTGGTCCTGCAAACAGCAGCAGGAAAATCCGCTTCAGTATGTGACCTCAAGAGGGACTCGGGGGAGAGGACGTTCAAACATCCCAAGGTCTGAATGGCCACAAATTCCAGGAAGATGATTTCACTTGCTTGCTTCATGATAAAGCCCTGAATCTTCCCTGGGTTCGTAAATGTCCCTTCACAGACACCAGATGGCCCACAGCTGCACTTCCCAGAAAGCCCACTGGTCATGCCCAATTCACTGCCAAGAAAACCTCAGTCAACAGCAGAAGGTGCTGGCTCTGTGGATCCCGGAAGTCTGGGACTGGCCGTGGCCACCAAGGGCAGAGGTGGGAAACAGCTGTTTTCCCCCACTGTCTCTAGAGGGGGTGATGACACTCCCGGGCATCAGCTTGCAAACAAAAGGCCTAGATGTGTAAAGCAGGGCTCGCTGCTGCCTGGGTTTCCCACATCCTGGGCCACCCTCCTGCAGAGCTAGAGGGAGGAGAGGGAAGGACCCTTCAGTGCAGCAGAAACCATGAGAAAATGGGAAAGGTACACAGCAACCCACCAACCTGAGGCCCCAAGGGGGCCTGGAGTCTAATATTCACTAATGAAACACGGTTTGTGGTGGGCGAAATGGGCAACAGCAGCATAAGATCAATGTCTCCTCTGCCTCATGGCACCTCTGCCATCTCTCAGACCATCCAAAAACCAAGTGCCATCTGTACTGCTCCAGGTCACACAGCCTTCATAGAAGGTGAGAGCCGGAGCCAGGCACAGTGGCTCATACCTATCTAGCACTTTGGCAGGCCGAGGAGGGCAGATCACTTGAGGTCAGGAGTTCAAAACCAGCCTGAACAATATAGTGAAACCCCGACTCTACTAAAAATACAAAAAAATTAGCCAGGTATGGCAGTGGGTGCCTGTAATCCTAGCCACTCAGAAGGCTGAGGCAGGAGAATCGCTTGAACCCAGGAGGCAGAGGTTGCAGTGAGCCAAGAACACACCACTGCACTCCAGCCTGAGCAACAGAGAAAGTTTCTTCTCCAAAAAAAAAAGCCAGCATGTGAGCGCGTGTGGCATACCATGGACGGCACAAATGGACCTGGCAGTCTCTGCCTCCCACAACCTTGGTGGGCTCACAGACTTGCATACCTGATATCATCTAAGAACTCAAGAAAAGATGCTAAAATTAAATCAATGTCCAAATAGTGCATGTGCTTCAAGGCATCAAAAAGGGGAGCTGGTGATGCCTGGGCTACTGGGAGGTTCTGCAGCATTCTACCTCCAATAGGCCTCAAAAAGCTGGCAGGACTCAAACATGGAGTGCAGAGAGGAGGGTATTCCCAGCAGTGTGAACGAACATACGCAGCAGGGACTGGGCCGGGTGCAATGGCTCACACGTATAATCCTAGCACTCTGGAGTCTAGGATAGGAAAATTGCTTAAGGCCAGGAGCTCTGGACCAGCCTGGGCAACATAGCAAGACCCTGTCTCTACAAAAAATTAAAAAAAAAAAAATTAGCCAGGCATGGAGGCCCGTACCTGTAGTCCCAGCTACTTGGGAGGCTGAGGTGGGACAATCGCTTAATCCTGGACGTCAAGTACAGAAAGAAAGAGAAAGAAAGAAAGAGAGAAAGAAGCGCCAGGCACGGTGGCTCACACCTGTAATCCCAACACTTTGGGAGGCCGAGGCAGGTAGATCACGAGGTCAAGAGATTGAGACCATCCTAGCCAATACAGTGCAATCCCATCTCCACTAAATACAAAAATTAGCTGGCGTGGTGGCACGCGCCTGTAGTCCCAGCTACTCAGGAGGCTGAGGGAGGAGAACTGCTTGAACCCAGGAGGTGGAGGTTGCAGTGAGCCAAGATAGCACCACTGCACTCCAGCCTGGCTCCTGGCAACAGAGCAAGACTCTATCTCAAAAAACAAAAAAGAAAGAAAGAAAGAAGCAGGAACTAGCAAGACCACTCTCAGTAGAAAAACCCAAGAGGTCTTCAATAGTCCAGATCCTGGAGGTCAAGTGCAGAAAGCAAGCAAGCAAGCAGGAACCAACAAGACCACTCTCAGCAGAAAAACTCAAGAGGGTCTCAACAGTCCAGAGAAAACACACACACATGGAGTCTACACAGATGTCAGGGTCCACCTATCTCCTCCATCCTACCTGCAGAAACCCACTTCGGCAGGCACAAGACTGATGAGGCCAGAGGTCCTGGCGCTATCCTAAGCAGGTCTCCTCCTTACCAGGCAGCTCCTTCTGGGAATGTTCCACCAGGGCCTCAGGCCAAGAGCTCTTGAAGGCTTTTTTATGTTGGCTTCCTGTTTAATCTGTGTACTGACAGGTTTATTTTTGTTAGAGAGGAGAAGGAACTGAAAGCCAACTAAGTTTCATGGATACATTATGGAGGAGACTCAAGCTTCAAGTGCCAGTCTGACATGCCCCAAAAAGGAAGCTGCTTAACATAGGGGCCAATTGTTTTACAGAAGTCCCCACAATTACACCATATGCCACGGAGACCACATGTGGATTGGTGTCACTCAACAAAACCGAATGGCCAAGCACAGTGGTACATGCCTATAATCCAAGCACTTTAGGAGGCTGATGCAGGAGGATCACTTGAGGCCAGGAGTTCAAGACCAACTTCGGCAACACAGAGAAACCCCCTTTCTAGAAAAATTAAAAGTTAGCCAGGCATGGTGGCATGCATCTATAGTCCCAGCTACTAGGGAGGTTGAGGTAGGAAGATTGCTTAAACCCAGAAATTCGAGGCCACAGTGAGCCAAGATTGTGCCACTGCACTCTAACCTGGATTACAGAGTAAGACTCCTCCTCAGAAAAAAAAAAAAAAAAAAAAAAAACAGGCGTGGTGGCTCACACCTGTAATCCCAGAACTTTGGGAGGCCAGGGCATTCAGATCACCTGAGGTCAGGAGTTTGAGACTGGCCAGCCTGGCCAACATGGCAAAACCCCATCTCTACTAAAAATACAAAAATTAGTCAGGCATAGTGGTGCACGCCTGTAATCCCAGCAACTCAGTAGAAACTCATCTCTACTAAAAATATAAAAATTAGCTGGGTGTGGTGGCACATGCCAATAGTCCCAGCTACTTGGGAAGCTGGGTCAGGAGAATCGCTTGAACCTGGAGTGAAGGTTGCAGAGATCGCACCACTGCACTCCAGCCTGAGCAACAGAGAGAGTTTCTTCTCCAAAAAAAAAAAAAAAAAAAGGAAAAAATCATCTAACTGAAGCACATTAGCCAGGGTGTAAAGAGCCAACTCCTGCTCTGAACCTACACTGCTAGATGCTCAAGGGCCTATTTTATTCTTTCACATCAGCCAGAACCCCATGGGGGTAGGTTCCCAGCTTTCTACAACATAACTCCTGGGAATTTTCTCAGAAAAGGTTGATCCCCGTGATAGCAGCAGCCCCACCGCACAGCAATCCCAGCCTCCAGGGGCTGACCACCTGCTCAAGCAATTCCCCACCCCAGGGAGGCTTACCAAGAAACCACATGGCCCAGTCTCAAAGCTAAGCCCGAAGAGACATGAGGAGGCAGAGAGGCTGTGGTTATTTTACCAAAAAAGCCTAGTTACATGTCACACTCCCCATTTAGAGAACTAAACCAGTACACACACAATTTCCACATTGAGACCTGGGCTCCCTTGAATCATCTCTTTCTAGACACCATCTAGCTCCCAGTTCTAGTTATAGGAAGGAGGAAGTGGTGGGGGCTGGGGACTCAGATAATAAAGTTCTGCCACCCTTTCCTCTCTAAAGACCACTCCTTTACTCAAGAATATTGGAGAAGTTTAGAGAACAGGACCAGGGCAAGAACCGGTGATACTCCCTACCGCCAGTACCTCAGCACTCAAAATCAGACCAGCTGTACTACATCATCACACCAACCTCAGCAACAACCAAAAAAAATGAACAGACGACGCAAAACAATCCTCAGCCTGCCATTCTAAAGGTGAAATGAGACCAGCATCTTCTCAGAGGACCAGCCAGTGGCCCAGCTCCAGCCATCACCCACAGGATGCCTGACCGTGGAGAAAGGTTCAGTCACCTGAGTTAAAGCTTCCTGCGGCATCTTTGCAGGCAAATTCACTGAACTGAGGAATGGGCAGGGCCTGGGTGCTGAGGACCCCTGACCTGGGGGTCCCATCGCTCTGTCAAGAGAGAGGACCAAAGAAGGCAGCAGGGTACCTTGGGGAGAGGAGGAAAATTTTTTCCCATCATCTCGAGGAAGATCCACATCTTCCTCGAGAAGGAAGCGGCAAGCCAGGACTGGGGCCACCACCAAGGAAGGAGAGTGGAAGCCTGCTTAGCCACCCAGGCAGGACGATGCACCCCACACACACACAAACCCCCCTTAGAGGCCTCAGTGAGACTTGAGCTCACAATAATCGGCCAAACTGAAACAGTGAGAGCAGGAAGCAGCTGAGAAGCTATGGAAGACACCTGTTTACAAAAGAAAACTGGGGAAAACAGAAGTCAACTCTCCCTTTTGTGGGGAGACGGTTTTCCACTTCACCATTTTGCAGCTGTTCGTGCTCTGCTTCATGGAAAACACTGGCACCCCTCGCCCTTCTCCTCTGTGTGTCAGCAGCGTCTAGAGGCCCTACCGAGCTCCTGCGTTCTCAGAGAAGGGATGCCACTGAAGACAGGCAAACACCAGGGAATTACAGCGTGGTCCACACTGCACCTTTAGACGCCCCTCCCCCAGCTTCTCCCCATGTCAGAGAACACATGTTTCCCCTAGAGCTGCAGTACTTAATGTCACCCACTACCAATGAGACACATGTAACAGGCCAACTTCTTGGGGTTTTTTTCAAAACAGGGTATGTGGGACTCTGAACAAAGTACAGTGAAGCTGCAGGGCTATCTTTGCTAAGCAGGGCGGAAGTTGCGCTCTCTGTACCGAACACAGGTCGGTCATTCAGTGTCCCTCAGAGGCGCGGTCTAAAGGTCCAGGGGCCCTTCTTTAACCATAAGGTACAGACTGTGGCCTGGAGCTCATCCAAATCTGTACAAAACGATGAAAAACAGAAAAGTTTTTTAAAAGAAACCGAGCTCTCTGGATTGCGATATTTTCAGAAACTACTTTTTGAGAAAAACTCACCCTACCCCCTCAATCACAATTATTTAAATGTAAAAAAGTGAACGGATGAGAAAAAGCAACAGTCATAACACTTCCTGAGAAAGGCTCCAGAAACTACACGAAGGTACCGTACTTCCTGCAACCCTGGCAGCAGGCGGCCGTTCCTGACTAATGCAAGACCTAACCCCGTGGAAGGGAAATGAGTGTGGATTCCCGTAGGTTACAAAAGACCAACGGCCTGCTGAACTCCCATAACAAGTCCGGCACAAGAGGCCCGGGCTGCCAGCAATTGGCCACATGCTGACTAGATGACTGTCCTCTTGGCGGAGCCAAAAGGAAATCAATTACACTGGGGGGCCAGAAATCCAAAATATATTTATAACCCACAATACAGCTTGGGTAGCCAAATGTTCCAGGCACATCAAAGTGCCTGACGAGAACCGATCACAGATTCTACAACTGCAAAGGGCTTCAGCCAGCCTGATTCCTAGCACCCTCAAAACTGACCCATTTACATTAATCAGATCACACTACTACAAAGGGATTCCCATTCAGACCATTTTAATCCCAGGCCAGTTTCTATCTGCCTACCAGCAGACAACTGATTGAGTCTAACTCATCACCAACTCTAATATGCTCGGGGATACTCAGGTACCATTAACTTAAAGCTACAACTGGGAAAGTCAGTCCGTTGTAAATCTTTAAATTCACTGCAAGATTCAACCTGAATTATTTGCAAAAACCATGCTTTAATTCTAAATATCCCCTTCCCATCCATTATACTACATAAATAAACCAAGATTAGTTTAGTTATACTTAACTCTAAAAAGTAAGGAAGACTGAATCCCAACATCACGAAGTTCAAAGAAAAGTAACTTCTGGAAATCTGGTGGTCCCTCGGAGTAGAAACTACATATAGATTAAACGAGTGACCTGCCACTACAATGGAAGAAAATCTAACCAAAAACAATCTGCTGCTCACCTGTATCCCTCTTAAAATTCAGAGAAGTTAGGAACCCCCTACCCATCAACACACACACTCACAAGCTCCTAGAATTGTGAAAAAGTTTCAAACATAAAGGTAATTCTGCACAGATAGCTAAAACTGAAAATAGTTTAAACAGGAAAAAAAGTAAGCCACAGATAAAATATTTCCTTGTATGGTAGTCAAGTTCAAGATCAGGAACTAATGCCCTCATGAAATAATTCCCGCTTGGTCTCATCTACTCCAAGTAACAAGACCTTTCTGTGTGGCTGGATGACTCAAAAAAAACCCCATCTGAAGCATGCATCTCCCTCTCCTGAGCTCCAGTTCTGCCAGTCAATTGGACACTAAACAGCTCACCTGGAGAAACCTGGGTACTGATTAACATGACCCAAATGTGGCACGCGCCTATAATCCCAGACACTCCTGAGGCTGAGGCAGAGAACTGCTTGAACCTGGGAGGCAAAGGTTGTAGTGCGCCGAGATCCGTTATCCTCAAAACCTGAGCCTCTTTTTCACTCCCTGTTTTCGTGAAACGTATCAGTATCCATGTGCTCCATCAGGACCCAGCCTGATTCTAACCCAGCCCTCTTTTCTGCTCCCACTGCCCCTGACTTCATATAAAAGCCCCCACCATCTCAGGCTGAACCAGAATCAAAAGAAATTATACATGGAATCTCAGAACTTGTCTTCCTGGGTCTGTGACCCAGGCTTGCTCCTAGCTCCTCTTCTTCCCTCCCTCCAACCCCTACTTGGTACCCCCAGTCAGCTCCTGGAAATGGTTTCAGTATTGGCGGGACCTCAGAACTGCCTTTTGCTGCAGTCCATGTCACACACTGTCATTCCTTGAACATCCACTCCCCCTCTTCTTCACCCAACCTGCCTACTCCTACCCTTCCTTCAAAACAGCTCTGAGCCACTGCACCAGGAAGCTTTCCATGACCTCTCCAAGGCACTGCCATGACCTTCTACCTACTTCTTATAATTGTTTATGGGGCTGAGCATCTTGGAGGCGGGGCTGTGTCTTCATCTTTGCTTCCTGAGTACCTAGCACAGCACAGCAGTGCTCAATACACACAAGATGAATAAATTAATGGACCCAGTGGTCCCTAATGATAATGAGTCAGATGCTAGCTTAAGAGGAAATGACAGTACTTCTAAATCATTAATTAGAAATAATTTTAAGTAGAGTTCTGTCTCTGTGGCTGTCTCTATGCCTGAAAGGAAACCACGGCAGTAAAAGGAACGTTCTCCTCACGAGGGTTCACTGGCCCTCCAACAGCTGACTCAGATTGACAAGCTAAACCATAAAATAATTTAAGCTCCTGACTGCACACAACTATTATCAGTGAATCGATGATCAGCGAGTTACAAGAAACCACATCATTTGGGGAATGAGAAATTGGGAGATGCAACTGAATAAAGGAGAAGAAATGAAAGTCAGCAGCCAATAAGGGGTGAGCAGCCACAACACACATGAATAACTCGAACACCAAAGCCACAACGATTCAGAAAAAACTGCACCGAATAAGGCAAAGAAAGGCTCAGAAACCTACACTACCACTCAATGCTGGTTTTATTCCTTGGTCCCACCATAGCCATTATTTCCAAGGATTATAAAACAAGAACTTCTGTCTTAATGCCCAAGAAACTGAGTTGCTGGTTGAACTGCTGTCCCAGAGAAACAATCTTCTCTCTCAGCTTAATGAAGAAAGACGAAAGCACACAAACTGCATCCACTCATACTACTCAGGAAAAAGACTTTAGAAAGTCAATTTAGACTATCTCCACTGCCAAACTGCCCGCCAACACCAAAAAACAAATAAGCACACTCATGAGAGATTTTTAAAAAAGAATTTGTGTCAACTGTCCCAACATCCTTTAGTAATCAATTCCAATGTTGAACAATGATCAATACTGAAGTGTTTTTCATACAGTTTAAACATATAGGGGGAAATGACAAAGTCATCTAAACATCTTGTCTTTGAGGACAGAACATTTTTTCAAAACTGTAAACCAAATCTCAGTGGTTTGATGCCAGGACACAGAAGTCATCTGACTTCACCGCCCACTAAGATGAGCTGGTCTTTTGCTAAACAATGAAAACATGAAAACGCAGAAAATGGAGAGGCTATTTCTTTTACAGCCCCAGTCCCACTGGTTTAACACTGTGAAACTTAGAGCCATTCTGAGCAGTAGGTTTCCAAGAGTTCCATCCTGCCCTGATTCTATCACCTAAAGATTCCCCTAAATCAAACTTGAGTTTTCGATGAAAATCTTCCGCCATAGATCACTATGAAGCAAGCTCTTTTCTGTACCTAGAATCAGCACACGACTGGACTCCAGATCTCTGTACTAGATCTCTCACCCCAGGAGGCCAACCTCACCCAAGGAGTACAGATACAGTTAGAAAATCTAACACAATGCAACCTCAACTAACGGAAGCAGTTCTAAGATTTTTTTTTTTTTAAGATCAAGCTTAAGGCTCAAGTAAGAAAACTATTTGCACACAAAAGAATTGTTCCCCCCCCCCTTTTTTTTTAATATTATCGAGCCTCAGGCCAGCATGTTCTCGGCAAATGTTTATTTTAAAAGACCACTGCCTGAACAAATTGCTCCAAAGCCTACTTCATCACTTACATAATTACTTCAGTATTTTTCCAGAACACAAGCCCTTTGAAATGTGTAAAAAATGTTTCGAGTGGTTCCTCTTCCCATGCCTGAATGTTACTAAGGATTGCTTCACAGCTCTCTCCGGCAGGATGTGAGAAACGCTGCATACACAAAATCCCAGCAAGGCTGATTCACTCACGCCGTCACCTCACAGCCAGGATTACTTAAGGCAAAGACCCCTCTTAACTCTGACACTCACATCCTGGGACCGAAACCACGACATAAACATTGCCTTTGGAGCTTGACTGAAGCTCCCTGCATGTACACACAGTGCCCCTTTTAATGTGTAAGTGCACAGTGGCCGGGGCTCGCCACCAAGCACAAGGTAGAGGGGGAGCAAGGACTCCCAGGACTGCGCAGGAGGCCCGCCGGCTGGACCCGACCGACAGTGGCGCACGGGTCGTTCACCCTCCCTCAAGCAGGCCAGTGAAGAAGCACATAAGTCAGGCGCTGAGCCCCGGGAGGCAGAAACTGGCTCGGGGACCCGGGAAGGACTCGCTGCGGATGCCCAGGACGCCGGGCCCGGGAAGTTTGAGCGCCGGGGGGCCTGGCCGCAGCCTCTAGGGCTGCGCTGTTAGCCCCGGCCGCCTCTCTCACCTCCTGCGCCGGCGGTCCCGGTTCCTGCCGAGGCGGTCGGACAGGCGTCCCAGGAGCGCGGCCAGCCCGGGGCGGCCAGGCAGGAGGCCCAGCAGTCGCCTCCAAAACACGGGTCTTGCAGCCGCTGTCGCCGCCACCGCCATGGAGACTAGCCGCTTCCGCTTCCGCTCCTGACGCGCGTTAACTTTATTGACAAAGGCGAGAGTGGACACGGCGCAGGGGCACAGGCGCGCAGGCGCGGAAGCCCCGGCCCGGGGAGGGCGGCCCTACACCGCCCCCAAGCCTCAGTTTCTCCTCTGGGGGCACAGGCGAGGGACAGTGGTCACGCCGCACGAGGGGGGTAGGAAGTCTGCCCGTTAAACACGCGAGAACGCCAGGCGGCCTGCATTCCTGCAGTCACTCGTCACAGGCCGCGGAGGAAAGGGTGCAGCCTAGAGGCTCAACTCACCTTGGCTCCAACTCACCGTCAGAAAAGCTTTTGTTTGCTTGCTTGCTTGCTTTTTTCTGAGGCAGAGCCCTGCTCTGTCGCCTAGGCTGGAGTGTAGCGGCGTGATCTAGGCTCATTGCAACCTCTGCCTCCCAGGTTCAAGCAATTCTCCTATCTCAGCCTCCTGAGTAGCTGGGATTACAGGCATGCACCACCACGCCCAGCTAATATTTTTATTTTTAGTAGAGACGGGGTTTCACCACGTTGGCCAGGCTGGTCTGGAACTCTTGACCTCGTGATCCACACCCCCCGGCCATGCCTCAGCCTCCCAAACTGCTGGGATTACAGGTGTGAGCCACCGCACCTCGCCTGTTTGTTTTGAGACAGACTCAGTCTGTCTCCCAGGCTGGAGTGCAGTGGTATGATCTTGGCTCATTGCAGCCTCGACCTCCCAAGCTCAGGTGATCTTCCCAAAGTGCTGGGACTACAGGCCTGTGCCACCATGCCCGTTAATTTTTAAATTTTTTTGTAGAGTTGGGGGTGTTAGTATGTTGTCCAGGCTGGTCTTGAACTCCTGGGCTCAAGCGATCCTCTCCCCTCAGCCTCCCAAAGTGTTGGGATTACAGGCATGAGCCATCAAGCCTGGCCACCGGCTGTCAAAACTGACTCCTGAGTTGGGCACAGTAGCTCTCGCCTGTAATCCCTGAACTTTGGGAGGTCGAGGTGGGGGATCACCTGAGGTCAGGATTTCAAGACCAGCCTGGCCAACATGATGAAACCCCATCTCTACCAAAAATACAAAAAATTAGCTGGGCGTGGTGGTGGGTGCCTGTAATCCCAGCTACTCAGGAGGCTGAGGCAGGAGAATCACTTGAACCCACCAGGTAGAGGATGCAGTACTCCAGGATTGTGCCATTGCACTCCAGCCTGATGACAGAGCAAAACTCCATCAAAAAATAATCATAATGGGCCGGGCGCAGTGGCTCACACCTGTAATCCCAGCACTTTGGAAGGCCGAGATGGGTGGATCATGAGGTCAGGTGTTCAAGACCAGCCTGGCCAAGATGGCGAAACCCCATCTCTATTAAAAACAAAAACAAACAAACAAAAAAAACATAACAATTGACTCCTCACTGGTAAGTGGGGAAATTACAGCTTGAGGCTGTAATTGATAGGGTGTTCTTTAGGTATGTGCAACACCCCTAAGGTATTAAACTTGAACAAAGTCTGTTCTTGTACAAAGTCTTGTAACCCAGTTAACACTGACTCACTGAGGTGCACAGAACCACGGAAAATCCCCACCAGAGGGGGGCACCATTTTTCACCCTGTTAGCCCTGGAAGCTGGAGCTCCATGGCACAGAACAGCCTCAGCAAGTCTTCGTGAGATGAACAGAGTCTTCCACCCTCCTGATGTGCCCACATGCAAACATATCACTGGCCCCTGGCAACACACAGTTCTATGCCCAAAAAGCTGAAGGAGCACATCCTCATATACCAAGAACACTTTCGTGTGTGTGTGAGATGAAGTCTTGCTCTGCTGCCCAGGCTGGAGTACAGTGGTGCAATCTCAGCTCACTGCAACCTCCACCTCCCAGGTTCAAGCAATGCTCCTGCCTCAGTCTCCTGAGTAGCTGGGATTACAGGCATGCACCACCACGCCTGGCTAATTTTTGTATTTTTAGTAGAGATGGGGTTTCACCATGTGAGTCAGGATGGTATCCATCTCTTGACCTTGTGATCCACTCACCTTGGCCTCCCAAAGTGCTGGGATTACGGGTGTCAGCCACCATACCCAGCCAACAGTTTTTATTTTTCGAAATGGAGTTTCACTCCTGTTGCCCAGGCTGGAGTGCAGTGGCACGATCTTGGCTCACTGCAACCTCCATCTCCCAGGATCAAGAGATTCTCCTGCCTTAGCCTCCAGAATAGCTGGGATTACAGGCGCACGCACCATACCCAGCTAACTTTTGTATTTTTAGTAGAGACAGGGTTTCACCATGTTGGCCAGGCTGGTCTCAAACTCCTGACCTCAAGTAATCTGCCCACCTTGGCCTTCCAAAGTGCTTGAATTATAGATGTGAGCTACCGAGCCCGACCAAAGAACACTTTTTGCAGCTAATTTTAAAATGGAAAGCCTGTGGCATTCTGAAAGGCGGCAGAGGTGTGCTCTGATCTGTTATATGCAGCTCCCTGGCTGGCCCACGTGGGACCTGGAAACTGGAAAGGCTTTAGGACATAATCATAGTCTACTGTGATGTGAGGTTAAAATGATATGGACACACTGAAACACTCCAAAGTCCACATCCACAGATTATCAGGGAAATCAATTACACATTCCCATAAGAATGTTCATCTCAACCTTGTTCACGATATTCAAAGTGTGGAAGCAAATCTTAGGGGTTAGGGGTTGGTTAAATAATGATACAGCAGTATGTTGGAAGACCATCTATCACTAAAAATAACATGTTCTGGAAGAATAGTTAATAACATTAAATGTAAAAGCCAAATTACCAAGGAGTAGAGACCATCGCTTTTTATTAAAGGTGTGAGAGAGAAAGAGAAAGAGGAAGCACTTTGGGAGGCCAAGGCAGATGGATCATGCAAGGTTGGGGGTTTGAGACCATCCTGACCAACATGAAGAAACCCCGTCTCTACTGAAAATACAAAAAGTTAGCCAGGTGTGGTGGTGCATGCCTGTAATCCCAGCTACTCGGGAGGCTGAGGCAGGAGACTTGCTTGAACCTGGGAAGTGGAGGTTGTGGTGAGCCATTGCACTCCAGCCTGGGTGACAAGAGGGAAACTCTGTGTGAAGAAGGAAAGAAAAAAAGAAAGAAAGAAAGAGAGAGAAAGAGAGAGAGAGAGAGAGAGAGAGAGAAAAGATAGAGAAAAAAGAAAGAGGAAATATGTTTACTTTCAGAAAGACTGAAAGTAAATACACCCAAACGTTAATGTTGGTTATTTGGTGCCATTAAGGAGTTTCCAAACTGTTGACAACAAGTATTTCAGACTGGTTTTAAGTTTTATTTTACGTTTAGATGGCTCTACTAATGCTACATGGAATTTGATTCAACCCTTCCAAGTTAGAAATGGTGAATCATCAAATTTCCTAACTTCCAGTAACTAGAATGAGGCCATCCACTGCCCAGTTCCACTTTTGCACTGTTCCCGGCCCACAGTTGTTGCAGAGTGAACACTTGCTGCGTGGCTACACACCCTGCTCGGTCGTGAGCTCCGCGTGGTAGGCCACGGGAGCCTGGTTATCATCCTGGGAAGAGCCGGGAGCTTTCTGCCCGAGGTACTAAGATAAACAACCATGGTACAGGCTCCCTGGGAGTTCCCAACCTTAAATAAATGCTAGTTAACAGACAGCAGTATTGATAGCATGGTAAGTCAAGCTAATAAGTATTTACACTAAGGATAAACATCAAGGAATGACCCAGTCCCTTCTGAGACCACACACTGAGAGCTGCTGGGCTTCATGGCTAGTTTGAAACAGACAAAGCTATCACCAGAGTGAGGCAACCACGACTTTGCCACAGGACACATACATTGAGACATTGCAAAAATGGTAATTAATGGTTTTCAGAGCTTGTGCAATTTTTAAATGATTACATTTATAGGATGACAGCACATGCATTCTGTCAGGAGGTCTCAAGCAGGCTAGTTACCAAAAAACAAGTAGAGAAGATAAGACCCTCCCAGACAACACAGGTGACCCAGGGAGCCTGCCTGGGAGCATCCAGTGTATCCCAAAGCTGCTTGGCTGGCTCACAATCTGCAGCACTACTACTGCAGACCAGGTTCCTGAATTCCCATGTTCAGTGACTGCAGACGAGAAGACATCTGTTCCCTGAGTCCCCTCGCCCTCCTGCCCTCACCCACCGCCTTCTCGTTAGTTGCCCTCACTCCTTCCCAGACAGGAGGTGCCAGGGTTAGAAAGACAGGGTCGACGGGATTGATGGCAGATCCCAGGCTTCCCAAACGGAAAAGGAAACCCATTCATTAGAAGAGTTGACGTCAAGGAGTGGTGGGCTGCTGCCCCGAGAGTGGTGCTGCTCTCCCAGGCAGGAAACACCAGGAAATCCTGAGCCAATGGCCCTTGCCTCACTGCCTGTGATTCACTCCCTGAACCGAAAATCACAGAAACACAAGAGGAAGCGCCCCCACACCCTACAGTTTGCTTGCTGAGAGAGGGTCTCTCCCAAACACAGTGCTGTTAGCAAATTCCAAAGGGAGGAAGCAGCCCACCTGCTGCCTCCAGAGACAAGAAACTGTACAGGGGAGCTCATCAGCTATTTGTGAGGAGCCTGCTCTTTGTTCGAAGGAATGCAGCCCGCTTGCTGGAGATGGAATGAATCTAACTGCCCAGTAGGTTCCCCTTGCCCACTGCCCAGACAGAACTGATTTATCAAGACAGGGCATTGCAATGGAGAAAGAGTAACTCACGCAGAGCCAGCTGTGCAGGAGACCAGAGTTTTCCTATTACTCAAATCAGTCTCCCCAAGCATTCAGGGAGCAGAGTTTTTAAAGATAATTTGGAGGGTAGGGGGCTTGGGAAGTGGGGAGTGCTTACTGGTCCGGTTGGAGATGGAATCATAGTAGGCTGAAGTGAGGTTTTCTGGCTGTCATCTGTTTCTGGGTGGGATGGTATAACTGGTTGGGCCAGATAACCGGTCTGGGTGGTGTTAGCTGATCCTTGAGTGCAGGGTCTGCAACATATCTCAAGCACTGATCTGCGGTTTTACAATAGTGATGTTATCCCCAGGAGCAATTTGGGGAGGTTCAGACTCTTGGAGCTGGAGGCTGCACGGTCTCTAAACCGGAATTTCTAATCCTGTAGCTAATTTGTTAGTCCTACAAAGACAGACAGGTCCCCAGGCAAGAAGGGGGCTTTGCCGGAAACGGCTGTTAGCAATTTTGTTTCAGAGTCAAACCATGAACTGAATTCCTCCCCAAAGTTAGTTGGGAAAGTTAGTTTTGCCTAAGCCCGGATATGAACAAGGACAGCTTAAAGGTTAGAAGCAAGATGGAGTCAGTTAGGTCTGGTTTCTTTTATTGTCTTAATTTCCTCAGTTACAATTTTGCAAAGACGGTTTCAAAACCCTCCCTCTCCCTCTTTTCTTCCCCTGGGCACATGCCCAACCTCACCAGCCTGGCCTTCTCTCAAGCCCATGTCCCACTCAGCATCTTTTTTTTTTTTTTTTTGAGACGGAGTTTCGCTCTTGTCGCCCAAGCTGGAGTGCAATGGCACAATCTTGGCTTACTGCCACCTCTGCCTCCCGGGTTCAAGTGATTCTCCTGCCTCAGCCTCCCGAGTAGCTGGGATAACAGGTGCCCACCACCACCCACAGCTAATTTTTTTGTAGTTTTAGTGGAGACAAGGTTTCTACTAAAGGATAGTAAAATGTAGGTCAGACTGGTCTTGAACTCCCAACCTGAGGTGATCCACTCACCTTGGCCTCCCAAAGTGCAGGGATTGCAGGCTGAGCCACTGTGCCCAGCCTTCCTCAGCATCTTGACATCTGCTCTTCCCTCTGCTCAGAAGCACCTTCCCCCAGCTCATCTCATCCTGAGCGGTGTCCAAACGTCCCCTCCCCTAGAAATGGCTTCCCAACCTGGATACCATGATTTTAGTTTCTTCTTCTTCCTTACAGGGACCGAATGGTTTGCTGTGGTGTGTTTTGTCTCTCTGTGTCATCAGAATGCGAGCTCATGAATCTCTGCATGCTGTGGGCACGGTGAAGAGGATCTGGCCCCAGAACACATGCTGGAGTGAGGACTGCACACAGACGGAAGGCAGTGAGCTTTGGAGCCTCCCAGCTAGAATAGGGAACCACAGTGGTCTCGCTTTTCCACCAATGGTGGGGACAAGGGTGGCTTGGCCTTCTGGGGAGACTGCTGACCTAATATTTGCTATCGGTTTGCAAGCCTGGAAGCTCAGTCCACCTTTTGGAGCTAGCTTCCCTGAGCCCTGGGTCTCCCCGCAGGCCCCAACCCTTTTTCTGTCTTCATCCCCCCAACACCTCCCCAAGTTCCAATCTCCCTGCTAAGCTGTGACTCTGATCTTTCCCAGTCCCTGATACCGTTCCCACCAAAACTAGGCCCTAACCCCAGCTCTCTCTGGCATAGGACACACTTCTCTTCCCTCCAAGCAGAGCTCAGCATATGTTTTTGTTTTGTTTTGTTTTTTTGGAGACAGTCTCACTCTGTCATCCAGGCTGGAGTGCAATGGTGCATCTCGGCTCACTGCAACCTCCGCCTCCTGGGTTCAAGCGATTCTCATGCCTCAGCCTCCTGAGGAGCTGGGATTACAGGTGCCCGCCACCACATCCGGGTAATTTTTTGTATTTTTATTAGAGATAGTGTTTTGTCATGTTGGCCAGGCTGGTCTTGAACTCCTGACCTCAGTTGATTCTTGATTCACTCACCTCAGCCTCACAAAGTGCTGGGATTACAGGCATGAGTCACCATGCCCGGCCTAATTTTGTTTTGTTTTTTTTTTTGAGACAGAGTATCACTCTGTCACTCAGGCTGGAATGCAGCGGCATGATCTCGGCTCACTGCAAACTCCACCTCTTGAGTTTGAGAAATTCTTGTGCTTCAGCCTCCCCAGTAGCTGGGATTGCAGGCGTACACAACCACCTCCTGCTAATTTTTTTTGTATTTTTGTAGAGACAAGGTTTCACCATATTGGCCAGGCTGGTCTCAAACTCCTGACTTCAAACAATCTGCCCGCCTCAGCCTCCCAAAGTGCTGGGATTACAGGCGTAAGCCACTGTGCCGGGTCAGCATATGTTTTCTTAAAGAGCAAATGGTAAATATTTTAGGCAAGGAGTGGTGGCTCCAGCCTATAATCCCCCTTGGGAGGCCAAGGGGGAGGATGGCTTCAGACCAGGAGTTTGAGACCAGCCTGGACAACATAGTGAAAACCCATTTCTGCAAAACACAGATTTTTAAAATTAGCCAAGCCTGGTGGCTCATGCCTGTGGTCTCAGTTACTTGGGAGGCTGAGGTGGGAGGGTCACTTGGGCCTAGGACATTGAAGCTGCAGTGAGCCATGATCACACCACTACACTCCAGCCTTGGTGAGAGACTGACACCCTGTCTCAAAAAAGTCAAACAAACAAACAAAAAAAACCCACACCAATAAATAAATAAGTATTTTCTACTGTGTAGGCCAGACGGTTTTGGTGGCAGCTACTCAGCTCTGGTGTGAAAGCAGCCACAGACAATATGAACGAGCCTGGCTTGCTCCAATAAAACCTTATTTACAAAAATCATCCTCCAGCCTGTGCCCCATACTTGGCCAACTCCTGGGTTAGTAAACAGCTTTCTGCTGTGCACAGTGGCACGTGCCTGAGGTCTCAGCTACTTGGGAGGCTGAGGCAGGAGGATCGCCTGAGCCCAGGAATTCCGGCCATCAGGTGTTCACACTAAGTTCAGCATCAATATGGTGACCCCCACCGGCTTGCCCAAGGTGAACAGGCCCAGGTGGGAAACCAGACAGGTAAACATTCCTGTGCCGATCAGTAACGGGATCGTGCCTGCAAGTAGCCACTTGCACTCCAGCCTGAGTGACAGAGTGAAACCCTGGATTTTTTTCTGTTTGAGATGGAGTCTTGCTCTGCCACCCAGGCTGGAGTGCAGTGTCACGATCTTGGCTCACTGCAGCCTCCGCCTCCCGGGTTCAAGCAATTCTGCCTCAGCCTCCTGAGTAGCTGGAAGTACAGGTGCACACTGCCACACCGGGCTAATTTTTTGTATTTTTAGTAAAGATGGGGTTTCACCATGTTGGCCAGGCTAGTCTCGAACTCCTGAGCTCGTGATCCACCTGCCTCAGCCGGCTTTTTTTTTTTTTTTTTTTTTTCAGAGAGGGTCTCACTCAGTCGTCCAAACTGGAATGCAGTAGCATGATCTCAGCTCACTACGGCCTCCACCTCCTGGGCTCAAGCCATCCTCCCACCTCAGCCTGCCAAGTAGCTAGTACTACAGGCGTGCACCATCACGCCAGGCAAATTTTTGTATTTTTGGTAGAGACAGGGTTTTGCCATGTTGCCCAGGCTGGCCTTGAACTCCTGAGCTCAAGCGACCCACCCATCTCGGCCTCCCAAAGTGCTGGGATTAGAGGCATGAGCCACTCACCCAGCCTGAGACCCTGTTCTTAAAGAAACAACAAAAAACAGCTTTCCCCACGGCTGTAGCCACGTACCTGGCATGCGCCCTGCTAGACCTGTATGGCCCTAAAACTGGAAGAGATGAGGATTTCTGGGACTTGGGGCCTGAGCCTGTTGGAGCTGAGGGAAAGTGGAGAAGAGCCGAAAGTTGTAAAGAATGAATTTGCCAAACGCAGAAGCTCAAATCAGCAACCTCCCTGTGCAGGGTGGGAGCTGGTCAAAGCTCCTCCATTCATCATTTCAACTTTTCAGTGTCGAAAATCTTGTCATCTGCAAAACAGAACACACATTGCTCAATGGCTCTCTCACCACAAAGAAGCCCAGGACGTTCTGGCATTTGATCAACAAAAAGCCAGAGCCCAGATTTCTGGAAATACCTTTTGGGCAGAGCATCCTGGTTTGTTTCTCTGTCACCAGTGAAAGATAAAAGCCGCTCTCGGTTTCAGGGGAATCTCAGGCTCTTGTGGCATGGCGGGTCGCCAGCGCTCCCACCCCAGCAAGGAGCTGCAGGCCTCGAGATCCAGCCGCCCACAGCATGGGGAACCCAGTGATGTCCCGGGAATACCAGGGTCCCCTGCCCCGCAGCTTCTCCCTGCCCAGCATCTACAGTGAAGTAGACGAAGAGGCCAATGAGGTCCAAGAGGGAAGAGTCAGAGGGACAGGAAGATCTGGACTCTTCCTTCTGGCCATGCTTGATTTATTTCCAGCCTCCTGGAATTTAGGAAAGAGACTCAAACTAAATCCCCAAAGTCCGTAGCCTTCCATGCCCTTTAGCTTGGGAGAGGCAGAGGCCAGGCTGAGTTGCTGCCTCAATGCCTGCAGATCCTGGCAGGGAAAGGAAGGAAGGGGAGGGCAGTCACCCTGGAGGGTGGGCCTGTGCTAACCTGGGAAGCCCATGCCCCACCCGAAGGGCCAATGCGGATGTGTTAGAACGTGGCCCACTGCCACCAGAGTGTCCCATTTTTCCAAGGAAGGCTCCAGATTCAAATGTAGATACAAACTTTCCAGATTTTCTTTTTTTTTTTTTTTAGATGGAGTTTAGCTCCTGTTGCCCAGGCTGGAGTGCAATGGTGTGATCTCGGCTCACCGAAACCTCCACCTCCCAGGTTCAAGTGACTCTCCTGCCTCAGCCTCCCGAGTAGCTGGGATTACAGCTAATTTTGTATTTTTAGTAGAGATGGGGTTTCTCCATGTTGGTCAGGCTGGTCTTGAACTCCCAACCTCAGGTGATCTGCCTGTCTCAGCCTCCCAAAGGGATTACAGGTATGAGCCAGCACGCCTGGCCTCAGATTTTTCATGTTCAAAATGTTTTTCCTTGTGTATAGGCAGCCACTGCGTTCAGCAGCACACACCACTCCGCATCTCTCTCTTGTTTGTTTCTTGGCTGCTTCTTGCAGAGCAGGGCCAGTTCGTAGGCACTGTGCCCAGAGTAGCCTGCATCTTCTGGTCTGTAAAAAGGAGAAGAAAAAAAAAAAGAAAAATGCCCCAGGTGAGACAGGAAGTCAGGGCATATTGCACCTTTTGAATGCTGACCTGTGGGGCTGTCTTACATATTTACAAACTATGTTTTCCATTTGCAAAGTTCCACAAATGCCTGACCCATCTCCCACAGGTAGAATGAAGTGGGTTCTTTTCCTTTTTTTTTTTTTGAGAGTCTCACTCTGTTGCCCAGGCTGGAATGCAGCCTCCACCACCCCGGTTCAAGAGATTCTTCCGCCTTAGCCTTGCGAGTAGCGCCCCACCACTCCTGGCTAACTTTTGGCTAACTTTTGTATTTTTACAAATACAAAAGGTCTTAAACTCCTGACCTCAAGTGATCCACCTGCCTTGGCCTTTCAAAGTGCTGGGATTTCAGGCATGAGCTGCCCATCCCAGCAAAGTGGGCTCTTCTTAGCTCAGCTCACAGCCACCTCAGCTGGAACTGGAAGCAGCAGGGGGCTAAGGCCTTTGGGGTTGAGAGGGAGAGTGAAGTGGAAGTGAATAGGCAAAGGCAGTAGGCAGCAGAGGCCCAGGCACTTGGCACCTAGTCTAAGGCCATCCTCCCCCTTGGCATCCCAGTGTTGCGATTACAGACAGGAGCCACTGCTCCTTGCCTAAAATATTTACTATTTGCCCTTTAAGGAAATATATGCTGGCTGGGCGCAGTGGCTCATGCCTATAATCCCAGCACTTTGGGAGGCCGAGGGGGACAGATTGCTTGAAGTCAGGAGTTTGAGACCAGCCTGGCCAATACAGTGAAACCTGATCTCTACAAAAATACAAATTAAAATTAGCCAGCCATGGTGGTGCATTACTGTAATCCCAGCTACTCGTGAGGCTGAGGCAGGAGCATCTCTTGAACTCAGGCACCAGGAGCCTGCCCGTCCCCCCAGCAGGCTCTCTGTGCCTCTGCCAGCTCCCGGTCCTCCCCTCACTGTGCATCCCACTGAGTGGCCTGGAGGGAGAATGGAGGAGCCTGTGGGTGGTGGGGGGAACCCCAGGAGTGCAGTCAACCGACCTGGGCACCAGCCTGAGCTCCACCATGATCCAGCTGGGAGACCCCACACAGGGCAGGGACCTCTCTGGACGTCAGCTTCCCATCAGCCTACACGTGTTACTCCTTCAGGGACTCCCCCTTGGTTGTCCGGCCAATAGATTAGGTCTCCCCGTAATAGGCTCACATAGCTCCTGGGACTTCTTCATAGCATGCAGCACAGTTAAAATTAATCAATCCCAATATAATTCTGGAAGAGTCTTGTCCTTCTGGAAAAACATCTAAGCTCCATGAGATCCCAGACTGATAAATTTCTGGCACCTAACTCAATCCCTGACACACAGCAGGTCCTCAATAAACATCTGCTCAAGGAATGAATGGTGGTGTAAAATGAGTGTTGTGACCAAGCTCACAGAAAGAAAAAAAGAAAGAAACGCTGAACACCACCAACCTGAGGCCCAGTGGGTACAGTGTGGGCAAGTGGGAGGGAGGGAGAAACACGTGGGGGCAGCTGCCCCAATTTCCCCTTAGACACCTTAGAGTCTCACCTCCTTGTCCTTGGTGGAGGCTCCAATCTCACTCCTTCCAGCCCACTTCTCTGCCTTTGAGGCTGATTCAGGATATTGGGAACCAGAGAGAGGGTATTATCATTTTCTGTTTTATTCTTTGAGATGGCGTTTCGCTCTTGTTGCCCAGGCTGGAGTGCAACGACTCCATCTCAGCTCACTGCAACCTCCACCTTCTGGTTTCAAGTGATTCTCCCACCTCAGCCTCCTGAGTAGCTGGGATTACAGTCATGTGCCACCATGCCCAGCTAATTTTGTATTTTTAGAGAGATGGGTTTTCACCATGTTGTCCAGGCTGGTCTTGAACTCCTGACCTCAGGTAATCCACCAGCCTTGGTCTCCCAAAGTGCTGGGATTACAGGTGAGAGCCACCGTGCCCGGCCTATCATTTTCTATTTGAACATGCCCAAGAATCGGTGCACAGCAAAGTGCATACCATGTGTGCTTCACAGTGAGGAGGAGGCAGGGGCCTCCCAGAGGATGAGGGGTCAGAAGGAAGCCTACATCAGGGCCACAGGAGGTTGACCAGAGGCTGCAGGCACACCATGGTCATGAGGGGCACCTGCTCCAAGAATCCCCCCAGGCCGTGCCCACCTGGCTCCAGCAGCCAACCCAACTGAGGATTTGCAGAGCCAGTGGGACCGCTGCATTCACCTGGTCCCCCAGCAGCTCCTGCCTCTCCAAGGGCGCCTGAGCCCAGGCCATTCCAAGAGGCATGTCTCCAGGAGTCAGCCTGGCCTCCTCACCCCTCCCAGGCTCTCCCCCTCCTGGGCACTGCCTCGTCTGCACTGCCGCCCGGATGGTTCACCACAGCCTCACTTCCCAGAACTGCCCCACTGCCCCGATGTCTGTTCCCGCAGCTGCTTCAGGGCAAATAGAAACTCTTCTCACCCCAGCCTTGGACAGAGCAGGGTTTGTTGGTTTGGGGTCAGAGGAGATACTGGCTAGGAGCTAACTCTCCTCACTCCCCACCCTCCGCTCCAAACTTGGAGCAGATGTGGATTCCTCTTTGACAAAGTGGGCAGAAAGTTTCCTCCCCTTTCCACTGCACCCTGACATTTCATCCCCTCTGCACCCTCCTAGAGTCACCCCCACTCACCCACTCACACCCTCTCAACACTCCCCAAGGCCCCCTCTGTGGGTGGAGGAATGGGCCCCCTGGGGCAGGGGTCCTGGCACTCAGGCCCAGCCCAAGCCCCAGAGGGAAGGAGGAATCCGAGAAGGCAGGAGGTGGGTAGGCGGGTGGGTCCCTCAGTGTTTTCTTTCCCCTCCCCTCCTCGAAGTTTTTCTGGGAAATGCCAGAGGCCGGCTGGGCCTGGAATGTCAGGCTTGAAAGAACTCCTCCACTGCCTCTTAGACAGCGGAGCCACAAACCTTTTCACTAGCTCTGTGGCCCCTCCTGGCAGGAACAAAGGGCTGCAAACAGGAATGCCATTGTCCCTGCCTCCCTTGGCCTGCCCCTATCTGAAGCAGGAAAGGGAGGGCTCAGGTTCGACCTGGTCTGAGACCTGTGAACTCTTCCCCTGCTCCAGAAAGGCCATCTGGGCCATAGTCCTCCAGGCTACAAGCTTAGTCCCAGTGCATAGGAAGCCAGGGGGCCGGTCGCGGTGGCTCATGCCCGTAGTCCCAGCACTTTGGGAGGCCAAGACAAGTGGATGGTGAAGTCAGGACTTAGAAACCAGCCTAGCCAACATGGTGAAACTCTGTCTCTACTCAAAATACAAAAATTAGCCGGGCGTGGTGGTGCGTGCCTATAATCCTAGCTACTCGGGAGGCTGAGGCAGGAGAATCACTTGAACCTGGGCAGCAGAGGTTGCAGAGAGCTGAGATCACGCCACTGCACTCTAGCCTGGGCAACAGAGCAAGATGCTGTCTCAAAAAAAAAAAAAGAAAAAAGAAAAAAAGAAAAGAAGCCAGGATGGCAGAACTGAGCACCTAGATAGCCCAGCCCTAGGTGCCAGGCCTCAGCCCCACGGGGCCACACTGGAGCAGTGGGCAGGGTTTCCAGGAGGTCAGATGAGAGACAGGTCCCCCAGCATCTACTCCAAATTGGCCAAGAGAAAGGGGGGCAGAAAGGAAGAGGCCTTCCTGCCTCCTCCCCTTGCCTCTGGGCACCGACGAGGGACCTATAGCTCTAGAAGGGAGGGAAGCCAATTGAATTCCCCACCGTGCATCCGCAGGTGTGGCAGGCTAGCTCACATGCAGAAGAGATGCAATCAATGGCAGGCCCTGGGCAGTGCAGCCCCGGCTGCCTCCTTGCGCTGTAGAATGCCCCGCAGTCTTAAAGACAGGGAGGCCTTGGGCTTGGCGTTTACAACGCTGTGGTCTGAGGCCAGCGTCCTGATCCATCTGGCTGCACATGCAGCCACCAACAATGGCAACCTCAGCATCCATCCCCACCAAGCCACGCCACGGCTTCCCGTGACCACCCCCCGGGTGCCAGGGTTCCTTCCCATCCGCAAGATTTGGGGAAGGCTCAGCATCTGTCACACACCATGAGTAAGTGGAGCCCTGCAGGCGGCTGAAACCACTGTGTACTTCCCCTCCATCGTGAATGAATATCTTTATTATCTTTATGACCAAGCACCTTTGCCTGGAAATGGGATTCTGACTTCGCAGAAATTCTGCAGAGAGAGAGATTAGGAAAAGGCGAGAGTCTCCTAAATCCCTTAGACGGGAAATCAGGAGGGCGGAGCAGAGGGGCCAGATCTCTCCTCGACCTCCCCCCGGCGGAGGGAAGATAAGCACAAGCCAGCCTGTGTCCTGGCCCCAGCATCTCTCTGCCGGGGTCCCTGCCTGGAAGTGGCTCTGGAAATGTGCCCTGTAGAGGCCCAGGTATCTTCTCCATTTCCAGAAATGTTTTTGTCCTCATTCCCTTTGTCTTCAGACCAACAGGCCTGATCATCCACTCGCACCCTCTATCCCATCTGTATGGCTCCTGAGCCCTGCAGGGAAAACCAAAAAGTACTCTAGAAGAAAGCAGCCTGTGGTCTCTAAAAACAGGGGAAAAAGAAATCAACATCATCCTTGACTTACAGATTCACTGAGCACTTTCATCGTACCGGGTTCCAGACTTACAAAGAAAAAAACCAAATATAGTTCGTTTTCCCAAGATCCTCACTGGAGAAGTAGTCAGAACATTTAATGCAAAAATAGTTACCTGGAAGTTTAGAATGTCTGCTTTTCTTTCTTTCTTTCTTTCTTTCTTTCCTTCCTCCCTTCCTTCCTTCCTTCCTTCCTTCCTTCCTTCCTTCCTTCCTTCCTTCCTTCCTCTTTCCCTCCCTCCTCCCTTCCTTCCTTTCTTTCTTTTTTTGAGACGGAGTTTTGCTCTTGTTACCCAGGCTGGAGTGCAATGGTGCGATCTCGGCTCACCACAACCTCCGCCTCCTGGGTTCAGGCAATTCTCCTGCCTCAGCCTCCTGAGTAGCTGGGATCACAGGCATGTGCCACCATGCCCAGCTAATTTTTTGTATTTTTAGTGGAGATGGGGTTTCACCATGTTGACCAGGATGGTCTCAATCTCTTGACCTCGTGATCCGCCCGCCTCGGCCTCCCAAAGTGCTGGGATTACAGGCTTCAGCCACCACGCCCGGCCTGCCTGCTTGCTTTCTTTCTTTTTCTTCTTTCTTTCTTTCTTTTCTTTCTTCTTTCCTTCTTTCTTTCCTTTTTTCTCTTTCTTTCTTTCTTTCTTTCTTTCTTTCTTTCTTTCTTTCTTTCTTTCTTTCAGACAGGGTCTCACTCTGTCTTCCAGGCTGGAATGCTGTGGCACTATCATAGTTCACCACAGCCTCTACCTGCTGGGCTCAAGCGATCCTCCCACCTCAGCCTCCTGAGTAGCTGGGACAACATGTGTGTACCACCACGTCCGGCTAATTTTAAAATTTTTTTGTAGAGACGGAGTCTCATTATGTTGTCCAAGCTCATCCTCCCACCTTGACTTTCCAAAGTGGATTGCTGGTGCATACCACCACGCCCAGCCCATCTGCCACATTTTAAAGGAAAAGCAGAAATCAGCCAAGGTATGAAAATGGTTTCCTCCCTGTCCCCAGACAGGGAATCAAATGTTTAGAGACCCAGGCACGTAGTACCTTCTGGACAGCTTGGAGCTCCGTGTAGCTGGAGCACAATGCACCAGCCGCTGGGGCAGTGGCCGCCTGTGAAGTTGACACACGGAGCAGCCTGGACACACACTGCACTGAAAAGTCTGGATTCATCCAGAAGGCAATGGGAAACCATGGGAGAGATTAGAATGCCAAAGGGAAGGCCAGGCGTGGTGGCTCATGCCTATAATCCCAACAATTTGGGAGGCCAAGACCAGCAGATCACCTGAGGTCAGGAGTTTGAGACCAGCCTGGCCAATATGGCAAAACCCAGTCTCTACTAAAAATACAAAAAATTAGCCGGGCATGGTGGTGGCCATCTGTAATCCCAGCTACTTGGGAGGCTGAGGCAGGAGAATCACTTGAATCCAGGAGGGAGGTGGAGGTTCAGTGAGCCGAGATGGCACCACTGCACTCCAGCCTGGGTGACAGAGTGGTACTCCATCTCAAAAAAAAAAAAAAAAAGAAAAGAAAAAGAAAAAGAAAAAAAGAATGCAGAAGAGAAGCTTGGTGGCTGGCTGACCTGTTTCAAGACAAGCAGCTCTCTGGAATGTATCTTCCATAGGAGATATATGCTTCCCCCAAACCAGGCAGCTTGCATCCTTAGCTGACCCTAAGAGCCAAAGCGGCAGCAGCTCAGCTCACTCCTCCCTCTCTTCAAAACCTCCCCAGTGCTTTCAAAATTATGACAGTTAACATGCAGTGAGCACTTCCTTATGTGCAAAGCACTACTCTCAGCATTTTGCATCTGTGAGCTCCAGACAACTCCCTAAGGTAGGATCTACTCTCTAACCAGTTTACAAATAAGGAAACCGAGGCACAGCTGGCAAGTCAGATTGCCTAAAGTCACATAGCTACCAGGTGATAGAGCCTGAACAGCAGTTTGGTCTCCTGAGTCAGTAGGCAGGGAGCCCCCCACCAACTACCGCACTCAACATGGGGGGGCCCTTGTCAGTTGCCTCAGCCATCTCCCCCTGCAGGATTCACTCAGTACGTCTGTCTTCCAGCGCTTTGCCCAGTGCCTAGCAAAAGCAGGCTCTCAGCAAGGGTTTGTGGAATGGATGAATGAACTTGACTTGTGTCAGAGCACTGTAATTTACAAAGCACTTTCTCATCCATTACCTCAAGGGCTATTCCTTGAGTCTTCCTTGCCTTCCACTGGCTCTGCCCAGAAGTGAATGGTCATGCAGCCAGGTAACACTGAATGGATGGGAAAAAGAATGAACTGATTACAGAGAGAGTCCATTTCATTACCCTGCAAGCATTATGAGGGCAAAACCAGGTCCTCCTCATCATTGTATATCAATGCCCAGCACATTGCCCGGTGCATGGAGCTCGATGTTTGTGAAAAGTGTTGAATAAGCCAGTTTCCTCCTCTGCTCTCCTCATACGCTGGAGGGAGAGTTGGACGGGATTACTTCTATTTCTATCACATTTTGATGGGGAGAATCTTCTTTATTTTTTTTAAATTTCAAATATCTCATGGGAAAAAGTTCTTTTTCTTTCTTCCTTTCCTTTTTTTGAGACAGTCTCGCTCTGTCGCCAGGCTGAAGTGCAGTAGTGCAATCTTGGCTCACTGCCACCTCCACCTCCCGGTTCAAGTGATTCTCCTGCCTCAGCCTCCTGAGTAGCTGGGACTACAGGCGCAGACCACCATGCCCTACTAATATTTATATTTTCAGTAGAGATGGGGTTTCACCATGTTGGTCACAATGGTCTCAATCTCTTAACTTCATGATCCACCTGCCTCGGCCTCTCAAAACGCTGGGATTACAGGTGTAAGCCACTGAGCCCTGCCTTTTTTTTTTTTTTTAAACAGGGTGTCACTCTGTTGCCCGGACTGGAGTGCATGGCTGACTGCAGTCTCGACCTCCTGGGCTCAAGCCATGCTCTCACCTCAGCCTCCTGAGTAGGTGGGACTACAGGCACAGGCCACCATTCCTGGCTGATTTTTCCTATTTTTTGTAGAGACAGGGGTGCTCACTTTGCTGCCCAGGCTGGTCTTTAACTCCTGTGCTCAAGTGATCCCCCCGCCTTGGACTGCCAAAGGTAAGGAAAAGGTTCTGGCTCCTATTTTACAGATGGCAAAACCGAAGCCCAGAGAAGCTGTGTGTCTTGTCCAAATCTCGTTTAGTCCCCAACACATGCTGGAGAGTGGTGATGGCACAGACTGAGGATACAGTGGCAAAGACAGTACAAACCTATCAATTCCCAGACCCGTGAAGGGCCGGCTCTGGGCTCTGGGCTCTGGAATCCCAAGCTCCCAGTCCCTGGCGGCAGTCTCTTCCTTCCCTTTCAGCAACTCATTATCCTGGTATCTGGGAAGAGCCCAGGGCCCCAGGCCCACAGACCCTGCATCCGGAGGTGAAGATCTAAGTGCCACTGAGGCAGTTCCCGGGTGTCTACCGCACCGCACAGCCCACATGGGGACAAGATGACAAAACGTGCCATTCTTCATAAAGCTGGCCCCAGGTCTCCAAGCCCAAACTATCTACATCAGTGCCAACGTGACCAACAGCAAACCAATCTTTCACCTCAATCACCTCCTCTCCCTCCTTCTGCCCCCTCCCTGCCAGTGATTAAATCCTCCCCACACCCCAAGAGAGGCAGGGGAGCACATCCCAGAGGGTGCGGGCCATTGGGCAGTAGCTTGAACCCCTGAAATCCTCTTTCCTGGTTTCCGGAAATCCTCTCCTGCTAGAATTGTATTCCCAGGTCTGACCCCAGCCGGGGGCGTGAATTCCCTGTTCTCGGCCACGTCTCCTACTCCGCGGCCAGCCACTCCCGCAGACCCCTGAAGAGCCTATTCCAGAGCCTGAGGCGCTCAGCTCCAATCTGCAGTCTCCTAGGAGACCCTAGGGCGCCCTCTGGCGGACGCGGGTTGGGGCCTTCGTTCCCCCTCCAGCTCTCCAGCCGCGCGGGGAGCACCTGGCCCGACCCACGCGGGACCAAGTGGGTTTGCAGACTCCAATGCATGAAAGCGCTTTCATAGGGGAGGGGAAGGGGCTCAACACCCGCGTCAGGGTAGGCAAAGAACCTGGCAGTGCGCCAAGGCCGGGTAGGTGCCACGCAGGGGCGTCCCCAGCAGCCCCGGGTCTCCCCTCCGGAACCTGCCCGCAGGTGACGGTCGCACGCCTCCAACCTCCGGCTCCCGGTCTGCCCCCGGCCCCGCGGCCTGGCTGTGGGGTAGCCCCACTTCCCTTTTGGCTGGGCCGGGCCGCCTGGACCCGCCATAGGGCCTTCGGGGAGGCCCGGGTGGCGGCGAGGGGGTGTCCCCGCGGGGTCCGAGAAAAGGGGAAGGGGAACCGGGAGGTTCTGCAGGTCGGCCTCCTAGAACTGCCCGCGCTCCCGAAGCGGCGCCCCCGCCTCTGCCAGAAATTGGCCTTCTTAGAAGGGAGGGGGGTGGGGGGAAAGTGTGAATGAGAAGTTGGGGGCGGAGCGCGCGGCGGGGAGGGGCCGCTGCCAGGAACGCGCCGCCGGGGCTGGCGCCGCGCCCACCGGTCGCCTCGGCCGCCTCCCGTCGCGCTTTGTCTCCGCGCGCGTCCCTCCCGGTCCCTGCCCCTGCTCGCGGCCCGCCCTCGGCGCCCGCGGCCCCTCCCCGCCCTCCGCGCTCAGCCTTTCTCTGCTGCGAGTAGTGACTAAACATTACAAGAAGGCCGGCCGCGCAGTTCCAGGAATCGGGGGGCGGGGCGGGGCTGGGCGGCAGCCTATATACCAGCGAGCGCGGCCTCCGCGGCGGCTCCGACTCGGACTCCCCGCGCCGCTGCCGCCGCCGCTGCCGCTCCGGCCCCGCGCGCCGCCCGCCGCCCGCCCGGCCCAGCTCCCGCCGCGGTCCCTCGCCTTGTCCCCGCCCGGTCGGCCCCGGAGTGCGCAGGGGGCAGGGCGGGCGACCCGGGGAAGCTCGAGGGACTCTCACGCCAAGGCTCCTTTGTGGACTTCACGGCTGCCAACATCTGGGCACAGCGCGGGCCACCGCTGGCCGCCGCGCCGCCGCCTCGCCTTGGGGACCGCAGGGGGCTCAGCCCCAAGGACGGAGACTTCGATTCGGGACCAGGTAGGAAGGAGGAGCACGGCGTGGGGAGGGGGCTTGCTCAGTCCCGGGAGCTTTTCCCAGTTTCCCCTCCCCTTCCCGGGTCTTTCCCGTCATGGAGGGGACGAGGTAGGGGCAAAGCGGATGGAAGCCGGAGATCCCGGGTTCCCGGAATACTCGGGCCGGGTCCTCGGGCTTCTCCGGTCCCCTCCCCATCCCCGTGCCTCGGGTTTCTCCCTCGGTCCATACCGCTCGGGGCCACCGGGCGGAGCGGCGCCCAGACAGTCCCGGGGGCCCTTCTCCCGCTCCCCACCCGCCCTCACTACTGGAGACCCAACTTCCGCGCCCGAGTTTCCCACGCTGCGCCCTGGCTGTGCGCGCCGGGGAAGGGGCTGACCGGGGCCACCCTACCGGCAGGGGCGGGAGCCGTGCGGGCTTCGTGGGGCGCTGGGATCGGAGCTCGGACCCAGGCGAGGGCCTCCGGGACAGTAGGTGCCCCGGTCGCTCGGGGAGTCGGGGCGGGCCGGGCGCGCTGGAGAGTTCCGGGCACTCACGCGGTGCGCCTTCCAATCCGCAGTTTCCCGGGATGCAGTAGCGGCCGCTGTGTGGAGGCCGCGAAGCAGCTGCAGCCGCCGCCGCTCAGATCCACGCTGGCTCCGTGCGCCATGGTCACCCACAGCAAGTTTCCCGCCGCCGGGATGAGCCGCCCCCTGGACACCAGCCTGCGCCTCAAGACCTTCAGCTCCAAGAGCGAGTACCAGCTGGTGGTGAACGCAGTGCGCAAGCTGCAGGAGAGCGGCTTCTACTGGAGCGCTGTGACGGGCGGCGAGGCGAACCTGCTACTCAGCGCGGAACCCGCCGGCACCTTTCTCATCCGCGACAGCTCGGACCAGCGCCACTTCTTCACGCTCAGCGTCAAGACCCAGTCTGGGACCAAGAACCTGCGCATCCAGTGCGAGGGGGGCAGCTTCTCTCTGCAGAGCGACCCCCGGAGCACGCAGCCCGTGCCCCGCTTCGACTGTGTGCTCAAGCTGGTGCACCACTACATGCCACCCCCTGGAGCCCCCTCCTTCCCCTCGTCACCTACTGAACCCTCCTCCGAGGTGCCTGAGCAGCCGTCTGCCCAGCCCCTCCCTGGGAGTCCCCCCAGAAGAGCCTATTACATCTACTCTGGGGGCGAGAAGATCCCGCTTGTGTTGAGCCGGCCTCTCTCCTCCAACGTGGCCAGTCTTCAGCATCTCTGTCGGAAGACTGTCAACGGCCACCTGGACTCCTATGAGAAAGTCACCCAGCTGCCCGGGCCCATTCGGGAGTTCCTGGACCAGTACGATGCCCCGCTTTAAGGAGCAAAGGGCGCAAAGGGCATGGGTCGGGAGAGGGGCCTACGTTCCCTCTCCTCCGTGGCACATGGCACAAGCACAAGAAGCCAGCCAGGAGAGAGTCCTGTAGCTCTGGGGGGAAAGGAGGCGGACAGGCCCCTCACTTTGCCCCCCCCCCCCTGCAGAATGGGGCAGTTGGACCTGGAATGTTTTGGAGGGAAGGGGGAGTGCCACCAGTGTGCTCCCTGCCACTCCAGCTTCTCCGAAGGAGCCAGCTGGCCCGGTTGCCATAGCAACCCCAAGTGGATTCTTCTCCGATTCCTCAACTTCCCCTCCGCTTCCAAACGGGACTCTTCGGGAATGCTGAACTAATGAGAACTGCCAGGGAATCTTCAAACTTTCCAGCGGAACTTGTTTGCTCTTTGATTTGGTTTAAACCTGAGCTGGTTGTGGAGTCTGGGAAAGGTGGAAGAGAGAGGGGTCCTGAGGGCCCCAGGGCTGCCGGCTGGCTAAGGAAACGGCCACACACCCCGCCCACCCCAGGAGGAGCAAGGTGTCATGCTCCTCCCCCTGGCTCCAGGGAGAAGGACTTGGAGTGACCTGAAGGGAACTATGCTGGTGCATCCTCTCCCCTGGGACAGCCACAGAAAACACAGGTTCCAAAGTCTACCTGGTGCCTGAGAGCCCAGGGCCCTTCCTCCGTTTTAAGGGGGAAGCAGCATTCGAAGGGGATGGTGGGCTGGTCATCTGGTCTCTTTTACCTACTCATACCATACCTTCCTGCACCTGAGTGGATAGAGGAGGATGAAGGAGACGGGACATTTTTCACCCCAGGCTCCTGGTAGAGAAGACAGGGGATTCTACTCTGTGCCTCCCGACTACGTCTGGCTAAGAGATTCGCCTTAAATGCTCCCTGTCCCATGGAGAGGGACCCAGCATAGGAAAGCCACACACTCAGCCTGGATTTGTGGAGAGGCCGGGGACTCACCGGAGGGCACCCAGCCAGCCCACAGCTGGGGAAGTGGGAGGGGGTGGAAACCCATGCCTTCCAGCTGAGCACTGGAAGTGTTAGCCCAGTAAGTATTGGCCAGTCAGGTGCCTCCTGGTCAGAGCAGAGCCACCGGGCTCACTGCCCCCAGCCCTGCACAGCCCTCCCTCCTGCCTGGGTGGGCTGGAGGTCATCGGAGAGGCTGGACTGCTCCCACGCCAGGTGCTCCCACTCTGCCATAGCACTGATTAGTGACAACTTACAGGAATGTAGCAGTGATGGAATTACCTGGAACTGTTTTTTTTGGGGGGCGGGCAACAAAACAAAGTTTTCTGTGTCAGGTATTGGGCTGGACAGGGCAGTTGTGTGTTGGGGTGTTTTTTTTTTTCTCTATTTTTTTGTTTGTTTCTTGTTTTTTAACAATGTTTACAATCTGCCTCAATCACTCTGTCTTTTATAAAGATCCCACCTCCAGTCCTCTCTCCTCCCCCTACTCAGGCCCTAGAGGCTACTAGGAGATGCTTGAAGAACTCAACGAAATCCCAGTCCAAGTCAAACTTTGCACATATTTATATTTATACTCAGAAAAGAAACATTTCAGTAATTTATAATAAAGAGCACTATTTTTTAATGAAAAACATGACTTGAGCCTTTTCTCCACCTCCCACCCCCCTGCCTTGCTTTCTCTTTCACCCACACCCACACTCTCCATCGGAGAGGAGGATGAGAGCTGCTGAGGGTGGGGGCTCTGCCCCCTCGCTGGAATCAAATACGTCTCAGCCTTACGTCAGCACGCCTGCCCCGTGTGTCACTGACAAGCTAAGGCAGCCACCTAGACTGTTACTGAGAGGGGTAATTCCTGCAAGTCTGATTCAGATCTGACCAGAATATGCAAAGCAAGTTCGAAGGAAGCGCTTCAAAGGGCTTGCAGGGAGCAAGCTGAGCTGTGGTCAAAGCTTTTAGAGGCTCCAAGCTATTAGAGGAGCTCTGGCTCCTTGGCAGAGAGTCGTTCTGAGAAAGCCCAGACAGGGGTCCTGGTCGTGACCTATGACCTCAGCCTAGCCAGATCACTAGAGGTGGGGGAGGGGTGGTCCTGAAGCAAATCTTGCAAGCAGGTGGAACACGCCCAGGGGGGTGGGCATTCAGGGGCTTCCTGGCCACCGCTCTCCACACCTGCTTCCCTTCCCCATTCCTAGGTGCCTCAACCTGAGCACCAGATAGAATCACCCTTCTCCCAAAAAGCACCCATCTGTTCATCTCTCTATATTTTTTTGACACAGGGTCTCAAAAAAATATATGTTACCCAGGCTGGTCTCCAACTCCAGGGCTCAAGGGATCCTCTCCTCAGCCCATCTATTTTTAGTCACTCTCCCTTAACCGCTAAGGGGCATTTGGAGATTACCCGGATAACCACCTGGTCCCACAGGGCCGGCATTCTCATCCCCATATTCTCAGACACAGCCATGTGCCCCATTCAAGCCAGGATTTGGACTGGTCACTCCTGGTGCCTAGATTGGTGCTCAGTAAATATTTGTCAACCAAGTAGGGGCAGCAACTCAGGTTCAGGGAGGTTAAGCAACCTGTCCAAGGGCACACCACTTAGTAATAAAGGGAGAAGAGGACTGGAACCCAGAAGCACTTGATTTCCAAAGCCCACGTCTCTCTACCTTTCTATACACTCAGCATATACCTGCGCTTCCCTGGGATGAGTCCCTTCTAAAAAGCCCAGAGGTTAGTACCTTCCCCCCAACTCTGGCGTTTCAGCACTAGGGTTCTTCTAATAGCAAAAAACATCTCTCCCGTCATTCCAGCACTTCGGGAGGCTGAGGTGGGCTGATGGCTGGAACCCAGAAATTCAAGACCAGCCTGGGCAACATAGCAAGACCCTGTCTCAATTTTAAAAAACCAAAACAAAAACACTTTTTCTGAGGTACTCTCCTTTCATGCTTCCTTCTCCTCCAACCCCGCCTCCCCGCCACTGCCTGGAACAACCACCTGATACCTGGGAAGTGAGTGTTAGCCCCAAGTCAGGGGCCCTCATCTGTCTCAGATGACACAAATGCCAGAGTCTCTTCCCGGCCCCTTTGCATTCAACGTACTAGGATTGCAAAGTACTAGGATTGCTCCAGGATTTGGTGTCCAAAAGGCAACAGAGCATAAATAAACAAAGTCATTTTTCTTTCCTATTTCCTGGACTTTTGGAGAAAATGACCTAAAGTGACAAGAAGGGGCCAGGCCAGGCATGAGAAGGCTGAAGGGACAGAGCATGTGGGAGCCACAATAGAGGCATCGGAAAGGAACTCCAGACTGAGAATGCACACCCAGGAAGGGCCACCTTCCTAAAGCACAAGCATAGGAAAGGGGGGACAGGGGGCGTGGCTCCCCAGTGCCTTCTGGGAGGATGATGGGTCTTCCTCGCCCTGGAGTCTGCTGTCAGCCATCACCACCATCAGCTCCACAGAGCTCCCTTTCCACAGGAATAACAGCCATGAGGGAGGCATGAACCTGGGGTCCCTGTACTTTTTTTTGAGACAGGGTCTCACTCTGTCACCCAGGCCGGAGTGCAGTGGCGTGATGATAGCTCGATGCAGCTTTGAACTCCTAGCTTTGAGTAATCCTCCCACCTCAATCTCCTGAGTAGCTGGGACTACAGGCACGTGCCACCACGGCCAGCCAGCTATTTTTTTGTTTTTGTATATTTTGTCAAGACAGGGTCTCTCTATGTTGCTGGTCTCGAACTCCTGAACTCAAGCGATCCACCAGCCTCAACCTCCCAAAGTTCTGGGATTACAGGCATGAGCCACTGTGCCTGACCAGTGGGTCCCTGACCTTGACGCAGAAGGCAGCTGTTTAGCTAGGGTGTCCAGTGTTCATTGAATGCTAGCAAAAGAATTTGACCTTCTCTGGCCAGGGAGGATGTAATATTCCCCGCCCACCCCAGGAAGGTTGAACCTTGGTTTTGTGGCATTGCAGAGGCAAGAAGACTCATTTCCCTCTCTAGACCACTGCCCATCCCAACCTTCCTCTGTCTCTCTTATTATTTATATTTTGAGATAGGGTCTTGCTCTGTCACACAGGCTGGAGTGCAGTGGCAGAGTCACAGCTCACTGCTGCCTCTACTCCCTGAGGACAAGCGATGCTCCCACCTCAGTGTCTTGAGTGGGTGGGACTACAGGCACACACCACCACACCTGGCTAATTTTTGTACTATTTGTAGAGATCTTGCTATGTTGCCCAGGCTGATTTCTAATGCCCCAGCTCAAGCAATCTGCCCACCTGTCCTCCTAAAGAACTGGGAGTACATGGGTGAGCACCACAGCTGGCGAGTGTCTACATTTCAGATCACACTGGACCATTCCTTTGGGTTTGCAGACAGGGAAACGGAGGCCCAGAGAAGGGGAGCTCAAGCCCACATAACAAACTGGTGGCAACGGCAGTGAAGAATCTCTCCGTTGATGGCTCTGCTCAGCACGGACTTCCTTCTCTTCTCATCCCATACCCCGCAACAGAAGTCTTTCTGTACTTTCCAATCCTCAGAAGGGAAGATACCCTCCTCTAAAGGACTTAGTGGGTGGGGGGTGGGGGGGCTCCGGCCTGGCTGTGGGAGGAGGGGTGCTCCCGGCTCCCAGATGTGCTGAGAAGTGACCCGCAGGCAGTGGGTGGCTTCCTCCTGGCTGGAGCAGGCACGCCGTGCCTCGGCCGGGTTAAAAACACGGCGGAGGGTCCCCGGACAACAGAAAGGGGAGAAACCCCCGTTCCCAGGCCTGTGCCCTATTACCTTGCTTCTAGAGCTGTCAGGCTCCACCCCGAGAGGCCCTCTCCTCTCTCCGGCGGTGCTGTTTTAGGGCAGGCCTCCTGAGGCTAGAGCCAAGAATGGGAAATCTAAGGCCTGCTCTGGGGGAGGGAGGGAAGGAGGCCTCAGGCAGGGGGAGCCAGCGATGGAAACTCAGCCCGCACGACGTGTCCTAGTCTTAGGAATGAGTAAGGATGTTTGGGAGCGGGCACCGCGGGGGTACCGGGAGGGGATTGAGCGAAGAGGCAGTCGAGAGCCTAAGCGAGTGGGGGCCTCCTGTCCCAGGAGCTAGAGGAGGGAAAGGGACGGTCGAGGCCGAAGGTGACCGGAGCCCCAGTGCGGGGAGCACCTTCCTGCGCCCCGCCCCCACTCCCCTCCCGATCTGGCGGCCGCCGGGCTGGCGGGCGGGCGCGTCGCCTCGAGGCCGCCCTCTGCCAGGAAGAGTCACTTCCCGGACACCGCGGGAGCCCTGGCGGAGCTATGCGAAGAATGTCCACGCCGAGCACGGGGGGTGGCACCTCACAGGCCCGCGCGCCGTCGCCGCCGCCGCCGCCGCAGCGCCCAGCAGAGCTTGCGCCCCGGGCACGGCCCCGCCCCGCCTGCCACGCCCCCGCCACGCCCCCCGCCCGCGGAGCGCGGTCGCCGGGGCAACGGGATTACGGGCGGAGAGCGCTGTTTATTCTCAGCCCAGTGCCAGGAAATTCGGCCGGGAGGCTGCCAGGCGCACCTCCCTGGGGTGGGGGGCGGGAGAGGGAGGAGAGAGGGTGGATCGGGCCGCCCTGGGCGCGTGGGGGGAGGGGGAGTCAGGCGTTAGTCACCGGGGGTCACTGACCCCTCGGAGGGGCGGCTGCTCAGAAAGCCCGGACTCTTTCCCGGCTGTGAGCGGATCAAGTTTTCTTATCCGAGATCCCCCTTCAGGTCAGCGGAGTAAACCCACCCCCAACACACGCTCTACGCAGGAAGCCTGTTCTTGGAGCCTCAGCCCTCTCCCCTTCGAGTCACTCATTCATTCACTCATTCATTCATTCATTCAGCAAATCTATGGAACACATCCCACGGTCAGGGACTGTTTTATGTCCAGCAAGACGAGACCCTGCTCACCCTGCCCTTCAGAGGTTTAGTGGGAACAACCAGACAATAACGAGTAAATACGTAAAATAAATAAATACAGACTATTCGTGCCTGGAAGACGCATCTTCAAATCGCATTCCCATTACAGCAGGCATCCACCCTCCCACCCTCAGTGGGACTTTTAGCCCTGAAAGTCTGGCAAACTAGGACAGTTGGTCTCTGTACCCTCAGCTCGGAACACGTCCATTTCAGAGATGGAGAAACGGATGCCACAAACCCAAGGACAGCTCTTCCATTGTCACAGGGTTAGAGAGAGAGCTGGAGGCCCTAATTTAGAATCCTGTGTTCTGTGGGCTAAACCCTTTTCACTGTTCAGAGCTCCAGGTCTCTGCCCCTCAAGGCCTCTGCAAGCACAGAGGACCACCTACGGCCAGCCCTCCAGGGTGTGGATAAAACTGCTAACTCCTGGACTGCCACCCAGCTCTTCTGAATTTAAAGCCTGAAGACAGCCCTGGATCTGAATAATCGGCATCCCCCCAGGTGACTCTGAGAATGCTCGCTGCTGCCTTCTGGGCAGACAAGCCTGGATGCTCCTTTCTTCCTGCGGCAGTATATTTCCTCCTTGTACCTTGACTAAGCCGAAGCTGGGAAATCAGCAGGGAGGGAAGGCTCCGGGACTGCCGGCCTGTGGGGCGGCAAGCATGGACAAGCGCAGCCCTTCCCTCTCCCTGAGCTGGAGGACGGCAGGGCCAGGGAGGAGGAGGATGCTCCTTCCCCACAGCGCTGAGCCCTCCCAGCTGTGCTGTGCTGGGAACAGGCCAGGCATTTGTGAAATCCTCGGGTGAGCCTGACCCACTGTCATGAGGACTTGCCTGTGGAAGCTGGTGCTGAGAGGGGGATGGGGGCTGTTCCCAGAAGCGGGTAGAACTCTGGACTTCCCACTCCTGAGCCTCTGATTGCAGCACAGCCTTAAGCAACAGTAGTGGCCTGGAAGGCTGGGCTGTAGGCTGGAAGGCTGGGCTGTAGGCTTCAGGCTTTGTTTTCAGAAAAGAAATCAGGGTTCTGAATGCTAAGACTTTGGGCTCTTCGGTTAATACTGTCACTGTTGGTATTTATGGCAATATTCAGGCCCAGCCTCGGGAAAAGACTGCAAACCCAGGATTAAAAAAAATAATAATAAATTAAAAACAGAGTTCAAATTCTTTATTTACATTACACGAGAAGATGTATTTCCTCTCTCACCTGCCCTCCCCCAAATCTCCAGTCATAGTATTTTCCTACAGAAAATGTTATTTAGCACCTATAATGTACAGGATGTTGAAGATACAGACATAAAAAATTAAATCCGGCCAGGCATGGTGGCTCAGGAGCACTTTGAGAGGCTGAGGTGGGTGGAGCATGAGGTCAGGAATTTGAGACCAGTCTGGCCAACATGGCAAAACCCTGTCTCTACAAAAAATACAAAAATTAGCCAGGTATGGAGGCAGGTGCCTATAATCCCAGCTTGAACCCAGAAGGTGGAAGTTGCAAAGAGCCCAGATTGGGCCACTGCACTCCAGCCTGGGTGACAGAGTGACACACTCTAAAAAAAAAAAGAGAGAAAAAGAGACAGAAAGATGAAAGGAAGGAAGGGAGGGAGAGAGGAAGGGAGGGAGGGGAAGAAAAAAACAAAGGAAAAAAAAGAGTAAATCCATGAGGACCTGGGTCCTCCAGGAGGTCTCTGTGGTGCACAACTCCAGGGGGCACTGTTCATATCATGATATGCTCTTTGTAGATGGTGTCCTATGAGGCTGTGTGAGAGGGGTGAGGCTGCAGTGTTCCTAAACTTTAGGGTGTATCAGCAGCACCTGGTGCTTGCCTGACCCAGGTATCACCTGGGACACATAGGTGGAAACACGGTTCTGGCCATGATGCCTGTTGCTGGATGTCAGTAACCGCCAGGAAATATGCAGGCTTCAAAAGACTAACAGTCTGAAAGGGGAAGCAGATGTGAAAACCTAGAATGATCCTAGGAAGGAATGGGTGTAAAAATAAAGTGGTATACAGGGTAGAGTTGGGGGTGCCCAGGAGGAAATGACCTCTAGTGGCTTCCCAGAAGAGGTGACGTGTGAGTTAAGGCGAAACAGCAGGTGTTGCTCCCACAGGCTTGGGAGGATGGGGCATTCTCAGAAACAGAGAAGAAGCCTGGAAAAGAGAGACTTTGGGGAACTTCAAGAAGTTTGCTATGTCCCCGTCAGTACACCCATGCCAGATCCATCTTCTAAAAATACTGCTTTCATGATGTTACGTATACAGGCAGCCTGTCCCTGTGGGATCGATGCTGGTTCCCCTTGGCATTTTCCACTAAGCTGGGTTTCCGAAACCCTTCAGCTACAGCCCCAATGGGAAGTTTACTCTGTCCTCATTCCGCTCCACACTAGGAGGCAAACTTCTTGCCATGATGGTGGTCTTCTCCCCTGGCCACCATACCCATCACTTCCCAGCTCACTTGGGTTTGGGAGCCCATGTTGGGATTAGCCTTCCTTCCCTGCCAGCCCTTCCACTTATTTCTTCTAGTTCTCTCTCTCTTTTGAGGTTTTCTCCTTTCTTGCCTCTCCCTGAGAGACCCCTGGAGACCTCTCATCCCTCCAAATGCATGCTACGTGTACCACTCCTTCATCACCATGTAAAAATAATGTATAAAATATATTTTTTATATTTTATACATACATATGTTTACATATATACATACATATTTTATATATACATACACATATATACATACATATGTATGTATACATTATACATATATACATTTGAGACAGAGTTTCACTCTGTTGCCCAGGCTGGAATGCAGTAGCACGATCTCAATTCACTGCAACCTCCGCCTCCCAAGCTCAAGTGATTCTCCTGCCTCAGCCTCCTGAGTAGCTGGGATTACAGGCATGTGTCACCACGTCCGGCTAATTTTTGTATTTTTAGTAGAGACGAGGTTTCACCAAGTTGGCCAGGCTGCTCTCGAACTCCTGGCCTCAGGTGATCCACCCGCCTCAGCCTCCCAAAGTGCTGGGATTACAGGTGTGGTTGACTGTGCCCGGCCCAGCGATTATTAATTGAATGCTGACTCACAAAATCTAGCAGAATGGGTGATAGTTGCTGTAAACTCATCAGACACTGGCTCTGTGGCTGTACAAAAGACGAGATGTTCCTTAACTCATGGGGTTCCTGGAGTCATTAAAATATCACTTAATTCATTCACAGCTTTCACTTCTGGAAGCAAACAGGCATCTTTTATTTTTAGTACCATGTGTTTGCATAAATAGCACTTTTGTTTTTTCAAAATGCATTTTAATAGGTGATCTCATTGCATCCTCCCTCCATGCCTCAGATATAAGTAAGGCAGGTAAAAGAACAGCTACTACACTCTCCTGATGAGTAAACTAAGGGGTAAGGAGTTTAAGCTTGCCTCAGATCACAGATAAGAAGTGGCAGGGGCAGAAACGGAGCCGCTCTCACCTGACGTCAAATCCAGTGCCCTTTCTGGTGCTACTTGCTTAAGCACTGGCCCTCCTACATGTGAGAACCGTCTCCATTGCCAGGAGCTACTGTGAAGGCTCCCCAGGGATCTAAATGACAGCTAGGTCCACTCTTGGCTCTCATCAGGGTCCAGGTCAGCCTGGGGAACAGTCCTAGGCTGCCACTCAGGTCACCTAGACCCTGAGGGATTGCAGGGAACCCCAGAGTCCTGCCAGCTCCTCGCAGGTGTTTAGAGCTAGTGCTCCCAGTGGATATACAATTCCCAAGGAAGCCCCAGTAAGACCTCTGGCCAGCCCAATGCCTAAGGTTTGGCCTGAAGCCTCAGAGAACACCGAATCCCTCTCATCCATCCTTTCTGGAAACTTGGTGAAGGTGGAGGAGAGGACCTATTTCCTCCTGTCGTAGAATTCTATGAAAAGGAGGATGGAAGGAGAGGAGCTGGCAACGGGAGGAAGCAGGCTGACTTTCTGGAGAGGTGCTCTAGCTATTCACTGCCTTTTTTAGCGTCCCTCAGCCACCTGGTGAAAGTAGGCAAGAGGGTGTGGCAGGAAGCCTACCCAGAAGACCTTTGGAGACCTCCAGCATTGCCCAGGGCTGGGGAGAGACAGTGGAAGGCTATGGAGCACGGGCCTCGCTTCGGGGCTTCCCCACCGGACTCCTCAGGCCATCACAGGGCTGGGGCTTGGCTGAGAACTCAATAAGGACCCTGACCAGGCTCCAGCCAGAGCCCTGGAGTGGAGGGGAGGAGCCCAGGAGAGCAGCCCAGACCCTCCCTTGGGCACCTTTCCAGGCCTCTCCAGTCTAAGAGAGGGAGCTGAAAAGGTCAGCCAACCAACCCAGCTGCAGCAAGAGAGCTTGTGTCCACACCAGGACAGAGACAGAGCTGCTCAGACCTGAGTATGGGAGGGAGAGGCCTCAACCTGGGGCCCTGGGACCATCAGGCCAGGCTCTGTGGCTGGAAAGAGAGAGGCCTGGAGACGAGTCAATTAAAAGAGGCACACCTGGAATCCCAGCACTTTGGGAGGCCGAGGCAGGCAGATCACCTGAGATCAGGAGTTCGAGACCAGCCTGGCCAACATGGTGAAACCCCATCTCTACTAAAACTACAAAAAAATTAACTGGTCATGGTGGCCTGCACCTGTAGTACCAGCTACTTGGGAGGCTGAGGCAAGAGAATTGCTTGAACCCAGAAGGCGAAGGTTGTAGGGAGCTGAGATCACACCAGTGCATTCCAGCCTGGCAACAAAGCAAGACTCTGTCTAAACTAAATAACTGACTAAATAAATAAAGAGCCAAAGGCCAGGTAGAGGCTGCAGACCCTTTGCCAGAGATGACTGGAGGACTTCCCAGACATGCACGGGGTATAAACATTGCCACACGCACACACCGCTCTGCGCATTCTGAGTTCCATGCGTAAAGGGGACAGGTGGCACTATCCTGGGGATGTGTGCCGGGCTCCATCTTTCCGTGGAGCAATGAGTGACAGTGAATCACCCCAGTCCAGTTTCCCACTGTGAACAAAATGTTAACCAGCAGATGACCAACCAGGATTCAAGGTTCCAAGCTCTCCTCCAGGAGGACCAAGCTGGCTCAGACCAGGATCAAATGGTGACCTTGACCCTAGAGGCAGGATTCAAGCAACTGAGTTGGCCTGCCCAGGGTGTGGGTCCAATTCTGCCACCTGCTCCCAGGCACCCTCCTTGCTGGTTGTGGGGGTTCTATGGGAAACAGAACAGAATGGCATGAGAATACTGCTGGCCCTGATCGCTCCATGTCTGTGGAGTAAGAATGAGACAGGTCACCATCCTGAAGACCTCTCCTTGGCTCCAGCTGGTAAGGAAAGAGCTCCTGCCCAGCAAGTTTTATTTATTTCACAAGACTTTTCTGGCTGTGCTTCCAATGTGCCAAAGCACTATTCCAAGCACTTGAAACACATTGACTCACAGAGGTCTCCAGCAACTCCACGAGTTGCATGCTATTCTTGTCCCTATTTTCTCAGTGGAGGAAACTGCAAAACAGAGATGTAATGTAACTTGCCCAAGGTCACACAGCTCACCAAGAGTAGAGCTGGGATCCAAACCCAGGCAGCATGCTCCAACTCCCCTGCCTGTGGCCAGGGGGCTCACTGTGCCTGTTGGCCCAGCCCCACTAAGGCACTGGACATGGGCACAGGAGTCCTGGACCAGGAGAGGATAGGTGGTGAGGGCGGGATGTGGGAAAGCTGGGCACGTGTTACAGATCACTGCTGCTGGCACATGACCCCAGACAGGCACCCAACCGCCCTGGCTTGTTTCTAATCTATACATGGGGATTTCAGTAAAACCTGCTTCAGGCCCTGCTGTGAGGATGAGACAAGACCAAGTTATGAGTTTGTCATTATTAACAGGTCTCCCTGGGACCCAGCAAGATTCAGATGCTTCTCATTCACCCGACATCCAGGCTCACCCGCTCTTGCTGGGAGGAAAGTAGTCACTTCTTCCAAGGCTCAGCCACCAGGTCCCTGGCTTCCTGTCAGGGTGCAAGGAAGAAGCTGAGGAAGTGTTCCTTCCTGTCCCTCCTTGGTCTCTTCCAAGTCTTTTCTGTATGCGCCTCATGCATTTCCTTCTTGTTTTCCCTAGCTGCCCTGTGTTTGACATTTGGTGATTGTATTTCTTTCCTGGGGTGGCCGTAACAAAAGGTCACAAACTGAGTGGCTTCAAACAACCGAAATGGATTCTCCCACAGCTCTGGAGGCCAGGAGGCCAACACTCAGGGTGTACTAGGACTGTGCTCCCTCTGAAGCCTCCATGGAAGAATGACTTCCTCTCCCCTACCAGCTTCTGGTGGTGGCCAGCACTCCTTGGCTTGTAGACACATCCCTCCCATCTCTGCCTCAACCACCATGTGGCCCCCTCTGTGTGTCTGTGTCCAAATTTCCCTGGTATAAGGGCATCGCTCATTGAATTGGGACCACCCTTATACAGCATGCTGTTGGCCTTGACCTCCCAGGCCTGTGGAATACATCTTAACTACATATGCAAAGGCCCTATTTCCAAATAAGTTCACATTTGTAGGTTCCACATGGACATGAATTTGGGGGACACAGTGGTCCTGTGGGTTCTCAGATTAACCACATCCTTTCTTTCCTTGTGTCTTCCAAGAAGAGCCTGAGATGTCCACTTCCTTGCTGTTGGGCAGAGGGACAAGTGAAATGCCACTTTATGCTCTGGTAAAGATGCCCTGAGCACTGAAGACAGGCTGGAAAGACGCCCAGGGAGAGAGCCCAGCAGATGGCCTGGCCACCAGCAGGGCTCAGAGGCAGGCTGCTGAGCCAGGGGCATCCCAGGCTGAGCCTACCTGGCATGGCCTGGCATGTCCCAGACATTGCCTCACTTAGCTGCAGGATGCTTCCTGTGTTTCTCTGGTGAAGAGCTTCAGTCTTAGCAACCTCAGATGACCCCTCATACAAGAAGCATCATCCTCTACAAAGCTTATTTTGAGCTTTCACAGGCAAGGGGAATGGGGAGGTGGAGCCATGGAGCTGGGCATAGGAAGTAGGGACAGCACCACAGTTCCTTGGCAATGCCAGTCAGGGAAAAGTTGAGGTGAGGCCCAACAGCCAGCCAGCTCTTTCCAAAGCCCTGGAGTATCTGACAGTGAGGTGGAGACCCATCTCTCAGAAGCTCCTTTCTTTCTTTCCTTTTTTTTTTTTTTTTTTTGAGATGGAGTCTTGCTCTGTTGCCCAGGCTGGAGTGCAGTGGCACAATCTCAGCTCATAGCAACCTCTGTCTCCTGGGTTCAAGCGATTCTCCTGCCTTAGCCTCCTGAGTAGCTGGAATTACAGGCACGCCCCACCACACCCAGCTAATTTTTGTATTTTTAGTAGAGACAGTGTTTCACTGTGTTGATCAGGCTGGTCTCAAACTCTTGACCTTGTGATTCACCCGCCTCAGCCTCCCAAAATGCTGGGATCACAGGCATGAACCACTGCACCTGAGAGCTGGGCTTTTCATCTGCACTCTTGGTCACTGTACCCTCACCATCGTCAGGCAGCGTGATACAGAAAGCTCCATCTGGTCTTCAGTAGCTGAAGGGAAGGTTCTCAGATCCTCCCTGAGCCCTCACCAATCAGGGCCTGCAGCCTTAGCTCTCGGCAATTGGCAAACATCTTTCCCAGAGTGGCTCTCAGGGGCACCCAGGTCTGACCTGCAGAGCCTGGGAAAGGAGAGAGGGAGGATGCCTTCTTAGGCATGGGGTTATGCCCTTACCTGAACCACAGGAAGGGGACCGCCCTGCCCCAGCATACTGGCAGCTGCTCTTCCAGGGACAGGAAGTCAGCTGAGTACCGAGCAAGCCGCGTGCCCATGTGGTTGGGGGGTGGGGGCACCTGGGCAGTCAGCTGGGCCATCCACCACTCATCCAGGCCACACTGGTTCCCATGCTTACAGGCCAGATGGAGTGGGGATTGGGAGCCGGGCACATCCCAGCTTGCATCCCAGGACTCTAAACTGGCTCTCCATCTGTAGAATGGGGACAATAACAGTTCCTGTTTTCTTGGGTGGTTGTGACAGTTCAGTGAGCAAACACCCACATGGCTAGTACATAGTACTCAGTCAACACTGGTGGCTCTGATGCCCCCAAAAGGGGCTGAGCCTCTGGACAGCTTTTTTTTTTTTCTTGCAAATAACCTGGCATTTTGTAGTAGCCCAACCTGCTTAGGGAAGAGGAGCCTCTTCTATCTGTCTCAGGAAATCAGTGACAGAAGCCCCCGGGGTCCTCATTACACACACCGGGCCCTGGCAATGGGAGGCCAGTTCTCCCTGAGACCTCCCTACACCAGGGGCCTCTCTGGCCGGGCAGCCCAACCACAGGACAGTCAAGCTCTCAGCCAGGAAATTACAGTAAGTCAGGCCCACCCTTCCTCACATGGGGTACCACTGCTCCTCTGGTCCCAAGCCTCAGCTCCCCTCGAGGAAGACAAGGGGGATCAAGACCCCCTTCTCAACCCTCCCACACCCCACTGTGCTCTGAATCCCACCCCAAGGACATGCTGGTCTTCCCGGAGATTTCCAGGGGCTCCCTTGCGCTGGCAACCATGCAGCTGAAGCTGCAACTGAATTTGGGAGGAGAGGCTGACTCACCCCAGCCAGGCAGGGCCTCCACTAATATTCTTGGGCCGCAGCCTGGGATTCCTGCAGGTTCTGACAACAGGCAGGACGTCCTCTTGCAGGAGGCAGGGTTCAAGGTAACCCCAAGGACGGGGAGGGGGGCTCTGGCAAGGGCATCCCTGTGTCTAGGACTACAGGCCCGGGGGCTGCGGGTGACATGGGCAAGCCCCACTCCCCAGGCCTGATGCAGGAGGGGGACAGGGAAAGAGGACCACGTTTGGCGTGCACATGGCACATTACATAATTATTCTATTTTAATCTTAACAAGCCTGTATGGTAGATATGACTAATCCCTGGTTAACAGGTGAGGAAACCAAGGCTGGGAGAGGTTAAGGAGGTGAGGGGTGGTGAGGGGTGGCGGCCGTGACGGGCAGGGTGTGAGGCCAGACCCCTTGGAAACTCCCCCTCAGCCCCATTGTCCACCTAGGCCATCAGTGCTGGGCCTGCGGCTGCGGCCTGTGGGGCTGGGAGGCTCAGAGCCCCAGGACTGGGTGTCTGAGTGCGAGAGGCGGACACCGCACTTCCGCAGGACCCTGGGGGACCAGGGCGCAGGCCGGGCGGCGGGGTCCCTCGGGGCCTCCCCTGACCCCCTGCCGTGGGATTCTTCCCGTCCCTGCCAACCTGCCTGGGGCGGGACAAGGTGCCGTAGGCTCCCCGGCCCCTGGTCTCCGGCCCGGCCCGGCCCGTGGCCATGGCAACCGCTGAGCTGCGGCTCCCTCGCGGGACCACGGGGAGAGGGGAAGGGAACGCGCCCGGCCGCGCAGCCAGCTGCGAATTCCTCAGGCCTTCCATCAGCCCGGCTGGCCCCGACGGGCTTCCTCGCAGGCCGCGTGTGAGGTCAGCGCCTGGCTCCACCCGCCTTGGGCTGGCCCCGCGCCCGGGATCCCGGCCCCGTGCTCCGCCCCACCCCGCCCACCGGGGGTCCCCGCGTCCCAGGGCCCGGCCCGCGCCCCGCAGCCCCGCCCGGTCCTGGCGCACGGGCCCCGGCTCCGCGGCGAGTCCTGCAGCTGGGGCGGCCCCTGGCGCCCGCCACCCGGCCGAGCCCTATTTCGGGCGCTGGCGCTGCGGGCCGGGGCAGCCCTGCCCGGAAGGGAGGCTATTCTGGGCCTGGCCGACCGAGCAGCTGCTCCCCGGGCTTCCCGGCAGGGTGTGCGGCGCAGGACAGAGGGCACACCAGGGCAGGGCTCCCCGTCCCCAGCGCCCCACCTTCCTCCCAGGCTGCGCCTCGCTCTCTCCCCTTTTTGGCCAGACTCAGGTCCTTCCTTAGGCCGAGAACATTCCCTAGTGCCAGGTGGCTGAGAATGTCCAGAGGCTAAGGCCACTGGGTGCCCTCCCCTAGTGCCTTTGGGGCAGGTGCCTTGCCCTGAGCCTCACTTCCTTCCTATTTTATTTATTTTACTTTTTTAGACAAGGTTTCACTGTGTTGTCCCCGCTGGAGTGCAGTGGCACGATCTCAGCTCACTGCAACCTCCACCTCCCTGGTTCAAGCGATTCTCCTGCCTCAGCCTCCCGAGTAGCTGGGACTATAGGCGTGCATCACCACACCTGGCTAATTTTTGTATTTTTAGTAGAGAAGGAGTTTCATCATGTTGACCAGGGTAGGGTGGTCTCAAACTCCTGACCTCAAATTATCTGCCTGCCTTGGCCTCCCAAAGTACTGGGATTACAGGCATGAGCCACTGTGCCCAGCCTCCAGTTCCTTTCTAGGGTGGTCTTCCCAACACCGTGTGCTGACCTGGGTGCAGCCCTTTTCTCCATGTGCTACTTTCCCGCCCTTCCTTACTCTAATTCCCCTCCTGCCATGTGTCCATGTGGTCAGTGTTGAACCCGCAGTACCCAGCACAGGATAGGTGCCCCCAAAATGGGTGTGTAATGAAAGCTATGAAACTGTCACATTCAACATCACATTGAGGACACCAGCCCCTACAGGGCTTTTCACATCCCGTCCAGCAAAACCCCTATGATGACCAGAGGTCTAGCTGCCCTCTTGCCCCCTTGCCCCACCAGAGGGAGTGACCACGTCCACAGGTGGCAGTGGCTTGGTGGAAGAATCTATGGGTACCTGCACACGTGGCCCTGGTCCCCTGGGTTTACCCTATAACCCACAGGACCACAGGCTGGACTCCAAGAGGCCACACTTTGTAGTCTGGCCCACATCGGTAACTGCAAGGAGACAAAGTACCTGCCCCACCATGAGAATGCAGATCCAACTCACATCTCTCCCTCCCAAGCAAAGGATCTCCCTGGGATGGTGTCTGAGGATGCTCAGGGGAGAGAGGAGGAGGGCAGCTGACATCCAGCCATGCCCACTGTCTGCCAGGGGTTTTAAATACGTCATGTTGTTTAGCCTGGCCTCTCAAATTTTCACAGCAGCGCCAATCACCTGGATCTTGTTAAAATGCAGACAGATTCATCTGGCTGGGTGGGCCATGAGATGCTGTTTCTGAGCAGCTCCAGGTAGACTCTGTCTTGCCAGGACTCTGCCACACTGGGACTAGGGGGTGGGGTGGAGAGTCCACATCACAGTCCTGTGAGCTCATCTGCCTGGTTTTCAAATGAAGAATCTGAGGTTTAGAGACATTAAGAAGACTGCTGAGCAGTGAGGCCAGCACCCTGACCAACTAGCCACAGAGAATGTCCCCCAGATACTTCATCCACCCTCTGTCACCCCAGAGTCTTCCTCAGGTGGTTTATACCCCTTAGCTTCCTTTTGCTTTTGAGGTAGGGTCTCCCTCTGTCACCCAGGCTGGAGTACAGTGGCATGATTATAGCTCACTGTAGACTCTACCCCTTAGGCTCAATTGATCCTCCTGCCTCAGCCTCCTGAATAGCTGGGACTACAGGCATGTGCCAGCACACCTGGCTAATTTTTCTATTTTTTTGTAGAGATGGGGGTCTCCTTATGTTGCTTACACTGGTCTTGAACTCCTGGGCTCAAGCCATCCTCCTGCCTTAGCCTTCCAAAGTGCTGAGATTATAGGCATGAGCCAGCCTGTCCAGTCATCTTCCTTTTTTAAAAAAAGTTGACTGGGCGAGGTGGCTCACACCTGTAATCCCAGCACTTTGGGAGGCCGAGGTGGGAGGATCACATAAAGCCAGGAGTTTGAGATCAGCTTGGCCAACATGGTGAAACCCCATCTCTCCTAAAAATACAAAAATTAGTCAGGTGTGGTGGTATGTGCCTGTAGTCCCAGCTACTTAGGAGGCTGAGGCACAAGAATTGCTTGAACCCAGGAGGTGGAGGTTGCAGTGAGCCGAGATCATGCTATTGCACTCCAGCCTGGGTGACAAAGTGAGACTCCATCTCAAAAAAAAAAAAGTTGTCGCACTAATACATTGTATTACGTGTGTACTAAATATATAGTTATCCTCAAGGAAAATTAGTAAAAAATGGAACTCATCCCCATACCCAGTCCCACTAACTGCCCAGAAAAATAAATATTATCCACAATTGACTACTAATTCCTTAATTAAATAGTTTAATTGAATGTTTTGATTTATATCTTGGGTTATCGCTGTAGAATATGGGTTAAAGGTTTGGCAAAAGCCACCCAAACCTGAGATGGAAATCTGGTGAGGGGAGCCTTGCCTGCTGAGAGAGAGAGAAAGAAAGTGTGGATTGAATATGAGCCCAGGAAGAGGCAGGAAACCACTTTCTCCCCAGGTCTCTGGACTCCCATCATTCAGGGCGTGCAGGACAGGTGAGGGGAAACCCAAATGCGCCAACACCCTCCTTCATGAGTAAGTAACAGCCGCCCAGTGCTTTGACTCATTTGTCAATAGATAGTTCACTTCCTGACAGAGAAGCCAGAGCCTTCACACTCACATGTAAGTGACAGAGTAATCAATTGACGATTAATTACAGTGGAAGTTACCAGGAATAGAGAATTGCTCTATCAAAACTCAGCAGCTAAGGCAATATTTTTCAGGTGTGCCTCTGTTACGGAGATCAGACCTGCAGCTGAAATAAACCAGAGTATTGTAGTTTCCTGAAATAATGGTGCCTGCCCAATCTTGGGGGGCTTCCAGTTGCAGGGGGGTAGCCTGGGAGACTGGGTCAGATCCTGGTGTCACCACCCTCTGACTAGGCTGTCATTGTTTCATCCATAAATCAAGGATGCCAGCCTCTACAGAGGGCTCTGGAGAGGTCCCTGGTTCCTGGCCTGACACAGAGCGGGGCTCAGCTGAAGGTTCTTTCTTCTGCCGTCATCTGCTCACCAGCAACCCCCTCTGGCTGCCCCCAAACCCACTTCTCAATTCTGGAGTTGAAAGGGACCTTACAAGGCTGCTTTCCTTTACAGATGAGTATTTTGGCAGACTTGGGTAACTGGGTAAAAGTCAGAGGTCTCAATTTTATGAGACAGGTTCAGTCGGGCGTGGTGGTTCACACCTGTAATCCCAGCAATTTGGGAGGCTCAGGTAGGTGGATCACCTGAGTTCAGGAGTTCAAGACCAGCCTGGCCAACCCCATCTCTACCAAAATTTTAAAAATTAGCCTGGAGTGGTGGCTTGCCTCTGTAGTCCCAGCTACTGGGGAGATCTGAGTCAGGAGAATTTTTTGAACTCGGGAGGCGGAGGTTGCAGTGAGCCAAGATGGCAACACTGCACTTTAGCCTGGATGACAGAGACTCCATCTCACAAAAAAAAAAAAAAAAAAAAAGACAGGGTCTTGCTTTGTCACCCAGGCTGGAGTGCAATGGCATGATCATAGCTCACTACAATCTCAACCTCCTGAGTTCAAGTGATCCTCCTGCCTCAGCCTCTCAAGTAGCTGGGACCACAGGTGCACACCACCATGCCTGGCTAATTTTCAATTTGTTTTGCAGAGACAGGGGTCTCACTAGGTTACCCAGGCTGGTCTCAAATTCCTGGCCTTAAGCAGTCCTCCCACTTTGGCCTTCTGAAGTGCTGGGATTACAGGCATGAACCACTGCACTCAGCCAGTGATCTCATTTCTGAATGGGGAAGGGACAGAGGAGTAGGGTTGGGGTAGAGTGAGAAGGGGAAGGCGACTGGGAATTCTCACCCATTCTCACTTCTGCTTTGTGGGTTAGAAGCACTGAGCTGTCCTGTGTGCTCCTGTCTCTGAACTTCCTTCATAGCCCACTGGGCCATTTGCATGTGTCTCGTTGAAATTCCGGATCACAACGTCACTGCCCCCTCCCCATGGCCCTCAGAGGGTGGCAGGAGCATCACTAGGAGCCAAAGAGTGGGGATGAGCAGCATGGGGCAGTGCTGACTGCCCCAACTTTCCCGAAGTGACTCACTCTTATTCAATAGACACACCATTCCCCTAGAATGTTGCAACAGGGGGATTAGGGTTTTTCCAGAACTTTCCACTCTCAATTACCCAACCCTGAGCCCCTCGCGTGGAACTCGAGGTGATCCCCACTGGCGAGGGCTGGACGTTTGCCTCTGGCCTTGGTGTCCCCTTCACCTTGAACCTTCTCAAGGGGCACAGCCAGCCTCCCAAGATGGGCTCTGTGAGCCCCAGCTGTCCCTGCAGTAGGTTCTTGTCCGGTTTTTCTTTCTTAATACATATTCGTTTAATAAATGGGACGACTGAAAATTACTTCGCCCTGACGAAGAAACAGGAAGGCAAACAGTTTTGCATTTATTTTTACAAAAACTATCCAGAGTTTTACCCTGTTTGTCTTTCTTCACTTTAGGTTGTGAAGTCTCCAGCTTCTAACCCTAATAGTCTTAGTCAAGAGATTCTAAACTATTGGATTATTTTAAAAGTCGGCCCCTTACAGAGTCAAGCGGATTAGGTATCATCAATGAAGCCTGGCCTGAGTTCAGGAATCCCATACCTGTTTGGGTGAATTTGAGCTCACTACCTCGCCAAAAAGCTCAGTAATGGCTCCGGCAAACTATGGCTTTGCCAGAGCTGGTGGAGGGGATTATGATGGTCTTTATTCCAAGGGCAAGTCTACTACTTGAGCGGGACACGGTGGCTGGTGTCTGTAGTCCCCGGTACTCAGGGGACTGAGGCAGGAGGATCACTTGAGCCCAGAGGTTCAAGGCTGCAGTGAGCTATCCCCAAGCCAAGGCACCGTAAGCCAGACCCTCTCTCCCTCTCTATTTTTCTCTTGAGATGGGAATCTGGCTCTGTTGCCCAGGCTGGAGTGCAGTGGCAGGATCTTGGCTCACTGCAACCTCCGTCAAGCGGTTTACCTGCCTCAGCCTCCCTAGGAGCTGGGATTATAGGCGTGAGCCACCACGCCTGACCTAAGACCCTGTGTCTTAAATTTTTTTTTTAAGTCTATTGTTTGAACTTCAGGAAAAGAATTTCACTGTGGGGTCACTTTTCATACAGAGCAATTCCTTGGGAGTTTATAACAAATAGCTCAGGTAGAGATACTGGAAATTGTCAGCTGGGTACCCTACACTTTAGGGGAAATTTTTCCCAAAAGGAGCTCTGGCCAAAAAAAGAAAGCCATTGGTTCTAAGAAGGAAAATGGTAAGGTGATCAAAAGAAAAAACCTGCAATTCAGACAATTCAATCACAGAAGATTTCTAGGAGAAAGAAAGTTGGTAAAAGTACAAAATAAAGCACTGATACCTTCTAGGGAACTGAGCTCATATTTCAAAAGGATAGAGAAGAGGGAAGGAGGGAGGGAGGGAAGAAGGGAGGGAGGCCTCTCAACCACAAGGCGAAGGCAAAAGAGCCCCTTGAGCCTGATAGGAGGGGCTGGGTGCTATTAACCCTCAGCTCCTAATAAAACTTCTAAAAGTGAGGTGGCTTACACCTGTAATCCCAGCACTTTGAGAGGCTGAGGTGGGCACATCACCCGAGGTCAAGAGTTTGAGACCAGCCTGACCAACATGGAGAAACCTCATCTCTACTAAAAATACCAAAATTAGCCAGGTGTAGTGGCACATGCCTGTAATCCCACCTACTCAGGAGGCTGAGGCAGAAGAATTGCTTGAATCTGGGAGGGGGAGGTTGCAGTGAGCCGAGATCTCACCATTGCACTCCAGCCTGGGTAATAAGAGCAAAATTCTGTCTTAGAAAAAGAAAACTTCTAAGTAAACAAAAATGGTGGGCCGGGCACAGTGGCTCACGCCTGTAATCCCAACACTTTGGGAGGCCAAGGCAGGTGGGTCACCTGAGGTTGGGAGTTCAAGACCAGCTTGACCAACATGGAGAAACCCCATCTCTACTAAAACTACAAAATTAGCCAGGTTCATGCCTATAGTCACAGCTGCTTGGAAGGTTGAGGCAGGAAAATTACTTGAACTCCAGAGGTGGAGGTTGCAGTGAGCGGAGATCGAGCCACTGCCCTCCAGCCTGGGTAATAAGAGTAAAACTCTGTCTTAAAAAAAAAAATTTCTAAGAAAGCAAAAATGGCTTGGAAGGTTGTAGTGAGAGCTACAAGAACAAGCAAAGGACAGACCCAGTCCTTAGCTGAGAAGACTGAATTGTGTCAGATGACAGAAGACGAGAGAGAATAAAGACCACCATTATTGAGCACCTACTGTGTACTGGTGCACCCCCAACACCGGTCCATCTCCTAAAACTCTGTCTATTGCCCCACCCAGACTAGAAGCTGTTGCTTCCTTTCTACCAGGGAGCAGCTCAGAGGCCAAGACCCTGCCACTTCTTTTTTTTTTTTTTTGAGACTGAGTTTCACTCTGATTGCCCAGGCTGGAGTGTAATGGTGCGATCTTGGCTCACTGCAACCTCCGCCTCCCAGGTTTAAGCGATTCTCCTGCCTCTGCTTCCTGAGTAGCTGGGATTACAGGCATATACCACCATGCCCAGCTAATTTTGTATTTGTAGTAGAGATGGGGTTTCACCATGTTGACCAGGATGGTCTCAATCTCTTGACCTTGTGATCCACCGGCCTCGGCCTCCCAAAGTGCTGGGATTACAGGCGTGAGCCACCGCGCCCGGCCTAATTTTGTATTTTTAGTAGAGATGGAGTTTCTCCACGTTGATCAGGCTGGTCTCGAACTGCCAACCTCAGGTGATCTGCCCACCTCGGCTTCCCAAAGTGCTGGGATTACAGGCGTGAGCCAGTGTGCCTGGCCGATCCTGCCACTTCTTGAAGCGCCTCCCAGGGCAACGCAGATCTGCCGCAGGTCCTACCTGCACCACTGTCAAACTCAGAGACAAAGAAGGGTGAGGGTAGGAGGGAACCAAAATCCCGGATAGGGAGGGTGATCTGCGAAGATCCACACTGACTCAAGAGTGGGCCGGGCAGCAGAGTGAGACCCTGTCTGGGTGGATGCCAGCCCAGGACACTTGTCAGTTTGCACCCTTGGCCTGAGATTGGGAAAGGGACAGGACGATGGCAAACCAGGCCCCTGTGGAGCAGAAAGTAGACTGAGAAACTGGAAACTAACGACTGTGATGTTACTCAGCAACGAAGCACTGCAGTGAATCACTAAACAAATTCATAGATTCATGCCCTTGGTCAGCTCACACTTAGGGAGTGTCTCTAAGTTATTGTGTTGGGTATTAGGGGTGCAATCTTCAGTTAGGATGGGCTCTTTCCTAAGGGATCTTAGGGACTACAAGCAGGGAGATGACAGGATATTACTGTAGTGGAAAATATGCTTAGCAGAGAAGCACAGATTAAAAAATGCTGCAGGGATGCCAGGGAGAAATCAGTCTTGAATACTTAGAGAAAGGCTGACTATAACATCTGAACATATTTCAGGGGAGGAGCCAGTCATGTTCATAATAGGTATATATAACAATGTTTCTAAAGACAAAAAATGGAATCCAATAATATGAGATCTGTGAAATCAGGTATGCCCACATAATGCAATACCACCCAGCCAACAGAAATAGTTTATGTAGCTGTGCATATATTCAACCACATGTGAAGACATTCATGAAATATGAGTGAATGAAAAAAGCAGATAAAAGAACAGAGAGACTGGTTGCATTTTTATGAGTTTTTGGCATATGTAGTTCTATATGCTTTTAGAAATTTCCAGAAATGGGCTGGGTGCAGTGGCTCATGCTTGTAATCCCAGCACTTTGGGAGGCCAAGGCAGGTGGATCACAAAGTCAAGAGATCAAGACCATCCTGGCCAACATGGTGAAACCCCTCCACTAAAAATATAAAAAATTTTAACTGGATGTGGTGGCCATGCCTGTAATCCCAGCTACTCAGGAGGCTGAGGCAGAACGATCGCTTGCACTTGGGAGGTGGAGGTTGCAGTGAGCTGAGATTGTACCACTGCCCTCCAGCCTGGGCAACAGAGCAAGACTCCATCTCAGAAAGAAAGAAAAAAAGAAACTTCCAGAAATGGCAATGTGCAGTGGCTCACACCTATAATCCTAGCACTCTAGGAGGCCAAGGCAGATGGATCACCCCAGGTCAGGAGTTTGGACCAACCTGACCAACATGGTAAAACCCCGTCTCTACTAAAAATACAGAAATTGGCCTCGTGCAGTGGCTCACATCTGTAATCCCAGCCCTTTGGGAGTCAGAGGCAGGCAGATCACCTGAGGTCAGGAGTTGGAGACCAGGCTGGCTAACATAGTGAAACCTCATCTCTTCTAAAAATACAAACATTGGCCAGGTGTGGTGGCGCGCACCTGTAGTCCCAGCTACTCAGGAGGCTGAGGGAAGAGAGTTGCTTGAACCCAAGGGGCAGGGGTTGCAGTGAGCTGAGATCACGCCACTTCACTCCAGCCTGGTCTAAAGACTGAAACTCCATCTGAAAAAAAAAAGAAAAGAAACTTACAGAAATATATACCATAATGTTGGAAGTGCTTATCTCTGCATAGAGGGTTTTAGAACACTTTAACATTCTGTTTTTCCTTTATCTGTATTTTGGTATTTTCATAAAACAAATATAGGAATACAAACCATCCTTTTTTCAAAGGTAAAAAACAAAACCAAACCTTATTTGCAACTCTGGCCAAAGTAACTCCTTTTTTCTTTGACAAGATTTTCAGATCACAGAAATGCTGTGGGTATAGAATGCCTTGATTTCACAGAACATGTCACTTCCTGTGATAGCCTTATACAAGACATGACACAAAGTAGCCGAGAAAACAGTTAATGCGGCTGTAGCAGCTAGAAAGATTCACCAAAATGCAAAGGCCATTGATAAGTAAAGGACACTCATCTAGAGGGAAGCCTTCAGAGGTGTCCGCAGGGCTCTGACCTACACCATGTCCTAGCTAACATTTTTATCAATGACTTGAATGAAGACAATAATGTGATGGAATTTTCAGAGAAAACTGGCGAGTAACCCCCAAAAGGATGATAGGCTAGACCAACAGGTTGAACGACACAGATGAAATTGAACAGGATTGACTATTGAGTCCAGCAATCAGGTGACCCAGATGTCCCAGGAATGGGGGGCCTTGAGGAGGACAGAAAGACAGGGAAAGGGGCCTGAGGCTCACAGCCATGGGAACAGCTGATGGAACCCAGGATATTTATGAGAGAGACCATGATGAGGTTCACCAGCTGGTTGATGATCAAGTGACGGTCAGCTAGTCAGGGAGATGGCTTCCCTCCACCCAGATCAAAGAACAAGGGAGAATACTTTCCAGGAGGCAGATTTCAACTCAGTACAGTGACGGAAAGGAAAAACATTCACAAGAGCCCTCGGAGTACCTGATTCTCAGAGGGGCATCTTTCCAGCCTCCAAAGGGCCTCCCCCATGGGGTGTTCACTGCCTCATCACACAGACCAGGTGATGAAGAGTCACTCTGAACCCCTGGGGCTGTCCACTCAGGAACATGGGACTTCGGGAGGTACCACTGGGGACGCTGGAAAGGACAACCCCAGGATCCGCCCTGGCTCATTGGAAACGGAGGAAATGGGAAGTGACCGAGCAAAGGGGGCGCCTTGTCCTGCAGGTGCTATGAGCAGGGGTGGACCCAGACTGGCACCACAGGAAGCAGCAGCCTGATGACAACACAGAGGAGGAAGGAGATAGAGAAAAGGCCAAGGGGGGACAGAAAGGGAACTCAAGAGAGAAAGAGGGCTGGGTGCAGTAATCCCAGCACTTTGAGAGGCTGAGATGGGCAGATAGCTTGAGCCCCAGAAGTTTGAGACCAGCCTGGGCAACGTAGGGAGACCACAACTCTACAAAATAAGAATAATCAGCTGGGTGTGGTAACATGCACCTGGAGTCCCTCCTTGGGAGGCCGAAGCCAAGATGAATGATCCAAAATGCGGCTCACTTGAACCCAGCAGGCGGAGGTTGCAGTGAGCCAAGATCGCTCCACTGCACTCTAGCTTGGGTGACAGAGCAAATCCCTGTTTCAAACAACAAAAACGTTAGCCAGGCGTGGTGGCAGGTACCTATAATTTCAGGTACTCAGGAGGCTGAGGCAGGAGAATTGCTTGAACCTAGGAGGCAGAGGTTGCAGTGAGCCAAGATCGCGCCACTGCATTCCAGCCTTGGAGACAGAGCAAGACTCAGTCTCAAAAAAAAAAAAAAAAAAAAAAAAAAGCGGGGGGAAGAGAGAACACACAGGAGGGGAAAGTTATGAACGGATCAGGAAAAGAGAGGCCAGAGAGAGACAGTGAGGCCTGCAGCGGGGAGCCCGGGAGACGGGAGCGCATACCTGGAAGCAGAGGAAAACACCTGCCTAGTGTTTGCTGACAGGGAGCCGTGGGGGTAGGGAAGGGCAGGAGGCTCCACTGGGATGGGGCAGGGTTTGCTGCAGATGCTCGTGCTTTGCCCAGAGCCAGCTGCAGCGGGTTTAAACCCATCCGACACTCAGTCCACCTGAACACCTGTGATGTGTCAGGGGCTGCCAGGAAAGCTTTAGAAAGTGAGGAGGCTGCTCACACCTGTAATCCCAGCACTTCGGGAGGCCGAGGCAGGTGGATCATGAGGTCAGGAGATCGAGACCATCCTGACCATGGTGAAACCCCGTCTCTACTAAAATACAAAAACTTAGTTGGATGTGGTGGCGCGCACCTGTAGTCCCAGCTACTCAGGAGGCTGAGGCAGGAGAATTGCTTGAACCCGGGAGACTGAGGTTGCAGTGAGCCGAGATCACACCACTACACTCCCGTCTGGTGAAAGAGCAAGACTCCATCTCAAAAAAAAAGGGAAAGTGAGGAGGCTCTCCTCCTGGCCAGCCTGCCAGATTTGCCATCCAGCATGGTGAATGCCCAGAACTGTCAAAATGAATGGCATGGCCATCATGAGGTGGGATATGGGCAGGACAAACACAGAAGTTGGGACGGCCTGAGTTCAAATCCTGACGTCACCACTTCATGCTATGTGACCTCAGGCAAGTTCCTGAACCTCTCTGAGCCTTAGTTTTCTTCTCTGTTGTGAGGATGTGAAACAGCAGATGTACAAGCACCGGGTCATCCTCCTTCCAAAAGTGAGCACGGCCTTCATGTCAAAGGGAGCAACCCCAGCCCTAAGTGCTCCTGGAGTCTGCAGAAGAGAAGCTGCAGAGGTCAGGGCATCTTGGAGGAAGGACACAGTCCTGTCCCCTAAGCAGGGTTCAGTCACAAGGCTGCTCTCGAATTCCTGAGCTCAACTGATTCCCCCCCACCCCCCCGCTTCTGCCTCCCAACATGCTGAGATTACAGGTGTGAGCTGCTGCACCAGCCTCATTCACTAACTGTTCTACAGGTGTTGGTTTGGAACCTACTGATGAGGCAGTAGACAAGTCACTAGCACCAATCTTTAAGGCAGGCAGGGGAAACTGTGGAACTTGAGCCTAAAGAGACTGGAAGTGCCCAGGCCCCAGGGAATGGGGCCCAGGGAATGGGGCCTTTGGGCGGTCTGCATGCCTGCTGAGTGCTAACAAGGTCCCCGGTGAAGGTGCATGGCTAGGGGCAGCCAGCAGGGTCGGAGACCTTGGCAGCTCTTGCTGGCTTTGCAGACAGTGGGGAATTCTTCCAGAGCGTCCAGCTCTGTGCACATGCCCACAAGTGGCTGGAAAACTTTGCAGGCTGTGGGCAGAGCTGGCAGAGGGCAGGTTTTGCCAGCCCCAAGAAGGTGAGGTGGGGCCCCCACCCCAGCTGAGTGCCCCAGGTCCCTCACCATCTAGGGCATTCCTCTGTGGGGCTTGCCACTGTGGGGTGCAAATCCGCCTCTCTTAGGGGCCATCGCTGGCTGGCCTGGGACCTGAGCTGCTATCCCAGCCTCCACAAGAGAGGGGGCCAAGCCACCCCATGAGTCACTGTGCCCACTTCCTGCCACATGGAACCCGTGGCTGAGTCACCGGCCCCCCAAAGGGAAAGACTGGCCACAAGGCCGGAAAGCTGGAGCCTGATGGTGGCAGGAGTGGGGAGCTGGCACTGTGGTCCCGGTATCCCTTTTTCCTGGGCTACGTTCCTCCTGCGGAACCCAGAGGCCTCTGAGCAGCACCCACCTACCTACAGCCAGCAGGACTGGTTCTTTGCTGGTATTTTTCCCTCCAGCCATAATGGTTGTATCTCAACCTTAAAACAAAACAAAAACCCCCAACATTTTATTTTGAAATCATTTCAGGCTTACAGAAAAGTTGCAAAAATACTACAAAGAATGTTCATGTGCCCTTCACCCAGATTCCCCAAATGCAAACATTCTACCACATTTGGATTAATTTTCTCTCCCTCACTCCCCATTTTTTTTTTTTGAGACAGAGTCTCGCAGGCTGGAGTGCAGCGCATGATCAAGGCTTACTGCAGCCTCAACTTCCCAGGCTCAAGCGGTCCTCCCACCTCAGCCTCTTCATGGCTGGGACTACGGGTGTGAACCACCACAGCCAGCTAATTTGTGTGTGTGTGTATAGAGGCAGAGTCTTACTATGCTGCCCAGGCTGGTCTCAAACTCCTGGCCTCAAATAGTCCTCCTGCCTCAGCCTCCCAAAGTGCTGGAATTACAGGCGTGAACCACGGTGCCCTCTCCCCGTTTTTTTCTATGACATTTGAGCATAAGTCACAGGCATGATGCCTCTTTACCTTGAAATACTTCTGTATGTGTGTGTTTATTTACTTATATATTGAGACAGGGTCTGTCCCTGTTGCCCACGCTGCTTTGCAGTGGTGTGATCACAGCTCACTGCAGCTTCAACCTCCCAGGCTCAAGCAATCCTCTCACCTCAGCCTCCTGAGCAGCTGGGACTACAGGCTCGTGCCACCATGCCCAGCTAATTTTTTTTTCTTTTTTGAGACGGAGTCTCCCTCTGTCGCCCAGGCTGGAGTGCAGTGGCATGATCTCAGCTCACTGCAGCCTCCGCCTCCTGGGTTCAAATGATTCTCCTGCCTCAGCCTCCTGCATAGCTGAAATTACAGGCATCCAACACCACACCTGGCTAATTTTTGTATTTTTAGTAGAGATGGGGTTTCACCAGGTTGGCCAGGCTGGTTTTAAACTCCTGACCTCAAGTGATCATCCCACCTTGGCCTCCCAAAGTGCTGAAATTACAGGTGTGAGCCGCCGCGCCTGGCCTCAGTGTGCGTTTCTTAAATACAAGGCCATTTTCTTACAGAATCACAGTACAGTGATCGCCTCAGGAACGGCAAATGCACTGGGCACTTTTTATGCACCACCTGAGGGTCTCCTGGCTTTACCTGCTTCTGGGTCCAGCCCTGGGGGGTTCTAGGCTGTATCTGGCCACCTGTGGTGTCCCTGCTGCTGCTGAGCCTGAAGCGCTGAGGAGCCGCTAGGCACAGTGAGCCCTGGGGTGTGAAGGCGCTAACTGTAGGGGCACCTCTGACTAACGAGATGAGAGTGATGGGTACGTTCTCCCCTCCTCCTGGCATTTATCCTCAGATCCGGGTTGTTCTGTTTCTTGGAGGACATCCCAGGAGACAACAGCCAGTCACATTAGATACTCAGGGGCAGGGCTGTCACACTGAACCCCACACTCAGTGCTTGGGGTTTAATGCTCTGCAGTCCGCTTGAAATTCTTAATAATTTTATCTTGAAAAATTTTAAATTGGCTGGGTGCTGTGGCTCACAGCTATAATCCCAGCACTTTGGGAGGACAAGCCAGGTGGATCACTTGAGGTCGGAAGTTCACGACCAGCCTGGCCAACATGGTGAAACCCTGTCTCTACTAAAAATACAAAAATTAGCTGGGCATGGTGGCGGGCACCTGTAATCTCAGCTACTTGGAGGCTGAGGCAGGAGGATCGCTTGAACCCGGAAGGCGGAGGGTGGCAGTGAACTGAGATTGGGCCACTGCAGTCCAGCCTGGGTGACAGAGCAAGATTCCAACTCAAAAATTAAAAAAAAATAAAAATAAAAAATATGGCCAGGTGCGGTGGCTCACACCAGAGGTCAGGAGTTCGAGACCAGCCTGGTTAACATGGTGAAACCCTGTCTCTACTAAAAATACTAAAATTAGCCAGGTGTGGTAGAAGGTACTTATAATCCCAGCTACTTGGAAGACTGAGGCAGGAGAATTACTTGAACCTGGGAGGTGGAGGATGCAGTGAGCTGAAATCATGCCATTGCACTCCAGCCTGGGTGACAGTGCAAGACTCTATCTCAAAAGAATAAAAAAATAAAAATTGGGGCCTGGTGCAGTGGCTCAAGCCTGTAATCCCAGCACTTTGGGAGGCCGAGGCGGGTGAATCACGAGGTCAAGAGATCGAGACCATCCTAGTCAACATGGTGAAACCCCGTCTCTACTAAAAATACAAAAAATTAGCTGGGCATAGTGGCACGTGCCTGTAATCCCAGCTACTCCAGAGGCTGAGGCAGAATTGCCTGAACCCAGGAGGCGGAGGTTGCGGTGAGCCAAGATCGCGCCATTGCACTCCAGCCTGGGTAACAAGAGCGAAACTCCATCTAAAAAAATAATAACAATAAAATAAATAAATAAAAATAAAAATTGGAAATTGAATTTTATGTTGAAATTCATGATTTGCAAGTTGAGTCTGATGGACACTGGAGCCCACACAGGAGGCCTGGAACCTCAGCTCCCACATGGCCCGGCCTGCTGCCATCCAGGGACAGGTTCTCAGGTGCTGGCTTCCTATCCCCCACCCAGAAAACCTGCCACCCTCTCCCATTATGGGGGTCTGGGCAGAGATGGAGGGAGAGTCACACCCCATGCACCTCTGAGGGTCTGCACCCATTGTGGGTCCCTGCAAGCACCAGCTGAGGCTGTTGTTATACCCATTTTCCTGCCAAGGAGACTGAGCCAGTATTTCTGCTTTGGACAGAAGCTTGCCCCTTGCCCCAGCAGCCTGACTGCCCATGCTGTCCTCCCTCTGTCCTTGTACATTGCACCGAGACAGCAAATTCCTTTGTGTCCTGCTCTCTCAGGGCACAGGGTCCCGTTGGATATGGAAGCACAGCCTCCACCTGCCTGAGCCAACTGAATAATCACAGCAGTGAGGCGGGGTGCGGTGGCTCACGCCTATAATCCCAGCACTTTGGGAGGCCGAGGCGGGTGGATCACGAGGTCAAGAGATCGAGACCATCCTGGTCAACATGGTGAAACCCCGTCTCTACTAAAAATTTAAAAATTAGCTGGGCATGATGGTGCACACCTGTAGTCCCAGCTACTCGGGAGGCTGAGGCAGGAGAATTGCTTGAACCCAGGAGGTGGAGGTTGCGGTGAGCCGAGATCGTGCCATTGCACTCCAGCCTGGGTGACAACAGCGAAACTCCATCTCAAAAAAAAAAAAGAAAAATCACAGCAGTGGTACTTTGTTTCTGGAGCCACTCAACATGCAAAACTCCAAGCGCTTTGTAGGCATGACCTCCAGTGGGTCCTGTTACCCTGCCGCCCATTTCACAGATGATATAACCAAGTCTATGGAGATTAACCCACCCAAGGCCAGCCACTAAGTAGTAGAGCTGAATTCAAACCCAGTTCTTCCTGCTCCAAAGCCAAAGCTCTAACTTGGACATTAACTTGGTTGTTAAGTAGGTGGCATCTTTGATCATTTGGAAACAGTAATTGATCTACATCTTTGGGCCACATGAGGACTGTGGACACAGGAAAAGGCGCCAGACATGGACTTGGGAGTTAGGCGGGGTGAGGCCCCTGCGATGATGCTGACAGTTGGACCAGGTGGGCCCAGGGCAGGCTCTCTGCCATGGCAAAGCGGGGGTTGGGCCTGGGCCAGGCCCAGTCCGGTGTTCTTCCTAAGGCCCAGTTCCCCGAGCCAGGCAAAGCAGATCTGAGTCATTGGTGATCGGAGTCCCCGTCCCTGACTCCTCGCTCGTACATCATACATTCCAGTCCTTGGCTCTCGGCAAAACCCTTCTAACTTCTTAGCTCACCCCACCCTTTTCCCTGAAATAAATCAAAGAAGTTTCAAGCTGGGAAGGAGGTCACTGAATCCAAGCTTTTCAGTTTGCAAACTGAGAGCCCAGGGTTCTGACAGAGGCCCCAGTAGATTGGAAGATGGTTGGGCTTGCCTCCTGGGTGGAATCTCGTCCCTGCCACCAAGTCCCTGTAAGCCCGGGGCCAATTAACCTGTTGGTGTCTGAACATTCTCCCAAAGGGGAGATCCTGGTAGTATGATCATGGTGTCTTCACCATAGGATATGGGATCACTGGGAGCATGAGCTACAAGAGCTTTCTGATTCCAGAACCCAGGAATTGCTCCCGACACTCCGTAGATCATCTCATTACCCACTCAATGAATCCCTGCCGCACAGAGAGGTAGCAGAGATATTAAGTAACCTCTCTAAGGCAACCTAGTAAGCAAAGCAGAGCTGAGGTCTACCAGATGACTGAGCAGAACCTCACTGGTCCCGGAGGAGCCGTGAGCACTGGCCACATGCCTGGAGCTCCCAGAGTCCAGGGCTGCAGCCGTCCAGCTCTGGGGCCAGCCCCGAGAGAGGAGCAAGGAAACCGACCCCCTCCAGATCAACAAAGCATTTCCTCCCTGAAGCCTGGGCCCAGAAGGAGGAGGTGCCGCGCACACAACTGTTTATAGAGACAGATGTTTGGGACGGAAAAAGAGAGACAGCCCTCCTCCATCCCCATGGAGACAGAGGAAGTTTGCAACTTGGGCAGTGGCAACTGGAACTGAAAAAGGAGAAGGGGAAAAAAAGGGAGGGAAGCAGGTCTGACCCACTGGAAACAGTTTGACATTTTCAGATGCTGGTGCCTAACAAAAGGGTGTTGCCAAGGCAACCGGGCCTGCAGACAGGGCTGCCAATCCCAGCTGGATCTGGGGCCAGAGCCAGGGAGATGGCAAGGAGATAGATAAGTGCACGTGGGAGGGCGACAGAGAAATTCCACAGGAGAGCAAATAAATAAGCAAACACGCACACAGTGCCTCTCAGCCAGCGTCCCCTCACAAAGCGGGCCGTCCCTCCTCGCCCCTTCCATCCCTCTTCCTCCCCTCACCCCTTCCATCCCTCTTCCTCCCCTCACCCCTTCCATCCCTCTTCCTCCCCTCACCCCTTCCATCCCTCTTCCTCCCCTCACCCCTTCCATCCCTCTTCCTTCCCTCACAAAGTGGGCCGTCCCTCCTCACCCCTTCCATCCCTCTTCCTCCCCTCACAAAGTGGGCCGTCCCTCCTCACCCCTTCCATCCCTCTTCCTCCCCTCACCCCTTCCATCCCTCTTCCTCCCCTCACCCCTTCCATCCCTCTTCCTTCCCTCACAAAGTGGGCCGTCCCTCCTCGCCCCTTTCATCCCTCTTCCTTCCCTCACAAAGCGGGCCGTCCCTCCTCACCCCTTCCATCCCTCTTCCTCCCCTCACAAAGTGGGCCGTCCCTCCTCACCCCTTCCATCCCTCTTCCTCCCCTCACAAAGCGGGCCATCCCTCCTCACCCCTTCCATCCTTCTTCCTCCTTCTTTCCTCTCCTTTCTCCCTTCTTTATTTTCTTCCTCCTCACTTTCTACACTTCTATCCATCTTTCCTCCCTCCCTCCCTCCTCCTTCCTTCCTCTTTCCTTTCTACTTGCTCTGCAAGTGTTAGCACTGCCCCTGCACCCAGCCTAGGAAACATGTCCCCATCTTTCTGGTGACGGCTGGTAGGTGGCTCTGCACATGACTGATACCAGAGTGCTGCTGCTGCCCCTGGAAGTGAGGCCTTCAGGAGGGGCCCAGCATGGCCACATTGGCTCTCCTGGCTGGAGACCCTGGGCAGTTCAGCTGCAGTCACAGGAAAGAGAGAGAAGAACGAGAGGAGGCTTTGGGGCCTCTTCTAAAGAACCACACCTGGCTCCTTGGAGTTCCTTTGCCTGTACCCCCAGCAGAACCCACCTGGCTCCCCATGGCTGGGCCCTGCTTCCTCGGCCTCTGGCTGGGAGGTAATGATCGCTGACGTTGGTGACATTGTCACCTCACCCCAAAGCTGTGAGGTCCATTCTGGAAATCTACAGTTGTAGCTACCCCCATGCCAACTGTCCTGAGACCCCGCCATGCCCAGGCTCCCCTCCCCAGAACCCTAGGCTTCTCCTCCAGCTTGGCCAGATGACCCTGGTCTCTCTCCTCGCCTCCCTCCAGGGGATGAGGGAGGGGGACTTCCGATGAACTCTGGCCGAGGTGATGGGAATCCCTGAAGCCAGGATGTTCTGTGGGAAAGGGCTGGAAGGGAGTGCTGAGCCGGGTGACCCCGCTGGTCCTGGGGCCACTGCCTGAAGTCGAAGGAGGGGGCCACCCCCATCCCCAACCTCAGAAACCTCCTGAGCTGCCCCGTGATTGGGAGGCAGCCCACAGCTGCACACCATGTACCATGGAGCCGGGCCGGGAGCACAACCCAATTCCCAGGCTGACACTGGGTTGGGGAGGGGGCCAGGCAGTCATCCTCCTCTGATGCATGGGGAGACGAAGGCCTAGCAGAGACAGTCCAGCTGGAGGCTGAGAGGGGCAGGACTGAGTGGAGGCTGAGGCCGTGGAGACATGTCCACAGCTGGGGGTGGGGCAGGGGAGACAGCAGGCACTGCCCCCAGCTGGGTTAAGTGGTGGCTCTGAAGGAAAGCTTAGGAAGGCTGGGCCAGGAACTATAGATTCAGAGTCACTAACTCTAGCTGTGACCTGGAGGACTGAGAAGGCAGGAGGCATGAGTCCAGTCCCAGAAATGACTCACAAAGCACACCGCTGCACAGAGGGGCAGGGGCCTTGGGAGGGTGGAGGTCAGTGGGTGCCTCCATCAATTCCCAAGCAAGCCTGAGAGCAGGGATGGAGACAGGCTGGGCTCCCTGGACCCCTGGAACAGCCCGGTCTCATCCCCTAAAGCCCCAGCCCCGTGGGCAGTCCAGCTGCCTGGAAAACAGTGCACGGGCTCCCTCTGTGCCTCTGTCACACCAGCTGAGTGACCCTGGACAAGTTCCTTAACCTCTCTAGACTTCAACTACCTCATCTATAAAATGAGGATAATAGGCCGGGAGTGGGGGCTCATGCCTGTAATCCCAGCACTTTGGGAGGCCAAGGTGGGTGGATCACCTGAGGTCAGGAGTTGGAGACCAGCCTGGCCAACATAAGGAAACCCTATCTCTACTAAAAATAGAAAAATTAGCTGGGTGTGGTGGCACACACCGTAGTCCCAGTTACTTGGGAGGCTGAGGCAGAAGAATCACTTGAACCTGGGAGGCAGAGGTTGCAGTGAGCCAAGATGGTGCCACTGCACTCCAGCCAGAGTGACAGAGTGAGACTGTTTCAAAAAAAAAGGTGGGGAGGATAATTGCTATGCTTTGCTCAGACGAGAAGATCGAAGAAGACAATTGTAGGAAGCACCTTTCATCAACAAACTAGTAGGCCAGGTGCAGCGGCTCACAGCTGCCATCCCAGGACCTTGGGAGGCTGAGGCGGGAGGATTGCTTGAGCCCAGGAGTTCAAGACCACACTGGGCAACAAGTGAGACCTCATCTCTATAAAAAATAGAAAAAATAAGGGCCAGGGCGGTGGCTCACACCTGTAATCCCAGCATTTTAGGAGGCTAAGGCAGGTGGATCACCTAAGGTCAGGAGTTTGAGACCAGCCAGACCAACATAGTGAAACCCCATCTCTACTAAAAATACAAAAATTAGCTGGGTGTGGTGGTGGGTGCCTGTAATTCCAGCTACTTGAGAGGCTGAGGCAAGAGAAGCACTAGAACCTAGGAGGCAGAGGTTGCAGTGAGCCAAGATTGCACCACTGCACTTAAGCCTGGGTGACAGAGCAGGACACCATTTCAGAAAAAAAAAAAGCAAGAAAAAGAAAGAAAAAATTTGCCAGGTGTGGTGGTGCCTGCCACCAGCTACCAGATGTGGTGGCACACACCTATAGTCCCAGCTACTCGGGAGGCTGGGGAGGGAGGACTGCTTGGGCCTGGGAGGTCAAGGCTGCAGTAGGACATGGTTGCACCATGGCACTCCAGCCTGGGCGACAGAACGAGACCCTGCCTCAAAACAAAACAAACTGTGGTTGAGCAGCTAGTGTGTGAGGCGGCCTGCCAGGAGACAGGCAGTACAGGTCTCGTGGGGCATCTCACCTGGTCCGGGAAGGGAGGCTGCCGCTGAGGCTTGAGAGAGAGTTCCCCAACGGGCCAGCCTAGCACAGGGGCCAGCAAACCTCCACCACTGCCCCAGGCTAAATCCAATGTGCTGCCTGCTTTTCTTCAGCCCACAAAGAATGCTTTTTACATGTTTTATCTTTTTTTCGTTTTTGAGACAGGGTTTCTCTCTGTTGCCCAGGCTGGAGTGCAGTGGTGCGATCTCAGCTCACTGCAACCTCTGCCTCTAGGTTCAAGTGATTCTCCTGCCTCAGCCTCCCAAGTAGCTGGGACTATAGGTATGTGCCACCACATCTGGCCAATTTTTTAATATTTTTAGTAGAGACGGGGTTTTGTCATGTTGACCAGGCTGGTCTCAAACTCCTGGCCTCAAGTGGTCTGCCTACCTCAGCCTCCCAAAGTGCTGGGATTACAGATGTGAGCTATGGCGTCCAGCCTACATGTTTTAATTTTAGTGTTTATTATTTTTTTGAGACAGGTTCTTGCTCTGTTGCCCAGGCTGGAACACAGTGGTGTGATCATGGCTCACTGCAGCCTCGACCTCCTGGGTTCAAGGGGTCCTCTTGCCTCAGCCTCCTTGAGTTCCTGGGACCACAGGTGTGTACCACTATGCCTGACTCATTATTTTTGGTAAAGACAGAGTCCCACTGTGTTACCCAGGTTGGTCTTGAACTCCTGGCTCAAGTGATTCTCCCGCCTTGGCCTTCCAAAGTGCTGGGATTACAGATGTGAACCACTGTGCCTGTGTGGTTTTTACTTTTCTTTTTTTTTGAGACAGCAATCTTGGCTCACTACAACCTCTGCTTCCTGGGTTCAAGTGATTCTCCTGCTTCAGCCTCCTGAATAGCTGGGATTACAGGTATGCACCACCCTGCCGGCCTAATTGTTTTATTTTTAGTAGAGACAGTGTTTCACCCTGTTGGTCAGACTGGTCTCGAACTCCTGACGTCATGATCTTTCCGCCTCAGCCTCCCAAAGTGCTGGGATTACAGTCATGAGCCACCAAAGCCTGGTGGTATTTACATTTTTAAGTGGCTGAAAAAGCAAAAGCAAAAGAATATTTCATGATGAGACAATTCCACAGAATGAAAGTTTCAGCATGCACACGTAGCTGTGTTGGAACGCAGCCCCACTCACCCATTTGTGAGTGGTCCATGGCTGCTTTCTCACTAAGCAGAGACTGAAATATTTACTACCCGGCCCTTTCAGAGAAAGTTTGCTGCCCGCCCCCAACCCGCCTACGGGAAGCACATTCAAAACCCAGCAGGCAAAAGACTACAACTTTCGGGCCTGGCAGAGGCTCCACTACAGCTGGAGCAGAGATGGGAAGGCAGGTGTCAGGAGCGGGTGGGACAGAGGCCACAGAGGCTACCAACTCTTGACACCAAAGAGGGCCCTGCCATTCCTACCCGGGAGAGGACAGAGGTCAAAGTGTTGGGGGTGGGCTCTGTCCAGTGGCTACCAGCCAGGTGCCCTTCTGCCCAAGTCTCTCAGGCCAGCAGGGAGGAGAGGAGAAACCGGGAGGGACAGAGAGGGTCCCATCTGTGTATCTACTGGGAGCAGCAGATGTGCCAAAGGCTTCAAATTAGGACACCCCCCATCCTTCTCCATGGAAACTGGGGAATGCCTCTCTTCTGTGGGGCTTGACTACCCCTCCCTTGCCCCACAGAGCCAAGACAGACTTGGGGCTAGGGGCTCAGGGTTTGGGGAGGGGCCGCTGCCCTAACTCTAACCAGCCCCCACACTTCCCTACTACATCCCCACCCCCTGCCACCAGTGAGGCCCATGGGGTCTTCCACCTCTCTTCTGTGAAGAGAGCAGAGAAAGAGATGCTGACACAGAAGATTGAGGGCAGCCCCCCCGAGGGAGCCTGGGTGGGCCCACATCTGGCTGAGGGGTGCTGAGGTTACAGCTGGGCCCCACATGGCCTTCTGGTGGGGAGAGGAGCAGCCGCCAAGGAGGACGAGGAGCCAGAGAGCATGGATATGGCTCCTGTGGAGACTGGGACCATAGAAGGCTCTCAGGGGACCCCTGGGCACTCACAGGGCTGCCCAGGCCCTCTATCTGGGGGAAGGTGGGGCCCACAGCCATCCCAGCACACTTTGGTGGATGACATGCACACACCCACATCAGAGGGAGCTGACAGGCTTCTCCCACAGGTGAGGCTGGGGGCCAGCTTGGGTCCCTCTCTACCTGGACGGATTCTTCTCTGAGATGGATTCCAAGGGTCAGTTTTTCCTTCCTAGCCCTTTCCTCACTCCACCCAGATCTGCAAACCTGGATCTGCAAACCCCAGGCTGGGGCTGGTCTGCCCCCTATTTGTCTCTGAGTTTCCTTCCAGAGTCAGGGGCCCTCGGCAGCTGGCTAAGAACTGGCCTCCCAGGCTCCCCCGCCCCTCCCCCTGCATCTGGGACCAGCTGGAGTGGCTCTGGAGACACCTCCCCTCGTCATCTCCAGACTCCCCAAAACTGGAGTGGAGTTTCAGAGGTGGGCTGGAGGTGCTGGTGGGAGCGTGGAGGAGAAAGGAGGCTGGGGGCAGCTTCCACTGCCCTCCTCTCCTGTCCTCCACTCACGCTGCTTGCACCTGTGCTGGGCATCCCTGTCCAGAGCACAGACATGTGGAGGGCACCTGAGTGGATGTGGGAGGCCAGCTGGGCCTGCTCAGATGGGAAGTCAGGGAACCAGGGGGAGGCTGCTGGCTAAGTGGCTCTGGGTGGGTGGCGTCATGGGAAATGCACATCCATCCCTCTGCCAGGCACAGAGAACAGACTCCTCCAGTTAGTCCAGCAGGGCGGGGTGTGCCTGCCAGAGCACAGGTTAAGCCTCCTGCCAGCCTGGACTGCATCGGGTCCCCTTCTTTTCTCTCTCCTCCTCACCACAGCTGCAAGGTGTGGCACCTGCTAGCTCACCCCCTATTCCTTCCCTCCTTTTTCTCTCCCTACCTGTCCACCTTCCCCTGGCCCTCTTCAGCCAGGCAGAGGCTTGTGGCCTGGTCTCCAGACCCCTCCTCCAGCAGCCACAGCTAACTCTTGGCTCACACAGCCACCTGCTCTGTCACCCAGGGGAGCCCCACCTCCAGCCATCCCTGGGTCTAGCATCCAGAGTGCTCAAGTCCTGGATGTCCCTCACTCTGCACTGAATCTTCTAGCCAAGGTCCCCACCCTTGCCCTTCCCTGTTCCTCCCTCCTCCTCTCTGAACTTCCTAAAGCCCCTCCCCTCCCTGCCTGCAAGTCACCTGACTGGGAGGCCAGCCCTGCCCAGATTCCCCACCCCAACTCTCCCAGCTCTGAAAACAAGAAGTGCTGTCCCTGCACTACAAACTCCAACCTGGTCCCAGCCCACACATTCCAGCCATGCCACTCAGGCAGACATGCTCCTAGAAACACGTACACATTCACACGCACGCACGCATACACACACATGCACATATGTTCATGCACAACACACACAATCACACATGTACGCACGTGCCTCGGTACACGTGTGTGCCCTCATGCCTACACATACACGTGCATGTTCACATTCTCACATATGCACACTCACACACGCATATGAACCACTTGGACAGCTTTACACCCCATGCATCTTCCACCCAGGCTCCCAAAGTGCTATTTCCTGTATCTTTTTTTTTTTTTTTTTTGAGAGGGAGTCTTGCTCTGTTGCCCAGGCTGGACTGCAGTGGTGAGCTCGGCTCACTGCAACCTCCGCCTCCGGGGTTCAAGAGATTACTCTTGCCTCAGCCTCCTAAGTAGCTGAAATTACAGGCATGCACCATCACGCCCAGCTAATTTTTGTATTTTTAGTGGAGACGGAGTTTCACCATGTTGGTCGGGCTGGTCTCGAACTCCTGACCTCGTGATCCACCCACCTCAGCCTCCCAAAGTGCTGGGATTACAGGTGGGAGCCACCTTGCCCAACTAATTCCTGTATCTTAAATCCCCTCCAGAGACCTGCAATTATGACTTGGGGTCCCCATTAGCTCCCCCAAGGCTCTTTCCAGAGCAGCACAGCCCCACCCTTCAGGTCAGTTATAGTGTCCTGCTCCCAAGAACTGACATATACTCTAAAATATATATTGCTGAGCTTTAAAAAAAAAAACCCTATTACTGTCGGATATTGGTTAATGGTTGGTGGGGGAGTTGGAGGGGGAGAAATCCCCGCCCACAAGGCTCAGTTTCACAGGGAAAGGGACTTTCCTTAGAAGGAACCAAGACGTCTTGTATCAGCTCTTAACGATTTGGGAAGGGAAGCTAAATAGCTCTTTCCTGTAATTCGAACAACTAAATTATTCATCAAGAGCTGCAGACAGAGATTGGACAGTGACCCGAGAGGCAGGAGACCCCAGCCCAGCCCCATGACCTGGGCACGTGTCCGTCTCCCCAGCCCCTGAGGGGCCAATGCCCAAATTAGAGGGGTCTGGAAAGTGAGTGGCCCCAGGGGGTCCTAAAGAGGGTGGGAGAGCCTGGATTCTAGCTGGGAGATGGGGGAGGAGGGAGACAGGAGAGAATCACTGGGCCCTGGCACCCAGGGACTTGTCCAGATGTGAAGGGGCCTCAGTGGCTTCCCCTTGCTGTCTCCCCTGCAACCTAGAGCCCCCCCCAACCCTTGCTGACCCCGGGCGTTTGGGATGAAGTGGGCATGGCCAGAATCCTCTCCAAAGATACGGCCTGGCCTCCTTCTGCCACAGGAGGCTTGGAATGGGGAGGCAGAGAACAAGGGACAACCAAACTTGTCCCTTAAATTTAAAACAGCCTGCAGCTCCACTAAATGCTTCCCCAAGCTCTGACTCCACCATGCACTTGCCCTTGGCCTTGTGCTCTGAGCCGGGAGGGAGGCAGAGACGGCATGGGCTTGGAATGAGGTCCTCAAGCATTGTTCTCTGTCAGGGACCCAGCTCTGTCTATCCCTGGGACCCATCAGAGTAGCAAGGGCTGGGGAAGGGGGCCCAGGGCGTGGCTGTGGCTAGCCACATCCCAGCACGAGTCTCCTTTTCCAACAAGAAGGAGGTCTGGGAGGAGAGGAGACCTAGGCCTTCTTTGCCGCCTCCTCCTCCCTCCCGTGGTGCACAGTGCCTGGACTTGGTGCGTGCTCTGTACACGCGAAAGGAGCCAGTGGGTGCAGAGAGGGAGGTTGGACAGATGGACAGATGCAGGGATGGAAAGGATAAGGGGCAGGAAGTGAGTGGGTGAGTGTGCAGGACCCAGACTCAGTGAGTCCGAGAGGCATCAGGACAGGAGGGAAAAAGGAAGGGACCAGAGGAAAAGTTAAAGAGAAAGAGAGAGACCCAGGAGGAGGAGGAGGAGGAGCAGTGCAGGAGGCTGGAAACCGGAGCCCCGGGGGCAGCACGTGCTGACTCACCGCCGGCCTTCCATCTTCCCCATTTCCTGGGGCTTCTCACTTTATTTTCGGGAAAGCTGCCTGCTCCGTGACTAATCTGTTCTTAAACAAACCAAACCCAGGCAGTGGGGAGTCTGGGCGGGGCCTGAGTCACTCTCCAACTGAAGGGGGCCACACCTCAGGGGGTGGCCTCCCTCACACTCCTCAGGGTCCCCACCTTGGCCTGCAGGTGACTCCACTGCTCCTTAGAGACACAATGCGCACCCCGAGCGGGGACACCCTGGGCTGCTGAGCAAGCTCCTTGGTGGTCCACAGCCTAAAACCGTGCCTGGCACAGATGTGATACTTAGCTTGTGCTTGTTGACTGACTGTCTGATTGACCGCCTCTGATTCCTCACTCTCCTCTCCCACTAACTCTTCCTTGAACTCTACGTGTCCCACAGGCCCTCAGCTGCGTGACATGGACTTTACTAATGACCACCCTTTACGGGAACCATAATCTCTGCCAGACGCCAGGATAAATGGGTTCTTCCTCTGAATCTGCAGGACACTACAGGACCCTGCCTGGCCCCTGGGGTGTGTTCCTAACCACTTAGCCTTCTCAGCTCACTCAGGACTGTCCATCCCTTAGCCTGTCTGTGCCCATCTGGCAGCAGAGCAGGGTCAGGGGGACAGCCTGCAGCCCCCAGGCCCTCCTCCAGGCAAGAGGGAGATGCCACTCCCTTTATTTGACAGAAGAACCTGACCTCCGAGAGGTCACTGGGCCAGTGAGCAGCAGACACAAGACTGCAGTCCAGATCTCAAAGCACCCTCACAACCCTGCTACCGTCCACTGCTGACCAGGGACCTGAAGGCAGCTCAGCCCTGGACCTCATGGGGCAGGAGGATGTGGCCCAGGGAGCGGGTTGGATGTTTTCTCCAGCCTGGGGGTGGGGGGCCGGCAGGATGCAGCCATTAAACCCAGGTCTCCAAAGTGGGACATGCACAAGACAAGTCACTGGTATATGGAAAGAACACAGCCCCTCTGTTTCCACTTTTTATTTAATCCTCTTTAAATCTCAACTTTTATGGATACATAATATATAAACCCAGTAATAAAGTGCCCATGGTTTATAAATAAATAAATATACACGCTCTGAAGTCTTTCCCTGAAAGGGAGAAAAATGCCCTCACCCTACTGCAGCGGCGGCACCTCGCCTAGTAGGTGTTCTATAAAAATTCTGTGACTGGGGCAGCCAGGCGGGGGCTCTTCCTGTGCAGGGAGACACACCCACCGCCAGCACCTCCTCCAGCTGAGCCCACCTGCGCCCTGGGCAGGGCGTGGCTGCGGGCTTCGCTCCCCCGCTCAGCTGGGCCCTGGCGCGGCGCCACCTTCCACCGGGTGGCCGCGAGAATACCGGGAAGGGAGGCGGGTTTGCCTCACAGCTGCTGAAAACCCGCCCAACGGCTTCCCAGGGCTTCCCCCAGCTCCCTCCCTCCTTCTGCCCGCCCTGGGGAGCGCGGAGCCGGGAGGCCCTGGGCGCCCCCACGACTGGACTGGTCCCCGGGGGTGGCACGCGCCCAGGGCGGCCCAGCAGGGCGCGGCAGCCTGGGGCGCCCGGGTACCCAGCTCGGCCCTGCCCTCCGCCAAGGGCGGCCCCGGGCTGCAGCCGCCGCGCCTCGCGCCGCTCAGGAGCACGTTTCCAGTAAGCGCGAGCTAGCGGAGTCGGGCCGAGTTCCCGACAGTCCGGGCCGGGCGCGGGCTAGCAGAGAGACTGGGCCGCGCCGCAGCGGCTGCGTCTGCACCAGCGATCAATGTGCGCCCGCGCCGCCCAGGGCTCCCCTCCTGCCCGGGGAACAGCGGGAGACGCAGGTCTTCTGAGCCCGCTGGGCTGCAGGGCGCCGTGCCTCCACCCCATCAGGCCCGGGCCCTGGGTCCCCTGGCTCTGGTCCCTGCTGGACAAGCCACCCACAGGCCATCCTGCCCTATAGCTTCGAGGAGCATTCACGTGGCGCGGCACTCTGGACCCTGCCTGGAGACCCCCGCATCGGTCACCGCTTTTACTATCAGATACCAAATCCTAGACTTTGGAAGCTGAACCAGCCAACCCCCGTTTCTTTATAACTATTTTCTAGCTCACCCTTCCCCCAGCTTTTTTTTTTTTTTTTTTTTTTGAGACGGAGTTTCGCTCTTGTTACCCAGGCTGGAGTGCACTGGTGCAATCTCGGCTCACCGCAATCTCCGCCTCCTGGGTTCAGGCAATTCTCCTGCCTCAGCCTCCCGAGCAGATGGGATTACAGGCATGTACACCATGCCTGGCTAATTTTTGTATTTTTAGTAGAGATGGGGTTTCACCATGTTGGTCAGGTGGTCTCGAACTCCTGACCTCAGATGATCCCCCCACCTCTGCCTCCCAAAGTGCTGGGATTACAGGCGTGAGCCACTGTGCCCAGCATTTTTTTAAAAATGGGATTCAAGTGATCGGAGGTATTCACTCAGAATAAACTCCTGAAAGAAGACAGAGTGGGTATTGGTCTAGTCAGGGGTGGGCTGATTTGCTGCACTCTGGCAAAGGCCCCGGTCCTGGGTGCAGCCACTGGGAGGGTAGGTGGGTGGAAAGAGGAGGCCGGCCGCAGGAGGTGCCACACAGGAGCTCCATCCCAGCCCCTGCTACAAGCCTGGGCTGCCCAGAGCACTGAGGAGAAGCCCCAGAGTCAACTTCGGCACTAGAAATGAATTTTTCCAGCGAAACTTTTATGAGAGAATCGTAGATGGACCTGCGATTGTAAGAAAGAGTAAAGGCCTGGCTGGGCGTGGTGGCTCACGCCTATAATCCCAGCACTTTGGGAGGTCAAGGTGGGTGGATCATGAGGTCAAGAGATTGAGACCATCCTGGTCAACAAGGTGAAACCCCGTCTCTACTAAAAATACAAAAATTAGGAAAAAAAAGAAAGAATAAAAACCCTGCACACACTTTGCCCAGTTTCCTCCAATGGCAAAAAAAAAAAAAAAAAAAAGACTGTAGCATTTTCCAAAGCTATAGTCCAAAGTCACGGCCAGAACTGGCCCTGATACCACCCACTCCCCTTATTCAGGCTTCCCCTCGGTGCTCGGACTCACCTGGACCTGTGTTTGGTGTATATCGTCCTATCCCGTGTCCAGGCCAGTGTCTACCACCAGAGCCGAGAGGCTGAGCTGCTCCACCACCACAAGCCCCCTTCTGCGGCCTTTTCACAGTCACATGCCTCCGTGTGGCATCCCCCTTCTTCACTAAGAAGTGAATTTGTGCAGCCCCGGTCCCCTGGGCTCCTGGGCGATGATTGAGCCACTGTACACCAGCCTGGGTGACAAAGTGAGACCTCACCTCTCTTTTCCTTTATGTTTTATTTTAGGGATAATCACTTTTCTTTTTGGAGATAAAGTCTTGTTCTGTTGCCAGGCTGGAGTGCAATGGCGCAATCTCAGCTCACTGCAACCTCTGCCTCCTGGGTTCAAGCAATGAACCCAGCCTCAGCCTCCTGAGTAGCTGAGATTACAGGCACATGCCACCACATTGGTCTCAAGCTCCTGACCTTGTGATCCACCCGCCTCAGCCTCCCAAAGTGCTGGGATTACAGGAGTGAGCCACCGCGCCTGGCTTTTTCTTTTTTTTTTTTAAAGACAGGGTCTTACTCTGTCGCCCTGGAGTCCTGTGTTTTTTCTCCGTCCCCCCGCCCCGAGACAGAGTCTCACTCTGTCACCAGGGCTGGAGTACAGTGGTGTGATCTCAGCTCACTGCAACCTCTGCCTCCCAGGTTCAAGCAATTCTCCCACCTCAGCCTCCCAGGTGGTAGCTGGGACTACAGGCACACACCAACATACCTGGCTAATTTTTGTACTTTTGTAGAGATGAGGTTTCACTATGTTGGCCAGGCTGGTCTCAAACTCCTGACCTCAAATGATCCTCCCGCCTCAGCCTCTCAAAGTGCTGGGATTATAGGTGTGAGCCACCAAGCCCAGCCAGGGGCCTGTGTTTGTTAATGCCTGAGCCTCCCCTCAAGGGCAGGGGCAGCGTCACGGGTGTCTCCCATTGCAAGCTTGGCTCACTACCTGGCCTGTAGCATGATGGTTGGAAAAGGGTATTATATAGAGATGGGGTTACCCTGGGAGGGGGTAGAACCACAACCAAATGAGGTGCTGGCTGATGGGGAGGGACCATGGATAGATGGTGGAGGGAGGAAATTATGAATACCAACTATTCATAATTGGTGAAGGTTTTTCCTCCTTTATTCTGTTCATTTTTGTTTATGTTAACTATTTTCCTTCTTTCTTTTCCTTACTATACTACATAAAATATAGGACACGGGGTCACCATGTAGTGTTGTCCAGGCTGCACACTGTACAACTCCAAGAGGGCACTGTTGGAAAAGTCTATAATGCACATGATACCTATGCCTCTGGGGGTCCTGGGTGCACTGGGGATAGGTGACCCGCATGGGATTTCTGCCCAGAAGAGGAGTGAACACCACTCACAGCTGGAGAGTGACTGATCAGAACATCAGGTTTTCCCTTCTGGGGAGAGTGTGGGGTGGGGGGGCAGGCACAGTTGCACAGTGTTAGGTGAAAGCTTTTGCTGCTTTTGAGGCCATGGTATGGAAGACCAGCAAGGTAGTGGCTAGTGGAATCAGCTCCTTCGAGCTTTTGTTTAGATGACTGGTGTCTTGGTCATTCATGCTGCTCTAGCAAAATACCTAGTCTGGGTAATTTACAAAGAACAGAAGTGTGTTGCTCACAGTTCCAGAGTCTGAGAAGTCCAAGACCACAGTGCTGGCAGGTTTGGTGTCGGTCAGGGCTGCTCTCTGCTTCCAGGATGGTGCCTTGGTGCTGTATCCTCGGGAGGGAATGAACACTGTGTCCTCACATGGAGGAAGGGATGGAAGGGCAAAAAAGGGGCTGAATTGAACACTGTACAAAGCCTCTTTCTTTTTATTTTTTTGAGACAGACTCTTGCTCTGTCACCCAGGCTAGAGTGTAGTGGCACAATCTCAGCTCACTGCAACCTCTGCCTCCCAGGTTCAAGCGAATCTCCTGCCTCAGCCTCCCAAGTAGCTGACATTACAGACATGTGTCACCATGTGTGGCTAATTTTTTGTATTTTTTAGTAGAGATGTGGTTTCAACATGTTGGCCAGGCTGATCTTGAACTCCTGACTTCACCAGCCTCAGCCTCCCAAAATGCTGGGATTACAGGCGTGAGCCACCGTGTCCGGCCTTCAAAGCCTCTTTATAAAGGTCTTAATTCCATTCACAAGGGAGAAGCCCTCCTGACCTAATCACCACCCAAAGGACCCACCTCTTAACACTATTGCATTGAAGTTCAGATTCAACACGTGAATGTTGGGGGTTCATTCAGACCATAGCAGTTGGAAAGCTAGAAAGTATTTCCCAGGTTCCCTCTGGATGTGACTTTCTCTCTGCGAATCAGCGCATTCTTGTGGAACTGGAAAGTTGAAGAAAGATAGGCTCTTGTCTTTCTGCAGCTTCATGGGTATGAAAGTGGGTTCCAGCAGAAACCCTGGTTGGCGGTGGCTGCATTTCCCATTCTGCCATCTCAGTGCCTGATTTGTGGGTGTGGGAGTGCGGAGGATCCGGACTGTGGTGGAGGCGTGGCCTTGCCCCAGAAAGCTTTGACCTTCCCTCTCTCCCAGTGATTGTTTCTCTCAAGCCCATGAATCTTTACCAATGATTTTATGAATTCCTAATTCCTTATGTTAAAATCCTTTCAGTTTGAAACACCTGAGGTGGATTCTCCCTGCACAGAGCCCTGCAGGCACACAGTGCAAAAGGCAGTAAGGAACACACAGGTGCTTTTGCGTCTGCCCAAAGCAACACGGGAAGGGAGAGAGCGAGAGCCCTTTGAAGGCTGATATAGGAGAGTCTGACGCTCTCAGACATGTTAAAGAATAAAGAGCAAGGTGCAGAAGAGTGTGTATGGCATGCTGTGATTTGTGGGGAATAGAAAAAATAAAGTGTGGTAGGGTACGGTGGGAGGCTGAAGCGGGCAGATCACCTGAGGTCAGGAGTTCGAGACCAGCCTGGCCAACATGGTGAAACCCCATCTCTACTAAAAAAATACCAAAATTAGCCGGACACGGTGGTGTGTGCCTGATGGCAGTCTGTATTCTCTTGATGGTAGTCTGTATTTCTGTGGGATCAGTGGTGATATCCCCTTTATCATTTTTTATTGAGTCTATTTGATTCTGGCTAGTGGTCTATTTTATTGATCTTTTATTTTTATTTTGGCGTCTCACTCTGTCGCCCAGGCTGGAGTGCAGTGGTGCGATTTTGGCTCACCGCAACCTCCACCTCCTGGGCGCAAGCAATTCTCTACCTCAGTCTCCCGAGCATCTGGGATTACAGGCGCCCGCCACAGTGCCCACCTAATTTTTGTATTTTTCGTAGAGACAGGGTTTCACCATCTTGGCTACGCTGGTCTTAAACTCCTGACCTGATTCACCTGCATCAGCCTCCCAAGGTGCTGGGATTACAGGAGTGAGCCACTGCACCCGGCTTTGTTGATCCTTTCAAAAAACCAGTCCTGGATTCATTGAAGGAGGCCTCCCTAACTCATTTTATGGGGCCAGACACTGATACCAAAACCTGGCAGAGACACAACAAAAAAAGAAAATTTCAGGCCAATATTCCTGATGAACATCGATTAGAAAATCCTCAATAAGGCCGGGTGTGGTGGCTCACGCCTGTAATCCCAACACTTTGGGAGGCCGAGGCGGGTGGATCATGAGGTCAAGAGATTGAGACCATCCTTGTCAACATGGTGAAACCCCGTCTCTACTAAAAATACAAAAAATTAGCTGGGCACGGTGGTGCGTGCCTGTAATCCCAGCTACTCAGGAGGCTGAGGCAGGAGAATTGCCTGAGCCCAGGAGGTGGAGGTTGCGGTGAGCCGAGATCGCGCCATTGCACTCCAGCCTGGGTAACAAGAGCAAAACTCGGCCTCAAAAAAAAAAAAAAAAAAAAAAAAAGAAAATCCTCAATAAAATACTGGCAAACTGAATCCAGCAGCACGTCAAAAAGCTTATCCTCCACGATCAAGTCAGCTTCATCCCTGGGATGCAAGGCTGGTTCAACATACACAAATGAATAAACGTAACCCATCACATAAACAGAACCAAAGACAAAACCACGTGATTATCTTAATAGATGCAGAAAAGGCCTTTGATAAAATTCGACACCCCTTATGCTAAAAACTCTCAATAAACTAGGTATTGATGGAACATATCTCAAAATAGCAAGAGCTATTTATGACAAACCCACAGCCAATATAATACTGAATGGGCAAAAACTGGAAGCACTCCCTTTGAAAACTGGCACAAGACAAGGATGCCCTCTCTCACCACTCCTATTCCACATAGTATTGGAAGTTCTGGCCAGGGTAATCGGGCAAGAGAAAGAAATAAGGGGTATTCAGACAGGAAGAGAGGAAGTCAAATTGTCTGTTTGCAGACGACATAATTGTATATTTAGAAAACCCCATTGTCTCAGCCCCAAATCTCCTTAAACTGATAAGCAACTTCAGCAAAGTCTCAGGATACAAAATCAATGTGCAAAAATCACAAGCATTCCTATACAGCAATAACAGACAAACAGACAAATCATGAGTGACTCCCATTCACAATTGCTACAAAGAATAAAATCCCTAGGAGGCCGGGCGCGGTGGCTCAAGCCTGTAATCCCAGCACTTTGGGAGGCCGAGGCGGGTGGATCACGAGGTCAAGAGATCGAGCCCATCCTGGTCAACATGGTGAAACCCCGTCTCTACTAAAAATACAAAAAATTAGCTGGGCATGGTGGTGCGTGCCTGTAATCCCAGCTACTCGGGAGGCTGAGGCAGGAGAATTGCCTGAACCCAGGAGGCGGAGGTTGCGGTGAGCCGAGATCGCGCCATTGCACTCCAGCCTGGGTAACAAGAGCGAAACTCCGTCTCAAAAAAAACCCATCGGTAACTGCAGACACACCTGAAAGTGACTGCAAGCAATCACCCTTGGGTGAGCTCCTCTGGGCATGTGAGCAAAGCCTGGCAGTTCCTTCTAGCCAATTTTTGAGACAGAGTCTCGCTCTGTTGCCAGGCTGGAGTGCAATGGCATGATCTTGGCTCACTGCAACTTCCACCTCCCAGATTCAAGTGATTCTCCTGCTCCAGCCTCCTGAGTAGCTGAGATTACAGGCACATGCTACCACACCCGGCTAATTTTTATATTTGTAGTAGAGACAGGGTTTTATCATGTTGATCAGGCTGGTCTTGAACTCCTGGCCTTGTGATTTACCCATCTCAGCCTCCCAAAGTGCTGGGATAACAGGCATGAGCCACTGTGCCCAGCTCTTTTTTTACTTTTTTAATTTTTTTAAGAGAGCCTCACTCTGTCATTCAGGCTGGAGTGCAACGACACAATCACTGCTCACTGCAGCCTTGAACTCTTAGCCTCAAGTGATCCCCTGGCCTCAGCCTCCTAACTGGGACTCTAGTCACACACCACCATGCCCAGCTAATTTTTTCTTTTCTGTTTTTTTTTTTTTTTTTGAGGTGGAGTCTCACCATGTTGCCCAGGCTGGTCTTGAACTCCTGGTCTCAAGCAATCCTCCTCCCTTGGCCTCCCAAAGTGCTGGCATTACAGGCATAAGCCACCATGCCCAGCCAGTTTCCAGACTTCTGAGCTGAAGAAACTGTGATATAGTAAAGTACATGCTGTCTTCGTTCCAAAGTTTGTGATAATGTGTTACACAGCATAGAAAACAAACACAGCAGCCTGCAGAGGGCTGGGGATCCAGGGAGGAGACACTCCAGGACGTCTTTCTCAATGAGTTGAGGTACAATTTCCCAAGGTATTCTGGTGACTTTGGCTACATTACAATTCACCCCAAAACTTGCAACAATCATTTATTATCTCTCACCATTTCTGTGGGCCAGGAACTCCAGAGTGGTTTGGCTGGGTGGTTCTGGCTTGGAGTCTCTCATGAGGCTGCAGGGAGGCGGTGGTTGAGGCTGCAGTCATCTGATGGCTTGACTGGGGCTGAAGGATCTGCTTTCAAGTGGCTCATTCATGCAGCTGTTGGCTGGAGGCCTCAGTTCCTCTTTACACAAGCTTCTCTGTGGGGTCGTTGAACTTCCTCGTGAAATGGTGACTGGCTTCCCCCAGAGTACATGAGCTCACAGACTAGATGGATGAGGCGATGCTTTATGGCCAGCGCAGAAGTCATGTGAATCTGCCTGATTCCATGCGGCAGGGGCTCCCAAAGGGCATGAATACCAGAGACAAGATCTCTGGGGCCATTTTGGAGACTGGCCACCATACAAGGGCTGGCAGTGAGGATAGAGGTGGCAGGAGCTTGAAGAGGGCTCTGGAAGGAAGCCTGGGGGCGTTGACAAGGTGGGAGAAGCTCCAAGTATGAGGCCATCCCCAGCTTCCTTCTCGTGGTATTCAGGGCGTGAGCTGGCTGGAGAAAGTCTCGGCTCCCAGTCTGGTTTCTCCACCCAGCTTTGGAGTGTGTCTCATCTCACAGTGACCTCCTCACCCACCACCAGGCAGTGAAGCAGGGCCAGTGGCCTCTGGGACAGGGAGTGGGCCATAGGAAGGAGGAGGAGCAGCTTCCTCCACCACGGAGCCCTCCAAATGGGGCCCTGGACCCTGTGGGCACTGGGCCCTGCAGAAGTGGCACAGGAAGGGAGGGAGACCCACCTGGGCCATGCATCATTGCTGCACAGTCCTTGCTCTTTGCTGCCTCTCAAAGCTTCTGTCTCACCACCTGCTACTGCAGGAGAGCCTAACTGGCTCCCTCAGTTTAGAGCTGGGGAGCTGGGGAATGGGAAGGGATTAAGGTGCGTTGGGGGCTGTGATCAGCCAAGCTTCTATATTGCCGTCTCATGTAAGCCCGGGCTGACCCTGCACTGGGTGCTGTCCACCCGCAGCATCCAGATGAGGAAACCGAGGCTCAGCGGTGGAGCCGCCTGCCCCACGTCCTATGTTGAGTCACATAGGCCTGGAGAAGCTGCTCTGACATCCTTCAGAGGTTCAGATCAAGGTTTCTATACACCGGGCCTCCTTCCATGGGCTGAGCTCAGGCCAGGGGAGGAAAGAGGGAGGGAAATGGACTAGGGACGTCACTGCCCAGCAGGAAGCAGCTTGGACACAGGGCTGAGAGCTGCAAGAGAGCTAGAAACCTCTTGACCCCAGCTCTGATGCTGTGGCCCAAACTGCTGGCGACCGGCCGGCCCTGCATTGATCTGGGGAGAGTCCCAGGCTTCCTGGAACCATCCTGCTGTCTCCCTCGGGCCAACCTGACCTGGCTACAGCAAGGAGGCCCCCACACTTGCAGGATGGGGAAGCCCCCAAGCTGGCTGGACATCCGATCTCTCACTGCCACCTGGAAGGCCCTGGGCTCAGGATTCTGAACAAAACATCCTGCGCTTCCAGGGGAGGGCCCGGCAGGAATGCCGAGGCCAGACGTGAGTAGGAAGACGGCTGTGGACTGAAATTCTGGAGGGAAGGACAGGATGCTCTCCTGGTCAGGCAGCTCGAGCAGACCTGATGTGCCCCATGAGAGGGTTCTGGAAGGCCTGGGGGCCCTATAGAAGGAGATAGGAGGGGACCACAGAAGTCAGAAAAAGCTGAGAACCCTACAGAGCCCGGAGGGTCCCTCTCCTCCCACCAGTGCCCAGCCTGGTCCTCGCTGCCCCTCCCCTGAGCCGGCTGCGTTCCACACGTGTCCTCACCACAGCCCCACGAGGTGGGGGATGTTCCCGCTCCGCAGTTCCAGGCTTGTGAGAGTTGGAGTCGCTGGCCCTGTTCTCCCCTCCTATGAGTAGTCACAGGCCTGGGACCCAATACGACGCCGGACCTCGCTTAAGCACAGGGACAGTTACGAATCCCGCCCTGTAGATGAAGAACATGAGACTCAGGGAGTCCCATCATGTGCCCAGGCGCCCGCCACTGTCCAGTGCCAGGGTTAACATCTCATTGCCGCCAGAAGCGGCAGCCCACGTGTCCACCAGCAGATCAATGGAGAAACGACACCCCTGGGGACCCTGTGCTGAGTGCTGTAAGCCCGGCAGAAAAGAACAAACAGCGTGTGATTCCACTGACCGGAGGTCCCTAGCCGAGTCAGATTCATGGTGACAGAAAGTAGAATGGTAGGGGCAGGGGCTGGGGACAGGGGGAACGGGGCGTCGGTGTTTACTGAGGACAGACATTCGCTCAGGAAGATGAAAGCACTCTGGAGATGGGTCACAGCCATGGGTACACAACATTGTGAAGGTGCTTAATGTCACAGAGCTGTACATTTAAAAGTGGCAAAAATGGGGCTGGGCGCAGTGGCTCTTGCCTGTAATCCCAGCACTTCGGGAGGCTGAGGCAGGTGGATTACAAGGTCAAGAGATGAAGACCATCCTGGCCAATATGGTGAAACCCCATCTCTAATAAAAATACGAAAGTTAGCTGGGTGTGGTGGCATGTGCCTGTGGTCCCAGCTACTCGGGAGGCTGAGGTAGAAGAATCGCTTGAACCCAGGAGGTGGAGGTTGCAGTGAACTGAGATTGCACCACTGCACTCCAGCCTGGTGACAGAACAAAACTCTGTCTCAAAAAACAAACAAACAAAAAAACAACAAAATTAGCCACGTGTGCTGACGAGTGCCTGTAATCCCAGCTACTCGGGAGGCTGAGGCAGGAGAATCTCTTGAACCCCGGAGGCGGAGGTTGCAGTGAGCTGAGATCAGGCCACTGTACTCCAGCCTGGGCAACAACAGCGAAACTTTGTCTCAAAAAAAAAAAAATTAATTAATTAAATAAAAGTGGTAAAAATGGTAGATTTTATGTTACGTATATCTGAGCACAGTAAAAAGAATTAAATAAAAAACCAAGGGAACCCCAGGCATCAACCAGTGTCCACGTGCAGCCACCACAGTGCATGAAGGTGGGTTTTGGGTCCACGCCTTTGCTTCTCGCTGCCCTACAGTCCCTGGGCAGAGGTGTGGGTGTGGGGGGGGGGGATGGCCAATGCAGTAGCACAGGGGATCCCACAGTCTGGGAACCCTGGAGGTGTCCTGACAGAAGCACTATGAGCAGCTGCCCTGGGCCAGGTTGGGGTTAGGGAGCCAGACCCAAACTGCCCATGCCACCCCTCTGGCCCCCCCACCAGACAGGGCCACCCACAGGTTTCCACTCACCCACACATTCTAGGAGACTCGGGCACACTCGGGCCTGTAACCCCTCGTCTCAAGGCAGCCACACACACACGTGCCCACGCCCCACAATGCACACTTGCACACACACAGGCACTCACACGCACACGTCCCTTCCCGCCCAGGTCACCTGAGCTCCCAGGATGGCACAAGAGAGAGGCGGCCCTTGTCCCAGGTACCCAACTCCCCATAACATCACGTCCAAGCCGCACCCACCGCCTCAGCTGCCGCCCTAAGCAGTAGCGCTGTTGATCCCAAACATGGACTCCCTGACACAGGGCAGGCTAGGCCTGGGACCCACCCCAGACGCTGCCTGGAAGTAGCAGACCAAAGAATGCAGTGGGCAGCTTAACAGAGAGACAGACAGAGCCAGCGGGCTGCCAGTAATTCACCCACCCTGCCCTGCCCTCGCCCACTGGCCTGGTCTTGGCCAATAGATGCCCAGTCCCAAACTCCAGCCTCCAGCAGTGCCGGGGACACACAGCTGCTGTAGGTCCCTCAGGTCACCACCCTGCCCCCAGAGACAGCAGGACAGGGAACTGGATCCCAGTCCTCTCTGGGCCTTGCCAGGAAGGGGTATCTTTAGCTTCCCTTCCTGGAAGCCCACTGGCTCCTGTCCATGGTGGCCCAGTGGCACTGCTTGCAGACCCTGGTGCCCTCTTGCATGGATGACCTGGGAAAGGAGCAGCTGCCCTGAAGGGTTTTCTTGGTCAGCTTGTTCCCAACTCTGGCTTGGGACCCCATGCCTAGCCTGGACATGGGACACACCTAGCCTGGACGTGTGCCCCCCTCCCCCTCCTTTTTTTTTTTGAGACGGAGTCTCACTCTTGCTCAGGCTGGAGTGCCGGCAATGACGATGTTTATGGTTGAACTCTGTTTCGTTTCTTGCAGCTGAAATCACAGGGGTGAACTCGCTGGCCTCCCATGCCTCTCACCTCCTGCGGGTGTGCTGCTCCAGGCCTGGAGCTCATGGCCTTCAGGTCTACTGTGAACACTGTGTCCATCCAGCCAGGTGCCTCCCTAACGCCACCTCATCCTCAGCGGCTTCCCAAGCATCCCGGCAGCCAGGGGCAGGCATGCCCTGGGGTTACCCCTTCTTTCTGACGTGTTTCGTGGGTTGCTGGGCGCTCACCGCTTCTCTTCTCGCCTGTCCCCTCCTCCTTCCTGTTCCCCAACACACTGTGAGCCCCTGGGGAGCAGCGAGCACGGTTTCCTCAATCCTTCCCTCATCCCAGTCTCGGGCATCACATGCAGAGCAGGCTACAAGACTCGGCTTAACCCTCTGCCACATGTCTTCTCTGGGCCAGGAAACGAGGCAAGGCCTCCTGCTTCCTTCCTGGCTGGCGGGCTCCCTTCACCTCTTCCGTTCCCGGGTTATTCACTTCTGACTTGAGGCCCCAGGGCCACCGCAGCTCCACAGGAGCCTGTCCTCCCCGCGCCCTGTGGCTGACTCACTCCCGAATCACCTGTTCCACCCCAGGTCCTCTTCCCAGGAGAAGCCCCACCATGGGTGCCGTTTCTCCCAGTCCCGGGCTTTTCTTGCCTCTAGGGGCTCCAAGCCCTTCTCCGGGGGATCTCGCCAGGCCGCTGTTTATGACTCTCTCTGTCCCCACTCTGGGCCTTGGTCTCCACCTCTGGCAAAAAGGGATTCGCCTTCACGCTATCTAAATCCCTTGAATAAGACTGGGGACAGGACATCTTTCAGCCAATGTCATCATGCTGCGGTCTTAACAAGGACCACCCAATGGGCAGGGTTTGGAAAAAGGAGGGGGCGACTGGGGGCGATGGCTCATGCCTGTAATCCCAACACTTTGGGAGGCCAAGGTGGGTGGATCACAAGGTCAAGAGATTGAGATCATCCTGGCCAACACAGTAAAACCCTGTCTCAAATAAAAATACAAAACTTAGCTGGGCGTGGTGGTGAGCGCCTATAATCCCAGCTACTTGGGAGGCTGAGGCAAGAGAATTGTTTGAACCTGGGAGGCGGAGGTTGCAGTGAGCCGAGATCAGGCTACTGAACTCCAGCCTGGGTGACAGAGAGAGACTCTGTCTCACAGTAGAAAAAAAAAAGAAAGAAAAAGACAGTCATTGTTCACATAACAAAACATCCAGGCTGGGCATGGTGGCTCATGCCTGTAATCCCAGCACTTTGGGAGGCCATGGCAGGCAGATCACCTCTGAGGTTGGGAATTCGAGACTAGCCTGGCCAACATGGTGAAACCCAGTCTCTACTAAAAATACAAAAGTTAACCAGGTGTGGTGGCGCATGGCTGTAGTCCCAGCTACTCAGGAGGCTGAGGCAGAAGAATCCCATGAACCCAGGAGGTGGCGGTTGCAGTGAGCTAAGATCGCGCCATTGCACCCTAGCCTGGATGACAAGAGCGAAACTCCATCTCAAAAAATAAAAGAAGTCCAGAGGTTAACATCTTGACAAGGACCCAGGTGTCTTGTCTTCCTGTGTCATCAGTTTAAGGTGAGCAATCATCCTGATTTGCTTAGTATTTTGCCAGTTTTGGTGCTGAAAGTCCTGTATGGAAGGAAATCACACCTGGATTTTTGCTCACCCTAGTATTAAGGCTATTGCTCCTCATGGGCACAAGGTAGCTGCCATAGCTCCGAGCATCACCCCTCACATAACAGTGCAGTGAGCAAATGCAAATGCCCTCCAGAGATCCCCCAGACTACATTTCACTGGCAGACCTGGGTGAGGGTGACACAGCACCCTATACCAATCACTGGCCAAAGAGCAGGGGGTTAGTAGGACTGGCTCTGGCCCGTCTCTATTCATCTGGGGGCTGGGGCTCTGTTAATGAGGATGCAGGGGGAAGGGCTGTTAGGCATGAAGCCCCGCTGGATGAGCCACACTGCAACAGCTCAGCCTTGAGGGCAAGAACATGGAGCAGGACGCAGGCAGGCCCCACTTTGAGTCCCAGCTCTGCGCCCACTGAGCTGTGTGCAAGTATCCTGTGAGCAGGTCCTCCATGAACAGGTTCTTGAAATGGGGGATAAGAGTGGCTGCCAGGCACAGTGGCTCACACCTGTAATCCCAGCGCTTTGGGAGGCCAAGGAGGGCAATAACCTGAGGTAAGGAGTTTGAGACCAGCCCGACCAACATAGAGAAGCCCCGTCTCTACTAAAAATACAAAAATTAGCCGGGCGTAGTGGTGCGTGCCTGTGATCCCAGCTACTCGGGAGGCTGAGGCAAGAGAATCACTTGAACCTGGGAGGTGAGGGGACAGTGAGATGAGTTTGTACCATTGCACTCCAGCCTGGGCAGCAAGAGGGAAATTCTGTCTCAAAAAAAAAGAAGAAGAGTGGCTGCCCATGCAGAGTTTTTGAGAAAGTAAAATGAAATAATGAAGAAAAAGATCTGAGCACAGTGTATGGCAAACACAAAACAAGAGGATGGCTGGTGCTCGTGCAGACTGGCCACGCGTCACGATTTTTATTCAACTCCCAGGACAGTGATGGTCGCACGCAGACCCCTGCTATTGTGCCTCAGTCTCAAGACCAGTCTGGGCAACATGGTGAAACCCTGCCTTTACTAAAAATACAAAAATTAGCTAGGCGTGGTGGTGTGAGCCTGTAATCCCAGCACTTTGGGAGGCTGAGGCAGGTGGATCACGAGGTCAGAAGATTGACCATTCTGGCCAACATGGTGAAACCCTGTCTCTACTGAAATACAAAAAAAAAATTAGCCAGGCACCTGTAGTCCCAGCTACTTGGGAGGCTGAGGCAGGGGAATAGCCTGAACCCAGGAGACAGAGGTTGCAGTGAGCCAAGATCATGCCACTGCACTTCAGCCTAGTGACAGAGCAAGACTTTGTCTCAAAAAAAAAAAAAAAAAGTGACAGATAGCTATAACCTGTACAGCTCTGCTCAGTGGCCCTGGCAGGCTGAGCACCCAGGAAGGAAGAAGAAAGGGACAGAGGCTTGGCGGGGGAAAGGACAGTTTCACTTTCCACAGTACCTATTCTGTAATGCTGCTATTTTTAAAATAATGAGAAAGCGTTTCTTTTTTTTTTTTGAGACGGAGTTTCGCTCTTGTAGCCCAGGCTGGAGTGGTGCAATCTTGGCTCACCACAACCTCTGCCTCCCAGGTTCAAGCGATTCTCCTGCCTCAGCCTCCCAAGTAGCTGTGGTTACAACCATTCACCACCACACCCAACTAATTTTGTATTTTTAGTAGAGACAGGGTTTCACCGTGTTAGCCAGGCTGGTCTCGAACTCCCGACCGCAGGTGATCTGCCCACCTTAAACTCCCAAAATGCTGGGATTACAGGTGTGAACCACCGCACCCAGCCCTGACAAAATACTTTAGGTAATTTACAAACAACAGGAACCGGGCGCGGTGGCTCACACCTGTAATCCCAGCACTTTGGGAAGCCAAGGAGGGTGGATCATGAGGTCAAGATATCGAGACCATCCTGGCCAACATGGTGAAACCCCGTCTCTACTAAAAATACAAAAAATTAGCTGGGCATGGTGGTGCATGTCTGTAATCCCAGCTACTCAGGAGGCTGAGGCAGGAGAATTGCCTGAACCCAGGAGATCGCGCCATTGCACTCCAGCCTGGGTTACAAGAATGAAACTCTGCCTCAAAAAAACAAAAACAAAAACAAAACAAAACAAAACAGAAATGCATCACTCACAGTGCTGGAGGCTGCAGAGTCCACCATGAAGGCACCGGCCGATCTGGTGTCTGGCAAGGACCCCTTCCTTACAAACAGCACCTTCTCGCTCTGTCCTCCCATGGCGGAAGGGAAAACACATTCCCCCAGTCCTCTTTCATAAGGGCACTAATCCCACTTGTGAGGGTGAAGCCCCCATGACTTAACCAGCTCCCAAAAGCCCAGCCTCTTAACACCACCCTATTGGGCATTAGGATCCAGCATGTGAATCTGCAGGACACCAGCATTCAGACCACAGCAGTCACAGGCCATGAAGGCAGCAAGACACAGCCCCAGGGCTGGGGCCTGTGCTCTTCTGTGAACTCCCAGCTCCTGGCATGGAACCTGGAGTGTCCAGGTGCTTGATTGTTTGTTGAATGAATAAACAAGTGAATGAATTTCAGGCTGTCTGATTGAGACCTCAGGATTCAACTCAAGCCAGGCGCAGTGGCTCACACCTGCAATCCCAGCACTTTGGGAGGCCAAGGCGGGTGAATCGCTTGAGGTCAGGATTTCGAGACCAGCATAGACAACATGGTGAAATTCTGTCTCTACTAAAATACAAACATTAGCCAGGTGTGGTGGCAGGTGCCTGTAACCCCAGCTACTTGAGAGGCTGAGGCAGGAGAATTTGCTTGAACCCAGGAGACAGAGGTTGTAGTGAGCTGAGACTGTGCCACTGCACTCCAGCCTGGGTGACAGAGACTCCATCTTAAAAAAAAGACTCCACCCAAGAAGCCAGAGGGAGCCCAAGAGGGAGGTTTCCAGGCTGGCAGAGGTGGGTGTGGGAGGGCAGTGCTTGGGTGGTGCAGCTTGCCGGGTGCTAAGATGACTCTGCTGCCCGGCTCCAGGCCCAGCTCAGAGCCTACCTTCTCCCCAGGTGATAGCACCTCTTGGCCCAGCTCAGAGCCTACCTTCTCCCCAGGTGATAGCGCCTCTTGGCCTCTCCTTTTTCTGTCACTTGATTATTTTAAGGCCTGGGGGAGGTTTTGTGCTTTCCAAGGAAGACTTAGTGACTTGAATTTGAATTGAGCCAAGGCTGGCCACAGTGGCTCATGCGTGTAATCCCAGCACTTTAGGAGGCCGAGGTGGGAGGACTGCTGGAGCCCAGGAGTTTGAGACCAGCATGGACAACACAATAAGACCCTGTCCATAAAAAAAAAAAAAAAAAAAAAATGAGAATTAGCTGGGTGTGGTGGTGTGTGCGTGTAGTCTCAGGTACTTGGGAGGCTGAGGTGGGAGGATTGCTTGAGCCCAGGAGTTTGAGATTAGCCTGGGCAACTTAGTGAGACCTTGGCTCAATAAAATTTTTTTAAAAACAATTAGTCTGGCATGGTGGCATGTACCTGTAATCTAAGGACTTTGAGAGGCTGAGATGGGAGAATTGCTTGAGCCTGGGAGGTTGAGGATGCAGTGAGCCGTGACCGCACCACTGCAATCCAGCCTGGGCGACAGAGTCTTGTCTCAAAAAAAAGAGTCAATATATAAAGTTGTAAAAGTTGTCAGTATTGAAACCTAGCTTTTCTTAGACCTTGCATTCCAAACGCTGACAAATTTTAGCCTTCTCTTTATAAATGTAATTTTAATATGAAAACGTGGACAATCACGTCCACTTGGGGCCTGCTCAATAACTCACACATTTAACACAATGATTACCTTTATGCATCTAACCACACTGACCTTAAATAACACAAGTGCCTCCAGAGCACGGATCTAAAATCACGGCTTTGATGCCGTCGGAGCCTCCGAAGCACCTGGCCAGGCCGCCTACAAATCAGCATGTGGCTTCTTCCAGAACGTAGGCTGCTACTGTAAAGAAACAATCAGATTCATAAAGGCCATGACTCAGGTTCCCCTCATCATCAAAACAACAACAGAGACACAAAGCAGCATTCACTTTGCAGATGTCGCAACACAGGGAGAAGCAACCTCTCCACACATCTTTCTTGGATTTCTTGCAAATGACCGACCGTGCTCTCTCCACCCAGGGGTCACCATCCAGGGCTGCTCAGCACCTAAGATCGGGGGAGGGTGTTCTGGGATTCCCGGCCGGGGTGCAGGGCTGGCCTTAGCTCTGGGATATTCTCCCTGCTTTAAGGCAGGAGACCCCTTCCTGCGGTCAGCGGCTGTGGCCAGGGTAGGAGCAGCACACCGCCATGCCGCACGCCCCCAGGCAGTGCAGCCGCCAGGGTCTGGGGTCCTCACTCTTGGTTTCCCAGCTGCATCCCACCAGCAACCACAATTGGCCTTGGCGTGTACCCTTCGTCCAGACCACAGCTTGCCCCCTCCGGTATTCTGGGGAGTCTGCCCACTCTTCATGGTCACACTCGCCACCTGACTCACTCACCACCATTCACGGCCATTTATTGGCCCTCCAGGTCTTGGGGTGTCCTGGGGACCTCTCACGCCCTTCCCTTGAAACGCAATTACCTGTGTGTGTCTCAGCCCCCTGGAGCGATGGGTTAGGGCCAAGCAGGAGGAGCTTGTGTGGATCTGAAGACCCTCTGCACGAGGGATTCCAGAGATGAGCAAAAAGGAGCAGGCCTGAAGGTCAGGGTTTGGAGCGCGTTTTCCTGGGCAGTGATAGCCCAGAATACCAGGACTTGGGGCATATTGAATTTGAGAATGACTGACCCTCAGGGACACTGCTCTGTCAGAGGAGCACTCACCCAGCCAGGCTCTTCCGCATAGGGAAGGACTCTGTCCTCTGCAGGCTCTCCCTCAGGGTCACAAGACACCCTTGGGCAGGCCCAGGCCATGTGCCTCTAGGTCCCAGTGCAACAGAAAGGGAACTACTTGGCCAGATGCCGTGGCTCACACCTGAATTCCCAGCACTTTGAGAGGCCTAGGTGTGGATCACCTGAGGTCAGGAGTTTGATACCAGCCTGGCCAACACGGTGAAACCCCATCTCTACTAAAAATAAAAAAATTACCTGGGCGTGAAGGATCGTGCCTTCCCTATAATTGCAGCTACTCGGGAAGCTGAGGCAGGAGAATCACCTGAACCCAGGAGGTGGAGGTTGCAGTGAGCTGAGGTTGTGGCTCTGCACTCCAGACTGCAGCCTGCGTGACAGAGCAAGACTCCATGAGAAAGAGAGAGGGGGGGGTGGGGGGGAGAGAGAGAGAAGAGAGAGGAGAGAGAGAGAAGAGAGAGGAGAGAGAGAGAGAAGAGAGAGGAGAGAGAGGAAGAAAGAAAGAGAAAGAAAGGAAGGAAGGGAAGAGAGAGAGAAAAGGAAGGAAGGAAGGAAAGAAAGAAAGGCAAACAATTTAAATCTATTAAAAGGGCCATCTGACCCAAGTTGGGACATGCGTCCTATATCATTAGAACCAAGGAAGTGAGGTAGTCAGATTGGCTTAGACCAATTAAGGCTCATCCCTGAAGTAAAGCAGATGGTGGGGAAGAGGTGACAGAAGTTTCCTGTAAGAGGTGACCTAAATGAGTCCCAGAGTCTAGATTAGAAACCTACAGGATAGGGCCAGGCCTGGTGGCTCACATCTGAAATCCCAGCACTCTGGGAGGCCAAGGTGGGTGGATCACTTGAGCCCCAGAGTTCAAGACCAGCCTGGGCAACATGGCGAAACTTCCTCTCTACAAAAAATACAAGCCGGGCATGGTGGGGCACAGCTGTGGTCCCAGTTAGTTGGGAGGCTGGGGTAGGAGGATCACCTGAGTCCAGGAGGTTGAAGCTGTTGTGAACCGTGATCATGCCACTGCACTCCAGCCTAAGTGACAGTGAGACTCTGTCTCAAAAAAAAAAAAAAAAAAAGCCTGGGGGACAGCTGCAGTGGCCTCAAGCATTGTTTTATGGATGTTTAATAACTGATTGCTGATGAAAGAAGGAAGGAGGCTGGACACAGAGAGGCAGGTACCCAGCCCTCGCTTCTGGGAGCTTGGTAGAGGTGAGCACAGTGCCCAGGGCACCCAGCTAAATCAGGGGCAGGTTCCAGCTTAGGGGGACCCTTCTGAGAGCAGTGGTCCAAGCTCGCTTCTCCCTGGGAGCAAGAACCTGGTCAGAGACAGACTGAAGCAGGAGGTTAGACCACGAGAGGCTGCGGTTTGGACACCAATCTGAGAAGGCGGAGGACATGGAGAGGGGCCCCATGGAGAGGGCAGATGAGGAGGCTGGATTCGGGCTGATCTTGGGAGCTGTTGCCCCCATGTCCCTTTGACATTCACCTTGGCAGACTTTGCAGGCCTGGAGGAGCATTCTCAAAACACAGTGCTCGTGGCCTGAGGGATGCAGCCAGGCTGGGCTGCAGGCCGGTAGATCTGGGGTGAATGAGACCAGCCCCTGTGCACCCTATGCTTAGACCTTGGGGCACTCTTGGGTAGTCTGTAACTGGCAATGGTGTCACCGCACCCAGGGAGAGCCGAGTCGGATCCAGGGTGGACCTTGGGGAGGCATCCACCTAGGCTCCAACTGTGGTCTGTCCACTGGCCAGGACTTTACCTGTTCCCAGAACACCATCTGCCGCAAAGGCCATTCACCCTGGCGGCAGGCAGGGCCAGAGAGCAGGTGCCCAGCCCCAGAGCCAAGAGTGAAGGATGAATGATGCCACCAGGATGTCACACGTCCTCAACTCGGCTGCCTGAAGCACAGATACTGTGGCTCCCCTGAGATGGCCCTTTGACCACAGAGTTCACCATCCCCAAGGAGGTGCTGGGGACCGAGGCATTTGTTCGGTGTCGTGAGAGTTTCTGTTTGCAGATGGGACAGTGCAAGGCCCAGCTGAGGCTCACACAAGTTTGCGTTGGAGCCCCCGCCAGAACTGGGGGTGTGAAGAAGCCCAGAACGCTTCATAGAAGTGAACCCTGGGGGAGAACCCTGGCTCAGGGATCCCCACTAGCAATCCAGAGTGAACAGGGTGTGGGCTGAGAGGGGCCATGGCTATGACTGGGAAGCTTGGAGGGTTTCAACTGTCAGCCTCATTTTAGGAGGAGCAACTGACCTAGAGGCTAGCTGAGCGTGTGCCAGGAGAGGAGCGGCCGCTGTCCAATTTGAGGAAGGTGCCTGGTGATGGGCGTCAGTGGTATGCTGAGCCCGCTCTATCTCCAGGGGCCGTCTCTGCTGCTCTTTAGGTTCCTTCCTTGCTGGGGGCAGATGATGCAGGGGACAAGGCAGGAGTAGAAACTGCAGGACAGGCCGGGCGCGGTGGCTCACACCTGTAATCCCAGAACTTTGGGAGGTCGAGGCGGGTGGATCACCTGAGGTCAGGAGTTTGAGACCAGCCTGACCAACAGAGTGAAAACGTCTCTTAAAAAAATAAATTAATTAAATAAATAAAAAGAAACTGCAGGGCAGCCAGGCACAGTAGCTCATGCCTGTAATTCCTGAACTTTGGGAGGCTGAAGTGGGTGGACCACCTGAGGTCGGGAGTTCAAGACAAGCCTGGCCAACATGGTGAAATCCTGTCTCTACTAAAAAAACAAAAATTAGCCGGGTGTGGTGGTGCACGCCTGTAGTCCCAGCTACTCAGGAGGCTGAGGCAGGGAACTCACTTGAGCCCAGGAGGTGGAGGTTGCAGTGAGCTGAGATTGGGCCACGGCGCTCCAGCTGCAGGGCAGGTCCAGCTGTGATGGTGGCAGGCCCATTGCAAAATGAAGATTCAGGCTCCTTGTTATAAACTGCTTGGAATTTTGAAATGGTGACAGAGACCATTCAACCTAGCACAGGGTGCTCTGAGCATGGGCCCGGTGCGCCTCCATAGTTCACATGCTGGCCCTGCCGCAGGGGAGGAAGGGAAGCACAGGGAGGGGGCATCTTATCTTTCTAATTCACATCTTAGGCGCACACCCAGGACATACAAAGGCCCTGTGGCCGCACGCCAAGGCTCCTGATGAGGCCCTGGAATTGGCCTCCCTCTGCATGTGGTGTCAGTTAAACCTCTAAATAACCAGAGAAATAGGTAGGTGTTGTGAGTCTCATCTTACAGAAGAGAAAATGGGGCTCAGGGAGGTGGAGGGACTTGCCAGAGGTCACTCAGCAGGCAGGCGACAGAGCTGGAACCCAGAGCCAGCCCACCAGGCCCCACAGGCTGGCTTGGGCACACAGGCCACGCCACAAGGCGGCTGCTTGTCCCAGGAGGCAGGGCTCCTTAGTGCTGTGGAGCCCAGGTCCCAGCTCCGGAAGTGACTCCACCTCCCTGAGCCTCAGGTTTCTTCCTCTGTAAAGTGGGTGTTGGATTCACAGGCCCTCCTTTGATACAACTGTTTCTCATAATATACACGGGATGCAAAGAACAGTGGCAGGAACAGAAAAGGCCCAATAACGTCTCCATGGATGCCACCACAGCCTCGTAGCTATATTCCTGCCCATGCGGCCCCCCGCTTCACCTCCCAGCCTTCAGGTCTTCCCCACCTTGGCAAGCCAGGCCACCTGGCAGGATGGGCAGGGCTCAGGCCACTGCCCACGCCCACACGGACATGCCCAGAAAGGACATACACACACACACACACACACACACACACTCACTCATACTCACACACAATACACAAAACACTCATACAACATATACAAAACACATACAACACACACACTCACACACTACACACACTCACATGCATTCACACTGAAACACACACAACACACACACTTGCACTCACAACACACACAACACAGCCACTCACAATACACAGTATCACACGTGCACACACACATTTTTACACTTACATTCACACAACACACTCACACTAGCACTCACACACACAACACATATTCATGCCCCTTAGCCAGGTGTCTTCAACCAAGTGCGAGGCTGCGAAGGTCTCCCTCTAGCGGCCCAGAAGCAGAAGTTGCTCACTAAGGCCTGACTTAACTCACAGGAGAAAGCCGCGGGGACGCTTCTGCCCTGGGCTGCAGCTGGATCCTAAGCGGTCCCTGATCCTGGCCAGGCACAGCAGCTCACAGCTGTAATCCCAGGACTTTGAGAGGCCGAGGCTGGTGGATCACCTGAGGTCAGGAGTTCAAGACCAGCCTGGCCAACATGGTGAAACCCCGCCTCTACTAAAAAATACAAAAATTAGCCAGGTGTGGTGACAGGCACCTGTAATCCCAGCTACTCTGGAGGCTGAGGCAGGAGAATCACTTGAACCCAGGAGGCAGAGATTGCAGTGAGCTGAGATCTCCCCATTGCACTCCAACAAGAGTGAAACTGTCTCAAAAAAAAAGTCCCTGGTCCCGGCTGCGCCTAGACACCTGCCTCCTGTCCCTTCGCTCATCTGAGCAGCAGAACTGAATACTTGCCAGCAGCAGCCCAGCCCAAAGGCTGGAATCAGAGCAGCACCCCATGTCCGGGACCCCGAGGAAGCCCCAAGGCTTTCAGGGAGCCAAACAGGCCACCGTCCGGCCTGGCACTGCCCAGGGCTCCCCCCACGAACAGAGCTGGCTGAAGGCTGATGAGTAGGAGAAGCCTTGCAGCCATCAATCTCAGGCACGAGGGGAGAAGCAGGTGGCCCGGGAAGAAGGAAGTAGTGCGCAGGCAGGGGCTCTGTGCCTTCACACAGGGCGGGGGCAGGATCTGGCTGGAGAGGTGAGGCACACACAGGCAGGACTGCAGTAATGAGTGAGGGAATGAGTGCACAAACAAACAGCTGTGCCTGTTTTTTTTTTTTTTTTTTTGAGACAGAGTCTCATTCTATCTCTCAGTCTGGAGTGCAGTGCGTGATCTCAGCTCACTGCAACCTCCACCTCCCTCATTCAAATGATTCTCCTGCCTCAGCCTCCAGAGTAGCTGGGACTACAGGCATGCACAACTATGCCTGGTTAATTTTTGTATTTTTAGTAGCAATGGGGTTTCACCATGTCGGCCAGGCTGGCCTCGAACTCCTGACCTCAAGTGATCTGCCACCCCAACCTCCCAAAGTGCTGGGATTACCAGCGTGAGCCACTGTGCCTGGCCAGATTTGCCATTTTTGTATCACAAGAGTGCCCCTTGTACCTCTTTATCATAGATGTGGAGGTGGCTTGGTCTCTACTGGAGAGAAGCCAGAGAACCTATACTTTTAAAAGTGGCTCAGACAGACCAGGCACAGTGGCTCACGCCTGCAATACCAGCTCTTCGGGAGGCTGAGACAGGGGGATTGCTTGAGCCCAGAAATTCAAGACCAGCCTGGGCAGCACAGAAAAACCTGTCTCTACGAAATATTTTTGAAACTTAGCTGGGGCATGGTGATACATACCTGTAGTCCTAGCTAGTTGGGAGGCTGAGCGGGGAGGATCACTTGAGCCCTGGAGGTTGAGACTGCAGTAAGCCAAAATCCTGCCACTGCACTCCAGCTTAGGCAACAGAGTGAGACCCTGTCTAAAAAAAAAAAAAGGAGTTAGATAGTTCTGAGATCAGGCAAGTCTGGAAGCTTCCTGGCTCCTTGTGGCATCCCGGGTACCTGGAAGCTGCCTATGCAAGCAGTGTTCCACATTCCAAGGCATGGGGGGCCCAGTCACCCTCTGGGGTACAGCAAACTAAGGGGCAGGAGAGGGGACTCAAGGGGACCCCAGGACTATGGTGTTGGAGGAAACTGCCCCAAGCACTGGTGACCTCAACCAATCCCGTGCTCTCCTGGTCTCTGGTCCCACTCAGAAGATATGCCCTGTCCAGGGGCAACGGCAGCGTGAAGACCAGGGCGGGTCCCTGCAGCCCCAGCAGCCATGTATCCTGGACAGCCCGTGTCACCCCTGACGCTTGGTTGCACAATGCGAATGTACTGCCACTGAATTGAAACACGTAAAAATGGCTCAAGTGGCAAATTTTATGTTACGTGTATCTTACCACAGCTTTTTTTTTTTTTTTTGAGACAGTGTCAGTCTGCCACCCAGGCTAGAGTGCAGTGGTGCGATTTCAGCTCACCGCAACCTCTGCCTCCTGGGTTCTAGCTATTCTCCTGCCTCAGCCTTCTGAGCAGCTGGGACTACAGGCATGCACTATCACGCCTGGCTAATTTTGGTATTTTTAGTAGAGACGGGGTTGCACCATGTCAGCCAGGCTGGCCTCAAACTCCTGACCTCAGGTGCCACCTGCCTCAGCCTCCCAAAGTGCTGGGATTACAGGCGTGAGCCACTGCGCCTGGCCTATTTTATCACAGTTTTTTCGAGACAGAGTCTCACTCTGTCACCCAGGCTGGAGGGCAGTGGCACCATCTTGGCTCACTGCAACCTCTGCTTCCTGGGCTTAAACGATTATCCTACCTCAGCCCCCCGAGTAGCTGGACTATGGGCGTGCGCCACTACACCAGGCTAATTTTTGTATTTTTAGTAGAAATGGGGTTTTGAAATGTTGCTCAGGCAGGTCTCAAACTCCCAAGCTCAAGTGATCCACCCTCCTTTGCCTCACAAAGTACTGGGATTGCAGGTGTGAGCCACCACGCCTAGCCCCACAATTTTTTTAAGAGAAAAAAGCTGACAAGGAGCCCACACACTTTGGGCCCTTTGGGTGACGCAGACACCAAGTGGAATAACTCACTGTCCACGTATGGTTCCTAGGACTGTTATTTCTGGCTGTATCATGGCTTCTGCCTCAGTTTCCCCATTCATAAATTGGGGATGATACACGCAGAGGCACCTCCACAGCAGCCTGGTGAATGGCGGGGCAGAGGCTCCACCCTGGCAGCCTCCCTGCTCTCTGCCTGGCCTCCTCTCCAGGGCTGCTGGCTGCTCTCTGCCTGGCCTCCTCCTCTCCAGGGCTGCTGCCACACCTCTGTCTCTTGCAGGTGGCTCTCTTGAGATTGCCTAATAGGCCCTATGGCCCATCTGGATTTTAGGGTTATGTCACTTTTCATTTCATGATGAAGAAAGGGGGCAGTACAAATAACCCAAGGAAAGGAGAAGCCAGTGGGATTTTGTTAGATTTTCCCAGCTGCCTGTTCCAAACAGTCTCTAGAGACAGCAGCTGAAAGCCCAGGGGAGGCTGGGGTAGGGGCAGAGGGAGCAGAAGCGTGTTTTCTTCCTTTTTTCATTTTAGCAGCTTTGAGAGCATTCACACACCATACAATTCACCCATTAAAAGTGTACACTTGGCCGGGCACAGTGGCTCACGCCTGTAATCCCAACACTTTGGGAGGCCGAGGTGGGCAAATCACCTGAGGTCAGGAGTTTGAGATCAGCCTGCCCAACATGCAGAAACCCCGTCTCTACTAAAAATACAAAATTAGCTGGGCGTGGTGGCGCATACCTGTAATCCCAGCTACTCAGGAGGCTGAGGCGGGAGAACCGCTTGAACCCAGGAGGTGGAGGTTGCGGTGAGCAAAGATCGTGCCATTGCACTCCAGCCTGGGCAGCAAAAGCAAAACTCCATCTCAAAAAACAAAACAAAATAAAACTGTACACTCAGCAGCTTCTGGTACATTCACAGAATTGTGCAACCATCACTGTAGCCAATTGCAGAACATTTTCATCATCTCCAAAGTGCCCATGAGGCCAGGCATGGTGGCTCACACCTCTAATCCCAGCACTTTGGGAGGCTGACTCAAGAGAATCACCTGAGGTCAGGAGTTTGAGACCAACCTCACCAACATGGTGAAGCCCCATTTCTGCTAAAAAAAAAAAAATACAAAATTAGCCAGGTATGGTGGAGCATACCTGTAATCCCAGCTACTTGGGAGGCTGAGGCGGAGAATCGCTTGATCCCAGGAGATGGAGGTTGCAGTGAGCCAAGATTGCAATACTGCACTCTAGCCTGGGTGACAGAGCGAGATTCTGTCTCAAAAAAAAGAATCCATGAGCAGTCACTCTATTCCCCTATCCCTCCCCCAGCCACTGGCAACTACTCATCTACCTTCTGTCTATGGAAATTGACCTTTTCTGGATATTTTTAATGCTGTTTTTGTTTTTTGAGACAGGGTCTCACTCTGTTGCCTAGGCTGGAGTGTAACAGCATCATCACAGCTCACTGCAGCCTCAACCGCCTGGGCTCAAGGGATCCTCCTGCCTCAGCCTCCCAAGTAGCCAGGACTACAAGTTCACACCACCATGTCTGCCTAATTTTAAAATTATTTGTAGAGATGGGGATCTTGCTGTGTTGCCCAGGCTGGTCTCAAACTCCTGGGCTCAAGTGACCCTCCCACCTCGGCCTCCCAAAGTGCTGGGATAACAGGCGTGAGCCACTGTGCCCTGCCTTTTTCTGGCTATTTAACTTCAATGGGATCATACAGTATATGGATCAAAAGTATACATCTTTTGTGTCTGGCTTCTTTATTTTTTCTTGTGATAGTCTCGCTCTGTTGCCCAGGCTGGAGTGCAATGGCACGATCTTGTCTCACCTGCAACCTCAGCCTCCTCAGTAAGTAGCTGGGATTATAGGTGTGCACCACCACACCCGGCTAATTTTTGTATTTTTAGTAGAGACAGGGTTTCGCTTGGTCTCAACTCCTGACCTCCTGATCTGCCCACCTTGGCCTCCCAAAGTGCTGGGATTACAGGCGTGAGCCACCATGCCTGGCTGTATCTGGCTTCTTTCACGGAGCAGGATGTTTCCAAGGCTCATTGAGTTGCAGTGTGTATGAGGACTGCATTTCTCTTGACGGCTGAGCAGTGTTCTGCAGTGTGGACACCACACATTGTGTCCCGCGTCTGTCCACTCATCAGGTGACGGACAAGCCTGTGATCTCTGAGCTGGGCTGACTTGGGCTCTGGAATGTGAAATAACTACTCTCTGGGAGGCCTGCGAAGAAGTTGCTTCATCCTTTTGAAGTCTGCCCAGCAGCCCTAATTGCTGGACGGGGCTCCCCAGCTGTTGGTCTCATCAGAAGAGCGATGGAGATTTCACTTATTCCGAGAAGCACGTTTTGTGTGTTTACAGGCATTCTGTTATTGTGTTTATTATTTACGGTCAGTTTTAGCGGCATAAAATTGCCACCGTATTGTCGGGACTAAATTGTATTTCCGTGGTTTTAACACACAAACAAAAATCATAATCATATTAGGAGCTGAATATTGTCATAATTCTGTAGGATATAAATTTTGCTGCAACAACTATAAAATACCAAGAACACACTGCAGCAGGATTATTAGGAATAAACGTTACTGCTGCTTCCAAAACACAATCACTCAGTCCATTGGCAGCTGCAAAGAGACCTCACACTGATGAGTGTCAATGTGCTGTGTGAGCAACTCTGAAACACCCGCAATTCTCAGCAACTGAAGTGGGATGACTGCGAATCCATTTCATGTCTCCAATGAAGACACAGATGAAATGAATGATTCCCTTTGTAGTTACATTTTCCATCGTCTTGCCAGCAAGAATTTTTCACTGCTGCAATTGTAAAACTATAAAGTGCAAAAAGCAGCAGCCATTTCAGCCCCAGCAAAGACGAAATTATAAAAATGCAGCTTTATCTCGGAGAAATGCATGGTTAGGGCAGGAAAATCTTCCTGTAGATGTGAATTTGGAGGGCCGGGCATGGTGGCTCATGCCCATAATCCCAGCACTTTGGGAGGCCAAGGCACATGGATCACCTGAGTCAGGAGTTCAAGACCAGCCCGACCAACATGGTGAAACCCCATCTCTACTGAAAATACAAAAATTAGGCAGGTGTGATGGCACATAGGAGCTACTCAGGAGGCTGAGGCAGGAGAATCACTTGAACCCAAGAGGCAGAGGTTGCAGTGAGCCAGGATAGCACCAATGCTCTCCAGCCTGGGCAATGAGAACGAAACTCTGTCTCAATAAAAAAAAAAAAGGCCGGGTGCGGTGGCTCAAGCCTGCAATCACAGCACTTTGGGAGGCCAAGGCGGGTGGATCACGAGGTCAAGAGATCAAGACCATCCTGGTCAACATGGTGAAATCCCATCTCTACTAAAAATACAAAAAATTAGCTGGGCATGGTGGTAAGTGCCTGTAATCCCAGCTACTCAGGAGGTTGAGGCAGGAGAATTGCCTGAACCCAGAAAATGGAGGCTGCAGTGAGCCAAGATTGCACCATTGCACACCAGCCTGGGTAACAAGAGTGAAACTCCGTCTCAAAAAAATAATAAAAAAAGAAGTGAATTTGGAAGAGAGTGGGACTAGGCTTGCCAGATAAAATACAGGATGCTCAGTGAAATTTGAATTTCAGAGAAACAACAAATACATTTATTTATTTATTTAAAGAGACGGGGTTTCACTACGTTGCCCAGGCTGGAGTGCAGTGGCTATTTATAGGCGCGATCCCCACTACTGATCAGCACAGTTTTGACCTGCTCCATTTCTGACCTGGGCTGGTTCACCCCTCCTTAGGTAACCTGGTGGTCCCCCGCTCCCAGGAGGTCACCATATTGATGCCGAACTTAGTGTGGACACCTGATCGGCATAGTGCACTACACAGAACTCCTGGGCTCAAGCAATCCTCCCACCTCAGCTTCCTGAGTAGCTGGGACTACAGGCACATGCCACCATGCCTGGCACATTTAAAAAAAATTTTGAGGCACAGTCTCACCCTGTCACCCAGGCCCCAGTGCAACCTTGGCTCACTGCAACCTTCACCTCCTGGGTTCAAGTGATTCTCCTGCCTCAGCCCTCCAGTAACTGGGATTACAGGTGCACACCACCACACCTGGCTAAGTTTTGTATTAGTAGAGATGGATTTTTGCCATGTTGGCAAGGCTAGTCTCGAACTCCTGACCTCAAGTGATCCATCCACCTCAGCCTCCCAAAGTGCTGGGATTACAGGCACAGAATGAGGCTGTTCTCCGACTTCCCTTAGCCACCTAAAACTAGACCTGCCAGGAGGAACACAACTGCCTTCCCTGAAATGCTATTTAAAAGTCACATAGCCGGGCGTGGTGGCTCAAGCCTGTAATCACAGCACTTTGGGAGGCCGAGACGGGTGGATCATGAGGTCAAGAGATCGAGACCATCTTGGTCAACATGGTGAAACCCGGTCTCTACTAAAAATACAAAAAATTAGCTGGGCATGGTGGCACGTGCCTGTAATCCCAGTTACTCAGGAGGCTGAGGCAGGAGAATTGCCTGAATCCAGGAGGCGGAGGTTGCGGTGAGCCAAGATCGCGCCATTGCACTCCAGCCTGGGTTACAAGAGCGAAACTCCGTCTCAAAAAAATAAATAAATAAGAGTCACATCACAAAGCAAGAGGCCGAAATGAAACCCCACACCTAGAGCCCAGACAAACGTCCTCCCAAACCACTGTGTGTTCTTCCACCCCATTCAATTCCCAAAGAGAAGTATTCACCAACCATCATCTGGGCAAGGGCCATTCATTTCATTTTCCCCCCCAAAATCACTGACTATGCCTCAAATTGCCACGTTCCCCACCAGCTCTTCCCCCACAGAGAAGGGCGTGGAGTTTCTGGACCCCTCTGGATTGCTGGGTAATCACTGTCTGGGACTCCTGTGCGATGAAATTGCAGTCCATTTTGTGAGCCTTTTCTCCTAGGAATCTGCCTTTTGTCCACTGGTTTTCATAGAAGCTTCAGAGGCAAAGGGAAGCTCTTCCTAACCCAGAATCAAACCACCTCTCAGCCCTTCCACTGCCACCCCTGGCCACAGCCCCTGGCATGTCCTGCCCAAGGGACTTGGTTCTGCTCCGTGCTCTGCCTGCTCCCACCGCAACCTCCCTAGGGCAATTGGGTGACGCTGCAGGGCCCCCTCCCACAACATGGCCCCTGCACAGCCCATACTCTTCCCAAGGCCCAGAGCTCCCTGGGTTTCTGGAACACACACCACCGGTGCATCCTTTGGGTTTCACTCCAGCGGCTCCGTGTCCCCTCTAACGCCTCTGCTTCCTTGCTTTCCCTGACTTGTCAGGGTTAGGGACAGAGCTGTGCTGCCTCAGAAACTCCCTCCACGCAGGCTGACCCCACCCCCTCTGATTGCTCTGCAGCTGCATTCCTGAACCCCTACCTAGACGCCACATCAAGGCTGCCAGACAAGCTACAATTAAGCAAAGCCTGATTACAGCTATGGGGCAGCTGGAAGGAGGACAGGGAAAACATGTTGGTTATCCTACTTGTGAATTCCTTTTTGACACATATCTGTAAAACATCCTGACTTGTGTCTTTTTTTTAAAAGACTGCCACCACAAACGTCACAGGGCAATGTATTGTTGGTCTGTTACCTGAAACTCCCTTATGCTCCTCTCACCCCATTAAAAACCCATGTCTTGTAAGCTCGGAGCAGCCCGGCAGGTTAATGAAACTTGCTTGCCTGACTTTGGGTCTATTCTCCTTTCTCTGGCTACCCTTACGGTCACCTGTATTTTTTCTCTCTCCCCGCTGGAGCTGGAGCCTTCCAAGTCAGGCATTTCATCTGCTGGGATATCCCGAGACCCCGGAACATGCCTGGCTCATAACAGACACTGAACAAGTATTTGCCAAATAAGTGAACAAATGAGAGACTGAAGGTGCAAGCTTGCTTCCACAGCCATTTTAGACGGCGCGTGTGTCTGTCCTCGCCCTTCTGGGGTGGAGAGAAGTGCCACTGATTTGCTTCAGTCATTCCTCGGGTGGTGCGCCCTCTCTTTGACTATGGCTTACCTGACTTGCACCTTCTTCTTCACGCCCCGAGGCCCGGCCTGGAGTCCAGCCTGCCGTAGGCGCCACTGCTGTTGCTGCTGATGACCAGAGGGCTTGAGTGGTCTCACCTGGAGAGAGTGACTGGTTGGAGTGGGGCCTCGTTTGCATGTGCTTTGCATAGTACTGTGTGTAACCTCTTACAAGCCACACTGAACAGGGAAGGTGGGGTGCAGAGAGGACTGGCCCTGGGCCCCTGAGAGCTGACCCTGCAACAGATGTCCTGGGGGTTGGGTCTCCTTGGGGACCGGCTCCACCTGGTGCCAGTCTCCCCAGGCCAGGTTGAGGGTACATGTCTGAGCACAGTGGGGGTGGGGGTAGAGGCTTCGCTCCCCTGGGAAAGGGAGGCCCTCTGCCAAGTCCCAGGAGCCTGCCCAAAGACCCTCCGCAGTTCAGTCCCTGGCTCCCTGCACTGAAGAGGCTGGGGTTGGGGGCAAGTGTCACCCACACCTCAGAGTGAGCCCTAGATCTGGGGAGAGAGAAGATGGGGAGGAGGGAAAGGGGGACCAGCTCAGAGGACAGTCCTGCCCACTCTGCCATGTCCCAGGTTTCAGACACGGGCTGAGAAATGAGAACCATGCTCCCTGAGTATGTCATAGAACTCGGGGTCAGTTTCCAGTTCGGTGACCCTGCTGGGCCACCTGGTGTTGCAGGTCAGCTGAGGTCTTTAGGCCTGGTGAGGAAAGTGACTGCGCCGGTGGCCAGGCTGGGTGGGAGGGGTAGGAGCAGGCTGAGCGAGGCAGGCGACTGGGCAACCCTGGCTGGAGCCACCACTGGCCTCTGCTTCTCCTCCCAGCAACTGTGACCGGTCAGGTGAGTGAGCCTGGCTCTCCTTTCCCTTCCAGGGGAGGAGTCAGCCTGGGAGTGACTGGGAGAGGATGGGGGAGAGGGGGGTTCTGGGGGAGAGGAGAGGGGAAGGGAGGGGACTAAGGAGCTGACCTGAGAACAGAAGACAATGGAGGGGACCTGCAGTCTTCAGGCACAGCTGGCACCTGGGGGAAGCCTCCTCCTCCCACCCCCCAACTCCCCCACCTCCCCACCCCCACTTGTTACTGGAAACAAGGAGAACCTCCCAGGTCCCAGCAGAGCTGCTGCTGGTAAGTCCCTTCCCCAGTGGCCCCTCCACCCCTCCACAGGCCCAGCTGTGCCAGCCCCAGGCTGGGCCCCACCCCCAGCTCCTGCTCTAGGTGGTCTCCTGTGGCCTGAGGCCTCGGGCTGGGCAAGAATAGGCACCCAGAGGCTCTGCACCTGTCTCCAGGCCTCCCAGCTGCCTGTGGTGGGACAGGGGTGCCAGTGAAAGGAGTTCGCCACAATCAACCCCGGTTTATAGGAATCAGGGCCCCAGGACCCAGGCTCATGGGCCTCCAGGGGAGCAGGTGGGAGGCCCTGCCCAGCTTGCCTCCATCTGATCCCGGACCTGAGGTCACATACACCTGGCTGGAAGTGACTTACCTGTGACCCTCAGTGTCCTTACCTGTAAGAGGCAACAATAATCCCTCTTCTGCCAGTGGCTAAGAAAGGTGGAAAAGCAGTGTAAAAGCAGCTGGTCCCAGCCCTGTGAGCGCCGGCCTGGACCCCTCGGGCGGGCTCCCCTCAGACCGTCTCTGCCCATGATCCAAGGAGACCATTTCAGAAAGGTCAACCGGCATGCTGGCTCAGGTCGTCAAGCAGGCGTTAGCTCAGCCACAGCCAGCCGACTGGTGGGCAGGGGCGGGCGGCCCCTCTCAGAAGGAGAAAGCCACATTTTTAGGTGCCATGGCAGCCCTTTTGGGCAACAAGCTTCCCCCCCCCGCAGCTTTTTTTTTTTTTTTTTTGAAACAGAGTGTCAGTCTGTCACCCAGGCTGGAGTGCAATGGAATAATCTAGGCTCACTGCAACCTCCGACTCCCGGATTCAATCGATTCTCCTGCCTCAGCCTCCCGAGTAGATGGGATTATGCCCACCAACACGCCAGGCTGATTTTTGTGATTTTAGTAGAGATAGATGGGGTTTTGCCATGTTGGCCAGGCTGGTCTCGAACTCCTGACCTCAGATGATCTGCCCGACTTGGCCTCCCAAAGTGCTGAGATTACAGGCATGAGCCAGCGTGCCCAGCCCTCATTTAAAAAAAAAAAAGGAAAAGAAAAAAACTTTTTTTTCTTCCTCAGGTATGTCTTAGTAGTGTGAAAATGGAAAAAAAAACAAAAACAAACCTTTAAGTTTAGGGGCACAAGTGCAGGTTTGTTATGCAGGTAAACCCGTGACATTGGGGTTTGTTGTGCAGATTTCACCACCCAGGTCCTAGCCTGGTACCCACTATTCTTCCGGATCCTCTTCCTCTTCCCACCCTCCACCCTCTGACAGGCCCCAGTATCAGCTGGTCCCCTCTAAGCAGATTCTTAGAAATATCAACTGAGACTGAGTGCAGTAGCTCACACCTGTAATCCCAGCACTTTGGGAGGCCGAGGCGGGTGGATCGCCTGAAGTTAGGGGTTCAAGCTCAGCCTGGCCAACACGGTGAAACTCCGTCTCTACTAAAAATACAAAAATTAGCTAGGCATGGTGGCACCTGTAATCCCAACTACTCAGGAGGCTGAGGCAGGAGAATCGCTTGAACCTGGGAGGAGGAAGTTGCAGTGAGCCGAGATCTCGTCACTGCACTCCAGCCTGGGCGAAGAAACAAGACTCCATCTCAAAAAAGAAAAAAAAGAAATATCAACTGAAGGGAAAAAAACAAAAAGGAGGGAGGGAGGAAGAGAGGGAAGAAAGGAAGGAAGGGAGGCAGGAAGGAAGCAAGGGAGGAGGGGCAGAGGAAGGAAGGAAGGGGATGGGAGTGAGAGCAGGAAGGAGAGAAAGGAGGGAAGACTGGGAGGCATAGGAACTCCCTGTGGGGTTGCGGCCCTGTCACTCCCTCTGCTCCCTCCCAGTCCTTGCTGGTGTTCCAAGTGAGCGTAGCCCCTCCAGGCCTCACTGTTCTCCTGGGTTGCCCTCCCCCAACACCTGCTTAACTGCTTAACTCAGATGTCGCCTCCTCCAGGAAGTCTCCCTTCCCAGCTCACTCCTTTCCTACCTGGAGTTTCTCCATTTAACTGTGGTTGATAGAATAAAGGCCCCTGAAACTCACCTTCCATGGCCAAAGGGACCATGCAGTGGTGACAAAGGCTGAGGAGCTTGATGGGAGATGGTCCTGGACCGTCCCTTGGGCGCAGTGTGATCACAGGATGCTTAGGAGGATGGAGGAAGACAGGAGAGCTGGTGGCAGAGGGGAGGCAGGGGAAGCAGGGCTTGGGGGGGCAGCAGCTGGAAGAGGCCTGGAAGCCACAGGGAGAGGCCATCAGCCAAGGAGCTCAGCCACCTCGAGACCAGAAACAGCAACGAAGACACCCCCAGAGCTGCCAGAAGGAATCAGCCCGACTGACACCTGGACTTCGGAGCAGTGAGAGAGACCCTGTTGGACTTCTGACCTCCAGAGCCCTTCCATGATAAAAGTGTCCTCTCCAGGCCATTAGGTTGTGGTCATTTGTTTCAGTGGCTCTGGACATGAATCCTGTAATTCTCCCCAGGACACTGTGTCCCATCCATTTGTCTATTGCCAGACACTGCCTCCTCCCTAGAATCCAAACTCTGGAGGACCTGGCCTCTGGTTTGCTCACTCTGTGTCCCTGATCCTCAGAACCAGCCCGACACTAAACAGCACTTTGTGAATATTTGTGAAAATAAGGGGTGGCACCTGTGGCACCTGCTGTCTTGTCAGCGGCCGGTGGGTCCAGCCAGGGACCTGTTCCTTCTACCCAAGGAAGGCTCCAACTCAACTCCAGGCCGCCCACTGCAGGGCCCCTGGGGACATGATTTTCCCAGAGAAAGGAGATGTGTTCTGTCTCAGTCCGGGAGCCTGCAGAAGATAAAGGTCACAGGGCTGAGGAAATGGGTGGCCGGAGTGGGGTCAGGCACCCAGATACCAGGGGGCTAGCAAGACAGAAGAGCCAGGTCCCTCCAAGCTCCAAGGCAGGAACTGGGGTGAAATGGGTGGTGTCCCAAAGCAATCCAGTGCCTGAGGGCCTGCCAGCTTGCCAGGGCTGGGAGTTGTCACTCTGCCAGATGCTGACATGGTCTTGGCAGCCTTCTGAGCCAGAGGGCCACCTCCTTGATTGACAGGAGCCACCTGGAGCTCTATGATTGTCAGAGGCCTTCTTCCTCCCAACCGAGTGCTGTCTACCCCCGGGGAATGCTGTGTAGACATTGGGCAGGAGCTCTCCGCCAATGATAAAGATGTCAAAGAGAGATGAAAACACCCGCCCTCCTTATGGGTAGGGCAGGGGTCCTGGCACCACCCACACTCTGATGCAGCACCCAGGAATAATCCTGAGCATCCACAGTTTGCAACCTGTCTTTTTGTTTTGTTTTGAGATGGGGTCTCACTATGTTGCTCAGGCTGAAGTGCAGTGGCGCAATCTTGGCTCACTACAACCTCTGCCTTCTGGGTTCAAGTGATCCTCCTGCCTCATCCTCCCAACTAGCTGGGACTACAGGCATGCACGACCACACCCTGCTAATTTTTTGTATTTTTGGTGGAGATGGGATTTTACCCTGTTGTTCAGGCTGGTCTGGAGCAGCTCACGCGATTCCTCCACCTCAGCCTCCCAAAGTGCTACAATTACAGATGTAAGCCATCATACCCAGCAGCCCAACCTGTCTTCCTGGAGGCCCTTCATTTGCCAAGTTACTAGGGCAGTCAGACCATGGGTCTGACTCCAGGCACAGACAGCAGTGGTGAATTTCAGGTTGGGCCGCTGGGCCGGTCGGCGATCATCCAGGTGCCCTGGGGTCTGAGTTTCCTGGGGCTGCCAGAACAAACCATCAAACGGGGGCAGCGGAACTTAGAGCAACAGAAACTTCCTCCTTCCCAGAGGCCAGAAGTCCAAGATCAAGGTGTCAGCAGGGCCCTGCCCTGATACTTGCCTAACTCAGATGGCCATCAAAGGCCGGCCGGGGGAGCTATCCTAGCATCTTCCCGCTTCTGGGGGCTCCAGGTGTTCCTTGGCTTGTGGCCGCCTCACTTCCATTTTCACGGGGTCTTCTCACCTGTGTCTCTTCTTCTCCTTTTCTGTCTCTTCTAAGCACACTTGCCATTGGGTTTACGGCACTGATAATCCACGATGATCTCACATGGAGAGCCTTAAATTAATTCCATCTGCAAAGAGCCTTTTTCCAAATAAGGTCTCATCGACAGGCCCCAGGATTTAGGACTTAAAGACATCACTTTGGGGCCTACCACTCAACTTGGTGACCCTGGTGCTGGGGTGATGGCAGCCTGGGGGTCCCACGGTGGCCCCTCAAGGACCTTCCTCCAAGCATGAGACTGAAGGCTCCGCTCACCGAGGGTCCATCCCATCACATTAGCAGGCTGGGCACGAGTCCTCCCAGTAGCTCTTCCCTTCCCACGGGGGATTTCTGCGTCTGTGGCACAGGAAGGACTGGAAGAGTGTGATGGATGCAGCTGGTGGAGGAACTCACGCTGTGTGCTGGGGACTGCTGGCCGCCCAACCAAATTCATTCTCTCCTCTGAAAGCAGGGGAGAGTGTAGGTGCCCCTCCTGCAGTAGGTGTGACCCTGGGATTAAATTTCCCTGATGGGCCGGGTGCGGTGGAATTCCAACAATTTGGGAGGCCAAGGCGGGCAGATCACTTGAGGTCAGTAGTTCAGACCAGCATGACCAACAAGGCAAAACCCATCTCTACTAAAATTACAAAAATTAGTCAGGCGTGGTGGCACACACCTTTAATCCCAGCTACTCGGGAGGCTGAGGTAGGAGAATTGCTTGAATCAGGGAGGCAGAGGTTACAGTGAGCCGAGCTCGTACCACTGCATTCCAGCCTGGGCGACAGAGTAAGACTCAAAAAAAAAAAAAGATAAATAAATACCCCTGATGGAATTCAAGGGGAAAGCTCCGCCCTGGCCTGTCAATCCTGGTAGGTGGCAGGTGATCCATCCTCCCACCTTGGGGGTCAGGTGGCAGCGAGCAGAGCGAGCTCAGAAACTCCATGTTGAGGGCATTTGCCTGGGTTCCCTAAGGGAGTAGGGCTGCTCAGACCAGACCGGGTGCAACCGCCCTGGGCTGTTACAGAAGGAGAAATAAGCTTCTCCACAAGCCACAGCAGCAGCTGCTAAGCCTACCTTAACCAGCGCCAGTTACAAGAAACAGAAACTCATCTCAAACCAGCTTAAGTCAAATGGAGACCGAAATTCAAATTAAAACCACAAGAAGACACCACTTGACACCCAGTAGGACGCCTATTTTTTTAAAAAAACAACAGAAAATAACAAGTGTTGGTGAAGATGTGGAGGAACTGGAATCCTGTGCACTCCATTTCTGTTCTTTTTGAGACAGAGTCTCACTCTGTGGCCCAGGCTGGAGTGCAAGGGCAGGATCTCGGCTCACTGCAACCTCCATTTCCTGGGCTCAAGCGATTCTCGTGACTCAGCCTCCTGAGTAGCTGGGATTACAGGCATGTGCCACCATGGCCCGGCTAAGTTTTGTATTTTTAGTAGAGACAAATTTCAGTATGTTGGCCAAGCTGGTCTTGAACTCCTGACCTTCTGATCTGCCCGCCTCAGCATCCCAAAGTGCTGGGATCACAGGCGTGAGCCACCATGCCCGGCCCTGCACACTCAATTTTGGTGGGCGTGGAAAATGGTACAGTTGCTGTGGAAAACTGTGAGGGATCCTCAAAAAGCTAAAAATAGAGTTAGTGTATAACCCAGCACTTCCACTCCTGGGCCTATCCCCAAAAGAGTTAAAAGCAGGGACTCAAAGAGACCTATGTTCACCCGCATTCATAGCAGCATTATTCATTTGCAATGGCCAAAAGACAGATGCAACACTAGTGTCTGTGGATGCATGAATAAACAAAATGTGGTCCATCCACAGAGTGGAATATTATTCAGCCTGAAAAAAGGAAGGGAATTCTGACCCGTGCTATCACATAGATCAACCTTGAAGACGTCTTGCTAAGTGAAATCAGCCAGTCACACAGACACATACCGTGTGATTCCACTCGTGTGAGATCGCTAGTCAGGTTTATAGAGACAGAAGCTAGAATGTCAGTTGCCCGGGCTGGGGTCCAGGGGAATGGGGAGCTCATGTGAATTAACGGGGACAATTTCAATTTGGGAAGATTAGAACGTTCAGGAGCTGGAGAGTGATTGCACAGCAATGGTGAGTAATTAACGCCACTGAATTGTACACTTGAAAATGGTTAAAGTGGTAAATTTTGTTATAGTGTATATATTTAAATATCTATCTATATTGATATACATAAATTATTCATTTATTTTACAGATGGGCAAAAAACTTTAAAAAACACACTATCACGGAAAAAAACAGGTTTACAAATATGGGAAAATAATTGTGGCATCTGGGTGATGTTCTATGAGGATTCATTACACCTTTCTGCCAATTTTTTAAAAATATTTTTATGGGCCAGGCACAGTGGCTCACGCCTATAATCCCAGCACTTTAGGAGGCTGAGATGGGTGGATCACCTGAGGCCAGGAGTTCGAGACCAGCCTGGCCAACATGGCGAAACACCATCTCTACTAAAAACACAAAATTAGCTGGACATGGTGGTGAGAGCCTGTAGTCCCAGCTACTTGGTGGGGCCGGCGTTGGGGGGCGGGGTCCTGAAGCAAGAGAATTGCTTGAATCCTAGAGGTGGAGATTACAGTGAACTGAAATTGCACCACTGCACTTTAGCCAGCCTGGATGACAGAACAAGACTCTGCCTCAAAAAAAAAATTTTTTTTATTAATAAAAACAAATAAGGGGAGGATGGAATGGCCAGTCCTGCTTCTTCACTCCCTGTAGTAGGGTTATGCGTCCGTGTCCTTGACTTGGGGCACAGCCATGGGACTAGGTTTGATGAGTGGGTGCCGGGATACGGAGTGAGGAGACTTGAAGCATGCTTGCACCGTGAACTTGCTCTCCTGCACTGCTGCAGCTGCCCCAGAAGGAACACACCTCAGGGGTCTGCTGGGCCGAGGTTGATAAGAGACACTGAAGCACTGGACCCGGTGCACAGCCCAGATGCCAGCCAGCTGATCCAAGCCTGGACCTGGTGAACCTCAACAGACCCACAGAGATGTGAGCAAAAAAATAAATGCTTATCGTTAAATGCCACTAGGATCGTGGGGCTGCTTGTTATACAGCCTGATTATGGCAATCACTAACTGATACAGGGAGTTTCTCATGAAACCCAAGAGAAGCTGCTAATCAGTATCCTGATTGACAGTGGCACTCTGGTAACCTAGGCAGAAAAGGAATTGAGTGGGTATAACGCTTAACACAGAACGGCCTACATAGGGTGTCAAGGCTGGACACCCACGGTGTGCTGTGACACAGTGCTGTCTGGCTCTGCCACAACCTTTGGGAACAATCCTAAATTACTCTTCCTTTTTTGTGTGACAGAATTTGGCTCTTGTTGCCCAGGATGGAGTGCAGTGGTGTGATCTCAGCTCACTGCAACTTCTGCCTCCCAAGTTCAAGTGATTCTCCTGCCTCAGCCTCCTGAGTAGCTGGGATTACAGGCATGTGCCACCACTCCTGGCTTTTTTTTTTTTTTTTTTTTTTTTGTATTTTTAAGTAGAGACGAGGTTTCCCTATGTTGGTCAAGCTGGTCTCGAACTCCTGGCCTCACATGATGCACCTACCTTGGCCTCCCAAAATGCTGAGATTACAGGCGTGAGTCACTGTGGCTGGCCCTAAATTACTTTTGAACATGGCATCTCATCTTCGGACAAGAGCCAACTCCTGCTGTCTGAAGGGCACCAGTGCGGCTGCCCGCTGCTCCCAGGCCACGTGCCTCACTTCAGCCACCTGGAGGGAGACTGGCTTCTTTTCCTCACTCCAGGTCTGATTTCTGGAGCCAAGCAAACGCTGTTAGGAGAAATGACCCTCAGCTTCCACTGTCTCCAGCTAGAGGGTGGGAAGGAACGGTGCCCAGAGGCCAGGAAGGGGACTCAGATGAGGCCACAGGTGTCTGGCAGGCGTGGGCTGAGTCTTACCTCTGACATGGAGTTGTTGACGTCACAGCTAAGTCAGCTGAGAACAGAAAGCCAGTGAGGCAAATAACCCCAGCTCACAGGGCAGCTGGGGGATTGTCCCAGCCCGACGCGCAGGGCGGCTGGAGGGTTGTCCCAGCCCGACTCGCGGGGCGGCTGGAGAGTTGTCCCAGCCCGACTCGAGGGGCGGCTGGAGGGTTGTCCCAGCCCGACTCGAGGGGCGGCTGGAGGATTGTCCCAGCCCGACTCGCAGGGCGGCTGGAGGGTTGTCCTAGCTGACTTTAGGACAGCTGGCGTGCTGGGAAAGGCATGCGGAATACCCCCCACCCAGGACAGAGAAGAATCCCAGCCCAGGACAGAGAAGAATGGAGAGGGCTGGGAGGAAGGCATCCAGGGGAAGGAACACCCATGCCCCCAACTGCACTGTCCCCCACCCCATCTTCTGCAGGTGCCTCCCACTGGTGGGCTCCGCAGAGGCCGAGGACTGGGGAGCCCACTGATAGGCCCCTGTAAGGCAGCTTCCCTGAGCGAGCAGCAGCAGCAGGTAAGGAGTGGGGAAGGATGACAGCGCAGGGCATCGTGGGCCCCAGGGGAAGAGCCAGCTCCGTTTCCTGACCTCTCCTTCATCTGCAGATACACATACTCACCTTGGGTGACATCTGGGGTCATCTCAACTCCTGCCCCCCATTCCCCAGGTCCACAGGTCACCAGGTTCCATTGTCCTTTCCCTCCACATATCTCAGAGCTGTCATAGCCTCTCCCGGCCCCATTTCAGGGGTCTCGGCCCAGGTCTTGTCATGCCTGATCTGGACCAAGAGCAATGGTCTCCAACCAGCTCCACCCAGGTACTCCCTGCACAGCCCGTGTCCCCCACAGTTGCACCACACTTGCTGGCACCTGCTCTCTCTCTTCACTGGTGCTCCAGCAGCTGCAGAGGAAGGGCTGACCTCTGGGCCTGCTCTCAGGGAACCCACCTCCTGCTCATCCCCCAGGCGGCCCAAGCCCTCTATAGCTATTTGCCTCTTGCCCACATCTTCCATGTTGATGTTCCCTGGGACTGGAAGACACATCAGAGCATGGGTCCTTGAGCCAGGTTAAAAATGGTTGTGAGGATGGGCCCTGTGGCTCACGCCTGTAATCCCAGCACTTTAGGAGGCCAAGGTGGTGAGGAAGGAGACCCAGACAGCTTGGATTCCCTCCCCCTCTGTCATCCACTGTGCAGCTCAATAGAAGGGAGAGCAGGCCGGCTGGCGCCTCCTGAATGTCCTTCCTGAAAATAACATGTTTGGTCTTGGGGAAACTCTCTGGAAGACACTATTTTTACTTAAAACAAGATCAAACCAGAGACCTTTTCACATGTGAGTCCTAAACTGTAAACCGGAACCCTTTCATATGTGATTCCTGAAGCTATAAACCTGATTCTTCCACGTGTAACATCTAAAGTATAAGCCTATATAAATTACGGCAGAACTTTCCTTTGTTAAATGAGCTGGACTTTTGACAAATTACTGCCTGGTCTCCTGGCCGAATAAACTCTTCCCTCCGTTATTTGGTGTTCCAGAGATCCGTTTCCTGAGGCTGCTCCTGCTACAGTGGGTGAATCACCTGAGGTCAGGAGTTCAATCCCAGCCTGGCCAACATGGTAAAACCCCGTCTCTACTAAAAATGCAAAAATTAGCCAGGTGTGGTGGCACACACCTGTAATCCCAGCTACTCAGGAGGCTGAGGCAGGAGAATTACTTGAACCTGGGAGGCGGAGGTTGCAATGAACAGAGACTGAGCCACTGTACTCCAGCCTGGGTGAGAGAGATTTCGTCTCAAAAAAACAAACAAACCAAAACTGGCGTGTGAGTCTAGTTTTGCCACTCAGTTTCCTGACAGTGATTTCATTCATTCACTCATTCATTCAATCAACAATCCTTTATCTGTGCCAGGTTCTGCCCCGAGGCTCTGCAGACCCAGCCCACGCCCTGCCTTCCCAGGGTCTGCGGGAATCACTGCTCGAAGTGTGCTTAGCACAGGGCCTGATGGAGGAATATTTACTACCACTATTAATTACTGGTAACGGGGCTAGTAATCCAGCACTTCCTGCCAATCCTCCCAGCCCTGTTCATTCCATGAGAATGGGCCCTCCTCAGCCTCACCAGGGACGTTGACACGTCTGACCCCCTGCTGCCTGCAGGCAAGAACGCTTTGTCTTTTCCTGTCACTCCCTAGTTCCCGAAAAGAGGCTGGGGCTCAGGCGGTGGGGTGGGCTGGACAGAAGGAGCCCAGAGCCTGACCCAGGACCAGAGTCTCCTGCAGGGGAACGGCTCCCAAGAGTGAGCCACGCCCCACCCCCACTCCTGGAGGGGTCCCCATCTTGTCTCTTAGAAGACAGAGGGAACAGAGTTGAGGCTAAGGGGTTCTGCCGCCCCACACCAGAAGTCAGGACAGAACCAACAGCAGGGTGCCAAGGTGGGGCTCAGCCCCCCCACACTTCCACCTGAGCCGGAGATAGCAGGTCCCAGGCTGAGGCGGAGCCCCTGGTCATGCTGAGCAACCGTAGATGTGAAAGAAAAGTCCCGTGTGGCTCCAGCCGGCCAGCGGGCCCCACTCGGGCTTCCATCCTCCCTTTATCATCTGCAGCAAATCGCTTACAGTCAATAAGCCGGCTAATTAATTCTCTTCAAAGACCTCTCAATTATTCATCCTGGGCTACAGAGAGAACAATTAGAGCATCTCCTTGCTCTGCTCTCACTGCAGAAGTGAGGCTGGGCCTGGGCCTCAGAACAGAACAGAGCCCCCTGGGCCCCTGAAGCTTCGGGCATCCCCAAGGGCCCCTCTGCCTGGCAGAGGCAGCAGGATGGAACCTTCTAGGGGGATCCTCTTCCCCAAGCTCAGAAGCTGCCCAGATCATTATCCCCGATTCTCAGGGGGAGGACACGGAGACCATGAGCAGGCAGCGACTTCTGGGGTCTAACAGCCCCCCAGGGGAGACCTGTGGACACAAAGCCGGGCTCCAGGTGCACAGTGGCTTTGGGGCCACCACATGCTAGCAGCAGGGCCATGGGGACCTGGGGCTGAGCCCTCTCTGCCTCTAAGAAAAAGGTTTGTGCCGGGAGGGGAGCAGAGGAAGAGGGGAGCAGTTAGCAGGACAGCAGCTCTAGCCAGGCCAGGAAGGGTCCCGTGTACCCGTGACTGCGACAGCAGTGACTCTAGGGGATGAAGCCCCAGCAGCGCTCAGGTTCCAAGGGGAGCTGCGCTGTGGGCCCCAGCTAGACCTCCTCTCTGCCAAGGGGGCCCCTAGGTCAGAGCTAGCTTCACTGCTATGCTCCAACTTCCTGGACTTGCTCAAGTCACTTGCTGGGGCCTTCAGGGACAGGGCCACTGGCCTTGCCCCCGTCCACCCTCTCCTCTCCAGCCAGGGGCCCACACTGGCGGCTCTCACTCCGGTCTCCCCCAAACAACAGACACCGGCATGTGCAGGGTTAACTCCCCGAGGCTACAAGACCGCGCAGAGTGGGGGGTGGGGGGGCCGGGCGTGCCTGTCGGGAAGTATGGATTTCTGCAGTGGTTTTACTGGAAAAGCTGTAGCTGAAGGTGGGAGGGGGTCACCATGGCAACTTCTGGCTGTGGGAACAGGTTGGCTAGTGGGAACCCATTCTGCCAGGGGCCCAGGGGGGCCAGCAGGCCCTGGGGGGCCCCACAGCTGCCTCCCAGGGGTCCTCACCTGCTCCGAGAGCTATGGAGACCCTCCCCAGTCTGGAATTACCAACCTCCCCACCTCCCACCCCGGCCTCCCTCTGGTAATATCTCCCCAGGGCTGGGCCCCGACTCAGCCGCCCCGCCCCCCCACTCAAGTGCCCCCTGCACTCGAGCTGTTAATCGAAGCACCAGTTACCGGGCGGAGGCTCAGGAGCTCCAGGGAATCTCCCTCTTGGAAGAGCTTTTCATCTGGAGAGAGCCTGACTTCAAAGCCTGGGGTGAATTCGGGGGATGCCATAAATGAAGCTCCCCCACTCCAACACCATCCAATGGAGGGAGCCTGGGATTCTGGCGGTGGGGGTGGGCGGGGTGGGCAAGAGCTCACCCGGGCCAAGCCCCAGTAGGGAGGATTCCAATCAAAGCGACAAATTCTAGGAAGTCCTCCCCACACCACCACAAACCCACACACCCTCCCTGCAAGGGAAATCAGGGTAAGGGGAGGTGGCCCTGACGGGACAGGAGGCTCCAGGGGGCACCTCCAAATCCCAATGCCCCTGCCCGCTCTCTACCTGGGAAGACTTCTCAGTGGCTGGGATCAACCTTGCCCAGCGTCCCACGCCATTGAGACTGCCCCGGGCTAAACCTCCCATCGGGACCCTCTGCGATGCCCTGCTGAGGCCCCACAGCTGATTCAACCCCGGCCCCAGAGGGCCTACTGGGTGCAGGGTGCACGGGACGGGGGATTGGCCAAGGAACGAGGGGCACCTGAGAGCAGACACAGCCGGCTTCCAGGCCCTCCAGGCTAAGCTTCCTCCCGGGTCCAGGAGGGCTCCAGGCTGGCCTTAAAACCCTCCTGCAAACCGGGGAGGCACAGGGTGGGGGGCCAGGAGGGCCCCGGAGGGTGTGTGGTGGGGTGTGTGTGTGTGTGTGTGTGTGTGTGTCCCGAAGGCACTTCCAGGAATCTCCAGTGGCACTGCCCAAAAGACTCTGGCCCAGCAGGGACAGCGGGGCGGGGTGGGGGGAGGAGGGGACAAGGGGAGGGGGAAGTAAGGGGAGCCACGCCCCCTGCCTTTGTTCTTTTCTCTTGGGATGCTGCCCCAAAAGAAAGACTGCCTGCCCTCACCCGCCTGCCAACAAACCCACCTGGGCACCTCCCTGCTCTGCTGGAGTTCCTCAGATCTGTGACTCCTCCCACCCTGGTTTCCTCACCTAAAACTGGGCCAGAGTTGGGTGTGGTGGCTCATGCCTGTAATCCCAGCACTCTGGGAGGTCGAGGCGGGGAGATCACAAGGTCAGGAGTTCGAGACCAGCCTGGTCAATACGGTGAAACCCCGTCTCTACTAAAAATACACACACAAAAAAAACTAGCCAGGCATGGTGGTGCATGCCTGTAGTCCCAGCTACTTGGGAGGCTGAGGCAGGAGAATTGCTTGAACCAGGAGGTGGAGGTTTTTGTGAGCCGAGATTGCACCACTGCACTCCAGCCTGGGCAATAGAGGGATACTCCGTCTCAAAAGAAATAAAAATAAAATAAATAAAAAATTAAAATGGGCCGGTTAAGCCTACTTCCAGGGGTGGTGGACACCCACTGAGGTCAGGTGATGCGCGAGTAGGAGGTGACGGATTCCAGGGTCAGGTTGGTTGTGCCTCATCACCCCCACCAGAAAAGGGCATCGGCCCTCCGGAAGTCCTGGGTTGCTGCTGAGAGATGTGGCTCCCCACACTCCCTCCAGCCCACCAGGGCCCTGTAGGGCAGGGGGATTTTGGCACAGGCCAGATGCCGGAAAGGGGCAGTAGACCTGAAGACCCAGGTGCAATTTTGCAACTTGGGGCAGGGCCTGAAAGAGTCAACCTGATCATTGTTCACCAGGGTCTTTCCTTCCTCTGGGTCGTCCAGCTGATTCGGGGCACACCTCAACTCCTGGGACCTCCCCATGCTCCCGTAATGTCCCTGCCCTGCCCCCACACCCGCTGCCTGCACACTCGGATCTGCTGAATCCCTGTAAAACATTTAGGGGGATGAGTGGTGCGTATAAATAATTAAGGCCACATGCATATTCGCCAACAAAGGGAAACATTCAAACCCCCATTCCGGGAACAGCCGCCTGTGTGGGGCTGGGCAGGGCTGCGGAGGCTCACCCCACAGATACTCTCTTCTGGGAGGACCAGCCAGGGGTCCTCCCCAAGCCACTGCCTCCCACAGCACCAGGGGGCCTGGCTTCCAGAGTGGGCAGGGGTGGTGTGGCAGGGGCACTGAGCCCAGGGTAGGATGGGGATGCCAGCCCCCCCATGGAGTGGCCCTGACACACCACAGAGGCCAAGCCCCTCGGCAGGGTCCCCTGCCCCCTTGTGGGTTCCCATTAAGCCGTTTACTGGATAAAGATTAAACCCACAACTCCAGGTTCCAGGAGTGTGAGTCCTGAGCTCTGGCTGATGGCAGACATGCTAGAAGAACTCCCAGAGGGAGTAGCTGCCCTCATTTTTTTTGAACATCCAATTTGTAACAAAATATATTCTAGGCAACTTTTGAGACATCATTTTATAGCATCATCATAAACCCTACACCACTGCTGTCATTCCAAAAGCTGCCAGGATGGGCTGGCACAGGCTTGCCCTGGGCTAAAGGAAGGCTTGCCCTGCCATGCCCCTGCTCAAGGACCTGCCAGGGTTCCCTACGGATGTATCTGATGCCATCCCTCTGCCTGGCTTTCGAGGTCCTCTGTCCCATGGGGCCATCCCAGGAGGTCGGACAGGGCTGCTGGAACCACACTCCATGCCCTCCCTGGAGCTGTCCCCTAGAGGCCTCCCCACAACTCCCCACCCCCACCCAGCTCCAGTGTGTGTCACTCTTGCTCTCCTCTCTAGGTTCACTTCTCACCTTCAGAAGCAAGAGCCTCTCCACCCTCCACTACCCGTGTTCTCAGTTCTCACTACATGTTTCTTCAGTTATTTCCCGAATCCCATTATGTCCTAAGCCCCCTACTAGGGATCCTGAGAATGAGACGGGCCTTGCCCTCCTGGAGCCTGCAGCCCAGTGAGGGACACTGGCAAGCGACCCATGACAAAGGCAACTCTGTGATAAGCCAAGAGCCAAGGAAAAAGGGAGAAGAGGGCGTGTGTCTTGGCAGAGGGGTAGAGCTATCATGCAAGGCTTCCTGGAGGAAGAGAGAGGCTGAAAAACAGCTGGAATTCTTCCAAGCGCAGAAGAGAAGGAGGCTGGACAGTGCCTGGGGGCCCTGCCAGCTGACTCCACAAATACCTGGCATGCACACAGCCAGGGTGGGTCCTAGAGGGAGGCAGAGACCTGAGCAGCATGGGCTCCAATCCTGGCTTTACTACTTATCAGCAAGGTCCTCTCCCTGCCTGATCTGTCTCCTCCCCAGCGAAATGGGATCATGGTCCCAGCAGTCCATTCAAGGTCCTCTCCCTTAGCAGAAGACGAAGGACGCTGACCCCAGCACCCAGGGGCTGGCAAACCTAATCAGTACCCATGGGTTACATTTGCCATCCACTGACTGGTGGGTGGATAGAGAACCTTGGGGTTATCTTCCTGAACCTTCCTTCCTCAGTGGAAACTTACCTCTGCTCACCAAGGGCTCCGGGAAGGCACCTGTCTCTCAGGACTGCTGGCGTCTCATCCATGTCAATTACGCGCCAGACCAGGAATTTGTGGCAGCACATACCACCTCTGCTCCTGTCCTGGGAGGATGACAGATAATTGCTTGTGGAATTAGGCTCTCCAGAGATGATGCTCTGCCCAGGGATCCCAGGGCAGGTGGGCAAGTGGGCATGTCTCAGCAGGTGCCAGTTGTCCTCCTGTTCCCAGGAAAAGAGTCTTGGGTTTCTTTTTTTTTTTTTTTGAGATGGAGTTTTGCTCTTGTTACCCAGGCTGGAGTGCAATGGTGCGATCTTGGCTCACCGCAACCTCGGCTCACCGCAACCTCCGCCTTCTGGGTTCAGGCAAGTCTCCTGCCTCAGCCTCCTGAGTAGCTGGGATCACAGACACGTGCCACGATGCCCAGCTAATTTTTATTGTATTTTTAGTAGAGATGGGGTTTCACCATGTTGACCGTGATGGTCTCGATCTCTTGACCTTGTGATCCACCCGCTTCAGCCTCCCAAAGTGCTGGGATTGCAGGCGTGAGCCACCACACCGGGCGAGTCTTGGGTTTCTAATCAGAGGGCCTGCAGCTGGGCGGGGTGGCTCTTGCCTGTAATCCCAGCACTTTGGGAGGCCAAGGCGGGCGGATTACCTGAGGTCAGGAGTTTGAGACCAGCTGGGCCCACATGGCGAAACCTCGTGTCTACTAAAAATACAAAAATTAGCTGAAAGTGGTGGTGGGTGCCTGTAATCCCAGCTACTCAGGAGGCTGAGGGAGGAGACTTGCTTGAATCCAGGAGGCAGAGGTTGCACTGAGCCGAGATCGCCATTGCACTGCAGCCTGGGCAACAAGAGAGAAACTCCATCTCAGAAAACAAAACAAAAGAAAACAGTGAGCCCAGCCAGGGGCTCATGTCTGCTTCCAGTGGGGATGAGCAATTAACAGAGGGAGGCCCAGTCTCCATCTGGACCCACGTCACCTCTCAGCCTTCAGGCCCACCTGTGCTACCCATTAAGCTAGCCCTTCCCACATTTGGGGACCTGCAGCCCCCAGATGTGGAATCTTCCTTCATCCCGCCATCCTAGGCCTTGGGATCAGCAGGTGGGTGGCCAAGGACAGAAATTATAAGACCTAGAGCCAGACGTGGTACACATGCCTACAGTCCCTCCCGCCCTAGAGGCTGAGGGGGGAGGATCTCCTGAGCCAGGAGTTTGAAGCCGCTGTGAGCATTAGCTTGGGCTACAAAGCAAGACCCGGTCTCTAAAAAATAAATTTAAAAAATTAATTAAAGAAACAATAAGACCTAGGAGAAAGTGACCTTTAAACCTCCATACTAGTCTGACCATGCACCCTCACCAATAAAAATGATATACGCATCATTACCTTCAGATTCCAAGTGTCCACGACTGTGTGAATACATTACTTGCATTGTAAAACATTCACGTAAGATCGGCATTTAAAAAGAACGGGCTTTAAATGCTAAGTATAAAATTCTCCTCCCCGCTCCAGTGGGTCATCCTGTAGATCCCATTGTCGAGGCCAGTGTCAGCGGGCCAGCGCTCCACTCCCAGCTATGATGGAGCCCCTCCCCTCTGACCCATCCCCCAGCCCCAAGTTCCAAACTTCCTTCGTACCAAAGAACCCCTCCCACTCCCCCCGAGAACTCTCTCACTATGAAGACCATACTTTTCCTGATCCCAGCTGTTTTGGGGTTTTTTTGAGACGGAGTCTCGCTCTTTGTCGCCCAGACTGGAGTGCAGTGGCGGGATCTCAGCTCACTGCAACTCTGCCTCCCGGGTTCAAGCGATTCTCCTGCCTCAGCCTCCTGAGTAGCTGGGATTACAGGTATCTGCCACCATGCCTGGCTAATATTTGCATTTTTATTAGAGACAGGGTTTCACCATGTTGGCCAGACTGTTCTCGAACTCCTGACCTCAAGTGATCAGCCCGCCTCTGCCTCCCAAAGTGCTGGGATTATAGGTGCGAGCCACGGTGTGGCCTGTCTCAGCTCTTCTTCACCAGCTGGGGAGGCAAGCCTGGGGTGCCCAGGGTGCCTCAACAGGGGTCATCTCCCATCCTCTGCAGGGCCACCCTGGGAGAGGAATTGGTCTTGCTTGTAGCACAGGAACAGAGCAGGCTGGCTGAGGACCAGATAGCAGAAGGTCTGGGCTTTGTAGAAGACAAAGCTTCCTTCACGATGCAGAAGGAGAATGAATGCTGCTTCCATGGGCTGGGCGACCTGGGTTTGAATCCGTCTCTGGGATGAGCGACTGACTGCGGGGCGCACAGCAGGTGTTCGACACGCACAGCCCTGACTGCACATACTGCTCCACAACAAGGGGGGCTCTGCCTGGCCCTGGCTGCAGGACCTCGGCAGGGGCTGGGGGGCCACTCTTGCTCACGCCCTGGTGGCCCGAGATGCCATCGCTCCTCAGGGTGGAGAAGGTGGGCAAGCCCTGGGAATTCTACATCTCCAGGGGGAGGTGGAGGTTGCAGTGAGCCGAGATCACACCACCATACTCCAGCCTGGGCAACAGAGTGTGACTCCGTCTCAAAAAGAAAAAGAAAAACCAGGATCTTGTCCCAACTCCTGAGCCTTCCCTGTCCTTTCCCACAAGGGCTCTGGTCCTGGTGGCTGCAGGAGTGGGAGGAGGGGACATGCGGGGGTCTAGGAAAGGCCACCCTCCCTCTGTGACACTCTGCCAAACCAGGAAGGGCATAGGAGAAACCTGGTCTGCATGCTGGACCCTGACTCCAGAGAGCAGAACCCGTAGCTGGCTCAGCCTCGGGTCCCCTGCCTCTGTGAAGCTGGCCCCACTCCAGATGGCCACTGTGCCTGATGCCCGGCATCTGACCCTCTGTCCTCCCTGCCAGGGGCCAGAACAGAGGCCTCAGGAACAGGCAAGGCGCCGTGCACGGAGCTGACCCCGTGCCTCAGTCCGGGCCTCGTAACAGGAAGCGAGAGGCCAATGCCAGTAAATGAGGCCCGAGAGATGAGAGGCCTCAATGCCGCCCGAAGTTGGAGGACAAGTTCCTGGAAGGAGGAGGAAGCTGCCGCAGTAGATAACACCAGACCCCAGCACTCGTCCCAGCTGTCAGGAGCCCATGTGGCTGCAGGCTGGTGGGCCCAGGAGGGAGCAGGTGCGGCAGAAGGCACAAGGGGGTGCCCTGGTCTCAGCCTGAGCTGGAGGCACCTGGAAAGCAGTAGGGGGGGTTCCTGAGGGTCCCCCCAGCTCAATCCTCAAGTCTCCATTCCCCTGTCCACACACACCACAGCCTCCACCCCTCTCTAAAGATAGAAGGGGGTGCTATGCGCGGTGGCTCACGCCTGAAATCCCAGCACTTTGGGAGGCCAAGGTGGATGGATCACTTGAGGTGAGGCGTTCAAGACCAGCCTGAGCAACATGGTGAAATGCTGTCTCTACTAAAAATACAAAAATTAGCTGGGTGTGGTGGCAGGCGCCTAAAATCTCAGCTACTTAGGAGGCTGAGGCAGAGAATCGCTTGAACCCAGGAGGTGGAGGTTGCAGTGAGCCGAGATCGCACCTTTGCACTCCAGCCTGGGTGACACATGTGACTCCATCTCAAAAAAAAAAAAAAGAAAGAAAAAGAAAAGCCGGCCAGCTGCAGTGGCTCATGCCTGTAATCCCAGCACTTTGGGAGGCCAAGTTGGGAGGACTGCTTGAGGACAAGAGTTTGAGACCAGCCTGGGCAACACAGTGAGACCTCATGTCTACAAAAAAATAAAATAAGGCCAGGCGCGGTGGCTCACGCCTATAATCCCAGCACTTTGGGAGGCCGAGGCAGGTGGATCACGAGGTCAAGAGATTGAGAGCATCCTGGTCAACAAGGTGAAACCCCGTCTCTACTAAAAATACAAAAATTGGCTGGGCATGGTGGTGTGTGCCTGTAGACCCAGCTACTTGGGAGGCTGAGGCAGGAGAATTGCTTGAACCCAGGAGGTGGAGGTTGTGGTGAGCTGAGATCATGCCATTACACTCCAGTCTGGGTAACAACAGTGAAACTCCGTCTCCAAAAATAAATAAATAAAATAAAATAAGTTAGCCGAGCATGGTGGCATGTCCCTGCTACTCTGGAGATTGAGGCCAGAGAACTCCTTGAGCCCAGGAGAGGCTGCAATGAGCTGTGATCACTCCACTGCACTCCAGCCTGAGCAAGAGAGTCAGACCCTGTCTCAAATAGCAACCACAACAAAAGACAAACCACAGCAAAGGGGGAAATATATTTTTTTAAAAAGAGTCCCTCTGTTGCCAGGCTGGAGTGCAGTAGTGTGATCTCAGCTCAGTGCAGCCTCTGCCTCCTGGGTTCAAGTGATTCTCCTACCTCATCCTCCCCAGTAGCTGGGATTACAGGCATGTGCCGCCATGCCTGACTAATTTTTGTATTTTTACTAGAGATGGAGTTTTCACCATGTTGGCCAGGCTGCTTTTGAACTCCTGACCTCACGTGATCAGCCTGCCTCAGCCTCCCAAAGTGCTGGGATTATAGGTGTGAGCCACCATGCCTGGCCCTGGGGGGAAACGTTTGCAACACACAGAACCCACAAAGGTCAGTATGCTACACATACAAAGCAGCCTCCCCAGTCAATACGAAAAGACCAGAATGGGCCCTTCACAAAGAGGAATTAAAATGGCTAAAACATAAGAAACAGCACTCTCCTTCGGCAGTTAACAGAACAAGCAGGGTTGGGTGCAGTGGCTCAGGCCTAGAATCCCAGCACCTTGGGAGGCTGAGGCAGGCAGATTGCTTGAGCTCAGGAGTTCAGGCTGCAATGAGCTGTTATTGCATCACTGCATGGCAGCCTGGGTGACAGAGCAAGACTCAGTCTCTTAAAAAAAAAAAAGAGGCCGGCACAGTAGCTCATACTTGTAATCCCACCACTTTGGGAGGCTGAAGGCAGGGAGATCACCTGGGGTCAGGAGTTCAAGACCAGCCTGGCCAACATTGTGAAACTCTCATCTCTACTAAAAATACAAAAATTAGCTGGGCGTGGTGGCAGGTGCCTGTAATGTCAACTACTCAGGAGGCTAATAATTGCTTGAACCCGGGAGACGGAGGTTGCAGTGAGCCAAGATTGCGTCACTACACTCCAGCCTGCGAGACAGAGCAAGAGACTCCATCAAAAAAAAAAGAAAGATCAGATTAAAATTGCCAGTGTGAGGAGATAACGCCACATAACACAGGACAGGTAAGACTGAGAAGCCTGATGACGCCCAATGTCCCTAAGGTGGACAAGTGTGGGAGGGTGGGCGAGGAGGACATTCCCAGCACTTTGGGAAAGGCTTTGGCCCACCTAGTAAGGCCGTCGATGAGTGACCCCAGAGTCAGTGGCCCCCACTGCTAGGCGTCTGCCCTCTGGAAGCAGGCACCTGTGCCCCAGCAGACAGGAATAAGACCGCCCACCAGGACCACTGCCCACGGCCAGACTGGAAACAAAAACCTGAATGTCCCTAAACAGGCAGAATGGAGAAATAAACTGCTCTAGGAACCCGGTGGAAAAGTACCCGGCAGCAGAGAATAAACGACAGCCACCGAGAGGGTGAGACTCACAAACAGTACCGGCCTAAAGAAGCCAGACAAAAGGAGACACCCTGATTCCACTGCTGCAAAGTTCACACACAGCCACACTCAACACTCAACTGCTATCAAGGGGATACACCCATGGTGGCAAAATCAAGAAGAAAAGTAAGTCCTGGTCATAAAAGTCAGGGCAGGCCAAGCCTGCCCTGTAATCCTAGAGCTTTGGGAGGCAGAGGTGGGAAGACCACTTGAGTCCAGGAGTTCGAAACCAGCCTGGGCAACATAGCTAGACTCTGTCTCTAAAAAAAAAAAAAATATATATATATATATATATATATATATATATATAAAGGACAGAGAGAGAGAGAGAGAGGAAGAAAGGAAGGAAGGAAGGGGAGAGAGAGAGAAAGAGAAAGAAAGAGAGAAAGATGTCAGGGCAGCAGTAACTTTTGCAGAGGGAGGGGTTGTGAATAGGAAGGAAGCTTCTGGAATCCTGGCCAATGGTTTTTTTGTGTGATGGAGTCTTGCTCTGTCACTAGGCTGAAGTGCAGTGGCTTGATCTTGGCTCACTGCAACCTCCATCTCCTAGGTTCAAGCAATTCTGCCTCAGCCTCCTGAGTAGCTGGGATTACTCCCAGCTACTGCCCGTAGCTCCCACCACCGTGCCCGGCTAATTTGTTGTATTTTTGGTAGAGACAGGGTTTCACCATGTTGGCCAGGCTGGTCTCGAACACCTGACCTCAGGTGATCCACCTGCCTCAGCCTCCCAAAATGCTGGGATTACAGGGCTTGAACCAGTGTGCCTGGCCCATGGTCAATTTCTTGATCTGAGTGGCTTAGGCATGGGAGTTCATTTTATATGTATTTATTTGTAACACTGTACAAATAAGCTTCATGCACATTTTTGTATGAGTGGTAAATTTCTTATTTTTTTAAACAAGTAAGTGTATTTGAGCAGCCATTGTGTTTGGCACCGGGGATGTGCCACGCACAGCTCCTGCCTGGCCATGGCGAGCTGATGGAGTGCAGGTGAACACCCTGCGGGTGCCCCTTGGGGTCATGCACAGGGTCTCCCCAGCTCTGTAGCCTCCTGCTCTGCACCTGGCTGGGGAACAGCCCCACGCCCCCCTCACTTGCCCAGTCTCATACCCTCCTGGCACCTCAATGGATTTCCCGAGATGGTGCTGAAGGTGAACCTGGAAAGGGACATCTTTCCCACTGTGGGGCTCCCAGCCGGGGAGGGAGTACAGGGGCTTGGAGGAGCTCCCTTCTTTCCCCTCCCACCCTCCCACCATCACACATGATCTTGACACCCAGTGGCCCCCACGTGGGCCAAGTGCATGCCCACTGTGGGCCTGGCCAGGCCCCCAGACCCAGAACCCTGTCCCTTGCCACCTGGCCCCCCAGACTGGGAATGATGATGGCAGTGCCAACAGCTCCCCTCTGGCTTCCAGGCTAGTGGGGCTGAGCCTAGCCTAGGGCCCTATAGATCCTGCAGGCTTAGGGCCAAGAGGATGGGATGGAAAGGACATTTATTTCCCCCCCTTCCCCCCACCTGTTTACCAGGACCCAGGGCTGCTATCTCCAGCTGCGATCTCCTGCCTCCCTTTATCTCGGCGGGGCCAGCCCCCGGTTCCCAGCAGCAGCCTCCCCAGCGCGCACTTCCTGCCAGCAGCCCAGCGTTACAGGAATCCGCACACTGAACTCAGCGTGAGAGTGTGTACCCACACCCCAGCCCTGTGCCTGGGCGGATGCCAGGGAGCCAGGGGCGCCGTGAAAGGCAGCCCACCTGGGGCTTGCTTCTGCGCAGGGGTCTCATGCGATGCGCCCACACTGCCCGGGGTCCCCGGGCAGTGGATGGTAAACCACATGTCCCTCCCGCGTCAGTCATCTGGCTGGTGTTTACTGAGTCCCGTGGGCCCAGCGCTGCCTAGGCCCCCAGCGCACACCAAAGAACGAGGGTGCCCAGGCCCCACACGCACAGCATCGGCCACACGGAGACGTCAGAGGAGTAAACACGCAGCTGTGATCCAACCGTGGGCAGTGGGAAGAAAAGGTGCTCTAGGCACCGCGGGAGGAGGACCACCTCCGTCCTCCACGGGGCTGGGCCAGGAGGGCTTCATGGAGAATGAGGTGTCTCAGCTAAGATCTGAAGACTGAGAACGTCTTCAGGCACCAGGTGCCGGTGGTTGGGGGTTTCCAGGCAGAATGCAGGTGCAGAAGTCATCTTTGGGTAAGAGAGAGGCCAGCACATTCGGGAACAGAAGTGTTGCAAGCCGGCATGGGGCGGGGAGGTGTCTGGGAGACAGAAGGGCTGGATCCCACAGAGGCCAGGGAGGAAGCCCCGCCAACGGGCCCCACTGCACCCTCAGATAGAGGAACTCAGAAGCTTGGGAAGGGCAGGGCTGCAGGGGTCAGTCCTGGAGGACGGGGGCTCAGAAGAGGAGGGAGCAACTGGCGCGTGGGGGCGGGGCCAGCCTGCATTGGGGCAGGAGATGACCCCATGACCTCCAGTGACAGTGACCCTTCTGGTGAGAATGTCAAGAAGAACTGCAGAGAGGGGGAGGGAAGAGGTCAGTGTTGTGACAGGGGTGGGCCAAGTAGAGTTGGCTTAACAGAGAGCTTTGGGCTTCTCATCCCAGCCTGGGAACTGTGGCCTGCCCCAGCTTAACAGCAAGATAACTCAGGTCTCAGTTGCAGCCAGGGTCACACGTACACACACACACACACACGTGCACACATACATATACACACATGCACACACACGTACACACGCGCACAGAGACACACACATACATGTACACACATGCGCGCGCGCACACACGCAGGGGCCCACACCACCCCGTAGAGGCCAAGTGGTGGTCAAGGGGTCCACCCGCCACAGGCCTCACTGCACCTTTCCCTATGAGAACCCACCCCTCCTGCTCCTCCACACCGTCAGCTCCCACTGGGACAAGGCAGGGTTGGCCCAGGTGACCTGGCAGAATGACACTGTTCTGCCTCAGGTTCCCCCAGGGGGAGGCCACCTATCTGGGGAGACAGCTCTGCTTTGGAGGGAGAAAGGCCCTGTGGGTGACCAGCTACGCCTCCTGGGCAGGGTCCTCAGGTCTCTATGACCCCAACCTCCCTGCCCATCCTCCCACTGAAGGCTGCCGGAGCATGACGCGAAGCTGCAGAGGGCAGGCTCTGCGGATGGCAAACAGGAGGTCATTCTGTGATTCTGCCATTGCTGGGAGGGGCTTGGGGTCCATCTGTTTGTCCCCTTTCTCCCCTGAGAGCTGCTATCCCGGCTCCCAGCCCCTGCCCGCCAGCCCATCCACCTCCCTTCCTTCCCACAGAGGCCTCCGTTCCCCGCCCCCTACTTCCCAGCAGAAGTTCTGGAGCCAGACAATGAGATAAGGGGCTTGTTTTCTAAGGGCAGGAATTCTGTGCAGATTGTGGGACAGGCCCAGAAGGACTCTAGGGAGTGGGGGCAGCAAGCCTGTCCGTCAGATGGGGGTCCTTGGGACCACAGACCCTGAGGGGACTTGTGAGTCCCACCCAGCTGAAGGAGGAGAGACGGAGAGCCCCTGAGAGGCCACCCAGCCCCAATGTCGCTCTGGGGCTCCATCCCCACCCCTACTCACTTCCCCAGCCATGCTGGCCCTCAAGGCGGAAAATGTAATAACTCCTCTCTACCCCGAGCCCAGCCCCTGCTATTCCCTTTGTCCAAAGTCGGCTCCATCTTCTAAACTCAGCCTAATCACTGCTTCCTCCAGGAAGCCTGCCCTGCTCCCTCACTGCCATCCTCTCACCGCCAGCATCTCATTCTCCACTCCTGGGACCTGAGCTCTAGAGGGCAGGCCACCTCTGCTTGCCCTAAGTCCCCAGGCCCAACCCGGAGCTGGCCTGTCGTAGAGGCCTGGGCGTGACTGAGGTAGGATGGATGTCCTCCTCACCAAGGGCCACCCTCACCAGATGCTTGGCCCAGCAGCTGTAGCCCCAGAAAGAGGAGCCGAGGAATGGCTGTGCTCCCTGTGTGAGGGAAGGGCACCCCACAGTCCGGGCTGAGTCAGAGTACACCCCAAAGCCCCGGGGCCCTCAGGGTTCCAAGCGGGAATCAGTAACGACAGTGACAGTAACAGCCACAGCTGGGCAGGTTGCCGTGGCTCACGCCTGTAATCCCAGCACTTTGTGGGGCTGAAGAAGGAGAATCACTTGAGTTCAGGAGCTTGAGACCAGCCCGGGCAACGCAGCAAGACCCCGTCTATACCGAAAATACAGAAAAATTAGCCAGGCATAGTAGCACTAGCCTGTAGTCCCAACTATTTGGGAGGCTGAGGCGGAGGTTCCCCCAAGCCCAGGAGGTCAAGACTGCAGTGAGCTGTAATCACACCACTGTACTCCAGCTTGGGGGACAGAGTGACACCCTATCTTAAGAAATTAAAAAGCACCCACAGCTCGGTGACCACACTGGGCTATGGCAAGCCAGGCACTGGGTGAGCACCAAACACATATGAATTCACTGAATCCTCACCACAGCCCACTCCGAGGAAACTGAGGCACAAAGAGGCTATGTGGCTTGTCCAAGGCCATACAGCTGGCAAGTGAAGGGCTTGAACTTCAGCACCACGCCGCCCCCATAAAGGCAGCCAGCTCAGGGGCAGGGGCCTATGGAGGAGGGGCTCTCCATGCACCCTTTTAGCAGTCTCCCGTTAGGCTGGGACCCGGATGGAGCCATCACCCTGTCTCCCTGCTTGGCACTTGGACAATGAATGGCACACCGCAGGTGCTCAACAAATCCATACTGAAAACGGTAAATGGTGGGAAGCTGTGTTTTAGGGGCAGCATGACACGGATTCCGGGATGGCCTCTGGAGACAGCCGCCCCAACCCCAACCAATTCCTACTCACGTGGCCTCTGGCTGTCCAATAGCTCCCGCGTCTCCCGTTCCCCATCTGCAAGGCGGGGATAGCAATAGTACTGTCTCCTAGAGTTGGTGGGAAGTTTCACTGAGCTAAGATTTGCAAAGGGCCTGGGACAGAGTCCGGCACACAGCAAATGCCACATGAGCGCCTTCCCTATAAAAGCTTACCCGGGGCCAGGCGCGGTGGCTCACGCCTGTAATCCCAGCAGTTTGGGAGGCCGAGACAGATGGGTCACCTGAGGTCAGGAGTTCAAAAGCAGCCTGATCAATATGGTGAAACTGCATCTCCACTAAAAATACAAAAATTAGCCGGGCGTCGTGGCGCACGCCTGTAGTCCCCACTACTCGGGAGGCTGAGACAGAATTGCTTATACCGGTGAGGCAGAGGTTGCCATGAGTCAAGATAGCGCCACTGCACTCCAGCCTGGGCGACAGAGCGAGACTCCGTCTCAAAACAAAAACAAAACAGCCAGGTGCGGCGGCTGACGCCTGTAATCCCAGCACTTTGGGAGGCCGAGGCGGGCGGATCACGAGGTCAAGAGATCGAGATTATCCTGGCCAACATGGTGAAACCCCGTCTCTACTAAAAATACAAAAATTAGCCGGGTGCGGTGGCGTGCGCCTGTGGTCCCAGCTACTCGGGAGGCTGAGAGGCGGAAGAATCTCTTGAACCCAGGAGGTGGAGGTTGCTGTGAGCCGAGATTTCTCCACTGCACTCCAGCCTGGCGACAGAGCAAGATTCCGTCTCAAAACAAACAAAAAACACACAAAAAAGCTCGCCTGGCCTCGGTTTCCCTTCAATGAGCAGAACCTTAGGGTCTACGGTTCGACGCAGCGTGAACTACAACTCCCAGTGTGCCACGTAGCCGTTCGCAGATACTCGCGCATGCCCGCCACCGCGAGAGCTCGCAAACTACAACTCCCAGCGTGCTGCAGGGCCGTTCGCAGAGGCTTGCGCATGCCCGCCGCGAGGCAGCACAAACTACAACTCCCAGAGTGCTGCGAACCCAGCTTCCCGGACCCTTGGTCCGGGTCAGCCGCTTCCCAGATCCAGGAATTCTGGCCGCACCCACCGTGCTTTCTGTGGAGTAGAGTTAGCAACTTCTGCCGAGGTAGAGAGCCGGGCGCTGCCTGCTCCATGCTCCGCAGACTGGTCCGAGCGGCGGCCCGGGTACATGGGGCGCTCTGGGCGCGGGCGTCGCGGCCCACGTGGTGGGTGGACCTGCACAGCCACACGGTGGGGGATGACATAGACAGCGAAGACCGGCGTGAAGGCCGGGGGTCGTGGAGGCGACATCACAGCGCTGTCCGTGGTGGCGTAGGACTAGGTGGCTCTGCTGGAGCTTAAAACCCATTTATTCCTGATGTTCCATTTTTGGAAAGCTAAGCATGTAGAAGGTATTTATGTCCTGCTGCTCAAGATCATCGCCAAGGTCTAATGGCAGAAATTCAAAAAACTGCAGCCTCCAGCATAAATGGGTTTAATGAGCTCTTGCCACAGGGTAGCTTGCCCTTTGCGTGTGCGCTGCTCAGTCATCCGATTTAGAAATGCACGGTGGCTCAAGCCTGTAATCTCAGCACTTTGAGAGGCCGAGGTGGGCGGATCACCTGAGGTCAGGAGTTGGAGACCAGCCTAGCCAATATGGTGAAACCCCATCTCTACTAAAAATACAAAATTTAGCTGGGCATGGTGGCAGTTGCCTGTAATCCCAGCTACTGAGAAGGCTGAGGCAGGAGAATCACTTGAACCCGGGAGGCAGAGGTTGCAGTGAGTCAGATCACCCCACTGCACTCCAGCCTGGGCAACAGAGCAAGCCTCCATCTCAAAAAAAAAAAAAGAAAAAAGAAAAGAAATACAGATTCGCAGGTCCCACACAGGGCCCACTGAGGAGAACCTGCATTCCTACAGTCTCGTCAGGTGGTTGGGTGCACCCTGCATTGTCATCCAGCTATCCCCTGCCCCTGAGATGGGTGATGTCCCGTATTGCAGAGGAGGACTCTGAGAGGTGGAGGGAGGCACTCCAGGCCCCATACCTAGTAAATGGCAGAACCCAGGTTTGAACCCGGGTCTACTGAGTGTGAAACCCACAAGGCTGCCTGAGAGCATCAAGCTCAGCCTCTGACGACACTGGGTGGCAGCTGGATACGTGCTCAGTCAAAATGGTTCACTCCCTAGGTTATTAGGGAGTGTTCTCCTGCACTGCACAGAAGGCAAACGGGAAATAGATGTAGAAAGGGGGAGGCCCTACAGGCTGCACCTCGCAGGGAGGGGTTCTCATAACCTAGGGAGTGTCTCAGGGTACAGTGACCCCCAGCCCCAGCCCTGGGTTGTGAGTTGCCGTAGTGAACCACTTTGACTGCAGGGGTGTGCACACCCCTCAGTGGGGCCAGGACAAGCCATGGGGTTGCCAGTGGAGCCCCGAGGGCCTGTCTGCTAAGGGGTTAAGGGATGGCTGGGGCTGAGCATGTATCCAGCTGCCACCCAGTGTTGCCAGAGGCTGAGCTCGATGCTCCCAGGCAGCCTCGAGGGTTAACAAGTCACTGCCACCGAGGAGAGGCTGGGAGGCCCTTGAGTTGATGGAATCTACAGTGGTGCCCTGGGAAGCAGAGGATGGGGAGAGGCCTGTGGCTCATGGGGAAGGTTGAGGAGGAGCCCTCTTGCAGGCTGAGTGGAAGCCCCCCAGGCAGGGAAGGGAGTGCCAGCTCACCAGGCAGGGGACCTTCAGGCTTCAGGAGCAGAAGCTGACTGGTGAGGAAGGTCTTCAGGGTGCAGGTGGGGATGTGGGTGAAGCCTGTGGGAGGCTCTGGGGATGGCAGGGGCAGGGAGGGCAGAGGCCAGGTCCTGCCAGCCCTGAGTGCCATGCCAGGGACTTGATTTCACAGTTGGGGGGGGCTGCAGTGGGCTTTACAGCAAGAGCAGGAGCCCTCCTTGCCCTCCAGTTGTACCCTCATGCCCTGTCCAGCCTTCCAGTCACCCCTCCTGATGAGGAGAGGAAGTCAGCAGAGAAACCACAGGCCCCACCTGCAAAGGGCTGAAAGGAAAGGAAGTGAGACAGGTGTGAGGTCTGCCAGGGACTGGGTCAAACCACAAGAGAGGTTCTTAGGGGGAGTGGGGAGGCAATGGCCCAGGGGCGGTGGGCGCAGAGTTGACTGAGGGGTCTGAGGAGCTGCATGTGTGGTTGCCAAGCCCAGAGTATGCAGCGGAGGACAGGGCTCCAAGCCCACTTGGCTGCTCACTGGAGCTTCAGGCCAGGGGTCTCACCTGGGCTCCGGGTGCGCTCCAGCCCATGTGACACAGGGAAAGCACCGAAGCGTGGATGGATGGTGCTGCTGGCCTGAGTGTGTGAGCACAGCAGCGTCCCTGTCCCTCCGAGGAGCTGCAGAGAAGGCTGCAGAGCTGGAGGGCTGGAGTGGACCCTCTGTGCCCTCCAACACCATGGCCAACCTCATCTCTGGTAAGCACAGGGTGACTTTTGTCTGCCTGGTGAGTCCTCAGTGCACATGTGTGCTGTGACACTCATGGACCACATCCCTGCATTTCTGTCCAGTTCAGCTGGTGGGGAGTCCTGGAAGAAGGGAGTGGGGGCTGCAGCTCTGCTCCTCCCCAGCTCCTCTTCTGAGGGCCCCCAGGGCCTCTGGGCCAGTGCCAGGCACCTCTCCAAACAACCCTGGCTCTGGGTTCCTGCAGCCACACCTTCCTCTCGCCCCTTGGCCTGTCTGGGCTTCCCTGCTCCTGCCTCCTTCTGTAAACCGCCCCAGGATTAAACACTTGCAATTTCCCAGTGTGCGTGTGCGTGTGGTATCTGTTTCCAGCCGGGGCCTGACGACTGCAGGTGCCTCAGCTACTTGTTCCCCAAGAGGCAGCATTGCAGCTTCTCCAGCGGGTGATACTCTGCGGAGGGGCCTCGGGGCTCAGGTGTGCAGGCTGGGTGTGGCCCCGCCATTCCCAGCACAGGGCAGCCATCCTAGACATGTGTGTTTCATGGGATGGTTTTCTGGCACGTGGCACTGAGGTGTCTCGAAGATGCTGTTTCCTCGCTGGCCTCAGGCACTTGTGAGCTGGCCGTGGCCTTAGGGCTTAGCCTGGCCACACTGAGCAGGGGCACGTGGCTTCCAGACTCAGTGCCAAGAACTGCCCTCCTTCTGTCTCAGTGCTGTGTCACTGCTGGCACTGGGGCTCCCAGCTCCTCCTCCCAGGAGTGCCACCTCCACGTCTATGAGCACGATGGGGCGGTTCAGGTCAGGAGCAGGCACCACTCACCTGGGGCCCTGGACATCCTCGCAGGCTGCTCAGGTGCGAACCCACTTCCCAGGCACCAGGCTGGGACCTGCAGAGAGGAGAAAGAGACAGCCACCGAGAAGCTAGTTGGAATGGTGGCCTCTCCAGGGGAGGAGGGAAAGAGACCAGAGCCCCAGATTTGCCACGTGGGGGCGGCAGCGGCTCCGGCTGGCCCCAGGATGGCCGGCAGACATGTGGGAGGGTGCTTGGTCCCTGCTGCCCTCTAGTGGGCACCTGGAGCATTCCCGTGCTCCCGAGGGAGCCAGACAGCAGCATCTGAAGAGTTAACAGGGGAGAGGATCCCAGTGCCCCCCAGCTGAGACGTCTGTCCCAGAACCGAGGAAAGGCTCCAAGGCCCAGGGCTGGGGGGAGTAGGCACAGGACTCAGAATAGGGCTCCTTACTCCAGAGAAGCCCCCCATTCCACCAGGAGGTGCCCCTGGTCCCCTCAGCCCTCATTCCCTCCCCAACCCACAGATCGCAGGGGTGCTCCCACCCCCTCCCAGCCCTGCCCTGCAGCACCCTGGACCTGGCTGAGCCGGAAAGGATGATCACACGGGCATCCGGAGCCCCTGCCAGCAGGTCGGCCAGCTCAGTTGCCTGGAGAACTGACACGGCAGCTGGGGGCTGGGTCCTCTTCATCGACACCTATGCCAGCTAGGCCTGGCCACCACTGTGCACCCCCCACCAGCCTGATCCTCTTCCTGTGCCCCTGGCCCCATCCTGGGGTTCAGCCCCCTCTGATTTGTGCCATGGCACCCATCAGCCGCCAGACCTGTCACAGGAAGGACACGCATGGTCCTAGGCTGAGACACAAAGGGAATTACTGGCCCAGGTGAGAACCCCTAGTCCCTGGACCAGCCCAACAGCAGAGATGCCCCCACCCCCAAGCTCTGAGAACCTCCCAGAGCAGCACCGGAGCCTGCTGGCCTGGCCTGGCCTGGCCTGGAGACATGCGCCCCACAAGGCTCCTGTGAGTCCTTCCACCTGCTCCTTGCCACCTGGGAACCAGGTGAGGAGGCCGCAGCATCAGAGCTCTGCTGTTCGCCAGACACTAGTTAGGCAGCAGCTATCTCTCCAAGCCTTGTGTCCCTCACCAGTGAAATGGGAGCAGTGGCATCTCCTTCATAAATTTGTCATGCAGCCTAAGTGAGGAGACATGTATTTACCCTTGGCCCATGGCCAGCATTTGGCCCATGGTCAGTGCCTGATGAAACTGAGTTAAATATGCACCCCCAGCCCCTCCCAGAGCACGGCACGGAGGCTCCGGCACCACGGCCTGACTACTCGGGGGCCCCAATCTCCAGAGCCAGTCACTAGCCAGGTCTCCTGACCCCTTGTGATTCCCCAGGCAGCCAAGCCCAGACCCCTCCTCCCTCCACACTTCCCTCTATCCTGGCCCCTCTGACTCTGCCTGCACCTCCTCCCCAGGTGCACCTCCTGGTCCAGACCTACGGGGCCCACATCCCGGAGCACTGTGACTCTGTGATAGAGGGAGACCCGTCTCTAAAAGAAATAAATAGCCCAGGTGTGGTGGCTCATGCCTGTAATCCCAGCACTTTGGGAGGCTGAGGTGAGTGAATCACTTGAGATCAGGAGTTTGACACCAGCCTGGCCAAATGTGTATATTAGAAAGGGGAATAAACCCCGTCTCTACTAAAAATACAAAAATTAGCTGGGCATAGTGGCATGCATCTGTAATCCCAGCTATTCTGGAGGCTGAGGGAGAATTGCTTGAACCCGGGAGGCAGAGGTTGCAGTGAGCCAAGATTGTGCCACTGCACTCCAGCCTGGGCAACAGAGTGAGACTGTCTCAAAGTAAATAAATAAAATAAAATATTCTAGGCTGGGTGTGGTGGTTCATGCCTGTAATCCCAGCACTTTGGGAGTTCGAAGTAGGCAGATTGCTTGAACCCAGGAGTTCAAGATCAGCCTGGCAACATAGCAAAACTCTGTTTCTACTAAAAAGTACAAAAATTAGCCAGATGTGGCAGCATGCACCTGTAGACTGAGCTACATGGGAGACTGAGGTGGGAGGATCGCTTGAGCCCAAGAGGTAGAGGTTGCAGTGAGCTGAGATTGTGCCACTGCACTCCAGCCTGGGTGACACAGAGAGACCCCATCTCAAAAAAATAAAAAATAAAATATTCAAGAAATTATAAGGCAAGATAAAAAATTTGTAAGGAAACTTGAAACTATAAGAAGGCCACATAGAAATTCTAGAACTGAAATATATGATAAGAACCTAGTGGCTAGGTTTAATAGTAGACGAGACACAGCTGGAGAGAGAATTAGTGAAGAGGGAGATAAATCAAGAGAAAATATCCAGACAATCAAAAAGTGGTTCTTTGAAAATGGTAATAAAATTGATAAACCACTAATAAGACTGATCAAGAACAAGAGAAAGGAAGTATAAATAATTTGTAATAATATTAAAAAGAATAAAGAGGCTGGGCATGGTGGCTCACACCTATAATCCCAGCACTTTGGCAGGCCAAGGTGGGTGGATCACCTGAGGTCAGAAATTCAACACCAGCCTGGCCAACATGGGAAAACCCTGTTTCTACTAAACATACAAAAATTATCTGGGCCTGGTGGTGTGCACCTGTAATCCCATCTACTCAGGGGGGGACTGAAGCAGGAGAATTGCTTGAACCTGGCGGGTAGAGGTTGCAGTGAACTGAGATTCTGCCACTGCACTCCAGCCTGGGCAACAGCTAGATTCCGTCTCAAAAATAATAACAATAATAAAATAAAAAATAAAAATTACCTGTATTTTTATCATGCCAGAATAACCATTAATATTTTTTTGTTTATTTCATTCTGGATATGTATATATGTATATGAATCTGTGTGTGTATTAAAGACGGGAGATATACAATCACATCAGTGCTTTGGAAAGCCCTTAAGAGGAATCCCAGAAGGAGGATTAATTTTAAAATGGTAAAGTAGAGACTTCAGCTTAAGAGTGTTAACTTTGAGATCCCAGGAAGAGGTGGTTAAGAAGCTGCCAGGAATACAAGCACCGAGCTCAGGAGAGGGCTTGGACTTGTGGCACAGCTGTGAGAAACCACAGCATTGGGGAAATCCTGGACTTCAGTGAGAGTAAGGAGAGAAGAGAAGAGTCCATGTGGCAGACAAACGGGAGCCTCCCTCTGTCCCTCCATCTCTTAGAAGAATCCAGATCCATACTCTGGGAAGATCCAGTATACAGGGGTTCCCCGGACCCCAGAACTGCTCTCCTGTGCTTGAGAAGGTGGTAACTCAGACAATCAAAAGAAAGCCAGCAACTCTAAACCCCTGTAATCCCATGTCTCCCATGTGGCCCTGTCTGCGGCAAGCACCAGCAAAAGTGTACTTTATACACACACACACACACACACTGGGATTACAGGTGTGAGCCACTGCACCGGGCCAAATAGTGCATTATATTGGTTATCCATTGCTGCATAACAAATGACTCCAAAACATAGTACCTTAAAGCAACAGTCATTATTTCCCATAGCATTGTGGGTTAGGAATCGGCGAGTGGGCTGGGTGTGGTGGCTCATGCATATCTGTAGTCAATCCGAGAAACTTGGGAGGCCGAGGCAGGCAGACTGCTGGAGCCCAGAAGTTTGAGACCAGCCTGGCCAACATGGTGAAACTCCATTTCTACTAAAAATACAAAAATTACCTGGTGGTGGCGGCGCTTGTAATCCCAGCTACTCGGGAGGCTGAGGCAGGAGAATCACTTGAACCCAGGAGGTGGAGGTGGCAGTGAGCCAAGATTGCACCACTGCACTCCAGCCTGGGCAACAGAGTGAAAGCTCTGTCTCAAAAAAAAAAAAAAGGTAACCAGGCGTGGTGGCTCATACCTGTGGTCCCAGCTACTGGAGAGGCTCAGGTGGGAAGATCTCTTGAGCCCAGAAGGGCAGTGCCTCAGTGAGCTGAGATCGAGCCACTGCTTTCCAGCTTAGATGACAGAATGAGACCCTGTCTCAAAAAAAATGAAGGTGGGGAGAGGCACAATTTGGGAGTGGCTTACAGCTGGAAAGTTCTGGCATGGAGTTTCTCATGAGGTTGCAGTCAAGACCTCAGCGAGAACAGCATTATCTGCGTTATCTCTTGCAGGTGGTGCGCTCACACAGCTGTAACACTGCTGCTGCTGCTGTTGGCAGAGGCCTCAGTCCTGTCCGTGTGAGCATCTCCTCAGGGCTTCCTGAGTGTCTCCATGGTCTGATGGCTGGCTTCTCCTAGGGTGAGCAGTCTCAGAGACCAAGGCAGGAGCTACCTTTTTATGACCTCCTCACCTGCGCCACTTCCTACTTGACACCCAAGTCAGCTTTGACTCAGTGTGGCAAGGCCTACAGAGGGCTGAACACCAGGAGATGAGGACCAATGGGGGCTCTCCGGGGGGCTGCCTACTACATTTATAAATGCTGGTTGGGCATAGGGCCTGAGCTCATGAGAGGTCCCTGTCCTCACAGAAGTCAGGCCCCTGGTGGGGGCACCCACCAGGTGATGCAGATAAACCTGCCAGAGTGGGCTGCAAGTGGGCCCAGGATCGAGCGGACCTGGGACATCCCTGGAGAAAGGGCTTTGCTGTGGTGAGAGGAGGAAGAGCCTTCAATGCTGGGGACAGGAGCCTCCAAGTCAGGGCTTGTCTCTGGCTTGTCTCGTCTCTTTCTCTGGCACATGCAGTCATGTACACACACTTGCCCAGAACACCTCTGGATGGACAGACGTTCACATAGCTGGTGACAGTGTTTACTCTCCTTTGCACTGTTTGTGACACATGGGCATGTGTTGCCTATTTTGAAAAGTTCTAAGAAAAATCAGAGAAAGAGGCCCACTTGGGCCAGTGAATCCAACTGTGGGAACCACCATTGCAAGGAGATTTGGTGCACAGGCTGTCTCCTCTTACTGTAAATAATGCAGCCCCATTTGAGCCTGATATCATGTTGTCTATTCTCGGTGACCTTGAACCATGCACTGTCTCTTCCCTGGGAGGAAGCATTCATCTGCCTGTTAATCCCAGCTGCAAAGCCTGACACTCAGAGACCTGTGAAAACAGACAGAACCCATGGGCCAATCACTGTGGAAACTAGCCAGAGAGTGAGGGAGTCAACTGGCCAATCAGAGAGTCAGGAACACTGACTGGCCAATCAGAGCATGAGGGGCATCAACTGGCCAATCAGATAGTGGAGTCAATTAGCCAATCAGAGGGTGAGTGACATGGCTGGCCAATCAGAGTGAAATAGTTGACTAGCCCCTCAAGAGTAAGGGAGTCTACTAGCCAACCAGAGAGTGACGGTCAGCCAATCAGAGGATGAGGATGTGGCTGGCCAATCAGGGAGTGAAGGAGTCTCCTGACCTGGCTGAGTTCCACACCCACCAGAACATGTGGAGGCTAGATGGGAGGGTCTGCTCTGGAGGGGAAAGGGCAAGCCGCGCATCCTCCCCCAACACACACTCTCAGGGAACTCTGGTGGTCCCAGCAGCCCCTGGTGTGTCTTCTCCAGTGTCATATCCCCAGAGCCCAAGTCCATCTGCGTGAGAGGCCTGAAGTTAGGCTGTCACCCCTCACTTCCCAGGAAATTCCCAGGAGAAGCCTCCTCAACAGAGGCTGGGAGCCAGGAGGAGAGGAAGAGTCCCCCACACCTTTCCTCCCAAACTGAGAGGACATGCCCACAAAACCAGCCCCCGATTCCAACACGGAGACCCAGGGAAACCCCCATCCCTGTGCTGACCTGGGAATAAGAAGTAGTCCTGCTCTGTTCGCAGATGACTTCACGGTGGACACAAACACGCACGCGATGCTCACGCACACTCGTTCACCGAACACCTCTGGATGGACAGCTGGTGACAGCGTTTGCTCGCCTTTGCGCTGTTTGTGATAGATGGGCATATGTTACCTATTTTTACAAGTTCTAAGAAAAGCCGGGCATGGTGGCTCACGCCTGTAATCCCAGCACTTTGGGAGGTCAAGAGATCGAGACCATCCTGGTCAACGTGGTGAAACCCCGTCTCTACTAAAAATACAAAAAATTAGCTGGGCATGGTGGCGTGTGCCTGTAATCCCAGCTACTCGGGAGGCTGAGGTAGAATTGCCTGAACCCAGGAGGCGGAGAATGCGGTGAGCCGAGATCACGCCATTGCACTCCAGCCTGGGTAACAACAGCGAAACTCTGTCTAAAAAAAAAAAAGTTCTAAGAAAAATAAAAGGCATATATGGCACACAGCACAAGTGATTCATGTAAGGACAAACTGGCACAATGTTCCCACATGGAATGGTAAACTTTAAAACACCAGGAGGAAGAGGAGGCCCCACTCACCCCCCAGCTTTGTCCTCACTGGGCCCCACCAAAACCGTGTCACCCCCTTGAGCCCCCAGGAGCTTCCTTAACCTTTGAATCAATAAAGAGACCTAGGGGCGGGGCAGGGGGGCAGGGAGACCAAGCCAAGAGAGGCTACCACCTTCCCTAGCACACCTCTCAAGACTTGGGAAGGGCCCCCAAACCCCAAACAGGCGGCTGCACAGGCCCTGGGAACCCTTCTCCTGCAGCCACCTCAACTGTCCATCTGCATAACGGTGGGCGTGCCCCAGCCAATAAGCCCCCTCAGCCAGGTCCACTTTGAGGCAGGCAAGGAGTGGTCCCAAACTCCTCCACCATGGAATGACACCCCCACCCCACCCTTCTGGGACTTCCACCTCTGTCAGCTCCACACTTCTCCCAGGTTGCTGCAGAGAGGAAGGGTTGGGGCCAGAAGCAGCAGCAGCCTGTGCCAGGACAAGAACAGAGGTCTGTGCGCCTGCTCTGCCCAGAAGCGCTCAGTGAAAAGTACCTAGCAGGCTTGAAGACACAGGAGGGGGCGGGGGACACATCTGGCTTGGTCCGATCCTTGCCCCCCACACCTGCAAACTGCAGGGGCCTCTCATGCCCTCGTCTCAGCTCTTCCCCACCAAGCCTGCCCTCCCAGGAGAGTGGACAGAACAGAGGCCTCGGAGGCCATGGCCTGAGATGGCATCTGTCTGGCTCCAGGTGATCTGGGTGGGTATCTCTGCCGCTCTGGGCCTCCGTCTCCCCTTCTGTAAAATGGATGAAGGATATCCATTTAGTAGGGCCACTGCGGGACTGGAGAGCGTTTAACAGACACCTCCTTTTCTCCCAGGGACATCCCAGGAATGGAGGCAGCAGTGCTCTTGCGCCTGCTGGGGGCGTGGCGAGTTTAGGCCACACACTTGAGAGGCGCCTCCACCTAACTCTGCCACCCGAGCTGCCTCACCTAGACAACTTACTTCCTCTTTTCTGAACTCTTCTCATCACTAAGGGGCAGTTAAACCAGTTATTCCGGGGCAGGGGAGCCTCCCAAATATCTAGGGACACACACAGGAAGCTGGATTCTTGGCTCTGCCTCCACCCCTTTTTACCCCCAGGGCTCCTTCCTGGCCAGGACCCCAGCCAGGCCCAGGGAAGGGATTTCCAGCCTCTCAAAGGCCCTGGCCCTGACTGCCCAATCCCAGGACGCACAAAGGGAAGCTCAGCCACCTCTCACCTCCCTCCCACCTGCTGAGGACTCAGATGACCACAGAGTGGGAGTCTCAGCTGCTGAGACCAGGAGGGCTCCGCTGAGGGCCTCCAAGGCACAGGAGCCCCAGGCCAGGGCCGGGGACCAGCCAAAGCTGACGCGAACACCCTGTATGTGCTTCGGGCTGCACTGCCGCGCGCAGTGTCTACGAAGGCCAGGTGTGCGCGTACCTGATGTAGATGCTGACCCCTGCCAGGGTCAGGGCACCTGGGGGAGAGATGGGAGGGTGGCTACTCTGTGTCTGCTCTGTGGGCCCAGGCGGTCCTGCAGACATGGCCTCAAGCCCCAACTCCACCGGTATTTAGGCAGAGCTGCAGGCCGCGCACCACCCCTCCTGTGCTGGTTACTCTCCCAGACACCCCTCCTGCTTGGGTCTGGACGGGGCTATGGCTGCTCAACTGCAGGTCGGGGAGTGGAGCTTTAAGAGGCTCCAATTCAGTCCTCAAACCCCAGAGACCTCATCCTGCAAAGCCTCCTTCAAACAGCACCACCTGCCCCTCAACATGGTTCCTGCTCACAGAACTGCCTCCCACACACCCTGCACCCTCCATGGCCCCCAGCACACATGCACACGCACACAGACATACAAGTATATATTTGCACACCTGTACACACATACACACACACCTGTACACATTCCAACACACGCACACATGTACACACCTGTACACATTCACGCATGCACACACACATGCACATGCCTGTACACATTCCCATACACGCACACACGTACACATTCACACAGCTGTAGACATTCACACATGCACACACCTGTACACATTCCAACACAGGCAAATGCACATACACATTTGCACACATACGCACACCTGTACACATTCCAACATGCACACATGTACACATGCACACACCTGTACACATTCCAACGCAGGCACACATGTACACATGCACACACCTGTACACATTCACACATGCACACACGTACACATTTGCACACATGCACACACCTGTACACATTCCAACACAGGCACACACATACACATTTGCGCACACGCCTGTACACATTCCAACACACACACACATGCACACACCTGTATACATTCCAACAGACACATGAACACATGCACACACCTGTACAAATTCACACACCTGTACACATTCCAACACAGGCACACATGAACACATGCACACACCTGTACACATTCGCACACATGCACACACCTGTACACATTACAACACATGCACACATGTACACACCTGTACACATTCACACATGCACATGCACGTACAGACTTGCACACATGCATACACATAAACACACCTGGACATATTCACACACATGCACACACCTGTACACATTCCCACACGCACACACATATACATCATGTACACATGCACACAACTGTACACATTCACACACATGTACACACATAGCCATGGCATCTGTTGGCAGCAGGGCTGCCCAGGGCTCTGACCAGAGTCCCTACCTTGCACCCCCGGCCTCCTCTTCCTGACACCTTCCCTACCTCTGGGGCTAATGTCCCCCTCCCTCTGACTCTCCTTCCAGTGCCCCCTGTCCTCCCAGCTCTGAGTTTGGGCCCTTCCTCAGGGGAGGATGCCAGCCCTGGGCCCTCCTTGCTCCTCCCTTCTGCTCTCCACATGGTCAAAACTGTCGTCAAAGGAATGAAGCCAGCTCTGCACAGGATGGCGGGCGCCAGGTTTCATCCGGCAGTTCAAGGTCCAGCAAAGAGCTGGGCAGGGGCCTTGGCCAGTGCCTCCAGGGTGTATTCCTGTCTATTGGGCTTGGAGGAACCAGCCCGAACTGCCACCCCCTACCCACAGCTTTGGGCTAACGAGAAAGCCTGTCCTTGGTGCCAGCTGTAGGGAATGTTAGCCGGTGGGCAGGTGGCCCTGACTTCCCCCCTGGCACTTCCTGGGTGCACAGGGTCCCCTCTGTGCACTACCCAGCCAAAAGAAGGCCCCAAGCTGACATTCAGGGCCAGATCCAGATCTCACTGATGCCCAGCAAAGGGCCACAGCCCAGCCTGCTCTTCTGCAATTCCTCCTGGAAACCAAACCTGGGAAGAAGATCGGGAGAGAGAGTGGGAAGAGAAGATGGAGGGAGGCCAAGGGACAGAGGACACGCGGCTGCCGGCCCAGCGGGGCAGTGCAGCAACAGAAATGATGGATTTAATTTGGGGAAGAATGTGAAGCCAAATTGAATGAAGTGGGCCCTGGGAGCAGCAGCGGTGGGGTCAGTCCCCAGCAGCAGAGGCTGACCATGCGGTGGGAGGTGCCTGTCCCTGCCTGTTGCACTGGTCTCATCTGCAGCCCAAGGCCCCACTTCCCGGCAGGCCACCCACCAGCTGAGCCCTCTCCAAACACCAGCTGCCTCCTCTAGCCTGGAGGAGGACATGGCCTTTCTCCCAAAATGAAGGTGAAGCATAAGCTGGGACCTGAAGCACCTCCCGACTCCCAGTGACAGGGCCTGGGCTCAGCTCCTGGCAGGCCTCTCTCCCAGCCTCCCGCCTCCTGCCTCCCACCTCCTGAAGGAGGCCTCCCCAGCGGGCGCCTGCAAACTCAACCTGGGCAACTGTAGAGAACTCTGTCACCCCCCAGGCTCTCCATGATCCTGTCTCAGGGTAGGGCGCTCAGTCCATCTGGGAACCCCCACCTCCCTCCCCATCCTTGCACTGCTAATGAGGGGTGAAAGGCGGGCTGACCCGCCTTGGTGTGACACCCTGAGAGCCCTCTGCTTCAGCCCACAGCTGACCCTTATTCTCAGAGTGGAGGCCCCTCTGCCTGGGGAGTCTGGAGTCCCAGTGGAGCCCCCACCCACCCACCAGCTGCCTCCAGACCCTCTGCCCCCTCGCTGGTGCCTTCACTCCCAGGCAAAATAGATACTATGTCCTTCATCACCATCTCCCGGTTATAATCCCAACCCCATCCCTCCCGTCACCATCTCCCGGTTACAATCCCAACCCCATCCCTCCCGTCACCATCTCCCGGTTACAATCCTAACCCCATCCCTCCCGTCACCATCTCCTGGTTATAATCTCAACTCCATCCCTCCCGTCACCATCTCCTGGTTATGACTCCACCCCAATCACTCCTGTCACTGGCTCTCCAAGGTCCTCTTAATTGGATTCTGAAAACTCACAGATGGGCCCAGGGTCAGGTCATTTGAATTCTTCCTGGTTTCATTGTCTAGAGGAGACCTTGGCTTCAATGTTGATCTCCTGTGGCTGTGACCAGCACCAAGGCTGCTGGTTTCCCCAATCTCTGCTCCCAGCTGGGCTTCCTCAGTGACAGAGGCATCCCCAAACGCCCAGATAAGCAGGGAGGGCGCCCCCAGCCCTGGGCAGCCTGCTCTTTGTGGCTACAACCTTGATGGTGGAGCTGGCCTAAGATACCAGGCCTGGCTCAGGCTGGCCCTGGATGACGGGGGCAGCTGAGGACAGGCTGTCAGGAGTCCCCAGTCCATCTTCAGGCACAGTCAGTGCTGGGCAGTTGGTAGAAACTGAGGAGATGGCACCTGGGGGGGGTGGAGGGGAGCCCAGGACCTCATCGGCTTCGGCCCTCTCCAGGCCTCAGATCTCTCACTTGTAGCTGGGACTGGGAGCCTTCGGAGGAGCACGTGGCCCAGCACCTGGCAGGCAGCAGGAGCTGGAGCCATGTCAGCTGATGGGTGGTTACCGGTTACAGTCTCAGTTTATGCTGGGGTCAGTGCTGAAGCCTCTGGTGCCCTGTCCCACCTGCCTTCATTCTTGGCCCTGCCTCGTCTGTGCCAAACCCCTGTGCCCTTGCTCCTCCCAGCAGGACAGTCTGGGAAGGAGAAGGGAGTGATGAGGGGCTTTCTCCAGGACCCCACCATGATCTGATGCAGCAGAGCAGACCCTGGGCTTGCCCTGGAGGTCCTCATGCCCCCCCATGCCAAGAACCTGGGACGCTGGTGCTCCCCCTGCCCCAGGCTCTGACCCAGAAGCCCTGCTCCTATCATGGTGCTATGGTTTGGTGCCCGGCCCAAATCCCATGTTGAAAGGTGATCCCCAGTGTTGAAGGCGGGGCCTAGTGGGAGGTGATTGGATTATGGCAGTGGCTTCTCAGGAATGGGTTAGCACCATTCCTCTTGGCACTGTTCTCTGGATAGTGAGTTCTGAGATCTGGTTGTTTAAAAGTGTGTTGCACCTCCCCACTCTCTCTTCCTCCTGTTCCGGCCATGGGAAATGCTGGCTCCCCACCTTGGCCTTCCACCCACGATTGTCATTTTCCTGAGGCCTCCCCAGAAGCCGAGCAGATGCCAGCATCATGCTTCCCCTACAGCATGCGGAATCATGAGCCACTTAAACCTCTTTTATTTATAAGCCCAGCTAATTTTTGTATTTTTAGTAAAGATGGGGTTTCACCATGTTGGTCAGGCTGGTCTTGAACTCCTGTCCTCAGGTGATCCACCCACCTCAGCCTTCCAAAGCACTGGGATTACAGGCGTGAGCCACCGCGCCGGGCCTAAACCTCTTTTCTTTATAAATTACTCAGTCTCAGGCATTTATTTATAGCAATGGGGGAACAAATACACATGGTTACCTTCTGGGACCACAGGGAGCTGCCTGCCATGGCTCCATCCCCAGCTCAGCACCCGTCCAGAGGGGAGCAGGGGACAAGGGCAGCAGAAGAAGCAGCACCCACTCCCAGGACCTGTGGCCCAGCTCCCATCTTTGAAGCTACTCCCCCAGGGCCCCAGACTCACTCCCCAGCAGGAAGCAGCAGCGGGTGAAGAGCAGCAGAGGCACTCTCTGGGCCAGGGAGCTGAGCAGGCCGCAGATCCAGCCTCACACAAGAAGGAGCAGCTCAGGGGCAGGACCACCATGACTGCACGGTGCAGCGCTGAGGGAGAGGGGGCTCACGTGAGAGTGTCCCCGTGGGCCCTTCAGCACCTGTGTTCCGGAGGACAGCGACCTGCTGTTCCACCTTCTAGGAAAAGCAGCTGGCACTCCTCTCTGTGAAAGCCAGTGGACCCTCCCAGTGGCCCCCTCTCACCCTGGTAGGGGCTTCCTGAGGCGAGGAGAGGGAGTTGTCCCCAGCATCCTCCCAACCCCCATCCGGGAGCCTCACATGCCCCCCAACGTGACAGGTGGGAGGCGCCAGCCAGATAGACAACAGCCTATCTCGAAGAGTCCTAAATGGGGAGCCGGGAGACTGCAGGGCCACGCTTGGAACTGCCTGGTTCCCACTGAGAGGGAAGCTGAGATAGGGGAAGAACAGGACAGGCTGGGAGCCGAGCCCCTGTGGTTAGGGACAGCAGCACAGCACCGAGAGAGGAAACGTCCTCAGGGAAATGTAGGGGCAGGTGGAAGCAGTGCTGTGGGGTGGGGATGGGGATGGCTGGGATCCAGACTGCCTGAATATTTGGGAAGGAAGGGAAGGTGGCCCCACCCAGGACTCACAGATGAGGTGCTGCACTGAGGTGGAGGCGTCCAGGCTCTCGCTGGCGAAGGTATGTAGCTGTTCTGCCCTGGGAAGCAGAAGACTCAAAGCTTGGGGCCCGAACGCCAGGAGCACCCAGCAGCCCACCCAAGCCCAGGGGACTCCCCCCCACCCCCCCCACCCCCCGCACCACAGGGCCCTGCCATATTCTTTCTCCTGCTGAAACTCTGAGCTGAGACTCCAAGTGAGATGAAAGGCCTGAGACCTTTCGTCTTTTTTATTTTCACATGCATGTGACACCTGCACAGATGCATGTTTACAATTTCAAACACTCCATGGAGGCCCCTCAGGGTCCCTCAGACAGGGGTCCCTGTAATGCATTTGTGTGTGGAAGCCAGGCTTTCCCTGAAAGGAAAAAGGTGTGTGTGAAACAGGCTCACTGGGCAGTCTCCCCGGAATCTTCGTGAGTCCTGTCTCATGGGCATACATGCTGATTCTTACACGTGTGCAGAGCCACTGGCCTACACATGCATGTCAGGAGGTATTTTTTTACTTTTTTGAGACAGAGTCTAGCTCTGTTGCCCAAGCTGGAGTGCAGTGGCGCAATCTTGGCTCACTGCAACCTCCACCTCTCAAGTTCAAGCAATTCTCCAGCCTCAGCCTCTCAAGTAGCTGGATTATAGCCGTGCACCACCACACCGCCCCGCTAATTTTTGTATACTTAGTAGAGACGGGGTTTCACCATGTTAGCCAGGCTGGTCTCCAATTCCTGGCCTCAAGTGATCCACCCGCCTAGGTCTCCCAAAGTGCTGGGATTACAGGCATGAGACACCGAGCCTGGCCCTGTAAGGTCTTTGGAGAACAGCTAGGCAGTCTGTGGGATGGATGAACATGCGGCTCCTAACTCCTCCCCAGTTGCACCTAGGAAGCCACAGCACATGCACACCACCCACGCATGCACTCACATACAAGCTCACACTCACATGCACACTGACATGGTCACACACACTCATTCACATGCACACACAATTGCACACGCTCACACAGACATTAATATTTACAAACAGCTGGGTGCTTACACATGTTCATGTTCAGCACATGCACAGACACCATATTCATATGCACATGTAGGCACACTCACACACATGCACACTCACACACATCCCTGCCGTGCCAGCGCTCGCCCTATGCAGGGGAAGCTCCCCAGGTTAGCCCCAGCTCCGGAGGAGGGAGCCAGGGGGAATGGAGGGGGCCCTGTGGACCCTCCAGTCTGCTGGAATCCCCTCCTCTCTCGCCTCTGCACACATTTGGAACCCCTGCCCCGACCCCTGCGGCCTCCGGTGTGTGGAGAGCAGCTCTGACGGTGCCTGCCAGGGAGAGGGACAAGGGGCTGCCAAGCCCACACCCTTAGGAGGGTGATCAAGAAACAACCCGTGGTCACTTGGATGAGCCCCCTCCCCTCCAGCTATACACATGGGGCTTCACCCTGCCACAGCCCGCTCCTCCGGCTGTGAGGGGCCCTAATCAGGGCTCCCTCCCTCCTGTAGCCCCCAGGCTGTCATCGCAGCAGCTATGGGGGGAGACGCTGGTTGATGAGGAGGGAACTGAGAGACCCCTTGGGGCAGAGCAGGATGCGAGGGAGGGGTCCTGGGAGAGGTCTGGAGGAGCGAAGCGGGAAGGGGCGGGGGCAGGGGTCAGAGGGAAGAGGTTCCGGAGGGAGGAGGGCGGGCGGGGAGGCCGGTTACCTTCACAGATGCGCCAGAGTCCGAGTGCGAGGAGAGCTGCGGTTGCCTGCGTCTGCCACCTCCAGGATGTACCAGTGGTCTCTGGCGACCGCCGCTGGCAGGAGCGCGAAGCGAGGGGCAGCGGGGCCGGGGGACCGCGGGGGATGTGCAGAGCCGGGGGCGGGGGGGTAGCGGGGGGGGGCGGGTGCGAGGGAGCTGGGGGGAGGTGCGGGAGCGGGGGATGGGGGTGCGGAAGTCGGGGGGGGGGTGCAGGGGGCAGGCGTTTCCCTCAAGGCTCTTCTGGGCCCGTCCCCACTCCCGCCCGCACGCTGGCCTCGCGGGCCCCCTAGGGTCGCAGGGAGATAAGATCCACCTCACCTCTCTGCAGTGGCCGATCTCCCCCCTGGGCGAAAGGAGAGGAAGTCGGGAGCCGCGCGGCGAACCTGGGACCTGGGCTCCAATCCCAGCGCCCCCACTGGCTGGCCCTGTCTCTCAATCTCTCTGTGAACTCTCGGCGCTTCAGCAGCCAAACGGGAAGCACCTGCTGCCTCTGCTGTGCAGGGCTGGGAAGGAGGAGGAAGGGTCCGCCAGAGGCCGACCACAGGAGGATGGCGGGGGGCAGCAGGACCCCACGCTGCTAGAAGCATAGGAGCCTGCCGGGGCTGGCCCTGGGTCCTGGTCTGTATCAGTCCTGAGGACCAAGCAGAAGGCAGCCGGTAACGTGCAGTGGGTGAGCCCCACGGCTGGGCCCGGGGCTGCGGAAGGGAAAGACCCTGCTTTGGATTCGCTCCTAATCACGAACGCGCCCTCCAGCAAGGCCGGCCTCTGCCTCTCCAGCCACTCACCGAGCAAACAGGCAGAAAGAACCTTCTAGGACAGGCGTTGGGTGCCAGTGGGGGTGGGAGGCCGGAGAGCCTCTCATCCGGAGTAGCCGGATGAGCAATTCCCCCCGTGGGCAGCCATCGCGGGACGAAGGGACAGGCGGCGGCCATCGCGGGACGTCTGAGGTTAAATCTTAAACGAAGGAGAGGCTTCCTTTGGGTCGCCACACAGGGCTGGGCAGAGCAGAGAGGGGGTCAGAGGTTTGAGGACATCCTCCCCGATGGTGGCCCTTTGAGGTCAAGCAAAGACTCTCCTCTGGGGGTGTTTTGGCCACGTTTTCCTCTGCTGGGCTCTTGTTGGTTTGAGGATTATAGTCTGGAAGGAAAAACCATCCTAGCAGTTACTGAAACAATATTTCAAACGGAGTTCAGACCGAGTGACAGAATGGCTCAGGTATTTTGTAGCTGTCCTCACCTGCAGCACCAAAGACTGTTGCTGCAGTCGGTGGCTCTGGGGTTTTCCTGCCTCCCTTGGAGCAGGGGCTTCCCTGACAACAGCCCCTCTCTGGGAGCTGTGTGGCATCCAGCAGCCCTGCTCTCTAGGGGTGTGGGAGAGCATGTTAGACCTGGAAGGTGAAAGAACTAAACGGGTACTCACAGAGTAGCAGCCGCTAGGAAGGCAGGAGGAATAGGGATGGGGGGGTAGGGCCTCTTTCCCTCCCTAAACTGACTACAGCTGGGGAAAGAACGGTGGCTAATGAAAACTCATGGTACTCTAACACTGACCCCAACAATAAAGCTATATAACAAGAATCAATATTGCTTTGGTTGGGTCGACACCTTCTTTGTGCATGTGCAAGGTAGGAACTAACTGTGGGAAGAACAGAGGAGCCCCGTTTGGGCTGCATGCCCCACCTGCATCCTCCCAGTGACTTCCCTTCTCTCTTTTATTTTTTTAGAGACACAGTCTCCTTTTGTTGCCCAGGCTGGTCTCGAACTCCAGGGTTCAAGTGATCCTCTTGCCTTGGCTTCCCAAAGTGCTGGAATTACAGGCTTGAGCCATCAAGCCTGGCCTCTGTTTTTCTTTTTAGAGACGGGGCGGCAGTCTCCCTATGTTGCCCAGGGTGGTCTCAAATTCCTGGGTTCAAGTGGTTCTCTCGCCTTGGCATCCCAAAGTGCTAGGATTATAGGCGTGAGCCATTGCACCTGGCTTCCCCTTCTCTTGAGCTGAGAGCTGGTTTCAGAAGATCTGTTATTGCACCTACATAAAGCTTAAATAGGGCCAGATGTGGTGGCTCGTACCTGTGGTCTCAGCTACTTGGGAGGCCAAGGTGAGAGGATCGATTGAACCCAGGCAGGAGCTTGAGGCTGCAGTGAGCTGTGGTTGTGATCAAAAGAGTGAGACCCTGTCTTATAAAAAAGAAAAAAAAAAGGCCAGGTTGGGTGGCTCATACCTATAATCTCAGCACTTTGGGAGACCGAGGTGGGCAGAACACTTGAGCTCAGGAGTTCAAGACCAGCCTGGCCAACACGGTGAAACCCTGTCTCTACTAACAATACAAAAATTAGCCAGGTGTGGTGGCTCATGCCTGTAATCCCAGCTACTCAGGAGGCTGAGGCAGGAGAATCGCTTGAACCTCAGAGGTGGAGGTTGCAGTGAGCAAAGATCACACCACCGCACTCCAGCCTGGTTGACAGAGCAAGACTCTATCTCAAAAAAAAAGAAAAAGAAAAAAGAAAAAGGAGAAAACAGCTTAATGCCACTGTTATCTAGAAGGAGTTTTCAGCACCACAGAGCCACATCTCTGTAGAATAGATGTGTATTTCACTCATGCTGCAGGGCTGCGAGACAGCCACATTAGCATCTATGCCCCATCTACTTGAGAAAGCCTGGGTTCAGTGTTTCCAACCCTAGATGTGCAGCTGGAACCGCTGATTAAATTGTCCCCTAGGCATTAGGCACCAGTCTTCGAGGGGCTACTCTGATGAATTCTGCTAGTATATTTCCCTCGAAATGGACCCAAATTATACCTTGGCCCAGTGTGAAAAGGCACTGCTTGAGAACCCATTATTTTTCACTATTCATCTTTCTTTCATCAACTTAGAACGCCAAGCCTGTCCCTAGGCTGTCAGGCCCTCTTCAAAGCCAGCGTCAGACCACTACCGCTGCAGTTGGGCACAATAGGCTTTTGATAGACAAAATTCCAGTTATAAGTGACAAAAAACAATGCTGCATCCAAGCCTCCTTTAAAAAAGATGAAATCTTGCTCTGTTGCCCAGGCTAGAATGGTGCAGTGGTGTGATCATGGCTCACTTCAGCCTCAACCTCCTAGGTATGAGCGATTCTCTCACCTCAGCCTCCAGAGTAGCTGGGACCACAGACACATCACACCATGCCAGGATAATTTTTTAAATTATTTTGGTAGACACAGGGTCTTGCTTTGTTACCCAGGCTGGTCTCAAACTCCTGGCCTCAAGCAATCCTCCTAGCTTGGCTTCCCAAAGTGCTGGGATTACAAGTGTGAGCCACCACACCCTGCCTCTCTTATTTTTAATTAATTAATTTATTTTAGACAGTGTCTCACTCTGTTGCCCAGGCTGGGGTGCGACTCATTGTAACCTCTGCCTCCCAGGTTCAAGCAATTCTCCTGCCTCAGCTTCCCAAATAACTGGGACTACAGGCACCCACCACCACTCCTGGCTTTTTTTTTTTTGTATTTTTAGTAGAGGCAGAGTTTCACCACGTTGGCCAGGCTGGTCTTGAACTCCTGACCTCAAGTGATCACCCACCTCGGCCTCCTAAAGTGTTGGGATTACAAGCATAAGCCACTGCACCCAGCCCTGGTTCTCTTCTTTTAAACTCATATTTAACTACCTGGAGCCAGCAGCTGGAGGACCAGCAGGTCTGGCCCTTGTGATGCCAGTGGGCAGAGCCCTCTGCTCCAGGCTGATGACATCATCTGCCACCTCCACCACAGGGCTGGGGAAGCAGCTGAAGCTGAGGCTGAGTCACTGTCAGAGTAGCTCAGCATCAACTGATTTCACTGCATTTGGCAAATGTGCCCCCACAGAAAATGAACCTGTTTCCCTGTCCAACAGGTCAGTTCATTCACTCAGGACATCAGGAAGCGAATCCCCTCGGTAGACTCAAAGCCACTGTCTGAGTCAAAGCCCAGCATTCTAAGGCCTTTTATGTGGGTCGGGCCATAGGTTGGAATCACGCACCTTTTCATTTCTTGTGGATACTGGTATCATTTGTGAGATGTGGCCATGATTGGGAGGCAGCCGAAGAGCTGGGAGGTCTCACCCCCAAGCACAACTCCAAGGCCTAGGAAGGGCTCAGCACCACCACCCAGACTTCCCCAGCACCTGCCTAGCCAGTCTGGCAGCCTGACAGGGACAGGGTTCCGCTCTCAGGGAGGCAGGCCTGCGCCTCCAAGCCCACATGGGGTTTCTGAGGGACAAACTCCTCGGGCAGCCGTGCTTTGGGCACTGAAGCACCTTCTCCGCATCCTGGGTGGTAGTTGGAAATGATATCCTGGAGAAATAACTTCCTCAAAGGGAAATGAGTTCGTGTTTTCTAGAGTGAAAGTTCCTCCCCGGACAAAGCTGGGACCTGCACTGGCTTTGAGTGACTAAATGTCTTTCTGGGAGACTCTGACTCACTGGGTAATGTGGAACAGGCAGTGCCCTCGGCTGCAAGGCCTCACTGACATCTCCCCGGAACCAGCCTGTGCGTCCCACTGCAGAGTGCACCTGCAGTGCCCGGGACATGCACTTCCATTTCCTCCAGCCTGTGCATCTTCCTGTTCCCACTCACAGCCTGCTACATGTGCCAGGACCAACAGCTGTGCAGGAATGCCCTTTCCTGTGGCATCCAGGGCGGAGCTCACTGTCTTCTCAGTACTTCTGCACACACCAGCCACACGTGTACAGATGTGCATGGCTATCTGCTGACCCGTCTTCCCACCGTTCAGAAAACAAAACCCCTGGGAGCTCACTGCAAGAGTTGTTCCAGCTTTGATTCTAGGACTTGGCACCCGGCACACAGCAGGAACACTCACAAATACCTGAGTGGACAAACAGATGTCACCCCTTTGTTTTGGGGATAATATGGAAATTCTGGAAGTCAAGGCCCCATTTCGTCCCATCCAGCTGAAAACAGGTGCAAATAATGTAGGCCAATCCCAGTGGAGAGAAAATCTGCAGCTTAGTTGGTCCTTTGCTTTGTTGAGGTAGATTCATCTGAGTTAGGAAATGCTTCGTGGTGGCAAGACAGGCTTGGGGCAGGCTGGGCTGCACAACTCATCCTCTCAACACAGACCTTGGGTGTCGAAAGTGAACACAGTGTAGTCCTTACAATGGGGAAAAGGAGGGGAATGGTATGCGAGACCCCCTGTACTAGCCTTACAACTCCCTGCAAACTTCCATTTCAAAATAAAAGATTAAAATGTACAGTGAGGATCTATGGAAGCCTTGGGGAGGTCTCAGCTCCATATGGCAGCCTTTTGGACAAAGCTGTCTGAAAATGGAACGGGGTGCTTTAAAGATAGCAGGGCACAGCCACACCCCCAAGCTGGCAGCGTCCTTCAGCAGTGAGGGCCCAGCTCTGGGGCCAGATTGCCTGGATTCAAATCCCAACCCTAAAACTTACTTGTTCTATTGTCTTGGACAAGTTATTTCACCTCTACAAAATCTACATTTCTGCATTAAAAAAAAAATGGCAGCTAGGCCAGGTGCAGTGGCTCATGCCTGTAATATCAACAATTTGGATGCTGAAGCAGGGTGATCACTTGAGCCCAGGAGTTTGAGACCAGTCTGGGCAACAAAGTGAGATCCAATATATATAAAAAAAATTGCTTTCAATTAGCCGGGTGTGATGGCGTGCGCCTGTAGTCCCAGCTTCTTGGGAGGCTGAGGTGGGAGGTTTGCTTGAACCCAAGAATTTGAGGTTGCAGTGAGCTATGGTCATGCCACTGCACTCCAGCCTGGGAGGGCAAGGCCTTGTCTCCCAGAAAAAAAAAATAGATAAAACCACATTAGACTTACTGGCAATCGTGAATTATTCCTTCCACATGATGGCAGCCTGCAATGGGGGCTCCAATTTGGCTTGCAGTCTCTTCTGGGCAGTGGGCACGGCCATTTCTACTTTCCAGGGTGGCAGGTGGCCCGAAGGGTTCTAACCTGCCATTGGAACCTCATCTACAGTCCTGAACCCTCCATTCACAACCCTTCCCAGACTCCACTCCGACTTAAAGAACCTGAATAATGGACACATGGACACATACCTGAAAGAAAGCCTAGGCAGTTGCCATTAGACGAGGGCCTACGGCTTTATTAACAGATATCGATGAAGCTTTCAGGTGCTGGCAGCTATGAGGGTCTGGTTTTAAATGGCCTTTAAGGAAAAGCCGTGGCAGGCGGGCTGAGAGGGGCAGCTCCAGCTCAGCCCTGCCCACAGCACAGGCTGGCAGAAGCTGAGGTCCACATCACCTCCTGGCATGCAAAGGAGTTGAAGATAAAACCATTATTTTCCAGTTTCTCCACAAAGCCAATTTCTTTCCTTTTTTTTTTTTTTTTTGAGACGGAGTTTCGCTGGAGTGCAATGGTGCGATCTCGGCTCACCGGAACCTCTGCCTTCTGGGTTCAAGCAATTGTCCTGCCTCAGCCTCCCGAGTAGCTGGGACTACAGGCACACGCCACCATGCCCAGCTAATTTTTGTATTTTTAGTAGAGACGGGGTTTCACCTTGTTTACCAGGATGGTTTCGATCTCTTGACCTTGTGATCCACCCACCTCGGCCTCCCAAAGTGCTGGGATTATAGGAGTGAGCCACCGCGCCCGGCCCACAAAGCCAATTTCTAAGCAGTTATTATCCATTTACAGACTGGCACAAATATAAAAAATAAGCAGCTTAGGTGAGTACAGAGGCTGGAGTGCATTTTCTGCCAATACAAACCACTGTGATATTCTCTAAGCTCAGAGGGAAAAATATATCTCAGGCCCTGACTCAGATGTGGCAGAAATAAGTGAGTCTGAGGTGCATTTTCACAGCTGTTTCTACCCGGAAGGAGCCTGGGTGATACAAACAGGTCTGGGGTTCATGGCTCTGGTGAGCTCCCAGGGCCAACTGCATTTTTGCCAGGACGCTCATCCTCACTGCGGTTGTCTGGGGAGATGGCTGTTGGCAGGCTAGAGACCACAATGAAAAAACTGACAAAATTAAAAAAAAAACCCAGTAGGGTCTGCAGCAGTGTTTGAAATGACACGCTTTTTATTTCTCAGAAACAGCTGAGATGACCTCCAGAGATTTCCAACGAAGCTGTAACAGTCCACCCTGCAGCTCTACCACAGGGAGGAGGTGAAATCAAATCCATCAACTTATGCCAGGCTTCAGCCCTGCAGGAGCTGCTGCCTCTGAAGAAAGCGGGGACCTGGGCAGAGTACGTCCTTCCCCCATGTGGAGATCATGACAGATGTGAAGGTTGGGCTGACAGACACACAGCCTGCAGCTGCCCAGCCAGTCCCCAACAGCACCGAGCCAAGTCATTTAAAAAGGATTCAGGCCACTGCCTTTTTCTCAGGGAGGAACAGCCAGCATATGCCCCGAGGCTCACTGTCTAATCACACAGCAGTTGCCTAAAGGAGTTTCTGCTAGAGGCTTCCTGTCACCTTATTCTGTCTCCGCATCCACCCGAAATGGATTTCCCCAATCACTTAGAATAGCTTTGTGCTGAGTTTTAATTGCAGTTTGTGCTATTCTGTGAATTAGGAATTCAAACAAAAGAAAACCACGTTGAGAAACTATAGAGGAGCTGGGGGCTCTGTCTCCATTGCCCTCCTCATCATACACAAGTCATGCTTCTACCAAAAAAAAAAAAAAAAAGGCCACTGAGGCAGCACAGAAGTGACAGTTGAGGAACCTGCAGCTCAGATTCAACAGGCACCTGCCAAGTCCACACTCAGGACTGAGTGACAGCCAGTCCACAACATGAGGTCCAGATACATTCACTGCCAAGGCTCTGCCCACGAAAACAAAGCCATCAGCTCTAGCAAAAGGACACAGCCTTCTTCCTCCCTCACTTCTCACCTGGTAAGTCCAGGAATCAAGAAAGCAAAAATGGCTGGGCGTGGTGGCTCACATCTGTAATCCCAGCACTCTGGGAGGCCGAGGTGGGTGGATCACATGAAGTCAGGAGTTCAAGACCAGCCTGACCAACATGGTGAAACCCTGTCTCTTAAAAAAAGAAAGAGAGAGAGAGAGAGAGAAAGAAAGAGAGAGAGAGAGAGAGAGAGAGAGAGAGAGAAGCAGTCACTGTTATAAGCAGCACCAGCTGCACAAGTAGAAGCACCTCTGGCGCCACTTTCAAGACAAGACAAGAGTATAGTCGAAATATCTGATTTGAAAATGTTGACCTCCTTTCCTACGGCATTGCAAGGGTCCCACAGGAACGTTGGTGGCACCAGGGAACAAACCCTGGAAGTGGTGCAGCCACTCTGGGACCAGGTAGCTCCGGCCAGAGGCCTCACTCCATGGCAGCCAGCTGCTCGATGGCACGGCGCACTTTCTTTGCAGTTTCTTCAAATTCTTTCTTCTTATTGTTGGTTTCCTTTGCCTGGAAATAAAGAATAGACACATGACACTGAAACCAGAGCTTCCCATTCATATCCTGTAGATAAGATGACAAAGGAAAAAACAATCAGGGAACAATGACCGAGTACCTGAATAAGCTGGGCCCCGGCTGGGGCAGACTCCCAGCTACATGGGACGAACATCCTGATTCAACTCAACGCCTTCTAGTTTAAGCTGCCTCCTAATCATTGAATAACAGAAAACACCGATGGAGGGGTTGGTATGTACCCAGCACCATTCTACCTGCTTGGCCCATTAACTGATTTATGTTCGCAGTGGTCCCGCGGTGGGTGCTCCCATGCCTCTATCACACAGATGAGGAAACCAAGGTCCAGCGGAAGCAGCCACTCAGGGTTCCGCAGCTAGTCTGTAGAGCTCTGCTCTTAACCACCACCCTACCTTGTCCTGAAACTAGTAGAGTCCAGAGACTACTTCTTCATGTCTAATTAAGCAGACCCTGGTAAACCTCAGGCTCTTCCTCAAACAGAAATTCTTTTTGCTTCCAGTCCCTTCCTGAATCTGTCTCCCAGTTTTTTCATTCTGCTAACAGAGCTCTCTCCTAAGGGGCAAATGACAATCACATTAGCAAACCCAGGGATCCTCTTCCCTATCATATTTTTTATTCATCCTAACTCCTCTGCTACCTTAAAAAACAAAGACCGCTATTGGATTATATTTGTTTTCTGATAGAAGCTAACTTAAAAAAATTATCTTTCAATATGTACTTAAATTTTTTATTTTTATTTTTTTAAAGATGCGGTTTCACCATATTGGTCAGGCTGGCCTTGAACTCCTGACCTCAGGTGTTCCACCCACCTCAGCCTCCCAAAGTGCTGGGATTACAGGCGTGAGCCACCGTGCCCGGCTTTTATTTTTTTAAGAGATGGGGTCTCACTGAGTTGCCCAGGCTGGAGTGCAGTGGCTATTCACAGGCACAATCCCACTACTGATCAGCATGGGAGTTTTGACCTGCTCCGTTTCCGATGTGGGCCAGTTCACCCCTCCTTAGTCAATCTGATGGTCCCCCGCTCCCAGGAGTTCACCATATTGATGCTGAACTAGTGCGGACACCTGATCAGCATAGCACACTACAGCCCAGAACTCGTGGGCTCAAGAGATCCTTCCACTTCCGCCTCCTGAGGAGCTGGGACTACAGGCATGTGCCACTAAGCCCAACTAAATATGTAGTTTATATATTCTAATATAGCCTACGTTTTACCTCATGTATAAGTCTTATTGTATATTATGAAAAGAAAATTTAATTTTAAAATAATAAAAAAATAACAGTGCACTTTTTGTTTTGTTTTAGAGACAGGGTCTCACTCTGTCACCCGGGCTGGAATTCAGTGGCAAGATCATGGCTCACTGCAGCTTTGACCCCCAGGGCTTAAGTGATCCTCCCACCTCAGCCTCCTGAGTAGTTGAGACTATAGGCATGTGCCACCATGCCTGGCTAATTCTTTTGTGTATTTTATGAAGAGATGCAGTCTGGCCACGTTGCCCCGGCTGGCCTCAAAACTCCTGGGCTCAAATAATCCTCCTGCCTTGGCCTCCCACAGTGCTGGGATTCAGGCACAAGCCAGTGCACCTGGCCCAACAGTGCACCTTGCAATGGACTGTAACAGACATCTCTGCAGTCCCGGGAGCCTCACCTCTCCTGAAATGGAAAGATAACCATGGCTTTAAAAACACACATACACACATTATTCAGTTTCTTCTTCTCTTTCAAAAAAGCCTAAAATTAAGCTCCTTTGCATACATGCTGTAATTTAACCACCCCAATGTGGAGGGCAATATCTCCATTTTATACATTTTTACAATAAAGAGGGGGCAAAGCTAACAGAAGAACTCTCACTATTGAAAAATAAAACAGGTGTGGTGGCTCACACCTGTAATCCCAGCACTTTGGGAAGCCAAGGCAGGTGGATCACCTGAGGTCAGGAGTTTGAGACCAGCCTGGCCAATATGAAGAAATCCTGTCTCTACTAAAAATACAAAAAATTAGCCAGGAATGATAGTGTGCACCTGTAATCCCAGCTACCTGGGAGGCTGAGGCAGGAGAATCGCTTGAACCCGGGAGGTGGAGGTTGCAGTGAGCCAAGATCATGCCACTGTACTGCAGCCTGGGTGACAGAACGAGAATCTGTCTCAAAAAAGAAAGAAAAGAAAAAAACTCACTGGCAAAACTTATAGTTGGATGTGGTGGCTCATACCTATAACCCCAGCACTTTTGGAAGCCAAAGCAGGAGGCTCAGTTGAGCATAGGAATACAAGAAGACCCTGGCCAACATAGCAAGACCCCTGTCTCTACAAAAAAATTAAAATTGGGCCAGGCACGGTGGCTCATGCTTGTTTTCAGCACTTTGGGAGGCTGAGGCAGGCAGATCACCTGAGGCCAAGAGTGCAAGACCTGCCTGGCCAACATGGTGAAACCCCATCTCTATTAAAAATACAAAAAAAATTAGCCAAGTGTGGTGGAAGGCGACTTAATCCCAGCTACTTGGGAGGCTGAGGCAGGAGAATCGCTTGAACTTGAAAGGTGGAGGCTGCAGTGAGCCATGAATGTGCCATTGCACTCAAGTCTGGGCGACAATGGTGAAACTCTGTCTCAAAAAAAAAAAAAAAAGTTAGCCAGGCATGGTGGTATGTGACTGTCATCCCAACTACTGGGGAGGCTGAGGCAGGAGGATCGCTTGAACTTGAAAGGTGGAGGCTGCAGTGAGCCATGAATGTGCCATTGCACTCAAGTCTGGGCGACAATGGTGAAACTCTGTCTCAAAAAAAAAAAAAAAGTTAGCCAGGCATGGTGGCATGTGACTGTCATCCCAACTACTGGGGAGGCTGAGGCAGGAGGATCGCTTGATTCCAAGAGACTGAGGCTATAGTGAGCTGTGACTGCACCATTGTACTCCAGCCTGGGCAACAGAGCAAGACCCTGTCTCTGAAAACAAACTTTAAAAAACTCCTGCCACCCAGGTCTACAACTCACCTCTCCTTCTAGTGCCTCCTTTTGTCCCCATCGCAAGTATTTACAAAGTAAACTCTGATGAAGAACTAAGTTGCTCTGTTTATTGCCACATCAAATTTATTCCCTAAACTGGTGGATTTTCACATTGGTTCTAATGTTTCATTGTTTCAAAAGCTGAAGCAGTGAGGCAGCAGTAGAACAAGAATCAGCGTCCAGCACCTTGCCCGGGGTGGCCAGACCTCAGCTTCCACAGCAGTGCCCTGCCCTCCTGGCACGCTGGCAAGGCGGCAGACAGGGGAGTCCTGCCGTCAAATCTGGATCTTGGGAATCCCCAGCATCACCAGCAATAGCATCCCTCCTTGTCTTCAGGGTTTGTATAGCGCATCACACGGGCCTGTGGTCCTAGCTACTGGGGAGGCTGAGGTGTGATCATTTGAGCCCAGGAGGTCAAGGCTGCAGTGAGCCAAGATCGCAGCACTGCACTCAGCCTGAGTGACAGAGTAAGAGCCTATCTTAAAAAAAAAAAAAAAAAAAATTATATTGTTTCACAATTAAACAAAGTAATAAAAACAAATCCATAATTTAAAAGCATTCTGTATTCCAAATTGGGGAGAACAAAAAACAGTTCAAAATAAAAGCCAGTTTTTTAAATCTCCCCGCATTTCTTGCAGGCTGGGATGTCTCCCCTGATTCCAGTCTGGCTGGGTCCGACTGCAGTGCACCAGGACATGGAGACCAAGCGGGTGTCCTGCAGGGGATGATGCCTCTACTTCTGCCTCCTGCCCCTTCAGCTCATACATCCCAAAAGTCTACTTTTCTTAGTCACATCTTCCAAAAGGTGACTTGACTTTCCCTTACCAGAGCACATCTTCATCCCTGTAATGTAACCCTGGAGCGCAGCACCCCCAGCACCCACCAGCGCTTCAGGGCTTTCTGTAACTGGTCTGTGTCAGATTTCAGTGCTCTGTTTGCAACGGCAACAACCCTGTCTTTCTCAGTGCTCTGGAACCCGGCCTCCAGCTCACAACACCACATCCACTGCTCCTCCCCCGTGCTCATGCAGGTTCCAGGCACACAAGCGAGGGCCTGCTGGCCAAATCCATCCAGACCATCACGGCCTTTTATTGTCCAGCACACAGGCTAAGAATGCTTTTTATGTTTCTAAAATGTTGTGAAAAGCTACAACAAAAAGACAATATGCAGCAGAGACTCTGACCCACCAAGGCTAAGAGATGGTCTACGGCACATTACAGAAAGTTGGCTGACCCCTGACCTGGAAAAAGATGCTCCCCAGCCCATTTTCCAGTTCCCACGCTGCAGTTCCCACAACCTCAACTGGTGACAAGCTCTCCCACAGCCTGCTGCACCTACCACTGGCGTCTTCCCTCTTCCTGACAAAACGCAATATTAAAAGCCACTATACTGAGGCCAGGCACGGTGGTTCGCACCTGTAATCCCAGCACTTTGGGAGGCCAAGGCAGGCAGATCTCTTGAGGCCAGGAGTTTGAGACCAGCCTGGCCATCATGGCAAAACCCCATCTCTACTAAAAATACCAAAATTAGCTAGGCCTGGTGATGTACACCTGTAACCCCAGCTACTTGAGAGCCTGAGGCATGGAATCACTTGAACCTGGGAGACGGAGGTTGCAGTGAGCCAAGATCGCACCATTGCACCCCAGCCTGGGTAACAAGAGTGAAACTCCATCTCAAAAAAAAAAAAATTAAAACAAAACAAAACAAAAAAACCCACGCTGGTCAGGCACAGTGGCTCACGCCCTGATCCCAGCGCTTTGGGAGGCCGAGGTGGGTGGATCATGAGGTCAGGAGTTTGAGACCAGCCTGGCCAACATGGTGAAACCCCATCTCTACTAAAGATACAAAAACTTAGCCAGACATGGTGGCACACACCTGTAATCCCAGCTACTCGGGAGGCTGAGGCAGGAGAATCACTTGAACCTGTGAGGTGGAGGTTGCAGTGAGCTGAGATCATGCCATTGCCCTCCAGCTTGGGTGTCAGGGAGAGAGACTGTCTCAAAAAAAAAAAAAAAAAGCCATTATATTCGACAGAACTATTTTACACTTATCTCTAAAAAGGAACACAATTGCTGGGCGCCGTGGCTCAAGCCTGTAATCCCAGCACTTTGGGAGGCTGAGGCGTGTGGATCACGAGGTCAAGAGATGGAGACCATCCTGGTCAACATGACGAAACCCCGTCTCTACTAAAAATGCAAAAAATTAGCTGGGCATGGTGGCGCATGCCTGTAATCCCAGCTACTCAGGAGGCTGAGGCAGGAGAATTGCCTGAACCCAGGAGGCGGAGGTTGTGGTGAGCCGAGATTGTGCCATTGCACTCCAGCCTGGGTAACAAGAGCGAAACTTCATCTCAAAAAAAAAAGAAACACAATTTTCAAGCTGAAAAGGGACCTCAGAAACCACTGGATGGGGCAGGGGGGTCTAACCTCTATTTAGCAAGGAAAGTGTGACCACGACTGGCTTAAATACGCTAAGTCTGCAAGTGGCAGAGACGGAACTATGACATCTCCTGACTCTCCACCCAGAGCTTTGCTACAAGGATATGAAATCCCCCAGTACTTATTCTGTGTGGGGCTGCCAGACTTAGCAAATAAGAATATATGATGCCCAGGCCGGGCGTGGTGGCTCATGCCTATAATATCAGCACTCTAGGAGGCCAAGGTGGGCAGATCACCTGAGGTCAGCAGTTTAAGACAAGCCTGGCCAACATGGCAAAACCCCGTCTCTACCAAAAACACAAAAATTAGCAGGCATGGTGGGGCATGCCTGTAATCCCGGCTACTTAGGAGGCTGAGGCAGGAGAATCTCTTGAACCCAGGAGGCGGAGGTTGCAGTGAGCCAAGATCACACCATCCCACTCTAGCCTGGCCAACAGAGTGAAACTCTGTTTCAAAAAAAAAAGAAAAAAAAAAAGCTTCCTGAGGAAAAACAGGGGTCCCTTTGACAGACTAGTTTAGTGCTAAAGACAATGAACAGGGTTTGAACAGTTCTTATTCCCAATACATACAATTTTGTTCTTGGCTCTTTCTCTGTCCAGTTTCAGAAATTCACCAAGGGTTAATTCTTCAAACTGCTTCTTGACAGAAAGGAAAGCGCAACCAGATGAATGCTTTTTATGTTCCTCTCTAGAAAAATCAGAACAACAGCGGAAAGACAGCTGAAGGAATGAAAGCAGCAGTCTACTCCTCATGGGTCACCTTCCCGCCCTCCACCAGCACACCCTGCTCTGCCTCAGGAGCAAAACATCAAGTCTGATGTTGATGGAATCAGTGCTGGGTCCAAGCCACATTCCCTTATGGCCCCTCTTAGCACCTTCTCTCTCACTGTGGACCTCTCTCCCTACGTCCATGTGACTAACATATCCATTTTACCTGGACTTCTTTAGCAATTAGGTGAGAAAGTGTTATACAGTGTAAGTCCGAAAGAATCACGTGTCAAATCCCTCTAACATTCTCAAGGAACTGTTTGAAGTAATTTCATTTCACTGGAATTGTTATGAAATCCACTGTAAGGATTAAGAGCAAATAGGGGCATTTTCCACCAGGGTTCCCCAAGGGAAACTCTAGCTCAGATTCTCATTTGCTGCTAGTCTCCCTGCATAACTGATTATTGCCGTTACCAGAGCAGTGTTACAATGAAAACATAGCCACACAAAGTACAAAAGGACAGCCAGTAGTTAGCTCTAATCTGAAAACGTGAATACCACTGATATTTTCCCAGTGATCACAGGATGCAGTATAACCACCACAGTGAACATAGTAAGAAAAAAACAGCTACACTCTTCTGATCAGGAAGAAAAACAGCTGGGGTGATTCTCAAGGGGAAAAAATTAAAGTTGTGGAAGCAACTGATTCTAACAGAAAAAACAGGTGAGAAAAGAGTATGGCATTACAGTGTGGAAGACAAGTATCATCCAAGTATGGGACTTCATTTTAATTAACTAGGCATCTTGAAGAACAAAATCCAAAACAACACTGAAGTGTACACTTCCTTTTTTTCTTTTTAAATGTTTAAGACGGAGTCTCGCTCTATCGCCCAGACTGGAGCGCAGTGGTGTTATTCTAGCTCAACCTCCGCCTCCCAGGTTCAAGCAATTCTCCTGTCTCAGCCTCCAGAGTAGGTAGAATTACAGGCGCTTGCTACCATGCCCGGCTAATTTTTGTATTTTTAGTAGAGATAGGGTTTCACCATGTTGGCCAGGCTGGTCTCAAACTCCTGATCTCAGGTGATCCGCTGGCCTCAGCCTCCCAAAGTGTGAAAAACTACCCTTTCAAAGGGTAATTATTGTGTCCTGTGGGTTATATTTCAATTAAACTTTAAAAAAAAAAATCTCAAGGAAAGTGCTTGGACATTCCGGGGAGCTCACAGCAGCAGGGTCTGCTAATGTATTCTGTTGAACCTGAAATGCATCAGGCATCAGGCATCTTTAAGTGAATGAGACTTTCACATCCACCCTAAGGGCATTTTGGTCAAATGAGATTTAATTACGCTGTAAGCATCACCAAGGCACCAGCATTTAGAGACGTATCTGTTCACAATAGCTGTTTAAGAAACAATGAGGTGGCAGGGCACGGTGGCTCACGCCTGTAATCTCAACACTTTGGGAGGCTGAGGCGGGTGAATCACGAGGTCAAGAGATCGAGACCATCCTGGTCAATAAGGTGAAACCCCCGTATCTACTAAAAATACAAAAATTAGCTGGGCATGGTGGTGCGCACCTGTAGTCCCAGCTACTCGGGGCGCTGAGGCAGGAGAATTACTTGAACCCAGGAGGCGGAGGTTGCGGTGAGCCGAGACCGTGCCATTGCACTCAAGCCTGGGTAACAACAGCGAAACTCCGTCTCAAAAAAAAGAAAGAAAGAAACAATGAGGCTGGAAAGCAACCCTCCCAGTATTAAGCGTCTTCACAATTTAAATCTGACAGCTAAAACCCATCGAGACTGGCCAGAGGGGACTTACATGGGGTCGTCATCTGGCTCCCAGCCTTCCAGCTCCTTGAAGCAGAAGAAACACTGGGCCAAGTCCGGCTCGTTCTCAGTCGGGCAGTGGATGAAGCCCGCCTCGGCCATCTGCAAGGGACAGCACAGCTCGTGAGTGGACACGGCAGCCCGGAACCCAGAGGCCCAGCCACAAAGGCCTTGATGGGGACAGAGCAGTGAGGGGAGGGCGGCCCGGACCCGCGGTGCCCAGCCACAGCGGCCTCGCTGGGGACAGGACGGGGAGGGGAGGGCGGCTCGTACCGCCGGGGCCCAGTCACAGTGGCCTCGCTAGGGACAGGGAAAGGCGGGCCTGGGGGACCCCGAGAGTCCCGGCAGTCTCACCCGCTCCGGGGTGCAGGCGCAGCCCTCCAAGAAGGGCCAGTTCTTGAATGTAGAGATGCGGTGGTCCTTGAGAAAGGGCTGCCAGGCAGGGGGCAACATCGGGGCACCCATACCGCCGCCGCCACCTCTGCCAAACCGTCCGGCGACTCAAATCTGGCGGTTAATGGCGCGCCGCGGGGCATATCGGGAGCACACGCCTACTTAGGCGGTCCCCCGCGAGGCCGTCTGGGAGTAGAGGCGGGGCGGCGCGAGGCGGGCCGGGAGTTGTAGTCCGCCCGCCACGTTGCTCAGCCCCGGGGGACTGTGCACCAGGCCACCAAGCGCCAGCTCGCCCCTGCCCACACCTAGCGCCTCCTCGACTTCTTTCAAAGAACGCGTGCAGGTCGGGCGCAGTGGCTTACGTCTGTAATCCCAACACTTTGGGAGGCTGAGGCGGAAGGATCACTTGAGGCCAGGAGTTCGAGACCAGCCTGGCCATCAAGACGAAACCTTGTCCTTACTAAAAATACAAAAATTAGCGGCGCGTAGTGGCGTACTCCCAGTTACTACTCGAGAAGCTCTTGAACCTAGGAGGCAGAGGTTGCAGTGAGCTGAGATTGCGCCACTGCTCTCCAGCCTGGGCGACAGAATGAGACTGTTTCCAAAAAATTAAATAAATAAGTAAATAAATAAGACTCTCAAAATAAATAAAAATAAAGAAAAGTAAAAAACAAAGAGTGCGTGCAAAAAACAGCTGAGGACGGACTGAAGTGCCCATAGTGGGCTCAAGGAGCAGCCAGCCCCTGTCCAGCACACTTGTGCTAAGCCCTTAGCCTGCAAACTCCTTATTCGTTTTTGTTTTTTTGTGTTCCCCACTCTTGAAACCGCTTCGAGCCAGCTTTCCCTCTCCTTGTACCTGACCTGTTAGAAATGCTTGCAGATGGGCATCACCCTGAGGTCCTGCACCTGCTGGGGAAAAGACGTCAGGTTAAATGAATCCACAGTTAATTCCACTGTTTCGTGAGCTATTAACTGGTCCCCGACCCCCACCCCCTGTTTTCTTGAGACAGTGTCTTGCTCTGTTGCCCAGGCTAGAGTACAGTTGTGCCTCCAACTGGAGTGTGCACCGCACTCCAGCCTGGGCAACACAGTAAGGCATTGTCTCAAAAAAGAAAAAAAACAAAAAGAATTAGTAGCTCGAATTTATTTCTTAGCTTAATTCACAAAATTGTGAGCAGTTTTGTGAAGCAAGGTTGAGAGGGAAAATGAGGGCAAGAAAAACACAAAGAGAGACCCAAACGGGACAAGAGGGAGGTGTGAGGTTGAACTGGTTCTATTGGTTGCTGAATTTTCAGAGTCAAAGGTCTCCCTGGTCATCATGAAAAGATCAAGTCCATACCTGAGAGGTCTTCAAAATATTTTGATCGTTGCCAGTCTGAGAGTACAAAACAACCTGTGTTTAACTTGTTTCTCTTTATTTAAAAGGGAGGCTGGTCACCTCTTCTCAAGTTCATCGGTCACTTAATTACTGTGAATTGCCCATTCCTGGGGGTCCCTTGCCTCCCTTTCTGTTGGATTACTAATGGTTTTCCTATTGCTTCGTATGGGTTTTTATACAGAAGGGAGTTAGCTTTACTTGTCCCCCTCAGCCCCACCCCGCTGTGCTGGTTTTTTATTTGCCTTTTGACTTTGTGGTGTGGTTTCTTTCCTGCAAAAGTTTAAAAATTTTTTTTTTTAATCGGAGTCTCATTCTGTCACCCAGGCTGGAGTGCAGTGGTGCGATCTCAGCTCACTGCAACCTCCGCCTCCTGGGTTCAAGCGATTCTTCCACCTCAGCCTCCTGAGTAGTGGACTACAGGCATGCACCACCATGCCCGGCTAATTTTTGCATTTTTAGTAGAAACAGGGTTTCACCATGTTGACCAGGCTGGTCTCGAACTCCTGATTTTGTGGTCTGCCTGCCTCGGCCTCCCAACGTGCTGGGATTACACGTGAACCACCGTGCCTGGTCTTTTAGGGTTTTTTTTTTTTTTTGAGACAGAGTCTCACTCTGTCACCCAGGCTGGAGTACAGAGGCATGATCTTGGTCCACTGCAACCTCCGCCTCCCGGATTCAAGCGATTCTTCCACCTCAGCCTCCCAAGTAGCTGGGGTTATAGTCACCCACCATCATGCTCAGCTAATTTTTATATTTTTGTAGAGATGGGGTTTCATCATGTTCACCAGGCTGGTCTTGAACTCCTGACCTCAGGTGATCTGCACACCTCAGCCTCTGAAAGTGCTGGGATTACAGGTGTGAGCCACCTTCCCCAGTCAAAAGTTTTAAATCTTTATGCTGTCATATTTATCACTGTTTCTTTCTGATTTTCGTTTTCTATTTCTGGTCAGTGTCTTGTTTTTATCTTGCTTTAAAAGGCTTTGTCCAATCCAAAATGCTTTATAAAAGATACTGAGGGCGGGCACGGTGGCTCACGCCTGTAATCCCAATACCTTGAGAGGCCAAGGTGGATCACTTGAGGTCAAGAGTTTGATACCAACCTGGCCAACATGGTGAAACTTGTCTCTACTAAAAATACAAAAATTAGCTGAGTGTGGTGGGCGGTGCCTGTAATCCCAGCTACTGGGAGGCTGAGGCAGAAGAATTGCTTGAACCCCAGAGGCAGAGGTTACAGTAAGCAGAGCTTGTGCCACTGCACCGTAACCTAGGCCACAGAGTGGGACTCTGTCTCAAAAAAGAAAGAAAGAGAGAGAGAGAGAGAAAGAAAAAAGAAAGAGAGAGAAAGAAGGAAGAAAAAGGAAGGAAGGAAGAAGAAAGAAAGAGAAAGAAAAGAAAGGAAGGAAGGAAGGAAGGAAGGAAGGAAGGAAGGAAGGAAGGAAGGAAGGAAGGAAGGAAGGAAGGGACTGAGGCAATGAAGATTCCTTCTGGTTTTTCCTGGTTTTGGTTTTTTTTTTTTTTTTTTTTTTTTGAGACGGAGTTTCGCTCTTGTTACCCAGGCTGGAATGCAATGGTGCAATCTTGGCTCACCGCAACCTCTGCCTCCTGGGTTCAGGCAATTCTCCTGCCTCAGCCTCCTGAGTAGCTGGGATTACAGGCATGCGCCGCCATGCCCAGCCAATTTTTTTGTATTTTTAGTAGAGACGGGGTTTCACCATGTTGACCGTGATGGTCTCGATCTCTTGATTCACCCGCCTCGGGCTCCCAAAGTGCTGGGATTACAGGCGTGAGCCACCGCACCCAGCTGGTTTTGTTTTTTATGTTGAGAACTTGACCCCTCTGGAAAGAGTGTCAATGACGGCAGTAAAAAAAAAGGTTCATATTTATGTTTTCCAAGCTCTTGCAGTTCATTCAATAGCCAGCTTTGTACAATGGGTTTTGTTTCTGTTTTTGTTTTTTGAGACAGGATCTCCCTCTGTTGCCCAGGCTGTAGTGATGTGGTGTGATCTCGGCTCACTGCAACCTCCACCTCCACCTCCCGGCCTCAAGTGACTCTTCCACCTCAGTCTCCTGAGCAGCTGGGACCACAAGCTTGCATGGTCACACTTGGCTAAATTTTGTATTTTTTGTAGCGGCAGGATTTTGCCACGTTGCCCAGGCTGGTCTCAAACTCCTGGGCTCAAGTGATCTGCCGTCTTGGCCTTTCAAAGGGCTGGGATTAAAGGCATGAGCTGCCCTGTCCGGCCTGTATAACAGGTTTGAAACACTGCCTTGGTGGATCGCCTGAGGTCAGGAGTTCACGACCAGCCTGACCAACATGGTAAAACCCTGTCTGTACTAAAAATACAAAAATTAGCCAGGCATGGTGGCACATGCCTATAATCCCACCTACTCGGGAGGCTGAGGCAGGAGAATCGATTGAACCCAGGAGGTGGAGGTTGCAGTGAGCTGAGATTGTGCTATTGCACTCCAGTTTGGGCTACAGAACAAGATTCTATCTCAGAAAAAAATTAAATAAATACATAAATAAATAAAAGAAAAAAGAAAAAGAAAAGAAACACCGCGTCTGTCACTTCCAAAGTTCCCTCATGGGTTGGGACCTGTTTCAGCAATCTGGGTTCTGTCCATCAGTCTGTCCACTCCTGCCCCAGACAGTTATTTTTTGCGGGGATAAACAGAGCGGAGCCCCTGGCAGGAACCTGGAAGGCACAGGAGCCAGAGAGTGAAATCAGGTGCAAGGAACAGACCCACATGTTGCTTCCGGTGTTAGAGAACCAGAGAGGGCCATGACAGGGCTGCCCAGCACAAGTCAGACGGGAGGGCTTTACAGGGCACCACCTCTGTAAAAAGCAACCACCCCAGACAGGCATGAGGACAACCGGACAGGGAAGGGTGGGGGTGCAGCTGACATTGCTGTCCTGGCAGACGCCACTGACCGCATGACCTGGGTTTCCAGAAGGGCCGCCTTCCGGAGCCAGGGGCCAGGGACTGGGCTACCACCGTGGTGAGAAGACAAGGGAGCCAGGGAAGGCTCAGTGGAGGGTGGAGGCCGGTGCTGATGGCAAATCCTCCTTTCCCTCTGCAAAGCAGGGGGTCCCTCCAACAGTAAGTCCTGCAGCCTATTTAAAAAAAAATTGTTAACAGCCAAAAGAAAAAAAAAAATCAGCGTGTCCTCTGCTTTGGAACAGGGTATTCTGAGTCACTTCCGGAGCTGGCCATTAGAGGTGGGACCTTTCACGTCCGCTCCCTTCTCTGATTTTCTGGCCAGAGATAAGAGGCCTGGCCCTATTAGACCTCCAGCCCACACAGGCCTGGTGTCTCCACCCTCTTTTTCATTCTCTCCACCCCCCATATATCCCCATTCTTTAATATAGTAACTTTTTTGTAACTTTATTTTGATGTTTATTTATTTGAAACTGAGTTTCACTCTGTGGTGCAGGCTGGAGTGCAGTGGTGCGATCTCCCTCCGCTTCCCAGTTTCAAGTGATTCTCCTGCTTCAGCTTCCCAAGTAGCTGAGTCTACAGGTGTATGCCACCATGCCCAGCTAAGTTTTGTAGTTTTAGTAGAGATGGGGTTTCACCATGTTGGTCAGGCTGGTCTGAAACTCCTGACCTCAGGTGATCTGCCTGCCTTGGCCTCCCAAAGTGTTGCCATTACAGGCATGAGCACCATGCCTGGCCTGATGACAACTTAAATAAAAGAAAATTGTAAGAAGAGTACAGAGAATACTCATCCACCCTCCACCCAGATTTTCTGTTTATGTTTGACTAGTTCCTTTAGCATTCAGTCTCTCCTTCCTCCTCCCTCTCTCCCTTCCCTCTCTCTACTCCCCACTCTCTTGCTGTCTCCTTCTGTCTCCTGTCTTCCTTTCTCTCTGCCTCTCCCCGCTTTTCTCTCCCTCGCTCTCCCTCTCCGTCCATGTATGTAAACATACACACATCCCTGTATGTGTATATATCCTATGCAAGTGTATGTACATTTACGGGTGGTTTACCTGAACCATTTGTAAGTTGAAGGCATCATCACACTTTACCCTGAAATGCCTCATTCTCTTACATAACCACAGCACAATCATCAAAATCAGGAAACTTAACTTCGCTACAGTTATCAAAGTCATTTGACTTGGCAGGTGGCTCCTAGGTCCCGCTGGTTGGCTTGCCAACTGGGCTGGCACCACCATGGCCTCTGCTGGGGAGGCCACCAGGCACAGACTGAGGGATGCCTCACCTTCACTGTCAACCACAGCAGCTGCCTGCCCTCAGGAGGGAGGAAGGGGACAACTCCTTTTCACTTCTGCGCACAACGTCATCAAACACATAGACAAGGAGGGCCCTGGTGTCCACCTGGACCTGAACACCCTCAAAACCGAGTTCCAGGAGCTTCAAAAGCTCATGGGCACTGGGCCCCCGCACCCTCCCCAGCCTGAGCAGCAGCCACAGCCCCATAGCCTCCGGGAGCAAGTCAGGACCAGAACAAGCTTCTGCAAAAATTTGAGTCTCTGTGCATTTGAAATCCCTGAGAAGCAGAGTGAGGCTGACTTCAAAGATGGGGGTCGGGAAGCAGTGGCCTGTGTGCCTCGACCCCACGCAGCCCCTCAGGGTGTGGTCCCTTCGGACCCCAGCTCTGACCAAGCCGCCTGGGGTGTGGCTGCTGCACTGCGCCCAGCTTGAATATATCCACATGTCTAGATGCATCATAACTTGAGTGCCTAAAGGTGGGGGTCAGGGTGGTTCTGGAGCCTGGGGAATGGGTGGAGGATCCTCTCCTGTCTCTGGGAAGGAGGCCATCTGCAGTGAGTCTGGGCCCCAGGGGCATCTGAAGGCACAGCAGGAAAGGAGGGACTGTTCTTTGCTTCTTTTCCCCTTCTCCTTCCACCCCAAGGTAAGATCAGTGCTTACCAAGTACACACCATTCCTGTGATCCACAGGTGCATGAAATATTTGCATATCATCCACTGGACAAATTATGCCTACAGTGGGGACTTCATATATAAGCGAAGGCTGTGAGGGAACGAACATTGTTTTGAAAGGGCAGAGGGATCTTTTCTTCCCACAACAGCTGGGTTCCTCTTATGTTTGAGTCCCAGTGAACAGAATTGTATCTGTGGGGGTGTCAACCCCGAGCCCTGCTAGGCAGCCCATCTCCAGGTTCCCCACCTTCTAGATTCTCCTTACCTTCAGCTCACCCCTCCACCTCCTGCCACCTTTAGAGAGTGGCCAAGCTTCTTCCCATCCGCAGCGCTTCCCAGGTTAGCAGGTTCTGTCCTGTCACCCAGGATCAAACAAGACGTCAGGCAAACAGATCTTTCCTCGATTGGCATTTCACATTCACATTGCCCTGGTTTAAAAAAGTATTTCCCAGCCCAGGGCGGTGGCTCACACCTGTAACCTCAGCACCTTGGGAGACCAAGGAGGGAAGATCACTTGAACCTAGGAGTTCAACGTCAGCCTGTGCAACACAGTGAGACCCCATCTCTATAAAACATTTTAAAAATTAGCCAGGCAGGCTAGGCACGGTGGCTCATGCCTGTAATCCCAGCACTTTGGGAGGCTGAGGCAGGTAGATCACCTGAGGTCAGGAGTTCAAGACCTGGCCAACATAGTGAAACCCTATCTCTACCAAAAATACAAAAAACTAGCCAGAGGTGGTGGTGGGCGTCTGTAATCCCAGCTACACGGCAGGCTGAGGCATGAGAATTAATCAAACCCTAGGATGCAGAGGTTGCAGTGAGCTGAGATCCTGCCATTGCATTCTAGCCAGGGCAACAAGAGTGAAACTCCATCTCAAAAAAAAAAAAAAAAAAAAAAAAATTAGCCAGGTATGCACCTGTAGTTGCAGCTACTCAGGAGGCTGAGGTGGGAGGATCACTTGATCCTGGGAGTCAAGTCTGCAGTGAGCCATGATTAGGCCACTGGCACTCCAGCCTGGGCAAGAGAGCAAGTCCTTGTCCCCCCCCCAAAAAAAAGAATATAGCCGGGCACAGTGGCTCACGCCTGTAATCCCAGCACTTTTTGAGGCTGAGCAGGGCGGATCACGAGGTCACCCAAGTAGCTGGGATTACAGGCTCCCACCACCATGCTCAACTAATTTTTATATTTTTAGTAGACAGGGTTTCGTCATGTTGACCAGGCTGGTCTCGAATTCCTGACCTCAGGTGACCCATCGCCTCAGGGATTTTGTATTTTTAGTAGAGACGGGGTTTCACCAGGCTGGTCTTGAACTCCGCCTCAGCCTCCCAGAGTGCTGGGATTACAGGCATGCAACACCATTCCCAGCTAATTTTTTGTATTTTTAGTAGAGACGGGGTTTCACCAGGCTGGTCTTGAACTCCTGACCTCAGGTGATCCACCCGCCACAGCCTCTCAAAGTGCTGGGATTACCGGTGTGAGCCACTGCACCCGGACAAAAAAGGATATTTTGAGAGGAAGAGAGCGACCCCATTCACATAAATTTTTTGTTTTGCTTTGTTTTGTTTTTGAGATGGAGTTTCACTCTTGTTGCCCAGGCTGGAGTGCAATGGCATGACCTTGGCTCACTGCAACTTCTGCCTCCCAGGTTCAAGTGATTCTCTTGCCTCAGCCGCCCAAATAGCTGGGATTACAGGCTCCCGCCACCATGCTCACCTAATTTTTATATTTTTAGTAGACAGGGTTTTGTCATGTTGACCAGGCTGGTCTCGAATTCCTGACCTCAGGTGACCCATCCGCCTCAGCCTCCCAGAGTGCTAGGATTACAGGCATGAGCCACCGTGCCTGGCTTTACATAACTTTTATCACAGTATATTGTTAAAATTGTTCTATTTTATTAGTTATTATTAATCTCTTAGAAGGAATACTCATCTACTCTTTGCCTAATTTATAAATTAGTCATAGGTTTAAACTTATCATAGAGGAAAAAACAGCATATGCAGGATTCAGTATTATCCATGGTTTCAGGGGGTCTTGGAGCGAAGCCCCATGGGTAAGGGAGCTGAGTGGATCTTGGCGGTTTTCCACGTGGTAAACACAGATCTATTTGTAAGGGCTGCAGGGTTTCGTGCTGCTTGGATGCATTTATTCCCTGATCAACACTAGGCTGTTTCTTGTTTTTTTTTGCCATACTCAGTAATGCCACAGTGGAAGTTCTATTTTTTTTCTCTCCCGACTTTAAGTTCCAGGGCATACGTGCAGGTTTGTTACGTGGGGAAACGTGTGTCATGATGGTTTGCTGCACAGACACAGTGGAAATTATTTGTTTTTTTCTGACACGGAGTCTGGCTCTGTTGCCCAGGCTGGAGTGCAAGGGCGCAATCTTGGCTCACTGTAACCTCCACTTTCTGGGTTCAAGTGATTCTCCTGCCTCAGTCTCCCAAGTAGCTGGGATTACAGGCACCTGCCACCACGCCTGGCTAATTTTTGCATTTTTAGTAGAGACAGGGTTTGCCATGTTGGCCAGGCTGGTCTTGAATTCCTAACCTCAGGTGATTCACCTGCCTCGGCCCCCTCAAGTGCTGGGATTCCAGGCCTAAGCCACTATGCCCACCCCATAGTGGAAATTCTTGAATGCTATTCATTGTGGGAGAAAGAGGTGGTGTAGTCAGGTGGGTGGTGGATGGATGTAGCTGGCTCCTTGGGACGTGCACACCACCCTCGGGGTACAGAGGAAGCTTGTCCTACATGTAGGTGGCATTGTCCTGTCAAGGTCAAGGTGTTGGCCCCAACAGTGAGACCCCAGGACATTGAGGGACAGACCCAAATGTCAGGGAGATGGAGGACACAGCAGAGAGGAGGCTGAAGCCGAAGGCAGAAGGCAAGCTGACTTGGGGAAACCCTTACCCAGGGGTTGGCAAACTTTTTCTGAAAAGGGCCAGATAGGAAATGCTGGAGACTGGGCTCGGTGGCTCATGTCTGTAATCCCAGCACTTTTGGAGGCTGAAGCGGGCGGATAATTTGAGGTCGTAAAGTTCGAGACCAGCCCGACCAACATGTAGAAAGTCCATTTCTACTAAAAATAAAAAAATTAGCCAGGTATGGCAGCACATGACTGTAATCCCAGCTGCTCAGGAGGCTGACGCATGAGAATTTTTTGAACCCAGGAGGTGGAGGTTGCGGCGAGCCAAGATCGCACCATTGCACTCCAGCCTGAGAAACAAAAGTGAAACTTCATCTCAAAAAACAAAAACAAAAAAGGAAATGCTTCAGGCACTAAGGGCCAGGAGGTCACTGTCACCACCACTCAGCAATGCCCGGCAGCTCGAAAGCTGCCCTAGACAATACGTAAATGAACTGAGCAGGGCCGTATTCCAATACAACTTTATTTATTGACATGGAAATTTAAGTTTGATATAATTTTTACATGTTATGAAATAATACTCTTTTGTGACTCTTTATGGACTATCTAAAAATGCAAAGCTATTCTTAGCTCGTGGGTCATACAGAAACGCTGGAGGTAAGTCATTTCTGTCACGCTCTGTCAGCAGATGAGGGGCCAGACGAGGCCAAGAGGTGGCTCCAGCATCTCAGAGCATTGACTTGTGGACCTTCTCTGGAGCCTCCGTAGAGCTCCATCCAGGCTGGGAAGAGGGAGGACCTGGAGATTTTCACAAGTGTCCACGCAGTGAGAATGGACTCTTCCCGGCAGGCAGACACAGCGAGGCTCTCCTGGGTGCTGGGGAAAACTGAAACCGTCAGCTTCAGCTCTGAGAGCTCTGTGGCGAGGCTTCCCAAGGTGGGGTGCACGTGGACCAGGCTCCAGGTATTGTGAGAACTACTGGAAGATTGTTTTCAAGAAAATCTGGAGCAGGAAGAGAAGACACAAAAGCCCCAGAACTGGAGCAGCTCTTGGCAGGAATTTGATTAAGGAAATAGAATGGAGCTGGATGCAGTGGCTCATGCCTGTAATCACAACACTTTGGGAGGCTGAGGCAGGAAGATCGCTTGAAGTCAGGAGTTTAAGACAGCCTCGTTAGAGGTATAATATGGTGAGATTTAAAAAAAAGAAAGTAAGACCAGCCTGGGGAACATAGAGAGACCCCATCTCTACAAAAAATATAAAAATTAGCGGGGCATGGTGACACACCTTTGTAGTCCCAGCTACTCGGGAGGCTGAGGCAGGATCACCACTTAAGCCCAAGAGGCGGCAAAGAACTAAAATTTTGCCTCTGTACTCCAGCCTGGGTGCAGCAGAGGAGACTCTGTCTCTAAAAAAAAAAGAAAGAAAAAGGAAAAAACAAGATGGTTTTTCTTAGGTTCTGTCTTTCCAAGATTCTCAGGTCATTTTTTTTTTTTCTTTTTTGAGACGGAGTCTTGCTCTGTCACCCAGGCTGGAGTGCAGTGGTACAATCTTGGCTCACTGCAACCTCTGCCTCCTGGGTTCAAGCAATCCTCATGCCTCAGCCTCCTGAGTAGCTGGGATTACAGGCACATGCCACCATATCTGGCTGTTTTTGTATATTTAGTAGAGACAGAGTTTGTCTATGTTGGCCAGGCTGGTCTTGAACTCAGGCTGATTTGCACATCTAAGGGACTCAGACAGGACCCATGCTGTCTACCATGAAAGGGCTGAGGAAGGCCAGGGATGAGGCCCCACCTGGGTGAGCACGCTGTCCTTCTGGGTCAGAGTCTCAATGATTTCAAAGTGATCCACGTCGCTGAGCTTTTCAAACGAGGCTTTCCACCCTCCTTGACACAGGGTCTGGTTAGGAGAGACAGGAGGAGGGGCCTGTGCTGTGGCGGGAGGTGGGGCAGGACTGGGGGCCATGCCCAGCACAGGTCATGGCTCACTCATTATGTGCTGAATAAATGATGGACAGTCTTGTCCACTTGGGTGAAAGAAAGGAAAATAATGAGCTCACATGACCCTCGACCTCTGGCCACAAACCTGTGCTGGGAGTACCTGGTAAAACTCCCAGGACTGTCGATGGAATTCGGGGGAGTCAAACTGGCCCACGACCACCAGCACAGGGCAGGCAGGGTCCGCCGGCTGCGCCTGGGCCACCTTCAGCTGGGGGCTATTCCTCCGAGCATCCTCCCTGGGGCAGGGAGTGGACGGGGGTGAGGACAGAGACAAGCCAGTCTCCAGGTGACCCAGGGGTGCTGGTGGGCAAGTGGCTCACAGGGTCAGCTGGAGAGCAACGTTCTGTGATGTATACACCATAGGCTCCAGGTCAAAGACTCCACTCACCAGGAAAAAGCCTGTGAAGGTGCAGAATAGTCACAGGGCCAGGCTCCAGGCAGAGCAAGGCAGGGCCAGCCGGCCCCCAAGGCCAGAGGGGCAGGGGCAGGGGCAGGGGAGGGGGCACAGAGGAAGCAGAGAAGGCCTGGCTCACAGGGCTCGGAGCCCTGCAGTCAAGCCATTCAAAGCCGGGAGGATTTCAGGCAGCTGGGCCAAACCCCAAGGCCCGTGGGGAGATGAAGGCTGCCCAGTCAGGCTGCAGCCCCCTGGAAACCTTTTAGGTTGGGCGTGACTCCATGCTTGGTCCAGTCGGCCAGGAGCATCATGGCAGCCAGGTGGGCCCCGGCTGAGTGTCCACACAGGTAAATTCCCCTGGGGTGGGTCAGAGCAGAGAGCTGGATTTGCACTGTTTCCACACCACATCAGGCCCACTTCAAATTGTCCCAATTTGCCTTCTGCTCCACAGGCCAGAGGGGCAGCTTGGCTGTGTCCAAAGGACTGATTCCACTGTTCTCCCACCCAGCAGGGTCTGACAGGAAGAAAATCTGCTGGCAACACCCACTCATTGCTTGGATACCGCTTCTGGACAAACACAATGCTGCGGGTCACCTGGTCTACCATCTGGTCCAGGGTGCCTGCACAGAGCATGAGCTGGGTCAGGGACTCTCTGTGCCTCCTAAAGCCCACCGGCCCTTGGACCTGAAGCAGCCACCCCTATTACCTTTAGGGGCTATGTCATAACCCACTATCACCACGGCCACTCCCTGCGCTGCCAGTGGGTCGACCATGAAGGCGGACTGGTCCTTACTGCAGAGAGAGGCACAGATGTGAAGGCTGGAGGCGACCTGGCCACTGTGCTGCTTCCTGCATCCTGAACACAACACTTGCCAGATGTCCCGTCCACACACAGCATCACCCCTCTCCAGCCCCGTGTGACAGTGATGAGGACAGGCTCTCTCCCTGCCACATCACATGCGAGCTATGGGACCTTGGGGGGACTTCATGTAACTTTTTTTTTTTTTTTTTAAGCAGTAGGGCCTCGCTCTATCGCCCAGGCTGGAGTGCAATGGTGTGATCACAGTTCACTGCAGCCTCGACCTCCTGGGCTCAAGCGATCCTCCTGCCTCAGCCTCCCAAGCAGAAGTACAGATGTGTACCACTATGCTCAGCAAATTTATATTTTCTTTCGCAGAGGTGGGGATCTTGGGGGTCTTGCTATGTTGACCATGCTGGTTTCTAACTCCTTGCGATCCTTCTGCCTCTGCCTCCCAAAGTGTGGGATTATAGGTGTGAGCCATGGTGCCTGGCAATTTATGTAACTTCTAAGCACGGTTTCCTCATCTATAAAATAGGGGTAACTATGCTCCCTCTCTTAGGGAACTGTTTTGAGAATTAAGACTAGCAGTATAGAGAGTTCTGTGTGCAATAAATGTAAGCTTTCTTTAAGCTTTTTTTTTTTTTTTGAGACAGGGTCTTGCTCTCTCACCCAGGCTGGAGTGCAGTGGCACAATCTCAGTTCACTGCAACCTCTACCTCCTCCTGGGTTCAAGTGATTCTCTTGCCTCAGCCTCCCAAGTAGCTGGAATTACAGGCACATGCCACCATGTTCATCTAATTTTTGTATTTTTAGTAGAGACAGCGTTTCACATGTTGGCCAGGCTGGTCTCAAACTCCTGACCTCAAGTGATCCACCCGCCTCACCCTTCCAAAGTGTTGGGGCTACAGGCGTGAGCCACCGTGCCTGGGCATTAAATGTAAGCCATTAACATGAACAAGCTTGAAGGCAACTCTGTAGGAAGGTCCTAGGAAACAGCAGGGTCTGCCAAGATCCCAAATTCCCACTGCTTGGCCTACAGTGGCCGACTGTCCCATTTTACTTGGGATTCCCTTTTTTTCCCCCTAAAGTGCTGAAAACCCCATGTTCTGGGAAACTCCTCCTTAGTCCCAAGCAAACTGGGACAGTGGGTGGTCACTCTGGCACTTCCCTTGATTCAACAGGAGGCTGAACATGCTTCTCATTTGGTGTAGTGGGTTGAACTGTGTCCCCTCAAAAGATATGTCCAAATCCTAATCCTCAGAACCCATGAATATGACGTCATAAAAGAAAGGAGGCTGGGCACAGTGGCTCACACCTATAATCCCAGCACTTTGGGAGGCTGAGGTGGGTGGATCACTTGGGGTCAGGAGTTCCAGACCAGCCTGGCCAACACGGCGAACCCGTCTCTACTAAAAATACAAAACTTAGCTGGGCATGGTGGCGGGTACCTGTAATCCCAGCTACTCAGGAGGCTAAGGCAGGAGAATCACTTGAACCTGGGAGGCGGAGGTTGCAGTGAGCTGAGGTTGCACCACTCCAGCCTGGGCTAGAGAGTGAGACTCTTGTCTCAAAGAAAAAAATAAAAAGGAGAGGAAGATTTGAGATACAAGGATCACACATGAATGGAGGCAGGGGCTAGAGCTATGCAGACAAGCCCAGGATGGCCTGTGGCCACTGCGAGCTGGAGGAGGCAGGAAGGATCCTCCTTAGAGCCGCCTTCCTAGGAACCAGCCCTGCCCACAATGCCTCCAGACTTCCGCCCTCCAGCGCTGCAAGACACCTGCCTGCAGAAAGCTGCCCAGCTTGTGGCAGTTGTTGGGAAGAGGAGTCCCCCAGGACATCTCTCTTGCACTGCACCATCCACATCCCCCGACTCACCTTCCACTCTGCCAGTATCCTCCATGAAAGAACAGGAAGAAAGGCAAGGCTGCAAAACCAAGCAGGTGGCACATGGGCGGGGCCAGCCCTTCGGAGCTCTGCCACTGGCCCCCCAGCCCCAGGACCACCGGCGCCTTCACTCACCACCTTCAGCCACCTTGTTGGGAAAGTAGATGTCCACTCTCTCCCCTTCTCCATCTCCATAGGGGACGTGCAGCAGGCTCTTCCAGGTGGCCTGGGCTCTCCTGGTAGCTGTCGCAGAAATGAACAAGTCGCTGTCAACACAAGCTCAGGTGGCGGCAGTTTCTATTTCAGCTCCGGTACAAACCTTCCCGCTGAAAGCTCCCTGAAGTTGATGTATGAGCTTTAGCTCTGAGCATCTCCCATGGAAAGAAGACTCCCAGTCCTGACGCCTGTCAAACAGTGAACTATGGTTTTGGAGGACTCTTTCCAGCATGACCTTACTACACACTTACATGCCGCTAGGGAAGGATCCTCCTCTGCCTCCTGCAGCTCTTGGTGGCTGTAGGCATTCCTAGGCCTGTGGATACATCATTCCAGTGGCCTCTGCCTCCTCCAGTCTCTGCCTCCGTCTTCATGTGGTCCCCTCCCTGTGTGCCCCTCCCTCTTCTGCCTCTTAGCCGGACACTAGTTACAGGATTTAGGGCCCACACTAACCCAGAATGACTTTACTTTAGCTAATAACACCGACAAAGATGGCCTTTCAAATAAGGAAATACCAGGGGGTGCCTGGAATCCCAGCACTTTGGGAAGTTGAGGTGGGCAGATCACCTGAGGTCAGGAGTTCAAAACCAGCCTGGCCAACATGGCAAAAACCCATCTCTGCTAAAAATACAAAAAATAGCTGGGCGAAGCAGTGGGTGTATGTAATCCCAGCTACTAGGGAGGCTGAGGTGGAGAATCACTTGAACCCAGAGGCAGAGGTGGCAGTGAACTGAGATAGCACCACTGCACTCCAGCCTGGGCGACAGAGTGAGACCCTGTCTCAAACAAAACAAAACAAGAAAATACCAAATAAGGATACAGGTTCCCAGGGTTAGGATTTGGACACGTCTCTTTTTTTGGTGTCACGGTGGGGATCACCTTTATTTGGCACTGCAGATGCTAAGTGTTTTACATAACACAATTTTCAGAATTCTAGCTAGTCAGCAGAGACCTAAGGCCTCTGGGGGCCAACGTGCAGGTCCATGCCCCAGCTTTCACATCCTGCACCCCTAGGATCCAGACACCCCCTTCTCACAGCTGTGTTCAGGCACCATCAGGGGACCCTTGCGGTGCTGGGTTGATCTCCCCAAAAGAGGTGGAATCCAGCTCCCTGTAGAACCTGCATCTCAGAAAGGGCTCAGTGTATTACCCTGCAACTTGGGATCCCCGTCTCTGAAGGCCCCCTGGTCCCCAATCTTGGTGGCCACAGTAGGCCTAGAAAAAAAGGCCTGTGCTTCCCTCAGGTGAGTGATTCATTCTGCAACTCCAGAAGGGTAAATACAGCAGAGGAAGAAAGAAGCCTGGGACCAAGCGCTCCTAGGAATCCCATCTATGCCAGCATGCAGAACTATAACGCAGGCTGTCTCCACTTCGGCTGGATGGATCAAAGCCGAGGGAAATCAAAGGGAAGCTGCCCATGTGCCAAACCCAGGCAAGGAAGCTGCCTTAACAGAACACCAGCAAAGTTGCAAAACCTGTTTTGCCAGCACCAAAGTTACCAGCCACTGCCCCTGAAGGGCTCCCTGTGTACCAACAAGAAGCTATCTATGTACCGATGAGGAAACATCACCCAGAAATACGAAGTGAAACTGGCAGGGTGGAAATGTGTATACTACAGGGCCATTTGGATGAAAGGGAGGGGAGTCTATGTCTATATTAATGACAGTGGCCGGGGGGGTCAGGGGAACTGGGCGGATGAAAGGGAGGAGGAGGGAGCATTTCACCGAAAAGCCTTGTGTGGTTTTTGTTTTGTTTTTTTGAGATGGAGTCTTGCTCTGTTACCCAAGCTGGAGAACAGTGACGCAATTTCAGCTCACTGCAACCTCCGCCTCCGGGGTTCAAGCCATTCTCCTGTCTCCGTCTTCCAAGCAGCTGAGACTATGGGGCGCGCCACCACGCCCAGCTAATTTTTTTTTTTCTTTGAGACAGAGCTTTGCTCTTGTCACCCAGACTGGAATGCAATGGCACAATCTCCGCTCACTTCAATCTGTGCCTCCTGGGTTCAAGCAATTCTCCTGCCTCAGCCAGGATTACAGGTACCCACCACCATGCCCGGCTAATTTTTTTTGTATTTTTAGTAGAGATGGGGTTTCCCCATGTTGGCCAGGTTGGTCTCAAACTCCTGACCTTGCATGAGATGCCTACCTCGGCCTCCAAAAAGTGCTGGGATTACACGTGTGAGCCATTGTGCCTGGCCCCAGCTAATTTTTGTATTTTTAGTAGACGTGGGGTTTCATGGTGTTGGTCAGGCGGCCTTGAACTCCTGAATTCACTTTTTATTTTTGAGACATGGTTTCACTCTGTCGCACAGGCAGGAGTGTAATGGTGCAATCTCAGCTCACTGCAGCCTTGATCTCCCAGGTTCAAACAAGCCTCCCACCTCAGCCACCAGAGTAGCTAAGACTACAGGTGTATGCCACGCCTGGCTAATATTTGTATTTTTTGTAGAGACAGGGTTTTGCCATGTTGCCCAGGCTATTCTCGAACTCCGAGGCTCAAGTGATCCTACCACCTTAGCCTCCCACGTAGATGGGACCACAGGCATGCAACATCACACCCAGCTAGCTTTTGTTGCTTTTTTGGAGACAGAGTTTTGCTCCTGTTGCCCAGGCTGGAGTACAATGGCGTGATCTTGGCTCACTGCAACTTCCTTCTCCTGGGTTCAAGTGATTCTCCTGCCTCAGCCTCCTGAGTAGCTACAGGCACGTGCTACCACACTCAGCTAATTTTGTATTTTTAGTAGAGATGGGGTTTCTCCATATTGGTCAGGCTGGTCTCGAACTCCCGACCTCAGGTGATCCACTGACCTCAGGTGATCCACCCACCTTGGCCTCCCAAAGTGCTGGGATTACAGGTGTGAGCCACTGCACCCGGCCATCCCAGTTAATTTTACAATTTTTTTGTAGAGACCAGTTCTTGCTATGTTGTCCAGCTGGTTTCAAACTCCTGGGCTCAAGCTGTCCTCCTGTTTCGGTTTCCTAAAGTCTGGGATTACAGGCGCACGCCACCGGACCCAGCCTCCTCTCTTTCTCAAACCACACCTGATCATCAGGAAATCCCTGGGCTCCCCTCCACTGCTTGTCCTGGGCCTAGAGTCTCCTCCCCACCTTCACCGAGACCGCTGTGGTTGGATCCCCTTTGGTCTGTTCCCCGGAAGGCAGCAGCTGCTTCTCTAGGCTCTTCCAGCTTATACTTGGACTCCCAACAGCCCCACATGTGAGCTGCTTAGAACATGCTCACATCCACCCTGGGCTCCTGTCTGAGACAGCCTGGGCAGCTATAACAAAATACCACAGATGGGTATTAGAGCAATGGAAATTTTATCTTCTCACAGTTCTGCAGACTGGAAGTCCAAGATCAAGGTGCCAGCAGCGTTGGTGTCTGATAAGCCCCAGGGCTGCAGACCTGCCACCTATACTCTGCTTAAAGGTACCTGGGCAGCCTCTTGGGCCATGCCACCACCAACACCCCTGCTGTGAACAGCCTTGTACACACATTACCACACCACTTGCAAGCATCTGTAGGGCATACTCTCAGGGGTGGAATACTGGGTCTAAAGGCAGACACACCTGTCATTTCAAGGCCACTGCCAGCTGTCCTCCAGGGGGGTTTGCCAACAACCCTGCCCCCAGCACAGTGTGAAGACAATGTGCCTCACAGGCTCATCAGAAGGTCGAGATTTAATTAACACAGGACTTCTTAAAGCATATAAATGGACTAGATTAACGTCATGCTACACCTAAGAAAAACATCATGAAATGTATGTTCTAAATGGAATAGCAATTAAAACCAAGCGGCTTCAGGTGTTCATTATCAGGCAGAAGCCTCCTCAGCTATTGAAAATTCTACTGACCCCAAGAAAGAGAAATTGCCTCTCTCTAGGAGAGGACAGCTGGGGTGCAGTGACAGAGAATGAAGTGACTCATGCCCCCACAGAGGGCCCTCCAGGCCGTGAACCCCAGGACAAGAACGCAGGAGGGCTTCAGCAAGACAGCCCAGAACCAACCTTACGGCAAGCTTCCTTCCTCCTTAAGGCAAACACTGCGCTGCTGTTATTTACAACCCAAGCTATGAGGAAATCGTGCTGTGAACATACATGTAAATGTGCTTGTTTGAGTACCTGTTTTCAATTACTTTTGGTTAGAAATAATTTGTTTTTTTTTCTCTCTTTTTCAGACACAATTTTACTCTTGTTGCCCAGGCTGGAGTGCAGTGGTGTGATCTTGGCTCACTGCAAGTTTTCCCTCCTGGGTTCAAGCGATTCTCCTACTTCAGCCTCCCCAGTAGCTGAGATTACAGGCATGTGCCATCATGCCTGGCTATTTTTGTATTTTTACTAGAGACGGGGCTTCACCATGTTGGCCAGGCCGGTCTCGAACTCCTGACCTCAAGTGATCCGCCCACCTTGGCCTCCCAAAGTGTTGGGATGACAGGTGTGAGCCACTGAGTCTGGCCTGAAAGAAGTAATTTGTTTTCTTTTTCTTTCTTTTTTTTGACAAAAGGTCTTGCTTTGTTGCCCAGCCTGGAGTGCAGTGGCATAATCTTGCCTCACTGCAACCTCTGCCTCCCAGGTTCAAGCGATTCTCCTGCCTCAGCTTCCAGAGTAGCTGGGATTACAGGCAGGCGCCACCACGCCCAGCTATTTTTGTGTTTTTAGTGGAGATGGGGTTTCATCATGTTGACCAGGCTGGTCTTGAACTCCTGACTTCCAGTGATCCCCCACCTTGACCTCCCAAAGTGCTGGGATTACAGGCATGAGCTGCCACATGCAGCCCCACAGTCCTGTTTTTAATACCATACACAGCATTCGAAATTATTAGTAAAAATACATTTTACAGTTTGCAAAATGCCGTATATATTTTTTGTCCAGATACAAAAGCTCAAATTCTGCATGATTTCATTTAAATGAGGTCCCTAGGGAAGTCGAATTCATAAAGACAAGAAGTAAAACAGGGGTTGCTAGGGGCAAGGAGAGGGAAGAATGGGAGTGAGTGTTTAAAGAGACAGTTCTTTCTTTCTTTTTTTTTTTTTTTTTGAGACAGAGTCTCACTCTGTTGACCAGACTGGAGGGTCACAGTAAAACAAATTTAAAAGCTAGTGTAGGCCAGGCACAGTGGCTCAAACCTATAATCCCAACACTTTGGGAGGCCAAGGAAGGTGGATCATGAGGTCAGGAGTTCAAGACCAGCCTGGCCAAGATGGTGAAACCCTGTCTCTACTAAAAATACAAAAGTTAGTCAGGCGTGATAGCGGGCACCTGTAAACCCAGATACTCGGGAGGCTGAGACACAAGAATTGCTTGAACCCAGGAGGTGGAGGCTGCAGTGAACCAAAATCAAACCACTGCACTCCAGCCTGGGTGACAGAGGAAGGCCGTGTCTCATAAAAAAATAAATAAATAAATGACCAATACATAAAGAAATATGCAGCCTTGAACTCCTGGGCAGCAGTCGTCCTCCCGCCTCAGCCTCCCAAGTAGGTGGAACTACAGATGCACACTCCCCACACCGTGCTAATTTTTAAATTTTTTTTAGAAGTAGGTTCTTGCTATGTTGCCCAGGCTGCTCTCAAACTCCTGGCCTCAAAGGATCCTCCTGCTTTGACCTCCTGCAATGCTGGGGTCACAGGTGTGCGTGACAGTGCCTGGCTTCTGTCTCTCTCTTTTTAAAAAATCTTTTTCTTTAAAGGTTCAATCAAGCGTGCTTTTTACATCTGTCTTCCTTTCTCAATGGGGATAGCTCCTTATCTCTCAAGACAATTAAGACAGGCAAACAGGTTTGCTTCTGGCTCTTGTATGTTTCGCCACACTCATATTTATTGAGCAAACAGAGATGAGTTTGGCACAGAGCTGGGCACAGCAAGGAACCATGAAGAGCCCAGGGAACAGCTCCGCCCCAATCTATTGAGACAGGAGGATGCTGGAATGTGCTGGAACACACTTCTAACCAATCTGTTCCTCCTGGGTTCTCTCTGTTTAGAAAACCACCAAGCCCAGGAGCCAAGGCACTGCCTCTGAAAGGCTGTGCTGAGCCTGCTGCAGCAAAGCCAATTTGCCAGGCATGGCCGGCTGCTTCCTCACCCACACTTCCTCCTCAGGGCCAGCTCCCCATCCCAGCACAGATGCTTTACCAAGTGTTCAAACTGTGGTGCAACACTCTGCAGACACAGGGCAGAGACAGAAATGTACCTTAAGACTTCACTAGTTTACAGGTTCCCAAGTCCAGATTTCTTTAAAGAAAGAAAAGGTGAAAGGCCGAGCGCAGTGGCTCATGCCTATAACCCCAGCACTTTGGGAGGCTGAGGCGGGTGGATCACAAGGTCAGGAGTTCAAGACCAGCTTGACAAACTTGGAAAAACCCCATCTCCACTAAAAGTACAAAAGTAGCCAGGCATGGTGGCATACGCCTGTAATGCCAACTACTTAGGAGGCTGAGGCAGGAGAATCACCTGAACCTGGGAGGCAGAGGTTGCAGTGAGCCAAGATTGAGCCACTGCACTCCAGCCTCAGCAACAAGAGCGAAACTGTCTCAAAAAAAAGAAAGAAAGAAAAGGCAGTGGGGCATACCTGTAATCCCAGCACTTTGGGAGGTCGAGGAGGGGGCGACAAATCACCTTGGGTTGGGAGTTATAGACCAGCCTGGCCAATACGGTAAAACCCTATCCTCTACTAAAAATACAAAAAATTAGCTGAGCGTAGTGGTGGGCACCTGCAATCCCAGCTACTTGGGAGACTGAGGCAGGAGAATCGCTTGAACCCAGGAGGCAGAGGATGTAGTGAGCCGAGATCGAGCCACTGCACTCCAGCCTGGGTGGGACGGAGTGAGACTTCATCTTAATAAAAAAAAAAAAAAAAAAAAAAAAAAAAAAATGCTGGGCACGGTGGCTCATCCCTGTAATCCCAGCACTTTGAAAAGCCAAGGTGGGCAGATCATGAGGTCAAGAGATCAAGACCATCCTGGCCAACATGGTGAAACCCCATCTCTACTAAAAATACAAAAATTAGCTGGGCATGGTGGCTGAGGTAGGAGAATTGCTTGAACCTGGGAGGCAGAGGTTGCAGTGAGCCAAGCCACTGCACTCCAGCCTGGCAACAGAGCGAGACTCCCATCTCAAAAAAAAAAAAAAAAGGCTTCATTGCTTTTTTTTTCTCCCGAGACAGGGTCTCACTCTTACCCAGGCTAGAGTGCAGTGATGCAATCTCAGCTCACTGCAATCTCTGCCTCCCAGGTTCAAGCAATTTTCATGCCTCAGGTTCCCAAGTAGCTGGAATTACAGGTGTCAGCTAATTTTTGTATTTTTTTTGTAGAGATGGGGTTTTGCCATGGTGGCCAGGCTGGTTCTTGAACTCCTGGCCTCAAGTGATCTGCCCGTTGCGGCCTCCCAAAGTATTGCTTTTTATGAATAGTGACCTCATTCCGCATTCAGTAGTGGAGGGGGAACGTTCCTCTGTTCACTTCACCTCCCTGTGCCAACCACAGCATGGAGCTTTAGGGGCCTGGGCATGGCTGGCCAAGCAGGAGAGGCCAGGCATGGTCAACCGAGCCATGGACCTTCCCTGGACCTCTCCTGCCTCCACCGGTCCCTGCAGCAAGGGGTCCTGGGCACTTGCCCCTGAGCAGGTGGTTTACTTTGGGAAATGGCCCTTGAGGCCCAGGTAGTGCAGTGCAGCGCCCACATCCCCAGCATTCTGAACCACTGCCACATGCTAAAGGCCACCCAATGCGGCCACAGAGAGGTCACATCGTTACCTTCAATTCCTATCTGTGAGTAGGTCCTCAAGGCTTCTTCCGCTCCCAGTCGGACGACCCATTGCCTGGGGAGGTACTGGTGCTCCAGCTCCTGTGGGACAAGGACACGAGGTTCTGTAAGATTTCCTTCTTAACAGAGTGTGTCCCTCCCTACCGCCCATGCCTCACTGCTCTTCTCTGCCTTAGAAGCCCCCTCCCCAGTATCCCAGGGCCTCCAAGATGCCCTTGGATTCATGGTCTATAGGTATACCAGCGACAGCTGTGCCCTTAGCCAGCTTGCAGCCTGTGGGTAATCCCCCACACAGGCACCAAGGAAGGAGAGCTGTGTAAACCCCAGGTACAATTAGTGCCTGAAAAATATCTTAGTTTATAGTGTTATTACTCAGTTATTTCCTTTATATAATCCTTTATATATAAACATATATTATTAGTTTACAGAATTAGTGCCTGAAGTATAACTTGCTGCTTACATTTATCTCGCTTATATAATCATACTTAGTTCCATATAATCTTTCTATATAATCATATAGGTATTGTAGTCGGAGCTGTACCAACACATTTAGTGCTGATTTGTAGAATCCTTCCGTATAACCATATAGTAGTTTGTGGTAGGAGGAATGCCTAGAGCAGTCACAGAACAGAAGCAGCACATGGGAAAACAGCCAGACCAGGACAAGAACCAAAGACCCAGGCGGTAGTGTCCCTGTCTGAAAGGGCATATGCTGTATGGCAGGCTTGGAGCAGGAGCCTCTCCTCCTGAGAAAGGAGTTATAGCACCTCGAATCCAGTTCCTGTGGAAAGTAGGCCTCGGGCCTGAGATCCTGGAAGTAACCGAGGGAGAAGAACCCCTCTGGTGTGACCAGTCATGGCGGCTGTCCACCCTGTCAGTCGTTTCTCACTTCTGTGCCAGTTCCAATCATCCTCCCATAAATATCTTAAGAGCACAAGTCAGTCAGCTCCCACTGCATTGGCTTACAGTATCTTTCCATTAGAAACCCTGTGAAGTCTCCAGCCCCCGGAAAAGAAGTATTGCACATGACACCTGTTGTACACAGCCCACCTCCTTGCCTTGGTGACCTAATGGGGGTAGACCCCTTTTCTGTACACGACCCTCTATTACTGCACACGGCCCACCTCTCTGCCCAGGTGACATAATGGGGTGGCCTCCTCGCTTGTGATTCACGTGATTATGTATGCCCTATCACTAAGCCTATAGATGAGACCTCACTTATCACCCGTCCCCCTGCTTGTACCATCAATACAGACGATTCTGGACGTTCTGGGCCTCGCCTGTCTCTGCTCACAGGTGGCGTGGCCCCCCGAGTCCAGATGCTCTTCTCCAGTTCTTCAATATCCTGTCTCTTTACTTCTCAGATCTGCATCTCAGCACAGCATAAGGGACACCCCACAGCCCTCTGGGGCCAACAGCCCTACAATAGCCTTAAGGGGAGATGAAGTCCCCCAAATGAATCCAGTTAATGCCATCATTAACTGGATGTCCGGAAGAGCTGCCCGGCCCGGTGGCTCACGCCTATAATCCCAGCACTTTGGGAGGCCAAGGCGGGTGAATCACCTGAGGTCAGGAGTTCGAGACCAGCCTGGTCAACCTGGTAAAACCCCACCTCTACTGAAAATACAAAAATTAGCCAAGTGTGGTGGGGTGCACCTGTAATCCTAGTTACTCTGGAGGCTGAGGCAGGAGAATCGCTTAAGCTGGGGAGGTGGAGGCTGCAGTGAGCAGAGATCACACCACTACACTCCATCCTGAGCGACAGAGCAAGACTCCGTCCCCGCTCCAAAAAAAGGAGGAGCTGATCTACCCTGAGAGGGTATTATTCTGACCACAGGTGGTAACTGCATAGTCAAAGGCACAGAGGTGAGGAGGAAGGAATTAAAGGTCACTTTGCAAATGCTGGAGGTCTGCATGGCTGCCACACAGAGGTGACGCTGGGAGGCCGGGTTGGAGGAGGGGTGGTGAATGTTGGGCTGACGTGTTCACACTTAATGCAGAAAGTAACAAGGAAGCACTCTGAGGCAGTTTGGAGAATTTTTTTAAAAAACAGAAAAGGCTGCATGCAGTGGCTCATGCCTATAATCCCAGTACTTTGGGAGGCCAAGTTAGGTGGGTCACTTGAGTCCAGGAGTTGCAGACCAGCCTGGCAATAAGGCAGAACCCCGTCTCTGTAAAAATATGAAAAATCAGCCAGGCATAGTGGTAAGGGAGGCTAAGGCACGAGAATCGCTTGAGCCCAGGAAGCAGAGTTTGTAGTGAGCCAAGATTGCGCCACTGCACTCCAGCCTGGAAGACAGAGCAAGTCCCTTCTCAAAAAAGAAAGAAAAAAAAGGACTGGGTGCAGTGGCTCACACCTGTAATCCCAGCACTTTGAGAGGCCAAGGTGTGTAGGGCTGTGGAGGCCCCACAGGGTCATGGGGTGTCCCTTATGCTGTGTTGAGGTGCAGGATCCAAGAAGTAGAGACAGGACACTGAAGAACTGGTGAAGAGCATCCGGGGGGCCATACCACCTGTGAGCAGAGGTCAGCGGCGGCCCCCAAATGCCCAAGAGCATCTGTATTCATTAGGTACAAGCAGGGGGAAGGGTTGTGAGTGAGGTCATCATCTATAGGCTTAGTAATAGGGCATACATGATCACGTGAGTTACAAGTCAGGGGACCACCCCATTATGTCACCTGGGCAGAGAGGTGGGCCGTGCACAGCATGGGGCTGTGCCGTGCACAGTAGTAGAGGGTTGTGTACAGAAAAGGGGTCCACCTTTATTAGGTCACCAAGGCAAGGAGGTGGGCTGTGTGCAACAGGTGTCATGCGCAACACTTCTTATCTGGGGGCTGGAGACTTCAGAGGATTTCTAGTAGGATACTGTAAGCCAGTGCAGTGGGAGCTGACAGACTTGTGCTATTCTCTTAAGATATTTATGGGAGGATTCTTTGAGCTAGCACAGGGGTGAGAAACGACTGACAGGGTGGACAGCCACCGTGACTGGTCACACCAGAGGGGTTCTTCTCCCTTGGTTACTTCCAGGATCTCAGGCCCGAGGCCTACTTTGCCCAGGAACTGGATGCGAGGTGCTATAACTCCTTTCTCAGGAGGAGAGGTTCCTGCTCCAAGCCTGCCATACAGCATATGCCCTTTCAGACAGGGACACCACCGGCTGGGTCTTTGGTTCTTGTCCTGGTCTGAACCATGTGCTGCTTCTGTTCTATGACTGCTCTAGGCATTCCTCCTACTACAAACTACTATATGGTTATACGGAAGGATTCTACAAATCAGCACTAAATGTGTTGGTACAGCTCCAACTACAATACCTATATGATTATATAGAAAGATTATATAGAACTAAGTATGCTAGATATATGTAAAAAGTAAGTTACTCTTCAAGCACTAATTCTATAAACGAATATGATTATATATGAAGGATTGTATAAAGGAAACAGCTGAGCAATAACACTATGAACTAAGATATTCTTCAGGCACTAGCTGAAGTTCTCCTTCCTCGGTGCCCATGGGGGGTGTTACCCACAAAGGCAGGCAGATCACCTGAGGTCAGGAGTTCAAGACCAGCCTTGACAACATGGTGAAACCCTGTCTCTACTAAAAATACAAAAATTAGCTGGGCGCGGTGGCAGGTGCCGTAATCTCAGCTACTCGGAGGCTGAGGCAAGAGAACTGCTGGAACCCGAGAGGCGGAGGTTGCAGTGAGCTGAGATCACAGCATTGCACTCCAGCCTGGGCAACAGAGCAACACTCTGTCTCAAAAAAAAAGAAGAAGAAAGAAAAAAGAAAGACAGTAACAAGGAACCAGATTTTGAAGTGCTCAAAGCCATTATGAGAAATGGGAAGTCAGGATGGCCCCATGGAAAGGCCTGGGGTCAAATGCCATCTGACCTCCCTCACTTACTTGCTGTTTTATCCTGAACAATTTATTTAGTCTCGGGGATTCAGTTCCCTTACTGGTAGAAGGCATCTATCCAGGATGGGCGCAGTGGCTCACGCCTATAATCCCAGCACTTTGGGAGGCTGAGACAGGTGGATCACTTGAGGCCAGGAGTTCGAGACCATCCTGCCAACATGTCGAAACCTCATCTCTACTAAAAATACAAGAATTAGCTGGATACGGTGGCAGGTGCCTGTAATCCCAGCTACGCAGGAAGCTGAGGCAGGAGAATGACTTGAACCTGGGAGGCGGAGGTTGCAGTGAGCCAAGATCATGCCACTGCACTCCAGCCTGGGCGACAGAGTGAGACTTCGTCAAAAAAAAAAAAAAAGAGGCATATCCAAATCACAAGCTTAAAAGAGATAAGGCATGCGAGTACATAAAGCAAGCCCCTCAGTGTGGCTTGTTTCTTCCTTCCCATGAAGGGCTGTTTGTCAGAGGTCCCAGGATCTGTCCAAACTGTATCTGGAAAGGTTATTACCTGTAAGGTCCTTATAGCCATACCTGGCACACTCTGTGATCACTACCATCATCTTTGTTGCTATTATTTATGATCAGAATTATGCAATGGGTTTCTTTCTTTTTTTTTTTTTTAACTGCTATTTCTTTTTTTTAACCCCATAGCTGTTCTGTTCTGTCTTCTTCAGCCTTTCCCACATATGCACAGACCCAAAAACATTATGTAACCTCAGATCAAGGTCCAGAACTTTGGCCCCTAACCTCCTGCGGGTCTACAGATTTATTTTTTTTTTTAAGATGAAGTCTCGGTCTCTTTCACCCAGGCTCCGAGGCGGGAGTGCAATGGGGATTTCGGCTCACTCCAACTTCCGCCTCCTGGGTTCAAGTGATTCTCCTGTCTCAGCCTCCCGAGTAGCTGGGATTACAGGTGCACATTCCATGCCTGGCTAATTTTTGTATTTTTAGTACAGACGGGGTTTCATAATGTTATCCAGGTTGGTCTCGAACTCCTGACCTCATGATCCACCCACCTTGGCCTTCCAAAGTGCTGGGATTACAGCTGAAAGCCACCGCACCTAGCTGGCTCTATGGATATTATTAGCACAGCCAGGACTTCAATTTTCTGTATCCTGAAAATCAGTCTAACAAATCTTTAGGAGAAGGTTAAATACAACGCGGTGACCTGGCACACACTAGGCCCTCAGCACTCCCACAGGTGCGGTCTACATGGCTTTTAAGCTTTCTTCTTAGAATTACAATCTAATCAATAAGTTAACTCCACCCCAGCCCCTCAGTCCCTCCCTGAACACCACCGACCTCTGCAGACATCTTCTTCCAAGGAGCCTCGCCCGAAACACCCACACCGGAAACCTCCATCGCGCGGTCTACAGCCGGATGGGTCTGCATCTCGCCCCTTTATATAGCCTAAACCCCGCCTCGCTCCGCCCCTTTAAATTGGGTGGGCGGAGAGAGGCGGGGCTCAGGCCAGACCCCACCCGGATAGGCCATGCCGGTGCCTTCCCAATCCCCGCGCGCGCGTCCTGGATCCTTCCCACGAGGGGGCGGGCTGAGGTAATATTTCCCGCCGGGTCCGCTGGCGGGCGCTGATTGGCCCTGGGGCGGCGGGGCTCGCGCTGATTGGCCCCAGGGCGGCGGGGCTCGGCCAGCCCTCCGTGGTTAAAAGCCGGAGGCGCGAGCTGCGGGGGTTTTTTTTTGCCGGGCGGCTGTGGAGACTTCTTGGGTCCGTGAACTTCCGGAGACACTATGAGCTGTATTAACCTGCCCACCGTGCTGCCCGGATCCCCCAGCAAGACCCGGGGACAGATCCAGGTGCGGAGGCTGGGCCTGTGCGGGGCTGGGGATGAGGGGATCGGGGTGACGGCCTGTGCCCGGGCATCCGCGCAGGGCGGGCCCCCAAGTGACCTCACTTTCTCTCCTAGGTGATTCTCGGGCCGATGTTCTCTGGAAAAAGGTATCGGCTTCGCGGGGCTGGGGTGGACCTCCTTCCTCTTCCCCGGGGACCCTTGTCCCTTCCTTCCCTTCCGCTACAGGTACCAGCGCAGCCTCCCACAGCTCCCGCCCAGGTTTCTCCTCCTCCCTGGAATTAGGTCCAAGAGGAAGCCTCCGCCCCCTTCTGTCCAAGTCAAGCCCCTCCTCCCATAGGGACGCTGCTCCCTCCTGGAGCTGTTCACAGCCGATCACAGCGGATCATAGCTTAGCCCTCTTCTCTGTCAAGTCCTCTGGGAAGGGGACAACCCCTTGTGCCCACTGTAGGCCAGGCCTTTCTGTACACCCCTCTTCAATGTGGCTGTTTCCTTATAAGGCCAAGGAAACGCCGTGGCTTTCTGCACAGAGGAGTCTGAAGCCAGGGAGCCTCTGCTCTCTTGAGGTGAAAGAACCATTCCCTGATCCAGCTAATGAGATTCCTGGGTAAACTACCCACCCACCACCATCCCTTTTGTTTTGTTTTTGTAGAGGTAGGGTCTTGCTATGTTGCCCAGGCTGGTCTGGTCTCAAACAATTCTCTCACCTCAGCCTCCCAAGTAGCTGGGACTACAGGCGTGCACCACACCACCCAGCTAATTTTATTTTTGTAGAGCTAGGGGTCTTGCTCTGTCGCACAGCTGGTCTTGAACTCCTCCTGGTCTCAAGCGATCCTCCTGCTTTGGCCTCCCAAAGTGCTGGAATTACAGACGTTAGCCACCATGCCCTACCCAAACATTCTTATGTGGCTCTGGGGATCACTTCAGTTCAAACCCCTGGCTCAGGAAGATGAGGCTCAGGGTTGAATTTTTTTTTTTTTTTTTTTGAGATAGACTATTGCTCTGTCTCCCAGGCTGGAGTGCAGTGGCACGATCTCGGCTCACTGCCACCTCAGCCTTCCGGTTCAAACAATTCTCTTGCCTCAGCCTCCTGAGTAGCTGAGATTACAGGTGTACACCACCACACCTGGCTAATTTTTGTATTTTTAGTGGAGATGGAGTTTCATCATGTTGGTCAGGCTGGTCTTGAACTCCTAACCTTGTGATCCGCCCGCCTCGGCCTCCCAAAGTGCTGGGATTACAGGCGTGAGCCACCTCGCCCAGCCAGGGTTGGACTTATGGGACCCAGAAGCAAGTGATTTTGACATGGCACACAAAGGCTTTTGGAACTTACTTTAGAAAAGCTCTAGGCTAGGCTTGGTGGCTCAAGCTTGTAATCCCAGCACTTTGGAAGTCTGAGGCAGGTGGATCACTTGAGGTCAGGAGTTTGAGACCAGCCTGGGCAACATGGTAAAACCCTGCCTCTACTGAAAAAAAAAAAAAAAAAAAAAAAAAAATTACCTGGGTGTGGTGGCAGGCTTCTGTAATCCGAGCTACTCCGGAGGTTGAGGCAGGAGAATTGCTTGAACCCGGACAGCAGGGGTTGCAGTTAGCTGAGATTGCGCCACTGCGCTTTAACCTAGGCGACAGAGTGAGATTCTGCCTCAAGAAAAAGAAAGAAAAGCTCTGAATTCTGGGAATGACTCTGGGATGAGCTTACTTTGGAACGCAGCTGCAGGTCCCCTCTACATGTGGCCTTTGCCTCTCTGCCTTCCCCACTACATCTGGGAGAAGCTTGCTCCTCCCACACTTCCTGGGACCACCTGAGTGTCATTCCTGGACACCTTCCCCATAGAGAATTCTGACTTCCGACCCTCTTGGTAGGGATCTTACACCCTGCCCGCTCTGCCCTGCTCTTACCCGGCTGTGGTGGGCTCAGGCTGCATACTACTAGGGGGGCAATGAGGAGCCAGGCTTGTTGGGGAGGGGGTCTCCTCCCACCGTGGGCCTCACCTGACCCTCTCTCCTCTTGCAGTACGGAGCTGATGAGGCGCGTCCGTCGCTTCCAGATTGCTCAGTACAAGTGCCTGGTGATCAAGTATGCCAAAGACACTCGCTACAGCAGCAGCTTCTGCACACATGACCGGTCAGTCCCTGCTCCTGCAGTTCTGTCCAGTGGAAAATCACAAGGCACAGGACACACTGTTGGAGCTCTCTTTAGTGGGGATGGTTAATCATGCTGGCCAGGCATTGAATGAACTGGTTCAGACCAGCACACGTGCTTGGCAAGCTGGCACCCACTCTCCATTCCCTGGGCTAGAGCCAGTGGTTCTCATCTGGGGGTGATTTTGCCCCCAGGGTCCATTTGGCAACATCTGAAGACATTTCTAGTTGTTGCAACTGGAGAGGGGAGGGGATGCTTCTGGACTTTAATGTGTAAAGGTCAGGGACGCTGCTGCTGAGGGTCCTACAGTGCTGGGATTACAGGCGTGAGCCATAGCACCCGGCCCGTTTGTTTGTTTTTGAGACAGGGTCTCCATATGTCACCCAGGCTGGAGTGCAATGGCTCAATCCTAGCTCACTGTTATGTAACCCTAAACCCTTCACCTCAAGTGATCCTCCCACCTCAGTGCCCTGAGTAGGTGGGACTACAGGTGCATACCACCGTGCCCAGCTAATTTTTAGATTTTTGTCAGTGTCTTGCTGTGTTACCCAGCCTGGTCTTGAATTCCTGATTTAAGGTGATCCTCCCATCTTGGCCTCCCCAAAGTGCTAAGATTACAGGCATGAGCTGCTGTGCCTGCCCAGAATACAGATGTTAAAAATTTATATTTTGTAACACAGTTGATATAAGGACAAGTATAACCCAGGCCCAGTTCTAGTTATTCATTCTGAATTTTAAAAGGAAACATTTGGCTGGCCCCTAATGGTATTATGGGCTTGGTACCTGATGAAGTTGGCCTTATCTGCCCCCAGCTCCTCAACAGTGGAAGAGTTTCTAGTCTCATTGAGCTTTGTATTGGACACTACTAATTTCTAATCCAAAGCATCAAGTGAACTGGCTTCTATAAATAACTGGTTTTCTTCTTTGGGAGGCCGAGGTGGGCGGATCAAATAAAGTTAGGAGTTTGAGACCAGCCTGGGCGACATGGTGAAACCCCTTCACTAAGAAAAATATAAAAATTAGCTGGGCATGGTGGCATGTGCCTGTAGTCCCAGCTACTCCTGAGGCTGCGGCGGGAGAATTGCTTGAACTCCTTGAGAACTGGGAGGTGGAGATTGCAGCAAGCTGAGATGGTACCACTGCACTCCAGCCTGAGCAACAAAGCAAGACTCTGTCTCAAAAAAATTAATTAGTTAATTAAATAACTGGTTTTCTGGACAAGGGCCTTTCCCATAGGTTGTGGGAAAATCCCTGCTGGGTGAACACTGATCCTGCTTTGCATGCTGCAGGTGGTTGTGACAGGAGCCGTTCCCTGGCCCCTGCATCCTGGCTCTGGCCTGCCTGGCTTCGCTCATGCTCTGGCTTTCTCTTCCCAGGAACACCATGGAGGCACTGCCTGCCTGCCTGCTCCGAGACGTGGCCCAGGAGGCCCTGGGAGTGGCTGTCATAGGCATTGATGAGGGGCAGTTTGTAAGTTGGCTTGTCCTGGTGTCACTCTTCCTGCTAGCTCCTGCTCTGTCTTCCATTTTTCCCCACTGGTTTGGAGATTGTCTGATCTGTTAGTAAAATAACAAGGTTAAATAGCTATAACTAGTGTTGGAATACTCTCTGAAGGCCCCTTTCTAGTTTCCCTGTCATAGTCATGTAGGTTTCATTTTGCCTTTTTTTTTTTTTTTTTTGAGATGGAATTTTGCTCTCGTTGCCCAGGCTGGAGTACAATGGCGCAATCTCATTTCACCACAACCTTCAGCTCCCCGATCAAGCGATTCTCCTGCCTCAGCCTCCCATGTAGCTGGGATTACAGGCATGCACTACCACATCTGGCTAATCTTGTATTTTTAGTAAAGACAGGGTTTCTCTATGTTGGCCAGGCTGGTCTTGAACTCCCAACCTCAGGTGATCTGCCCACCTCAGCCTCCCAAAGTGCTGGGATTACAGGTGTGAGCTAGTGTGCCCAGCCTGTGTGTGTGTGTGTGTGTGTGTGTGTGTGTGATGGAGTCTTGCTCTGTCACCCATGCTGGAGTGTAGATACATGATCTCGACTCACAGCAACCTCTACCTCCTGAGTTCAAGCAATTCTTTTTTTTTTTTTTGAGTTCAAGCAATTCTCCTGCCTCAGCCTCCTGAGTGGCTGGGATCACAGGCATGCACCAGCACACCTGGCTAATTTTTGTTTTATTTATTTATTTATTTATGAGAAGGGGTTTCACCATGTTGGCTAGGATGGTCTTGATCTCTTGACCTCGTGATCTGCCCGCCTTGGCCTCCCAAAGTGCGGGGATTATAGGCATGAGCCACTGTGCGCAGCCCAATTTTTTTATTTTTAGTAGATGGGGTTTTACATGTTGGCCAGGCTGGTCTGTTATTTCCGACCTCAGGTGATCCACCTGCCTTGGCCTCCCAAATTGGTGGGATTACATCCTTGATCTTGTTGCTCTGAAAAGTAGTAGTGCTGGTTGTTGTGTTTTTGCTTAGGGGAAGGCCACCAACTGTCTAATGTTTGGTTACCTCTGGCCAGGCATTCTGTCTGTTCTCACTCAGCACAGTGTGTCCAGGGGAAGCTTTGTTTTCATTTATCCAGCTTTATAACTGGTATGCCTTGTCACTTCTGGGGAAGAAATGAAGCCGTTATCACTTCAGGTGTTTCTCTCCTTATCCCTCTCTGAGGTATTCTGGGTTCCATCTTCCAAAGTGTGTTTTGTTTCAATGACTTTATACCTGCTGCTCTAATTCAGAATCCTCCATTTTGTTTGACAAGTTACCGTGGGGTTATGTTTAAGTTTATGCTGTTCCTTCCATTGTGTTTCCAAAAATCTTTCCTTAGACTTTTCCAGATTTTTCTGTTTCCTCAGAACACATTCTCCGGTTGTTTCTGGGTTAGTTTCTGTTATCTTAGTTTTCCTTCCTCTACTTTGGAGTTTTTTAAAATTGTTGTTAGTTTATCACAAATGAATCAAACTGAAACTCACTTCCCAAGGGACTTAGCAGACTTAACCCCTTAGGTACTTTTAGGGCTGCCTCTAAGTGTACAGTGTGATGGTTTAATATAAACACAATAGGAATTTGTTTCTTGCTTACAGACCCCTACATGGTTCCAGCTGATGGGGAGGCTGCCCAGAGGTGGCTTAGTTCGCCCTTGCTGGCTGCATACAGAAGCGGAAGAGGAGAGACATGGCGGAGCCCCTGGGTGTGATGTTTTCATGGGCCAGGCTAGAAGTTGCAAATGTCACCTCTGCTGATCTTTCAAAGATTAGAATCTGGGCATAGGGCACAGGGTCACCTTTAGGTTTAGTCTAGTACACCTAGTCTAGTTTTTTTTTTTTTTTTGAAACAGTCTTGCTTTGTGGCCCAGGCTGGAGTGCAGTGGCACGATCTCAGCTCACTACAACCTCTGCCTCCCAGGTTCAAGTGATTCTCCCACCTCAGCCTCCCAAGTAGCTGGGATTACAGGCTCCTGCCACTACGCGCAGCTATTTTTTTGTATTTTTAGTAGAGATGGGGTTTTGCTGTTTGGGCAGCCTGGTCTTGAATTCCTGACCTCAGGTGATACGCTTGCCTTGGCCTCCCAAAGTGCTAGGATTATAGGCGGGAGCCACCGCGCCTGGCCACACTTAGTCTATTTTTATACCCTTGACTGTATACTTAGTCTAGTTCTATACCTGGAGGAAGAATAAATGGGTTTGTTTGCTGAGCGGTGGTTCAAGATCTCTACCCATCCTGCCTCCCAGCATAGAGCCAGGCTGCTCCGGCTGGAAAACCCTGTCCGAACATCCCAGGGACTGTCCCCCCAGCTGGGCAGTCCTGTGTTCCTGGTTCTGCTCTTGCCCAGCATTCTCTAAATGTCACAGCCCCAAATTTCATTCTCATGGGGAGGCTGACTGGTCCCTTACCCTGTGGAGTTGGACTCCAAGCTGTCGGTGTCCGCTGTGGGTTCCAGATCACCCAGTAGCTGACAACTGCTCCCCGCTTGGGTGTGCCCATTCCATTTCTGACCTTCAGAGGTGCGCTTCTGGGCACCCCCATACCTCTGCATCCACAGAGATGTTGTTGCCGCCGTGTGGTTGAGAGACTCCAGGCGAGAAGGTGGGCCCAGGCTGGGAACAGGGCTGCAATTTTTTTCTTTTGCTCCCAAACTGTGGCCTTGGAATGCATCCAGGGATTCTGCATCAGCTTTGGGGGCATGGCCCTCTCAGAACAAGGAAGAGCAAGGAAGCTTTAGCTTTGGCGAGGCTCTCCCTGCCTTCAGACCTGCCACTGTGAGTTGCTCAAGAGCTCTGCTCTGGCTCTGCATAAACCTTGTTGACAGATGCTGACCCAGACCCCCCCCAGGCAGAAACCTTTCCCTTCTCCTTCCTCCTTCCGTAACATCCAGGAGCCAGCATATTAAGTCCTGTCCCGTTCCAGCCTGAAGGAGAGATTTCTCAGTCTACTTCCTCCCTGGCCCACAAGTAAAACTTTAGTTCATTCAGGGAGTGCTTATTACACCCCATATCCAGACATCAGCCTTGTGCCATTCTGTGTGCCCTTGTTCCTTTCTAGAAGTTTAGCATCTTCCCACTGCAAGCATTTCTAGATGGAGGAGAGGGGTTCCTAGTATGGGGACCCACAGAAGGACTGTCCTTCCCTCCTTCATTGTCTACGTGGACAGTGGAAGAAGCCCAGCCTGACCTGCCTTGTTCCTGTTTTCTGGGTCAGCAGGGAAAGCCTTTCATAGAGTAGCCACCATGCCATCCTGAGGAAGGCCCTAGGTCAGAAGCTTCTGTGCTTCTTTGTATGCCGGGTGAGGCACAGTGGCGCTCACACTGCTTTGTAGAAATTGTTGGCATGCAAGAGAGAGTCATGTGGAGACCCCAAAGCCACTAGCTGGGCGTGCTGTGCTTCAGATGCTGGTGGTGGGTGAGCACCCTGGCCCCAGCACCTCCCCGATGCGTTCATCAACAGCTGTACAGTGTCTGGCGGGCCTGCAGGGTTGCTTGGCAATAGTGGAAGCTCTGATTTTTTTAAACTTTTTTTTCTGGCTGGGCACAGTGGCTCACACCTATAATCCTAGCGTTTTCGAAGGCCAAGGCGGGCGGATCACTTGAGGTCAGGAGTTTGAGACCGGCCAGGCCAACATAGTAAAATCCCGTCTCTACTGAAAATACAAAAATTAGCCGGATGTGGTGGCACACACCTATTATTCCAGCTACTTTGGAGGCTGAGGCAAAATCATCACTTGAACCCGGGAGGCAGAGGTTGTGGTGAGCCAAGATCATGCCACTGCACTCCAGCCTGGGTGACAGAGTGACTCTGTCTCAAAAACAAACAAACAAAAAAAACCAAAAAACGGTTTTTTGTGTTTTCTGTTCTACTAACACAAGTAATACAGGTTGAATGTTCCTTATCGTAAATGCCTGGGACCAGAAGTGTTTGGATTTCTGATTTTTTCAGATTTTGGAATATTTGCATATATATAATATAATGAGACCTTGGGAATGAGTCCCAACTGTAAATACAAGATCCGATATGTTTATAGATGCCTTATCCACATAGCCTGGGAGTGATTTTATATGCTATCTGGTAATTTGGGCATGAGCCAGGGTTTTGACTGTGAGCTGTCCCATAAGGTCAGGTGTGAAATTTTCCACTTGTGGTATGCACTCAAAAAGTTTCAGGTTTTGGAGCCTTTTGGATTAGAGACTTCGTAAGTTTAATCTGGAAAAACTTAAGAGTCTGGCACAGTGGCTCATGCCTGTTATGCCAGCACTCTGGGAGGCCGAGGCACGCAAATTGCTTGAGACTAGGAGTTTGAGACCAGCCTGGGCAATATGGTGAAACCCTGCCTCTACCAAAAATACAAAAATTAGCCAGGAGTAGTGGCACATACCTGTAGTCCCAGCTAGTTGGGAGGCTGAGGTGGGAGCATCGGCTGAGCCTGTAGGTCCAGGCTGTGAGTCATGGTTGAGCCACTGCCCTCCAGCCTGGGCAATGGGGAGCAAGACTGGGAGCTGCCTTTTTGTGACATGTGATGAATCCTCAGAGAAAAAGAGAGAACACGTGCATGGTGGGGCAGGGCCCAGCGTGCTGGAGTCTCTGGGTTTTCTTTCTAGAGGCCCCTGCAGTCTGCTGAGCGCAGTCGGTTACATCAGGCTTCACCTGGATCCCACTGGAATTTTTCCAGTTATCCCCTAGTCCTCGCCTTGCTAAGCCCTAATGTCTTAATAACCTCAAACCTCAGTACCTGGGCTGAGGAAAGCCTGAGGGGCTCCTGGAGAGAGACCTGTGCCCAAGGACAGGAACATCCCCACTTCAGCCAACCCAAAGGCCAGTCTGGACATGTGAACTCAACCAGCTAAAAGCAATATGACTGATTGATGAGAATCACCAAAGCACTTGCTAGAGTTTCAGCTTCTCCCTGGGCCAAAGTGAAATTTGATGTAGGCAGTAAATGTGCTCTGTGCCGGCCCTGTATTTAGAAGGCTGTGCTGTGTCATCCTGCTCTGTAAATGGCCAGGAGGACCCCCACACCTTCTCAAGGCACATTACCTGTCTAAAAAGGCGAGGGGGCAAGAGCACAAAATGCCCAGCTACTCACTGAAGTGCATGTGTATAACTTAGTGCCTTCTGTCCTTACACAATAGGACCTTTCTTGCTATCGCTCAGTGAAGAGGAAACAGGTTCAGAGAAGTTAACTCACTGCCAAGGTCACACAGATAATGGTGTCCGCTCGGAATAGCGGTGTCCGAGCCCCAGGCAGCAGATGTCTGGCCCCAGCCTTTGGCCGCTGCAGTGTTAAACAGCACAGCAGGTGTGGAAGTCTGATGCTGAGTCCTGGGTACCTGGACTCGGAGCAGAAGCTGGCTGCAGAGGGAAGAGGCTGGGCAGTTGTGGATGTGCCTGTCATCTGCTGGGAGGGCACCCATGGACAGTCCCCAGCCTGAGGAACCTCATGGAAGAGTTAGAGTTGCTCCAGGCTGAATGGCGGGAGTTGTCTGATCTGGCAGCGTCTCTGCTGGGACTTCAGGGAGCTGCTGCTAGGGTGGAAACTCTCACGCTTTCTCCACCTTCCCTTTCCAGTTCCCTGACATCGTGGAGTTCTGTGAGGCCATGGCCAACGCCGGGAAGACAGTAATTGTGGCTGCACTGGACGGGACCTTCCAGAGGAAGGTAAGGTGTCTGATCCAGGTCTGGAGCGTGATTCCAGGAGGGGAGGGGGCTTCTGGGTGGCCAGGGCCCAGCCACTGTAGGGGCACAGTTGAGCTGCTCAGACCAGTCCTTGCCTGAGCCTAGGGACTCCCTGGTCTATGCAGACCAGGTGCCATCTGTTGCGGCAGGTGGTTTGAATTGGCAAGGAGACAAAGCCAGGCATGGTGCTCTGGGGGTTGGGGGAGGACTGAGGTCAGAGCAAACTTTCCTGGCTTCAGTGCTTATGAATCAAAGGGTTTAAAAGAAAACCCCGCCTGGGAAGGTAGCCGAGCACCCACTGTCTTTCCATGGGAGTGCAGGCATTTGGGACCATCCTGAACCTGGTGCCGCTGGCCGAGAGCGTGGTGAAGCTGACCGCAGTATGCATGGAGTGCTTCCGGGAAGCCGCCTACACCAAGAGGCTTGGCACCGAAAAGGAGGTACCTCCACCTGTCTTCCCTGCGGGCTGGTGGGGTGGGGGCGTGGCTCTGTCTCCTTCCTGTCCCGGCCCTTCACCCATCCCCTGTCCCTGCGGCTAGGTCGAAGTGATTGGAGGAGCAGACAAGTATCACTCTGTGTGTCGCCTCTGCTACTTCAAGAAGGCCTCAGGCCAGCCTGCCGGGCTGGACAACAAAGAGAACTGCCCCGTGCCAGGAAAGCCAGGGGAGGCTGCGGCTGCCAGGAAGCTCTTTGCCCCGCAGCAGATTCTGCAATGTAGCTCCACCAACTGAGGGGCCTGAAAGGGCTGCTCACTCTCTTCCAGCCGCTGCCGCCTAGCGGACACTGCTCTCCACGCTACCTGCCTGCTCCAGGAGGGTGACCACATCTTGGCCTTTGGGAAGTCTCCTTTGTGCAGCTGCCCCACCTGCCACGTGCTCTCTCCTCTCCTGCCCACCGGCCTGCTTAGCTTCCCTCTTGGCTGCTGGGACGGTCGCCCAGGCTGGACCTGGCCCTGCCTGGTGACCTAGGATCTGGCATACTCCCCCTGCTTGGGGTGAGGGACAGCCACACACTGTTGACATCAGCCTGCTTCTTCCCCTCTGGCTTTCACTGCTGAGTTTCTGTTCTCCCTGGGAAGCCTGCACCAGCATCTTTAAGCCTTGGGCCATAGAGGCTTAGGCCCCTCTGCCTGGGATAGGCCCCTGCCCTCCCTGAGGATGGCCTGGACTCATGCCCTCTTGCTTCCTTTTGGGCTCAAAGCCCCTCCTACCTCTGGTGATGGTTTCCACAGGAACGACAGCATCTTTCACATGGGTGGCACCAGCCTTGCTGGGACTTGGATTGTAGGTGCTTGTCTCTTCGTGGGAAGAGGGCAGGGTCAACGTCTCTGCTGTAGTGTATGAAATTAACTAACTTAAAATTCACTGGTTGGTAGACGCTCATTTCTCTTTAAGCTGGGTTTCCCCGGGTCTCATGGACAGTGCCAACTGATGTGGGTGGGGATTTTCTTCCAGGTCTTTGTTTTGTTTTGAGATAGGTTCTCTGTCACCCAGGCTGGAGTACAGTGGTGCAGTCTCGGCTCACTGCAGCCTCTGCTTTCCCAGTTCAAGTGATTCTCCCCACTCAGCCTCCCTAGTAGGCAGGATTACACGTGTGTGCCACCACACCTGGTGAATTTCTGTATTTTCAGTAGAGACGGGGTTTCACCATGTTGACCAAGCTGGTCTTGAACTTCTGATCTCAAGTGATCTGCCTGTCTCAGCTTCCCAAAGTGCTGGTATTACAGGCGTGAGGCACCGGGCCTGGCCCCCAGATCTTTCTGTAGTAATACTGATCTCATAACCACAGCCGGTTAACTGAGAAATGATCGTGGGGCGTGTCCTAAGGGGAACATCATCTGCCTTCCTGTCTGGGCCAGTGTCAGGACAAAAATGGGTGCACAGGGGAGCCCAGGGCCCAGCTGGAAGGAAGGATGGGGGCGCATACCTGCCCGCTGGGACTTCCAGGTCAGTTTTTGTTTGTGAAACACACGCTGGGTAGTTCAGGAATCAAGACACCTCTCAGCTGTGCCTCAGAGATGGGCTGTTGGCAGCTCACTTGGACTCAGGCATTGCTGGGGTGAGGTGTGCCCTAGGCAGGCAGGGTCACCGCTGCCAGGGCCTCCCCAGCCTCCTCCTCCCCTTTGCTAGTGATGTGTCCCAAGCCAAAGCCATCGGGTGAGGTTGGGAGCAGTGCTGTTACTTTGTATTGGGGATTTTTAAACATTCGGGACTTGCCATTGACAACTCTGTCATTGCTCAAAAGAGGAAGCCAGGAGTTGCTTTAGGGCCCTGACCTCTTCCAGAGATGGGTCTTATCTCCAAGGGGCGGCTGGAAGGCCAAGCCCACTCCCTGCTGTGTCCCAGGAAGGGTCCAGAGGTGCTGAGCCCTGGAGGAAGGCAGAAATGTGGCTTACCCATGGTACTCCTCTTTCAGTGCTAAGAAAGGGCTGAGAGGGAAGGGGCATTCAGTGGGCAACTCCCAGGTACCCCCACCCCAACACTAGGAAGGGAACAGCAGGACCCTGGCACCGAAGGCCAGAAAAATCTTGTAAACAAGATGAGCACAGTTGCTATTTTAAGATCTGGATGAAAGGCTTGTGCGGAATGCGACCCCAGATGGAAAGGGGGCCAGCCAGGCAAGCTGGAGGGGGTGTACTGCCACTGCCTTGTGTAAAACACAAGTTTCAGAAAGCCAGCCCTTAAGGGTGTACCCAGAGTGGAGTCCCTTCCTCCGACCCCTAGGCTCTGGCTCAACCAATGGCAATGGAGACTGAGTGAGAAAACATTTATTCCTTCTCCAAACAGCATCCCAGGGCCGGGCGTCACCCCCAAGGCTTTATAATACATTCGGCACAGAGTGGGAGCCATGGGGCATGGGACACCCCTGCCCTCCCCATGCTTCCTAAGTAACAACTGCAGAATATTTACATAAAGCTGGGTGTTGTCAGGCAAAGCCCTTCCCTGCTGCCGGGGTGGGAGCAAGGAGGAAGTGCTGTGGGCACCAGCCCTGCCCCCACACCATGGGGGCCAGAGGCCACTGGCCCAGGGTGGTGGCCCCCAGATCATACAGCAGTAGGCCTAGTGGGAGCAAACCTGAGTGAGGACACAGGAGCCTGGTCCAACCCCGATGCACAGGGTAGGTATAAGGCCCCCCAAGAGTCTTTGGCAGAGAACACAGATAACAGTGGCTCCCACAGCCTGACCTGGGCTGGGGGAAAGCTGAGGCACTGGTAAGTAGCATGTGGGTGCCTGCTGGCTTCTAGCCACTCCAGGCAGGGCTGGGGTCATTAAAAGCAAGGAGAAACACTAGCTAAAAACCCTTTCCTAAAAGTGAGTGACTGACTGAAGCCCTGGGCACAGGCACTTGGGGTGTGGCTCTGCCAGCCCCCCAGGCAGGGAGGTTTCTTAGCTGTGTGTCAGCTGCACAGGATGTGACAGGCAAAGGAGAGGGGCTGGCAGCTCCAGGAGGCTCTTAAGAAAGTTCGGGGCAGAGTCTCTGCCCCGCTTCCCCCCTGACCTCTCAGTACACAGGGGGCGGCTGGTAGCCCTCGGTGCTCTCCACATTCTGGGTGAAGGGTGGCTGTTGGTAGTTGTCCACAGATGCACTTGGGTAGGAGGCATAGGCAGTGCTGGGGTCTGGGGTGGGGTCAACGTAGTTCTGGATGAAGTCATCTACGCCAGCCTTGTAGCGCTGGTAGGCCAGGAAGGCCAGTGCACCCTGCAGGGGGAGCACATGGGTATAGGTGGGTAGGGGACCCCACCTTCCACCACCCTTTACCCAAGACCCCAAGAACCAGCCCCTGGCCTACCTACCCAGGAGAAGATGGAAAAGAAGCTGAAGGTGATGGCCGCCCTCGCAGAGCCGGCCCCCACCAGCACATCCGCCGGGTTGGTGACCGCCCACTGGTTGGTGAGAAAGCAGAAGCCAACAAACCACAGGAAGGTCCAGAGAGCTGGGGAGGACGGGTAGGGCGTCAGTTCCACAGAAGGGGAGGGGCTTTCTAGGACTCTGGGAGGGGACACTGGCAGGTAGGGCAGGGCCTAGGCAGGAACCTTAGGGGTGCCTCCACAACATAGAGGGGAGGATTTGGAAGCACAGCTGGGATCCACCTCCAAAGCCCTCCTGTACTGGGGCCTCAGCACAGTGGGTCCCAGCAGACAGACCAGAGGACAAACAGGGAAGAGGCAAAGCCCATCTGTTTGGGTGTGCTGGGGCTCCACTCAGCTTCTAGCTACTGCAGGCAGGGCTGGGCTATTCAAGCGAGGAGAAACACTAGCTGGAAACCCTTTCCTCAAAATGCCCTGGGTGAGCTGCTCCCTGTCCCTCCCAGAGAGGCCAAGCCCCCACTCCAGGGAGCCTCAGAGTTAATGCCTCCCCGTCCTAGTCACCTCCCAAGATCAGATGGAGGTGCTACAGGCAGATACCTGAGAAGAGCAGGTCACCAATGACCAGGTACTTGCGGTCAGTGGCGCTGCTGATCTGGGGGAAATACACATCGACCACCAAGAAGAAGGCCGAGGCCAGGAAGGCCAGCACCCCGATGGCACTGCCGTAGCGGCAGGCATCCTCGTTGTGGTTAAACACACAGTACATCTGCTTAGACTCGTGGGTGTTGCTGTAGCCCTCGCCATAGATGCAGGAGAACACGATCAAGGCGAAGACCTGCAGGAGGGGAGGATCCGTTAGGGCTGGGGGCACACACGGCGGGGACCCTGACGGGGTGTTCAGACGCTGGCCTCCCACCACTGCTGTCCCCTTTTGGTTTTTCTGAGATGGAGTCTCCCTCTTGTTGCCCATGCTGGAGTGTGATGGTGTGATTTTGGCTCACTGCAATCTCCACCTCCTGGGTTCAAGCAGTTCTGCCTCAGCCTCCAGAGTAGCTGGGATTATAGATGCCCACCACCATGCCTTTTTTTTTTTTTTTTTTTTTTTGAGACGGAGTTTCACTCTTGTTGCCCAGTTTGGAGTGCATGGCATGATCTCGGCTCACTGCAACCTCTGTCTCCCAGGTTCAAGCAATGTTCCTCCCTTAGCCTCCCAAGTAGCTGGGAATACAGCCATGTGCCACCACGCCAAGCTAATTTTGTATTTTTGGTAAAGATGGCGTTTTACCATGTTGGTCAGGCTGGTCTTGAACTCCCAACCTCGGGTGATATGCCTGCCTCAGCCTCCCAAAGTGCTGGGATTACAGGTGTGAACCACTGCACCCAGCCATAATTTTTGTATTTTTGGTAGAGACGGGGTTTCACCATGTTGGCCAGACTGGTCTCAAACTTGACCTCAGGTGATCTGCCTGCCTCGGCCTCCCAAAGTGTTGGAAATACAAACATGAGCCACCTCACCCGACCTGCTGTCGTCCCCTTTTGGAGTCTGGCATCTCAGCCCCTCCGTACTTGTGGAGGTGAGCTGATGCGTAAAGTGTTTCCTGGAGCACCAGGATATCAGACTCTCCAGGCACCAGGGGCTTGTCCCTGGAAATTCTGGATGGGGGAGGGGTGGGGAATGGGCAGTGACCAAGGCAGAGGCAGCTCCTGCTCCAGCCGCCTCCCTGCAGGACTTATCCTGCTTAGGTACCTGATGGATGAAGGGCAGTCCTTCCACCCCTAGCCCAACCTCACCTTGAAAGAGGTTTAAACAAGACAGGCCACCAAGCCACAGTCTCAGCCAGCCCCTGACACCTTTGGCCCAAGTCACTTCTACAGCTCCCAGTCTGCCGGAACACCCTGGTGAAGGTGGGGAGGCCCTCTTGGGAAGGCCATGCCAGTGCCCTGTTTCTACACCTCCTGGAACCCCCTCTAAGCCCTCCCTGGTTCAGCCCGGCCAGCTGTCTCCACACAAGGACTTCCAGTCTCTGTGGTACCCTGGTCCCTCCTGGTTGAGAGAGCCCAGTCTGTCTCCCATCCCACAGAGGGTCCTGCGTGCACAGGGCACTCCAAGGGGCCTGACTCAGGCCTATGGATACAGCTCTGAACTCAGACCCCTGGAGGACCCAGGGTGAGTGTAGGGGGCTCCGGCCCTAGACTTCAAGGGGCACCACCCATGCCTGCTCCACCTCAGCAGGTGTGGGAGAGGTCTGGGGGCATCAAGCTCCCTCTGGGATGTCCCCAGGCCTCTCTCCTGCCAGTCCTCCCCAGCCCTCCCAGGGAGCTCTCCATAGGGCTCTGGAGCTGGCAGTCACAGGCCCCGCCCCCAGCTGGAGACGAAGCCGGACCTCCGGGATGCTGGGAGCAGGGTGCCCATCCAGGACTCCTGGCACTGCCATCCCGACCCACTGGGCAACTGATTCTTGGGCACAGCCCAGGACAGAGGCGGTCAGACCCCACAGCCTGGCTGAGAGTATGTGTGGGCGCCCTGGGAAACCTCAGAAGCTCCAGTCCCAGGCATGGTCTGGGTACAGCAGGCCCGCCTCTGTCTGCCCCACACGACACCTCCAGCTTTCAGCTATAGCTATCCAAAAACAGGCCCCCCAAAACCTGGTTTTGGAGGTATTTCCCAGCTTTTAAGAAGGGAGTACATCTTGGGGCCCCTCAACTTCGGGTGGGAAGGGGAAGCTGCCTGCTCCGAATGGGAAGGAGACCCAGTTTCAGGGCGTGGGGTCACCCCCTGCCCCCTCCCTCACCCACGTGGCTTCGGAAAGCCCCATGCTGGTGAACTCCCCAAGTTGGGGAGTGCGGGCCACCTGTCCCGGAGCTGCCCCCAAGCTCCTCCCACTGCCAGCGGGGCAAGGGCCCGCTCCCTGCGGAGCCTCGGGACACCCCGCGTCGGGGTGCGGGGCTGGGGTGGGGAGGATGGCGGGCCCCAGGACCCGGAGGGGACAGCGGGACCGACTGTGGAGGGCGAGAAGGCGGGGCTCGGGACGCTGGACGCCAGCCCCGCTCGCCGCCAGGCCCGGGACGCAGCCGCGGCCACCTGTTGCGCTCGTGGGCTCGGGGCCCCGCCGGGCCAGGCGCCTGGAGAGGGGGAGTCCCTGGGGCGCCCGGCCCTCTCTCCCCGGGCTTACCAGGCACACGGCGCGCGTCACCACCTGCGGCTGCGTCAGAAAGCGCCGCAGGTCGAAGGAGCCGCCCGCCTTGGCCGCGCCGTAGGCCCCACTCTCCATGTCGCCGTCGCCACCGTCGCCGCCGCCGCCGCCGCGGAACGCCGAGAAACCTGCCCGGCGCCCCGCCCCGCCCCACCCTCCGGGGGCGTGGCCAGACGCCGCCAGGGACCGAGGGCAAAGTGCGGCCCTCACGAGCAACGAGCGGGCCTCGGGACTGCGCTTCTAGCGGCCGGAAAGGGCTCTGGCCGCGGAGCACCTGCGGCCACCCCACCTCCGGTTCGAGGGTCTCTTCCCCGGCTATGCCGGCCGCAGCACAACCAGAAAGAGTCCCCCAGGAAGAGGGAGGGACGGAGGACCGCTCACCCTCTTTGCCCCTGCCTTCCCGCCGCCTCCTCCAGGAAGCCCATCACCTCCCAAGAACCCACCCAGGCTCATAAGCACTCCTCCCCCCTCCCACTGAAGAACCCAGGCCACACCCTGGAGACCCCTCCCTGCCTGGCCTGCCACTCTTTGCTTTTCTCTGGGGCTAAACATACGGTGGGGTCAAAGACCCCGTCCCCATTCCTCCTGGTCTGGGCGGAGCCCCAAAGGCTGTGAAGGGCCGTGCGGCTTCACACTTAAGATGGTGTGCAACGCCGGGCACCCTGGCTCACTCCTGTATTCGCAGCACTTTGGGAGGCTGAGGCGGGTGGATCACCTGAGGTCAGGAGTTCGAGACTGGATAATATGGCGAAACCCTGTCTCTACCAAAAATACAAAAAAAATTAGCTGAGTGTGGTGGCACATGTCTGTAACCCCAGAGTAGCTGGGATTACAGGCAGGTAATACAGCCTGCGCGACAGAGGAGACTTTGTCTCAAAAAACAAAAACAAAAGTTAGCGGGCGTGGTGGCAGCTACTAGTAGTCCCAGCTACTCCAGAGGCTGAGGTGGGAGAATCGCCTGAGCCCAGGAGACAGAGGTTGCACCCACTGCACCTCAGCATGGGTGACAGAGTAAGAAGACCCTGTATCAAAAAAAAAAAAAAAAAAAAAAAAAGATGGCGCGTGCAAACCGAAAGGAGGTTTTCAGGGCAATGGGCCGGGAGCAAAGTTTAACCTAACTCCAGCCCCCTCTTGCTTCCATCCGTCTCCACTTCCATCCCGAGAAAAACCGGTACAGAGGGTCCCATGCAGGGAAGGCTGGGGCAGGCTCTGTGTGTTGGAGTGGGAGTGGAGGCTGGAGAGACAAGTGTGGGATCACAGGCTGACTGAGCCCAAAAGAATTCCAGACCCCCTCCTTAGTGCAGGTGCAGATTAACAAGAGCAGGTGTGCCAGGTTGAGGCTCAGAGTCCACCCAGATGAGCTCGACCATGGGAGAGTTGAACCAGACTTCCAGGCCACCAGGAGGTGGGGTGCCTCTCCAAGGAAGAGGGGAGCAGGTGTGGGGGGGGGCTGGGCCTTTTCCCAGTGTGTCCGTGTCTCTCTCCCCACACCTGGAGAGATGTGGCAGCACCTGAGTGGCGAAGACAGGGCCACACAGACACCCTCCCTTCTGTGATCCTCCTCAAGCCCTCACACCAACGGTGTCCACATTTGCTGAAGGCCACCAGGGGTCCAAGAATCCCAGCTGGCAGGCTCTTTTTTTTCTCTTTTCTTCTTTTTTTTGAGACAGAGTCTAGCTCTGTTGCCCAGGCTGGAGTGCAGTGGTGCTGGGCTCACTGCAACCTCCGCCTCCTGGGTTCAAGTGATTCTCCTGCCTCAGCCTCCCAAGTAGCTGGGATTACAGGCCCGTGCCCCTACGTCCAGCTAATTTTTGTATTTCTAGTAGCGACAGGGTTTCACTGTGTTGGCCAGGCTGGTCTTGAACTCCTGACCTTGTGATCTGCCCGTCTTGGTCTCCCAAAGTGTTGGGATTTCAAGCGTGAGCCACTGTGCTGGGCCTCTTTTTTCTGTTTTTAAAATAAATGTTCTTTTGTTGATTTCAGGTAGACAACCTGACATTATGGGATTTATATAGACAGCACAAAGATTCTAACAGAGAAGCATATTCACATATCCACCACCTCTCAGGGTTACCCATTTTTTTGTTTTTGTGGCAAGAGCAGCTAAAACACACTCATTTCTCATGAATTCTAAATACAGATGGCACATTCTGATGGTCCAGTCCTCTGCCGTGCCTGGCTCTCTGGACAGCTCATTCTATATGGCTGCTGCTTTGTGTCCTCTGACCTCTCCATTCCCTACCCTGAAAACCCTCCAGGCTCCTTTTCAGACTGTGGGTGCTCCTGTAGGGCAGCAAGGCAAGGATGGGGCACTCCAGAGGCCTTGGCAGTCCTGCATCTTCTGGTCACAACCTTGATGACGAAGCAGTGAAGACTTAGCTCAGGCAGGCTCACCTCCCAGCCATCCCCTCCCGAGGCCTCTGGGAGTGTTTGTTTTGAGTGGAGTTTCACTCTTGTTGCCCAGGCTGGAGTGCAATGGCACGATCTCAGCTCACTGCAACCTCTGCCTCCTGGGTTCAAGCGCTTCTCCTGCCTCAGCCTCCTGAGTAGCTGGGATTACAGGCACACGCCACCATGCCTGGCTAATTTTGTATTTTTAGTAGAGGGGTTTTACCATGTTGTCCAGGCTGGTCTTGAACTCCTGACCTCAGGTAATCCTCCTGCCTGAACCTCCCAAAGTACTAGGATTACAGGCATGAGTCACTGTGCCTGGCCTGCCTCTGGGAGTTTTATGGTGCCACGTACATTAGTGCTCCAGCAGGAGAGGCATGAGGCTTACTCACCCCACTGAATTAAGGCTGTACACCATTTTACAGAAGGGAAAACTAAGGCTTAGTGAGACATGGCTCACCCATCAGTCTGGCTCCTGGTAAGAACAGACTTGGCAGGAAGGGACCCAGAAGTGAAACAGGAGAGTGCCAAGGACAGAATTCTGGCAGAGTCACAGAAGGGGCTAGCCACAAGAGGAGGATGAGAATGAAGACACAGCTCCAAACAAAGACATGACTTCACAGAGGCAGGGCTGGCCACCACCAAGGCCTCTAGTGCCTGCGCTCAGACACCACAAAGGCCCTGGTCACCTTACACGTGAGTACCGCCATGGCCTTGGAGAGGGGAACCTAGGAGTCTGGGCCCCAGCCTCTTGCCACTACCTGGGAAAGACTGCACAATGTGGCTCTCACAGAAGGCAGGAGCTCCCGGTCCACCTTGCTCTCCATCAATCCCATATTCCTGCTCAGACTCCATAAAAAAACTTAGATGAGGCCAGGTGTGGTGGCTCACGCCTGTAATCCCAGCACTTTGGGAGGCAGATCACCTGAGCTCAGGAGTTCAAGATCAGCCTGGCCAACATGGGGAAACCCCATCTCTACTAAAAATATGAAAAGTAGCCGGGTATGGTGGTGTACACCTGTAATTCCAGCTACTTGGAAGGTTGAGGCATGAGAATTGCTTGAACCTGGGAGGTGGAGGTTGCAGAGCCAGATTATGCCACTGCACCTAGCCTGGGTGACGGAGTGAGACTCTGTTTCAAAAAAAAAAAAACTTAGGAGAGTGCCCCCTCAAGGGGCCAGCAGACTCCGTTACAGGGCAGCTGGGAGCATTGGCCAGGGTCTGATAATACCTTGAATGGGCAAGCCTCAGTAGGCACATGGCTCACAGTATTCCCTCATAAAGGTCTTCAAGTCGTGTGTAAGCGGTGACGGTCCTTCTTTGCTCTGGCCACAGCCCTGCCCCGCAAGCCCACCACCTGGGCTCCCCAACCAGGGCCCTGTTGGACCTCTCAGGCCATCCTACCTGGTCCATGAGGTCCAGCCCAGCATCCCAGACGTGACAGCTGCAATGGAGGCAAGGCTGCCAGCCAGCACGATGGCAGGTGCCTCCTGGGCAGGAGGTGGAGGCAGCTGGGTTGGTTGTCCTTTAGGCAGGGGCCAGGCTGGGCATGGTTGCTGCCTGTGCCCTCTCTGCTCTCAGCAGTGTTGGGTAGAGCTGTCCCACCTCCCACCGACCTGCCTCTTGGACACTAGCACCCTCGAAGCACAGAAGCACCAGATGCCCCTCTGGAAATCCAAGGGCCGTCTCACCTGGGGGCACCAGCGTGAGGGCACTGTGCTGGACACTGACGTTGTTTTCAGCCTGGCACTGGAACCAGTCTGATGTCTGGCTCGGCAGGAAGAAGTTGGCAGGCTCCCCATGGCGTGGTCTCTGCTGCAGGTAGACCTGGCCATCCTTCCCGACCAGGCTGTAGGTGATGGGTGGACTGCCCGAGGACACCTGGCAGGACACCTCCATCCACCCTGGGGCCTGACCCTCTGTCCTACAGAGCAAAGTTGGCCTGCAGCTCAGACACTGGCTCTGGCAGGGTGGGAGAAGGCAGCACAGGCATGTCTGGGCGGTTTTAAATCCCTCCTCCCCAGTAAGTTCTTTGCATTACAAAATGCCTAATGAGCTTGGCTGTGACTGCCACCTCCTCCAGGCTGCCTTCCAGAGTTTGCTGTCCACCTTGTTTCTGGGCTGCGACCCTACCTGCCTTGTGTACCACACGATTTCACATTTGCTTTTATCTTATTTTATTTTGAGACAGGGTCTTGCTCTGTCATCTAGACGGGAGTGCAATGGCACGATCTAGGATCACTGCAACATCAGCCTCCCTGGCTCAAGCAATTCTCCCATCTTGGCTGCCCAAGTAGCTAGGACTACAGGTGCACACCACCACACCCAGCTAATTTTTGCATTTTTTGTAGAGATGGGGTTTCACCATGTTGGCCAGGCTGGTCTCAAATTCCTGACCTCGTGATTCACCCGCCTCGGCCACCCAAAGGGCTGGGATTACAGGCATGAGCCACCACGCCCGGCCTCAGTCTTATCTTCTTTACTGAAAGGCAAGCTACTTCAGGACATTTCCCCCAGGCCTTGAGCCTAATGCTGTAGATATTCTTACTGATTAGTAATAAACACCACCCTTGCCACCTGTTAAAAGGCTTCCATTTAATAGGTCTTCTGGAGCAGGGCCCATTATTATTATTATTATTTATTTATTTATTTATTTTGAGACGGAGTTTCACTCTTGTTACCCAGGCTGGAGTGCAGTGGCACGATCTCGGCTCACCGCAACCTCCGCCTCCTGGGTTCAGGCAATTCTCCTGCCTCAGCCTCCTGAGTAGCTGGGATCACAGGCATGTGCCACCATGCCCAGCTAATTTTTATTGTATTTTTTAGTAGAGACGGGGTTTCACCATGTTGACCAGGATGGTCTCGATCTCTTGACCTCGTGATCCACCTCGTGAGCCACCGCGCCCGGCCTATTATTATTATTTTAGAAACAGCGTGTCTTGTTGCCCGGACTAGAGAGCAATGGTGTGATCATGGCTCACCACAGCTTCCAACTCCTGGGCTTAAATGAACCTCCCACCTCAGCCTCCCAAGTAGCTATTACCACAGGCATGAGCCACCACACCCAACTAGTTTTTTAAAAATAGCTGTAGGCCAGGTGTGGTGGCTCACCCCTGTAATCCCAGCACTTTAGGAGCCTGAGGCGGGTGGGTCACTTGAGGTCAAGAGTTTGAGAACAGCCTGGCCAACATGGTGAAACACTCTCTCTACTAAAAATACAAAGATTAGCCAGGCATGGAGGCACGGGCCTGTAATCCCAGCTGCTCAGGAGGCTGAGGCAGGAGAATCACTTGAACCCAGGAGATGGAGGTTGCAATGAGCTGAGATCGCACCACTATATTCCAGCCTCGGCAACAGAGCAAGATGCCGTCTCAAAAAAAGAAAAAATAAATTTTGTAGACATCAAGTCTTACTCTGTTGTCCAGCCTGGTCTCAAACTCCTGGCCTCAGGATTTTGAGGATTCTCCCACCTTGGTCTCCCAAAGTGCTGGGAATATAGGTGTGAGCCACCTCACCGGCCTCTGTTACTATTTTCCTTTTGCAGATAAAGCAGTTGAAGCTCAGAGGTCCAATGACTTGCCCAAGACCCCAGCCAGTAAGTGTAGGGATTTAAACCCTGGACCTGTTGTATTGCAGACCCTGGGCTCATCTTCCCTAGGCTGTCTTTTCCTGGTGTTCTGAGGGTGTGGGGCAAACAATGAATAGGGAGTTTCCTTGTCCCACCCTAGGTCTGGCAACTTCCAGGTTCCCATACACCATGGCTCCCACCAAGAAGGTTACCTGACTGACGACCAACATGGAAACAGGAAGAAGGCAGGGTCTGGAGCTGGACAGGGTGGGTTTGAAAGCAGCCTTGTCCACTTGCCAGTCACGTGGCCTGGGGCAACTTTCCTAATTCGCCCCAGCTTTAGCTTTCATAGCTTCAGGCCCAGAGTCTCAGACCCTGCCTGACACTGCAGTCAGGATCAAGTGAAGCGATACACAAAACGTGCCTAACTTTTTTTCTTTTCTTTTTTTTTTTTGGAGACAGAGTCTTGCTCTGTCACTCAGGCTGGAGTACAGTGGCTCGATCTCTGCTCAGTGCAACCTCTACCTCCTGTGTTCAAGTGATTCTCCTGCCTCAGCCTCCGAGTAACTGGGACTAGAGGTGCGTCCCACCACGCCCGGCTCATCTTTGTATTTTTAGTAGAGAGGGGGTTTCCCTGTGTTGCCCAGGCTGGTCTCAAGCCATCAGCCCACCTCGGACTTCCACAGTGCTGAGATTCATGCCCAGCCAAACGTGCCTAGTTTATCGCCTTGAGATCCAGCTGACAACTGGGGTCCAGTCATTTCTGCTGTACATTGGGCTCTTTCCCACTGTGCCCTGAGGGCCCCCAGCCAGGGACAGCAAGCCCTGAGAAAAGGCCCGAAGGGGCTGAGAGTGGCCTTGGAGGCAGCAGCCTGTCCTCGTCCACACCCTCATGCCCTGGCTCTCTCTAACCCCAGCAAAGTTCACAAGTCCCACTCCCGGGGCTCCCCACTGATCTGCACCTCACCTGCCCCCCATACCCCCCACCGCACTCACTGGACCACAGTTCCCAATACATCTGCAGCCTGGCACTGTCCACGTGGGCACCCGAGGTGGAGGCCGCCCAGCAGAAGTAGGTGAGCAGGTCTGGTCTGGACTTGAGCATGATGTTGAGGCTGAAGGAGGCCGGATCGTGGGTCTTCACCACCTTCTTGGCCACGTTGATGTTCTTGGTTCCACAGAGGGAGTAGGTGATGGGCGGAGGCGCCTGCGGTGCATGGCAGGTTATGAGCACCCAGCAACCTTTGGGGAAAACTTTCAGGACTTTGTAGGCAATGGAGACCTCAGGGGTGACTTCTGGGAGATGAAAAGATCCAAGGAGGAAGAATAAACTGACATTGATCCAGCACTTTAAGAAGATACATGTTTGGCTAGGCTTGGTGGCTCACGCCTGTAATCCCAGCCCTTAGGGAATCCCAGGCAGGAGGATCACTTGAGGTCAGGAGTTCGACCTGACCTAAAAATACAAAATATTAAAAATACAAAAATTAGCCAGGCGTGGTGGCGGGTGCCTGTAATCCCTGCTACTCAGGAGACTGAGGCAGGAGAATTGCTTGAATCGGGAGGCAGAGGTTGCAGTGAACCGAGGTTGCGCCACTGCACTCCAGCCTGGGCAACAGAGGGAGACTCTGTCTCAAAAAAAAAAGATGCTGGGTTTAGCACATTCTCACTTGTAAGTGGGAGGTAAACACAGAGTACACATGGACACAAAGAAGGGAGCAGCAGACACCGACACCTACTTCCCGTAGAGACGGGAAGGAGCATGAGGATCGAAGACTTACCTATCCAGCCGGGTTCAGTGCCTCACACCTGTAATCACAGCACGTTGGGAAGCCCAGGCAAATGGGTCATTTGAGGTCAGGAGTTTGAGGCTAGTCTGGCCAGCATGATAAAACCCCGTTTCTACTAAAAATACAAAAATTAGCCAGGCATGGTGGTGTGCATCCGTAGTCCCAGCTGCTCGGGAGACTGAGGCAGGAGAATTGCTTGAACCCAGGAGGTGAGGTTGCATTGAGCCAAGATCGCGCCCCTGCACTCCAGCCTGGGCAGCAGAGCGAGACTCGGTCTCAAAAAATAAATACCTATCGGGGGTACTATGCTGATTACCTGGGTGGTGGAACATTACCCCCGTAGCATGCAATCTACTTACATAAACAAACCTGCACGTGCACCCCTGAACCTAAAAGCTAAAATAAATAAATAAATGAAACCAGTAGACCTTAAAGAAAAAAAAAGAAAATACTGGTTTAGTTGTTCCTCAGAAAGTTAAACCGACTTACCATATGACCCAGCAATTCTGCTCCTAGACATATACCAAAGAATAGAAAACAGGGATCGAACAGATACCTGCACACACACGTTCACGGCAGCGTGATTCACCACAGCCAAAAGGTGGAAATGGCCCAAATGTCTATCAACAGACAAATGGGTAGATAAATGGGGTTGATCCATGTAAGGAATCTTACTGAGCATTAGGAAGAAATGAGCACAGATGCAGGCTGTGGCGGGGATGAGCGTACAGCATTCTGCTAAACAAAAAGGCAGACGTGAAGGGCAGCCCTTGCCTGACTCTGTGTGCAAAGCTCAGAACAGGAAGAGCCGCAGAGGCAGAAAGCAGACTGGTCACTCGGGCCCAGGGGAGGGGGAAATGGAGAGTGATTGCCTGACGGGTGCAGGGTTTCCTTTCGGGGTGACGAAAATCTCTGGGAACTAGACAGTGTGGTTGTCACACAACATCGCGTTGTGAATGCACTAAATGCTGCTGAATTGTCACTTTTTGGTTTTTTGAGATAGAGTCTTGCACTGTTGCCTTCCAGGTTCAAGGATTCTCATGCCTCAGCCTCCAGAGTAGCTGGGATTATAGGCACCCGCCGCCACCATGCCCAGCTAATTTTTGTATTTTTACTAGACATGTGGTTTCACCATGTTGGCCAAACTGGTCTCGAACTCCTGACCTCAGGTGATTGGCCCACCTTGGCCTCCCAAACTGCTGGGATTACAGGTATGAGACACCGCACCTGGCCCACTTTTATTTATTTATTTAGAGACAGAGTCTTACTCTGTCACCCAGGCTGGAGTACAGTAGCACCATCTCAGCTCACTGCAACCTCCACCTCCTGGGTTCAAGCGATTCTCATGTCTCAGCCTCCCAAGTAGCATGGACTACAGGCACGCGCCACCACGCCCAGCTAATTTTTGCATTGTTAGCAGAGACGGGGTTTCACCATGTTGGTCAGGCTGGTCTTGAACTCTTGACCTCAGGTGATCTGCCCACCTGGGCCTCCCAAAGTGCTGGGATTACAGGTATAAGCCACTGTGCCTTGTCATTACTGATTTTTTTTAAGACAGTAATCAGGATTTAAAAAAAAATGTTTCTGGAATAGGGGTTTGATGGTGGGGACCTGTTTGCATTTCAAGAACAGTGTGTAGGCTGGGCGTGGTGGCTCACGCCTGTCATCCCAGCACTTTGGGAGGCTGAGGCAGGTGGATCACCTGAGGTCAGGAGTTTGAGACCAGCCTGGCCAACATAGTGAAACCCTGTCTCTACTAAAATACAAAAATTAGCTGGCATTGTGGTACATGCCTATAGTCCCAGCTACTTGGGAGGCTGAGGCAGGAGAATCACTTTCACCTGGAAGACAGAGGTTGCAGTGAGCCAATATCCTGTCAGCAGGGTGAGAAGAAAGGAGAAAGGGAGAGAAGGAGGGAGGGAGGGGCCAGGCACAGTGGCTCATGCCTGTAATCCCAGCACTTTGGGAGGCCAAGCCGGGCGGATCACCTGAGGTCAGGAGTTCAAGACCAGCCTGGCTAACATGGTGAAACCCTGTTTCTACTAAAATAACAAAAAATTAGCCAGATGTGGTGTCATGTGCCTGTAACTCCAGCTACTGGGGAGGCTGAGTCAGGAGAATCGACTGAACCTCGGAGGCAGAGGTGCAGTGAGATGAGATCTTGCCACTGCACTCTAGCCTGAGACAGAGCCAGACTCTATCTCATCCATCTTAAAAAACAAAAAAAGGAAAGAGAAGAAAGGAAGAAAGAAAGAGAATAGTGTGTATTGGCTGGGCACTGTAGCTCAGGCCTGTAATACCAACTTTGGGAGGCTGAGGCAGGAGGAATGCTTGAACCCAGAGGTTCCAGACCAGCCTGGGCAACATCGTGAGACCCCACCCCTATTTAATCAAAAGAAAAATTAAAAAGAATAATGTGTGGTTGGGCAGTGCTTGGGGGAGGGGTAGAAGAAGGGCCTATGAAATCTGAACATCATAGATGTCATGAGTCGCCTTTGCTCTGCTGGGCATGCCTGCTCTGGAAACCACCCTGCAGTCAGGGAGCTGCTGATTGAGCAGAGGCCTCGAACAAGTTAGAGTGTGTGACCACTAAGCACGTTCCATTCCAGACCAGTAACTCTCAACCAGGGGCCATTCTGCCTCCAGGGCAGCTTTGAGTCTGGGGACATTTTGGGTTGTCAAGATTGGGAGGTGAACTCCTAGCTTGGGCCACACAGCAAGACCCCGTCTCAACAAAAACAAAAAGAGACGGGGCTTGCTGCTGACACTTCGTGGGTGAAGGGTGCTGCTAAACAGCCTGCAGTGCATGGTCAGCCCCACCGCGAAGAATCATCCGGCCTCCAGTGTCAGGGGTGCTGAGGTTGACAACGCTAGTCTAGACAAATGGCAGCAGCCTTCTTGAATCAGGGCGTCTTCCCCTGCCCGGGGCTGCCCAGACACCAACAATTATTTTCTCATTTGTGCCTCTTTGAAAACTTCGTGAGAACTCTCATTCATTCATTCATTTGAGATGAAATCTCACTCTGTCACGCAGGCTAGAGTATAGTGGCGCAATCTTGGCTCACTGCAACCTCTGCCCCCCAGGTTCAAGTGATTCTCCTAACTCGGCTTCCCAAGTAGCTGGGATTACAGGCACACACCACCACACCTGGTTAATTTTTGTATTTTTAGTAGACATAGGGTTTCACCATGTTGGCCAGACTGGTCTCCAACTCCTCACCTGAGGTGATCCACCCGCCTTGGCCTCCCAAAGTGCTGGGATTACAGGTGTGAGCCACCATACCCAGCCAGAACTCTTCTTTTTAGATGGGGAAGAATACTTTTTTTTTTAAGTCCTGACTCATGCTTATAATTCCAGCACTTTGGGAGGCTGAGGAGGGTGGATCATTTGAGACCAGGAGTTCAAAACCAGCCTGGGTAACATGGTGAAACCCCATCTCTACTAAAAAAAACAAAAATTAGACTGGCATAGTGGCTTAAGCCTGTAGTCCCAGCTACTGGAGAGGCTGAGGCATGAGAATCACCTGAACCTGAGAGGCAGAGGCTGCAGTGAGCTGAGATCACAATGCTACACTCAAGCCTAGGTGACAAGCGAGACTCTGTCTCAAAAAAAAAAAAAAAAAAAGAAATACTTTTTTTCCCCAAACCGGCTTTCGTGGAAAATCTTTGAAGAAAGTGAAGCTGGATCTGGTGGTGGAGGCACCTTCAGGAGCACTCTCTTGCAGATGTCTGCTGATTAATTTAGTCAATTTAACCCTCAAGGGGCCTCCTCTTCTTCGTCCAAAGACCGTCACAGGCGCCAGAAGCCTGCCTCACGTGGGGAAGTGGGATTCCAGGGCTGACATGTGATCACCCTTTCTTTTTGCTCCTTTTGTGAAGGGAAACGATCTTGACTTATAAAAGTGGAAAGAAAAACTGCCCTCTCTTCATTTCCATTTCAGTGTTCATTAATAGAAGCTCGATTTGCATAAGTTCACAGACAGGAACCATTTTTAAAGCACATGGTACCAGAGACATTCAGTTTTTTTCTTCTTTTTTTGAGACGGAGTCTTGCTCTGTTGCCCAGGTTGGAGTGCCGTGGAGAGATCTAAGTTCACTGCAACCTCCACCTCCCAGGCTCAAGAGATTCTCCTGCCTCAGCCTCCTGAGTAGCTGGGATTACAGGCATGCACCACCACACACACCCAGCTAATTTTTGTATTTTTAGTAGAGATGGAGTTTTGCCATGTTGGCCAGGCTGGTCTTGAACTCCTGACCTCAGGTGATCCGCCCCCTTGATCTCCCAAAGTGCTGGGATTACAGCGTGAGCCATCGTGCCTGAGCGGACATTCACTTTTCATCCTCACAGGAGTTGTGTGGGGTTTTTTTCCTTTTGTTTATTTAGTTTATGGATCTAGCCTGCCAATAAAGGATGGTCTATCATTTATTTTTTCTTAGTTATTTTTTTTCCCTCGAGGGAAAAAAGGTCTTGCTTTGTCCCCCAGGCTTGAGTGCAGTGGTGCGATCTCAATTCACTGCAACCTCTGCCTCCCTGTTTCAAGTGATCCTCCTGCCTCAACCTCCTGAGTAGCTGGGATTACAGGTGCACGACACTGTGCTTGGCTAATTTTTCATTTTTAGTAGAGGCGGAGTTTTACCATGTTGGCCAGGCTGGTCTTGAACTCCTGACCTCAAGTGATCCAACCCACCTCAGCCTCCGAAAGTGTAGGCATGAGCCACCACGCCTGGCCTATCATTTAATTTAAAATTCTCTGCTTGGCTGAGCGTGGTGGCTCATGCATGTAATCCCAGAGCTTTGGGAGGCTGGGGCAGGGGAATCCCTCAAGCCCAGGAGTTTGAGACCAGCCTGGGCAACATGGCGTAACTCCATCTCTACTAAAAGTAGAAAAATTAGCCAGGCATGGTGGCACATGCCTGTAGTCCCAGCTACTAAGGAGGCTGAGGTTGGAGGATCTCTTGAACCTGGGAGGTTGAGGCTGCGGTGTGTCAAGATCCTGCCACCACATTCCAGCCTGGGTGACTAAGTGAGACCCTGTCTCAAAAAAAAAAAAAAAAAAAAAAATTGGCATGGGGGTATGTACCAGCTACTCACTCAGGAGGCTGACATGGGAGGACTGCTTGAGCCTAGGAGGTCAAGGCTTTAGTCAGCTGTGATCACTCCACTGCACTCCAGCCTGGGTGATACAGCAAGACCCTGCCTCAAGTAAGTAAGCAAATAAATAAAACTCATCTGCTGTGCGAGAGCATTTGAACAATGGGATGGCACACTCAAAATCTGATAAAGTGATGACACGGCTGCCCTCGGGACAGGAAGCTAAGCCATGCCCAGGCTGGGCTTCGGGGTCTCTGCAGGGAAGCGGCCGAGGGCTCACATTCAGGCCCAGACACGGTGTTGGTGCCCAGCGTGGCTCCAAGCTTCTTCCAGATTACGCCACCCCACTCCAGACTGGTCTCTGTGGCAACAGGAAGCTTGGAAATTCCAGTCCCAACCCTGGAGGCTGCAATTGATTAGACCCAGGGAGGGGTCTGGGGATCTGATTTTGAATAAACTGCCATCCGTGGAGGGTTGAATTATGTCCTCCAAAAAGACAGGTTCCAGTGGTGACCCCCAGGACCTGCCCAAGGGAACATATTTGGAAATCAAGTTTTTACAGATGGCTTTGCCCTCTCTCAAGTTAAATATTAACTCCAGTAATTCATGCTGGATTAGGGTGGGGCCTGATGAGAAGAGGAAAGGAGACCCAGACACAGGGAAACCACAGTGAGGGAGGCCATCTCCAGAAACAGGGGAGGAGCCAGGAGCAGGTGCTCCCGCAGGGCCTGGAGAGGACCCAGCTTCAGAATCTGAGCCTTGGAATTCAGCTTCCAGCTCTGTCAGAAACTGTGCTTCCTTTGTTGTGCTGTTGTTTTTTGGCTGTCTTTTGTCTTTTGCTTTTTTTTTCAGAGACGAAGTCTCACTCTGTCGCTCAGACTGGAGTGCAGTGACGCAATCTCGTCTGACTGCAACCTCTGCCTCCTGGGTTGAAGGGATTTTCGTGCTTCAGCCTCCCAAGTAGCAGGGATTACAGGGTGGCACCACCATGCCTGGTTGATTTTTACACTTTTGGTAGAGATGTGGTTTTGCCATATTGGCCATGCTGGTCTGGAACTCCTGACCTTAGGTGATCTGGCCATCTCGGCCTCCCAAAGTGCTGGGATTTCAGGCGTGTGCTGCCATGCCTGGACTTGTTTGTTCTGGTTTTGTTTTGAGATGGAGTTTCACTCTGTTGCCCAGGCTGGAATGCAGTGGCACCATCCCAGCTAACTGCAACCTCCACCTCCCAGGTTCAAGTGATTCTCCTGCCTCAGCCTCCTGAGTAGCTAGGATTATAGGTGCCTGCCACCACGCCCGGCTAATTTTTTTTACTTTTAGTAGAAATGTGGTTTCACCTTGTTGGCCAGGCTGGTCTTGAACTTCTGACCTCAAGTGATCCACCTGCCTTGGCCTCCCAAAGTGCTGGATTACAGGCATGAACCACCATGCCTGGCCTTTTCTGTGTCCTTTGGACTGTAGGCTCAGCCAGAATCAAAATCCCCTATTTCCTCCACCTTCCAACCAGCATCCTCCATCCTCTATGCCTGATGGAAACCGTGTCCCTCTTCCCAAGCACACTGTCTACCCCTTCAGCTGTCCTGGCAATGTGGACAGTGGCAGCCTTCATGGCACTGGGCTGGGACAAAGGGGGACAACATCCTCTTGAGTTACTCTGGAGGCTAAGGCAGGATAATGGCTTGAGCCTGGGAGATGGAGGCTGCAGTGAGCCGAGATTGTGCCACTGCATTCCAGCCTGGGCAACACAGCAAGACCCTGTCTTAAAAAAATTAAATATTAACTGGGTGTGAGGGTATGTGCCTGTAGTCCCAGGTACTTGGGAGGCTGAGGCAGGAGGACTGCTTAAGCCCTGGAGGTCAAGGCTGCAATGAGTGGTGACTATGCCACTGCACTCCAGCCTCAGTGACAGAATGAAACCTGTGTCTGAAAGCAAAATGAAACAAAACCAAAAACCCAACCTACACCGAGATCATCCTTCTAACACCCTGATTCCTCGGTTCCCTCACTTGTGCTGCTTTCCGCTCCCACCGAAGCTGTTTCAGCTGCAGAATACGCCGGCGTCAGGCTGCACTTTATTTAGCCAGGCCTTCCAGGTGGGCTGAGGACCTTGGCGCCATCTGGTTTTTGTTTTTAGACAGAGTTCTTGTTGCCCAGGCTGGAGTGCAGTGGCACAATCTCGGCTCACTGCAACCTCCTCCTCCCGGGTTCAAGGGATTCTCCTGTCTCAGCTCCTGAGGAGTTGGGATGATAGGCATGCGCCCACGCCTGGCTAATTTTTGTATTTTCTTTTTTTTTTTGAGACAGTTTTGCTCTTGTTACCCAGGCTGGAGTGCAATGGCGCGATCTCAGCTCACTGCAACCTCTGCTTCCCGGGTTCAAGCAATTCTCCTGCCTCAGCCTTCTGAGTAGCTGGGACTATAGGCGTGCGCCACCACACCCAGCTAATTTTTATATTTTTTTAGTAGAGACTGTGTTTCACCACGTTGGCCAGGATGGTTTCAATCTCCTGACCTCGTGATCTGCCTGCCTCGGCCTCCCAAAGTGCTGGGATTACAGGCATGAACCACCTTGCCCGGCCAATTTTTTTTTTTATTTTCAATAGAGACAGGGTTTCACCATATTGGTCAGGCTGGTCTCAAACTCCTGACCTCAGGTGATCTGCCTGCCTCAGCCTCCCAAAGTGCTGTTGGGATTACGGGTGTGAGCCACTGCACCTGGCTTGGCGCCATCTTTCATGGGTGTTCTCATCCCACCCTATCCCATGCCAACTGCCAGCAGCTGCTATCGGCTTTCAGAATCACATCCACCCCATCTCCCTGCCTCTCCTGCATGCCCAGTCTCTTCCTGGATCTCCAGGGTAGCCTAATGCCTCTCTTGGATTTTGCCTTTGATCTCCTTCCCAACACAGTGGCCAAGTGATCTCACCAAGGGCCAGATTGCATTTTCCCCTCCAGACCTCCCACGGCTGCGCCCCACAGGGCTCTCCCCAGTCAACCCCACACCATGCCTCTGGCCTCATTCAACACGCTTTGCACCTTGCTTCCTGTGCTCTGCCATACCAGGCCCCTGCCCAGGTACATCCTGCTCTGTTAGCTCCTTTGGGTCCTTGCTGCATGGCCCCTCCCCAAACACTGCCCTCCTTCCCTCTACCTGCCCTGCATTCTCTTTCCTTCTACACTGCTTGCTTCTCTCTAGAACATTCTAATATACTATAGAATGTGCTTTCTTGGATTATAAATCATTCTATTATAAGGACACATGCACACAAATGTTCATTGCAGCACAGTTTACAATAGCAAAGACCTGGAACCAACCCAAATGCCCATCGATGATAGACCGGACAGGGAAAATGTGGCACATATATACCATGGAATATTATGCAGCCATAAAAAAAAGATGAGTTTGTGTCCTTTGCAGGGACATGGACGAACTTGGAAACCATCATTCTCAGCAAACTGACACAAGAACAGAAAATCAAACACTGCATGTTCTCACTCATAGCAGGTGTTGAACAATGAGAACACATGGACACAGGGAGGGGAGCATCACACACTGAGGTCTGTTGGGGGGAATAGGGGAGGGACAGCAGGGGGTGGGGAGTTGGGGAGAGATAGCATGGGGAGAAATGCCAGATATAGGTGAAGGGGAGGAAGGCAGCAAATCACACTGCCATGTGTGCAACTATCTCGCATGTTCTTCACATGTACCTCAAAACCTAAAATGCAATTAAAAAAAAATAAAAATAAAACTTAAGGGGGGAAAAAAAAAAGAATGTGCTTTCTTTACTCTTTCACCCAGGCTAAAGTGCAGTGTTATGATTACAGCTCACTGCAGCCTCACCTTCCTGGACAAGCAGTCTTCCCACCTCAGCCTTCCAAGTAGCTACTTCCAAGTAGCTGGGACCATCCTCACAGGTGCACCACCCACCATGCCCAGTTAATTAACAAAAAACATTTTTTTATACAAAAATGTTAGCCGGGTGTGGCGGCGAACATCTGTAATCCCAGCTACTCGGGAGGCTAAGGTGGGAGCATTCCCTGAACCCAGGAGGTGAGGTTCAAGTGAACTGAGGTCGAGCCATTGCACTCCAGCCTGGGCGAGAGAGTGAGACCCTGTCTCAAAAAAAAAAAAAGTGGATTTTTTTGTAGAGACGGGGTCTCACTGTGTCGCTTAGGCTGGTCTTGAACTCCTGGGCTCAACTGGTCCTCTGGCCGGGGTCTCACTGTGTCGCTTAGGCTGGTCTTGAACTCCTGGGCTCAACTGGTCCTCTGGCCTCAGCCTCCCAAAGTGCTGGGATAACAGGCATAACCATTGAACGTGTTTATTTTTGTCATCGCTCATCCCAACCCCCACTAGGATGTAAGATATAGGAGGGTTTGTTTCCAAGCCTTGCCACATTCTCAGGGCCTGGAATGGTGCCTGCAACCAGACAGGTGCTCAAGTATTTGTTGAATGAATAAATGATTTATCAGTCAGTCTCTTAGGAGTTTAGTTAGCAGGATTTGGTTGGCAAGAATCGGAGCAGAAGTTGGGAGGCAGCCAAGTGGGGGTTGCCTTGTAACCAGTACCAGACTGACCCACAGGTACTTCCCCAGCCCCAGCTGCCTGTTCTCTTTTTAGCAACCACACCAACAACGCTTTGGTTTTTAAAGCAAATGAGGAAACAATGGTTCAGCCTGGGCGTCATTCAAGTGAGGTCCCAGCGTCATCATTACCCGGTACCTGCCCTTTAGCAAAATAGAGGGGAAGGCCCTGCTCTGTAACCTGGCAGCCTACTGACAAGGGGTAAGGGTTGGTGTGACAACACAGGGAGGTGGCTGTCCATCTTCACCTTTTTTTTTTTTTTTTTTTTTTTTGATACAGAGTCTTGCTCTGTCACTAGGCTGGAGTGCAGTGGCATGATCTCGGCTCACTACAATCTCCACCTCCTGCTATCAAGTGATTCTTCTGCCTCAGCCTCCTGAGTAGTCGGGATTGTAGGCACGTGCCACTGCGCCCAGCTACTTTTTTTTGAGATGGAGTTTCGCTCTTGTTACCCAGGCTGGAGTGCAATGGCGCAATCTTGGCTCACCGCAACCTCCGCCTCCTGGGTTCAGGCAATTCTCCTGCCTCAGCCTCCTGAGTAGCTGGGATTACAGGTACGCGCCACCATGCCCAGCTAATTTTTTGTATTTTAGTAGAGACGGGGTTTCACCATGTTGACCAGGTTGGTCTCGATCTCTCGACCTCGTGATCCACCCGCCTCAGCCTCCCAAAGTGCTGGGATTACAGGCTTGAGCCACCGCGCCCGGCCTAATTTTGTATTTTTAGTAGAGACGGCGTTTCATCATGTTGACCAGGATGGTCTCGATCTCTTGACCTCATGATCTGCCCGCCTCAGCCTCCCAAAGTGCTGGGATTACAGGCGTGAGCACCACACCTGGCCCCATCCTCATTTTAAGTGACATGAGGGGAGGGGAGGGAAGGATGGGACAGAAAAGTGCAGACAGAAGGATGGGGTGCACAAAGATGAGAAAGCAGGCCAGGCCAGGGGCTGCCAGGGACCCTCCCCAGCATCCCCTCCTCCCTGGTCCTGTACCCAGCTGGGCCCCAGACGCTATCCACTCTCTGGCTGCCTCCATGAGGAAGGCAGCCTCTTGTATGTCAGGTCCTGGAGGAGCCTCGACTTGGCCATTCTCCCATGGCCTCTTCCTGGAGGGAGGATCCTGACCTTCCAGGCCCCATCAGAATCCCCCAGCCCTCCACGGGGCCTCACCCACCGGCACAGCTGTGGGGCTCCCAGCAGGGCTTCTGCTCCCAATCAGGGACCTGGGGCAGTGATGAGGATGCACCTGCCCAGGGAATCCCCCCTCCAAGCTGCCCAGCCACAGCTGGAAGCTGAGCGCCTTCCCCGACTGTGTCCCCCAGAGGTCTCCACACTGGCCTGCTCAGCCCACCCCTCTCCATCACCCCTAGGGCCCTGCAGGGTGGAAAACTGTCCAGCCATCCTCCAGCACACACCTCCCCACCAGCAACTTCCTCCCCGGCCGAGGCACCCTCCACAGTGGGGGGTTCTGACACCAGGGTCCCAGCTGGGGGACTTCTCCCTCCAGTGTGCTGGGCCACTTGCCTTCCTCCTGCACCTCGGGGAAGCTGCTGGCAGCTGTAAGAGAGGTGAGGGCGGTGAGGAGAGAGCCTGGGATGAAAGGGAGGCCAGAGGCAGCCTTGAGACCCACCTGCTGAAGCCAGGAGGGAGGAGCAGGCTGATTCCTGGTAGTGAGGCCCCAGGACTCAACCAGCACCATCACTCACAAAAGCTCTTGTGCGCCCCCCATCATTTCCTATCATCAGCCCATTATGTAGATGGGTAAGCAGTGGGCCCTAAATGGTGACGCAGTCCCTCGACCACACATGCAGCAAGTATAGGGGCTGGTCTGAGACTCAAGCCCCGATCTTTCCCTCTCTGTCCTGTGTTTCCAGAGGTTTCCCGTGCTTCAGGCCTCATCTGCCCTGTGCTCCCAGTACCCCCACCTGAGCCTGTGGCCCCCAGGCCCTGGCAGCAGCCCCACCATCATGTCCCCTGTAGACTTACCTAGCACAGCCAAGCAGAGCAGCCCAGGGAGCCTCATGCCTCGTGGGTTTGGGGCCTCTGTTCAGGCAGTGAGGACCTTCTACCTCCTTGCCTCCCCCGCCCTGGGGACCCTGGGATACTCCTTGGGTGGGTGCCTGCAACAGAGAGATAACCTGGAGGCAGCAGCACCCCAGGGCCTCAGCTACCAGGGCTGGGCACAGAGCCCCAGCAGGCTCAGTATAGCAAACTCTCTCTCAGTCCCCAGAGAAGTAGGAGTTTGGACCTTGAAGCCAGACCAGGGCCTAGACTCAGCAGTCAGCTCTGAGCCACAGGACACTGGGCTCATGTGATGGGCAGATGTCCATGCTCAGCCTGGTGTGTGGCTCACACCTGGAATCCCAGCACTTTGGGAGGCTGAGGTGGACAGATCACCCGAAGTCAGGAGTTCGAGAACAGCCTGGCCAACATGGCGAAACCCTGTCTGTACTAAAAATACAAAAATTAGCAGGGCATGGTGGCACGTGCCTATAGTCCCAGCTACTTGGGAGCCTGAGGCAAGGAGAATTGCTTGAACCTGGGAGGTGGAGGTTGCAGTGGGCCAAGATCATGCCACTGCACTCCACCCTGTGTGACCGAACATGACTCCATCTCAAAAAAAAAAGGTGTCCGTGCTCTAATCACTGGAGCCTGTGAACACTGTGTTACTTGGCAAGGGAAATTAAGGCTGCAAATCTTCTCATTTTAAGAGGAGGAGGCTGTCTAGATGGCCCAGGTGACCCTCATGTAATCACTGGGTCGTTTCCCAGCTGGGGACCTGCCGGGCTGAGGAGAGGCAGCCCCGCCCATCTCATGATGGTTCAGAGCTGGATGGCCAAGGCTGCACCCAGCCCCAGAATGAAGCCCCAGAGTACGAGGCCCCTGCTCCTGGAGTGTGATGTGGTGTGCCCAAGCTCTGCCCTTCAGAAGTTCCTCAGGCCCCACTGAGGGTGCCAGGAGGTCATATGGATGGTCATTCCCCAGTGCTGGCCTCGGCCCCAGCAGACCCAGCTGCATCGCAGAAGGTGTGTGCAGAGCCTTAGCAGCCAAGCCTCCTGCACCTGAAGGGAGGGTGGAGATGCCCAGGGCCTCCCAGAGCCTTGAGGCCAGTGCTGGGGTCAGGCGGTCCCCAGAACACAGAGAGATCTGAGGGCGCAGGGGAGGAGGCCAGGACCCTGCCCGCTCCTCTCTGGGCCACTGCACTGGGCTTTGTGCCCCACCTTGGCCTGGGGCTGCTGGACCAGCCTGTAGCTTTCTTGCCAGGCTCAGTTACTTTGTGTGGGAAACGCCCTTTCTGCCTGCCTCCTTCAGGAATGTGTCCCCTGAGGCCAGGTGACCAGTTGCCTCTGGAGCTGCTGCCACCTGTGGCACCCGACTGGTCAAACACACTCCCTGCCCCTGGGCACAGGCCAGGAGTGAACACCGGACCGAGGAAGGCAGACCTGCCCAGGTCTCCTCTTGGCCTTTCTCGGGAACATGCTGTGCCCGAGGCCTGGGTACATGGGAAGCTGGTCTGAGGGGGTGGCCTGGCTGACCAGGGAGTGGCCAAAAGGACAGTGGGGAGGCAGGTGCAGGTGTCCTGGAGGTCACTGCAGACTGGCTCTGTTGACGCCTCGGTGGCCCCCTCTCCCAGCTGGCCTGAGTTTGTTTCTGCCGCCTGCTGCCCATGGTCCGGGGATGGAGCCTGCCTGCTGGGCGCCCGCCAGCCTCTCTGCTTTCAGTTCCCCCAGCTGGGGAGCAAGAGCATTATCTCTTAGTTTCCCGGCAAAACTCCCTTCCCTACCCAACCAACCAGTTCTCACTTTTGATGAAGGCGGGTCGGGGAGGGGACTGAAGACTGAAGGCAGACAGGTGGCTGTGGAGCTGGCTGGCCACCCGGGGCTGCTGGCAATCTCTCTCCTGAGGGGAAACTCACTCTCTCTCCTTGTGGTGTTCAAGGGAACCTTGAGATAAGGCTGATCATGAGAAGCCCTTCTTCTTCCCAGTGTGTGGGGAAGCTGGAGTTGGAGCACGAGGCGACTCGTGGGCCATTTTCCCCAGACCTCGGGGGACTCCAACATCCCTCCTGTGACCCGCGCCTCCAGCGATCACTTGTGCACCCATCTGGTTGACCAGTTCTCTAGATGCCGCCGCCCCTCTGTCCGGCCTGCAAAGTAGGCCAGGACATAGCCATGCCTCCAAGGTCACTCCCAGGCCACTTTTCATGGAGTTTGGGGATCCCCAAAAGCTCTCCAACCACCTGATTCAGGCTGATATTCTGTGATTTTTGCTCGCAGAGGCCACAGTCCTCTGTAACAAGTGCTCTTCCCAGCATCTCCACGTTTCCTTTCCCATACTGTCCCTGGAAGGGTCCTGCGGGTGAGAGTCTGCTCTGGGCTCCCCCGGCCAGCATAGCGAGGTTGTAGGGGCACAGAAAGATGGGGTGGGGGTCTCTCAGGGCTGGGCAGGGGAGGGCCCAGGAGTCCCCAAGGCTAGGGGCAGCTGGGACACCACACCTGCAGTGGGCTCTCCCATCTGGTGAGAACTTTACTGGGCCTGCTACATAAGCCCTAGAGAATCCCTCTCTGCCGGGTGGGACATCTAAGCTCCTGGCAGAGCCCCTCATTAGGTCATGGCCCTCCAGCTGCCTGTCATCTACAGAAAATCATCCCATCCCATGGCACACGCTGCCTGCCAGAGCGCTGATTCCACCTTTACACTGGCTGTCGCTGTGTGTCCTCCATCCCAGTCTAGAGGCCTCAGATTCCCAGCTTCCCAGTCTTCCCTGTGGTCCCTTCACCACATCTTTGCTCAGGCTCCCTCTCTGCCCTCAGCTCCTGTCCAAAGCCTCCCTTTCTCCAAAGCCCTGCTTGTCACCGGCTCCATGAGCCCTCCTGAAGGAAGAGGCCCATCCCCCAAGGCCCCCTGGGCTGTCTTCCTGGGTGGTCCCAATCACAGGGGCCCCAGGTCCACTCCCCATCATCTCCCATTTGGCTCCTTCAGGCCAGCAACCACGTTGTAACAGGAGCCACCACTGCACTGCTAGGTCCCTATGGGGACACTTCAAAAGTCATTGCATGGGCTGGGCACAGTGGCTCACGCCTGTAATGCCAGCACTTTGGGAGGATGAGGCAGGTGGGTCATCTAAGGTCAGGAGTTTGAGACCAGCCTGGCCAACATGGTGAAATGCCATCTCTACTAAAAATATAAAAAAATTAGCTGGGTGTGGTATTGGGCACCTGTAGTCCCAGCTACTCGGGAGGCTGAAGCAGGAGGATGGCTTGAACCTGGGAAGCAGAGGTTGCAGTGAGCTGTGATGGCGCCATTACACTCCAACCTGGGCAATGGGAGCGAAACTCCATGTTGAAAACAAAAACAAAACAAAAAATTAGCTGGGCATGGTGGCAAGTGCCTATAGTTCCAGCTACTCAGGAGGCTAAGGCAGGAGAATGGCTTGAACCTGGGAGGCAGAGGTTGCAGTGAGCCGAGATCTCGCAACTGCACTCCAGCCTGGGCGACAAAAAGAGACTGTCTCAAAAAAACAAGTCATTGCTCACTTAATCTTGGAGGCCATGTGGGGGAGCATGGCATCTTCATCACTCCCTGGGTGAGTACACAGAGGCCCGGAGTTTCATGATTCCTTCGAGGTCTCAAAGTGGGTCTTCCTCACAGCGCTGGGCGATGCACGTGGTTGTTTCTCAGTATGTTTTGCCAAAGGGATACTGTGATTCAGGAGGCCGAGGTGGGGCCTGGGAATTTGCATTTCTAACCTTTTCCCAGGTGGTGCTGAGGCCACTGGTCCAGGGGCCACCTTTGGGCCTAAGCTGCTAATTAACAACATGAGTCACTTTTATCTGGTCCAGGCTTGTCGCCCCCCAGACGGAACCCAGAGCTCCCTGCTTCCCTCTTGGCCTCATTGCCAGTGCCCAGAACAGAATCCGGCACTGGCAGCGCTTCATCGTGTTTGTTGGTGAACTGATGGGTCATGTGACTCTGGGTGGGATGAGGACAGCAGCCGGAGAGGCGGAACTGGTCAAGTCTTTGATGACCACGTGAAGAAGCCCCCAGCCCTGAGGGTGAAGAGGCCTCTCAGGTGCTGAGTCCAGGCCAAGAGTCCGGCCAGGAGCTGGTCACTGGTGGAGCTAGAGGCTTTTCAGGTACGTCCTGGGACTTCTGACTTTCCCTCCTGACAGTTCTCAGCCCCAGATGTCTGTAAGTCACCTGGGAGCTTCGAAAAGTCCCGATGCCCTGGCTGTTGGCCACACCCAGACCAACCACATCAGAGTCGCTGGGATGCAGCCAGCTTACAGCAGCTTCTCCAAGGCTGACAGCCACACGTTTAGAGTCACTGCGGCATGGCAGGGGTGGGGGCGGGAGGGCGGGAGGCTTGGAAAAGGAACCCTGAACGGGCTCAAGAATGTCAGACACAGCCTTGGGAGGGGGTCCTAGCCCTGCCCTTGCTGCCAGCTGCCTCACCTGCATGGGCCCCGCCTGCTGCTCACACTCGGTATCCCTTACATTGCAGGCCCGTACATAGCACTAAGGCCCAGGCAGTGCGGGTACCTTCACCCCACGGATCTGCAAGCTTGGCTCAACCAGGGAACGGTGAAGCAGGCTGGAAGAAAAGGGAGCCAGGGCTCTGCTGAGTTTCCCAAGGCAGCTCTGTGGACCTGAGGCTGCTGGGTTAGACTGGTTGGAGAGGATTCCCGCCAGGGAGAGGCTGGCCCAGCACCCGCTCTCCAGGCTTCAGCTGGACGCTCAGTTAGGGCCAGGAGCAGCCTGTAAGCCCCACGCTGGGGCAGTGTGGCTCTCGAGCCCGAGTGCCTGGGTTCAAATCCCAGCTCTGGCCCTGGCTGATGCTGTGATCTCGACTGTCTCATGTGAAGGAAGAGTAACAGGAGGGGATGATGCAGACAGTTTGCAGCTGGAACACAGAGCAGGTCCCCCAGACAGGCTTGCTCTAACTGTGGCCAGCTTTTCCCATCCTTAGGAGGTGGTCCCCAAACTCTTCTGATGGCACTCCCATCAGTAAACAACTTCCAGGCATTCCCAATAGATGAGTATAAACTGCACTCACGGCTCTAAAAAAAATCAGAACACTAAAAAAAAAATTGCATTCACGAGACACTATACTAATAGATTACGTATATTATAAAATATGCAATAAAAATAGATATTTTAAAGGGATGAGATAAAAATACAGATAGAATATTCCCATATGTTCTTCCTGATGCCCCTGGGGGTATGTGTCCATCTTTGGGGACCCCTGAGGGAGGCCCTGGAGCCAATGAGGGGTCGGTGGTCACCAGGGTCCTGGAAGGTGGAGTAAGGAGGCCTGGAAAGGGTCCCAGGGAGGCCTCGGGGACGGGGGTCGGGTTTATAGCTCCGGGCCGCTGGGGAAGCGGGCTCTATGGGTGGAGGCCGGGGTACCATGTGGTCCAGGGCAAGGGGAGCGCAGCCCCAGGGCATTCACGGCGGAGGAGCCCGGCCGCGGGTCCCGAGGTCCCGGGGAGCCAGGGCACGGGAATCCCGGGCAGAAGGACCGTGGGCGCGAAGCTCGGGAAGCAGGGGACTCCGGGCCCAGAGAGTCCCTCCGGCCTGGCTCCGGGAGCAGTCTCGACAGGTCCTCCACCAGGTGCCACTTCTCCTGAACCTGCTGTGAGGAGAGCGAGCGGCGAATTGCGACAGGCGCTGCTTCCCACGAGCGTGTGTCCGGACAGCAGCGGCAGCAGCTCCGTGGCCCACGGGACCGCCCACCCCGGAAGTAGCCAGAGGCCTCGGCCCCGCCAGATATCACACCCTCCCACGGCCACGCCCCACTAGAGTTCCGCCCTATACAGGCCTAGACCACGCCCTCCAAGCGGCCCGCCCACAATGCATCCTGAGACCACGCCCCACCAGGGTCCCACCCCAAGCAGCTATAGACCACGCCCTCTAAGAGTCCGCAGCCCAAGGCCACGCCCCATTAAAGGCCCCACCCTGAGGCCACGCCTTAGCCATGTCACTGTTCCGCTGGAGCTCTATTAAGCCTCTGTCCCCAAGCCTAAAGTCGTATCTTTTTTTTTTTTGAGACTGGGTCTCTCTCTGTTGCCCAGGCAGGAGTGCAGTAGCAAGACACAGCTTACTGCAGCCTCCGCCTCTTAGGCTCAAGCGATCCTCCCACCTCAGCCTCTAGAGTAGCTGCAACCACAGGTGCGAGCCACCACCCTAGCTCATTTCTTTAATTTTTAGTAGAGAGGAGATCTTGCTATGTTGCTCAGCCTGGTCTCAAACTCCTGAACTCAAGCAGTCTTCATGCCTTGGTGTGACCCACTGCACTCAGCCATATTCTCTTTTCAAATAATTAATTACTGGTTTTTGGTAGAGATGGGGGGTCTTGCTTTGTTGCCCAGGCTGGCTTTGAACTCATGGCTTCAAACTATCCGATCCTCCTGCCTGGGCCTCCAAAGCACTGGGATCACAGACCGAGGCCCAACCCCTAAGGTCATGTTTTACCAGGTCCGGCTCCCTGTCTCAGGAGCCCCAGCCATTCCTTTCCTCCCCTTCCCCATCTTTACCCTCAGCCTGAGGCCACACCCTCCAGCTCAGCCCTGTCCTAGGCCCTAGGCCACACACACAGGGAAGGGTTTCCACTGAAGCTGCCCCAAGGACACTCACCCACACGAGCTGCTTCCGAAGCCTGTGGATGGCCCTTGCATTGGCCTGGGTCTGGGAGATGCACACGGTCAGGACAAGGCTTGGGTTGGAAGGACATTCATTGTCAGTTGCCCCTGGGGCCACAGGCGCCTCTCCCTGACTTCCTCTCTCCCCACTTCAAACTTCAACACTCCTCACTGCACACCACTGTATCTGAGGATGGGACCGTCCCCTCCTTCCTCACAGGGCCCCCCATCCCCTCACCTATAGCACAGCAATACCAATAGCTCAGCAGCTGCGGCTGCCCAGACATGGTGCTTCCCTGGATCCTGCAATCCCCACGGCAGCCCAGACGGTGAGCCCAGGAGGTGCCTCCTCCTTTTCAGGGGCCCTTGCTTCCCTTGGCTTCCCAAATCTGGCTCCTGGCTGGGGGTGCACAGGCTCGCCACCCCCATGGAAGAAGGACCTCCCCTTCCAGGTGCCCCCTTCTGTGAGTCCTGCTGCCCTGAGCACCTGAGCATGATGAGGAGCGGGAAGCTGAAGGCGTGGGAGCCCAGGTAGTGGAGGGCACGCTGGCCAAGGGGCGGGAGTCCAAGGGCCACCAGCTCTGGGACCACTTGCCAGGGGGCTGAATAGTTAGTGAAGAGGCCACAGTCCAAGGAAGAGTGGATGCTGGAGAGAGATGGCCAAGGGGGGCTGGCACCAGGGTCCCGGGTGAGGAGTTGCCCCTGCCAGCCTCCAGGTGCCCCTCCTCCTACCTGCTGACCACATAGCCCAGGGGCACCACGGCCAGAAGCAGGCCCAGGAGGAGCACCAGCTGGAAGAAGAAAGTGGAGCTGGAGGCTCGGAAGGGCCGCAAAGACGCCCTGGAGTTCTTCAGGAGGGTGTACTGGGGGCACAAGCAACAGCAACCAGGAGTCAGCCAGGTGTGCAGACCCCAGGGGGCTGAGGCCAGGGAAGCGGGCAGGAGCAGGGAGCGAGGCCAGCTCAAGCTGCCCACCCAGCCGTGAGCCATCACCTTCTTGATGTAGAAGGTGAGGAAGAGGAAGATGCTATTCAGCAGGGGCAGCAGGGGGCAGTAGAAGAGACCCATCCAGGTGACCGTCTGCGCCGCCACGATGTCCAGCACATTCTTGGGCACCAGGAACTCCTCCCGGTCCAGCCAGGCCCAGAACCGGCCTGAGAACCGGTCCACCAGCAGCCTGTAGGGACGAGAGGGCCCACAAAGGAGCCAGGTACCCACCACTCCAGACAGATTCGTGGGCTGCATTGGTCGTGGCCGCAGCCTGTCATTCACTCCTGGGCTCCATGCTGGACCCGCTCACCCTTGGCTGTAGCCACTGACCATCCCCCAACATGCCTGCAGCACCCTCGCCCTCCCGGAGGCGGGCCCCCGGCACTCACCTCCGAGGCAAGGTGACCAGGAAGGCGAAGGCCGCGGTGAGGAGGAAGTTGAAGATACTCAGCTTGTACAGCTCCTCCCCTACGGAGTTCTCCCAGCACTGGGGTGCAGAGGAAGGGGACTAGTCACCACTCACGGCCCGCCCTCCCTTCCCTTAGCCTCTTGTGGGGGTCTCTGTGGCACAGGCGCCTTGCCTGGAGTCTGATAGAATCACTAGGTGGAAACCCAGGCCTTGAGAATGGGATTGGAGCAGAAAACCCCCAACCAGGGCGGCCTCATGACACCTCATGGCAGCAGTGGCGCCCCCTGGGGGTGTGCCACAGTAGAGGCAGCTCTGCTCACAACTCTCAAAGGTGACTAAGGGGCAGGAACAGGGCTCGACACAGTTTGAGGTGGGCTTTTGGGGAGAAGGAAGGAGGGACAGGCCCCACCAGGCTTTCAGCCACCTGATAGTCACAAGCGTTGTAGCCGTAGGACTCACAGCTGGTCTTGTCTCTGCCAATGCACAGTATGGTCTGACCCAGAGAGAAGAAGAACATCCCCAAGCTGGCCAGCTTCAGTACCACGCACCTGGGGGTGGGGACCTTGTCAGGCAGAGGGGCCCAGGCTCATGGGCACCGGGCTCCCCCCAGGCTAATGTGGCTGATGTCTGAGTGGCATCGTGGGATCGTGTTGTGTCCTGGGCCCAGCCTCCTTCCAACCAGCTCTGTCTGTGGCAACATGGTTAAAAGTGGGTTCCCAGGGTCCAAGTCTCCAGATGACTCATGGAAAAAAGGGTTCTGTGGTTTTTTTGAGACCGAGTCTCACTCTGCTGCCCAGGCTGGAGTTCAGCGGCATGACCTCGGCTCACTGCCACCTCTGCCTACCGGGTTCAAGTGATTTCTGACTGATTTTTTGTGTTTTTAGTAGAGACAGGGTTTCACCATGTTGGCCAGGCTGATCTCGAACTCCTGACCTCAGGTGATCCATCCGCCTCGGCCTCCCAAAGTGTTGGGATTACAGGCATGAGCCACTCAGCTCAGTCCAAGGGTTTATTTTTTAAGTCTTCATCCCGTTAAGCATTTTGATTTTTTTTTTTTTTTTTTTTGAGAAGAAGTCTTGTACTGTCACCCAAGATGGAGTGCGATGGCGTAATCTCAGCTCACTGCAACCTCTGCCTCCCAGGTTCACGCGATTCTCCTGCCTCAGCCTCCCGAGTAGCTGGGATTACAGGTGCACATGACCACACCCGGCTAATTTTTTGCATTTTTAGTAGAGACGGGGTTTCACTAGGTTGGCCAGATTGATCTCGAACTCCTGACCTCATGATCCGCCCACGCCTTCCAAAGTCTTGGAATTACAGGCATGAGCCACCGCACCCAGCCGAGCATTTTTAATTTTTCAGTACATGCATATGTTATAAACTCTTCAAAAAATAAAGGTGTTTCTTGTTTTGTTTTTTCTTTTGAGACAGGGTCTGACTCTCTCATCCAGGAGTGCAGTGGCACAATGACTACTCACTGCAATATCCGCCTCCGGGTTCAAGTGATTCTCCTGCCTCAACCTCCCGAGTAGCTGGGATTACAGGCACCCCACATCATGTTCGACTAATTTTTGTATTTTTAGTAGAGGTGGGATTTCACCATGTTGGCCAGGCTGGTCTCAAACTCCTGACCTCAGGTGATCCGCCCACCTTGGCCTCCCAAAGTGCTGGGATTACAGGTGTGAGCCACCGTGCCTGCCCTCAAAAGCTAAAGTTTCAAAGCAAACCAAACACAGCTGACTTTGAGGAAGCAGAGGGAAAAGCAGTTAGGGCAAGTGGTGGGTGAGGGTGGGGGGAGTGGGAGAGGAGCCAGTGGGAGCTCAGGTGGGCTTCACACAGAATTTCTGCGGCTAGGTGAGGGGTGGAGGAGGAGGGGATCTAGACAGGATCTAAGTGCTGAGACAGAAGGTGGCAGAGCCTTGGGGTGGTAGTCCTGGCGGCTCCAGCGGGAGGATGGCTGGAGCCCAGGAGGTCAAGGGCTTGCTTTTAACTTGCCCCTGGCAGGCACAGTGAGCTTGACTTTGGCTGGGGACCTCACCCATGTGAACCTCAGTTTCCTCATCCCTCAAAGAAGGGGATCTATCTATCTACCTACCTACCTACATATATATATATATATATTTTTTTTTTTTTTTTTTTTTTTGGAGAGATGGGGTTTCACCATGTTGGCCAGGCTGGTCTCAAACTCCTGACCTCAGGTGATCTGCCTGCCTCGGCCTCTCAAAGTGCTGGGATTACAGACATGAGCCACCATCCCAGCCTGGGATTTTGTATTTTGAGTAGAGACGGGGTTTCACTATTTTAGTAGAGATAGGTCACATGAGGGCTGTCCAGGTAAGGGTGTAAAAGCTCTGCCTGTCCTGTGTTGCCAGTTTTTCTGTGTGAGAAGCCCATTCCCAGCACCCCTGGCTGCAGTCCCCTGCCCTACTGAATGGCCAGAGCTTGGTCCACACTGATGGCTTCCTTCAGAGGTGGGGGATTGGAAAGCCTTAGACCTGGGGTCCTGAGGTTGTATGCTGTGAGGTGTCCCCCTGCCTTCCCTTGAGCCACTAGTGAACGGGGAAGCCTCTCAGCTGGGGACCCCAGGTGCCAGGTGACAACCGAAAGAGAACGGTGGCCAGGTGCAGTGGCTCATGCCTGTGATCTCAGCACTTTGGGAGGCCTAGGTGGTAGATCATCTGAGGTCAGGAGTTTGAGACCAGCCTGGCCAACATGGTGAAACCCTGTCTCTATTAAAAAAGAAAAAATTAGCCAGGCATGGTGGCGGGAGCCTGTAGTCCCAGCTACTCGGGAGGCTGAGGCAGGAGAATTGCTTGAACCCGAGAGGCAGAGGTTGCAGTGAGCTGAGATCACACCACTGCACTCCAAAAAACAAAAACAAAAACAGGGCAGCAGGATGCAGGCTCGCCACATGCCCACCTGTCCCCACTAAAGGTGGCACTCACCAGATCAGGGTGAGGTTGACCTCGGTGTTGGGAGGGTAGTTCTCCAGCTGGACCAGGAATGTGAACAGCAGGGGACCCAGGAAGTTGACCAGGGCGATGACCCCAGGGGGCAGGTACTGGAGCAGCAGAAACAGGGACTCCTGTGGGAAAAGGCAGGTCAGGAGAGCTGCATGCTGGGGGGGCCCTGTCGGCTCCCTGCCCCCCATAGCCCCCTAAAGTGTAACTCTGGGGCAGGCTGGGAATAAGGAAGCCCAAAAGCCATTCCCTTCAGCAGCCTGGCAGTCTGCGGGGATATCCGGTGGGAGCCCGCCTGCCCTGGCCGTGGCCTGTGTGGCCACGACCGATTTAACTTCTCTGAGCCTTAGTTTCCTCATCTGTAAAATGGGATCATCCCATCTCCCCCCCACCACGAAGTTCTGACCAGGATTAAATGAATTCAATTGCCTGGTACCTCCTTGTTGTCCTGTGAGTACTTGGTAGCCCAGAAGATGGCGCTGATGGCCCCAACCACCAGGAGCCCAATGAGTAAGTTGACTCGCAGGTAGGAGAGCAGGTGGCAGACCCTCTGGGCCCGGGTCTGTTGCTGCATCAGCTGGAAGTGACGGCCCTCCTCCAGCTCCACCTGCCAGGAAGGGTGGGGACAGAGGCAGCTGAGGGCAGGGTGGGCCAGGCGGGGTGGGCGTGGGAGAGACAGGTGCAGGAAACGCTGTCACATGCAGTCACACACTCCCACACTGCCACGCTCCCATAGACACTCAGATTCACACATTCAGCCACATGTGGCCTCAGCATCACCCCTTCAGTCACACGTGACCTCACATGCAGCCACACATCTGCACACATTCGCACGCTCTCGGTCACGTTCCCACAGGCTGCCACACACGGTCACACACACTGGCATGGTCACACCTGCTCACACACACTGGCGCGGTAACACAGGTCACACACGCTCACACAGGCTGGCGTGGTCACACCTGCTCATGCACACTGGCGCGGTCACACACGCTCACACACACTGGTGCGGTCACACATGCTCACACATGCTGGCGCGGTCACACCGGTCACACACGCTCACACAGGCTGGCACGGTCACACACGCTCACACACGCTGGTGCAGTCACACCGGTCACACACGCTCACACAGGCTGGCACGGTCACACACGCTCACACACGCTGGTGCGGTCACACCGGTCACACATGCTCACACAGGCTGGCGTGGTCACACCTGCTCACGCACACTGGCGCAGTCACACACGCTCACACACACTGGTGCGGTCACACATGCTCACACATGCTGGTGCGGTCACACCGGTCACACACGCTCACACAGGCTGGCACGGTCACGCACGCTCACACACGCTGGTGCGGTCACACCGGTCACACACGCTCACACAGGCTGGCGCGGTCACACCTGCTCATGCACACTGGCGCAGTCACACATGCTCACACACGCTGGTGCGGTCACACATGCTCACACATGCTGGCGCGGTCACACCGGTCACACACGCTCACACAGGCTGGCATGGTCACACATGCTCACACACGCTGGTGCGGTCACACCGGTCACACATGCTCACACAGGCTGGCGCGGTCACACCTGCTCATGCACACTGGTGCGGTCACACATGCTCATGCACACTGGCACAGTCACATATGCTCACACACGCTGACACACACTGGTGCGGTCACACAAGCTCACACACACACCTTGAACTCATTTCGGATCTCATGCTTCTTGATGGTGGCCGCTTCCTGCACCCGGATGCAGAAGTCCCAGGAGGAGAAGACCTTGCTGCTGAGAGGCACCTTGTAGTCCTGACCCAGCAGAGTCTTCTGTGGCAGCCCCTTCACCATCCTGCAGCGCAGGAGACCAGAGGCTGCTGGAGAAGGGGCACCTCTACCATCCAGCGTCAGCCTCGGCTGGGCTCTGGGCCAGGGTGGGGAAGGCCCTGGCAGCCCTAGGTGCAGGCCCTGGTGAGTGAGGAGTCAGGGCAGGGGGTGGTGGCCCTGTTCATAAGGTCTGCGGCCAGAGCCTGGGCTAAGGAGGCACCCAGGAGCCAGCGGTGTGGGGCCAGGGGCCTTCCTGCCAGCGGGAGGGTACCCTGCCAAGGAAGGGGTGATCAGGGAAGATGCCCCCAGCAATGGGTGAAGGCGTGGGCTTCCCTCTCACCGCTGAAGAGTTCCACAGAAGCAGAGGAGCAGGCAGGCCAGTGGGCTGAGGAGGTAGGCCAGGCGGATACTGTACACTGAGCTGCTCTCAGGCCCCAGCCGGTAAGCTCCATAGAAGAGGTAGGTGTTGGTGAGGGCCTGAGGACAGCAATGGAGATGCCCAGCCCAGGTGAGCGCCAGGCACTGCTCAGGTGCTTTCCACAGAGGAGCTCATTAGCCCCCTGAAATACCCCACCATGTAGGGAGTGTCCCATCTTACAGAGGCCCACAGAGGTTGGGCAACTGCCCCAGGTCACAGGGCTTTGAGAAAGAGCCAGAACTGGAACCCAGGACCTCCCCCCTCCCCCGGGAACCACTCCCCCAATGGCTTCCCAGGATGAGGGTGGGGAAGTGCTTCTCCCAGAGGCTGGGACACTTTTCCCCTTTTGTCCCTTGCATCCCTACACCAGCTGGGCTCCGGGGGCCACAGGCATGTGCCCTTGAGTCCGTGTGGGGCACAGCGGTGTCTGCCTGTCTCTAACCCCACCAATGGCCAACCCAGTCTGTCTGTGTAAGACCATCACGGAGGAGCTGAAATGCCCCTGGAGAGGTGGAGGTCCTCTTAGGCTTGTGTCCCCTGAAGCCACTTCCCTGGATCTCCCAGACTCTGTGGACCACAGCCAGGATGAACCCCACTCACTCTGCCAGTTAAAACATGCCAAACTTGATTGTGGAACTTCAAAATGCCCGTCTGGGACTGGCTGCTTCCGGGGCACTGGAGGGCTGTTGGGAGGGAGGGGCTGATAGAGAGGGATCCACGAGGCAGAGGCTAGGCCCTGCGGATACCGCTCCATAGCCCCAGCGGGGAGAGGCCTGAGCAGGGCGCTGCGGACGTGCCAGGGTGTGCCCCACAAAAGGCGGGGTCAGGGAGAGAGGGCCCTGGCCCGGCATGGCAGGAGCACGCCCAGGGTTGTCCCTGCGCTCTGGGCCCTGGGCCAGCCCCCGGTGGCGCAGGTGGGCACCGGAGCTCTTCCCCTGGTGGTCCGCGCACTTACTTAAGTTCAGGGCAGGGCCTGGGTCAGGGGGGCTGAGCCAGGCCAGGGGTAGCAGCACGAAGCTCGCGGTGGGCAGCAGGCTCAGCAGGTTGAGGAGTAGCAGGAAGCGGAGGAAGGTGAAGTAGGACTGAATTCCGGTGCCGAAGAGGCCTGCAGGGGTGTGGGAGGGAGAGCCGGGTGGGCCAGGGAGGCCGGGACCGGGCTAAGAGTCCAAGGGCAGGGTGGCCCCCCGGCTCCCACCCACGCGAGTCCGGCGGTGGGGCTGACAGCCACCTGGGGGTGCTGCGTGGGGTTGAGGTTTGCGGTGCCCGCGGGCGGAGTGGGTGGGAGGGAGGAGGGGCTGATTGGTCGGGGGACCCGGCCTAAGGCGGGTGGGATGATGCCTCCCTCCTTTATCCGATCTGGGCAGTGGGGCTCCGGAGAGGGCAAGGGGAGGCGGGGTTCGCGCGGGTCCTACCCCCGATCTCGTAGAGAGCCCCCTCCCAGAGCCCAAGGCCCCGGGCCAGCCGCTGTGCGGCCTCCCGCAGGCGCCTTTCCACCGTCTGCCGCCGGCGCTGCCACCGCTGCCAGCGCAAGGTCTGCTTTCCCGCGGGCTCACGCAGCCGCCTGGACGCGTGTGGGGACAGGGGGGACCCTGAGTCACCCGCCCTGCCCGCCCGCGCCAGTCAGACGCGCATGGGCTGGGGGAGTCTTCCCGCCCCACCCGACGGGGCAGCCTCGAAGCGTCCCCTACCCACCGTCCGGCGTCCGCGTGGCACCCACCAGATGAGGCGCTTGTCCATCATGGCATAGGGCAGCCCGCGCACTGGCGCCCCGGAACATCGCAGCCGCTCCATCTCCGCCTCCCACAGCTCCTCGGGCTCCGGCACCCCAGGGCCTCGTTCCGACGGCACCGACTGTGGCCGCAGCATCTCGGCGGGCGCGGGTGGAGGCTGGGGCGCGGGGCTGCGGGTGGGGGGGATGTGGGGCCCCGGGTGGATGAGTCGCAAGGCCTTGGCCCTGGCCTCTGTGCGCGCTGGGCTGGGGGCGGGCCCTTCCTTCCCCTCCGCACCGGTGTCAGGGCCTGGTCTCCTGCGACCGGAGGGTCCACTTGCCCCGGTCTGTTGCCTGGCCGCCTCCAGGGCTCAGAAATGAGGAGAGAGAATCTTGGTGTGGTCGAATCCGGACTCAGTCCTGCTGCAACTCTCAGAGGGACACACAGCTCTGGCCTCAGTCTCCCCATCTGACAAATGGAGTGAAAGACCCAAAGGGCACAGAAAGAAGGACGGTCACAGGCAATGCCAAGACCTGCTGCACCCCGCGCCCACCTGTGCCCACCTGTGCCCAAGCCCACCGGCGCCCACCTGCGCCCTGCAGAGTGACAATTCCCGATTTTCTCCATGTGACAGTTTGCCCTTCCGGAAGAGCCTGTGTCCCCAACCCCACAGTTCTTGGGACTCAGCATCTGCTGCATCTGATGTCAGGGGATCCCCTTCCATCTTCCTTCTCATGGTCCAGCCTCCAAGCCTGGGTCTGCCCAGCTACCCCCAAGACCCCCCGAGGAGGAGCTGTGGCGACAGCCCCAGCTGTGGGAACAGGAGCAGGGGACCCACTGTTGCCCTTGTGAGGCTCTAGCCGGCCCTCCACAGCCCGTCACCCTCTGCATCCTCCCTCCACTCGACATCCAGCTCACCTGGGGACCAAGGGACCAAGTCCCTGGAGGAGTCCCCTCCTCGGACGGCTCCTGCCAAGGCAGGCAGGGCGGTGAGGGAGTCCAGGGGAGGGCTCACGTGACAGGAACTCCAGCTTCCCCCTCCACTACCTCCCTCCTCCCCTCCCACCCCATGGTTTCCTCTGCTCTAAACTGAGGCTGAGCAGGCACTTCCTGAGGGCCCCTGAGATGCAGAGTTGCAGGTGACAGGCGCTGGCTGCTCCTGCTCCCTGGGAGCTCTGTGTGCACTAGTCTGGGGACGGGCCCTTCCTTCCCCTCTGTGCAGGAGCCCGGTCTCCTGTGGCCTTAGGGTCCACTGGTCCGGGTCTGCCCCCTGGCTGCCTCCAGGGCTGCCAGGCCTGTGGCTGAGGCCCTCTCCGTTTGCCCTCGGGGACTGACCTGGGAGCCTGACAGGGTGGGGTTGCGCCTGGGCCAAGCTCTTTATCTGCCTGCTACAGGTCCCCTGGAGGGCACGATATGACAGAATGGTGGGGTCCCCTGAACCCCAGCTGCTGGGTTTCCAGATACTCTTGGTGTTACTGCTGGACTTCTTGCCTCTGTCATTGGTTCTACCATTGCGCCAAGGCCCAGGCCTGGCACCTGGCCCATAGTAAGTGTCCAGGAATCAGCTCCATTCGTGCTTGCCCAGGCTAGATGTTTAAGACACACCTTTGCCAATTTCCTGTCCCTGGGCCCCTGGGGGGCCCTGCAGCTCTTCCTCCCTGCTCCCTCTCCACCTGCTATAGGGCCCAGTCATCTCAGGTCTGAATGTTCATAGCTTTTCTCCCTCTCTGCCTGAGGCATCCTTCCTGGTTTCCAGAGTCCTTGCTGTGTGTCAGGCCCGAGCCGTGTGCTGGTGCTGGGTGCACAGTGGGCTGGGGTGGGAGGGGGCACAGCGCCACAGATGTGCATGTCAATAGGAAGTGGCAGGTGCTCCACCAGTGTTCAATCTGGGGAGGCTCCCCAGAGGAGGTGGCCTTCATGCAAATTCAGTGTGGGTATGCAGGGAGGGGGAAGAGTGAGAGGAGAGGCAGGGGCTGGGCCTTCATGCCAGGGTGCCACTTGTCAAGAACCAGCTTGGGGTAGCCCTCTGAGGACCACACTGGCAGCTGCAAAAGGCCCTAGCCTCAGCCCCTGCCTGGGTCTCACTTTTGCCTTCCTGCTCTCCCTGGCAGCAGCACCCTCTCCTGCCCTCCTGGGCCCCAGCTCACATTCACTCTCCTCCTTCATGGCCTCTCCCCACCAGGAATGACCCTCCCTTTCAAATGGGCTTGGGGTGGGGGGTGCCATCTCCAAAGCCAGTTTCCTCCATAGGGTTCCCAGGTGGACCACCAAGTCTCATGCTTTGCATGGGGGCACCCTAAAGGGTGATTAACCTCTCTCAGCCTCAGTTTCCTTATCTGCGAAATGGGAATATCAGTGCATACCTTCCTGGCTCATGGGGAATAACAGAAAATAGAGCAACAGGTAAAGCACCTTCAGGTCCAGCACCTGGGACTTTCAGGTTAAGTGTCAGCGTGACCTCGTTTCACCCCCTCCTCTCCACACAGCACACAGGAAGTGAGCCAGAACTCTTACAGATAAACAATGAGCCCCACCCGGGTGTCAGGAGGGGGAGATAACCAGGCTCCCCCAGCGTGGGTCGGGGAGAGTCAGCAGGAGGCTTGCAGTTGGGGCGGGGGGTTTCCCAATCTGGTGTGAAAGACTGTGTTCCTCGGGCTTTCAGTGGCATCTTACATGGATGATCCCTAACCATGGGAAGCAGATGGGTCTGGAATTATCGTCCCTTTTTGGAACTTGGGGAAACTGAGTCTCACAAAAACTGGGGACTTCCGCCAGGGACTCGGATGAATCCAGACACTCGGCCCCCCTCACCCGGCTCAGACCTCAGAATGCGGTGCGAGGAGGGGTCGCAAGTTGGCAGAGGAGGAAGGCACAGTCGCCGCGGGGCGCCGGGAGGAGGGAAGGGGGCGCCGCAGGCGGGACCACGTGACAGCCAAGGCCCATCGCCACGTGGGCCGGGCGGTGCAGCTCAACCCGGCCCCGCCGGACCTGCGTCGGCCCATTGGCCCCCTGGGGTCCTTTGCCGCTCCTTCCCACTGACCCCGCGGCCCCTCCCTCGGTTCCCGGCGGCCCTGGCGGGGCACAGGTGAGCCTGGCTGCGCGCGCGGCCCCTCCTCCCAGGCGCTTCCTAGGTGAGCGGCCGCGATCCCGGTTCCGGGTCCCGCGGGGCTGCCGCTCCCGGCGGGGTGGGAGTGGGGGCGGCGCGCGGGTCTTGCCAGCCGCGGTCGCTTCTCCCCTGCAGGAACGGCGGCAACCCCTCCTGCCCTCCTTTCGGCCACTGGGGCCCCTTGGCAGCCGGGTTCCCTCCCCGCTGCTCCCGGGGTTGACTCTCCGGCTTGGACCGAGCTGGGAAAGGGAAGGGCGGGGAGGGCAGCCCCAGAACCCCCAGCCGGGCCCCGGGGCACCGGGGAAGGGAGGGAAGCGGCCGGGATGGGAAGGGGCGGGGAGGCCGGGTCGCGCAGGCCGGACCACTGGCCGCGAGGGGCAGGGAACAGGGAGGCCGGCTGGACGGGGGTCGGTGGCCCCCGAGTTGCCGCCGCCCTGGGCTACGGGGCCGGGTTGCTGCTCTCCCTGGGTAGCGGCTGCTCCCGGGGAGCTCGCTGCCGGCTGCGGTGGGGGTTCCTGGAAGCGGGCGTCACCCAGCCCCTCCCCACCTGGCTCAAGGCTCAGGAATGGTGCGCCCCGGAAACTCCGCTGGGCTTGCCCGGGCCTCGGGCAGGGTGCTGGGGCGCTGGGTCACCAGGTCCCCTGAGCTTCGGAGGGCCTGACTGGAGGAAGGGATTCCAGCTCTAGGGACTGGATGGGGTGCCCTCAGCCCCTCCTTCAGCAGCTGTCCCGGGTTAGGCTGGGTGGGGGCTGCCTCGGGCCCAGCTCTGGGCTGGTTTTCCCACCTCTTACTCTTGCTGGAGGGAGGGGAGGGCTGGTGGTGTGGGGCCTGGCCTGAGGATGGCACCCTGGACACTGAGGGTGGGCACCATCTGGCCCTGTGACTGTCAGCCCTGCAGGGAGCTGTCCTGTCTAGGCACCCGGGCTTCGGCTGGCCGGCTGGCTGAGTAAGCAACTTTCCACCCAGCCCGGAGCCCTGAGTTCCCTGAGGGTGAGGGCAGGAGAATCCCAGGGAAGAGGCCTGGGGCACTGGCTGGTGGCTGGGACACAGTCCTGCCTCCACTCCTGCAGGGTGAATTGGCCTGGAGCCAGGGCCCCTGGCAAGGCAGCTCTGGTTCCAATTGTGCCGGGTGACGGCAGAGCCAGGACAAAGGAGGCCTGTTGAGGCCCTGGCCACCCCTCCCCAGTTGGCCTCCCTTGGATGATGGAATGTGGGAGAGTGGGTCTTCTGAGAACAGAAGGACCTTGGAGCCTTGGGGTGGTGGGAGTGACTGCTGTGTGGGGGAGGAGCGTCCTGTCTGCTGCTTCCGCCTGGGGCTGGGGTGAGGGCTCCAGCAGCTGAGTTCCTGCTAGAGGAAGTGCTTTGGGGTCACAGGGCAGACGCAGAGGCCTCCAGCCTGCCCTGCCCTTTCTCTCCAAAAAGGAGGTATCTCTGGGCCAGAACCCTGGGAATGGAGAGTATGAAAGGGCTGTGTCTACAGGCACCCCACCTCTTCCCCATTTCCCAGGGACTGGCAACATCAAGGGAACAGACAGGGAACTGCAGACCCACACCCTTCCTTCCTCTCTCCCCTCCCCAGACACCGGAGGGGCCCCCAGTCCATTCTGGCATGAGGCTTATTTGGGCCTGACCGAGAGTTTACCTGGGGTGGGGGAGCGGGCAGGACTGCCTGGGCTGTGAGTGGCACCTGCCATGGTCCCCTGGGAGTGGGCAGTGTGGACACCTGCCAGGCATTGAAGGCGGGCTCTGGCTCAGTGCCGCTGTCTCGTCAGATGGGCAGCAAGAGGCTCCGGAGGCAGTGTCCAGGCTCTGAGCTGGCCTAGGTCTGCAGACTGGCGGGGCGTTGGCCGTGGACATGGCCCAACCACTGCCCTTTGTCCTCGATGTCCCTGAGACCCCAGGGGACCAGGGGTAAGTGCTCTGGGGCTGGGGGCTGGAGGCTAGAATGTTCCACCCCCATGGAGAGGTCACCAGGGCAGGGGCCTGAGGAAGGAGAGAGGCGGCTGGAGCCTGATCCCCGAACTCCGCACAGCAGCCAGGAGCCCAGTCCCTATGATGAGAGCGAAGTACATGACTCCTTCCAGCAGCTCATCCAAGAGCAGAGCTGGCGGGCGGCCCAGGAGGGGCTGGAGCTGCAGCAGAGAGCGAGGCAGGCCGCAGGTGAGCTTGGCCTGGCTACTGGGAGGTGTGGACCGAGACTGGGGTGCCCTAGCCCCTCAGGACGGGCCTCCCAGCTCTGCAGGCCTAGGGTGGGGTGGGAGAGACAGTGGCTAGAGGCATCTCCAGGACCCCTGGTGAGTCTTGCTTTGTAGGGAGTGGCCAGCACACACTCTTGGGGTCTGAGGGCACCCACAGCGCAGCCACCCTCCGCATCCTGGCCAGCATGCCCAGCCGCACCATTGGTGAGTGGGACCCTCGGCCTCGCCCTGAGTCGGCCCTGGCGCCTGGGCTGGGCCGGGCCGGGCTGGGCTTTCCGCCAGGCATCTGTGTGGCTCAGAGCCAGGCCCAGCGTGGGTTCCTAGCCCACCCCGTCTGCTGCCTGGACAGCCCCATGCGGCCCTCACTGGGCTCCAAAAATGACTCCAGAGTCGTCATGGGATAAAAATAGTCTCTTGGAACACAGTGGTGCCCAGAGTCTCTGCTGAAAGGATTTTCCTGGGTCCTGGGAAGGGGCGAGGGACAGGGAGGCCTATGGTGAGCCCATCCTGAGGGGAGGGAGGCCTGGGCTAGCCTGGCCCAGTCTTGCCCAGCCGCCTCCGTAGGCCGCAGCCGGGGCGCCATCATCTCCCAGTACTACAACCGCACGGTGCAGCTTCGGCGCCGGAGCAGCCGGCCCCTGCTCGGGAACTTGGTGCGCTCTGCCCGGCCCAGCCTCCGCATGTATGACCTGGAGCTGGACCCCAGGGCCCAGGAGGAGGAGGGTGAGTGAGTGGGCACCAGAGCCCCCGTGGCAGACACTGGCATGGTGGGGGGTGCAGGAGGCCAGCCTGGGGGTGGGGGAGGGGGGCTGGGGTGCGGCAGAGCGGGGGGGCCCCCTCCCCTGTCCCTTAGCAGGCTGCCTGAAGGCTCCCCCGTCCCTCTGCAGGGACCCACAGGGACAGGGAAGGGGGATCTTACCTCACAAGCATCTTGGAGTGCTCGGAGTGTTGTGACCCTGGGCCCCCGCACTGGGGACAGTGCAGGGGAAACACGCTGTCTTGTCTGTGAGCTTCCTGCTCAACTGAAGCAAACACACGGACAAGCTGCGATTCAGGCTCAGATAAGGGCACCAATGTGTCAGGACAGTGCCTCAGGGGCACACAGGCCTGTCCAGGTCTCAGCTGCAGGCGGCAGGGAGGGGCACTGGGGATGGATGGGACCTGTCTCTCCCTCTCGCAGAGAAGCAGAGCCTCCTGGTGAGGGAGCTCCAGAGCCTGGCGGTGGCGCAGCGGGATCACATGCTTCGAGGGATGCCCTTAAGCCTGGCTGAGAAACGCAGCCTGCGGTGAGCGCCCTGCTCCGCCACCGGCTCCTGCTCCCCCACCAGCTCCAGGCTGGGCTGGGTGGTTCGGGAGAAGGGGCTGAGCCTGTGGGTGGTTGGTCCCCAGGAAGGAGGGAGTCGGGCCCCTCATTGGTCTGGGCACCTATGGCTGCTTCTGCCCCCAGAGAGAAGAGCCGGACCCCAAGGGGGAAGTGGAGGGGCCAGCGGGGCCACGGCAGCATCTTCTCCTGCTGTGGCTGGCTCAGATATGCCTGTGTGCTGGTAGGGACCCCTGGTCTGCCCCAGGGCTGGGCAGCTGGGCCAGGCCCTATCGCCTGGGTCCCTCCTCCGGCCTCACCCTCAGGGCCTCTCTGCTTGTGCCCGCAGACCTTGCACAGCCTGGGGCTGGCGCTGCTCTCCAGCCTGCAGGCTCTGACGCCGTGGCGCTATGCCCTGAAGCGCATTGGGGGCCAGTTCGGCTCCAGCGTGCTCTCCTACTTCCTCTTTCTCAAGACCCTGCTGGCTTTCAACGCCCTCCTGCTGCTGCTGCTGCTGGCCTTCATGGTGGGCCCGCAGGCTGCCTTCCCGCCCGCCCTGCCGGGCCCTGTCCCCGTCTGCACAGGCCTGGAGCTCCTCACAGGCGCGGTGAGGAAGCCCTAGGGCTAGGGGCTGGGGGGCGCCTGTCCTCTGCTGCCTTGGTACCGTGTCCCTTTCTTGTCCCAGCACCCCTGGGGCTCTCAACCCTGGCCCCGACTGTGACTCCAGGTGGCCACAGCCAGCTCCCCGCCTCCCCCTCAATGCCCCTGGATGCCCATCGTGCCCAGGTTCCCATGGGGCTGGGAGGCCTAAGGTTGCTGTGGCCCTGGCCCCTCTCTGTGTCCCTTGCCTCCCCTGCCCTGCCCCGTGGCTGTCAGGCCTGAAGTCGGGGTGAGGGTGGAGAGTCCCTGACTCGAGGCTCTCCCTGCTCTAGGGCTGCTTCACCCACACTGTCATGTACTATGGTCACTACAGTAACGCCACGCTGAACCAGCCGTGTGCTGGACCCCTGGAGGGTGGCCGGTGCTCACCCGGGGCGGGCAGCCTGCCCTACAACATGCCCCTGGCCTACCTCTTCACCGTGGGCGTGGGCTTCTTCATCACCTGCATCACTCTGGTGTACAGGTACCGCCTCCACTGCATGACCCAGGCCCCTAGCTCCACCCATCCATCATTCATCCTTTGACCCAGCCATTGATCTTCCCTTTCTTCCTTCTACCCATCTATCCACCTGTCTGCTCTCATCTACTCACCCACCCATTCACCCATCCACCCATTCGCCCATCCACCCATTCACCCATCCACCCATTCGCCCATCCACCCATTCACCCATCCACCCATTCACCCATCCACCTATTCACCCATCTACCCATCCACCTATTCACCCATCTACCCATTCACCCATAAATCCATCTACCCACTCATCTACCTACTCATTTATTCCCCCATCTACCTATTCACCCATCCACCCACCCATCTTTCCACTCATTCATCTACTGACTCATTCACATACCCATCCACCTATTCACCCACCCACCCATTCATCCATCTACCTACACATTCAGCCACTCATCCATCTATGCATCCATCCATTCGCATTCATTCATCTACCCACCCATCCACTCATCCATTCAATCATTTACAAATATATCCACCCACCCACCCACACACACATCTACGTATTCCACAAACATTTCCTGTGCTCAGCTCAGGGCATGATGGTAAATGAGCATAGAGCCTGTCCTGGGGGGGGGTGGCGTGCTGTCTCTGGGAGAAGGTGGACCACTGGGCTGGGACAATCTAGGAGCCTTAGCGGTGTTTCCCATGTTATGGGAGCATTGGGGAAGGAGTCAGGTTGCTTCTCAGGGGAGGTGGCACTTGCCGTGAGAGAGGAAGGTTAAATAAGAGTGGGGATGGGTGAAGAAGCAGGAAAGGTGTTTTGGTCAATGGGACCAGCAGTGCAAAGGCCCTGAGGTGAGCCCAGCGTGTTCTGGTCTGTGTCTCGCTGGGAGGCAGCCAGCTGAGTCAGTGTGAATGCAGCCATGCCCCTTCTTCTAGGCACATGTGGCTGGTGGGTGCCATATTGGATGAGACTGGTATAGAGGGCTGGGAGTGGAGCAGGAGCATGGCAGGAGGCCCATGCAGGGCCCAGATGGCTCCTGAGCAGGTGGTGGGGTCTGCCTGCCAAGAGTGTCCTGTCTGCCTCCTCCCCTTGGCCTCTGCCCCCTCAGCCTGTCGGTGGCCCTATCTGTGTGTGCTTCTCCTCAGCATGGCTCACTCTTTTGGGGAGAGCTACCGGGTGGGCAGCACCTCTGGCATCCATGCCATCACCGTCTTCTGCTCCTGGGACTACAAGGTGACGCAGAAGCGGGCCTCCCGCCTCCAGCAGGACAACATTCGCACCCGGCTGAAGGTGAGCGGCCCTGGGAGCCCCCACCCCTGGGCCCTGGAGCACCAAGCTGGCCTGCCCAGCTCCCTGCAGGCCTGGCCCTGGGCCCACTTAGGACCCCACAGCCAGAACTGTGTTCTAGAGGGAGGGCCATCTGTCTGTGAGCTGAACTCCGGGCACTGGGCAGGCGTGGCCTTCTGCTTGCAGTGATGAGGCAGGCCTGGGTTTTGCTTGGGTACCCGCCCCTCAGTTAGGTGCTGCCTCTGTTGTCTGGTAGTGGGTGGTAGCATCATGGCCCAGTGAGCACCCAGGAGCCAGCCCCGAGGCCTCAGGCCCTAGCTGGCACATACTCCCTGGCCGGTGTTAGGTTGGTTGGTGGCCTTAGGCGCCCAGGGCGTGAGGACTGTCATCTTTTCTTTTTTCTGTTTCCCAGACTGGAGTGCAGTGGTGCAATCTTGGCTCACTGCAATCTCCGCCTCTTGGGTTCAAGTGATTCTCCTGCCTCAGCCTCCTGAGTAGCTGGGACTACAGGTGCGCGCCACCATGCCCAGCTAATTTTTGTATTTTTAGTAGAAACAAGGTTTCACCGTGTTGATCAGGATGGTCTCGATCTCTTGACATTGTGATCTGCCCACCTCGGCCTCCCAGAGTGCTGGTATTACAGGCGTGAGCCACCGCGCCCGGCTGACTGTCATCTTTTGTGTCAGAGTGAGGAGACTGAGGCATAGAGGCCAAGGCCCTTGCAGAGGTCTCAGGGCCAGGAGGCTGCAGAGCTGGGGCTCATGGAACATTCTCTGCCTTTCTGGGGTTCTCTGCTTTGAGGAGCTCAGAGTTGTGACCTGTCAGCAGTCATTCCACGGGGCCCTTCTCGTTACTGGGGAGCCACCCATATCCACAAGGAACAGGAAGGGACCTCTGAGCAAGGCCCTGGCCCCAGCAGGCAGTGCTGGGAGGCAGGTGGAGAGGGGTTGAGGCAGGCTTCGGGAGTGAATGCCAGCCCAGGCACAGGGGCCTCCCGGCAGGGGACTGGGTCCTTTCTGTGTGGAGGGAGGGCTCTGGACAGGGGAGAGGGCAGGTGGGGTGTTGGGGTCCGACCCTCTGTCCTGGGTCAAGCCTCCTGGTGTGTGGTATGTGTGTCATGCTGTGTCTGTGCACTGCACGTGTCCGTGCTCTGGTGTGGGTGACAGGGACACGGTGCTGCCTGCAGGAGCTTCTGGCCGAGTGGCAGCTGCGGCAGAGCCCCAGGAGTGTGTGCAGGAGGCTGCGGCAGGCAGCCGCACTGGGGCTCACGTGGCTGCTGTGTCTGGGGACAGCGCTTGGCTGCGCTGTGGCCGTCCACGTCTTCTCCGAGTTCATGATCCAGGTGCGGGGATTGGGGGGAGCCTGGCCTTTGCTGGGAACGTGTCCCCAGCCCCCTGGGGAGACAGCCTTGCCTCCCTTCTTCCACCCAGCCAGGCCAGGGTGCTGTGTGCACTGTGCCCGTGCTGGGGCTCCCTCCCAGCCCCACTTCTCGCCCTTGTCTTTTCTCATGGCCTTTTTTTTTTTTGGTTTCTTGTTTCTTTTCCACGACCTGTGCCCCTCCCACTTCCTGTGTGGTTTGAACTTGAGACTGGGGAGGGCCAGAGCTTGGAGGAGGGAGGTGCTACCTGCCAGTTCCACCCCGGCCCCTTCCTATAGCTGCCCCCTCCCACCATGGATGGGGGGGCTTCCGTGACACCGCTCCCTGCACCCCTGCAGAGTCTGGAGGCTGCTGGCAAGGAGGCTGCGCTGCTGGTCTTGCCCCTGGTGGTTGGCCTCCTCAACCTGGGGGCCCCCTACCTGTGCCGCATCCTGGCTGCCCTGGAGCCGCATGACTCCCCGGTGCTGGAGGTGTACGTGGCCATCTGTAGGTGTGTGGCTGCACATGGAAACACCCTTTGGAGCTGGTACCGCTTGTTTGGCTCTGGGTGTATCGTGGGTGACCAAGCCCTTGGTGGGGGCCCCGGGGTGCACCTTCTGTCTCCTGCACCCATGCCTCAGCCTCTGCGCCCCGTCCTCCACAGGAATCTCATCCTCAAGCTGGCCATCCTGGGGACACTGTGCTACCACTGGCTGGGCCGCAGGGTGGGCGTCCTGCGGGGCCAGTGCTGGGAGGACTTTGTGGGCCAGGAGCTGTACCGGTTCCTGGTGATGGACTTCATCCTCATGCTGCTGGACACGCTTTTCGGGGAACTGGTGTGGAGGTGAGGGGGCCCATCTGCCCACCTCTGAGTCCCTCAAGCGCCCTCTGGGCACCCTGGGCGGGGCTAGGGGGAGCATTCTCCCCATCGTAGCTCGTGACCAGGGAGCTTTTCTGACCTGGATCTTTCAAATCAGGGCCCTGTGTCTCCACCCTTCAGAGGAAAACGCAGGGAACAGAACCTAACTCGTTTTTAGATTGGAAAGGAAAACAGTTTCAAAGTGTGTATCTCACAACCTCAGTCTAGGATGCAAAGGAAAAGCAGGCGGTAGGGAACAGACAGCGGAGGAACATTTAAAAATGTTCCAGGCCAGGTGCGGTGGTGCACGCCTGTAATCCCAGCACTGTGGGAGGCTGAGGCGGGCAGATCATTAGGTCAAGAGATCGAGACCATTCTGGCCAACATGGTGAAAACAAAACAATTAGCTGGGTGTGGTGGCGCATGCCTGTAGTCCCAGCTACTCGGGAGGCTGAGGCAGGAGAATTGCTTGAACCCAGGAGATGGAGGTAGCAGTGAGCTGAGATCACACCACCACACTCCAGCCTGGTGACAGAGCAAGAGCAAGACTCTGTGTCTCAAAAAAAAAAAAAAAAAATTTCAGGTATTCTGCAGGTTCCTGGCACTCCAGCTGTTTTTTCCTCTTGGTGTTTTCTTCGAGAATATATGAATTTAATAATAATAATAATAAGATTAAATCAGTAGGAGGCCTGGTGCAGTGGCTCACACTGTCTGTAATCCCAGCACTTTGGGAAGCTGAGGTGGGAAGATCACTTAAGCCCAGGAGTTTGAGACCAGCCTGGGCAACAGAGCAAGACCTCGTCTCTAAAAATAACTAAAAATAAAAATTAGCTGGATATGGTGGTGTGTGCCTGTAGTCCCAGCTACTTGGGAGACTGCGGTGGGAGGATCACTTGAGCCCAGGTCAAGGCTGCCATGAGCCGTGATTGTGCTACTGTGCTCCAGCCTGGACGGCAGACTCTATAAAGAAAGAAAACAATCACTTAGTGCTGGAGTTAATACTGTTGTTTAGCACTGGGTGTATCCGAACCTACTTAGGATGAGGCCAGTGTGACCAAGCCCCTGGGGGCTCCCAGGCTGGTGGCTGTTTGTCCTTGGCATTATCTGTGGAAGGGCCAGGATGTCACCTGGATGGGGGTGCCTCTGGGTGTGGGGACTTGGGCCCGCCTCCCTGCATGTGGCTGTTCCATCTAACTCTCCCGGGTCCTCCTTGGTGGCAGGATTATCTCTGAGAAGAAGCTGAAGAGGAGGCGGAAGCCTGAGTTTGACATTGCCCGGAATGTGCTGGAGCTGATTTATGGGCAGACTCTGACCTGGTGAGGGGCCTCCGCTTGCCTCCTGCTGTCTGGCCCCTAGGTTGGTGCCCCTTTCCCCGAGGCCACAGCCAGGCCCAGCCGTGGATCCTGGAGTGATGCAGGCCCTGACCCTGGGGACCCAGTTGTGGCCACTCTCACTTGCCCTGCCTGTGGTCTGGAAGCGGCCTGGTGTGTGTGTGGGGGCACTGGAGCGGTCCCTGAACTGCCGTTCCTCCCCAGGCTGGGGGTGCTCTTCTCGCCCCTCCTCCCTGCTGTGCAGATCATCAAGCTGCTGCTTGTCTTCTACATCAAGAAGGTGAGGTTGCCTAGGGCTGGGCTGGCAGGGTGGCCTGGCAGTGGGGCAGGACTCTGTGGGCAGAGCGTGGGACACTGGAACCCTTCCCATGAGAGTGGAGTGTGGCTGGCAGCCCTGGCTGCCCTGGGCTCTGTTCCTCAGCCCAAGGGGTGGCTGACCCCTCCTGGCATCGCTGTCTTTGGCAGACCGGAGCTGGGTGCGGTGACTCACGCCTGTAATCCCAGCACTTTGGGAGGCTGAGGTGGGCGGATCACCTGAGGTCAGGCAGGCCGGGGAGCATTCGCTGGGTTCAGAGGTTATCACCGGGTGCCTGTGTGCACCTGGCCAGGGCCAGGGCCAGGGCTCTGGAGACACTAAGCCTCCCTCCAGCCCTCTGGGTCCCTGGGAAAGTGACCCTGGTCCTCTGTCCTCAACCGGGGCATGCCCAGTGGCTGAAAACTGGGACTTTTGTTCCCATCCTGGCTCCTGTCTTGTTTGGCCTTGTTTCTTCATCTGCACAATGGGGACCACGTTCCAGTGGGGACTGAGGGAGGTGGTGTGTAGCGTGTTATGTGCAGAGCCTGGTATGGCAGTGACCTTCAGCGGACGGAGGTGCTGTGGGCATCACCCCTTTGCGTGCGGGTGACCTGCAGGCCTCCGTCTTCCTCTGTAAATGAGGTAGCCGCAGGGAGCAGGCTCCTGTCCTGGGCTCTGCCTGGACACACAGCCTCGGTCGCCCTTCCCTCCTGAGCTCCCCCAGGCTTTGGAGGGTGCTGAGGGGTGGCAGGACGGTGGCGGAACGCAGCCTTTCCCCACAGGCCAGCCTTCTGGCCAACTGCCAGGCGCCGCGGCGGCCCTGGCTGGCCTCGCACATGAGCACCGTCTTCCTCACGCTGCTCTGCTTCCCCGCCTTCCTGGGTACCGCCGTCTTCCTCTGCTACGCCGTCTGGCAGTGAGTGAGGCGGGTGGAGGGAGACCCTTCTGTGCCATCCTGGGGTTGGGTGGTGGTGCCCGGGGGGCCAAGGCTTGGGGTGAAGACAGGTTGGGAGGGAGCCGGGTGGGCTGTTGCCCAGGCTGGGGATTCCTGGATGGCCTCTTCCCCAGCGTGAAGCCCTCAGGCATCTGTGGCCCCTTCCGGACCCTGGACACCATGTACGAGGCTGGCAGGGTGTGGGTGCGCCACCTGGAGGCGGGGGGCCCCAGGGTCTCCTGGCTGCCCTGGGTGCACCAGTACCTGGTGGAAAACACCTTCTTCGTCTTCCTGGTGTCGGCGCTGCTGCTGTGAGTCCCGCAGGTGGGGGTGGCCCTGGGGAGATGGCCTTCGATGGGCCTGCATTGACCCAATAGCCCCTCTCCTGCAGGGCCGTGATCTATCTCAACATCCAGGTGGTGCGGGGCCAGCGGAAGGTCATCTGTCTGCTCAAGGAGCAGATCAGCAATGTGAGTGCCCCCACCTCGGCTACCCTGGCCCCCACCTTCTCAGTCATCTGTGTGACACTCCCCTCCACTCCCCTGCCAGCTCATCCCCAGCACCTGCATACCTTCCCCTGTAGGCCTTAGCTGCTGAGAGGGTTGGTTGCCAAACAAGTGACCCTGAGCAACACGTGCACTTCAGTGCAAGTGACAAAGCAGCCATGAGACAGATCCCTAGGGACCTCCAGGAACCCATGGACTAGGGCCCTGGGGGCGGGTGTGATTTCAGCCCCAGGGTGTGGCCCCCGCTTGAGGGTTCAGACGGTCTCCGTGAGGACTTCTGAGATCCTGGAAATGGATTTTGAGTTCCCGCGAACCCTGCACTCATTTTGCAAACAGGTGCAGTAAGCCTGAAGGAGGGCCAGGACTGAAAATAGTTTTTTGAAGAAAACACTGTTGGGCTGGGCGCGGTGGCTCACACCTGTAGTCCGAGCACTTTGGGAGGCCAAGGTGGGAGGATGGCTGGAGCCCAGGAGTTTGATACCAGACTGGGCAACATAGCGAAACCTTGTCTCTACGAAAACTTAAAAGTTAGCTGGGTGTGGTGGTGTGCGCCTGTAGTCCTGGCTATTTGGGAGGCTGAGGTGGAGATCGCTGGAGCCCAGGTGGAGGCTGCAGTGAGCTATTATTGTATGATTGTGTCACTGCGCTCCAGCCTGGGTGACAGTGAAAACCTATCTCATTGAAAAAAAAAAAAAAAAAAGGGCCAGTTGCAAGTGGCTCAGGCCTGTAATCCCAGCACTTTGGGAGGCTGAAGGGAGTGGATCACTTGAGGTCAGGAGGTCGAGACCAGCCTAGCCAACATGGCAAAACCCTGTCTCTATAAAAATTCAAAAATTAGCTGGGCATGGTGATATGTGCCTATAATCCCAGCTACTCAGGAGGCTGAGGCAGGAGAATCGGCTGAGGCAGGAGAATCGGCTGAGGCAGGAAAATCGGCTGAGGCAGGAAAATCGGCCGAGATCGCGCCACTGCACTCCAGCCTGGGCAGCAGAGGGCACTAATGAGGCTCATGCTGTCATGGGAGTGAGCTGCATAGGGGGGTGAGACCCCACATCCTAGGGGCAGCCCCCAGGAGGACTGTTCACCCAGCAGCTGGCCCCTGTGCCCACTCCCTCTGTTCCTCTCTGCCCAGGAGGACCACCTTGCCCACTGGACAGCCGCCAAGCTGGACACAAGGCACTTTGCCCCCATCCCCCGGGCCACCCAGCCTGGCCTCCTCCCTGAGGCCTCTTCCCCTGGAGAATGGCCTGAGAGGCAGGTCTTGGCCTTCCCGGCATGTGTCCTGCTGCTGGTCTGCCCCACCCCCACCAGGGCTCCCGGTCCCCTCCCATTGCTGTTTGTCCTCTCCTCCTGCAGTATTTCACTCTGGGGCTGGCGAATGCCGGTGTCCTCAGGTATGCTCCATACCAGGGCTTGGGGCGGGGGGGCTTGTCAGGGTCAGTGGTGGGTGTCTCTAAGGCGAGGGCAGGGTGGGCTGCAGCCAGTGGGCCTTGGCAGACATGTGACCCTGCTGCTGGCTAGCTGGTGCCAGGAGCCAAGGCTCCAGGCAGCTCGTCCCAAGAGCTCATGGGGACAGCTCCCCTGTTTCTTGGGTTGTGCACACTGTCCCATCTCCTGCCTTTTCCATTTGGCCACACAGAGCTGAAAGCTGGACATCTCAACTGCAGTGGTCATCTGGCTGTAGACATTGGAAGTGGGAAATGGCTCCTGCCCTAGTGGGTGGCATTTGAGAGCCCCCCGGGGCCAGGTGGGGTGGGCAGGGAATGCAGGGGTGGAGAATCCCAGCTCCCTCCACAGGCTGATGCTCTGGGATGGGGAGGAGCTTTCTCCTCGAAGATGCTGGCTGCAGCGGCTACCCAAGGCCGAGCTCTGACCCCAGTCTCTGGGGCCTGACCTGAGCTTTCCCCAGGCAGGTCGTCATGGCTCACACGCACAGCCCCTCTGTCCTCAGCAGCAACTCGACAGAAGCAGCTTGGGATGTTGCTTAAGGGGCCTGTGGTCCCTCCTTGAAGGTGATCTATGTGATCCTCCTAGGCTGCGCCAGGTTGCCAGGTGCCCAGAGCCAGTCCGCGTGGACCCTGACAGAACTGCTCTGTCCTCTTTGTGAAGGTTCCTGGCACCGACCCAAGTGCCGGTGATCGGGGTTCCTGTGCACCAGGTCCTATGCTGAGTGCCCCCTCTGCTTGTCACATTTCATTGTCGAGAGAGCCCTGGTTCACTCTAGGACTGGCCCCAAAGAAGTCCCCATCCTCAAACTGGAAACTGTGACTGTTATGTGGCTTGGGGAATTAAGGTTTCAGGTAGAATTAAAGTTGCCAGTCAGCTGGCCTTGGATAGGAGATGACCCCAGATTACTGAGGTGGCCTAGCATGATCTCAGGGTCCTTAGAGGCGAGAAATGGAGGCCAGAGGGTCAGGGTCGGAGTGGTGCCATGTGAGCAGGGCTTGAGAGGCCACTGCCGGCTTCGAAGTGGAGGACAGGGCTGAGAGCCAAGGACTGCTGGGGCCTCTAGAAACTGGAAAAGGCGAGGAAGGGGATTCTCCCCAGAAGCCTCCACGAGGAATGCAGCCCTAACGATGCCTTGATTGTAGCCTGGTGAGACTCAGTTTGGACTTTTCACCTCCAGAACTCAAAGATGAGAGACTGGTGGTGGTTTAAGCTATGAAGTTGATGATAGTTCATTATGGCCGAAGCAGGAAACTAATGTAAACCTCATGACGTGTGTTATTACCCCCTTTACAGATGCTGCCACTGAGGTCAGAGAGATAGTAACCCAAGGCAGAGTCAGTAAGTGGCAGGGCTGATTTTAAATTGAGTCAGGCTGGCTCTGGGCTGCTGATCGCATTTCCCTTTTCACTTTGGCCAGTAGGAAGCTTAGATCCACACATATACCCAATTCCTGGCTCTTGGTTTTTCCTTGTCCTTGTTTTGGTGGCTCTTTCACCTTTTATTTTACCTTTGTGTTGCTTGTGATGTTGAATACACCTCATGAGTTTTCCCTCAAATGCAGTTTGGAACAGGGTGGCTCTGGATGGGCTGATGGATGGATGGGTAACTTTTCCTTCCCTTTGTGTTCTGGACTTTCTAGGAGGGGGAGGACAAAATCTTCTTAATCAACAAGCTTCACTCCATCTACGAGAGGAAGGAGAGGGAGGAGAGGAGCAGGTGAGAGTCCGTGGAGGGTTTGGGGCCACTCTGAGCCAGGAGAGAGGGGCCACGGCTGGACAGTGGGGCTCCCTGGGGCTGCACCACGACATTGCTGATACTTGACCACTTTTGACCTACAAAAGTCCCCACCCTGGCCTCTGGCCCGCCTTCACTCTCTCTAGAACCTTCTCTGGCCTCTGGAGCCTGACCATTTTGACAGGGACTTGAAATAATCTCAGGAGAAAGACTGTGGGGCATGTGGCCTGTCCTTGCTTGGCCTTGGCTGTGCCCAGCCAGGTTGCAGGGATGTTGACGTTTGTGGGGTTCCCTCGCTGACATCTTTTTCTGGCAGGGTTAGGACAGGCCAGGCTGCCATACCTCCTACCCTGCTCACAGATGAACGGGATGCCTAGGGGGACAGGGATGGGCCCTTGAGGGCCCGCCCAGCACCCTGAGACCACACTGGTGTCTCCCCGTGACCCCGCTGGATACCAGAACAAGGAAGACACTCTACTACTCCTCTTGAAAGCTAGGCTGGAGCTAGAAGGGTGGGTGAATCCGGCTTGGGCACCCCCAGTGAACTCTGCCCTGTGACTCTTATTTATTCTGATTAAAGAGGTTTTGCAGATGGGCTTGTCCCTTGGGGCTCTGTGCTTGTGACTGGGGCCTGTGCCTGATTACCATGCCCATGTCCAGGGCCTGCTTCCCGCTGTCCTGAGGCCACTTCTGGGCACAGGTCCAGGTCGTGGGAGCTTCAGCTGGAGAAAAGGGGCGCCCTCTGCTGGCCAAGCCTCAGATGGCAGGGGCTGGACAGTGCCAGGGCTTGATCTGTTCACTGCTTTTGACCAGCCTGAACCTGTGCCTGGGAGGGACTCACCTGCACAGATGAGCCAAGCAGCCACAGATTGTGACCAGAGCGATGTGTCAACCATTGGGTGATGCTGTAGCATCTATTGGAGCAGGAGGGAAATGTAGAGGGACTTGGGATGACATTTCATTTACAAATGAGCTGTGGTGACAGGTGCCTCTTACACAGAGGCAGTACCTGCACTTGGAGGTGAACAGGGTTTGGTGGGGTAGGGCTGGCCCCCAGCTTCTGGCTGCCAGCAGCTAGCTGGGGTGTGGCGATCTTGGGTCTGACTGGGCTGAGTGAAGAGCCTATGGGATACCAAAAACCCAAGCCTGTGGGGTGGGGCACAGGGATTCGGGGACCAGCCCATCACAGCTCAGGGCTCCATGTTTTTGGGAACCAGCCTGTCATGGCCCAGGGCTCCATGTTTGTAGGAGCTGCGCTTGGGATTAGGGTGGTGAGCCCAGGGTCAGAGAGCAATGGGCCCAGAAAAGGGTCAGACCCAGGCGGAGATGCCACTGGCTGTTAGCAGACCCCCAAGCTGGGCCCAGCCCACCCAGTCCCATGGGGAGGCTCCTGCACTCTGAAGACATCTGGGTGCTGCCACTGGGGCCCGACAGAGTAGGCATTTGGGTGAATCTGAGCAAAGTGGATCTGAGCTTCCGGGCTCAGCAAGTAGCTGGTGTGCCTGTGGCAGTATCTTCAGGCATGAGCGCTGCTGGGTGAAGCTGCATGGGCAGTCCGGAGTGACTGACAGTCCAGACTGACTGACCTCAGCTTTCTGGCCCCCGCCTGTGCAGACGCTGTCCTCCAAACCCTTACGGTCCCTCTCTGGATGGAACATACGCCTGCCACTGCTGGTTTGACAGCATGATCACTGCTTGTGATCTGTTGAACCCACCTTGCCAACCTCACAAAGGACAGTACTGGTTGCTTATGGCAGGGAAGTGGAAGAACTTGCCCTGGGTATTTCTGGAGTTTGTGTGTGTGCTTGTCAGTCTTGTGTCAGCCAGAGGCTGTGGGGCCCAGTGATCTCATCAACAGGAACCTAAGTGACCTGTGAACATGTGCTGCTGTAGACAGTGAACACCTACAGTAGATTCACCTAAAGATTATCATCCTTGAGAACGTGTGGGCCTTATCCAATCAGCTGAAAGCCTTCAGAGCAAAACTGGATGTTCCCCAGAGAAGGAATTCTGCCTCAGAGGGAGGCATCCATGCCCACTGTATGTCCAGCCTGCAGCCCCACGGCTGGGTGAGCCTGTCCTCTTTCCCTATTTCTGTCTCCTACTGGTTCAGTCTCTGGACTCACTGTGTGGCCCCAGACCCTCCAGCGAGGACCTCCCGTGTTTCTTCAGAGCAGCCCTTGTATGCTGTAGGCCTGGCTTCAGCTTGTCCCTGGGTACCCTAGGGCATGATTCCTGTGTGTGCTGCCTACCGACTGGCACGTTCGGCATGTTGCAGAGAGGCCATGCCCGCCCATGAGCGCAGCCTGACATGGAAACTGTTCTAGCGGATGGGAACTTGATGCTATTTCTGGACGAACGACAAGGCTCCTCGATGCCACTGCTTCTCGGCCTTGGCTGCGTGATGGAATCCACTGGGGAGTTTTTGAAAACACTGGTACTCACTGGAGGCAGTGGCTGCTGCTATCTATAATTGCAGCTGCTTCAGAGCTGAGGCGTAGGATTGCTTGAGCCCAGAAGTTCTGGTTTGTTTTTTGAGACAGTCTTACTCTGTTGCCCAGGCTGGAGTCTAGTCCCGTGATCTCGGTTCCCTGCCTCAGCCTCCCGAGTAGCTGGGATTACAGGCTTGGGCCACCACACCTGGTTGATTTTTGTACAGTAGAGATGGGGTTTCACTGTGATGGTTAAGCTGGTCTCAATCTCCTGACCTCAAGTGATCCGCCTGCCTTGGCCTCCCGAAGTGCTGGGATTACAGGTGTGAGCCACTGTGCCCACTGAGCTGTTTTTAATCCAGCATGGGCAACAGCAGGACCTGTCTCAAAACAAACAAAAAACTCTGGTGCCTGAGGCCCACCCCCAGTTGATTTGGATGTGAATTATCTGCCAGGCACGGGGGCGCATGCCTGTAATTCCAGCACTTTGGGAGGCCAAGGTGGGTGGATCACGAAGTCGGGAGTTGAAGACCAGCCTGGCATGGTGAAACCTGGTCTCTGCCAAAGATACAAAAATTAGCCAGGCGTGGTGGCAGGCACCTGTAATCCCAGCTACTTGGGATGCTGACACAGGAGAATCGCTTGAACCCAGGAGGTGGAGGTTGCAGTGAGCCTAGGCCGTGCCACTGCACTCCACCCTGGGTGACAGAGCAAGACTCTCAGGCCAAGGTTGAGAACCCCTGCTCTGGGCCCCATCCAAGCACCAGGTTGTCACAAACGCACGCACACACTCACATCTGTGGGCTTGGGGGGGCTTCAGAAACGTGCTTGTTTTTTTGAGACAGGGTCTCGCTCTGTTGCCCATCCTGGAGTGCAGTGGCTTGATCATAGCTCACTGCAGCCTTGACCTCCTGGGCTCAGGTGATTGTGCCTCAGCCTCCCAAGTGGCTGCTTCTGGTTTTCATGATGACCTGGGGGCCAGGCACTCTACACTTGCTACTGTTCGGGGCCAGTCCTGCACTAGGAAGGCCCATCAGCCATAGCTCCTCCGAGAAGCATTGATGTGCAGAGCCAGGCAGCTTTGTTTCCACCTGGATCCTGCGCAGGGTTTTTTTTTCTTGGTCGATGTGTAGATACCACACTCCCGCACCGGATCTTTGTGGGATGACCCACTGCCTCTGTTGTCCCTCCTCACCAAACACAGTCTGGGCTCACCATGATGCCTCATCTGTTGGCTTCTCCTCCCGCATTTGAACAGCCTTCTCTGCATACCACACTGCTAGCCACTGGACACCGTGCTTTCTACCTTTACCGTTCTGTCATGGTATTGCCAAATTAGTTAAAACACAAAACGGAGGCTGGGCACGGTGGCTCATGCCTGTATTCCCAGAAGTCCGAGACCAGCCTGGGCAACATGGTACAAAAATAAAAAATGAAATGAGCTGGGTGGGGTGGCGCATGCATGCCCGTGGTCCCAGCTACCTGGGAGGCTGAGGTGGGAGGGCTGCTTGAACTCGGGAGGTCAAGGCTGCCGTGAGCTGCTATCACATCACTGCACTCTAGCCTGGGAGACAGAGAGGCTGTATTAAACAAAGATACAAACCACAGAGGGCTACTCTGAACCGGTCATTAAAAAAATAAAAAAATCCACAGATACAGGTGAAGAACTTGTCATTTTCCTCAAACCTGCTTTTCACCCACGGTGGAAATCATGCTCCAGGGCCACGAGGCCTTTGCATGGGCTCCCCACGTGGGGCCTTGGCTTGTCCCCTGAGTTCCCAGTCTGTCAAAATCCAACCTGGTCTCCCAGACCCAGGGCAAATGCCACCTCCTCCATGGAGCCTGACACATCCTTTGCACACTCTCGGGCACTGACTTTGTTCCCCCAGCGCACATGCATGGGTACAGCTTGTCCCTGTAGCCACTCAGGCACAAAATGAACTCTTGTCCAGAGTGCAGAGCTGAGGGTTGCTTCGTCCAGGTTCAACTGCATTTGAGTTTCATTCCCAGATTCCTTCTTTTTCTGGTCTTCAATTTCTTCTCGGGATTAGGTCCCACTCATTGCTTTCCTTTTCAATTTCCAAGAGGTTGCTCAGAGCCAAGGTACCTGCCTTCCACCATTGTGGGGGTCAGCCTGTGGCGGGGTGGGGGGGGGTCCCATTCTTTGGATGGAGTTGACCCAAAATGGGCAGGTCCACCTTTGACCTTGCTCTCTGAAGTGGAAACAGAAAAAGACACTTGCTTAGTCTGAGGGGCCACTGGGGTGCTCGGTCTCTCTTCAAAGGCCTGTCTGTAACACCAATATCACACCGGTTGCACTGAGATTCTGGGGTTAGGCTGCTGCTGCCTCAGCACTGACGTTCCACTGTGCTCATACAAAAATGAATGCATAAGATGTCCAGGAAACAAAAAAACCCCTCATGACTCTTCTCTCCAAAGACTTTTTAAGCCCAAAGTGGACCCTAGGCAAAAGTGAGCGGCACTCCTTTGCCAGGACTCCAGGTGGGCCCCAGCCTCCTCTTGCTGCAGTCCAGGACAACAGCAGTTACCAGATGAACTGACTCGATGGGCTGTGAGGGTAGAGAGCTAGAAAGCTTGGTTGTGCCTCTCAACAATTATTAGTAAGATTTCAATATTTACAGCAAACTCACAAAGCAAGTGACAGAATAAAGCAAAACAACTGGAAGCCTGCGTTTCCCTCATGAGACGGAGGCATGTAGGCTCTGAGGACATTATGGCAGGCCAGCTCTCCCAGTTGCAGTGTGCAGAGTGCACATCCAGTGTCCATTTTGAAAGACGAAATACACGTTACTTTGAACAGCCAAGAAAAAAAATTGCAATTTATTAGGATTCAATAAAGCGTTGTACTTTTGAAAGCAAATTTCGATGCATGTTCTTCAACAATCACATTCTATGAGAAAAACATTAAGAGCCACAAACTTGTTTTTTAATCTCAGAGTTACAGACAATTAAATCCAAAATAAAAGGTCCAAAAAAAAAAAAAAAAAAAACCTCAAACAAACCCAACAAAACCCCAAAACAAACTAACATATTGTTGACTTTCATCCCCAATTTTAAAACACCAGGAGTTCTACAGCTCAGTGCTCGCTGGTAGCACAGGAAGTGGTATGTCGGGTGCACACACGCACACACACGCTCACACGCACATATACTGGATACACATACGCAGGTGTATGTCCATCGAATATACAGAATGCATGTAATGGCGATGAGATGCGGTCACTGAGGGAGGTCGGCTTGCTGAAGACCCTACTGAACTTGAGAAAAGAAGTCTTGAACCCAGTCCGTGCATAGTTCATGGTCTCTATAAAACCAGCTTTTGTGGATCTGCAATCTTGCAGGACTTTTTTTTTTGTATATATTTTTGTATTGATAAAACCATTAAAAAGCTAATTAAAAAAAATGTAATGCACAAGTTTCCTGATCAAGCAGGCAGGGAGCACAATGTTCATATATATATATTTTAAAACATACTTGAGGGTATGTTATTCCATTGTCTTTCTTCCTTGCAAAACAATCAAAACATTGATCATTCTTAAAACATAAAGCAATTTTTAATATATAAAGCACTCTTCAAACATCTATTTCTTTTGAGTCCATTATTTGGTAAATATGTAACTGCTACACATTAGAGATTAGGTATTTTTCTTCTTTGTCTGTTTTTTTTTTTTGTTTTCTTTTTTTAAATTTTTTCATTTTTTTTTTTTTTTTTTTTTAAATAACATCTTCAGTGCTAGGAGTTGGGTTTAAAAATACATGAAATGGTGTGGAGCTGCCCTCGGGAGCCCTGGCTTTCCTGAGAGCGCGTCCGGCATGTGCAAGACAGTGGCCACAACGCCTGTCACCTTGACGAAGGGGCGAAAGCAATCGACAGAGCCCACGACGATGGCCGAGGGAACAACACTGTCCCGTCCCAGAGCTCTGAAGGAGCGTATCTGCATTCTGAAAATAGGTTTCTTTACGACGGAAGTCTTTTTTTTTTTTTAATTCCTTTTTAAATTTTTAAAATTTTAAAGTCTGAAGGAGAAAAAAAGGTCTGTAAACAGGTGGGAGCCCAAACCCCAGGCTCCCCCAAAAGCAGTCACAACCCACGTCCAAGTGCTTGTTTCTGTTCCTCCCGCGGAACCATCCATTCTTTACAAGTATCTATGGCCACAGTTCAACAACAGTTTTTTTCTCGTTAACTTTATATTCCAAATGGAAAAATGGTGCAATACTCTGGTAATAATTTTCTTGCATTAGTTCACAATAAAAAGCTGCTAAAGGTAGGTATACATATTCTTTCTCCAGAGATATACACTGTACTTTTTAAACGCAGTCACAGAGTCCTTGAGTAAACATTTACACATGAATTGTCGCCGGCCCTGTCCTGGGAATTCTCTGTGATGTATAGGATTAGCTAAAGGAAGGGCGAGGACACTCAGTGCAAAGTTAGAAGCTAATAGTAACAAACGTTTGACCAATGCGCCAAAAAAAAGCATATACTGAATACAAGGGAAACCCACAGTTAAATCCTCACACGCTTTCAAACACACGGACACAGAGAACTGCGTGCTGAGAATCACGCACCGCACACGCACACACACTTGTTTCAACACGCACACATACACACGCACGTAGGCTATGAACTTAGAAATTTTTCCTAGAGCCTGTTCTGTGTACTGATGTCAACCTGGAAGTGTAGAATTAGAAAGTGTTCACATTTCACTATTGGCCTGCTGGATTCAAGTATTTGCATGTTTGATATGTCTTTTTTTTTTAACTTTTAAAAAATATTTTTTGGGATAAAAAAATGACATGAAAAAGTAATGAAACAAGGGTAATGTGCATAGGCGGATCCAGGGGAACAGAGCAGACCGCAGCCTGCGCCTTCCACTCAGCTACCATGCGGAGCCGCTCTGCGCCCGGCTGTCCACACCAAACTCTGCCCTGATTACCGGCCGCCTCTGGTAATGTGCATAATCGTCACAGGCTCATTTTAAATAGGCTTCACGTCTCCCTCCCTCCCCCACAGATAAAATAACCCTTTCCAGCCCACAATCTGAAAAGTGCCCTTCATGATAGAACTATTCTAAGCAGCTTTTATACTTAAAAAAAAAAAAAAAAAAAAAAATCAAAATGACAACTTACTATACAAACATAAGACACACAAAATAAAAAGCTACAAGGAACATACTGTCATTAGCATGTGACGCTGACCCACCGCAGCCCGCACTGTTTTGGGAACAGTTCGCAAGGACTGCGGCCAAGGTTCGTCTTCAGTCCTGGACAGAGGTACTCAAAAGGGCGGCCGCCACGGGGTTCCAGTGGGTGTGTGGGGCCGTCCAGCTGGGAGGGTCCCGGGAGGGGTCGGCTCTCCTGGTGCTGATGGCGGCAGCTCCTACAGGGACTCCCCACTGAGCAGGTCCCCGGGCAGCAGGGTGGTCAGTGGGGTTGGACTGCCGATCACCCTGCTGTCGTCGGCACTGGGCGGGCCCCACAGGCTGCTGGAGTACTGGGGCACCCCACCCCACAACAGCTCACTGCTTCCCTTGCCACCCAGGCATGGGGCATTCCAGTGGCCAGCATCGCTGCGCACCAGGCCATGGGAGCTGCCCGCTGCGCTGAGCCGCGGCTGGCTGGATGCGCTGCTGGACTGCCAGCTGGAGGTGGATGGCAGTGCCTGGCCTTGAGCCAAGAAGCGATTCACTTCTTCTTCGCCAGCAAACTCTGCCAGGATGGTAGTGTTTCCCAGGACGCACCTGCAACAGCAAGAAGGGGTGCGTGAGCGGGGCCACCCCAAGTCCTGCCGCATTTGTGGCACTGGCTTTCTGTCTCTGTATTGGGAAAGGTCACCCAGAAGTCATCCTGTGGCTTCTGTTTTGCCACTATTTCCAAACCCAGCCTGTGAATGGTTTGCTTAGTTGAGACTAGTGGAAGGTGGATGGCAGCAACCTCCTGCGGATACAGAGAGCACCTCTGCAAGCACAGGAGTACACCAGGAAGCTCGAGGCTCACTTAGGGCCAGGGTCATCCAGTGTCATTTCCATCCTGGTCTAAAAACAGGAAGGACTAATATCTAGGTTGCATGTCTCAAGTAATGTGACCGATCAGGTCTCCTCATACTTCTATCAAAACCAAACTTTTGTTGAAGGGCTGGCTCTGAGGACCGCTGCTGGGCCTCGTGTAGAAATGGGTCACGGTTCCCCAGGCTTCCCCTGGTGGGAGAGTGTTTTTTATCATTGTGATCTGTGTGTGCTTTTTGGGGGGCCTCTCCCTAGTGGAGGAGGTAGACACAGTAACTGAGCAGCAGAAGAAACCAATAGTTAAGTCCCAAGATACCTGTGAGGAACCGACCTGCGTCACCTTCCCCCAATTCCTTTGCTGAAGTCCTCACCCCCAGTACCTCCCATGCGACTGTGTCTGGAGATGAGTTTTTAAAGAAGTAATTAAGTTAGATGAGGTCACATGGGTGAGCCCTAGTCCAACATGACTGGTGTTATAAGGAGAGAAGATAATGGCACAGACATGCACAAAGAGATGACCACGTAGGAACAGAGGGAGAAGGCAGCCATCTACAGCCAAGGAGAGACGCCTCGAGAAAGCAGCCCTGCCCACACCATTGTCTTGGGGGTCAGACTTCCGGCCTCTGGAAGTGGGCGGGTGGCCAGCCTGTGGGATCCTGCTGTGGCTCAGAACACCCGTGCAACACCCCTAACCTAACGCTCTGGTGGATGTGGAGCTACTTGGAGCACTGAGGTGGCTGTGAGGAAACATACATGTGCAGAGACTTCTGGGCCTTGGCAGCCTCCTCCTTGGAGCTGTACCGGACCACGGCATTGCCTTGAGTCAGATTCAGGTGGAATGTGATGAGAGGCCCATGTTGCAAACACAGTGTCCGCAGTGTGGAGCCATCGATCTGACAGAGGAAGCACAGGGGCATGAATGAGTTTGCTTCTCATTTCTTTCACTACACCCTTCCAAAGAAAAAACATGACATCAGATACACTGAACACTAGGAATATGTTTTTCTTTAAAAGGGCTAATAACTTTACAACACTAACATTTTATCTCTGTGGACAAATGTGTAACTGAATTATTGGATGAGGCCGGGCACGGTGGCTCAGGAGATCAGGAGTTCGAGACCAGCCTGACCAACATGGTGAAACCTTGTCTCTACTAAAAATAAAAAAAATAGCTGGTGTGGTGGTGGGTGTCTGTAATCCCAGCTACTCAGGAGGCTGAGGCAGAATTGCTTGAACCCAGGAGGCAGAGGTTGCAGTGAGCTGAGATTGTGCCACTGCAGTCCAGCCTGGGTGACAGAGTGAGACTTTGTCTAAAACAAACAAAACAAAAAAAACCTTGGATGTTTCGGTTTTTTTGAGTTAGGCTAATTGGAGGAAGGAGAAAAACTCCATTTTGAGTTCTGCTTTCTTTTCACCAGAGCACGTCACACAGTGCCTCTGGTTTACAAAAGCCACCTGGGCCCAGCTGCAGACAAGACTTGGGAGACATGCAGATAGGTGTGGCCTGGGTCCCAGGAAGACTGGCTAGCCCACAGTCTGACGTGGCCAAACCACTCTTTTAAAAAACATTATAAAAATACACACATTGGGTCTCACTATGTTGTCCAGGCTGGTCTTGAACTCGGGCTCAGGTGATCCTTGGCCTCGGCCTCTCAAAGTGCTGGGATTACAGGCATGAACTACTGCATCAGGCTGGGCCAAACCACTCTTGAACGGGTAGTTGTAAGATAAACAATTCTATCTACAGAGAACACCACTTTTCCAGACTCTAGTGGGTAAACAGTTCACTAGGAACATGTTAAAAGAGGCCCCTGGGACCCATGTGCTGCTGCTGCTGGAGCAATCCTGGCACTTGCTCATCTCCTCCCATGCAGTGTCACCTCTGGATCCTGACCAAGAACCCCCCGCCACCCTGCCACACCAGACAGCCTCATCTGCATCAGAAGCCAAGCAGGATCCCTCCCTTGATTGTGCTCAGTGACGCAGGGGCACCGGCATTGCACCTGGGGAGTGAGGTTTCGAAGAACAAGCCAGCTGCTGGTTCTTCCTGAGGTGTCGGTGCTCCAGGCAGAACCTGCAACAAGAGGGGGGAACCCAGTTGACAAGGCCAGTGGATAGCACAGCCCTCCCGCCTCTTACTGTGCTCAAGTGTGGGCCAGCACAGGCCATCACCACATGCTCTAGGACAGCCTTTCTCAGCCTGGGAGGCCCACGCTCTTTGGTAAACCAAAATCTCACAGTCCCTGCAGACCCTCTTCCTGCTTCCATGTGGAAACTCACTTCTTGGATCTTCCCACCAGCCCAGGAGGACTGTGTTTTCCCATCTGTGCCAGCAGAGAAGTGGTGATGATAGGTCTGAGAATCTCCAGGGAAGCTCTGGTCTCCACCTCTGCCTACCCCCAACCCCCAAGTGGAATCAGTGCTCGCAGGTTCTTCTGGTTAATACAACAGAGCAAAACCCTAAAGGCTGCTGCTAAAAGGAGGACACTGTTACTTTGAAACTGTTTGATATGGATTGGCTGTGTCCCCATCCAAATCCCATCTTGAATTGTAACTCCCATGATTCCTACATTTTGTGGGAGGAACCTGGTGGGAGGTAACTGAATCATGGGGGCAGGTCTTTCCTGTGCTGTTCTGGTGACAGTCTCTCACAAGATCTGATAGTTTAAAAAATGGGAGTTTCCCTGCAGAAGCTCTCTCCCTTCTCTTGTCTGCTACCATGTGAGATGTGCCTTTCATCTTCTGCCATTATTATGAGGCCTCCCCAGCCACGTGGAAGCGCAAGTCCAATAACCCTCTTTCTTTTGTACATTGCTTTGCCTTGGAATGTCTTTTTTTTTTTTTTTTTGAGATGGAGTTTCGCTCTTGTTACCCAGGCTGGAGTGCAATGGCGCAATCTCGGCTTACTGCAACCTCCGCCTCCTGGGTTCAAGCAATTCTCCCGCCTCAGCCTCCCGAGTAGCTGGGATTACAGGCACGCGCCACCGTGCCCAGCTAATTTTTTGTATTTTTAGTAGAGACGGGGTTTCACCATGTTGACCAGGATGGTCTCGATCTCTTGACCTTGTGATCCACCTGCCTCGGCCTCCCAAAGTGCTGGGCTTACAGGCTTGAGCCACCGTGCCCGGCCCTGGAATGTCTTTATAAGCAGCATGAAAACGGACTAATAAAGAAAACTGGTACCAGTAGAGTGGGGTGCTGCTGCAAAAATATGCAAAAATGTGGAAGCAACTTTGAAACTGGGTAACAGGCAGAAGTTGGAAAAATTTGGAAGTTCCTGAAGACTTGTTAAATGGTTTTGACAAGAATGCTGACAGGGATATGGACAATAAAGTCCAGGCTGAGGTAGAACTTGTAGGGAACTAGAGCAAGGGTGGCTCTTATGTTTTAGAAAGAGACAGGTGGCATTTTGCCCCTGCCCTAGAGATCTGTGGGACTTTGAACTTGAGAGAGATGATGTAGGGTATCTGGTACAAGAAATTTCCAAGCAGTAAAGCATTCAAGAGGTGACCTGGGTGCTGCTAAAAGCATTCAGTTTTGCTGGGCGCAGTGGCTCATGGCTGTAATCCCAGCCCTTTGGGAGGCTGAGATGGGCGAATCACAAGGTCAGCAGTTTGAGACCAGCCTGGCCAACATAGTGAAACCCATTCTCTACTAAAACTACAAAAATTAGCTGGGCATGGTGGCAGGTGCCTGTAGTCCCGGCTACTTGGGAGGCTGAGGCAGGAGAATCACTTGAACCCAGGAGGCAGAGGTCATGGTGAGCCAAGATTGTACCACTGCACTTCAGCTTGGAAAACTGGTTGGGTATGGTGGCTCACACCTGTAACCTCATCACTTTGCGGGGCTGAGATGGGTGGATCACCTGAGGTGAAGAGTTTGAGACCAGCCTGGTCAACATGGTGAAACTCTACCTCTACTGAAAACATAAAAACTAGCTGGCTATACAGGTGCATGGGAGCTACTTGGGAGACTGAGGCAGGAGAATCGCTTGAACCCAGGAAGCAGAGGTTGCAGTGAGCCCAGATTGCTCTACTATACTCCAGCCTTGGTGACAAGAGTGAAACTCCATCTCAAAAAAAAAGAAATCTCATTTTCTGAGGAAAATTTCAATCCAGCTGTAGAAATTTGCCTAGGTAAGGAGGAGCTGAATGTTCATCCCCAAGACAATAGGGAAAATGGAAACTATCTCCAAGGGTATGCAGAGGTCTTCATGGCAGCCCCTCCCATCACAATAGGCCAGGGGCCTACGAGGAAAAAAAATGGCTTCATGGGCCAGGCCCAGGGTTCACATGCTGTGTGCAGTTTAGGAATTTGGTGACTTGTGTCCCTGCCACTCCAGCCCTCATGGTTCAGAGCATGGAATCTCTAAGCCCTGGCAGCTTCCACGTGGTGTTTGAGACTCCGGGTGCACAGAAGTGATGAACTGAGGTTTGGGATCCTCCAACTAGATTTCAGAGGACGTATGGAAACACCTGGATGTTCCGACAATAGTTTGCTGCAGGGGCATGGCTCTCACGGAGACCCTCTGCTAGGGCAGTGTGGAAGGGAAATGTGGGTGGAGGCCCCACACAAAGTCCCTACTGGGGAACTGCCTAGTGGAGCTGTGAGAAGAGGACCATAGTCCTCTAGACCCCAGAATGGTAGATCCACCGACAGCTTGCACTGTGTGCCTGGAAAAGCCGCAGACACTTAACACCAGCCGGTGAAAGCAGCCAAGAGGGAGGCTGTACCCTGCAGAGCCACAGGGGTGGAGCTGCCCAAGACCATGGGAACCCACCTCTTGCCTAAGCATGATCCAGATGTGAGACATGGAATCTCTTTGGAGCTTTAAGATTTGACTGCCATGCTGGATTTCAGACTTGCATGGGGCTTGCAGCCCCTTTGTTTTGGCCAATTTCTCCCATTTGGAATGATTCTATTTACCCAATGCCTGTACCCTCACTGTATCTAGGAAGTAACTAACTTGCTTTTGATTTTACAGGCTCATAGGTGGAAGGGACTTGCCTTATCTCAAATAGACTTTGGACTATGGACTTCTGAGTTAATGCTGAAATGAGTTACGACTTCGGGGGACTTTTGGGAAGGCATGATTGGTTTTGAAATGTGAGGATATGAGATTTGGGAGGGGTCGGGGAGGAACTATATGGTTTGGTTGTGTCCCCACCTAAATATCATCTTGAATTGTTACTCCCACGATTCCCATGTTTCATGGGAGGAACCCAGTGGGAGGTAACTGAATAATGGGGGCAGATCTTTCCCATGCTGTTCTTTTGAGTAAGTCTCACGAGATCTGATGGTTTTAAAAATGAGAGTTTCCCTGCACAAGCTCTTTTTTTTCTTGTCTGCCGCCATGTGAGACCTGCCTTTCACCTTCTGCCATGATTGTAAGGCCTCCCCAGCCACAAAGAACTGTTAAGTCCAATAAATCTCTTTGCCAGTCTTGGGTACGTCTTCGCTGGCAGCGTGGAAATGGACTAATATACTATCTGTAGTTGATTTAAAAAATTTTGTTATTTATTATTTTTTTAGAGACAGGGTCTCACTCCATCATCCAGGCTGGAGGGCAGTGGCTCAAGCACAGCTGACTGTAGCCTCAATCTCCTGGGCTTGAGCCATCCTACCATCTCAGCCTCCCTGGCAGTTGGGATCACAGGTGTGTGCCACTATGCCCCCCTAAGTTTTTTATTTTTTTGTGGAGATGGGGTCTCCCTTTGTTGTCCACACTGGTTTAAATCTTCAGTTTCTTAAATTCCCAGTACATTTCATCTCTGAGGTTCAGCAAGCAGCACCTAGGAGAAGCCTACAGAGCTGCAATATTATGAGAGTTGTTTTCAAACTGGTAGGGTTTGTTTTTGGCCTGGAAAAGCCTTATGTTCCAATAGTATCTTGTGGAGAAGCAAATAAAAAAAGCAGAAATCTAGATCCCTGTGCAATGGGGGCTAATGGGGGCAGAGAGTCTAAAGGGCTGTGAAGGCCTCTGACAGCCTAGTGTGGGGCAGCCACACTCTTGAGGATGGAGTTGGCCAGTGTGGGCCCTCGATAGGTGCTGGGACAGCCTGGGACCTCCTGGCCCAGAGCAAACCTGCTGCATGCTGGCACACCTAGGCTGATGCTAAAAACACCAGGCTCACCCAGCTAATGCCCTGGACATCTAGGGCAGCCTTGGTGCCCTCCTAAAGCCTCCCAGGCTCCAGAGTTAGAGGCAGGAGTTCTTGCAAAGGAAGTGGAGGACAAAGTGATAAGCACATCCCCTAAAGAGTAAGGCCCCCACTGGAACATGAGAAGCATGGAGCTTACCCGAGGAGTAGGAGCTGGTCCAGCCGAGGGGGCTGGCACCCCAGGTGGAGGAAGGCTTGGGATTGGTTAACCCTGGAGGTGGCCTCGTGGGTGCAGTAGTGTTTCTGGGCACCTTCCACAGTTCATGAGACAGAGAGGCTTGCGTGTGGGAGGCAGGGCCAGAGGACCATGTTGACTTAATGTCTGACAGTTTACCTAGAAAAGCAGAGAGATGGAACATATGCAGCCTTGAGACAAAGAAAAGTCACTGCTGTGTTTGGGGAGCCACACAGAGTGCTCTCAACACCAGCAGACTGTAATAGACAAAGCAACACAGAGTCAAGCCCCTGGCAAACTCAAGTAACTAAATTCCCAGAAGTTTCTGCCTCTAAGTTTTCAAAGCCTTGCATACCCCTTGTCTTGTGGAAATGGGGGAAAGGAAGAGAGAAGGCAGAGGGCCCACACACTTGTATGGAGAAGAGGTAACCACTTCCATGCATGTGCAAGCCGATGTGCCCAAGGCACCGGCTGTGCCTGGGCAAGGCCCCCATCCATCTTCCACCACACCACACAGCCTCCCAGCTCAGGGAGTCAGTAAAGAGATCAACAGGAAAAGCCGGGGCCTGTCAAAAGTTTTGTTTCGGGAAAGAAAGAAAACTATACCTGCAAGTGGAGAGGCTGGGCGCGTACCTGCAACACTAGGCGCGGATGCAATGCTGCTGAAAGAGCTACTGTAGCCGGAGGCACTGAGCGGCCAGGCACTCGAAGAAGGCAGCGTGGCATTCTGAGATGATGGCGGGGAGGACCCTGCAGAACCAAAGGCAGCACTGAGCAAGGTGGTGGCAGCAGGCGGGTTTGTGACTCCAACTGTGGGGGATGAGAATCTTAACCATCAAGAATCAACCACTCCCTAGGCTGCTGAAGCCTGAACATGAAAGTGTCATGTGGGAAGGAAGGAACAGGGTGTGCCTCCTATTCTGGGTCCCTGCAGCCACTCAGGGAGGCCTAGGATGTTGCTGAAGGCTGAGGACCAAAGAGCAAGGAGCAGCATCAGCTTCTTTGAGAAGAGAATTCCTGCCAGAATGCTTAAAATACCATGTCAGAATTTTAAAGGACTACATTGATTTCCTCTCCCAAATAAGATAAAATACAAATCCAGAGCAATCTATAACCTTTCACAGTTCAAACAATGGCCACAAAATAGAAGAACAAAACTGCACGCCTTTTATTATAAAATTTGCAGTAAATATTTGAGCATTTCTTCTGACTGGGGTGTCCCATCAGCTTCCACTCATATTCTGCTTTAAAAATTGTGTTTTTCAGAGATGGGGTCGTTGCAGCATTACCCAGGCTGCAGCACAGTGCCCGTTCATAGACGTGATCATAGTGCACAGCAGTCTCTACCTCCTTTCCTTAGCCTCCTGAGTGGCTGGGACCACAGGTGCATGCCACCATGCCCAGCTCATAATTCCCTTTTTAAATACAGGAATATTTAAGAGGTATCTCTTCTAATAACTGTTTATATGAACTTGAGCTATTCTATCTCTAGGACTGCAGTTTTCTGAGGAAAGCTTGTCCCTGTGCCTGGACGGGAGACTTAGGGTAAATGGGCCATCCTTAAAGCACCTCGATTCCTTGTGAAAAAGCTCAGCTCTTTGCTGCTTGGTTTTTAAATTTTATTGTATATTTTCTGATGTGGCTCTCCCTCCCTCTCAATTCTGAGAAGAAAGCAAGAAGCTGGGAAAGAAGAGTGAGGAAGGAGTAATGGTGACAGTTGGGGTGAACGCAGGATGGAAAGAGCTCTGATTGGGATAATGACTCTGCCAGTGCGTGGATTCTGGCTAGCAGAGGGAACGTGAGCACAGTCTGGCTGCTAAACTAGAACCCTGTCACTTTATGACCATAAACAGAATGCGATGGTTTCTCAAAAGGATGTCATCTCAGCTGAGGACCCCAAATGGAGCTGTGCATAAAATAATCAGGCGTGTGGCACATCCTGGACTTGCACAGTGTCCAATCTGCACAGCTGTTTGCAGCTGCCCTGATGCAAGTGACCTCTTTAGAATGAGGACACTGGCTGGGAGCGGTGGCTCACGCCTGTAATCCCAGCACTTTGGGAGGCCAAGGCGGGTGGATCACGAGGTCAAGAGATCAAGACCATCCTGGCCAACATGGTAAACCCATCTCTACTAAAAACACAAAAAAATTAGCTGGGCGTGGTGGCATGTGCCTGTAGTCCCAGCTACTCGGGAGGCTGAGACAGGAGAATTGCTTGAACATGGGAGGCGGAGGTTGCAGTGAGCCGAGATTGTGCCACTGCACTCCAGCCTGGTGCCCAGTGACGGAGTGAGACTCTGTCTAAAAACAAACAAAAAACCAGAAGAAAAGAATGAGGGCACTAGCCTTTAGGAAAGTAATCTGCAGGTCTTCACTTTTGTTTTTTCCAGTTTTTATTTTGGGTTCATTGAGCACATGTGCAGGTTTGTCACACAGGTAAATTGTGTGTTGACGGGGTGTGGTGTTGAGATCATTCCGTCACTTAGGCAGTGAGCATAGTACCCAATAGGCAGTGTTTCAATCCTTCCCCTCCTCCCATCCTATACCCTTAAGCAAGCCCCAGTGTCTGTTGCTCCCTTCTTTGTGTTCATGTAAACTCAGTGTTTTACTCCTGTTTGTAAGTCAGAACCTGAGCTGTTTTCCGTTCCTGTGTTAATTCTCTCAGGAAGGTCTTTGCTTTAAAAAGGTGTCAGCTCAGCCAGGTGCAGTGGCTCATGCCTGTAATCCCAGCACTTTGGGAGGCTGAGGTGGGCGGATCACCTGACGTCAGGAGTTTGAGACCAACTGGCCAACATGGTGAAACCCCGTTTCTACAAAAAATACAAAAATTAGCTGGGTGTGGTAGTACACGCCTGTAATCCCAGCTACTTGGGAGGCTGAGGCAGGAGACTCGCTTGAACCCAGGAGGTGGAGGTTGCAGTGAGCTGAGATTGTGCCATTGCACTCCAGCCTGGGTGACAAGAGTGAAACTCTGTCCCAAAGGGGGGAAAAAAAAAGGTGTCAGCTCTGACAGCCTAAGCTGTTTCCTAAATGCTCTTCATTTATCAGTGAAATGTAATCAACCTAAGGATCTCAGGGTTATAGACTATTAGCCTTACATGGTATTTATTTATTTTCTTTTTTTTTTTTTAATTTAAATTTTCTTTTTTTTTCTATTTTTTTTTTTCTTTCTAGAAACGGGGTCTTGCTATGTTACCCAGGCTGGAGTGCAGTGGCTATTCACAGGTGCAATCCCCACTACTGATCAGCACGGGAGTTTTGACCTGCTCCATTTCCGACCTGGGCCAGTTCACCCCCACTCCTTAGGCAACCTGGTTGTCCCTCGCTCCCGGGAGGTCACCATATTGATGCTGAACTTCGTGTGGACACCTGATTGGCAGAGCGCACTACAGCCCAGAACTCCTGGGCTCAAGCGATCCTCCCACCTCAGCCTCCTGGGTAGCTGGGACTACAGGCACGTGCCACTGAACCCGGCGGTATTTATTTTACAATTAACAATAGAGTATGTAAATTTGAACGGCTTTCTAGTTTTGAAACTTTTAGTTTCAGTAGCGAAATTTGTTCCATTGGATTACAGCTAATTTTTCTTTTTGACAAGCATTAATATCAATGTGTTATGAAATTGCATAACTGCATTTCATCACTCTGGTGAAAGGGTTAAATTTGTAAATAATATCCAAACAAATACTGACCTAATGTGAGTTTTAATATAAATCAGAGCTTAATGCCAGTGGCAATGAGAAAACAACAAAAAACGTATATTAAAAGCCCACATCCAATATATTCAGTAAAAGAAAACAAAATTCCATGATAAAATATGTAAAACAAACCAATATCAAGAGAGAGGGCTACGTCTCACTCTTTTCCTTCTAGGGCACATTTTCTTAATTTTTCTCTCTTTGAACTTTAGATCAAGCTGGCCACTCAATAATACAAGGACCACCTGTGGCTGGGTGCCTGAGCCAGGTGATGGGTCTGAAAGAAGCCTGGAAGCTGCCAGGCCAGCCCAGTGGCAGAGGGCTGCTGACAAGGTCTGGCCACTGCAGTCCACTCCTACTGCACCATGGCACTGGTGCCTTCTTTTCTTTATTCTTTTTGAGATGAAGTCTTGCTTTGTCACCTAGGCTAAGGTGTAGTGGCCCAATCACAGCTCACTGCAGCCTTGACCTCCCAAACTCAAGTTGATTCTCTTGTCTCAGCCTCCCGAGTAGCTGGGACCCTGAATGTGTGCCACCACACCCAGCTAATTTTTTCATTTTTAATTTTTTATAGAGAAGGGTCTCATTATATTACTAAGGCTGGTTTCAAATTCCTGGCCTCAAGTGATTCTCCCACCTTGGCCTCCCAAAGTGCTGAGATTACAGGTGTAAGTCACTATTCCTGGCTTGCTAGTGCTTTCTGGCTAGCAACTTCTACATGAAGAGATATTCATTGTACTCCCCTTTCTTTCAATAACAAACCCTAATGTATCCCTAAACACAACCATGAGAGGTAGCAGAGTGGAGGAATGAGGTTCCCAGTGCTGGTCATGAGCTGAAGGAGAGGCCTGGCATGAAGTCACCTGAGCTGGCTGCTGCTGAATACTGATGTCTATGTGCAAGCGTCAAGGCAGGCTCAAGACCCTAACATCAAGCACCCCAGAAGTCAAATAATGTTCACTTGGAGTTGCAAGTCACCCAGGTTGGCTGGCTGGCTGATTTCTTTAGTCTCAGAGCTAGAGATGCCATTTCCTTGCCTTATCTGATGGCCAATGCATTTCTTAGGGTTAGGTTCTCTTCCGCCCTCCCTGCAAGTCTAGCTCCTTAACTGGGCAGGCTATGGAGCTGAAGGACAGCTGCCACATGTTTCTCAGGCCATTTTTATCACACCATGGCACACTCAGGTGACAGCAGAGGCCACTCCCAATGCCCCTGGTTCTGACTAGAGAGTAAGGAGCCACTTGATGCTTCATCTGGGCACCATGCAGGAAGCTCTGGCATGTGTTAGGCAACTTCGATTCTTTCCAAATTCTCTTATGACCTGTATGTGTACAACTTGCATCCCACTTTTCCACAACTCTCAAAATATGTTAACTTTCCTATCTGGCACAACCCTGGTGCCCCACCCGGTATGACAAGCAGGGAGGGTTGGGTCTCCAATTCTGGCTGGTGCCTCACTCGTCCTCTGTCATCTCACACGGCTGTTTCCTGCACCACTTGCCTGTGTCTGACAGCAGGGACACCCATAACACCTGCTCCGAAAAGCAGCTGCATCAAACCCCAAGAAATGCACAGCATTAAACAGAAAGGGCACTCTGTACTTCTGTTGGCTCTCCAGCCAAACCACAGATACATTTAGAAGTCTATCGCTTTAAAGAACCACAGAAGCAGCCAGGTGTGCTGGGTCACACCTGTAATCCCCGAACTCTGGGAGACCAAGGAGGGTGGATCGCTTGAGGTCAGCTGTATGAGACTAGCCTGGCCAACATGGTGAAACCCTGTCTCTACTAAAAATACAAAACACTGGTTGGGTGTGGTGGCTCATGCCTGTAATCTAAGCACTTGGGAGGCCAAGGCAGGTGGATCACCTGAGGTTGGGCGTTCAAGACCAGCCTGACCAACATGGTGAAACCCCGTCTTAAACAAAATAAAACAAAACATTAGCTGAGTGTGGTGGTGTGCGCCTATAGTCTCAGCTACTTGGGAGGCTGAGGGATGAGAATCACTTGAGCCTGGGAGGTGAAGGTTGCAGTGAACCAAATCACACCACTATACTCCAGCCTGGGTGACAGAGCAAGAATCTGTCTCAACAACAGAAGCAAACACATGGCACCAATGAGTCATACTTCAAGTGGGAAACTTAATGTTTTGGGAAGTACCTAGGTGGTTTGATTAGTGATAGTACCTATGGCAATCTAGCTTTTTCTTCCACAAAATAGCCTGCTGTGATAAAACTTTATCAGAGATGGCACTTCTTTGATAAGACATTACCTATTGGCTGGGAGTGGTGGCTCACTGTAATCTCAGCACTTTGGGAGGCTGACGTGGACCGGATCACGAGATCAAGAGATCAAGACCATCCTGGCCAACATGGTGAAACCCTGTCTCTACTGAAATACAAAAATTTAGCCAGGGGTGGTAGCGCGTACCGGTAGTCCCAGCTACTCGGGAGGCTGAGGTAGGGGAATCACTTGAACCCAGCAGAGGGAAGTTGCAGTGAGCCAAGATCACGCCACTGCACTCCAGCCTGGAGACAGAGAAAGACTCTGTCTCAAAAAAAATGGCAGTACCTATTAATAAATCCAGCAGCATGGATGAATCACCTGAGGTTAGGAGTTCGAGACCAGCCTGGCCAACATGGAGAAACCCTGTCTTTACTAAAAATACAAAAATTAGCCTGGTATGGTGCCACACGCCTGTAATCCTAGCCACTTGGGAGGCTGAGGCAGGAAAATCGTTTGAACCTGAGAGGTGGAGGCTGCAGAGAGCCTAGATTGTGCCACTGCACTCCAGCCTGGGTGACAGAGCAAGACGTTGTCTCAAAAAACAAAAAAACAAACCCAGCAGAGACTCAAATCGATTTCCATTAGCACTAGATTTCCCGTGAGTACTACCTGCCGTCTTTTCACGCTGCTTTGGGTGACTAGAAAAGGTGCCTGCCAACTGTGCCTTGTACCATCCCTGCCTCACAGCTCAACCTGTCACCCCTCCAGAGGGGTCTAGAGAGACCATCCATGCAGAGGCAGGCAGAGCCGCACCCTCACCTCCACTCTTGAGGAGGTAGCGGTTGACATCCTGGATGGTGGTATTGATGGTAGGCCCAGTGGGGACACTGCCAGGAGTGACATCAGGGTCATTCTCAGGGTCAATATTCTGCAGTCCTTTCCATGGAACTCCCGGATGGAATTCTGTTTGTGAAACCAAAATGGGAAGCCACAGGTCAGAACACCTGCACACTGATTCATGACATTTTAAGAGATTTTGTGTCCTGTTTGTAGTAGTTTTTATAATCTGCTAATTAAATTAGAGGTACACTTTATATTCTCTTTCATGAAAGCAATCAATCCTTTGGAACGATCCAGAACCAGGTATTATAGCTACCATATTCAGAGGGTTTTCACACAGGTCGAAATAGTTTTACTAGATGGTATACAATGTGCTTCCTCCCTGCCACCCCTTCCACTCCTCATGTCAAACTAAGGGATTACAGAAAAATGCCTGATGCTAACCATACCCAAAATTTTTCCGACAAATGGATTTCCAAGGAAAATCCCAAAGCTCTGGGCTTAACAATTCCAGATCCTTAGCTCAGATTCTGGGTCCTCTCAGCCTAATCACTCTCTGCAGGCTTGGAACACGTTCTGACCTGCTGCTGTTGCACAGAAGTGTTGCATGGTCTTACCTGGGGGCCAGCTGATGCTAGAGCCATTTGAGATTTTATCACTGTCAGATTTGGCACGTGACCAGCTATGGGGAACAGCTACGGGAGGACTGGCAGGTGACTCACTGTTCTGGATTAAATCGTACCGGCCATAGGAGTCATCAATGGAGGACTTACCTGGAGGCCCAATGCTTAGACCTCCAGGGATAGCACCTATGGGGACAAGAGGAAACAAAGAACCGAGTGAATACCTCCACTTGAGAGACACCAGAAGATACCCTCGACCTCCCTATGCACCTCTGTTCTAGGTTAAATGCCTTGCCCTATTTGGTTATATGAATTGGAAGACTTGGTCTGTCTAGGATTCCCTAAGAATCAATTACTTTTTTTTTTTTTTTGAGACAATGTCTCGCTCTGTTGCCCAGGCTGGAGTGTCGTGGTGTGATAAGGGTTCACGGCAGCCTCAACCTCCTGGGCTCAAGCAATCATCCCACATCAGCCTCTCAAGAAGCTGGGACTACAGGTGTGAGCCACCATTGTCTGGCCAGTGACCATTTCAGTTAGCTCAAATTTCAGCCCTCAAAGACTGAAAACCTTGAAGAACAATTTAGTTTGTCCAGTTGGAAATCTTCGTAAAATACATATCTATACCATGGAAAGCTGCCCTTAATAAACCTTTTTGGGGACAACTTAGGAGTTTTTGTGGTTAGCTGTCAAATTTGCTGTTATCTCTTCCCTCCTTTTAGTCTGAAACCTTCACTATGGAAGAACAGAGTGGATGTCAAAAATTAACATGTAACCAAACCAACCAGCTGCAGGCAGCAGAGCCCTCCTAAGAAAGGTGCCGGCAGTGTGTGATGATTTTCCATATGGTAACTGTGAGATATAATTTCCTTTTTCTTCTTAGAATGCTTTGTATCAAGAGAGAACTACATAACCTACTGAATTGTCTTTGCTGTTTATTCTACAAGGAAGCTCAGAGCTAAATTTAATGCTTGAGAGTGAGATGACCTCCTAGAGTTAGCATTTTTGCTTCCACCTTACTGGTGTGTCCACCAGTAAAGAGTTCCTGACGGGGATACCAGTTTGGAGTACGACAGACTGCTTGGATCGAGGGGAATAACCAATAGAAATGCACCCTAGTATTTACAGCTGCAGTTGCCATACTGTATATTTGATTTTCTATTTGTGTTTTACCATTTTATTGAAGACATTTCAGCAGACTCAAGTTTTTTGTTGATGAATACAGATATATAAAAAAAAGTACACAGGCTATGACCTAGATTCTTTGCTGCTCTGGGTTTTCAAACTATTTCTAGGTTTGTAGCTGAGATCTAATGGTTGGGTTTTAACAAGTCTGATCACTGACTAGCTGAGATCTTAGGTGCACTGTAATGGAATGGATTATTTTAAATCTAACTGTCAGCACTCAATTCTTAGAAAAGTATAGAATGGGCACACTACACAATAGGATGATCGATTAATAAGCCAGCAGTGATCCCACCACAGGCGTCCTAGCTCAGACGTACCACGCTTGCTAGGGTTCTGCTCCAGGGGGGAGGCGGCGCTGGGCAAGCTATCCATGGAGTTGGGGTGCGTCCACTGGGGGAGGCGTGACTGGGACTGGGATGGGTCCTTCACCGACAAGCCACTTGTCATATCCATGCTGGTGACATTCATGTTTGGGTTCAGTCCAGCTAAAGAGAGAGATGTGATTAGGATTCACCTGTTCCTCTAAATGGCTTCGTTCTAAAGCTCTCCTACAGAAGCTATTTCAGTCTTCACTTACAACCAAATATTTTAACTGTAACTTTTAGTGCTGGTGGAAAAAATACTTTTTATCTTCATAATAACATGTATTTCTAGGAACACTATTCCTAAATTAAGGTGAAAATGCAAAGAGTCTTTTAAGTGAGACCCATGATTCTCTTCAATTTATTTGTTTCAGTGATACATAAACATGGTCCTGAGGCTTCTCAGAGGCCACAAGAAAACAGAAAAAGTCCAAACTATCAGGAATATCTTTCCTGGTTTCGGGGTATCTTATGGAAACTCATCAAGTCAAAAACACTCTTAACACATGCTGATAGGAGTCAAATACACCTAGGACGCATGCTGATAGGAAAATTCAGTTCTACCTTTAGTGAGTACTTTAGCCTGCCCTGAAAGAGTTTGTGAATTAAATATCAAACTACGTTTAAGGAACTGAACTATTTGAGAGGGTGGGTGCTGCCATCTGCCCCCAGCTGGGATGCTGAGCTGAGGCTTCTGGGCTCATTTCTTACAGCCAAAGGCAGGTACTTGGTTATATGTCTAGGACCTGCACTCACTAAGCTAGATTAATAAAGAAAGATGATGAGGAGGACAATGATAAAAAGGTTGAAGAGTTCACTTGTTTGGAGCAGGACAGATTGCCTGTTTAAAAGGGAATAACCAGCAGGAGCGAACTCTCTCCTTGTGTTTACAGCTGTAGTTCCCCTACCACATATACATACCCCATATATCCTTACCATATGCACAACTACGCCACACGGTAAGTAAGCACAGTGAGCCTCTACTACTAAGCCAGGTGCTGAACATTCGGATTCTTAGTTTTATTTCAGAGGCTGCAAATTCAAATGCCCATAGGAGCCAAGTGGGCCATGCACATGAAGAAGTGGGCCTAATGGGGACTGTGGCCAACCAGACAGTGTCTGTCCAGTCTCAATAAATAGGTGCTACTGGGGCCAATCACTTACTGCTACATGGAACATAGACCCAACTACAGCCATTTTTTTCTTTTTCCTGGTACCTGGTATATAGCTAAAAGATTTTTTTTTTTAAGGTAGAGTCTTGGTCTGTCGCCAGGCTGGAGTGTAGTGGCACACTCTTGGCTCACTGCAACCATGTTCACCTTCTGGGTTCAACTGATTCTCCTGCCTCAGCCTCCCGAGTAGCTATGACGATAGGCACGTGCCACCATGCCCAGCTATTTTTTTTTTTTTTGTATTTTTAGTGGAGATGGGGTATCACCGAGTTGGACAGGATGGTCTCAATTTCTTGACCTCGTGATCCGCTTGCTTCAGCCTCCCAAAGTGCTGGGATTACAGGCATGAGCCACTGTAATGGCCTACAGCCATTTTTAAGAGACGTCAGAAGCCATTTGCCCCAATTTTTTAATGTTGGCAATTAACATACGTATGTGCACATGCGCACACACAGACTTTGCAGACCTAATAGAACACCTTTGCAAGTCAGTCCAACAGTGCCAAGGGGCTGCCTACGTGCAACCTCTGCTTTATGGGTTCTCTTGCTTTCAGCTTATACAGATCTAGTCAGGTAAGGTGGCAATAATGTCAGGGCTTCAACCTGGCCTTCAGAATGCTCCAAATTACACAATTTGGCCCTAACCCATCTCTCCCAACTTCCCTTTCTGATTAAGTCACTAGATTGGCCTGGCCCTTGCAAAATGGACTCCTGAAACAGGCCAGGCCTTTTTCTTCTGTACTCCTGTGTAAGGCTTCCCCTTTATTTGGAAAGACTTTCTCTTTACTTATTGTAATCCTATCTAATGATCTGAGGTTCAAGCTTAAATCCTATTCTCTGATTTTTCTTTCACCACTCAAAGTGAAAGTGAACTTTTCCTCCTCTAGAGCCCTGTAAGAATCACAGCACACTGGTATCAAGGCTATTTTTTCCTGTTTATATGCCTACTCTTTCCATCTAGATGATGAACTCCAGGTGGCAAAAGACTGAAAATAACAAGGATAGGCTGAATGTGAGTATAGGAAGGTAGCTGGAAGCCCCCATTGCTGACCATGGGCTGCTGGCTTCTTTTCATGAATTGCTGAGTTTCTAATAGGCTCTTCAACATAGGTGCTGGTGCAGAGAAATGCTGAGAGTCAACAAGATAGACAATTTTACAGCCAAAGTTTCCTATACTTAATTAGTTGTTTTTGATACATTTATAACTTTACTGTGATTATAAAATATTATCCAAATTATTTTTCATCTAATTTTGAAGATTCACTGCATGAATTCTTTAACTTGTACTAAGAGAAAAAATCCTGAAGAGTAAAGATAAGTGGCTGGGCATGGTGGCTCACACCTGTAATCCCACCACTTTGGGAGGCTTAGGTAGGTAGATCACTTGAGGTCAGGAGTTGCAGACCAGCCTGGCCAACATGGTGAAACCCAGTCTCTATTAAAAATACAAAAATTAGCTGGGCGTGGTGATGCATGCCTGTAATCCAGCTACTCAGGAGGCTGAGGCAGGAGAATCGCTTGAACTCAGAAGGTGGAGATTGCAGTGAGCTTAGTTTACACTACTGCACTCCGTCCTGGGTGACAGAGCAAGACTCCATCAAAAAAAAAAAAAAAAAAAAAAAAAAAAAAAGGTAAAGATATGTGTCCTTTTTCTCCAAATATAGGTTAAGAAGATAGCTGAATACTAGAAATCTGAAGCTAACACATTTTAGGGTAATAGGTGGAATAAAATTTGTTTCTATAACAGAAGGGCTTACATAAGTAGCTAACATTTTACAAAGTATTTGCTATGTGCTAGGCACCATTTAGGGACTTTACATACCAGGCCAGGTGTGCTGGCTCATGCCTGCAATCCCAGCACTCTGGGAAGCTGAGGCTGGGAGGATCATTTGAGGCCAGGAGTTTGAAGCTGTAGTTAGCTATGATTGCGCCACTCCAGCCAAAAAAAAAAAAAAAAAAAAAAAAGATAACTTTACATATTAGCTCATTTAATCTTTAAAACAACCCTATGAGTTAAGTATTTCTACATTATAGATGAAGAAATTAAGGTATGGCTGGGTACAGTGTCTCAGGCCTGTAATCCTAACACTTAGGGAGGATCACTTAAGTCCAGGAGTTTGAGACTTGCCTACAACAGAGAAAGATCCTGCCTCTACCAAAAAAAAAAAAAAAAAAAAAAGAAGAAGAAAGAAAGAAAGAGAGAGAAAGAAAGAAATTGAGGGCAAATAGCAGTTGGTAAGTTGCTAAAGTTAGCAGTGAGCCTGTTGGTGGAGAGTTGGTACTTGAACCTAGGCAGTCTAATTCCTAAGTCAGGTCTTACCTACTTAGACACAAAGGGTGCTAATGGATGAGATACGAATTAAGGAACGAGATAATCAAGTCTAGTATTTATCAATCTCATATTAAATATATATACCACATTTATAATATGTTAAGTAAAAAGTATTCATATGATTAGAATCTACTGCTCTTTTCAGAGACATTGAATAGTATTAGATACGTGAGTATTATCTGCTGGTAGCAAATTCACTATCACTTAACTGGCCTTGGTCCCTTTAGAGATGTATTTTCCAAGCTACTGATTCCCTTTGTCCTGTGTGTCTACGGATTCCAATAGCAATCAACAGACAAGCCTAAAGTGCTTTCACTAACATCTGAATTCTTACAGCAAATGAATCCATGCAGAATCAATTTACTAAGTTACAGCCTCTGGTGTATTCATCACAGGCACATGCCACCACACCAGGCCAATTTTTGTATTTTTAGTAGAGACGGGTTTCACTATGTTGACTAGGCTGGTCTCGATAGGTGAGCTGTGTCTCTCCTGGCTGGCCTGACCCTGAGGCTGGGCACCATGTCTTATACTCACCTGCAGGTTTCATGTAAATGAGTGTGCTTCTACAAGTTAGATTTCAACGTACATATGTTGATTTGGTCGATTATACAAATCACATTCCATACAAAACTGAGTTGTACCAGCAACCACTGCTTTTTAAGAAGTGTTTTTAACGTAAATCTGAGTACTTTTATTGACCAAACCATGATAAAGTCTTCTCTGCAGTTTAGGCTGGAAGACAGTGGCTGGTAAAGTACAGTTCAGGGTAAACCAGGAATGGAGCAAACTTTGCAGATTTGACAATGGAAATGAGATTTTGGGGGTTCTCACTGGTACTAGCTTTAAAGATTTTATACTGACAGTAATATGACAGCAGCAAAACTCTTGCTCTATAGAATGTACTTAGTATTGTTCCCTTATTAAAAATCCTTGAGGCTGGGCATTGTGGCTCACATCTGTAAACCCAGCACTTTAAGAGACCGAGATTGGAGGACTGCTTGAGCCCAGGAGTTTGAGACCAGTCTGGGCAACATGGTGAGACCCCCCTCATCTCTCCAAAAAATTAAAAATAATTTTTTTAAATTAAAAAGCCTTGAGATGCCTGTTCTCTGATTTTGTCTGGGGCTGCCCTTCTAACAGGCTGTGGTTTCAGTGCTGGCCAGTCCTCCTAACACTGAAGTGCAGCCCTGGCCACTACACATGGACTCTGGGCATCCTCTCTACCTGGTGCAGCTGTTGAAGACCATTGGACACTCACCAAGAGGGTAAGGAGCAAAGGTGTTGGGTGAAGACTGCTGCTCTTTGGTCTGCAGGTCAGGTAGGCCGGGAGTCTGGGGGTGTGAGGGGAAGCTGTCCATGGCCGATTTGCCTGCAGAGGGGTGCAGAGACAGGTGCGGCGGGGGTGGCGGCGGCGGTGGCTGCTTCACGAGCAGGGCCTGGGCCAGCTGGCGCTGGTGCTGCTGGATCTGCTGCTGCAGATTAGTGATTGTGCGCGCAACCTGGTAGGCAGACACAGGTGGTTAATCAGGGTGGGAAGGGATACTCATGCTTGTCCAGGGACCAAGTGCATTCTTCACTGTATTTAGGCTGAGGACTTTGTATTTGAACTCAGGACTTTTCAAAGGAAGGCTTGGCTAGAGAAAAATCAACGATCATCTGAGAGTTCATCAATTAGCATCTCTTCTATCAGGGAAAATTACAGCTCATGACAAAAATGAATCTGGGTAACACCTACTTGCTGCTCCTGTTGTCTCATGGATCCGGACACATTACGCTGGGCCTGTAACATCTGCTGCTGGATTTGTAAACGTTGGTATGCCTGTTGACGGAAAGAAGAGTTAAAAGAGTATAAGAATTAAGTGTAAGCTGAACTAATGGTTCAACTTTCTGACATTAGTTAAAAAATTAACAAAAAAAAAAGAACCTAGCCACACACTTCTTAGCCTTCTGACCAGATTGTGGCTGACACATATTCTGGAGGTACAGAGCCCTTTTAAAAGATCAATGTCTTATCAAAACTTTTTTAGGGTACAGGATTTAAAAAAATCAGAGTCAATATCCATTTAGTGTTGGTAATGATGTTGGTCAGCAAATATTTTTCATTTAATGAAGAGATCAAAATTCTTCTGCTTGATTCATACAAACTGAAACTTAAAAAAAAAAAAAAAAAACAAAAAAACACCTATTCTATAACGATGAAGACTGAAGTCTAGGACAGCCCAGACAATGTGGCAGAACACTGGTAGTAGCATCCAAAAGCAATGTGCATTCAACAGCGTGATTCTCTCTATCATGTCATGGGAATGAAAGCTAAGAGACAGATATGAAATACAGATCTGTGAGCACTTCTGTCACATAAACTTGTCACCTACAAAGTTGGTTAAAGTTATAATGATATTCTTTTGTACACTGACAGACACAGAAGCTTTGATCACTTGACTGTTTTGAAATGTTGGTTGAATATCGTAATTTTTTTTCTTACAACATAAATTTTGGGGACATTTTTGGTAAGATAACTCATTTAAATAGTATCCAAATAAAGGTAGAGATTATACTATTAGAAATGCCTCATTAATTTGTAATCATGGAGGAATAAAATACCTCACTTAAGTGAATCCTCATTGGCCCTAAAACTTAACCTTAGGAAGCACTGAAACTTTATTTTTTCAACTTTTCTGGAAAAAAATTTAAGAACGGAATACATTGTTTTAAAATCAGAACACACTAATAGTAATTCAACATTTTCTTGATGTCCTTCACACCACAGGAATAAAAACTTACTGTATAACTAAATTATTCTAACACAGCAGTATGATAATTAGTTCTGTATAGCAATGCCTGCAGTGTCATCAAGCGGCAGAAAGTGATCTTCCTCTACAGTAACAGTTCTAAACCTGCATACTTTTTCTGTGTGCCTGTTTTCAGAGCGGTCTCCTTTCCTTTAGAGGTCAGTGGTCTCCAGCTGTCAGGACCGAAAGCAACAGGACTGCACATGTGCACAGCCTACCCACTGCGAGTCCTAACTATAGCACCGCCTCTCTTCCGGTAGATGAAAAAAAGTCTCTGGCTGGGAGTGGTGGTTCACACCTGTAATCCCAGCACTTTGGGAGGCTGAGGTGGGTGGATCATCTGAGGTCAGGAGTTCGAGACCAGCCTGGCCAACATGGGGAAACCCCATCTCTACTAAAAATACAAAAATTAGCTGGGTATGGTGGCGCACACCTGTAATCCCAGCTACGTGGGAGGCTGAGACAGGGGAATTGCTGAAATCCATGAGGCAGAGGTTGCAGTGAGCCGAAACTGCACAACTGCACCACAGCACTCCAGCCTATGACAGAGCAAGACTGTCGGAAAAAAAGAAAAGAAAAAACAGTCTCTGAGGGCCAACCCTTGGTCCTGACCCCATGTCTAGAGCTTTGTGCTCTCCACTAAGGCCAGGACACATAGCACGTGTCTTCAGGCATGTCCTTCCCTCCTTCCTTCTATCCTTCCCTGCTGCTTACAGAAAAGCCAGACCTCAAACTTATTGGACACGTGTCTAAAAATCAGCAAAGGGGAAGGACTGAGGGCTCAAGTACTCTCTTATTAGAAAAGATTTTATGTCAATGGTTCTTTCTTTCAGAGCCCCCACTCTTTATTTTTTTCTTCCTTCATGATTCCTGGTCATTTTCTTTTCTTTTTTTCAGATGGAGTCTTGCTCTGTTGCCCAGGTTGGAGTGCAATGGTACGAGGCTTACTACAACCTCCGCCTCATGGGTTCAAGTGATTCTCCTGCCTCAGCCTTCCAAGGAGCTGGGATTACAGGCATGAACCACTGTGCCGAGCCAATTTCTGGTCATTTTCTAGGTAATAAAGTTGCTGGCTAAGATTGCTAAATAAATCAGGTGACTGCATTAAAGAATGAAATAATACACGTGGTCCTTTAGTGTATATAATTCCAGTAAGCATCTAGATATACAGTGACATGGCAATTTATGGTAAAATTAGTAAGACTGTTTGAAAATAAAAAAAGACAATCGAGATTATGTGAAGTTATAAAACTTCCAAGAATTATTAGGTCACATCAGCTATTCTTGACTGGGGCTTTGAGAGAGAATTAAGTTCTAATGCTCTCAGGCAACTACTATATATAATAAAGCAATTTTTCTCCTATGCTTCTAGAATGGTATTTGTGTAAAACATCCTTAGAAAAATTGAAAAAACAGTCACTCAAATGATTTTTTTGTGTTCAGCGGTTGTCAGAAACTCTGGCTGAGAGCTCAAATAAAAAGACATGCCTAATTATAAAATCTGGTTGATTTTCTGAAGAGGCCAAGCCATGTGCAGTGGTGTACATCATGGTCTTGACACTCAGGAGGCTGAGGTGAGAGGATCCCTAGAGTCTAGGAGTTCCAGACGAGCCTGGCAACAGAGTGAGATACTGCCTCTAAACAAAAACCAGAACGAAAGGCCAAAAAATTGACAAAACTTAGTAAAGACACTTTTGAGTGAGAACTTCCTAAATCATGAAGAGTTTAAACACTTCATGAGAGTCTCAATGACATCCCTGATGTGAAGACAAACGTTATCGTAACTGCTGCTCTCAGTGGTGTGCCATGCTGGCGGATCTGCACGGGCACCAGGAGAGCACTCAGGCTTCACATTCTAATTTGCATGCATCTATCCACTTACCAGCTGCAGCTGATAGAGCTGGTTCAACATCGTCATATGCTGAGGATTAATTGGCGAGGTTAATAGTGCAGGGTTGAGACCAATGTTTTTTGCTGCAAACTGCAAAAGCTGTGCTTGAACCTGTTTAACATAAAATATACTATTAGCCACTGTATCTCTATTAAATAGTTACTTGTTCATGTAGTTTTTCAAAATTCAAAACTGACTAATTGAGTGATAATTATATTTGTTTCACGGGTGAAATCAGTAAGACTGTTTGAAAATAAAAAGGACAATTAAGATTATGTGAAGTTATAAAACTTCTAAGAATTATTAGGCCACACCAGCTATACTCGACTGGGGTTTTGTGAGAGAATTAAGTTCAAAGGTCACAAGGCCATTAACAAAATGTATGGACATTTTAACATTAGTAGTTAGCAGGTGAAGAATAAGAAAGAAAGGAAGAAGAAAGAAGATAAGGAAGGAAAGTCTTCAGAGATCTCTTCCTCCAGATATTTTAATTATAAATGAACTTTCCAAGATTCTGTGTCCTTCCTATCAGTACTTACACGTAACATGGAGATATGGGAGAAACAGTGAGATGGCACACAGATGCCTTGCCGTTTGGGACACGCTGGTTTGCTTTGTGTGGGGAAGACTGCTAACTGCTTGTTCTGCTATCGGCTCTCAGACTGGGTGCAGCTGTGACCTAGGTTTGGGCAGTGGGATGCTACCAAAGGTGGTCTGTGCAATTTCAAAGCCACCCGCACAATGGTGATGCCTTTTTCCCTGTTGCTGGGAAGTGGCTGTGGCAGAGCTGCCACCAATCCCTGCACTGCTTTCCTCTGCACTGTAACTTGAGAGCACTCAATGTCTACCTAGTTAAACTACTGTTTTTTGAGGGCTCTTTGTTGTAGCAGCTTATCCTATATCCTAATACATTTAATTATTATCTACTAAGATAACTTGCATCTTATCTTGTTATCTATTATCTTATTACCTGACAATAGTTAAATGCATTAGTTACATTGATAGTGTGCACTATCAACTCAGTGCACAAACCTGGGTTCAAACCAAGACAGAATGAGACTTACCCTCAGTGCAGTGCCAGCGCATCCTGCTCTTTATCGTATGCTAGCACTGCCTTCCCATATGCTATGGTTTGAATGTCTGTGTCCCCTCAAAATTCCTGTGTTGAAACCTAAACCTTGTGGTGGAATTAAGAGCTACGGCCTTTGGGAGGTGATCAGGAGCCCCATCATGAATGGGATTAGCACCCCAATGACAGAGGCCTGAGGAAGCTTGTTTGCCCCTTCCACCACATCAGGATGCATAAAAATTGCCATCTATGAGAAACGAGCCCTCACCGGACACTGAATCTTCTGGCGCCTTGATCTTGGACTTCTCAGCCTCCATATTCCAACAAACTAAACATATTTAAATTAAATTTTATGAATAATAGAAGATTGATGAATTAACATGTTCTCTTTTGGAACAAGTTGAAAATAAGGTCCCTCAGAAATTTAACTATCTTCCTGGTAACAGAGGTCTCTTGGGGAAGAAGGCAGTTTTTTTCCTCTCTGCTAGAAGCTAGAATACAGTAAGTACTTCAAGATGCTGTTGCTCTCTCAGGGCAGGGCTCTAGTCAACCTTCACACCAGAATCATGTATCAAGTTAGAGCCCTGAGTTACCCCATGCAGTAAAGATGTTGTTAATATCACAGATTATCAAGGATCTTATAAGGGGTAAGAACTAACACTGTAATTAAAAACGTAGTCCAAAATCTAAAATTATAAAATGTGCCCAAAATAAACAATATTAACAATTGATATATACTAGGCCTCAAGGTATACAAAACAGCAAATATCCTTTTCCTCAATTTGATTTGACCTCCCCCCCCCCCCCCCTTTTTTTTTTTGAGACGGAGTTTCTGCTCTTGTTGCCCAGGCTGGAGTGCAATGGCATGATCCTGGCTCACTGCTGTCTCCGCCTCCTCCCAGAGTCAAGCGATTCTCCTGCCTCAGCCTCCCAAGTAGGGATTACAGACATGCACCACTACACCTGGCTAATTTTGTATTTTTAGTAGAGACGAGGTTTCACCATGTTGGCCAGGCTGGTCTCGAACTCCTGACCTCAGGTGATCCATCCGCCTCGGCCTCCCAAAGTGCTGGGATTACTGAACTGCCTTGCCCAGTAACCGTTTTTCTTAATAATCTCTACGGTTTATTCCTGAAAAGGGATGAAAGAAAGGGGGAAAAAAAAAAAAAAAAACAACAAAACTCTATGGGCAAAAATGATCTAAACATAACTAAATATGAATATTAAACATAACTAAAAATCTGTAATATATATACTATTATGTAAGATGACATTTAGTTCCTCATTAAAGCATGATTCAGTCCTTGGCTGCCTCTTAGGGAACATCCTCAGCAACACTACAGGTGTGCACTTTCCTCTCCCACCAATCTAGGACAGTCACTGGGTTCATCTAAAATAATTTTCTAGAAAGACTGGGACAAAAACACATCAATGGGAGTGTGCTGTGCAGGCCCTTCCCCCTCAATATTGCTTCTGACCAGAAAGACCCCAAATGCTGGTTTGGATGGCTGAGACATTCCAAGGAGAAAGCTTTGAAAATGTCTCCTGGGTCAGGAGAATCAGTTTACTACTTTATAGTCTAAAAGTAATTTACAGGTTCAAAACCAGAAGGCCTTCTCTTAAACATGGCTTAAGTCAGGTCTCACTTTAAAATAGTGACTTCTAGGTAACACAGGACCCCACAAAATGCCGGCATCTACATCCTGCTGCACAGTACTGCTTGGATGTGCGCCTGACCTGAGGGGATAGAAACTGAGGCACTTGAGCACGGAGACTGGGCTGGGAAGAGTTAAGAGGCTGCACTGGTGGCTGTGGCGGCTGCTGCATGGTCCTGGCTTGTGCTGCTCCACTATTGCCAAACATACCCAGATTGCCACTCGTTATCTGTAGAGACAGAATCAGACACATTCAAGGCAGACATTTAGAATAACACTGTATAGAGGTAGGGCGAAGTGATCTGTTCTAAGTGAATGCAAAATTGTTTCTACTTCCTATTACTGTCAACTTATACCCAAGAGAATTATATTATTTTTTTTGAGACAAGAGTTTTGCTCTTGTTGCCCAGGCTGGAGTGCAATGGCTCAATTTGGCTCACTGCAACCTCCGCCTCTGGGATTCAAGTGATTCTCGTGCCTCAGCTTCCCGAGTAGCTGGGATTACAGGCATGCGACACCAGGCCTGGCTAATTTTTCTATTATTAGTAGAGACGAGGTATCTCCATGTTGGTCAGGCTGGTCTCGAACTCCTGACCTCAAGTGATCTACCCACCTCAGCCTCCCAAAGTGCTGGGATTACAGGCGTGAGCCATTGTACCTGACCAAAGTGGTTTTCTTTTTCTTTCTTTCTTTTTTTTTGAGATGGATTCTTGCTCTGTTGCCCAGGCTGGAGTGCAGTGGCATGATCTCGGCTCACTGCAACCTCTGTCTCCCGGGTTCAAGTGATTCTCCTGTCTTAGCCTCCCAAGTAGCTGTGATTACAGGTGTGTGTCACCATGCCCGATTAATTTACAAGAGATTTTTTTTTTGAGACAGAGTCTTGCTCTGTCACCCAGACTGGAGTGTGGTAGAGTGATCTTGGCTCACTGTAGCCTCCACCTCCCAGGTTCAAGTGATTCTCCTGCCTCAGCCTCCTGAGTAGCTGGGATTACAGGTGCCTGCTGCTATGCCAGGCTAATTTTTGTATTTTTAGTAGAGATGGGGTTTCGTCATGTTGGCCAGGCTGCTCTCAAACTCTTAACCTTAGGTGATCTACCCACCTCAGCTTCCCAAAGTGCTAGGATTATAGGCATGTGCCACCTTGCCAGGCGCCAAGTGAATTTTTAATGAGCATTGTTTACACAACAAGAAGGCTACACCATTCCAAGAAACTACCAACATACAATGTTTCACACACAATAGCAATATGAATATGGCTATTTGGATAATATACATTTCCAAAAGGATGTGATAAAAATTAGAGAGTAATAATGTGTGGGGATCACTAATCTCAGAGGATAGCAACATTTCAGACAGGAAAGACAGTTATTATTTCAACAAGCCTTGAAATGGAATAAGCGGACAGATTCAGGCAGTTAATTTTGTATTAACTATGATAAATATATGGTAGCTGTAGTTTTTACTCTTGTGTAATGAGTTACCTAACAAACAGGTGAGGGAAGGTATTCCATAGCTTCACTTGGGAAGAGCCGCCTGAAAGGCACTGGGCGAGACCCCCTGCTATGAACCTAACTCCAGTGCACACCCTAGCGGGGTTGCTGACTTTAAGCTGGCATCTCACTGTACCACCACCGGGGGGGCAGGCAATGTCAGATCACCACGATCATACCAGCTGGGCACTGGTGAGTGGAAGGGGCACTGCTGCTAACAACACCGGGACAATGGGCACACAGAGGCTATTTGGCTGCCCACATCTCACAATGTCTACTTAGAGACATGTCTCTGAGGTGTGCATGTCAACCTCATCCCTAAGAAAATCAGAGAAAAGGGATCTTCTATCCATGGGAAAGGATGATTTGTGTGTTTGCACATTTCATGTAGGAGTCCACATGAGAAAAGTGAGAGGAAGTGGCAAACAACACTCTCCGTCCTTCCTTTAGTAACTAATCTCCACCTTTACCCAAAGAGTGCTGAAGCCTGGAAAAAAATGCCAGTGTGATTCCTGACAACCACTTAGCAAGAGCTGTCATCTTTTATTTCTGGGAAAAAGGGGGAGAACGCAGTGCTTTCTTGCAGATCAACAGATAGAATGTTTTGGCTGCCAGGAGGGAAGAGGCTGGGCACTACCCGGACCCCTGGATGGATCTGGCAGCCAAAGACCACTGTGCAACACATCACCACTTCAACCAAGTTAGCACCAAGGGTGCTGACAGTCAAACATGGTTAAATGTAAGAATAAATATAACTAAAGCATTTCCTACTTCAACTCTTCAACTCCAGTCACCTGAAGAGAAATCCTGGTAGTATCTCAACTACCTGTACATTTTCAGTCATATTTTAAAATAGAGGTATTAACTACGAACAAGAAAGTTTATGTCTCAAACACAATTTTTTTAAAGGCAGGTAAAACAAAGGCCACATTTTGCTTTCTCCCAACAGCCTTACCTGTCTAGAAGAATTCAAGTTTTGCATGCCCAGCCCGGAGGCAATCCCACCCAGGGCCTGACTGGGGAGTGCACTGTGTGAAAGGGGGAGCTTCAGGCTTGGGGAAGGCAAGAACGGTGAAGGCGTGGGCTCTTCCACGAGACCGCCATCCTGATTGGAGAAAGAAAGGGTGAGCTGGGTGCAGTGTCCATCAGCAAACAAAGCACCAAACAGTTTCCCGAGGAAATAGAGGAGGCATGGATGGAGAAATAATTAACAGATCAAAAAAGAGTGGATAAGGGAATGGAGAACATGGGCACAAGGAAGAGGGGAAAAAGAAAAAGAGAAATAAGATTAAGATGCTGTTTTCAGTTTAAAAGTATTTTACAAGCACATATATTTGCTGCTACTATTCTAACTATTGGCCCTGCCTGGGGTAGGAGCAAGGAGGAAGGATGGAGGCACTGGCAAGTCTCATATGGCAAGCGCTTTACAACCATTTTCAAATAGACTCTTTTTGAGAAGTTATTAGCAAAGCTCTAGGAATACATTAGGTTGAATTCTAGGACATTTTTTTTTTTTAACCTACAAACACAGCAGTTTCATAGGATGTAATCTAAGAAGAGGGTGACTTCTAAAAGTAAGTTATAAAACAGAACCTTACTAATTTTTTTTTTTTTTTTTTTTTTTTACATCTATTGAGGTCATGTTATGTGCCAGGTCTTTTGCAAATTTATCTCACCTAACAACACAACCAGCCTATGCATTCTTCCATATTTTAGATGTCAGGGTCCCAATTTAGGGTTGCCAGATTTAGCAAATAAAAATATATGATGCTGAGTTACACTGGAATTTCAGATGAGCAAGTAATTTTTTAGTATAAGCCACCCGCCTCGGCCTCCCAAAGTGCTGGGATGACAGGCATGAGCCACCGCACCTGGCCTCCTTTCACTGTTTTTTTTTTTTTTTTTAAATGTTATTTTCAAGGCTCAACATTTGCACTGAATTTAGTGCAATGCCTTTCCTTGCTTTGTAGTCACACTAATTTGGGGTGGGGACATCATTACATGACAACACTGAGGACTGAGCTGTGCTTGGACTTGTTAAACATCCACGGAGTTTTCCACAGACAACTGCTGTGGTCACTCGTGTGGCCAACTGACAAGGGCCAGCAAGAGATGGGTGCTTAAGCCTCATCACTTCCCATCCTTTTTCCTGAGGAAAAGCAGGTAACACATCATTTCCAAACAGAAGATCTGTTTTTAAAATGAGAAAGCAAAATAGAAATTTGATGACCCTTGCCCACTGGACAAACTGAAGCAGATAACCAACCAAGTTCACACAATAAAAATGAAAATCAGTTTTCAATCCATCCTTTCCATTCTCAGTAACATCATATGAAATACAACATTCCCTTCTTTGAGTTAAACATTCATAATGTTAGGAAAAAATAGATAAAAGTCACTTAAGTATTACAGTCCAGCAAGTTTTTAATCTGGTTTGCATTAAGGACACAGTTGAAATGAAAAACTCCTCTTGTAAAAAAGCAAACAAAAAAACCACCTAAATTCATACCTTGTCAAGAAAGGTGGGGCGGTCCACGGAAGACTCTTTGGAGATTGGCGGGCGGCAGCCGAGGGGCTTGGCGGCCATTCCATTATGGTCGGTCACTCCCAGCCCACGCTTGTCCACGTCCACCTTCTTTTCCAGCAGAGCGCCTGGAGCACAACAAACAGAAGCAACGCTGAAAACAAAACAAGTGAGTGCTGAGCACAAGACAGGCACCAGCTAAGGCCTCAAGGAGGGATGAAGACCCTCCACCCCTTCAAATATAGGGAAGCCAGGGGCAGAGAGAGCCCTTAGCTTTGCTAGGGCAGAGCCCAACAAGGGGCTGACAAGGATTCACAGGGAGGGGATGGAGGCTGACCCCCTACATCATTCCATGGCTCCTGCAGTCTGTGACCTGGCCCTGCTGTTCTTGGCCCTCTCCACAGCAGCCACACCAGCCACAACTGGCCCTCAGGGGCTCAGCCTGTCCTCCCCCCGGGGATGTACCCCTCCCCGAGTTTTCTACATGGCTTGCTTCCTCATTTCACGAGGGCTCCATGGTGGCTTTTTTGCAGGGGCCTCCTGACCATTCTGTCTGCAGCAGCTTCTCTCCTACTGCATGGCCAGGCCTTTCCATTCACTGAGTCCTGTTATCTGCAAGGACTCCTCCAGATGGTGGGGATACAATACTGTGCAAAACAGACCCTGTTTCTGTTCTCACGGCTCTTCTTTATTTAGCCCATAGTAACTCTCCTACTTCAGTTCTAGGGAGTGAGACTTCACTGCCTGCAGCACGCGCTGCTCTGCCCCACCTGGCAGTTTGTGCCACACGTCGCACGTGAATGATTAGACAGTGTGCAATCTACTCTCATTACTCATCAATTCTGTACTTGTAAAACTGGTTGCTTGCTAAAATTTGTAACCCCCAAATCAATATCTGTGGCACTTTTGTGGCTATTTGTGGACAGACTGGCAAAAATTTGAGTTACCCAACATTCGTGTTCCCAGCTCAGGTCTAGCTTCAGATCTCACATTATAAAGAAGTGTCCGTTTTATGGTCCATCTACTGTCATCCTTTTCCTATTTCTGTGCTTTCTGTAGTGATTCTAGTGTTTAAAATGGTCCCCCATTGTGGTGCTGAGGTGCTATCTCATGTTTCTAGGCTCAAAAAGGCAGTGATGTGCCTTATGGAGAAAATTTGTGTGTCAGGTAAGTTTCATGTAGGCATGAGTTAAAAAGCACTGTTGGCTCTGAGTTCAAGATTATGAATCATTGGTAAGGTACACCCAGAAAAAGGAAGAGAAATTCACTGACCTGTATGTGAGGCTGCTAAGAAAGTACTCAAGAAACAGCTGGGCATGTAACACAGCTACGAAAAAGAGGCTACATTTGTGGATTCATGAGATGATGATGATAAGTATAGTGGATGGCATTGTTATGAGTCTGAAAGCCAAATACATTTATGGTCACATTACCCAGGGTCAGAAAAACGTTACACCCTTCTTGGCTAATGTTTTAGTATTAACGAATATGGTACATAATTACTTGTGAGAGAAAAAAATATATAATATATGTGTGTGTGTGTGTGTGTGTGTGTATATATATATATACACACACACATATTTTTTTTTTGTTTCTTTTCTCTCAGAGACAGAGTCTCACTCTGTCACCCAGGCTGGAGGGCAGCGGCATGATCTTGGCTCATCACAACCTCCACCTCCCAAGTTCAAGTGATTCTCCTGCCTCAGCCTCTGGAGTAGCTGGGTTTACAGGTGCCCACCACCGAGTCTGACTGATTTCTTTTGTATTTTTAGTAGAGACAGAATTTCACCACGTTGGCCAGGCTGGTCTCGAACTCCTGACATCCAGTGATTTGCCCACTGTGGTCTCCCAAAGTGCTGGGATTACAGGCATGAGCCACCGCACCCAGCCGAGAAATATATATCAATGTTAAATAAGGTGTTTTGAAATAAAAAACACATAAAACAAGGTTATATATTGATTGGTTGACAAAAATGACATGAGTAGAGGCTCATAGGAAGCCGACCCAATAAGTCTCCTAGGAGCACTGGTTCAGTATTTGTCAATTCGGTGTTTGTGGTGACTTTATAGAATATAACTACCAATAAAATAAGAATCAACTATATTTAAATATAAATATTTAACATTATTATTACTTTTAAAGCAGCTCCAGAACTAGGGTTGCTTGTTCGTTGACAGAAAATCTCATCTCTCAGTAAGTCAGAGCTCAGCCAGCAAGGTGATGCTTCTGTTGGCCCCTAGGCAAGCCCACTCTGGGGCAGGGCACGAGGAACGAACTCAGTGTCCACTGAAGTCTGGTGTGTGGTTCCAGTGTCTCTCAGAGTGTCATTATTACTTCCCCTCCAAACAGATGGGAAAATATGAAAAAAGCCACCATGCTTCAAATATGGCATTGGCCATTTGTCTCCAAAGTCTGTTAGTCCCAAGAGACTCACTCATTCTGTGGCTCCAGCCTGTTGTGTGGCTGCTCCTTCACTGTGGCCTGGTCCTGTCTACCAGGACATCTTCAACCATTAAACCATGACTACAATAAAATGGTTCTGGAAAGTAAAACTTCACATCTGGGTACCTTTTTAAAGATATGTTGTATAACTTACTCATGGCCTGATCAAGATTCATATTGTTACTCTTCAAGGCCTCCTCAGCTGGTTCTCTCTGTGTAGGAAAACAGAATTTTCTTTAGTGCACGTTAATTAACAAAAGGAAAGTTTATAAATAGTTTAATCACTACTTAAAGACACAGTTATTAGGTTTGCAACTGGAAATACCTTTCTTCATTGTTGAGGTTAGAGACAATGTCTTTTAAATTAAAAAATACTTGTAACAATAAAATGTACTGACTTGATTTTCAGAGTAAAGAACTTGTATTTACAACACCTTGGAAACAAAATGCGGAGTGACAGTAAACCTTGTCAGTACTCCTGAAGTCATTTTCGTTTTTTTAAAAAATATAACTATCTGTATTATTTTTGTAGAGATAGGCTCCATCTCCATGCCTCTCTCTAGTGCCAGCAACTGTGACAGTCACTGTCAGAGTGCAGAGCTTCATTTTGTACTTCATCAACTCTATCATCATCAACTTTTTTCTAAGAAACAGAAAAACAAAACAAGTAGATTCATTTTGATAATTTACGACTGGAACACAGTAGTAATCTCAGTGGATGATCGAAGACATCAGGGTGCCATGATAACTGAGACAGTATACATCAAGATACCCTGAGGCCACGGTCAACCTCTTGCCCTCTCACACGGGCAGAGCTTGGCCCACTAACACAATGCCCTGCCCAATGCAGAGGGCCTTTGCCCAGTGTGAAGGATGGGGTTCCTCCTCTATATGGAGGCCATTCTGGACTCATTCTTTAAGGGACATCCGCAGTAATTGAAAGACAAACACTCATTTGAATAAGGATTTTGAAAGAAGGAACATGAAGGGAATATATGGTGAATATGGGTGACATTCCTTGCCATCTTAACTGCTACCCAGTCTCAGGAACTGAACAGACTGTGATATTTTCAGGAGAATGCCCTGCAATATGAATTATCCCTACATAGGATTGGAATCTTGGGAACTAAGTAGGTCTGGTTAGGATACTTTTTTTGGATACAAAACCTTAGTACTTTATACCAAGTTTTCTCTTGTGATCTTGATCAATATACTGTATACACTAATGAAATGCACTTTTAATTATAAATTAAAAGAAAATATAAAACTGTATAAACCAATGAAAATTAAAAATCACACAGCATTTTATGGCTGAGCGTAATGACTCATGCCTGTAATCCCAGCACTTTGGGAGGCTGAGGTGGGCAGACTGCTTGAGCCCAGGAGTTCAAGACCAGCCTGGCCAACATGGTGAAACCTCATTTCTACCAAAAATACAAAAATTAGCGGAGCACGGTGGTGTATGCCTGTGCGCTAGCTGCTTAGGCGGCTGAGATAGGAAAAATGCCTGAGCCCAATCATGCCACTTGTACTCCAGCCTAGGTGCCAGTGCAAGACCCTATCTCAAAACCAAAAAACAACAAACTGCATTTTCTAGTCTAGGAAAAGGCTCTTACACCTTTCTTGATAGAAGTTATGTGGGTCTTTGCTGTGGTACAAAGCAATGATCCCTAACCCAAACTACCCAGGTAAAAGGGAGATTTAAGAGTCAGATGATGTCAAAAAACAAACAAACCAACAAAAACAAACAAAAAAGGGGTTAGATGATGTCAGTATCTCATTCCTCAAATGCTCTCGGTGTCTTTTAGCACATAGAACAAACAAGGAGAGGAAGCTATCAGGGCATTTCATTCTGGGAAGCGTGGTAGGTAGCAGTAAACTAAGATGCCAGTTACCGGGAAGCCCATGTCTGTGAGTTGTTTGATCAGCCGGCTCATGATCCAGGCCTCATCCTGCTTGCCAGACGTCTTCATGCCCTGTAACACAGTGTGGGAAAGGGGAAAGTCCATGAGCTACATTTTAATGCATTTCTTCCAGAAACGGGAAACAAGGTCATTTAAAAGTCACCTAATCTTTTTGTATTAACATTGAATAATGTTGTACTCCAGAAACTCCCTAACAGATTTCATGGTTTCTACTATGGAAAGCATCAAGGTACATTTGCAGGTTGGTATATATGTACAATTTATGAACTTAAAAAAAAAGCAGGATATTTTTCTTTCCCAGATAATTTAGTTCACTAAGTTTCCCTTGAACAGAGCCCTATGTGTTTACTAAAAATTACACAGTTTTTGTCCTTTTATAAGCTTTATTCTAAAAAATGATAAAATGAGGGGGTTTATTCCAATGAATAAAGAGGCAACAAGAACAAAGGAAGAAAAAACCTGTTAATTTTATTAACTATTTGTTCCTTGTAGCTCATAGGGTAGAGAAAAGGAATAAGTACGCAAATGTCAGTGGAGGAGACGATGAGGAAAAAGGTCAGCTACAGAAAGAGCAGTGGGGGTGGGGAGGGCACGGCACCACAGGGAAGCCAGGAGGCTTCTCAACAACTTCCCTCTGAGCCTATAAATGCAAAGGTTCCAATGAAGCATTATTCCAATATAAAAAAAATCTCCTTCTAAAAATATTCCTCATAGTACTTTGCAAAATTGAGCCTGCCATAGCTATATAATGGATCACATAAAGCTCTATAAACAAACGGGTTTTCTTTCCTCAAGGAACTAGCTTATTTTGGGGTATTTTAATCATTACTACGCTGCCAGAGCCAGATTAGCCAAGATTTTAATTTACCAATTAGGTATTTCTGGTCCCATCGTTAACTGGATTATCTGCCAGCCCAACTATCAAAAGGATTCTTTTGGAGGTCCATAATCACTTCTACTCCTCATGAGCAGAGAGCCCTGATTTTAGTTTCTGGGTTCTGCTGATGGTTAACTGAATGCTTTTTAAACTAAATTTTTTTGACCATGAATACATTCACATGATTCAAAAGCATAAAAAAGGTATAAAAAAAAGTTTTCATCTCATGCCACCCAAACTGCTTAGTTCCTGTTCTCTCCAAGAGGAAACTACTCATAGCAGTTTCTTATTTGCCCTTCCAGAGAATTCAGAACATTCTATAGAGGCTGATATACTATGTGTGCATGCATACACACACACACACACACACACACACACACACACGCACACACACACTAACTTATTTCCTTCCTCTTACCCCACAAAATTGGGTGTGTGTTATATATGTTTTTCTGCATCTTTTAACAGTGTACTTTAGTGATCTTTCCATATTAATACATATACAGAATTTCCTTTTAGTTTTCCATAACGCAGAAGTAGTGTAATTAACTGGTTATTCTATCAAGGTATGTTTAAGCTATTTTTATCTTTTTACTACAAAAATGCTGCAATACAACACTGTATAAATGCCACAAAGTGAGACACTGTCTCTATAGAAAAAATAAAAAATAAAATTAGTTGTGCACAGTGGCATGTAACTGTAGTCCCAGCTACTCAGGAGGCTGAGGCAGGAAGACAGTTTGAGCCCAGGACTTCAATGTTGTACTCCAGGCTAGGTGACACAGCAAGACTATCTCTAAACAATTTTTTTTAAATAAAAAAATAAAAATGTTCGCTTTCGGCGTGTCTGAGAGATGAAAAATGGCAGGCATCTCTGAGTGCTGTTTGAAACTGAACTGCCTTCCTGTGAGTCCCTGTGTCTAGCAGCCATCAGTGCTCCTTCTCTGTGGACCATCTACTGTTCACATTCTGTGCTCCTTTTTCTGTTGGGTTTCTGGCTGATTTTTTTTTTTTTTTTAAATCAGTTTCTAGGACTTTACATATCAGGGAGATTGGCCCTCTCCATGATATGAGTTATAAATGTTTTTCCAGTTTGCTATTTTTCTTTTGATTATGGTATTTTCTGTCATGTACAGTTTTTATATTTGTGTCTATTGACAAAAAATTTTATTTTATGGCTTTTAGATTTTGGTCATTTGTAGGCCTCTCTGACTCCAAAATTGTTTTTAATGTCTTTCATATTTATATATATATATTTTTTTTAAGATGGAGTTTCGCTCTTGTTACCCAGGCTGGAGTGCAATGGCGCGATCTCGGCTCACCGCAACCTCCGCCTCCTGGGTTTAGGCAGTTCTCCTGCCTCAGCCTCCTGAGTAGCTGGGATTACAGGCATGCGCCACCATGCCCAGATAATTTTTTGTATTTTTAGTAGAGACGGGGTTTCAGCATGTTGATCTGGCCTCGATCTCTCGTGATCCACCCGCCTTGGCCTCCCAAAGTGCTGGGATTACAGGCTTGAGCCACCATGCCTGGCCACATTTTAATATTTTTAATATTTAAAATATTAAAACTACAGATACACATCTCCTGTATCTCATGTATATATGAGATACGTATCTCAGTTTTTTCTAGATGACTGCCCATTTGTGTCTTTTTTTTTGAGACGGAGACTTGCTCTGTTGCCCAAGCTGGAGTGCAGTGAGGTGATCTTGGCTCACTGCAACTGCAACCTCTGCCTCCCAGGTTTAAGTGGTTCTCCTGCCTCAGCGCCCCCAGTAGCTGAGATTACAGGTGCCTGCCACCACACCTGGCTAATTTCTGTATTTTTAGTAGAGATGGGGTTTCACCATGTTGGCCAGGCTGGACTGAACTCCTGACCTCAAGTGATGTACCCACCTTGGCCTCCCAAAGTGCTGGGATTACAGGCATGGGCCACTGCCCCCTGGCCTGCCCATTTGTTTTAAGACTTCTTAACCATCTATCTCAAACTTTTTGGTCTCAATATTCTATAATACTCTCTTAGAGACTGAAGATCCCAAAGAACTTTTGTTTATGTGAGTTGTGTCTATTGCTATTTACTGTATTAGAAATTAAAACTGAGAAAATTTAGAAATATTAATTTTGTTTAAAAATAAAGCCATTGCACATTAACATAACATTTAAAAATAAACAATAATTAATTTTTCATGAAAAGAGTGGTACTGTTTTGCCTTCTGGCAAATCTCTATGTTTGGCTTAAAAGAAAATGGCTCGATTTTCCTATCTGTTTCTGCAGATTCTCTGCTATAATAAAGATCTCTGTACACCTCCACCCTACACTGGAGACAGATATCAAATGAGAAAGACAGTCTTAGTACTGACATGATAATAGCCGTGACCTTGCTTAATCCCTTGAAAGGATCTCTGGGCCCTGAGACTACTGTGAGAAACTCAGGTCTACCTTTTCATCTGTTTCACTGAATCCTGAATGTGTTTGAAGTGCCTTTGGCTTTCAGGGCATATATCATCTTTAAGAGTGTTGTATTTACCTTCTGAAGTCCTTTTTTGGGGGCGTTCCCCCAGGAGCTGCAGGAGGAGGTGCTTTCTTGGGAAGCAGCATTATTCCACACGTCTCCTTCTTCATCCTCCCACTGGCTGGTACTGAGGTTCATTTCATCCCCACCACTGCCCCAGCCTTCTTGCATAGATTTTGAAGCTAGGAAGAGAACAAACATGAACTTACCAATTTCATGTCCCTAACATGGACAATGCTTCTACTATAACATACAATTTAGGGGAGGTGGGACAAATGAGATATAATCTACCTTTTTATGCCTTCATTTCTCTCAGATCTAAGAAATTAATTTCTCCTGCTAGATATGTAAATAAACCTGTCTATGTATATAATTTTTCCTTCAAACACCAGCTATTTGTACTCTGTGCTTTTCTAAACTTCTTTGACCAACTACAGATCATTCTAAAACATAGACATGCTACAAACAAATCCTGGGGCTAGTTGGGAAGGTGGCAATCTCTACATGGTATGAAAAGGCTACAGAAATGTAGATTCCTAAAAAATTTCATTGTCCTGTGTGGTTTTAAAAATCTGTACTTTTTTCTATTTTTTTGAAACACGGTCTTGCTCTGTTGCCTAGAGTATAGTAGTGCAATTATAGCATCCTGCAACCTTGAATTCTTGATCAAGTGATCCTCCTGCCTCAGCCTCTTGAGCAGCTAGAACTACAGGCATGTGCCACGACATCCAGCTAATTTCTTTTCTTTCTAATAGAGATGGTGTCTCACTATGTTGCCCAGGCTGGTCTCAAACTCCTGGGCTCAAGTGCTCCTCCTGCCTTGGCAGCCCAAAGTGTTGGGATTACAGGCATGAGCCATCACAAGTGGCAGGAAAATTTGTATATGGGATGCTTCATGAATCTGCATCTCATCCTTGCACAGGAGCCACACTAATCTTCTCTGTATTGTTCCAATTTTAGTACATGTGTTGCTGAAATAAACACCTCTGTCTGATTCTTAATCACAGCTTGATCCAAACCTGTGAGCATTATGTCACACAGACCAGTGCTTCTCAAACTTGCCCACTTGTGATAGTCAGCTGGAACATGTGAAATGGAGCAAGCCTGAGGTCAGGCCTGGCAGGCTGCACTTCTCTCAAGCTGGCAGGAGATACCGACAAACTAGCAGGATGGAGGCCTTCGGCAGATGGAGCTACAAATTCACTCCTGAACTTCAACTGCAGATGTTTTTTCCTCCTTTCTTAAAACACAAAGTGATTTTCTATATCAAAATTACCCCAGATTTTCACTTCTTTGAAGAATACGAAGAAGGGTAAATACTAGGTAACAGCGCAGTTAGCTGGGTCTTTAATGAAGATGCAAGGCTGATAAACATACCGCATAGGCACATAACTGTGCCTCCCAGGACAAATTCTGAAAAAAAAATCACTGTCTCAAAACAGCACATTAATCTAAATACTCAGAAATTGCCTTATCTTTTAGGTTTGTAACAAAAAGTAATATAAATGGAATAAATACCTTGAGCATAGTGGTGGCTGTATGGAACATACTATCCAGTTTTAGCAAAATAACAAAATAAAAAACTGATAAAGTGACATTTTAAGATGTTCAAAGAAAAGATGAAGCTTCTGCAGTTATGTGAACAATTTTTTTTTTTTAAGATGGAGTCTCTCTGTCGCCCAGGCTGAAGTACAGAGGCACAAACTTGGCTCACTGCAACCTCTGCTTCCCAGGTTCCAACAATTCTCCTGCCTCAGCCTCCTGAGTAGCTGGGATTACAGGCACTTGTCACCACGACTGGCTAATTTTTGTATTTTTAGTAGAGATGGGGTTTCACCACATTGGCCAGGCTGGTTTCAGGTTTTCCACCTGCCTTGGCCTCCCTAAGTACTGACATTACAGGCATGAGCCACCGTGCCCAGCCAGAATTAGATGGGAGGAAAATGTACAGTTTTTTCCTTTTTTTCAAGTTGTTTTTGCTTAAGTGTAACAACATGAAAATAAACATGGTAAATTCCACCCAAAGTGGAATTCTGTTGACAAGATGAAAGAAGGGCAAGACGGCAAGATGCGTTAAGAGATTTCCGTGAGGTAATACATATTTTCAAAACTAATCTCAAGAAGAAAAGATGACATGCTTTATCTATCTTGCTCAGTGAAGCAGGCTGAAATTACTCAATGTGGCAGGCACAAGACTGCTGCTGGAGTAGCGTGGGCATTACTAGGAGAATCAAACATAATGCTGGGTTGCTTTGACTCTTTCATTTATTTGCATTATTAAAAAAGGAGGGCGTGGACATCTCTTAAAAGCGCCTTTGTGTTCACATATCAGACATGGCAAATATTTTATAATCTTGGATTTTTGTTCAAGAGATGGGGTCTTGCTTTATTGCCCAGGCTGGATGCAATGGTACAATCATGGCTTATCCTCCTGGGTTCAAGCTATTCTCCTACCACAGCCTCCCAAGTAGCTGGGATTACAGCATGTGCCACCATGCCCTGCTAATTTTTCAATTTTTTTTGTAGTGACAAGGTCTTACTATGCTGCCCAGGTTGGTCTTGAACTCCTGGGCTCAAGTGATCCTCCTGCCCTGGCCTCCCAAAGAGCTGGGATTACAGGTATAAAGCACTGTGTTTGGCCAAGATTCTTGGTTTGTGGTTAATCTTAAAGTATAAACATTATAAGGAAAGTATTCTAAAACGCTACTTTTTAAAATTCAGCACTTTGAGAGTCATTTCTAAATTGCCAGATCAGGGCAAGCAAGATGCTAGGCTTACCTGGTTTGCACAGGGCCGAGGCAGCAACAGGTGCGCCAGCTCTTCCAAACGCCATCGGCGGCTCGGCAGGGTGATCTCCCCACCCGCTGCCACTGCTGGGAGGCTTCCCCCATGCTGCTGTGCCATTGTCCACCAGGGTAGAAGGGGAGGATGGTTCTCCCCAAGAGTGTTCAGTCTTTGAGTGAACATTAGGCATTTCTCCCCAGCCTGATGAAACTGAAAAAGGTTCCAAGGGGTACAGAAAATCATAAAAGTGCATCAGAGAAAAAGTACAAATGTAATTCAGTTTTCAATTTCAACATAATTTCAAGATAATCTATCCTCAGAATAGCCTTTAGTAGAAAATGTAAAGGAGGCAAATGTATAACATGTAATCAGATTTGTTTAACTTTGTATTTTAAAATTCGTATTTATTTATTATTGTAAATATATAAACACAGTGAGACAGGGTCTCATTGTGTTGCCCAGGCTGGCCTCAACTCCTGGGGCATGCCACTGCACATAGATTGTTTAGCTTATTAAAACTGGTCGGAAACAGTGGCTTATGCCTGTAATCCCAGCACTCTGGGAGGCTGAAGCAGGCAGATTACCTGAGGTTAGCAGTTCGAAACCAGCCTTGCCAACATGGTGAAACCCCATCACTACTAAAAATATAAAAATTTAGCCAGGTGCAGTGGTGCACACCTCTATTCCCAGCTACTCAGGAGGCTGAGGCAGAAGAATCTTTTGAACCTGGGAGGCAGAGGTTGCAGTGAGACAAGACTGTGCCACTGTATTCCAGCCTGGGTGACAGAGCAAGAATCTGTCTCAAAAAATATAAAATAAAAAATAGCCATTTTCTAACTCCTGACCTCTACCCATTTACAACTTTAAAAGTCCATTAAAAATTAAAGCCCATTTAATTCTCAGCATTTGCAACACGGCAGGGTTTAAAAGAATAGTTTAAAACTATGGTTAAGTAGCTTGTTTACTTCTTGTATTATACGTAATGACATAAAAGAAATGATATGTTACACGATTCTAAGAAAAATTTATGAGTTGCAAATATATACTGAAATATTATTCTTATCTTTTGACCACTGTAGACACAGATCACCTTATCTGAGCCAAGAAATGAGAAAACAGCAGATTAAACACATAAAGTAATAACTGGAAAATGCAGATAGTTCCCATGGTACCACCCACAAGCTGAGAGAGATCAGAGGTGTCTGTCTTAAGAGAGTTAAATTACGGATCAGAGTAGTTCCTGCAGGCACTCTGGGAGGGATTTTCAGAAACCCTTTCATTCCTTTGCCAAGTCCTGCTGCAACGGCATCCTCAGGGATTGGTCCCTTGTGGAAACAGGTTACGGATGCACATAGAAGCCTGTGGCATTAAAGGTGACCCTTGTCAACATGGGTGTGAACTTCAGTGATCCACTTACACAGATTTTCTTCTACCTCCACCACCTCAGCAAGAACAAGACCAAGTCCTCCCCTTCCTCCTCAACATGAAGATCATGAAGACGATGAGAATGAAGACCTTTATGATGATCTGCTTCCACCTAATGAATAGTAAATATACTTCTCTTCCTCACAATTTTTTTTCTTTTTTTTTTAGATGGAGTCTTGTTCTGTCACTAGGCTGGAGTGCAGTGGCACAATCTCAGCTCACTGCAACCTCTGCCTCCTGGGTTCAAGCGATTCTTCTGCCTCAGCCTCCAGATTAGCTGAGACCACAGGCATGTGCCACCACCCCCGGCTAATTTTTTTTGTATTTTTAGTAGAGACGAGGTTTCATCATGTTGGCCAGGGTATTCTCGATCTCTTGACCTCATAATCTGCCCGCCTCGGCCTCCCAAAGTGCTGGGATTACAGGTGTGAGCCACTGTGCCCAACCCTTACAATTTTCTTCTTTTTTTTTTGAGACGGAGTTTCGCTCTTGTTACCAGGCTGGAGTGCAATGGTGCAATCTCAGCCCAACGCAATCTCCGCCTCCTGGGTTCAAGAGATTTTCCTGCCTCAGCTTAAGTAGCTGGGATTACAGGCATGCCCCACCATGCCTGGCTAATTTTGTAGTTTTAGTAAGGACGGGGTTTCACCATGTTGGGCAGGCTGCTCTTTAACTCCCAACCTCAGGTGATCTGCCTGCCTTGGCCTCCCAAAGTGCTGGGATTACAGGCATGAGCCACCGTGCCCGGCCAGTTGTAATTTTTATATAGATACATTTTGTTCAGAGACAGAAGTGTGAATATTTTAAGTCGTAACTGTTGAAAGCATATGACTGTGTGCAAGAGAAAAACTTACAGTGGCCGGGCGTGGTGGCTCACGCCTGTAATCCCAGCACTTTGGGAGGCCAAGGCGGGTGGATCACGAGGTCAAGAGATCGAGACCATCCTGGTCAACATGGTGAAACCCCGTGTCTACTAAAAATACAAAAAAAATTAGCTGGGCATGGTGGCACGTGCCTGTAATCCCAGCTACTCGGGAGGCTGAGGCAGGAGAATTGCCTGAATCCAGAAGGCAGAGGTTGCCGTGAGCCGAGATAGCACCATTGCATTCCAGTCTGGGTAAAAAGAGCAAAACTCCGTCTCAAAAAAAAAAAAAAAAAAAAAAAAAGAGAAAAACTTACAGTATAAAATGCAAATAGTTAACCATAAATTTTACACTGTTTGGCTTCAACATGGATGTTACAATATCAATTATGAAATGTATTAATATTCTGACTAAAAATAGCATGGAATCAGTTCCCTTGATACTCTTTATTCTAAGAAAATGCAGTTAAGACTGATTTATAACAGAAGGACACACAACCTAAAAATCATTTTAAAGTACAAGCTCTATGCTGAGCAATATATTATGCAGATAGTTACCAATGACATGGGATAAGCCCTATCCACTTATTGCTGGCAATTGATAACTATAATACTACCTTTAATTACACAAAAGACAATAATATGCATCGGGAGAAATAGTTACACAAATTGAAAGGACAAAATTAAATCAGGGACATTAACACAGCTAATAAAAATTATGAAGGTTTTGGGAAGCTAAAATAACTTATGTGTTGCTACAGACCAACTAGCTATAAAAATGCTAATTTATTGCAGGTAATTAAATAATGGACTCACCTAGAATTTGTTTATCATCTCTAGACCTCCATTTCTTTGAGGAGTCAATATATATTACAAATTATTTAAGTCAAAACTAAGAATAAAATATTAAGATTGTGGTAAGCATAGTTAATTCATTTTTATAAAGAATTTTAAATTCCTCTTAAAAGCAGCAGAAATGCCTACAGAGTATTTTCATGTAGAAGGCAAACGATTTGCAAGCATTATGTTTCAAAATCTTAGAAATGAAAGAACACTTGCTTACTCAAAAAATTTAAAAAACCCAGTATTTCCATTTTTATTTTTATTTAATAGAGACAAGGTCTTGCAGTGTTGCCCAGGCTGAAGTGCAGTGGCTATTCTTAAGTGTGATCAAGGTGCACTGCAGCCTGGAACTCCTAGATTGAAGCGATCGATCCTCCTGCTTCTGAGTAGCTAACAGGCGCCTGCCACCATACCTGGCCCAATATTTTGATTTTCAGTTGAATCTGGCAAGATTTTAATTTACCTACAATGCCATCCTAAGAGAAACACTAGGATGTATCATCTGACACTCTAAAGGTTTTAGAAGAGATGCTAAAAATTGAAATGCAACAGAAAATTTTGACGCAGAACAAGTATTTTCAGCACATAGAAAATAATTATAAGTACCTAGAATTAAAATGATCTCCACTGTTAAGTGTTTATCATCAGAGTGAATTTGGCACCTTTTTTGCTAATACTTTATAGGGATTCTTTTAAAGTTTGAATTGATGAGGTAGAACAAATTTCTATCTTACATTTAACATACTGATACTAAACTTTTTAAAATGGTCCTTCAAATACTACTGCTTTTTGCAGAATATTTCTGTACTATGGGGTTTTGGAATCGTTACCTCCCTTCAATTTCTTCAAATTAACAAACAGAGATGGAGATAATAAAACATAGCCAGAATATGCAGTTTTCTTCAATTTTAAAATATACTCTATTTTTCAAAGTGTCTAAGCAGTGTACACCTGGAAGATGGTTATAAAATTGAGCAGCAGACAGAGAAAAGGCCAAGAAATAAGACCCAGGAACAGAGACTCACTCACTAAACATCATTAAGCGCATCACATCTTAAATACTACAGATAATTCAGTCAGTGGATGGAATTCTTTCCTCCATGAAATAAGCAATCAATTCTAGCTTGTTCCACAGATGCCACTTACATAGCTTTATAAATGCAATAGGCAGTCCTTTTTGGGAAGAAAGGTTTAGTTAAAAAGTGGCCAATTATAATTAATTGAGAGTCTATGATAAAGGACTAGGCTGGGCACAGTGGCTCATGCCTGTAATCCCAGCACTTTGGGAGGCCAAGGCAGGTGAATCACTTGAGGCCAGGAGTTCAAGACTAGTCTGGCCAACATGGTGGCACACACCTGTAATACCAGCTGCTCAGGAGGATGAGGTACGAGACCTGATCAACCCTGGAAGATGGACATTGCAGTGAGCTGAAGTCTTGACACTGCACTCTAGCCTGGGTGACAGAGTTAAGACTCTGTTTCAAAAAATAAAATTAAAAAAAAATATATATATATATATGATAAAGGATTAAAAATTCAATTGACCAGGCATTTACTGAGTGCTTGCTATGTGCTTGGCTTTTTAAGGTACTGACCTAAATATTAATTAGATGAGATTTTTTACTCATACCAATGGCCTTTAAAAGTTAACATAAATTTACTATGATGGTTGGTTGGGTACTGGCTTATGGAAAAACAGAGCAGAATTGATAGTTGCAAGGTCAAGAAATCTTTCATATCTGAAATCAAGATGGGCTTTTATACAGTGAAACTTTACACAGAAGAGTTTGCTCATTATACAAGAGTACAGTCAGATGGCAAGGTATCCTACTTTTCTGAAAGCCTTTGCTGTGGGCATTTTACACTTCTGTTCCAAATTCAGGGGACTCTATTTGAGGGTTTCAGATTCGCGGTCCTTTCTAGAAGCAGACCACAGGCCTTGAGCTGCACAGCAACTTCTCTTAGAAGAGCTTCTCCCTGCCTCATCACATGGAGTAAGTATTAGAAAAGGAAAAGCCATTTTATTTAGTTTTGATTTCAGTACATTAATACAGATTTTAATGTGCTAACTCTTCCCTACTGGTATGGGGGGGTGGGGGGACACACTGTATTTTCTTTTTGAGACAGGATCTCCTGTTGTCCAGGGTGGAGTGTGGTGGTGCATCCACACAGCTGACTGCAGCCTTGACCGCCCTAGGCTCAGGTGATCCTCCTGCCTCGGCCTCCTGAGTAGCTGGGACTAGAGGCACGCTAATTTTTGTATTTTTTCTAGAGAGGTGGGTCTCATTAGGTTGCCCAGTCTGTTCTCAAACTCCTGGGTTCAAGCAACCCACCTGGCTCAGCCTCCCAAAGTGCTGGGATTACAGGCGTGAGCCACTGTGTCCGGCCTCGCACTGTATTTTCAACTGTCTTCATCACTCACCTATTTTGAATTGAAGGTACCTAAAGCTAAGGTCCTTGCATGTGGGGTTCACGTGTCTCATGCCATGGACTTGTGCTGAGAAGCATCTCTTCCTACTTCCTAGCAGGCTTCTAACTCCCCAGTCCTTGCTCAAGTCCAGCCCCACTTACCAAACCCCTCCAACACAGGAAAGCAAAACACTAGCCAAATCCAAACCCAAGAAAAATTCCACATCTACAAAAAACATAGATCACTTAGATCATTCCCCTTTTAGTAACCATTGCATAGTGCTTAAAATAGAATTCCTTCTGGCTGGAGAGGTCAACGGGATCTATTTCTGAAGTTATGTGAAAACAGCTCAGCTGTAACAGGATCTTGCTGATTCACTCTATCTGCAGGTGACTGTTTTTTGGTATAGTTTTTACACTAAAGAATGATAAACTTCCTAGGACAGGAGTCTAGAAGGTAGGCCAACACACTCTAGCTTCTGCTGCTGAAGAGACTTAGAGAAACAATACACGTTTCATTGCTGTAGGTAGAAGCTTCCTAACTTTTTCCAAGTTTTAGTTTAGTGAAAGGGAAATATGCGTCTTCCATGATTAATACACACAATCTCTGCTTTTATATTTTATATTATGATAAATGTTTCAAAAGCTAAGTTTTAAAGCAAGTATCACCAGATTAAGTACCCATATGCAAAGTAAAATTTGACTCTAGCTAGAGCCTTTGCTCACTTGTAGGAGCCCACAGTGCTCACCACCAGCACAGCTGAAATGCCTGCTGTGGTCAAGAGACATCTCTAAAGAACTGCAAATAGGCAGTAAAATGAACACAAAAAATTCTAGACTAAGATCAGTATTAGCAGTATACTTCCTGCATAGGTCAATTTTTGATTGGCATATGTAATGATATTTTACTTCTAGCCACTGTTGGAAGACACAGTATGTCGAGACCCCACTATGTTGCTGGTTAAGCTTGGATCAAGTGTATAATGGCCTTTATACTTTAAAATTATCTATATTTTGGTGAAATCTGAGTTCAGAGATGAAATCCCTGTAAGTTCTTCTTCAATTTCATTGTTAGATTCAGAGCCAACTATGAGGCTCCATTACTCACTAAATGGTTTTACTAATTAGTATTCAATGTTCTCTTGTGTGTCTGCAAGTGTTTTTTTTTTTTGAGACAAGAGTCTTGCTCTAACGCCAGGTTGGAGGGCAGTGTCGCAATCCTGGCTCACTGCAACTTCCGTTTTCCGGTTTCAAGCAATTCTGCCTCAGCCTCCCGAGTAGCTGGGACTACAGGCACGCACCACCACACCAGGCTAATTTTTTGTATTTTTAGTAGAGATGGGGTTTCACCATGTTGGCCAGGATGGTCTCTATCTCTTGACCTCGTGATCCACCCGCTTCGGCCTCCCAAAGTGCTAGGATTACAGGTGTGAACCACCGCACCTGGCCTGCAAGTGGGTTTTTAAGTGTCCCAGAATATTTATGTCTATGTATACGAGGTAATCATGTTGCTGAGTATTTTTAGGATTTGCTTCATTCCCTTAGAACACACGTAAATGCTATGTTTGTCCTTTCTCCCTTTGTGCCACATCCCACTAACTGGTAAAACAACAGACCAGTTTTACAACAACTTAATAGCTTCGTATGCACAGCAAAACACCAGGTGCAGGTCCTGCAATTCTGGCTCGCACCAGAGACTGAGTAATTAAGGAATGTTTTGACGAGGAGGAGGTGTGCGAGCCAGTGTAGACAACTTCACATCCTGGGTCAAGTGCAGCCTCTGAAGCCCTTCTCAGGCAGCCTATACTTTCTGATAAAAAGACAGGCACAGGGATACTTCTCTGGATTCATACTGTTGTTTTATCTCCAGAATGAATCTGAACCAGGTCCAGACAATCCAGTTTAGGAAGCTACACTGCATTTCCTAAAATACTGTCAGTTTTCCTCAGGCTCACAGAAAACTAGTTAATATCAACAAACACAGGAGAAAAATGACGTTCGGAACATTCACTCCTTTAAAACACACACACACAATATGTAATTCAGAAATCATGTTTTTTAAGATAGGAGAGATCAATACTCTTAAGTGATAATGATAAAAAATTTAAAACCCAAACTCTGACGTAAGTGAAAATTCTATAAATTCAGCATAGGCCAATCAATAGCAAAATTACATAAAATCTAAAAACACCAACTTTAAAAACAGAAACTTCACGAGGCAGTCACAAGTGGAAGGCTTTTGTCTGGGAATCCCAGTAGCTACTGAAAGCTATGCAGGCATTCAAGCCAGTAAGCAGCACAGCCCCACAGGTGCTGAGATTGCTGCTGCCCTTGCTGCCCCTGAATGGCCAGAAGGCACAGTAGCCAGAGAGGAATGCCACTCCCGTATACTGTCACCTCTATGGAGGGAACTGGTATGGAATTGTGTCTGCTACTTCTATAGGCTCAAATAATCGCTTGGTCTAACAAGCTTGGAGACTGAAAGACTATGATTACTCGTAATTCTTTTATTTATTTATTTATTTTTGACACGGAATTTCGTTCTTGTTACCCAGGCTGGAGTGCAATGGTGCGATCTCTGCTCACCGCAACCTCCACCTCCTGGGTTCAGGCAATTCTCCTGCCTCAGCCTCCTGAGTAGCTGGGATTACAGGCACGTGCCACCATGCCCAACTAATTTTTTGTATTTTTAGTAGAGACGGGGTTTCACCATGTTGACCAGGATGGTCTCAATCTCTTGTCCTCGTGATCCACCCACCTCGGCCTCCCAAAGTGCTGGGATTACAGGCTTGAGCCACCGTGCCCCGCCTCGTAATTCTTAAGGGTGATGAACTTCACTCTCACCTCAAAAGAAGGCATGGTTGATGCCTGAGGCTTAAACATCACAGGTAATATAGAGCAGGAATAACAGTCAATGTAGCCACCTTACACCAGTGGTAGAAAAAGAGATTCACATTATAAATGAAAAAAATAAACAAGCAACCCCATTGTATGTTGTGCAATATGCTAAACTCAACAGTTTCAGCATATGAGCTTACGTCTACAGTTTGGCTCGCAGAATAAGGATATAAAAAATACTTTTGAATAGCTATACAATGTGTTTATGTTTTAAGCTAAGTGTTATTAAAGCAAAAGTATCTTTTAATCTTTTAAGAAGTGTAGTGTGGCCTAAGTGTACAGTCTACAGCAGTGCACAGTAACACCCTAGGCCTTCACATTCACTCACTGTCACTCACTCACTGACTCACCCAGAGCCACTTCCAGTCCTGCAAGCTCCACTCGTGGTAAGTGCCCTACACAGGTGTACCATTTTAAATCTTTTATATCCTACTTGTAATATCCTCTTTTCATATTTAGATACGTAAATACTTAACCATTGTGCTTCAACTGCCTCAGTACTCAGAAATATGCTGTGCAGCTTTGTAGCCTGAGAGCAATCTGTACCATACAGCCAAGGTGGGTAGGAGGCTACACCACCTGTCTGTGTAACTATACTTGATAATGTTACCACAATGCTGGAATTGTCTGATGACCCATTTCTTAGAATGTATCACCACCGTTAAGCAACGTTGACCATATTAATTCTGTTCTTGGAGGCTTTATTTTTTAAAGAAATGGGGACTCACGATGTTGCCCAGGTAGCTTTGATCCCCCACTTGGGCTCAAGCCATCCTCTCACCTCAGCCTCCCAAGTAACTGGGTTTATAGGTGGGGGCTCTCAGATCACTTTTCTGCATACCTTTACTATAATGCTAATTAAAGCCTATTAAATTTGATATTACTGGTCTGTCCCACTAGACTATTCCTTACTTAGGAATAATCTTATTTTTCAAATCCCTTCATTTTCCTTCTTCCTGCTTCCCCTTAGTGCTCCAAGTACTTTATAAAATGTAAGGACCTAGAAATGTTAGTCACATGTTAGTAAAAAATTGGAATCACAAATTCAAGTACCCCAAGGAACCAGCCAGTTAACGTAAATAGGCCCAGTGGAAGAGCAGCAGCACAAGCCTGATGAAGCTTAACGGCTACTGATCAAAAGCCTCAGTGCTGGGAACTGTCAGGGGCAGTGTGGAGTGTGGCCTCATATGGAGAGAACACACAGGCCCTTATGAAGGCAGCGGCTCTGACGGACTGCTGTCATGTGAATCCAATGTGTCAGACTTTTCAGGTTTCCAAAGGAAGCCAGAAATCTGGAATTTAATATAAAACATTCGCATTAAAAAATGCCGATTTACAGAATAAATGTAGGCCAAAAAGGCACATTTGTGGAACTAGGTGCAGCCCATGGACCACCAGTGTTTGACATCTGGTTTAGCGACACTGACGTGTTAGATGGAGGCTAAAACTATCTTGTGATCCATAAAGGACTTCTGATGTGGCAGCCTCAGAGAGGTACAAGTGAACCACCAGAAGTCTGAGGAGGCTGGCGGGCCCAGCTGGTGGGCCAGGGGAGGTCCTGTAGGGCAGTCATATTTGAATTAATACAGCAAGCAGGACATTCTCCTGTTGAATGCTTATGATGAATACCAAAAAGGTACTAAAATGCCCAGGCTACCCTATACAAGATGGTGACCCCCCAACTCCATTGGCCCCTAGTATGCAGACCTCTTGGGCTGTCTCCTCCCTTGGCCATCACTGCCCGATACTAAGTATATACTTTAAATCACCTTGTTTGCCTCCCTCACTAGATCTACACCCTACCATGGCAGGGTTTTGACTGTTTTGCTCCCTGCAGTTTCCCCAGCTACTAAAGCACAGCCTAGCACATGGCAGGCCCTAATAAATTCACTGTGTATGGTGATCTCTGGGCCCTGACATTGCCCAGGAACCCTCCAAGGGCCCCAGTCAGTTCTCTGTTCCTGTTCTCTACATGGGCTAATGCATGCTCCCCCTCTACTCATGCCGCTGTTCCTAGCCAGCCCTCTTCCCCTCTGGGCTGGTATCCACCACACTCCCAGAGAGAAAAGAACCCCAGAAGGTGGCCTTGACCCTCTGGCCATGACAGCCTGGCCCACCTGTGCAGCGCTCTTTCCAGCTCCTTGCTTCACAAGATGGATGAAGTGTCCTTGACCTACTGGACGCAGGGATCTCCTCCCTCTTCATCCATTCTCATCTCTACTTGTTCCTTTCTAACAGCTTTGAAACATGCTCATGACTGCCACCTTAAATCTCTCCACTCTGGACTTTGCCCCTCTGGCTGAGAACTGGTCTTCCATATCTGGCACTTTTTATCATCTCCACTGGACACATCAGGCTCTGTGCCTACTGCTGTGCTCATGGGCATGTCAGTGAATTGGCACAGTCATCTGCCAACTTGCCCAAGCTCTGAACTGTGTCTATCTCATCTTCTTCTTTGCTCCTGCATCCAAATGGTTACAAAATCTTGTGGTCATGGAGCTGTCATTGCTTTCAAACCCATCTCTGTCTCCACCCCAGGCCACCACCACCACCAAAACATTCATTTGATGTCCTACTGAATATGCTTAATATATTTTTTTCTTGGACAGAAAACTACCAGAGGATGCTGCTTTGCTTGCTGTCACTGGATACTCTTTAAATATTGTAGGGTGATAGGGAACTTAAATTATTTTAATGCTATTTGCTATAAAAACACTATTCAAAAATATTCATGAATATATAATGAGTACGCTACTTTTTTACTCGTAAAGAAATATTCAATACCTTTCATACCTGGACCGAGCAATGGTGATCGATTCAGTTGAGTACTGGCCTGGTGTGGTGGCGGCGTCTCCACCCTGTGTGTGGTGTTGCTCGTGGTAGTGGTGGCGGTGGTGGTATTGGTTGTGGTACTGCTCTGGATGACCGGGTTGTTTCTATCCCACATGTTTACAGTTTTATTGTTATAGTTGCTTGGGTCCCCCCAAGCTGAGGTACCATCATCAATTTCCATTTTGCGGCGAATGGACGGTGGAGAGGGTTCTTCCCAGCCAGTTGCTTCACTGCTGTCCTTCTGTTTGACTGGTACCGGCCCCCCGATCCACCCTGTTCCTGTCTGTTTCACAGAAGCAGCTCCTCCCCAGTTACTCACATTGTTGTCTTGGGGTTTGTTAGCCCAGTTTTGTTGGGGGCCAGGTTTTAAAGTCTCCCCCCAGTTTGTACCTGGATTGACCTTTGTATTTGTGCTGCCCCAGCTGCTGGTCCCAGATCTCGTGGTGTCATTCCAACCAGACCCTGATCTATTACTATCAGCATCCCATCCAGATCCATTTTTTTTCCCATCCCCTAAGTGTGCCAGGACAGCTGATGAATCTGCCCAGTCTCCCCCTCCTGCACTCCAGGCTGGATTTGATCTTTGTCCATCTCCCCAGTGTTGGGATTTGGGCTTTGGAGGCTCACCCCAGGTGGGTGACTTGTCCTCCTGATTTGCAGCCCCACTCCAAGCATGGCCACTCTTGGCAGCAGCAGCAGTACTAACAGCAGTAGAGCTTATCGAGTCCCCCCAAACCCCCGGGCCACTTGGCGCTTTGTTGTTGCCATCTCCCCAACCTGTGTTTGCTGGCACAGCGGCAGGTGGCGCACTGACCCACCCAGATACTGAAGAGGTATTTGTACTGTTCATGATGGACCCATCATTCTTCCCCCCTGAGTTTGAAGGCTGAGTAGCTGCACAACCCCAGGCCTCTGTCCCATTGTCATTTTTCCTTTCAGACCTAGGGGATTCTTCAAATTCCCAGGCAGTGTTTTGCTTTACAGGAGTCTGTCCCCAACCAGTATTAGACAGAACTCTTGGGTCAAGATCATTCCTTGGCAACTGGATATGCCCTTGGTCTATAATCCCTTTATCTCGCTTTCGGCCTTCTCCTGTTCCTTCCCTCCCAGTGCTTCCTTCATTGTGGTTGCCAGAACCATCACTACTTCCTTCACTTGCTGTAGTTCCAGAAGACGCAGCTTTGGCCCAGGAGGTCATGTGTTCACCGCTAGGCTGCACAGTAGGGTTCTGGCTGGTGACACTAGGACTTTCCCACCCTGTTGATCCTTTCCCATTGATGTCACTATTGGAATGCTGGTTTGGGGGCTTTCCCCATTCTCCATTCACACCATTAGAGGTGCTTCGGCTGGGGTGGCCCCAAGCTCCTGAATGGATATTACCAACACCATTGTTGCCACTGCCCCTTCCCCAAGCAAGTATTCCAGGACCAGCAGGAGGTCCTGAATCCCAAGCATTTCCTCCATTTCCTTCCTTTTGCACAGCACTGCTGGATCCATTTTGTTTAGCACTTAATGCTGAGTTCACAGTGTCTCCATTCCCCTGACTGAACCCAGAATTGCCATTTCCTGTGGCAGGGTTACCTGGGGACAATCCCCACACGGAATTGCTTATTCCTTCAGCACTGCCCCCACTGACTTGAGAAACTGATGATCCATTAGCACCAGGAAGGCCTTGCAGGTGGGGTGGGATGATGGCCCCCATACCAACAGCCATGCCCCAGTTTGGCAGTCCATTTGTCTGCATTGCATTGATAGGGTTGGGTGAAGAGTTCATGGGGTTAGTGTTATTTGGTCCATCAGTGTTAAGGTTCTGAGGTTGTACGCTGAAAGACACATTCTGAGAAGTGGACGTTTGTGGTTCTGTGCTCTCTTGCGGCAGCAAATTTCCCCAAGCACCTAAAGTGCCTGTCGGGTTCCCGTTCTGGTTGCCCATATTTTGACCTATGGCACTGACTGGACTGCAAATACTGGAAGGGCTGCCTGTTGCCACGGTTCCTTCATGTCCAAGTACAGGCCAGGCAGCTGGGTTGGCATTAGGATTAAGGTTAAGATTAATGCCAGCATTGGAGTTGGAAGCACCCCAGCAATTCTGACTTCTCCCATCTCCAATCATGGTGTCCATTTTTCCATCCCCACCACTGATAGAGCAGTGAGCCAGGCCAGAGCTGGAGCCTGTGGCTACACCCCACACTCTGGCTGCACTTCCATTACTGTTCGCTCCTCCTGCTCCAAGGGCACTCTGATTAGAAGGGCTTTGGACGAGTGCGCCATTGGTGCCATTATTGCCATTTGTCTTCTTGGTATGTCCAGTGAAGTTGCCCTGGGCACTCCCTGTAGCCATGCTACTGTTCTCTGAGCCACAGTTGGAGGCAGAGTCAGTGTCTGTAGTACATTCTGAGGCAGATTCAGTCTCTGTTCCTGTGATGGAAGGCCACGCCTCCTTGTCAGTCCTATCTATTATCACTTTATCCCAGCTGCAGTTGGCTTCACTTCTGTAAGTAGGCTGCTGTCCCCAGTGGGAATTTTCATAATGATCTGCCAATCCACTATGACTGAGATCTGAAAAAGATGAAACAAAATTCAAAATTAGATTTTCTACCCATTTGTCAATGAATCAACTGTTAACTAGTCTTTGGGGAAGCTCTTTATTTCAAGTCTTCAAATCTGAATGACAAACACTAAAAAAACGACTTAAAGAAAAAAGCTAAATAGCTTCTTCCATTTTAAAAAAGCGTTAATGTTTCTAAAATTGTATCAATTCCGACCACTACACCATACTATTATTCCCCTTGGAGAATACTCACAATGCACATTAGCACATAAGGATCTCTGAAAGCATCTGTAGGAAAGGCAGCTCTGAAAGACACGTGACTTTGAAACTCCTGTAAACAGAGACTGCGACACACTGGCAATGACAGTAAGTTCATATGGAGTTTTGAACAGAACTTGTAGTTCTCTTTAAGACCTCTAATTACAGTATTATATAGAGGAAGAACATGGCTTTCAGCAGAAACAAACTGTAAATTGCCTTGCAGAAATCATAACAGAACCAATATTTGGGGTGGGGGAAGAGGTGACGGAAGGAAAGGGAGACAAGACATATGAGACAATGCTCTCTTATGTTTATCAAGAATACTAAGGATTAGAAATGTTTAATTAGATTTATGCTACTTTATCTGATCTTATCTACAATTTAGTTTATTGTTGTCTCCTGTGCATTAATTAAAAAAATCTGCAACTCAAGGACATGGCTAAAAAAAAAGAAAAAAGAAGAAAGAAAAAGAATCTCAGCCCTATAGGTGGTATCTTTTGGGTCTCCAAGGATTCCATCTATCCTTGTTTTCTATTTCTTTAGAGCCTTTTCTTTGGAGATTCCTAGAATAACTTTATATGCTATCTTCTTATAGTATTTATATAACTCTTTGGGTCCTTTTAAAGAATCCACTGTTTGGGATCTGCATATTATTTCCTATGACTTTAATAATTATTTGAGTACTTCCAACATTGCAATTAAACTTATATTCCAATCAACTTTTCGGCAGACTTTTAAAGTATCTATCAATCAGAAATAAAGTAAAAGAAATGTTAAAAAAATTTAACCCAAACAAACAACTCACATATATAATTTAGAAATCTCAGGTGAGTTTCTTTAAATACTACAATATACAATTAAATTGCAATAAAACATTTTCTTATCTTTTAGAATCTTTTAAATTAGGTTCTCTTCAAATTTATTTTAACAAGAAAAATATTATGGACAGTTAGAACATGAATTTGCCAAATAAATTCTCTTTTAAAGTTTGATAGAGCTAAAGGAAAAAGAGTATACATGTAAAAAATTATCATTATCATTAGAAAGACCATACTAAAGCTAATATCGACATAAGAGAGATTTTTATTGCCTGATTTAAGAGCAATGTAATGATTATGGAATGATGGTCTAGGTGATTCCAAGGTAGGTACAAAATTCCAGGTGAAAACTACAAAGGAAAATGAAGACAGGCAACAGCATTTTTTTTTTTTTTTTTGAGACAGAGTCTTGCTCTGTTGCCTGGGCTGGGGTGCAGTGGCCTAATCTCTGCTCACTACAACCTCTACCTCCTGGGTTCAAGAGATTCTCCTGCCTCAGCCTCCAGAGTAGCTGAGATTACAGGTGTATGCCACCACACCTGGTTAATTTTTTGTATTTTTAGTAGAGACAGGGTTTCACCATGTTAGGCAGGCTGGTCTGGAACTCCTGAGCTCAGGTGATCTGCCTGCACCGGCCTCCCAGCTGGGATTACAGGCGTGAGCTACTGTGCCCAGGCAACAGAAAACTTTAAGTATTGAAACTGTTAGAAAACCACTAAGTTCTTCTCACTGCCAAATATTAGGGGTTGGCTCTATAACCCTGGTTTATGACAATCTGGTTTCAAACATACTCTAAAAACTAATACAATAACTAACTAAAGAGATAAATGAGCCATTCCTCATTTAACATAGAAAATAAGACGAAGTTAACATACTAAGATTATGGCTTGTTGCCAGCAAATATTGCCACATTTCATTTTACCATCTGTTTGGTTGTGCCATAAAGCGGACTGCCTCCAGACTAGGACAGCACTCACTGCAACCCAGAAAGCAGGAGGTTAACAACCTGCCTGACCAATGTATTCTTTTCCATAAGTGAGGTGCCATTTGAATACACAGTACTGTTGGTTCCATTCCACAATAGTCACATTGTGAAAGAATCTGCCCTTTGTTCACGGTCTGCTTTGAGGACTTGAGGGTTGCTCAGCCCCCAGTTTGACAGGTTCACACTCAGTTATAATGACAGGTTTGAGAGAAGCAGAGCATTACAAGCTGGTGGCTAATAAATGCTGTGGGACAACAGTCTAGCCACATGAAATGAAAGTAGATCCCTTATATAATATACAAAAACACATTCTAGATAAAGATCTAATTAGGAAAAGCGAAACTTCTTAAAGCTTATGAAGGAAATATAGAAGACCATCTCTATGATCTTGGACACTGTATCTTCTTATAGAAGACATGAAATACATAAGACATAAACAGGTGATAAATTCAACTATGCTAACATTAAAAACATCTATATAACAAAAGATATCACATAATGGAAACTAAAAAACCAAGCCACAGGCCACAGGCAGGGAGAAGATACACAGACCACAGGCAGGGAACAGATAATGTATGGTTATCAGATTAAAGAATTCCTGGCTGGGCACTGTGGCTCTCACCTTACTGTAATCCCAGCACTTTGGGAGGCCGAGGGGTGGCTTTCTGGAGGTCAGGAGTTCGAGACCAGCCTGGCTGACATGGTGAAACCCCGTCTCAACTAAAAATACAAAAATTAACTGGGTGTGGTGGTGCATGCCTGTAACCCCAGCTACTCAGGAGGCTGAGGCAGGAGAATCACTTGAATCTGGGAGCTAGAGGTTGCAGTGAGCTGAGATCGCTCCACTGCACTCCAGCCTGGGTGACAGAGACTCCATCTCAAATGAAAAAAAAAAAATCCTAAAAATCAGTAAGAAAAAGGCCAACAACCCAACCAGAAATGGGAAAATGATAGGAATAGGCAATTTAGAAAAGAGAAAACTCATATAGCCATTAACATACATGAAACAATAGTCAACCTCATGAGCAATCAAGAAATGCACTTTAATGTCACATTGACATTATGAAAGTGACATAACACAACAATTTGTGAACTGTGGTTCCCTCTGTGGGTGGGATGGGGACACCTATAACATATCTAAAATAGAGAGCTCTGAAGCAAATATGACATCATATTATGTATCTCTACTGTGAATACAGTTATATTATTTTCTGTATAATTTCTATTTAAAAAATATTTTTAAAATTTTCAATTTTCATGCTTAAATGTGATACAAATGAGGTGGCATAGAAGTGCCACCTTATTAAAAACCCATCTGCTCCCTGAATTGTCTCTTTTTTCTCATTTTGAGGAGTCTTGCTCTGTCATCCAGGCTGGAGTGCAATGCATGATCTTTGCTCACCACAACCTCTGCCTTACGGGTTCAAGTGATTCTCCTGCATCAGCCTCCTGAGGAGCTGGGATTACAGGCACGTGCCACCATACCTGGCCAATTTTTTTTTGGTATTTTTAGTAGAGACAGGGTTTCACCATGTTGGTCAGGGTGGTCTTGAACTCCCGACCTCATGATCCACTCGCCTCAGCCTCCCAAAGTGCTGGGATTACAGGCATTAGCCACTGCACCCAGCCTAAGTGTCTAATTTCTGAAGGTGAGTTTCTTGAGGGCATGGCAAACATCTTTTGTCTTCCATTCAAAATGCTTGCCACATATAGGCAAACAATGTACGTTTCCTAGGCAAACAAAACCATAAACGCATAGTGCTACAATCTGAGTTCTAGCTAAAGTCATCAATTAGCTGCACTTGCACAGCCCACATTGCTTTGAACAAGCATGTCTGTCTTCTGAGGGAACCACTTCCACCACAATGATAACGCCTCCTACTCAGACCTTCCCAGGCTTTGAGATATAGATCTCAACTATGCCACAGCAAAGTAACCACCAATGGGGCAATGCTGGCAGGAAGAAAAGTCAGTTCCACAAAGGCCAAAATCCATCTGCAGTAGCTGAAGTGCCATAAGGATGGCCATACAGAATGCCATAAGGATGAAGTCATGCCTGTTGAGTTTACATACTGGGTATCTGTAGAACCTTTTCCATTAAAACACAATAAACAAAACTTCCCCCTGAATGTCCCTATCCAAGCACCCTCATGTCTTGACCGGATTAACTTTCCAACAGGTCTCTTCCCATGCCACCTCCTGCCCCATCCCCAATAACATGCTCAATGCTGTGTATAGTGCTCTTTTCCAAATGAATGCCCAGTGAATCACCAATGGCTGGTTTTCTTTTTAGGCCATTCACATCATTCTTTCCCTTGCTCTGTGCTCCAGCTAGTTCCCTGAGGTGCCATCTGTGTCCTGCCCTCCCAAAGATAGGGCTGTTAAAGGTGCCACCCCCTGCCTGGGCTCAATGTCTATTCTTTTTTCCTATCTCAAATCCATGCACACTTAATTTGGGAAGTTTTCGTTCTCCAATTAGGCCTCACTCATACATTCTTTTTAACAGTCTTCCTTTCAAGTCACTTAGACCAACCAGGTGGCCAACAATTTCTGTCAAGGGCCTGAGAGCCAAACTACTTTAGGCTTTGTGGCCCATATAGTCTCTGTCACAGCTACTCAGTTCTGCCACTATGGAACAAAACCAGAATGAGTATAGCTATATGCCAACAAAACTTTATAAAAATAGGTGATGGGCCAGATGTGGCTCATGGGCCCAGAGCTTGCCAACCCGATTGACACAGTAACTATGATTCAGTGCCTCCTATGTGCAGCTACTGTGCCGGGGACACAGCCATAACAAGACCAACGACTTCTTTCTCTCATGGAGCACACATCCTAGTGTGAGTTATCATGTGACTGGCTGGTTCTCCCTCTAGGCTGTAAACACCACGAAGGCAAGGGGTGACTATTTTGGTCCTATTTTTTTTATTGCCGGTGTTCAGCAGAGTATCTGACAGAGAAGCAGCAGTAAATAAACATCCACTGAAGGAATGAATTAATAATTTTTATCAATACTTGAAGGCAGTTTGCTAGTAATATAAATGATGCTCAAACTTTCAGTCTTGAAGGTAATGTTAAGATTAAGCTTAGGTTGCCATCTTCACTAGCAACCAACCCAACTGAAGTTATTTGCAAAGACACTGGGTTATCCATTCAGAAAAACTAGTACAAGAGGAACTGACAGGTCAAAATATTTTTTGGTTAGAAAAAATTACAACTGAGACCATGAATCAATGTTAAAAACACAGTGCTGCCTTTGGTAATAAGTTATATTACCTCACTCCTAGGTATATACCCAAAATAAAGGAAATCAGGCCGGGTGAGGTGGCTCACACCTGTAATCCCAGCACTTTGGGAGGCCGAGGCAGAGGCGGGTGGATTATGAGGTCAAGAGATCGAGGCCATCCTGGTCAACACGGTGAAACCCTGTCTCTACTGAAAGTACAAAAAATTAGTGGGTATGGTGGCGCATGCCTGTAATCCCAGCTACTCTGGGTGCTTGAACCCAGAAGGTGGAGGTTGCGGTGAGCCGAGATCGCCCCATTGCACTCCAGCCTGGGTAACAAGAGCGAAACTCCATCTCAAAAAAAAGAAAAAAAAAAAAAAAGAAAGAAAGAAAGAAAGAAAATCAGTACACTGAAGAGACAGCTTTGACATTTGCTGCAGCACTACTCACAACAACCAAGATTTGGAAGCAACTTACGTGTGCATAAACAGATGAACAAAGAAAACATGGCACAATGGAATACTATTCAGCCATTAAAAGAGTAAGATCCTGTCATTTGCAACAACATAGATGGAACTGGAGGTCATTATGTTAATTAAAATAAGCCAGGCACAGGAAGACAAGCTTTGCATGTTCTCACTTATTTGTGGGAGCTAAACGGAGATGGGGTAGAAGGATAGTTACCAGAGGCTGGGAAGGGTAGTCGGGGGGTGGGGGGTGGGGAGAAGTGGAGATGATTAATGGGTACAAAAAATAATCAGAAAGAATAAGACCTAGTAATTACTAGTTTAACAGGTGGACTATAGCTAAAAATAATTTCACTGTACATTTAAAAAATAAGAGTATAATGGAATTATTTGTAACACAGTGGATAAATGCTTGAGGTGATACATACCCCATTTACCCTGATGTGATTATTACACATTGCATACCTGTATCAAAATTATCTTCTGCAGCCCATAAAAATACATATATATACTTCTATGTACCCACAAAAATAAAAAGATATATATATAAATATAAGTTTTACCATATAAGTCAATTTGGAACAATGCTATTTTACTTAAAAAGAAACCAACCAACCAACCAACTAACCAACCGTCTCTCTTCTCCCATCTCCGTAGCCTCCTTGTGCCTCCAGGGATAAGCAGTGGCCTCGGGGCCACCTTGTGGCTGGCACATCTTCTGTCACAGGAGAGGAGCAGGGAGTACGCCTCACCCAGCCCAGCCCACTGAAGTTTCAGGCTGCAGCTGCTGACATTCCATGTTTGGCTACCATTATGAGACACACTGCTATTCTTTTTCTTTTTCGTATTTTAGCTGCTCTCTTGCTCCTTACTTCTTGGTTTTTCCATCTCATCAAATGACCTGGCTCCACCAAAATTAATTTTATTGAAAATTCAATGCAGGTTCATGGGGAAAAAAAAGTACCTACTACTTAGAAGCTTCTCTTTTGAAGGGTAGGCTTAGGGATCTCTCTGAAAATTATAAATTCAAACGCCCCAAGCCAGGGACTGTACTGCATACTGAGCTAATTTAAATATGCTTTTAGTTCTATTCTATGAAATCTCTGAATGTCTCCTCTTCCTCCTCCTCACTACCACCCTCATCACCACCAACACCATCATCACCATCACCATCACCATCACCGTCATCACTACCATCATCCACATATTCTTTTAATCACAATACTAGGATTTACTCCCAAAATGAAAATGTAGTCTAAAAGATTAAACTTGGTTAAAAAAAAATTTATGAAATGACTGACTTTTATGAGCAGCCATCTTGAAATGAATAAAAATTCTGAAATGAACCAAGATTAAATTTTCTTACAGGTATTGGAGACTCTCCTGTTCAGCATGTGAGCTTTCAAAGGCTAAAATCCAAACACCTGAACACAGCAAGTCTGAACAGAGTTCAAAAATGAAAGTTCTCATATTCATAAGACATTATATACCTTATACAATTTTGGAGTCTAAAGTATTTCCAAACATATTGGCTTAACCGAACCTTACAAACAATGTCAGTTTTACAGATGAAGAAACAGGCTCAGAGAGACCAAGGGAAGTGGCCAGGGTTTGGAACTCAAAAGCAGTAAGGAATGAACTGAAATCTGGGTTTTCAGAATACCATCTAGTATTTTTCCCACCACACCATTCTATTATCAAATATTTTTTCCCCTAAAAAAAGCCTTAAAAAGAAAAAAGAATGGAAGCTCCTGTATAATGTTAAATTCTATTTTCTTCTGCTGTTTAAGTGGTTTACACAGCCTATAAATAGGTGCCTATAAAAATCTAAGCAACATAACTGTCTTAAGTGATTAAATTAAAAAGGATTACATAATAGCATGGTTGAAAGAGAGCAGCTTTCCTTTGTCTTTAAATTTCAAAATGTCACCATATAAAGATAAAATTTTCCCAGAAAAGTATTTAAGGAAGAGCTTCCAAAAGCTACAGAAAGCAAAATTTTAATTAGGTATCAGATTAATCAGATAGAAAAGTGTGGACAAGATTTACTCAGAGGTGTGCAGAACACTTAACTGGTCCTGACACTGACAAAGAGTAAATTCGTTCATTCTTTATCATCACAGTCCTTTTAACTGAAATAATACAATATGTATCATAAAAACGAATTCTCAATGCTTTCAAGAGTTGACGATATATGTTTACTAAGGCTTACTGACACCAAATCGTTGCTTGGTTTTCAGGGGTAGGATAAATGCTACAACTGCTTTCAGCTTTTGAAAACCAAAGATGACTCCCCGTCTACTGCATTCACTGGGAGTAAAGACATCAGGGAGAAAGTACTTTGAATTCAAAATTCCACTGCTGGACAGACTCCCAAACATTTCATCTGTCAACTACTATAAATACGAGGAATTATGAAATGCAGAACAGAGTACAAGATTTATTGGAAACACGAAAAGTGTCCAAAAGAATAAGCTTTTGCCTTGTGTTTTTCTTCAAAACAGCAGTAAAATGAGATTGCTTCCTGAAGGTTAAGAGTCTACTAAACAAAGGAAACTGGGGGCAGAAGAAGCTTGCTTCCTAATTCGGGAGAGGTTGCCTGTGCCATCCCAGCAGAGAGAAACCACAGAAAAGCCATGGGCAATTCTCTGCTCAGTACAGTACATCTTTAGCAAACAGCTCTTTTCCAAGACGCCATTTTATCCAATCTGAATTGCAGCCAAGAGCCTAGGGACGCGGAGCTACCACTCACACGCTGGAATGTTATGTCACACACGGACTCGCGAGAAGCAGCCACTATTTGTTTCGTGTTTGTTCCATTTCTCCTGCTCTACGAGGGGCTGATGGGTGAGGAAATACCTGCAGACGGTGCCGCCCAACCCTCCTAGGAAACACCACCTCGCGTGCACAGCTGCCTCTATGCCTGCATCTAGGCTCGCCTGGGCTCTCGCTACAACATGTCGGCTGAGTACAGCGAGAGCCACCTCCTGTAGAGCTGCCAGGGAGCTGCCAGGAAGATCCCAGGGCCAGCCTGCGTCCAGCCACCCGCGGGTGCCTGCAGCCACGAGCTGGGCAAGGCTGGGCAATGCCCTTTCTACTCCAGGAGGCATCCGAATCATCCCCTTCAACTAGGGGTGGAGGCATGGACGGATGGGATTTTACAGCTTTGATTCTCTAATTGCAGCTGACACTAAACCGATCTTCCTTCCTCTTTAAATTCTTTCGATTGTCACAAACATTTTCACTTCAGGACCCAGTTACAATTAGCATCACAGCCACTTTTCTTCTGTTTTTTTTTTTCAAAGTCAGCCAAAAGAATAATGGCATTTTGCCTATTGGCTGCAGGCAAATAAATTGCTGTTCTCATGCTGCCTGTTTTCCGCTTCTTCTTTCTTTTTTCCCCCCTAAACAACTCTTAAACATTTGGCATCCCAACACTAGCTGTAATATTCTAAATGAGCCCCATATGTAAACTGGCAAGTGTCCAGCTTCTTAATTACTTTCCTGCCTCTATCTAAAAAAGATTTAAGTAGCAAACACTGCTGTATATTAATCAAAGCCTCTGTTTATAAATGTTCAAAGCAGCCACCAAAACAATACATTGTTCTGCTTTTGGCACAAGAAGTTATTATTATTTTTTAAAGATAAAAGCTCTCAAGTGTTTCAAGCTGGAGTTATCCTGCAGACTTGCAAAAACATAATCTGCACTGAACATGACATGCTATCAAGTGGCCATCATTTGGAATCTCTGGAAATCACTGTACTTACTAATACTCATCTTCCCAGTTAAGATCTGTTGCCACAGCCGGGCCCGGTGGCTCACGCCTGTAATCCCAGCACTTTGGGAGGCCGAGGTGGGCAGATCATGAGGTCAGGAGTTTGAGACCAGCCTGACCAACATGGTGAAACCCCGTCTCCACTAAAAATACAAAAATGAGCCGAGTGCGGTGGCAGGCACCTGTAATCCCAGCTACTCAGGAAGCTGAGGCAGGAGAATCGCTTGAACCTGGGGGCAGAGGTTGCAGAGAGCTGGCGAGATTGCACCACTGCACTCCAACCTGGAAGACAGAGCAAGACTCCGTCTCAAAAAAAAAAAAAAAAAAAAAAAAGATCTGTTACCACTTGGCTAAATGAACTCCCCTCCAAATCAATACATGAATTTACAAATCTACTTTTCCCTGTATTATTCTACGAGAAGGCCAATGTTTCATTTGCTGGTAACGGTCTTTATCTAAAGAGAACCTGGAACCAGGGCTGGGAGGGACCCTGGCCTGACTGCCTCAGAGAAGCCCTTCCACTATTGACAATAACTGACTGTCTCTCTTTGGCTACTGCCAGTGAAGGGGAAAGGAATAAAAGTTCTTCCAGAAAGCTCAAGACCCTGCCCATCACCCTGCATTTCCACCACTCTTATTCTGTCTCTGTCCTCTGGGGCTGCCCAGGGGCAGTGGGCTCTCAGGCCAACCCTTTGACAGCTGAAATGCCCACAGGCCCCACTCCTCTAGGGCTTGCTGGAAGCTCCCCTCCGACGTTCCTTAGCTGGCATTTCCAGGCCTTTATTGCTCTGTCTGCTCTGGATGCCCTTGTGTGAGAGCTCGTTTTTCCCATGAGGGATGGAGCAGCCACAGGATGCTTCCTGAGAACAGCCATAGCATTAACCACTGGCAGGAGGGTCAGCAGGATGCTGGAAAGCTCCTCGGAATTGTCAGCCCATTACAAAATTGGTTTCACTTGACTGAATCTCACTTCAACATCAGCATTATCAAATACTAAAAGCGTCTAGGACTTATTTTTGCATGCAAGTATTAGAAGTTTTGGTTATCTTCTAAAATGGGATACTTGTTGACATTAATAATGATACAAAACCAATAAACCTTCTGCCAAATGCCTCGTTAATGTGGGTGGTGGCAAGAAGTTGACACAGAGAACAGAGGGGATGGTTGACCTGATATGAGGCAGGGAGTTGGGGAGCAAGATTTGAAATTGCTGTCCTGTGGGGACCTGCAGCCTAGCAAAAGTTCAACTGGTTCTCGAACACAGGCTCCTCTTTATCGTCACATAAAGTGAGACTGCTGCTCACTGGAAGACTAACTCTACCTACACCTGAGCCTGTTCTGTTAAGAACAGTCAACTCTGTTTTGGTCCCTACTGTCTCTTGACACGTCCCAACTTGACTGTCATTATTTCATGCCACTGGGGAGAGAACAACCGCAGAGCATTCAGTTGTCAGTAAAGAGCTGTGCTCTAGGTGTCTACAGGATGGATTCCTACGTCTGAACAGCTAGGTCATATCACCCAACATTTTGATAAATCCTGCCAAATGCCTACTTACATTCCGATCAAGAGCACACCAATGCCGCCCTTTCCCACACTTTCGATGATCGCCTGTGGTGGTTATAGGGCCTTGAGAAGATTAAATAAGTTAATACGTGTAAAGCAATTGGATCTTGTAAATTGTAAGCACTCAATCAATAGTACAGTTGTTATTGTAATAGAGGGATATTAACAAGATCTAAAGTTTTGATAATTTGGCAAGTGAAAAGTGCTCTATCAATGTTGTTTCCATTTATTTCTTCCCTGATTACAAGGAAATACTTTCAACGTACTTAGGACCCATTTATGGTAGTTCTATGATCTGCCTGTTCACATTTTTTGCCCATTTTTCTGTTGGGCTATTTTTCTTTTGATTTGTAGGAATGCTTGGTATTTTTGAAATATTCAACTCTTGCTATTTATACTATAAACATATCCTCTCAGATTTTATTCATATTCTTGTTAGAACATTTTATATTTTGATACAGTCAAATTTGTCAGTCTTTCTTTTCATGGCTTATGATTAAGAGAAAATTTTATCCCAAAATTTAGAAAATATTCTCTTACATCATCTTTCTGTAGTTCTTATATTTGTCTTGCATATGGCTTTCTAGCACTCAATATTGATCTGAATCACTATTTTATCAGTGATCTGCAATGCCGTATCCATGATAACCCAAGTCTCCGTGTATCCACCTGCTTTCCCCCCCTGCTCTCTTTATACTGTAATTCATGGATCTGTGTGTTTACTCCTGCCCTAGAAACACACTGTTAAAATTACTAGAGGATCACAGCTCCAGGTGATAGCTCATTAAGCTTTTTCAAAAGTTTCTTGACTCTTCTATTCATGTACATTCGCTCTTCTAGATGAACTTCAGAATTAGTCTATCAAGTCCCAAAAATAACTTGTTGGAATAGTTTAAATTTGAATTTAATTTGACTCTATTACCAAAAGAAGCTTTTATGCTTTTATTACCAAAAGAAGCTTTTATGCTGGTTTATTACTACTGTTTAGTAATACCAACAGCCAACTTTTCTAGCCTTTGATCTTCCTGCTACCCCGCTGTCATGATGAGCCAGCAGTGGCTGCTGAGAGGCTTTACAATTGCTGGCCTGTGCGTTTGTGCATGCAGGTCACTCCATCTGCGATGCGCTTCCACCTTCTTTGCCCAGCACAGCTAACTTCAAACTCAGCTCATATCACCTCCATCAGAAAGGCTTCCTTGTAGTCCCCTATCTGTAGTTTGGGTTAGTTGTCCTTTCCATATGGCACTCTATGCTTATCTCTGTTATAACACCTGGAAGTAGCTTATTTACTTATTGGTTATTCCAAAACACCTCATTCATGAACTGTGTATCTCCAGTGCAGGGTATCTGATGTTCAGCAGGCATGCAGTAAATGTTCTGCTTGATGAATAAATGAAGACATACACGGCAAAACCACAGTTCTGAAAGGCTAGTACTTTCCTCCCTTCTCAGGGCTGTGCAAGCTGAGTGTGGCACTGCTGTCTGAACATTCTGACTGAAGAAGAAAAGGAAAAAGAGTCAAAAAGTGTGAAGCTAGCACACTAGTTTGTCTAAAAAATGGCAAAACATGTGGTTGCAATTTTCTATAGAAACAAGCTTGCAGACTAATGTAAATCGAAAGGTGAATTATGACAAAATGTTGTAAGAGCCAGACAAATCTACTGATTTACATCCTGTTAGAAAGCATGTGCTATATAAAGAAAAAGAACAATGAAATAACTGTAAGGCTAAGTCTCTTTTCTTTTTTTGAGATGTAGTCTTGCTCTGTTGCCCAGGCTGGAATACAGTGGGGTGTGATCTCAGCTCACTGCAACCCCTGCCTCCTGGGTTCAAGTGATTCTCCTGCCTCAGCCTCCTGAGTAGCTGGGGTTACAGGCACGCACCACCACACCCAGCTAATTTTTTATTTTTAGTTGAGACAGGGTTTCACCATGTTGGCCAGGCTGGTCATAAACTACTGACCTCAGGTGATCCGCCTGCCTCGGCCTCCCAAAGCGCTGGGATTACAGGCATGAGCCACTGCGCCTGGCCTATATAAGTCTCTTTTCTAATTTCACCAGTTGCCTTGTACTGTAACAGTATATAAATTTTATCTATATGTACACAGCTAAAAATGCTACAAATTCCATTTTTAACTCTTAAAACTTTCCCATTTCTACTCCTCTGCTGTTTAATTTTAGCCATAAATCCTCTCTGTTTACTGGAATGGACACATAAGTCTTCCATTAGTACAGGAGGAGCCTGTAACAATCTCCTTCCATGGGAAGGCAGCAGGTGACTGGTCAAATACTCAGTGATGGGGAATCAAGGATGCCCACGAATCTTCAAAGGTTGACACTGTGCAAGTTTTTAAAGCTACGACAAAGGTGACTCAAACTCTAATTCCTTCCATGAATACTTCACCTTCTAAGCGCATTTAACTTGGGGGAAGGGAGCAAAGAATTTATATACTAATATACCTGGGAAAAACACAGAAATTAATGTGCTAAGCTGAAATAATTCCCAGTTTCATGTTGCTTTTCATTAGGAATGGTGTGCTGTGAAATTCCTAAGGATTACTAACCTGCCCCCTGCTTGGTTAATTCAATCTTAGTTCTGTTGATCCTGCATCTGTACTTCTTTTTAATTAAAACTTTCAAGTTAGAGGAATGTAATCGTATAAAACCATATTTTTCGTTTTAAGGTAGAAGTGACGGTAAGAGTGAAAACATATTTACATAGATACAAATACAATAAAAATCTACAGATTACTTTTTTTTTTGAGATGGGGTTTCACCCTATTGGTCAGGCTGGTCTCGAACTCCTGACCTCAGGTGATCCACCTGCCTCGGCCTCCCAAAGTGCTGGGATTACAAGCATGAGCCACCATGCCTAGCCCTATGTACTACTTTTAATAGTTTTAAGAACTTTTATTTCAAATTGTATCTAAAAAAAAGTTTTACTGCAACCCAGAAATCTGGTCACTCTTCAGGAATACACTAAAAGAATTTCACCTGGATATGAATTCATTGAACAACTGTAACATGAAAACGGGGAGGGGACGGAAGAGGGAAGGGGGAAGGAAAAAGGAAAAAGGAAAGGAAAGAAGGCCATGGAGAGTAGGAGGGAAAAATGTTGGGGAGACTTGGCTATGAAGAGCCTTCACAGCCAGGCAGAAAAATGGAGTTTGTGCTTTAGTACCTAGGTGACCAGGGCAGGTTTGTGAGGTGACCCTTCATCAATGAAAGGTGATGAGTTAGAAAGATGCATCTGGCTACGATATCAGAGACTTTAGAGGTATAATGGCACGATCTCGGCTCACTGCAATCTCTGCCTCCCAGGTTCAAGCGATTCTCCTGCCTCAGCCTCCCAAATAGGTGGGATTATAGGCATGTGCCACCATGCCCAGCTAACTTTGTATTTTTAGTAAATATGGGGTTTCTCTATGTTGGTCAGGCTGGTCTCAGACTCCCAATCTCAGGTGATCCACTTGCTTTGGCCTCACAGAGTGCTGGGATTACAGACATGAGCTACTGTGCCTGGCCTACAATATCTATTTCATAAGGACTATGAACTAGGAATATTTTCTTGTCCAACATGATCATATTTACAAAGACAAATATTTCATGAAGGAATATTATCATACCAAGATTTTATTGACTTAATTGCTTATTTTGTACTTATCTAAGAAGATACCAGTAACATCCTACACCAGCAGCATTTGATGAGAATTTCACAACTAATGCAATACTGTCAACCAATCACATCACAACCAGATACAACCAGAAAAGGCAGAGTTGTTACATTTCTTACTCAGTTTTTCAAAATAAGCTCTTTAAATTAAAACACCAAGCTACATAGGTCTAACTATAGAATGCTTGTCTTTATTAAGATTTTCGCAAGGACCATTTTGGGGAAGTAGCATGTTTTATTATAAACTGCTGGCAACTAAATAGAAGACACTATATTCTTGGTCAGTGAATATAGTTTATCTTTTCTGCCTTGCTTTTTGGTGACAATCATTGACCTACAGCCCCTCTACCAAGTGGTAAGCAGATGAAAGTCAAGACTATTTGAAGAGACCCGGTAAAGTTGTCTAAAAATATTAGTTCTGACCATACAACAAAGTCACAGTTTTGAAAAACACTGCTATAAATGCTTTCAGGTCATGTTAGAATTATTCTCCGTAGTAAAAAGCAGCACATGAAAGAAAACAAGAATATGATTTGTGACACGTTCCTTTTAAATTCCAATCTAAGACGCCTCCTTGCATATCTAATTACAGACCTGAATTTCACAACTATGAGCAGATAGTTTCCATTCTAGAAACAGCACCAATTATTAGCTGTTACATGAAACAGAAAAATTTAAGAATCTAACAGAGAAGGGTAGTTGACTACAAATTCTGCGTTCTCTTCCAAAATTCCTTAAAACTGCAGTACATGAATTTTTCAAAAGTAGAATCCATAAAGTCAAGGAGACTAGAAAAGCTGACAGGAAATGAGATGAGAGACATCTACATTTTGACAGCTGGAAGGCAAATAAACAGTGGTGATTTTTCTTAGGAGACAAGAGAAAGCTAACAGCTAACTGCAGGCAAGGCAGCAACAAGAAGCAGGGGCTTGGATGTGGAGATACCAACCAGAGAGGCTTGGCTCAGTGTGTGTGACTCAGTCACAGAAACATCTTGCGGAAGGATCTGTCACCTCCCTGCAAAAAATGCTTGTGTGCACTCATAAGACAGTCTAGGAAATTGAGAGAAAAGGGTTTTACTGAAAAGTTTTCACTGCTGGATTCTAAAGTATCTGTCTTGATGTGTTCATATGGACCAACATACAGACTTTTCATTCCTGATGAAAAATAAACTGAGCTGAAGTAGCTCATGTCATCTGAGAAATAATGTAAATAAACAGAGGGAAAAAGACAATTAACTTTTAAAACTCAATTGAAATGAAATGAATCTGTCTGTCTCTGTGTATGTAGTGAGTACGGACCAAAATATGTCTATCTCTATTGCTCAGCAGCAAAGCTAAAAATAGCAAACAGTTTTCAGATCAAAAGAATGTCTCATCCTATGTGGATTTTACCTGGTTGGAGCTTACTGGGATGATGCTGTGTTCCGGCTCCAGATAGGGGAGGTGGGCTTACCCCTGCAGGCCCAGCACCCTGGGTTGGGCTCACACTGGTTAGAGTCCCCGTAGGCAATGGCTGACCTCTCTTTAATAGCTGCTTCTGTTCTTGCTGGCGGAAGCGTGGAGGCACCTCTCGAGGCAGGTAACGGGATGCAGCTGGCTGCTGGCCACTGGCAGATGCACGTTTGCCATTGTTGCTGTTGGAGATAGTGCTGGTGGAAGTACTGGTACTGGTACCGGCAGGTTGGGGCTGGCTTGAACAGGTCTTAGTAGGTTCTGGCACTAAAATGAACAAAAGGCAAAAGAACCCAAAACTTTAGTTAGACCCTCTTAAAACCCAACCCAAACCAAGGAAACCATAACCAAAGCCTGAGGAAAAAAATGACAATGTAGTGCTCTGGAAACAGAACTGGAGCATAGTCTAGACTTCCAAGTTTGAGATCTAGTTTTGCTACACACTAACTGATCTTGAGAGTTTCAGCCGGTTATTCTTGGGCCTTGTTTTCCTCATCTGTAAAATCAAGGTGATACAGTAAGACTGGGGCAGCAGTTCTCATACTTGGTTTGCATTACAATCACCTAGAGGGCTATCAGAGCCCAGACACCTGGGGTCCACCTCCAGACTTTCTGATTCAGTATCAAAGAGCAAGGAGAAACTGGGAATTTGCATTACTTTCTCTCTCTCTCTCTCTCTTTTGACAAGGCATCACACTACAGTGTGGTGCCATCTCGGTTCACTGCAACCTCTGCCTCCCAGGTTCAAGTGATTCTCCTGCCTCAGCCTCCAGAGTAGCTGAGATTATAGGCAAAGGCTACCACAGCCTGGCTAATTTTTGTATTTTTAGTAGAGATGGGGTTTCACCATGTTGGCCAGGGTGGTTTTGAACTCCTGACCTCAAGTGATCCATCTGCCTCAGCTTCCCAAAGTGCTGGGATTACAGGCTGAGCCACCATGCCTGGCTGGAATTTGCATTTCTGACAGTTACTGAGACAATGCTGATGCTGCTGGGCCTGGCACCTCCCTATGAGAACCACTGCCCTTGTTCAGTATTTTTAAAAATGAAGGAGTCTTCAGCTGTCCATTAATTTACATGTATTTTTGTTTAACTCTGATAATATATAAAATATATATTGGTACATTCTGGGTTATATGAATAACTAAAGCTAAATAATGACATTTTAATCAACAACTGACTTTATATAGGACAGTGGTCCCGTAAGATTATAATGGAATTGAAAAATTCCTATTGTCTAGTGACACGGCTGTTATAATGTTGTAGTACAACACATTACTAATGTGTGGTGATGCTCGTGGTAACAAACCTACTGTGCTGCCAGTCATATAAAAAGTTTAGGGAGGCCAAGGTGGGCAGATCACCTGAGGTCAGGAGTTTGAGACCAGCCTGGCTAAAATGGTGAAACCCCATCTCTACTAAAAATATAAAAATAAAAAATAAAAAAATTAGCCAGGTGTGGTGGCAAGTGCCTGTAATCCCAGCTATTGAGGAGGCGGAGGCAGGAGAATCACTTGAACCTGGGAGGTGGAGGTTGCAGGGAGCCAAGATTCAGCCACTGCACTCCAGCCTGGGCAATAGAGCAAGACTGTCTCAAAAAAAAAAAAAAGTCTAGCACATACATTATATATGGTAGGACATAAAGCTTCACAATAATTAACTATGTTACTGGTTTATGTATTTTCTATGATTTTTGTTATTAGAGTGTACTGCTTGCACTTAACAAAACAGTTAACTGTAAAATAGCCTAAGGCAGGTCCTACAGGAGCTATCCAGAAGTCATTCTTATCACGGGAGATGAAAGCTCCGGGCATGTTATCTTCCAGTGGGACAGGATGTGGAGGTGAAGACAGTGATACTATGATCCTGGCCCCATGCAGGCCTCAGCTCATGTGTGTGTTTGTGTCTCAGTTTTCAAAAGAGCTTACAGAATAAAGATATAAAGAAATGAAAATATTTTTGTTCAGCTGTACAATGTGTCTTTTAAGTGTTATCATAAGAGTGAAAAATCTTTAAAAAATTTAAAAGTTCATAAAATAAAAAGTTATAGAAAGCTAAGCTTATTACTGAAAAAAAGTTTTAAAATGTAAGTTTAGTGTGCCTGAAGTACGTGGTAATGTCCTCAGCCTTCACCTTCACTTACCACTCACTGACTCCTCAGAGCAGCTTCAGTCTGCAATCGCCATTTATAGTTAAGTGCCCTACACAGGTTACCTTTTAAAAAGGTAACCTTCTTTATACTGGCTGGGTGCGGTAGCTCACGCCTGTAATCCCAGCACTTTGGGAGGCTGAGGTCAGGAGATCAAGACTATTCTGGACAACATTGTGAAACCCCGTCTATACTAAAAATACAAAAAAAAAATTAGCTGGGCATGGTGGCGCGCGCCTGTAGTGGCAGCTACTTGGGAGGCTGAGGCAAGGGAATTGCTTGAACCCAGGCAGTGGAGGTTGCAGTGAACCGAGATCGCGCCGCTGCACTCCAGCTGGGTGACACAGCAAGACTCCATCTCAAAAAAAAATAATTCTTTATATTTTTACTGTCCGTTTTCTATGTTTAGATAACATAAATACTTACCATTGTGTTGCAACTACCTAGAGTATTCAGTACATACCATAGAGGTTTGCAGCCTAGGAGCCTAGGTTCTGTCACATGGCGTAGGTGAGCAGCAACCTATACCATCCTTTGTGTACACACACTCTATGATCACATAATGACAAAACAGCCTACGGATGCATTTCTCAGAATGTATCTCTGCTGTCACGCAAGATATTACTGTACTACTGAATTTCAGTGTGGTTTGGCATCTGTAGCTCTGCCATACTCTGCCACAGATTTACTGGGAAACAAGCAGTTGGGCCTACTATGCGAATAATGAATTTGCATTAAGTGAAGGTCCAAAATCACATTAGAGTAAGTAGCATAAACAAAGATTTCATAGGCATTTAAATTTTAAAAAGGAGCAGAAGAGTTGGGTGATAACCTAATAAAAGGGTTTACTAATAAGCATGCTGAATGCAAATTTGAGTAGTAATGCACGCCGACACGTAAAGTGCAAAAGAATCTATGCCTCAATAGCCAATCTCACCTCATCTTGTACACAAAACACCATTATCCAGGACATTAATCTTGTTATTTAAAAAACTTTTGATTTTCTACTCAATTTGTAAACATCACTGGTTTGATAGTTGAGTAAAAGCTATGTACAAAATGAGTTTATACCAAGTTCTGTGCATACCTTTTATGGAGAAGAAATATTACAAAAATATTTTAAGTCAACACTGGGGGGTGGTTCATGATATGGTACCGTTTTCCTTTACATTACTGGCCCCAGTCTACCTGCACTATTTTTCTCTCAACACAGACTTGGCCATCTAGGTGAACACTACACTGTGTACACTGCCAGTATCCTCCAGGTCTTTGCCTCACTCTCTGCCTGGCACGTCTTCAGTTTAGGATGAACCCACTGTCTACACTCCCTACTTCTGACTCACATTGCTAAGTATCTCTCAAGAAAATCATGTGACCATTCAATTTGGTACCATCTGAATGTATGGTCTCTAGCCTCAGAATGCCCTCACTGCTTCCTGTCACTCCTACAACTTCCTGGACCTGCCTTGTTCCAGTGCTGTCAACAATTCATTTAAAGATCTTCCACTCCTGAGCTGCTAATGCCTTTACCTCCCTGTTCCTACTTCTCCCCATCCCCAGAAAATGAACTTGACTACTCTACAAAAGAAATAAAAGCTGTCAAGTAAAAACTTCACTTATGTATCTGTCATACAGATATGTGTCACCCTGTTCTTTGTTCCGCACCTGTTACTCCCTTCTAAGGCTGATACTGTAATTCCATCCACTCGAAGATGCACATCCCTTCCTATGTTCCCATCACTTATGCTGGGATGTGTCTTAAAAGGGATGACACGTCAGTGCACAGGCGGTGTATTTTCCTTTCTTGATGGCATATGCAGTACCGATACACCTTACAATCAATGGTGTCAGAGAGGAAATGCAAGGGGGCACCCTCCAAACCTCTGGATTCTATTTTAGGGACTTTGCATGTCCTGGGTCTTCAACTCACAATTTTCTCCAAAGTAGATATGAAGGCCCAAAATACAAGCTTGGGTCTTGGATCAATTCCTTGCTTTACAAATATTTGATTTTTTTCCAGCCGTAGTTTTAATATGATGGACATTACTGAATATAAAAAAGAGGGTTGCTGTGTTTGTGTGCAGAGTGACAGAAATTGCATTTCCAACCTCTAACTGGCAAAGGGACTGTCTGGCTAGTGTAATTAGCTCTTTCTCATCATTTGAACATGTTCAAATCTTTGATCTCTTCAAATGGCAACAATCACCTCTTTCCTAACCTTCACATTCCCCTCCCACTCTCTCCTCTCTTCCTGCCAAATCTTTCAGAGCTTGTTTACACTGCCTCTTCCTGCTTCCCTGCTTGCCTGTCTCCCCTTTATCATCCTCCTCTTCATGGAAACTGACTATCCAAGGCCATAATTTCTTCCTTGATGCTAAAATCCAAGGCTATGTTAACCTTTATCTTTTGATCCCTAGAGTTGTCTTTATCAGCGATGGCCACTGTGTCTTCCTGCCTGTCTACTCCTCCACAGCAGGCTGCCTTTTCTCTTATGGCTTTGTTGCCCACTCTTTTATACTTGATACTCTTCAAAACCAACATGTCCCATATACTCATCAGCTTTCTCGCCTCACCCTTCTGAGTATTTCAATCTCTCCTACACCTAATCAATTACCAAATCTTGTCATTTCTATTAAGTAATTTCTATTAATAGCCCCGAAATGCCCTCTACCCTCAAATATCCCTCAATCTCACCCATTTATTTTCATTGCAACTGTTACCATCAGAACCAGGGCACCTTTATCTCTTAGCTGTTAAGTACTGTTAAGAGACTGTTCTAATCCACCATCTACAGTGCAACCAGTGTGATCGTTCTGAAATGGAGATCTCCCTGGTTTAAAACTTGAGGCCTCGTAACACTCTCGGAATAAAATCCAAACAATCTGCATGGTCTACACAGTTCTGCGCAGTAAGACTCCCAGTTCCCCTGACTTAGCTTCAAGGTTCACTGTGCTCAGCTCCCCTGTGAGCTGCTTGCTTCACATCTAACCACTGCATTTCATCAATTCTAGGGAACATTTCCAAACATTTTGGATGCATCTTATAACTGATGATGAATACATCAGTTTAACTGGCAATTTTCTTTCTTTCTTTCTTAGTGGTATATAAAACAGTGCATAATACAATTATGTCAGATTCAAAAAACCCAGTAATTCCTAGTCATTCTTTAAATATCAGACTAGATGTCACTTCCTCTCCAAACCTCCTGTCGCCTAAGCCGGTATAGGTGCTTCTGACTAAACATCCATAGTACCTGGTATTTAGCACAGTACTCAGCATTGTGTATATTTCCTTTAAAAATGACTGTCTTCCCTAGGCTGTAAATAATGGCATCATAGTGCCTGACAACAGTGAGTGCTCAACAAATGCTGAACAAGTGACTGTTTTTCTCAAACATATAAAGTTTAACAAAATGCAGAAACAGCAACATAAAGACATTAGTTGATGAAATTAAAAAATGCCTTGGATAAAATACAAAAACCTTGGATTCACTTCCACTAAGAATATATATGATCTCAATCAAGTAATTTTCATATCCCTTAACCTCAGTTTTCTCATTTGGAAATGAAAGGTTTAGGCTAGCTGACACTCTAAGGCTCCTTCTAATTCTGAAAGCCTATGCTTTAAGGGAAGCCCAGAGAATATGACACACAGTTTTAATTTTGTGATGGCTAGCATTTCAGAGTTCACGGATTTCCTCTTACCTATGTCCAGCCTGTCTCTGTTCCTAGTTCCCTGGCCTTGATATAGACATGAAATCTTTTTTGTAATTATTTTAGATTTTAAAGTTCTTTATCTTTACATGGAACAAACAGCAATTATGGAACAAACAAAGGAAGGATGAAGAACCTATTTGTTATAAGTTGATTCTTAAGTACATAGGGGCCTATAAAAATGTATTTTCTTCATAGTGACCTTCAGCTAATTTTAACAACGGAAAATCTACTAGGCATTTACCTAAATGAGCTGAAAACTTACGTTCATACAAAAATGTGCACACAAATGTTTATAGCAGCTTTATTCATAACTGTCAAAAACTGGAAGCAACCAAGATGTCCTTTGGTATGTGAATGGATAAACTGATGCATTCAATTGTACATTAAGTGATTTTTAAAAATGAGTTATCAAGTCATGAAGACAGAGGAACTGTAAATGCATATTGCTAAGTGAAAGAAGCCAATCAGAAAAGGACAGTACGTAGATAATCTATGGTATGTAGAAAAATCGACAGTATGTAGACACTGTATGATTTCAACTATGTGACATTTTGGAAAAGGCAAAACTACAGTTTTGGTGAAAAGATCAGTGGTTGCCAGGGGAGTGGCGGATGACTATGTGGAGCACAGGGCAGAGAAACTGCCATGATGGATACACAGTATTGTGCATGTCAAAACCCACAGAGTGTACAAAACAAAGAGTGAACCCTAATGTAAACTGTGGAATTTAGTTCATCATAATGTTTCGCCCGGGTGCAGTGGCTCATGCCTGTAATCCCATCACTTTTGGAGGGCAAGGCAGGTGGATCACCTGAGGTCAGGAGTTTGAGACCAGCCTAATCAACAGACTAAAAATACAAAAATTAGCTGGGCGTCATGGTGCACACCTGTAATCCTAGCTACTCAGGAGGCTAAGGCAGGAGAATCACTTGAACCTGGGAGGTGGAGGTTGCAGTGAGCTGAGATCTCACCACAGCACTTCAGCCTGGGAAACACAGTGAGACTCTATCTTAGAAAAAAAAACAAAGGTATCAATACTGGAGCATCAGTTGTATCAAATGTACCATTAAAATATGGGAAACTAGGGGTGGGGAGGAGAGGGAATACAGGGGAACAAATGCAGCTCAATTGTTTTGCTAACTTAAAACTGCTCTTAATAAAGCACAAAAACACAACCCAGGACAGAGAAGAAAACTTGCCGTCTCTTTCACAATAGCAACTTTTCAAATAAAACTGAGAGCACAGTATATATACATTTGTACGGCCAACTTAAAACCACTCGATGTATTCAAAAATGACAATTAGCATAACAGCAATTATTTTTTCACATACTTTAATGTATCTGCCTCAAAAGTGTTTTTGTTTGTTTTTGCTTTTTTTTTTGAGATGGAGTTTTTTTTGCTCTCTTCGCTGAGGCTAAAGTGTCATAGTGCAATCGCAGCTTACTGCAACCTCTGTCTCCTGGGTTCAAGTGATTCTCCTGCCTCAGCCTCCCAAGCAGCTGGATTACAGGTGCCTGCCACCACACCTGGCTAATTTTTATATTTTTAGTAGGGATGGGGTTTCACCACATTGGCCAGGCTGGTCTCGAACTCCTGACCTCAGGTGATACACCCACCTTGGTCTTCCAAAGAGCTAGGATTACAGGCGTGAGCCACAGTGCCCCGCCAGGCTTTTTTGTTTGTTGAGACAGGGTCTCACTTCTGTTGCCCAAGCTGGAGTGCAGTGGCAAGATCAACAGCCCACTGCAGCCTTGGCTTCCTGGGCTCAGGTGATCCTCCCGCCTCAGCCTCGCAAGTGGCTGGGATGACAGATGTGCAACACCATGCCCAGTGAATTTTTTGTATCTTTAGAGATGGGGTTCTGACATGTTTCCCAGGCTGGTCTCGAACTCCTGGTAAGAACCTGGACTCAAGCAATCTACCCACCTCAGCCTCCCACAGTGCTGGGATTACAGGTGTGAGCCACTGCACCTGGCTCAAAAGTTTTATTCTAGACTCAACAAGGGCTTCTTGGGAAGCTAGGAGTATTGGTTCTTTTACTATGAAATTCAAAAGCAGCTTTTTCAGGTGGGAGATTTTCCCTCACAACTATTCACTCTACACTAAAGTACTAGCACATTATTTCAAAAATAGAAAACAATGCCACTAAGCATTTACTCATTAATATAAAGACCAAGGGCCCTGGAATATAATGCAAACATGGCACACACAGTTTACCCACATGCTTATTCTCACAGTGATACTTCCACCTTGCAACACTGATGCTATGGCTGGTAGTCTACATGTCATCCTGGACCCTAAGAAAAGGCAAAAGAAGCCTCATTTGGCAAAGCAACAGACAGAAGGAATGGGGAATTCTGACCCAGTTGAGCTGTACCTCTGGGTCTCTTTTATGTTATGTAGTGATAAACCTTCTGTGACTTAAGCCAGTACTTTCTGGATCTTTGAATCAAGAAGCCACCTAACAATTTCAAATGGTAAGTGGAGGATATCAAATGTGGATTTATTCTTATAACACAGATAAATTAAATGGGCAATTTTTGCCTAGCTATATGCTCTTTTCAGATCCTCATTTATGAATCTATTACTGTCCAAAAAACCAGGGTATCAAAGCAATCTTGACAGTCCCCTTCTTCAAAAAGACCGGACTCTAGGGCCACACCTTGAAGACAAGGGCTCATGTGGGAACCTATCCTTCTATACATCAGTGTTTTCAGGCAGCAAGGGAATACAGGAAGGGAATGGGAACCTGAGCTTCTTTATGATTTTCAACAAATCATTTGTTTAAAAAAATTAAGATAGCAACCGTTTAATAACTACATATTTAATTAAAAAAAAACTTTCAGCAAGCTGGGAATTTTGGTTACTCTGTGTCCAGTAAGCTTCTGCCTGTTTTTTGAGGGTGACATCTGCTGGTGAAAAGGTAGATGATAACTCTTTACATAAGAAAGCAACAGTCTTTTAAAACAATTTTCTTTCCAAGAAATAATTTTCTGCTTTCAGCTAAAATTTTCAGGTAGTTTTATCATAACAGGGCCAAATAGATAGATTCCCACATTTTGCTTTCCCTAAAACCACAGGCTACAGTATGGATACGAAGTTCAGACTGCTGTACCTTTAGATTTTGGAGAACTTTATCTTGAAGAAGCTCCTTTTCTGACTTTTCTACACTGTCATCTCCAGGAGACCAGGGGAGAAGGAACCTGGCTTGCTGACCCAGCCTCCTTAGCATCCGGTCTACCCTTGCTAGGCTCTGCGCCTTTTCAAGTCCTGGCTGCAACCCATTTTTCTCTGCTTCTCTCCTAGCCATTTTAGTTGGCTTGTCTCATCATGCTCAGTCACTTTAACATTGCGATCTGTAATGGCGGAGGCCCCCAACCTTCCTTCCTATCCATACTTCCGTATCATCCCAACCTGCAGTCATTTCCAGACCGCCTGACACTGCCACACGCAGTCTCAGAAACAGCAATGTGCTCTGTGACCTACTAATGCTAGCATAAGCACCCACTGCCACCAAGAATTCCTCTTACTAACCTGACATGGACTGCCAAAACTCCCCTCTTGTAATTGCTTCAAATTTTTCCTGCACTCTGGAATTTTGATGCCATCCAGCTTCTCTTAATTTAAGGCCTGGATTTGCAGTTTATAGAGACAGAAGGTACTCATGCATTCAACAAATATAGAGGTTTTCTATAGCTCAGCCTCTTCTAGGCTGGGGCTGCATCAAAGAAAAAGAGATTCCTGGCCCTGTGGAGCTCACATCTCAGCAGAGAAAAAAGGTCAACAATAAACATGATGTGTAAATAAGATACATGGTTCGTCAGGTGTTAAGTGCTGCAAAAAAGGAAAGCAGGGTCAATAAGGGCTCAAACTCCTTGTTTTCCCATGCAATCTGCCTATCATTTGCTCCACCCCCCCAACACATTTCAGTATCCTCACCAATCCTCCCCTTATTTAGAAAATATTTAATGGGTTCCTATTCTGTGCCAGGCACTGTGAATACTGAGTAACAGAAAAAGATATGGTTCCTGTCCTTATAGTTCATCATATAGAAAAAGAGATATTATCTTTAAAATGATTCGACAAATATAAATTACACATTGTTGTACACATGATAAAAGGAACAGTAGGACAAGAGGACCTAATTTAGGGATTCAGAAATCTCCTTTGAGAAAGTGACAATGAAGCTGAGCCTGGAAAACTGTGTCAGGGTTATTGAGGTAAAGTATGTCTGCGTGTGTGAGTGTGTATGTACCTCATGTCTACAAACTCACTCCCACCAGCCTAGACAGTGCATGGAAGTTCCCGAAATGAAAGAGCTTCTTACCTTTAGGGGCTGAAGCTTAGCAGGGTTGTTTCACAGGAGGCTAGAGAGGGAGGCAGAGACCCTGGAAGGATTTTGGATGGTATCACTTAACCTGTAGCTGGGAGAACACTGGATGGTTCCGCGGATGGATACACCTCAGTGTTCCCACCTGGCCGCCACACTAGAAGCCTGAAGCCTCCAGTTTCAGAAACTCTAGGGACAGGCTGCTACAATTGTTAACCCATGGTGAGCTGAATGGCTGTGCAGTCATCAGTTGTCTGAACTCAATAGGCACTTAAACCTGTCAAGGTCTCTGAGCCCCTGGGCAGGCTCTAGAGCCAAGCGGTTGGGAGGAGACAACACGGCAGCAGTGCCGTCCCTCATTCAGCTCTGCGGTTCTTGTTCAGCTCTGCCACCTGAGCAGGAACACAACTTGGGAAAAGACGCTCCCTATGGATCCACCTTATAGTCCTCACCCAGGAATGAACAGAGCAGGGGAGCATGGGGTGTCAGCATGCTGAGGTGTTTCTATCTTATTCCATCACCCAAGTCATACTACCAAGAAAGTCTTTTCTTTAAACATTAATTTAGAAATATAAGACATTTTTAAAAAGGCATAAAGACCAAATAATCAACAAATTTCCATGGAGCCAATCTCCAGCTTAAGAAATAAAATGTCCCCATTCCACCAAAGCCTCACCTATCTTTCCCTCCCTGACTGTATATTCCACCTTCCCCCCGGGCAGAGATCATCGCCATTAAGAATTAAGGGTTTATCAATTCCATACACCTCTCCTGAGAGGTAATGCAGTGGCTAAGGGTACGGACTTGGGGTTGAAACCTCAGCTCTGCCACTTCCTTGCTGGGGATCCTGGGTAAGTTACTTAGCTTCTCCATCCCTCAGTTGTGCCATCCATTTTGTGCAGGCAAGTAGGGGAGAAAGAGCCCTAAGAATCCCTTACTGAGTTCCTTGATGACTGAATGTTAATCGATGTGAAGAACAGTTTAGAATAGTGACTGCACTTAGTACACAGTAAGTGTTTATACTGTAATAATCCTCCTCCTCTCAGAAGCAATGGAAGCCACAGAAGTGTCTTTGTTAAATTATCATGTTAAAGAAGGAACCATAGAGAATAACCTAAAGAAGGGAAGGAGGAAGGCAGAGACTGCACTAATTTAGAAGAGATGACAGCTGTACTCAGGAATGGACGATTAGATCTTAGTCTGGTTCTAAACCTCCCCACTTATTTTCATTCTCATACCTCCAACAGTTTGGAAAGTGTTAGGTGCTAGATGAAGGTTAATAAACAGCCACCCCATTATTCTTAAAATGTTTACAAAGCAAGGAGTCAAAGTGGTCTCTCCCACCCACCACCACAGGCACACCTGATACAGGACTGACAAGCCTGGCACACAGTTGATGCAGCCTCCCGGCAAGGACAGCTGAGGCTAGGGATCCGCTCCCCCATTACATGCAGGTGCATGTGACCTGGTGGGTACTGGCTGTGGGGGCCTGTGAGACGGTGGAAGTTTCTGTGCAGAAGCCACATTCCCAATCGCTCCTTTGTGGCTATGACAGTGTTAGTGCCGCTTCCCTGACCCCTGGTCTGCGGCAGTGGCACTGTGTTCTGGAATCAAGAGAGTCAATGGGGCCTCCCAATTCTTCCTGGAGGTAGCAACTCTTCAGGGAACTCTTTGGGGAATCATTTTTGAAGGCCCAGCCCGGAGTTTACTCCCCTACAGCTCTTTCAGTGATTTTATACGCACCCAGTGCCCATATTTTAAATCCATTTCTGCTTATAATAGCTAGAGTAGTTTCTATATTCTTCAACCAAAATCTGGTTAAGAGCATAGACTTTTTTTTAAGTAAGAAGTTTTATCTATTTATTGAGATGGAGTCTTGCTCTGTTGCCCAGGCTGGTGTGCAATGGCACAATCTCGGCTCGCTGCAACCTCCACTTCCTGGGTTCAAGTGATTCTCCTGCCTTGGCCTCCCGAGTAGCTGGGATTACAGGCACCCGCCACTGTGCCCAGCTAATTTTTGCATTTTTAGTAGAGATGGATTTTGCCATGTTGGCCAGGCTGGTCTGGAACTCCTGACTTCAGGTGATCTGCCCACCTCAGTCTCCCAAAGTCCTGGGATTACAGGCATGAGCCACTATGCCCAGCCCAAGTAGTACATTTAAATCTTCCACCTACTTAGATAACATCACAGTATAGTATGAGCTAGGTATACCACTGTTTCCTTATAATGGCATTTACTGTTAAAAGGACCCTCAATTAGAATCCTGTGGGCTGCCACCATTAGCCTAAAGTATAATGATAAGTAGGTGTGAAATGGATGAGAGCAGTGTATTTGAAAACTAACATTTTATAGGCAAATGCTAACTGGAGGGACATTTTAACCCACACATTTTTACACAGCATTCTGAAATATGGATGCACCTTAAAATTGGTATATAAACATAACATGGTTTCTTCACGTATGCTCCACCTCTGTCAACAGGACGTTATTGAATCAATGATATGTCCTATGACTGATGTCATCTCAGAACTTAAGAAACAAGCTTTTGTATGATAAAGCATAGAACTTCTCTTATGCACGGACATCACACAATGAAAAAAATAGTAAAAAAAATCAAGCAGTAATTCTAGTCATTTCAGAATATATATTCAAAGATTCAGAGTTTCTTCACATTTTAGGTTTAAATTTACTCAAATATAAGCTTGTTTGCAAATGTGACTATGTAATTGAACCACTCTCGTGCCAGCACAACCAGAGATTCCAAGGAATATTTTTGTTATTACCATTTCTTCTGCAGCCTATCCAGTGGCAAACATCATGGCAAGAAGTTGCCTTAGAACCATGAGATGCAAGCACAAGACAGCTCTGAGCGCAGAGGGCCCATTTGCTCTGCTCATCAAGCAGTCCCAGAGGGACACAAAGCAGTGCCTTCTGTTTGTTCAGTGGATGCTTCTGGTTGATCTATCACCGTGGCAACATGTGGAGCCCAACTCAAAATGAGCACAGACTCATTAACTACAAACTACATTAACTTAGTGTCTGTTGCTAATGAGAAACGCCGTTCAGAGGTATTTTCTATTCTAACATATTAGTTACCTCTCTAAAAGGTATTAAATTAAATGCCACTCTCAATACATCACAGACTAGGTAACATAAATGTTAAAAGAAAGTAAAATTATTTTAATAATGACTACTAACAGTAAGAATTATTTCATTAAAAGGTACTTTGTTCTGGCCCTTGGATACTCTGGCTGTAAGAAAATGTACTATTTATCATATATGGAAGTATATATAAGTTCTTTTTAAACAATAGGCTTATTTACAAGATCAAGTTAGAAAATGTTGGTAACAGCGTATGTTAAAACTGAGTCATGAAGACGTCATTAATGCATACAGGCTCTTCTATAACCTTCTCATATGTAACATCGATCATAACAATCCCTAAGTAAGACAACACAGTGGACAAAACATGACGGGCAAAGCGAGTCCGCTGGGTAGAGAGCTTGTCAGTTTCCCTTAACTCCTCCTGACCACATCTCTTTTCATGCTAAATCATCCTGTACTGAGTAAGCTCTCAGAACAAATGGCAAATCCTAAATCTCATGAAACACAGAAGATTTAAGTGGAATTATGTCTCAAACGTGTTCTCCCAGGACTGATAAATTGTGAAATAGCAGTAATCCTAGGATATTTTCCCTCTGAAAGTGCAGAATCCCACAACCTGCCAGAAGAGGGAGCCAAAGTTAAATCACTCTAACATTTAGTAAGACAAGGCTGGTGCAGGAGGACAAACACTGGCCATATTTCAAACTGATTTGGAAAAGCCTTCTTATTGTCTTAGGCAAGAGTACAACTCCTCTTCAATGCCTTGCATAGTGGACCAATCCCCATCTCTCGCTTTGGCCTTACCTCACACCCTGCTATTTCACAGCTTCCTGTTTGTTTACTTTGTGGAAAATGCCATACTCCATCCAGCCACAGCGTCTTTACAAATGCTGTTCCCTCTCTATGTAGGAGTGCTCCCTGGCCTATTTGGGTTCTGTCCACCCTTCAGATTCAATTCAGTATTACCCAGGGATGCCTTCCACAATTTCTGACAAGTTCAGGCTCCTTTGTTTATGTTGTCATACAGTCACCATCCCAGTTAGTAAAGGACACATGTATCAACTGGTTGAGATTTATGTCCATTCCTCAGAAGACTCAGCTCCATTAGAGTGGGGAAGTTATCTCTATTTTATCATTTTCTTCCCACAGCTGTCAGCACAGTACCAAGCAAGTAATAGGTGCTCAATAAATATCTGCTGGATCAAATAATTAGCCCAGTCAGTTTCTAAGTTCTGCCCATTCTATCAGTCATCACTACCCTTCCTTAGCTACCCACCACTTAGTCAGTGGAGTCTGACTATGCACTGGTCTAACTGCACCTGATGCCTCCAAGCCCTCTCTCCGCCTGTTTAATTCATCTTCAATTCTGCATGTTCTGTGATCTTTCTAAAGCACACATCTCATGATGTCACTCTCCCACTAAAACACTCCAATGGCTCCCCCTCTGGTCTAGAAGATCATTTAAAGTCCTTAAGAAGGTATTCGAGGACTCTATGAGCTGGCTTTGCATCCTCCACCTCTCTCAAGAGTTGAAAAAAAATTTCAACTCTTTTGGGTAGAATAGCTTGGTAAGAGTGCTCGGTTTTAATGACTTGATGGTTTGAAGATGACTGGGATAAGACAACCCCTCCTTGTCCTTGCTTTCATAGCAAACTTAGGGCACAAGTGGGAGTGGCCAGCTCCAGTACACACTAACCTCATTAGTACCAGTATTTTCCTTTCCCAATTCTCTCATGTTCTTTTAAAAACAGGTTATCTTTTCTTAGAGATATAAATATTTGATGAAAAGATGACGAAACCTAAATCCTCTCAGGTAGAAGGTGTGAGATAAATAAATCACAACCAACTTCACTGACCACCTGCTGGGTCCTCACTGCAGCAGCCACCACCTCACTCAGCAGCTCCTCTGCTGCCAACATTGTAAAATTTATTTCTGTACTTTCCTTACAGCCCGACTGCTCACACCTGGAGGCACTGGCTCTCGCCCAGCCACTGGCCATGAAGTGCATATGCTGCCCTACTGACCCGGCTGAGATAAAGAAACTACAATGTCCAGAACAGTTTATTGCATTCATTTGCATAAACATATATTTGCTTATCTGCCTGGATCTTCCTACTAAAATATCTCTTGAGAACAGGGAACTTTTAAAAAAAGTTATTTTAGGTTCGGGGTACATATGAAGGTTTGTTACACAGGTAAACTCATGTCATGGGGGTCTGATGTACAGACTATTTCATCATCCAGTGCCCAACAGTGATCTTTTCTGCCTCTCTCCCTCCTCTCACCCTCTCATCTCAAGCAGACCCCAGTATCTGTGGTTTACCTTCTTTAAGAACAGGGAACTGATCTCTGCCATCTAACAGGTATTTATTAACTGTTTGTTAAGTTAATTAATAAATTAGCCATTTCTAGATAGCAAAATGTGACTTGTGATTAATATTTAGTTCATTTATTAATATAATCTTTAGTTATAGCAAAAAGCTAGATAAAATGGGATTCTATTTGCAAGGGCACATTTACTGATATTACTATTTACAAGTATTTACACACACGGAAGGGAAATGATTGAGGCATGTATACCACTAAGCTGTAGTGATGAGTCTTTCTGCCCAACTCTAGACGCCAATTTAGTATCAGAAACCAATCTGGAAAAAGAAAATAAATAACAATGAAAAATGGGCAAAAGACTTGAAAAGATACTTTACTAAGGGAGATATGCAAATGACAAATAAGCACATGAAAATAAGGTGCAACATCATTAGTCATTAGGTTACTGCAAATTAACACTGTAATGAGATACCACTACATGCCTATTAGAATAGCTAAAATTATGAAGATGACCTCACCATGCATTGGTGAGGATGTAGAACTACAAAATAGTATAAACACGTTGGGAAAGAGCTGTGCAATTTCTTGGAAAATGAAACATACACCTATCATATGATATAGCCATTTTAATATTATGCATTTATCCAAGATAAGTGAAAGCATATAGCCATATAAAGACTTGTACATAAATGTTCAAAGAAGCTTTACTTAATAGCTCAAAACTAGAAAAACGCAAATGTCCATGAACAGGAGAAAGAACTGTGATACACCTACCTACACAATGGATCACTGCTCAGCAACAAAAGGGAATGAACTACTGATACACATTAGAGCTTGGGGGAATTCCAAAAGCAATACACGGAGTGAAAGAAGTGGAAGTGCACAGTGTATTAGTCCCTCGACACAATGTTCTAGGGTGGCAAAAAGCAGATCAGTGTTTGCCTAGAGACAGATGGGGGCAGGGTGGGGACAGAAGAGATGGATCAGAAAAGGTCACAAGAACACTTTCAGGGATGATGGATGTCATCTTGATTGTGGTGATGGTTTCATAGGTGAATACATGCCAACACTTGTCTAATTGTTCTCTTAAAATATAATGTCAACAATAACTCAGTAAAGCTGTTTTTAAAAAACACAGAAAAGAAACTGAGCTGAATCAACAAATTATTTCTTAGAAAGCAGATTGTCAGCATCCTTTAGAGTTACAAACTAACTGTCTAAACACAGAAACTGCCTTTCTGTTTAAGTTTTAGTGAAAAGTCATGTGAAACAGAGATGTGAACATTCACTTCATCTGAGACTAGGAGAAGTGCCCTTGGGAGATGCCCCTGGAGCACAGCACACCACTTCCGATTGCTAGGCTCACTTCCTTTCTTGCACATTTGATCAACAACTTAAACGTTCACATACCTACTTGGAGGTTCTGGCAATACATTTTCACCCTTCTGAATTTACAAATTTAAAAAATGTCTCATCTTAATACATTCTTTTGTTTCCATGGAAAAAAATTAATATTTACATTTCTCCCTTGGTATTCAACAGTAAATAAACACTTTAAACATAAAGCAACATAGCTACGGAAAGACATATTTCAAAACCTACAAGATGCCATCCCCTGAAGATTCCTCATAGAGTAAATTTTTTCAGCCTTATTTGAAAACACCTTAAGTTCTTTCCTAAAATTAATGATTCTACTGATAACAGATGCAGAATACCCACGTCTCCAGCCCCATTATGTGGTTGTAGAAAAATAAATATGAAAAACATATATTTCTATTTGTGACTATAAAATTGGGAAGACATGCTATAAAACTCAATTCTCACTACTTTTCATTTTTGATGATAGAAAACTTTGTATGTTTCAAATGAGCCTAAGCACACTGCCAATACTTTGTGACCCTAAAACCCTCATCACTCAACCGAAAACGACTGGAAGACCATGGCTTCAACTGACTTACATTATAGACGAAAGCACCTAGAGGTTCTGTTCACCAATTACAAACTGAATGCATGGTCAAGTTTAATACCTCATTACAAAACTGAAATTAAACTCTTTACAAACAGATTAGGATACTAATTAAATATATGAATTTAGGCTGAACTGGTGGCTCACGTCTGTAATACCAGCACTTTGGAAGGCCAAAGTCAGTGGACTGCCTGAGTGTGAGACCAACCTGGGCAACACAGCAAGACGCTGTCTCTCTTAAAAAAAAAACAAAAACAAAAAAAACAAAAACAAAAACTTAGCCAGGCACTGTGGCATGCACCTGTAGTCTCAGCTACTTGGGAGGCTGAGGCGGGGGGATCACTTGAGCCTCGGAGGTGGTGGCTGCAGTGAGCTGTGTTTGTGCCACTACACTTCAGCCTGGGTGACAGTGTGAGACCCTCTCTTTCTCAGAAAAAGTACAAATTTAAATGTATGTGACTTAAAAATCATAATTCATTAATGACATAGAGCATGAGCCATACTGCGTCATTAAGATACTCTTTTCATACACAGTAAGACTAACTTTGAGCTTCTTGTATGAAAATATCTACTTTATGAACTTAAAAATATCTCGCTAAAAGCCAATGAATTAAGTTTTCACATTTATGAGAATTATCATAATCATTTAAAAAAAAAATACACACTCCTCACTCAATCCATGAAAACAATACTGAAAACCTAGGCTCACAAGGTCATTACATCACAAATAAAGCTACTATTGCTACTATTACCAGTGCCTAAATTAATGGCAGTGACAAAAATAAAACTGATTACTCATTACAGTCACAAAACCCATGCCAGTATGAAGTGACACTTGGACCCTAGTTACTCCAGAGAGAGCTACATGCACAAGTTAACAGCAATAGGATTCTATCTGATTCCCTTTTCCCCCAGTATGGGAGCATCTAGGGTCTCACTAAGGCTAACAGGTAATTGTGTTCAGCAGTCTCTTTCTTTGATCACCAATGCAAAGACAATATTCAGCAGAATTTACAAAGGACTAGTTTGTTTATGAATAGGCTCCTTCAGAGGTTTCCAAATTGCTTGGTGCAGCTCCTGAAAGGGACTGGGATCTGGGAGTGCTAACTGTGGGGAACAGTAGAGAGTCCCTATCAATATATATTTATGTATATGAATTCATAGAGAGATGCATTCAAGGATGGTGAACAAACTGTTAATGGGTAAATATCTCAGGACAGAGGGATTTCAAGTGAACCCTAATTTCTCTTTAGATAATCTCAAATTATTTTCAATGAGAATATACAACTTTTCTTTTTCATCACAGGAGACAAAAATAAGAAAAAGTTGAATATGACAGCAACCCAAGACTCTCTGAGACAATCAAGGAAAAGGTTGCAGTGAGCCAAGACTGTGCCTTTTCTCACTCCAGTCTGGCAACAGTGAGACTGTTGTCTCAAAAACAAAACAAAACAAGAAAACAAACTTCATAGTTCAAGTTCAATGGTTATAGCCAGATGCAAAAATTTTTTAGGTACAATTAATGTTCTAATGAAGACTTATCTATTAAAAATGGATTAGTGACTCATTAATATTCTCCAGGAGAAGGTAGAGGGGTATAATAGATGAGTGTGATACGTATTCTAAAAAGTTCCTTAAAAATGTTTAAAACGAATCAAAATTGAAAGCATTTCTGTTATTGAGAAAATTAAGTCAAATATAATGCTAAACAACTGGGGCACTACTTTACTAATGCTGCTAGTTGAGTGGTGTGTAATATTGCAGAACAAGGGAATTTCTAATTGATATGGTCTAGTTTGAGCTAATTATCAAAACCAAAATTACTCAAACTTCTTTCCACAATGTTAATTGATTCAGCATATCATACAATCTAATTTATAACTGTAGCCTCTCTCTTAAAAGTATCCAACTCTCAAACTCTCTCAAATTGCTAAACACTTTCCTATATTCAAATGACTCAGGCCCTGAGAATTCTGGGTGCTGCCTCATGGCAAATGTGGCCCCTGCCCTCATGGACACACAGTCTGGAGCAGGGGAGAGAAGTCAAAATGCGAGAATGTTAGAAAAGCATCAGTTTTGTGTGAACACTAATACTAGTACTATAATATGTATTCATGTGTACAGTCAGTCCAGGCTGTGTCACCCGACACAGTGTCCAGTCAGAAAGTTGTAACCAGTATTTCTCAGGCAGTGAATTTTGAGTTGAACCAGTAATAATGTAGAGTCTGAGATAAACATAAACCTTGATGCTGCTAATATTCATCAATGAATTACCTAGCAGTACTGTTACATTATTTATAATTCAAAAAGCATTTTTTGTTTAGAAAGACATTAATTATTATTACAACCCATCCTAAGGCTAGTTAGCAGCTACTGATAAACTGTACCCAAAGGAACAGTATTTTAGAGGATATAGGAAGAGAAGAGAAAAATCCAGTAGCGTTTAGAGTCAGCAATAAAAATTCTCAACAGAGGCTGGGCACAGTGGCTCACAACTGTAATTCCAGCACTTTGGCAGGCCAAGCAGGAGCAGATCATTTGAGGTCAGCAGTTCAAGACCAGCCTGGCCAGCCTGGCAAAATCCAGTCTCTACCAAAAATACAAAAAATTAGCCAGCTGTGGTGGTGCGAGTCTGTAATCCGAGCTACTAGGCGGGCTGAGGCAGGAAAATCACCTGAACCTGAGAGGCAGAGGTTTCAGTGAGCCGAGACTGTGCCACTGCACTCCAGCCTGGGTGACAGAGCAAGGGTATGTCTCAAAAAAAGAGAGAGAAATTTCTCATCAGAACAGTAATAGAAAATAATAGCTCCGCGTAAAGTGGCGGGACACCGTAATTCACAATCACTATTCAGTAATAAGCAATTTGTTACTACTTGAGGAGAAAGCAATGACAACGACAAAGACTGTAACAGTGCTGAATCAGACTGAAAAACCCAAAATATTGAAAAGAAAAAAGAAGAAAAGACGGATGATCCAGAACAGATAATTCTATATTTTGAAATGACAATTGTTAGAAACCATTGTTTCCATTCAAGATCATATATTCAAATACAACTATGTACCATAACCCTTTTGGGCCCTTCTGGAAAAGTATTATGTAAATTCACAGTGCTTCTGAGAGTATGAGAGAAAAATGTCTTTTTTGCTATGCTGCTTTTTAATATTCATTGAACATTAACTCCCTCTCTTCATGTGACTCTAGTCTAGAGGTTCAGAGATCTGGGCTCCCTCAAGTCTTGTCTTTACCACTAACTGGTTCTTAACCAAGAACCAGCCTCTTAACTCATGGTAGATTACCGGTAAACAAATTCCTTTCCTGTTCAACTATGAAGTTCAGATGAGATAATATACATAACCTAGACTTTGAAAACTATAAAATGTCACACAAAAGTAGAGTATTAGCTGTGAGAGTGCATGTGTCTACATGTACAGCTGTGTACATGTGATCCAGTGGAAAACAAAAACTTCAGAATAACAGTTATAGCAAACCTTTTTACTGAGCACCAATTATATGCTAGGTACTCAGCCATTTTCCTGCATGATCTCAATTAGTCTTTTTTTTACATTTTATTTTTAATTGACAATTGTATTGATTTGGTCTTTATAACAGCTTTATGATGTAGGAACCATTCACTACCTTTCTCATTTTAAATATGAGATACCTGAAGCTTAAAGAAATGGAGTAACTTGTCCCAAATTAAACAGAGTTAGTGTATGTAACTCCTGAGTGTGCGCTCTTAGCCACTGGAAAATAACTAAACATACATGTATAACATGAAGAGGCTTGAGTGTGGCTTTCAGTTCATTATTCTGAATCTCTAGCACATCACAGGATGCCTGAGTTACAGCAAGAAATGCGTGTTTCCACCAACACCTTTTATAAAAACCAGCAAATTCTGGACATGGAGGATACAAAGAGAAATCTTTTACATATCAATAAGCAAAGAGGGAACCCAGAAAGAATATACCTTTTTTATCATAAAGGATAGCTGGCAAAGACACACTGGAACCTAAAAAAAAAAATGCAGATATCCTTTGGTTGTTCTTATTCAAACTGAATCAACTTTATCAGTTCAGTCCTGTTTGGTGGAAATGAACCAAAAGAAAATTTAAAAGCACTGTTTGAAAAGCTAACACAACATTTTTCAGGCATTTTTAGATTAACCAAATGCCAGTGAGATGCAGATGTAAAACCAGTGATAAATGAGGAATTTCACAATGAATAATAAAGAGTAGTTTCAAAGGCAGGCTTAGATCATAAAAATTTTGATACTGCCGTAAATATACCCCCCCAAATATAAATAAACTTACCTTTGGTTTTTTGATCAGCAGCCTGGGGGAAAAAAAAAAGAAACTCTTTAGGAATAATAATGTATAGAATATACACATCTATGAACGTTTATAAGCAAACTTTTAACTGAAAATTTTAAAAATGAGTTTTTGCCCAGTTAATTTATTATAATTAGTGGGAAAAATGTGTAGCTGTCTATGTGCCACTGATTACACGACAATATTAACCTAAAGGCAAAAAATTCTATCTGGAGCTCATTTAAGTGCTATAATTTTAACAGCCTCTGACAAGCAAACAGTTTAAACTACAAGATATGTTAAACTAGGAAGAACAAAGACAAATGGCATAACTTGGTATTTTAAATGCCATAAAATTTGAGCTTGACTATAAAGTTTACAGTAGGGCTTTTATTTTTAATCTTTACTAATAGGATTTGTAAAAGAACATTTGCCAAAGCTGCAAAAAAAAAAAAAAATTATTTCTAACTTTTCTAATAAGATCACTTGAATGGCCCTTTCTTCATTTATTGGACATGGCTGTTCGGGACAGTTCATTTTAAGTAGAAAACATGGACACACTTTACCACCACAAACCAAAACACGGCTTCTTTAAAACACAGCTCTAATATGCCTAGTTCCAAGTTAGAAATATATGGCTGTCACCTGTATTTATTTCACCAGTAGGGTATCTATTATTTGCTAATCATAGACTTGGCATATTGGTTTAAAAAGTAACAGAATGAAACTTTGTCATGTAAGGGTTATGATGATACAAATGAGACACACAATGATACAAAGACAATGAAGTAGAAACTTTAAGCAAACCTTTTTCTGAGCACCTTCCTTCTTTTTCTTTTCTTCCTGCTTTTTCTTTTTCTTTTCTTCCATCAAACGTTCCTCTTCTTGTGTTTCTTGCTCTTTCTCCCTATTAAAGAAAACTAGTGTAAGTATAATGATCATGTTAAGTCAAAAAATTAAAAAGCATTAGCTGCTGAAAGTCTTAAGTCAGAATTTCGCATATGGGATACAGAAGGACACTCTGAGGTATTAGAAAGGGATACTTCCCAACAGCACAGCAGTAAGTCAGTGACTGGTTGTCTTACATTCAGCCCCCACTGCACAGCACCAACCTATCATGAGACATTGTGTTGGGGATAAGGGCACAATATCGCATAAGATACAGCTTCTACAGTCCAGCCCCCAGTATGTATTTGAGAAATACCGACCGGTATATTACTCAAAGTGCTACCTCAGGGACCACCATCATTAGAATCATTGGGGTGCCTATTAAAAACGTAGATTCCTAGTTTCCACCCTAGCACAACCAAATCAGAATCTTTGGAGGTGATTCTTAGGTACACTATAATTGTGTTTATTTGATAAGCTAATTTAAAAAAAAAAAAAACGAAGATTCCCATACAGCACGGTGAGCTACTATGAAGATACACTGGAACACAACATAGAGCAATTTTGCTCAGAAGAGGTCACAGCAGCCTATGAGCTAGCGCTGAAAACTTGAAAGAGAGTTTGGCTGGCATAGGGTGTTATGCCAGTGATTGATTCATTGACTATTTGCTCCAAAGTCACTCTTAAACATTTGCTCTGTGATAATAACTGAGTTCCTTTAAACATTTCTCCTTTCAGTGAGTACAATGTGGAGCTTTCTCAGTAGAGGGCACCCTAGGGACACTGCAGGAGGAAAGTGCCCTTCTGTTTCTAGCTGCTAAGAGGAGTGAGGGTAGGCATGTAGGTGTGAGGCCACCCTGCAATGGCTCCAGCTATGGGCCCAGCATGGGTGGTTTCTCAGCAACCTTGTGGTTCTGGTGTGGTCTAGCGTCACCTTCTCATGACCATCTCAACATAGACACCGAGGGCCCAGGTCTCCTGCCACTCACCCCATCCACAGAGTTGTCCCTTGTGATCCTCCCTAGCCTTGAAGGGGGCTTCCTTCCAAAGTTGGTCCTTCCTTGGGCACTTCTCTCAGACCTAGGTACCATATAGTTTTCTAGAGTTACCCTTTTCTCACAGTTTTATTATTCCTCATATTAAACTTTCCTTGTTTTAAACACACTGTGTGGTTTCAAAATCCCAAATGGACCCAGACTGATAAAGGTGGGAAGGATTTAACAGACCATGCAGAAGGAAAAACACACAAAAGTATTAACAAAACATCATCATCTATCCATCTATGTTTTGAATCTATTAATTTCAGTTTGTTTTTAATGCGTAAATGTGTTTTCTATATAACTACATGCATAAGGAATTTCAATCTAATGTTAGTTTATCCATATTTAAGTAACCATCATAATAAAAATAATTTAAATTACATAGTGGTGGGTATGTCTTAATGAGTATTTTTCTTTAAACAGTAGGTCTCAGTCTTTGTCCTTCAGAATTACCTGAAAAGCTTCAAAAATAGCCAATGTCTGCAACCCATGTCAGGGAAATCTCTGGGAATGGAACTCAAGCACTGGCAGTTTTTTAAAGCTTCTTTCTAGATGTGACTCCATTTTCAATCAAGGTTGAGAAACGTTTTTAAAGGAGGTGTGCACAAGTATCCAGTTTGGAAAGTGATTCTTCATTATTTTAGATGATACTTTCCAGGAAAGTTTTCATGTTAAAAGGCACAGTAACCCTAAGAAACTGCACTTAACAACCTTTTTATAAGGGACAGGCAACTCTTAGGAGTGATGACTGAAGCAAAAATCTAGGGGAAAAGTGGGCACAAACCAAGCACACAGTAACTGCCCACTTAATCTACAGCACAGTGAGATCCTTAAGCTATCTCCCAATACTAAGCTTAATAAAGTAGACAAGTACAAGCTGTGTTTTAAAGGATATTTAATAAATGGAATTAACATGATTGTTGCTTAATTCTATTGATCTACACATCAGTTAGAGCTAGCTATTCCTCCAGCAACACAGTTAATGGTAAGATAGAACGCTGTAAATAAAGAGCCCGTGTAGCTATGAGATCTTACACTTTCCTACCTATGTTCGTGTGTAATGACAAAGCCTAATTCAGGTGTTTACCCTTTGACAAAGTTTCTCTAATGTCCCCCTAGCTAGCAGTAATCTCTTCTAGCTTCAATCTTCGGTGTTCAATTTCTGCTATTTTTCATTAATAATTTTTTAAAAAAAATCAACATCTAATCACATTTTTCCTTTAGAAATAGTTTTTTGATATCTTTAAGAAACTTCTATAACTACATATATATATTTCATATTATTTATTCTTTTTTGCCCTGTTCATTTTCCACTTAATGATATACTGCAATATGCATGGGGAGGCTAAGTTTGTTCCCATCTCTACATGGTATGCCTAAGGTTGCTATTTCTTGACCTTTTTTTTTTTTAAAGACAGGGTCTCTGTAGCCCAGGCTGGAGTGCAGTGGCACAATCTTGGTTCACTGCAATCTCCACCTCCTAGGCTCAAGCCATCATCCCACCTCAACCCCTCCCAAGTAGCCGGGGTTACAGGCGTATGCCACCACGCCCGGCTAATTTTTGTATTTTTTGTAGAGACAGGGTTTCGCATGTTGCCCATACTGGACTCAAACTCCTAACCTCAAGTTACCTGCCCAACTTGGCCTCCCAAAGTGCTGGTATTACAGGTGTGAGCCACCAAATCCAGCCTAATTTGAGACCTTAACAGTTTAATTCCTGTAATGATGACTGTGGGTTTGGCTCTTACCTGCATCACTATTTTAAGTCAAATCCATAAACGGCATTTGCCTTATAAAGAATCTGTAAACGTGGCCAGGTGCAGTGACTGTTTTCTACTCTTTGTTATTGCTTCTATTTTGAGGGTGCTTGATTCAACTTGATCTTCTAATCCTTCTACTGAGTTTTTTATTGTGATCTTTAAAATTGCTGAAAACTTTCTTGCGCTCTTGAATGCTCCTTTTCCACAACACCCTTTTCTTGTTTTAGGTATGCAAAATCATCTCTATTCTTTTTTCTGAAAATCGTCTAAGTTTTCTGCATATCTTTGTTTTTTTTCTGGATTCTTCTTCCCTTAGAGGCTCTCTGATCTGAAAGCCTTTCCTCAACTGTGTAGTAATCCTTGGTTGTCTGTTCAGGCACTGAAATTCCACTTAGGAGCTTTGTATGTATGGGCTGGATTTCCTTCACAGTGGGTTTTGCGTTAGAGATATTAGGTAGGGAACTGGCAGTTTTACTAGTATATTAGGTAGGGAACTGGCAGTTTTACTAGTACAGCCTCAAATGCCAAAATATGCAGTTCCCCCCATCCCCTCGATCACCAGGGTGCTTTATCTATAGTATTAGCTACTAGACCCTAACCACCCAGAATTGCTCCACTGCTGAAATTGTAGATGCAACTATCCTGCATTCTGACCATAACTTCCTATTCTTATCACTATTTCCACAGCACCTGTTCTTTGTCCTCACCAAATCTTTCTACTTCCCGACTCTTCCATTTTCCTCGGAGCTATTTTAATCAGTTCTTTTCCTAAAGAGCCTACACCTCAAGTCCATCTCACACGTCTACTAATTCAATCATCAAGAAACTATACAGCTAACATGTGCTATTTATTGTGGTAAGCACCAGGGATGAGAAGAAGGATGGAGGCAGGGACTGATTCATTTAATAAATAATGTCTAAACAATAGCTTTGTTTATTTTTATAAACAGAGATGGAGTTGTACTATGTTAGTCCAGGCTAGTCTTGAACTCCTGGCGTCAAGTGATACTCCCACCTTAGACTCCCAAAATGCTGGGATTACAGGTGTGAGCCACCGCATCCAGCCTAAACAACAGCTTTGTTAAGTGCTCTGGGATTATAGCAGGAAGCAAGGTAAGAATACATATACTTTCAAGGATATTCACATAAATGAGTAAAACAATCATCACTATTACAACAGCAATATGTACAAAATGAAGTGAGAATATGACAAGATGAACATCTACATCTGCCTGGGCGCTGGCCTCCTGCTTATAAGGTTATCTTTCTGTTACAGTCAGAGAAGCCACATGTTCTGGCTTTAAATGAAATTATGAGCTTCCCCTGTCCTCTGGGCTATAAGTGCCTTGGTAGGAGGACTCTCTTCTCTTCTGCGTCCCTGAGAAGAATGTGTTACACTTCAGGGCATTTCTGGTACCAATTTCTGGTATATAATCTCAGCTGAAATTTACAGTAGAGAAAATCTTCTGTAAGTATACTTTCAAGAGAAACTGTATTTTCTGACATGATCAAGTAGTACTTAAAAAGTTACTATCTACCTTGCAGAGTTACTAAGAATACACACTTGGATTTGAAAAGTGTTTTCACCTATTCAAAGAGGAAAAAACAAATGTATCAATTAAACAGTCAATTTGTATTTTTTCTAAGTTGTAAAATAAATTTATAAGTCAAGAAGCAAGAATAACAAAGAAAAGGAATGGCCACGCTGGGAGAATTTCACTTTTTCATCACAGAACTTTTTCTTTTTAAAATTACATTTAAATACATGATTAACATACATTTGTAAATATAATCTTATGCTCCCCCCACACACCCCTGTGGATGACAATTTGCTTTCCTATTTCTGACATGCTTGGCATCTCTTGTCCACTCTTGCTCCCTCTTCCATATCCATGCCAACTATCTGCTCCCCCCATGACCCACGTTAAAATCACCCAGTTCCTATCTGTGTTTTTGTCCCTGCTCATGTAATTATATGAAAACATATATACTTATACATTTTTACAAAGATTTTATCAGCTCATTATTGGCATAACTGGGATTATGTTACATAAACTTCCTTGCATCTTGCTCTTCTCATTCAATACTTGTAGGGAAGGAGGATCTCCCTCCTCTCCCCCTCCCCCACTGACAGATCCAATCTGTTATTTCTAATGGCTCCATAATGTATCACTGTGTGAATGTTATCGTATTATTCAGTCATTCTTCTATTCATACATATTCACTTCATTTCCAGTTTACTGCCACTACAAAGAACTCCAGCTGTCGTACACAGCTCTGCTGAAGAGAACAGCATCCTTCGATTGGCATTTCAGCTTATGTTTCAGTAGCAATGGGAACTAGGTAAGGAGGAAATCTGATATGGATTCAACTGCTGGGCCCAGAGCAAGTCTGAAGGGCCAAATTGGATATAAATTGGATATCTCATATGGTGAGGCATACTATAAAGGATCCCTCTGTACTGAGTTTTACTAGAAAGAAAACATTTTTTAATAACCTGGGTTTTCCATTTGTTTGTTTTATTCTCAAATAATTTAGCAATCACAAGATTAGGAGGCTCTGGGTAGAAAAAGGAGCAACACTCATATTTTGGAGGCGGCTAGGAGGAGGAAAGGGTGAGAAGAAGATTTCCCACAAGTGAGCCTCTGTGGGTATCATTTCAGTGTTCCTAGTTAAACTGTAGATTTTCCTAAAATAAATCAAACAATGTTTTTTCTTTTTCAGAGGGTTTGATGGAGAAAGATAAATAATGATTCAAAAGGTCAAACTACGTAGGTAGGTAGAGAATCCAGCCACCTCATGCAAAACTATTCTGGATGAAAAATGTTACAAATTACCAGTCTTTTTGTTAGTTGATTATTTGCTGTATTTGTAAAAGAAGAGAATTCAATAAGAGGGCAGGGGCCCGTTTTTGTCTTTGAGGTTTAGGTACCAGAAATTGTAAATGTTTCTCATTCTCAGTCTCACCTACAAAGAACACCAGAGCCTATACTCTGAATTTATACTGGCTAGACTCCAATGTCATGTTATCGAAATATTCGCATACGTGTGTGTGTGTGTGTGTGTAAGGGACAGAGAAGGGGGGGAGGGGGGGGAGAGAGAGAGAGAGAGAGAGAAAGCAAGCATGTGTTACATGCCACTATTTTGAAACTGACTAATTCAATTAGAATTTCCTTTCAGTGTTTATGTTAGGAAGGGCTGGTAAAATGTTATCAGACAAAATTAAAAAGAGAAGGGGACGGAAATGGTATGCTATGCAGTTGTCATAGAAATAGTTAAGGTCTTAATTTACAACATGTGTTTGACTACCTGCTATGAGCAGGAAATATTTGCTAGACCTTTGTGGGCAGTATGAGAAGGGTAAGACAAAATAGTCTCAGCCTTGAGCATAAAATCTAAAAGGAAAGACAAGATAAAGCTTTAATTATATTTAAGACTCTATAGACTATGGAAAGAAACAGAATATTAGAGTCACAAGGACTGGGTTCTAAAGTAAAATAAAGTCACTGGTATACAGAAGGTCCAAAGTCTGTAAGCCAGTATATCAGATGGACTACCTGTGAGAATGCTTAAGTCACTCAGCATGACACCTGGACTTGGAGTGGAAAAGGCAACTCATTGCCAAATGGCTCTGACCAACAGGACCAGGAGTTGGGAAGAAGACCTGTGGTTGACAGACTCCATGGTCTTCTGATTTCCACAATTTTGTACGATCCCTTCCCGTGGCATATGACAGAGATTAGTGACTTGCTTCTAACCATTTGAGTATGGCAAAGGTGTATGCCACTTCCTGGCTGTGTTACATAAGACTCCAACTTTCTGGCTGACTGGCTTTAGAGTCTCCCTCTTGGCTGCTGGCTTTGAAGAAACAAGCTGTTATGAATCCTACTGCTGCAAGGAACCGCATTCAGCAAGCAGCCTGAGGAAGCCTGGATGCCAACTGCTCCCCAGCAGAGCCTCCAGATGAAAACCTAGCCCTGGCCTTGACTGCACAGCTTTACAGAAGGCCCAGGTGAGTGCAGCCTCCTGAACTCACAGAAATCACGCAATAGATGTGCACTGCTTAAGGCCACTACATTTAGTGGTATTTGTCATGCAGCATAAAAAACCAAACTAGGTAGTGATTGATTCAGGCCTTTTGGGGCTGGGCAAGATGGATTATGCAAGCTATAGCCTCTCTCTCCTGCCAATTACAACAACAAAAAAACTGGACAAAGTACAATATAAACAAAATTAATGAAAAGTAACAAAAGTAGGTGGTTTGGTGAGAGGAGTTAAAATGTAGGGAAGGCAATCTGTGTAGGGGTGACTTTCTCATTTCCTTCTCTCAAACCCAGGGGGTGGGCCCCCATCACAGCCGTGCTGTAGCAGGTGTGCCACTGACACCTACAATGGAGAGAAACCCCATCTTTCTCAGCAGAAGACTAAGAAAAGGAGCACCCATGAGCGGGATGTATCCCAGAGAGAAATCAGCTGGAAAAGGGACTCCCCCAGTTCTGCGTACAAACCTTTACCATTTGGGGTTCACCTCTGAGTTATGCATTTATGGAATCCCATAAATGCAGAACCAAAACAGTGCAAACAGTGCAACAAAGGCTCTGAGATCTGAACTCCGATGTCAATAGCCCATGGCCCCAAGCAGCATAGTGAGAGCCTAGTACTGAACTGACATTGGAACCCCTGAACCTAACCAGGTTGATCGCCTGCTAAAATAAAAACAAAACAACAAAACCAACGTTCTCTCTCTCTCATTTTTTTTTTGTTACTTCCAACAACTTGAATTCAAACATACTCCAAAAAACCAACATTCTCTAGAGGAGTCTGATAGTACTCACAGTCTATATCACATATTCAAAATGTCCATGATAAAGTCTAAAATGTCTCCTCATACAAAGAACCAGACTATGCGGCCAACCGTCAGGGCAAAAGACAATAGACACCAATGGCCAGATGACTCAAGTTTTGGAATTATCAGACAACGGCTTTAAAGCAGTTATTGTAACTATGCTCCAGGAGGCAAATAAAGATATATACACTTGAACAAGTGGGAATACAGAGTTCACAGTAGAAAAATATAACAATAAAATATAAACAAATAAAAATTTAGAACCAAGAAACTAAAACTTCTGAATTAAAAACGTCACTGAATAGGCTCAAGAGAAGAATGGACACGAAAGAAGAAAGAGTATATTAACTTAACAGAGAAATAGTAACTATACAATCTGGAAAACAAAGAGACTGAAAAAGCATGAACAGAGTCCCAGGCCCAACAGTCATGTCACTGGAGGCCCAGAGGTGAAGAAGGAAGATTAGTGAAGAAAAAAATATTTGATGAAATAGTGGTGAAAAACTTTCCACATTTGGTGATATACATAAATTTATCAATTCAAAAAGCTCTGTGAATACCAAACAAGATATACTCAAAGAAAACTGCACCTGGACATAACGTATACTAAATGTAAGCAGCCAAACTCAAAAGGCTACGTTGCATAGGGTCCATTTATATAATAGTCTGGAAAAGGCAAAATTGTAGGAACTGAAAATAGACCAGCAACTGTCAGGAGGAGGAAGGGACCGGCCACAAAGGGGCAGTACGGGGAGCTGGTTTGTTGGGCAATGGAATTATACTGCATCTTTATGTGATGGTAGTTATATGGTTGTATGCACTTGTTAGAACTCACATAATTGTACACCAGAGAGTGAATTATATTACAGCTAAACTTCAAAAAAGTGAACAAAAGGAATGACAGAAAACAAAATTAAACAAAATGATAAATGTTTATGGTGGGAAGGGTTCAGGAGAATGCTGAATCTTCCCTTGTGTCTCCCCCTGACCCTGACTCCTGGCCTGATGAGAAGTGGGGTTTCAATGAAATGAAGAAGGTATGTGTTGGGGGGCACTGAGGAGGGTACAGGGCTAAAGATAAAGGTCTTATTAACCAGACAACCATGCACCATAAGGCACGGGGGCAAGATCTGCAGAAAAGGATGAGGAAACCTCAGAGCAGCACTGGGATTTGATTACTGGTTAGGAAAAGATGACAGCAGGGACCTATAATTTGGAAGGGTGGTGAAGAATCATGGTGACCAAAGAGAAGTATGATAAAATCAGTTGGCCCCAGTTATGTCAAAGGAACCTTGATATGATTTTCATTTTAGAGTTAGTACAGACTTCAGCCCCAAGATTTAATTCTCAAGACTCACTATTATGACTAAAACAAAACACAAAATCCAGCAGCCCAGTATGGAGCTATTGCAGCCTGAACTGACCACACATCTTAAGAAATGGCATCTATTGCTTCTCACCTTTTAAACATCTTATGGTGCTTCTTGTCTAGCCACTGACATAGCTATTCCATTTCCTTGTTTTAGCAATGTCTTTCTAAAGTATCTTCTTCCATTTGGCTTTTTATCACAGAACAAGTGACGCTTCTCATTTTGGTTGGCTGTCTCTGCGAAACAAGGTTGATGAACTGTATCCGTTACTTGGCCACTCAGCTTCCTTTCCTCCTGCCATTGGTATCAGTATCCTCATTTTCCTCTCACCCACAATCTGTGGACTTTTAGGGCCAGTGGCTCCAGGGATGCATTATGTGCCTGACTAATGGAAGGGCACAGTATCCCCTAGGCCACAGTGCTTAGATCCAGGGATGACAATGGAAGTGAACCAAACAGAATCCGAGCGCTGGAAGTTACTGTAACTACCTTTCCACCAGAGCGAGCCCAAAAATGAAGCCAACACCAAAGAAGGGAACTAAGAAATGAAGAGGAAAACTAACTGTCCATCAGATATGCCCTTTGAGTCCAGGAATAAGTTGTTTTTGCAGCCTGGAATCTCAGTGCTTTGCCCTCCTCTGACCAAGGGGTGAGCATGAGACTCATACTAGGCCAGTCAAGACACATCTTGGAATGGGAACTCTGAATTGAAGTGGCAGACAGCTGGAGCGGATTCACCGCACTGAGACTGTGCCCTACAAAACCTGCCATCAGTACCTGCTGCCTAGATTCTCTAGGCTGCACGGTTATGTCTTGGTTTTTCAGCTTGTCCTGAAATTTTGTCATCTACCCTCACATCCTTCCAAATGTTCCTTCTTTTTTCCCCCTTAAATTATACAGTTGCTTCCCACTGCCTGTAACCAAAGACTCCTGATGATGCAGTTTATCAACAATCTATTTAAACCTAGGCTTACTCAGTAAGCAATGAATGGCTGCAGCATTATTTGATTATGAATTGTCTTAAGTAGGTTCAGTAAACAGTTTTACTAGTCTAAAAATTACTTTAGTATTACTATATTAACATAATTACTTTAGTATTACTGTATTAACATGTCCATTACAAATATGGGAGGATTGGTGTTTTTGAGAAAGGATCTCGCTCTTTCTCCCAGGTTAAAGTGCAGTGGTGTAATCGTAGCTCACTGCAGCCTTGAACTCCTGGGCTCAAGCAACCCTCCCACCTCAGAATCTTGTGTAGCTGGGACTACAGGCACACATAACCATGCCTGGCTAATTTTTAAATTTTTTTGTGGAGACAGAGTCTTGCTGTGTTGTCCACTCTAGAAGTATGGGAGTTTTAAGTACCATGTTGTGAAACATTTTCTTCATTTCTGAGTTTAAAGTCACCTTAAATTAAGTCAGAAAATGACAGTGTAATTTTAATAGCACTCTACTTTCACAGTCAATTATATAATGACACACACACGTGTGTGTGTGTGTGTGTGTGTGTACTTTAAATGTGCTAAAATAATAGAAGAAAACCTCCAATCTTTCTGATACAGTAGTCCTTGCTGGTACATCCTGGCCTATGCGTTAGAGCGGTTGTTAACAATGCTCAGGATTTCAGTTTGCTAGAAATCTTAGGAATAGGTACTGTGTAACCACTGATAAACGTAATGCTTTTCCCAAAAAACTACTAAGGAGTTTGGAGATGGGGAATTTACTGCCTCTCAGCGCCAAACCGCTTTTTGCCTGCTCTGAAAATGGATCTGTGACCTTTAACTGTTTTTCCTCTGCCAGCTGGCATGATGTTCAGCCAGGGCACCAGAGACACAGTGGGAGAAGAGTTTTGCCTCCTGGCCGGAGGGCTCCCTGGCAGGCTTCTGCAGTCACACTCCAGCCATGTTACCACCCCTGCACAGGCAGTTTTGTAGCACAGTGCCTCTGGTGAGATGCTTTCCCATGAACTGCTTTCAAGTTCTGTCAACACAGCATCACAGTGACTTCTCTGCCTCCCTGAGAGCCATGGCTGTGATCTCACCAGATGTTCCATCTCAGGCCAGGGGCAGCGGTCTCCTACTTATTTCTTATTTGTGCTATTCCTGCATTCTCCAAGGCTTTCCTTACTCTGACTAGCCAACCCCTCATTATTCTAATCCCATTACAGTTGACAATTCTTGACAGTAAACTCTCCCTGTTCACATCACTGTATGGTTTCTCTCTCTTGACTGATGGAGGAGCCCATAAATTAGAACTTATCTCAATCCTGCCAATAAACTGGAGACTTCTAAATACTGTCACATCAATTAATAAATAAAATTCACAAATGTGCCTAAATGAATAAATTACATCAAAGTATAAAACAACAAGCTATATTTAATTCATAGTAGAAAGACCTGAAACATCAACCCTGACAGATGGAGGGAAAGAGTTATTTTTTCCTTGAATTTGGTATTTGCCTGTTTTTTTAAAACTCCATGGTATGTCTGTGTTCTGAAACTTGTGGCATATTTGGGCAAGTTTAGAAAAAGTTCTCCTTCATGATTACAAAAAAGAAAGAACAAAGTCCCAGCACCATATAAGCATCAGCCAGTTACTGAAGTAATGAAGCAGGCCCTGGGACAGTTATCGATATGAGAAGTGGACTGCAGATGATCCCCTGGGTAGCCTTCTATTCAAAGGTTTTGTAATTCTGTGAACTAAAAGGACTGTTAACTGTGTGGATTCCGTTTCAGAAGACCATTAAACTAACTTGTGCTCAAAGTCAGGTTTGAATTTGGGAGAGCAGGTGAGCATACAAGACCTGGGCAGAAATAGTTTAATGGCAATCTGCAAAAGAGACAAATCAAAGATAAAAAGAGATGATACCTAGCCCCTTGATCCAGAAACATCAGTGAAACCCAGGTTTGCATGTGAGGATAGTAGGAGAGTTTCAGGGGTTTACACTAGAGTAATAAGCTGATAAAGGACATGAATGTCTGCCTAAATAGCTTCTTTTTTTGAGACAGTCTCAATCTGTCACCCAGGCTGGAGTGCAATGACACGATCTTGGCTCACTGCAACCTTCGCCTCCCGAAGGTTGGCAAAGGAGTGATTCTCCTGCCCCAGCCCGAGTAGCTGGGATTACAGGCGGGTACCACCACGCCCAGCTATTTTTTTTGTATTTTTAGTAGAGAAGAGGCTTCACCATACACCATCATGCCCACCCAGCTAATTTTTGTATTTTTAGTAAAGATGGGGTTTCACCATGTTGTCCAGGTTGGTCTCAAACTCCTCAGCTCAGGTGACCTACCCACCTCTGCCTCCCAAAGTGCTGGAATTATAGGCATGAGACACTGTGCCCAGCCAATAGTTTCTATAATGAAACAAAGTAGAAAAAAAAGTGACTGATTATATTGGTGCAGGAAAAAACACCCACAGGTACTAAGAAGCTTGCTGATATTTCATATTAAAAATGTGAAATGTAAAAACTTAAATTTCATAAATGTTGAGGAAAACTTACCTGAAAAATATCAATAAATGAAAAAACATTTTAATTATCTGTTTTCAAGCACACAACAGGTTCAGATGCTGCCCACCCCCACAAAAGTTTAGATCTTAATAAGGAAAGAAAAGTGTTCTAATTAAGTTCAGTCTTCAGTCATTCATTTAACAAACACAAAGCAGTATACTGATTACTAGAACGAACTGAGATTACATTTGAGACCGTGACCTGCATAGTCCCGTACTTCGTACACTAACAAGTATTTATTAGTTATAGCTTGTTGTTTCTGTACCTTAAACAACTTCCCGGAAATTACTATCTTAAATCAAAAACTCAAATTGAAAGCGTACAACCTGTATGAACTGTACATCTAATACTATGTTCATATACCAATCTCAAGAAGCAAATGTTTCCTATTACTCTCATAAAGTAAATATACTGCTAACTGCCACCTTTTGGCTTTCTGATTTCTTTTCAAATAAAAAAAAAGTGATAGGGCCAGATGCGGTGGCTTCAAGCCTGTAATCCCAGGACTCTGGGAGGCAGAGGTAGGTGAATCAGCTGAGGTCAGGAGTTCAAGACCAGCCTGGCCATCATGGTGAAACCCTGTCTCTACTAAAAATACAAAAATTAGCCAGGCGTGGTGGGAGGTGCCTGTAATCCCAGCTACTCAGGAGGCTGAGGCTGAGGCAGGAGAATCACCTGAATCCTGGAGGCAGAGGTTGCTTGTGAGCCGAGATCACACCATTGCACTCCAGCCTGGGCACTAATTGAGACTCTGTCTCAAAAAACAAAAATCAAAAAACAAAAACCAAAAAGGAAGTGTAGAGTTTACCTCCTCCAAGACTTTAATGGAACCACATCTACTAATGGATTAACACATACTCAGAGGTAGCCTAAAATCTGTCAAAGTACTTTACTATTTGATTCAATTCCTCTTTGTCCTTTATGGATTCTTATTTAACCGTAAGGACACATACATGTTCTATAAGGGAAGAAAAGGTTTCCCTAGCATTCAGGTCTAAAAGTGAGTTTTTTTAGTGGGTACCTCACACAGGTGACACAGTCATGTACTAGACAGCTTCTTTTATGCCCTAGCATGTGTGTGCATGGGTAGGCTTTATTAAATCATCTTTTGCAGCCTCTTGATAGCCAGAAAGCATAATGGGAAAAAGCCCAGGGAATTTGTAAAAGTCAGCAATTCTCTGGGGGGGCCAAGGCAACATAGTCCAAGTGTGAAGGTTTCCAGTGGTTTTGCATAATCTGAAGATAAAACTTATAAAGTCAAACAATCCTCCATAAATAACTGAGGATACTAGGGCAGCAGACAGGGTGAAGTGATAGTCTCTGGAAAAACTAATGATGCAAGAGCTGTCATTTACTCAGCACTGGGCTTGGAAGGTCTCTGAAATAGATGATCTCATTTGCTCCTCAAAACAATCTTGTTGAGACAGGTATCACCTGCATCTTCAAGGACAGGATCAGAGAATGAAGCTCAGAGGATCTCTGTGTACAGACACAGAGAGTAAGTGACAGAGCCGCCATCATTCAACTGAGGCCTGACTGAGTTCTAAGCATATGCTGCACCCTTTATACCACACTGTATCCCTAAAGAGCACATATTCTTCACTATGGTCAAACAGTAACAGTCACATGCTTCAAACTTATAATACACTGATGGTAAGGCTAATCTCAGTTTTTGGAAATTGAAGAGCATAATCAAAACAATTTCTTAGAGTACAAGCGAAGCTGCTGTAACAAAGAGACCCCCAAATACAACACGCTCAAGATGTTTCTTCCCCATAGTCCAGAGAGGCTGGCCAAGCATCCTTGTTCCAAGTTTGTTTTATTCATTAGAGGAAGGAAAAGAGGCACTGAAGAGCAAATTACTTCCTTCTTGGTTCATGCCCTGGAAGTTTATATATTACTTCTGTTCACATACAAGTGACCAGAACTTGCCCATATCTAGACACAAAGAAGGTTGGGGAAAATGTCCCAAGATGTACCCATCTAAAACTTTCAAAAGGCAGATGGGGAGAATGCATTTAGGGATTTAGTTAGCCATCTCTGGAACCAATAGATGGCCTGCCCACCTTTACACATAGATAAAAAATAATTTTTCTAGAAAAAAAACCCAGAGATACATACAAATTTCAGTTTGTGTGTTACATGAGCAAACAATACATAAATCAAACCCCTGAGATTCGATTCTACAGGAATATGACAAAAATGATTTCAGCCAGAAACAACTTCAAGGGATCAACATGTCATCGGTTACCTACTACAGCTACAGAAAAATCCTATCAATACTTCTACAGAATAACCAGCAACATACATTCCTGGTGACGCTTACAGAATGAATTTGTTATAAACTGCCAAATTTTATACCTAATCTAAGATACCCTCAAATATAAGATGCACCATTATTTTATGCATCACTAAGAAAGAAAAATGCCACCAATTATATCATGACATATATGCCACTGTCTATAAGATGCATGTCAATTTCAGAGATGTTCAAAATGGGAAAAATGTGCTTCTTAGAACAACTGCAATACAGTATGCCCCTGAAGTAACACATCAAACTGATTGACTCTATGAAATTACTGAATAAAAACCAATTAGATAATGGAAGACAAATTGTTAAAATTGCTAGTAGGGCATTCTTTATGGTGATAATATAAACATTATATTGGGGCCATATCTACACTTCATGAATTAAAAAAACTTAACTCTGTGGGAAAGACAGACAATTCCCTTCACAATACATTCATTATAGCATGCTAATAAGAATTGCAGGGTGCTATGAGAGCACTTAAGAGGAAGGATTCTGGCTGGTCAAGAGCAGAGGATTTCCTATGAAAGTGAGCTAAGTTCTGAAGACCTGGTGGCACAGCAGGGGACAAGAAGCATGAAAACTCTACAGTGGGAAGGCACACGGGATGTTGGAGAAATGGCAAGATGATGTGGGGGCCTAAAGGCTGCAGGGCAATGAAAGAAATGGCTAGACCCAGTCTAGTGGGGTAGACTAAGGCTTATTTTTTTGTCTTTATCTTCACAGAAGATAAATGAGAAGCCAATGAAGAACTTTAAGCAAGGGAATAACATCAATTATTTGAGATCATTCTGGTTCCTATGTGGAATGGATTTCAAGAAGTTAAGAGTGGACTGGTGGAAACTAGTGCGTAGGGTACTGCAGTCAGCATGAGAGTTTAGACTTGGTAGTTTAGATCTGGGGATGCAAAGCAGGGTTTGAACATTATTTAGGAGATAAAATGAACAGAACTTGGTGATGAATTGGATATGTGCATAAGGGAGAGGGAGGTGTCAAGAACAATTCCTAGGCTTCTCACCAGTGTGACTAAGTGTATGGTTGCATCGTTCACTAAGATAAACACTGGAGAACGACACGCAGAGTCTGAGATGCTTGAGACATAAAACTAGGGAAGGAAGCTGAATGTAAAGCTCCAGAGTTCAGAGGAAAGATCCAGACTGGGGAAAAATTTCAGGAGATGTCAGTGCAGAAATATAAATCAAAGCGAGGGTTACAGCTGAGATCAGGTAGGAAGGGAGTTTCAGAGTAAACAGAAATGAGGGCTTGGGATGGGGGATGGGGGCTTAGAAACAACAGCATTTAAAGATCAGGCCCAAGGGGATGATTCACTCATTCAAACATCTGTCCATTATTTGCACAACATTTATTAATAACTGGCCACACGATGTGCCAGACTTGATTTTAGGTGTAAGGATATCCAGTGACAAGATACGTAAGATCTCTTTTATGAAGAGCTTACAGTTAGTGGGTAAACAAATAAAAACACAGGTAAATAAACAAAGTAATTTCAGTTTTTCATAAGTAATTTCATAAGTACTAAGAAGACAACAAAATTGGCATTGCAACTCAAATTCCATGACTGGCACTAATTAGCAGGTGAAAACTTTCCTAAATGATGCGTTAACTACTAAGCAAGTCCCAGACAAAGGACAATCTTCCCTGAATGTCTATGAAAGTTGCTTTCCTGACTTTCCAGAAACTCGGCATATATTATAACAGTACAAAAAATTGTAAATTTGTAAAACAGGTTCTGAGCTCCAATAAATTTTTCACCTACATAATATCCAGAGGAACATTCGGAAGTCATAACAGGGGCAGTAACGGTCTTTCTGGCATGGGACTAGGTCCAGGCACAGAGTACCTAGGATCTCTGGCTCCTACTCACTAAATGCCATCATGCCCAATTCTAATCACACGACATCCCTAAACACAAGTCCATTCTTCCAAAGGTGAAGGCGCTGGTCCCTCCCTTCTTCAGAACTGCCACTTTAAGACAACAAAGTAACATTTTTTTAAGTGACACAAATTCCAAGAAATTCAGATGCTCTGAGGTCTACATACTCACGACTTCTAGTTGTAGATACTTCCACCAGGTGAAAATTCAATCTTTCATTCAATACATATTTATGAAGAGTATACTATATGTGTCACATGATGTTCTAGGTCCCTGCTTTCATGGAGCTTTCATTTTAGAAAGCTACAGTCAACACAACTACTTGAAATGAAGATGTTCCAGAATGTGACTCTCACATTTAAAATCTATCTACCGGTGCATCTCTCAGGTTAAAGTATAAAAAGTCTCTTGAACGTTAGTGTTATTTTCCCCACTAACTGTTCTTCATTTCTAGACACATGTACCACAAAATAAAATTTAAACATTCGTTACTCAAAAAATGATGTTCAACACTGAAAGAAACAACCGCATAGTTTCAAATTCCACTGAAGCAGTGTTAAAATTTGAAAAACTGTTTGAAATACAAATAGTAGCCCCTGGTAGTAAAAATGCTCATTATAACCAAACTTTTGTGGATTCTAACTATGGTCAGATAAAACAAAAATGGAAGCTATGAGTTTTTAACAGGGGGAATCATTAAAGCACAGGGACAATCTTCTCTGAGAACAGATTTGCAGACAGATGAAGAGAAGAAATTCTGATGCTGGGAAGAAGATGCAATGGAAGAATAAAAAGCTGGAAAATGTGTGTGTGTGTGTGTGTGTGTTTAGAAACAGGATCTCACTCTGCCACCCAGGCTACATACAGTGTAGTGGTGCTATCATATCATAGCTCACTCAACCTCCTAGGCTCAAGCGATTCTGCCACCTCAGCCTCCTCACTAGCTGGGACTACAGGTGCACCACCACCACATCCAGCTAAGTTTTATAGTTTAATTGTTTTGTAGAGATGGAGGTCTCATTTTTTTTTTGAGATGGAGTCTTGCTCTGTTGCCCAGGCTGGTCTTAAACTCCTGGCTCAAAGCAATCCTCCTGCCTTGGCCTCCCAAAATGCTGGGATTATAGGCATGAGCCACTAAGCCTGGCTATAGCCGATACATGTTTCTAATTAGCACAGTACTGCTGGTACACAGTTGACCACCAACTTAATTTATACTCTAAATGCTTACCTTGGGGCTGGGCGCAGTGGCTCATGCCTGTAACCCCACCACATTGGGAGGCTGAGGCAGGTCAACCACTTGAGGTCGGGAGTTTGAGACCAGCCTAACCAACATGGTGAAAACCCGTCTCTACTAAAAATACAAAAATTAGCTGGGCATGGTGGCAGGCGCCTGTAATCCCAGCTACTTGGGAGGCTGAGGCAGGAGAATCACTTGAACCCAGGAGGTGGAGGTCGCAGTGAGCTAAGATCACAGCACTGCACTCCAGCTTGGGCAACAGAGTGAGACTCTGTCTCCCCCACTCCAAAAAAAAGCCAAACAAACAAAACCTCCACATATAATTTGTAATGACAAGAAAATATTTTGTGTTGATGGACCATAAATTACTTAATTCCCCCAACTGTTTGTTTAGGTGTTACCATTTTACACTGTTTTTATCACTAATCCCCTTTGTTTGTATTTGTTCTGTATTGGTGATTATTTCAGTTTGTTCTGTATTTGTGATTATTGTCTTCAGAGAGATTTTTCTTCCTAAAACAAAAGGGTATAATTAAGGGTTTCATTACCAAATTGCTTCCAAAAGCATTTTAATAATCTGTAGTTTTATTAGCTGAATGCAAGTGTGCTTATTTCACAATGCTCTCGTAAGTATTGAGTATTATAATTTTTAATCCTTGCTAATCTGGGAGTATTTCAATGGCCTTACTTTACAATTCTTTGACTATTAATGAACAAATTTCCCCATATTTGTTAACCCACATGAATTTCATTTTCTGTACACTGTCTGTCTATATATCTTGGCCCATCTGTTCAGTTCTTAGTGGGCTTTTTCACAATAAATTTATCAAGTTTTTACATGTTAAATGGATTAGCCTTTAATCATGTTGCTGTAAACATTTTCCCCGGTTTTTGTTTGCCTTTTGTTTTTGGCATTCACAAGTTTTAAATGCTAATCAAATTCCACAAAAGATGTTCATGAGATTTTACTTCTATGTATAGAAATTATTCAATTTAGCTATTTTTCGTTTCTAGATTTCTTAGAATTTTTTCTATTATACAGATTTATTTAAGGTTTATTTTGGTGTGTGGTAGACACTAGGATCTACCTTATTTTCTTTCACTATCAGTGCCTGGGAGTCATTTCGTACACCAGGACTAAATGATCCTTCCTGTCTCTGCTCATTTGTGACAATGACTCTTCATACATCAAATTCATGTATAACAGATGGACCTGAAGACCATTCTGCTCCAATAATAACTGCATGCTTCTGCCACAATGACACTGAATTATTCCAGTTTCATAAAATTTTGGTTATCTGCTACCAGTAGGTTCCTTTCATTATTCTTTTTAAAAAGTATTTATTATTTATCTTTCCAGATAAAATTTATAATCACACTGTCATGTTCCAAAAGAAAAATATCGTTATCTTTAAAAAACTAGAATTGTTGTAAACGTACAAATTAACTGAACTGAAAGCTCTGTAGGAATTGATTTTCCTATTTGAGAACATCTCTTCATTTACTTTTTTCCCTCTTTCAGTGAAACTGTCATTTCTTCATTCTTTTTTCTTAAACACAGTTTCACTCTTGTTGCCCAGGCTGGAGTGCAATGGCATGATCTTGGTCACCGCAACTTCTGCCTCCTGGGTTCAAGTGATTCTCCTGAGTCAGCCTCCTGAGTAGCTGGGATTACTGGCATGTGCCACCATGCCCGGCTAATTTTGTATTTTTAGTAGAGACGGGGTTTATCCATGTTGGTCAGGCTGCTCTCAAACTCCTGACCTCAGGTGATTCGCCTGCCTCGGCCTCCCAAAGTGTTGGGATTACAGGCATGAGCCACCGTGCCTAGCCCATTTCTTCAAGTTTATTTCCTCTACCTGTTAACCTCATTTCTAGGTATGTTACAATTTTTTAAAATTTGATTTTACGTGTTAGATCAAATATCCTGTGCATTGCCTCAATGTTTACTGATGGTAAGTGTCTAGGCCAGTTACTGACATGTCTACACTTCATCAAATAATTTCTTTAGCTAATCACCTTGGGTTTTCTGGGTACACAATCTGTAAATAACCTTTTTTTATGGTTTAATGTCTATTCTGTGTTTTGGTAGTTAGAATTCTAAGATTACCCCAAAGATTCCTGGCCCCTGGGGTACACATACCTTCCCCTAGTTATTCAATCAAACATGAATGTGGGTACTATTTGCAGGGACTCTGCAGACGTAATTCAAACCCCTAATCAGTTGACCTTAAGAAAGACTATCCAAGTGGGCCTGACCCAATCACATTAACCCTTTAATGATATCACAAGTTCAAAGTATGAGACAGATTCAACACAGTTGCTGTTTTAAAAATGGAGGCTACAAGGCAAGGAACATGGGTGGCCTAGGAATTAAGAACAACTGACAGCTAGTAAGGAAACAAGAACCTCAGTCCTATAACCAAAAGGAGCTGAATTCTATCAGCAACAAGAAAGCTTGAACACCGATTCTTCCCCAGAGTATCCACATGGAAATTCAGCCTGGCTAACATCTTGACCTTGGCCTTGTGTTATCATAAGCAAAGACCCAGGCATGCCATGCTAGATTTCTGGCCTACAGGACTATGAAGTAACAATAATCATGCTTTAAACCTAAGTTTTCATACTATACACATTTTAAGTATGTAAAAACAGAAAATGAATACATGTGTCTTATTTAACTGGCCTACCTTTAGACAGCAATGTTAAAGATTAAATGCAATGTTGCTACCAAGTCTTAGCAGTCAGGGAATAGTCAGGAGCCAGAAACCATACCAATAACTTGAACAGCATTGAGATAACATGAAGATGTGTCAACTAGTAAAAGGTGGTTATGTTTTATGTGGGGTAAAAATAGTTCCTTATGGGGTCCAGAGGGAGCAAATGCAGAAAGCGGATACTATGATAGCTCCAAGCTAAAGGGGTGTGTGTGTGAGAGAGAGAGAGAATAAGAAAGAGGCTAAGAACTCAGAAGAAGATCCCTCAGTGCAGGACTGGAGAGGATGTGGCTTGGCACAGAACACACAGCCAGAGAGGAGCACAAAGACCTAGAAGAGGAAACAGGGAAGAGGTGGTCCACAGGAGGGCCCTACTGGGAGGCAGAGAAACTTCCTTGAGGGTACAGGTAGACAGAGGCTGCTTCATAAGTACCACTGAGGTGAGCACTGCCAGGGCTCTCCTATGCCAGCCTTCTGACTGCTGCACCAAAAGCATGCACCTTGGAAGTGTGCAGTCAAGGGGATACCCTCCCACTTTTTTTTTTTTTTGAGATAGAATCTAGCTCTGTCACTCAGGCCTGGAGTGAAGTGGTGCAATCACAGCTCACTGCAGCCTCAATTTTCTGGGCTCAATCAAGAGATCCTCCACCTTAGCCTCTGGAGTAGCTGAGACTACCACACGCACCACCACACGTGACTAATCTGTTTTGTTCTGTTTTGTTTTTTAAGTACTGACGATTGCTACGTTGCCCAGGCTGACGTTGAACTCCTGGGCTCAAGCAATCCTCCTGCCTTTGATTCCTATAATGCTGAGATTACAGGCCAGAGCCACCATGCCTGGCTGGGAAGTATCTTTTCTCCTCTCTCCCTCCTAACATTGTGCCTCCAGTGTCTTCTATTGGCAACACCTAAAGTGAAGCCAGCTCACCAAAGGGAAATGTTTACAGTGCTGAGCTCCTATATCAAAAGCAGGGCATAAATGGATTTGGATTTACATAAACTGGGAAGTGAGTGACAATAACTGGCACAGTACACCCCCTTTGGCTACTTGGCTTCCATACACACCCTCTATATACATTTTAAGTATCCAAACAACTCTGATTCCACCTAATAACATGCAGCTACCTTCCTATAAATGAACGTGTTCTCACCTTCTCCCTAATGAGCTGCAGTCCTAACAGACATTGTATTAATCACTGGCTATATTAATTACTCCTTAAAATTCAGTCCCACTAACTATTCTGTTCTCTAAAGATCAAATTGTTAAATTAACTTCCAGTCATTTATACATAAAATAAGGGAAAAAAGAAAGGAAAATTAATACATATAAATATACAGACACAAGAAAAAATATATAAGGTTACTATAATCCTCGCTTCTGCATCTGGTGATAAAGCCATGGATGGTATCCCTTACCTTCTTCTTTCACTATGCATGCAACATATCTTGTGATCTGAATCAGAACCTCAGCCAGTCTGGGTTCTCAACATGACAGGGTGACCTAAACCTTCATTCCTGAAAGATCTGCCTCCTCAACAGACCTGCCTTTTCTTGAGTACTGCAGTTTTTCATTAGTCTTTAATATGGTGCAAAGAAGTACTAAGAGACAATCTAGAGAATCCTGAGGTACAAACATCATCATCCTTGCCCCCGTTGTATAGCATAACCCCATTTTGCCTTGGTAATCAGAACAAAGCACTCCAGTCAGCAGAGTGACCTTGGTTGGTTCAGTGGCATCAACAGTCCCAAATGGGTTGTAGCCTCATCTTTCAACTCAATGGAACCACTCTGTGTCCTCTGGTAGTAACATTTCCTATTGGAAAACAAGAACCCCAAATCCCAGCAGAGCTCAGGTGCTAGGATGGGAAGCAGAAAGTCTAAGACTGGGTTACAAGATATAATAACAGTGAGAAACTGCTTTAAGGGTTTTACCAGTAAGTATAATATGGAGGCTGGTCTGTGAATTCATGCCATATTCATCAAACACCCCACTCTCCCTAATTTGTATAACAGAAGAAATACGAATACTTAATCTATCTTTTTATCCTTTTGATTCTGTTGATTTTTGTTTTTTGAAGCTCTATTATTAGGTACATACATATTTCTTAGTGGATTGATTCATTTTTCATTACAAAATTTCCTTGTTTCTAGAAATGTCTTGTCTTAAAGTCCGTTTTGCGGCTGGGTGCGGTGGCTCATGCGGTCAGGAGTTTAAGACCAGCATGACCAACGTGGTGAAACCCCACCTCTACTAAAAATACAAAAATATCAGCTGGGCATGGTGGCGCACGCCTTGTAGTCCCAGCTACTCAGGAGGCTGAGGCAGGAGAACTGCAGGCGGAGGTTGGAATGAGCCAAGATCACGCCACAGCTCTCCAGCCTGGGTGACAGCGGGAGACTCCGTCTCAAAAAAAAAAAAAAAAAAAAAAAAAAGTCCATTTTGTCTGTTATTATTTAAATTAACCATCTTACTACTTTTGAACTTGTCCCTCCTATTTTTTTTAAGATGAAGTCTTGATGCCATCCAGGCTGGAGTGCAGTGGCACAATCCTGGCTTATTGCAACCTCTGCCTGCTGGATTCAAGCAATTCTCCTGCCTCAGTCTCCTGAGTAGCTGGGACTACAAGTGTGTCACCATGCCTGGTTAATTTTCGTATTTTTAGTAGAGATGGTATTTCATTATGCTGGTCAGGCTGGTCTTGAACTCCTGACCTCAGGTGATCTGCCTGTCTCGGCCTCCCAAAGTGCTGGGATTACAGGCGTGAGCCTAGTGCCTGGCCCTGTCTCTCCTATTCTATTGTTCCTTTTTTCTCTTTTGCCTTTTTGTGGACAATAAGTGGTGGTTTTTATTATTCTCTTTCCTCTCTCCTTCTCTATTAGCTTGGTAGCTATAAATTCTCTTTCTATCCTTTTAGTGATGATTCTAGAGTAACTTTTCTCAACTCAAGTTATATGGAAGAATTATGTCCTGCAGAAAATATTGAGTGACTTGCCCCACTTCCTAATACCATCACACTGGAGGTTAGAATTTCAACATACAAATCTTTGGGGAACACATACACTCAGTCCACAACACCCAAGGTTGTCAAATCTCTTCTATCAAGGGCTAGACAACAAATTTCAGCTTTGTGGATCACAATGTCTCTGTAGCAGCGACTCAATTCTGATGGTGTAGCATGAATGCAACCATAGACAATATACAAACTAACGGGCCTGGCTGTATTGCACCAATAAAACATTATTTACTAAAATAGCTGGTGGGCTAGATTTGACCCACAGGTTGAAGTTGGCTGTCTTTGAACATTAAGATGTGATTCTCTCACCAAATGTGATTGAGAAAGACTACCTTAGATATATCTCTGACTCATTAGAGTCTCATATAAATTACAAAGACCTCAGGACATTTAAACTATATTTATCCTTGTAATATTGTGAAATATGTATTTGGTCTTTGACACTGCTTCATGGCATATAACTCCTAAAATCCTTAGACTCTAAAGTAAAGTCTTTTTGTGTGCTAATGAGTTGAATGATAGCTGGCAGTCTCTTGGTAGCTTCAGGATGGGGGCTGGTCACCATAAACAACAAGGCAGGGTTAGAAGGTTAGGACTTTCAGCCCTACCACCCAATCTCAAGGGAGGGGAAAGGGGCTGAAGGTTAAATTGATCACCGATAGCCAATAGCTTAATCAATGACGCCTTCGCATAATGAAGTTCTCATAAAAACACAAAAGGGGCTGGGAGCAGTGGCTCCCAAAGTGTAATCCCAGCACTTTGGGAGGCAAGGTGGGACTAGTTTGACCAACACGGTAGGACCCCCACCTCTACAAAAAAATTTTTTAAAAATTAGTCTAGCATGGTGGTACATGCATGTAGTCCCACCCACTCAGGAGGCTGAGGTGGGAAGATGGCTTGAGCCCAGGAGGTTAAGACTGCAGTGAGCTTTAACTGCACCACTGCACTCCAGCCTGGGCAATAGAGACTCTGTCTCCCAAAACAAAAACCCGAAAGGATTGGGTTTCCAAATACCAGAGCAAATGGACACTCCAGGAGAGTAGTGCACCCAGAGAGAACATGGAAGCACCCAAACCCCAATACCCTGTCCTAGGCATTTCTTCATCTGTTTCCTTCATAATATCCTTTGTAATAACCTGGTAAATGTAATTGTTTCCCTGAGTTCTGTGAGCCGCTCTAGCAAATTAACTGAACCTAAAGAGGGGTGGTGGGAACCCCAGTTTGAAGCTAGTGGATCAGAAGTTCTGGAGCCCCAGACTTGCAACTGGTGTCTCAAGGAGGGACAGTCTTGGAGACTGAGTTTGCAGCCTGTGGGAACTGAGTGAGTTACTTCAAGGTAGGTAATGTCAAAATAAAATTGGAGGGTACCCATCTGATGGCCACAGAACTGCTTGCTTGTTTGATGCGTGGGAAGAAACCCTCGCACATTTGGTCACAGAAGTCTTCTGTGCTGAGAGAGACCCAGCTGGTGTCCACTGCAGAAATGACTGCTGGCTTGGCATGTGGGGAGAAATCCACACATTTGGTCAAAGAAGTCCTCTGCGATGATGATCACTGTCACAGAATGAGAGCTGAGGAAAAGTAACTTGTCTTTTCCTCCATCTATGCTGCTGTTGCCATTTATTATTTTTACTTAAAAAATTTTTAAGTTCCAGGTACATGTGCAGGATGTGCAGGGTCTGTTAAACAGGTAAACATGTGCCATGGTAGTTTGCTGCACCTATCAATATTTTTACTGTTTTACACAGTTCACATTACTTAAGATATATTCATCTATCTATCCTTTCCAGTGCTCTTCATTCCTTCCTGAATCTCCATGCTTCCAGCTGGGATAATTTTCCTTTTACCTGAAGAACTTTATAGTTCCTCTAATGTGCATGTGCTGGTGATGAAGTCTCTTAAGTTTTTGTCTGTCTGAAAATGTCTATATTCTCACTGCATTTTTGAAAGGAATTTTTGCTTCATACAAATTTCTAGGTTGGCAGTCATTTTCTTCTCTCTTCGAGACAGGGTCTCACTCTGTCACCCAGGCTGGAGTGCAGTGACAGAATCTTGGTTCACTGCAACCTCCACCTCCTGGGTTCAAGTGATTCTTCTGCCTCAGCCTCCCAAATAGTTGGGACTACAGTTGCACACCACCACACTCAGCTAATTTTTGTATTTGTAGTAGAGACAGGGTTTCACCATGTTGGCCAGGCTGGTCTTGAACTCCTGACCTCAGGTGATCCGCCTGCCACGGCCTCCCAAAGTGCTGGGATTACAGGCATGAGGCACTGTGCCTGGCATGGTTGGCAGTTATTTTCTTCTAACACTTTGAAGATATCATTCCAATGTATTTTGATTTCCACTTCTTCTGCAAAGTAGACTGTCAGTCTTTATTGTTGCTCCTTTGAAGGTAATGTATCTTTTTCTTCCCTTGGATGATTTTAAGATCTTCTTTTAGTAATTTTTCCTCTCTTTTCTTTTTCTTTTCATTTTCCATCCTTTTGTCTCTCTGTACTTTGGCAGGGACATTGTCTTCTGATCTTTCTTCTAGTTTACTAATTTTTCTTCAGCTGAAAATACTATTAAACCATTCTGTTTAACTTCTAAAATTTGAGTTACTGTACTTTTAAAAAATGTTATTTTTAATTGATATGTAACAGATACACATATTTTCAGGGTACATATGATAATTTAGTACATTCATATAAATCCGTAAGGAATCAAAATCAGTGTAACTGGGATATCCATCACCTTAAATATGTGTTTTACATGAAAAACATTCAAATTCATCTCTTCTAGCTTGTTTAAAATAAACAATATATTATTGTAAACTATAGTCATCCTATATTGCACTTTTCAATTCCAGAATTTCCATTTAAATTTTTTGTCCAGTTTTTTTTTTTCTGAAATCCTCCATTTGTCACTTAATTTACTAAACACATTTATCGACACTACCTTAAGGTCCATGTCCGATAACCCTAATACCCAGATCTCCCATGGGTAACCTTATTGCCTGTCTTTTTATATGCCTAGTTTTTGACTGAATGTTAATCTTGCATGCAAAAAATTGTGGAGCTGAGCTGAAGCTGTGAATGTTACCTTCCTCTAGAGAGAATTTAGTTTTGCTTCTAACAAGCATTTAAGAGCCGGGGTGAATCACTTTAATCTATTTCAGCCAATTCAAAACAAAGTTTTTGTTTTTGTGAGAACTGGATTTCAGGAAAACTTTTGGATTCACCATACATGTAGGGTAAAAAGTTGAGGTTTTTAGGAGGTAAGGCGAGGGGTTCCAACCAAAAGCCTGTGATGTTTACCAGGGTCTGTCATCTCTGAACTCCAGTTTTTATGACCCCAGCCTCCGAAGTTTACTGAAAACTCTACTTAGTTGCTCAACCTCGGCTTTCTGTTCAGCTTTTTAGTCTTAGCACCAAAGTTGGCAAATGCTTCTGAGGGGTCATGTGGCACCAAATGTTTATTCTGCCTCTTTAGACCTCCCTTCTCACTGGGATCTTGGGCCCTCAAAGTCTTCAATGCCCTGGGGGCTTCCAATATCTTAAAATACTTGCTTTTTGTTTTTTACCTAAGCATTTTAGTTATTGGCAGCAGGGCTGATCTGACACTGGCTAGTCTGCCTTAGCCAAAAGCGGGCATCCAAAATAATACTGAGTTTTACTACATGACTTTACAGGTAACAAGTGAATAATCTTATGAATTTATTTCCTTGACCTACTACTGTGGAGGAATATTAGTAGAGTTCTTTGCATTCCAAACATAAGCCTTACTTTTACTATATTGTTTTAATATGCCGTTGCATTTGTCTCAAATTCTCTTTAGAAAGAGGTTTTAGAGAAAAAATACTGATACTGACGAAATCAACTTTCTGGGAAATTATTTTATGAGTCTCACATACACTTATGTGACAGAAATCTAAGAGGCTTTTGCCTATCATTTTTCGTGTCTTCGGTATGCTAGCTTCATAAAACAAATTGAAAAGCTACCCCTCTTTTTTAAGTTCTTAGGCAATTTACATAGTAAATATTAAAAGTATGAAAAGTTGGAAAAAAGCTTTGGAGATAATTATTTATAATTAAAATTTCTTTATTGTTTTATTTAGGTTTTCTGAACTCTCAAAGGGATCCAGGACTACTTAAAAAGATCCTATCCTAGCACACAGCTAGGGCTTCATAAATGCTGGTTTCCTTTTGAACTAAAAAGTTGTCTTTTTGTTTTTCAACTTATCATTAAAAATATCTACCATTTCAGAGACAAGGAGTTCCTTTTCATAACCCAAAGCTTCAAACTACTGGAGATTAGGGGTCTAGCAAAGATACTAGTAAAAGTGAAAATGGCACATTATGCTCATGCTTCTTCATCACTCCTAACTCATCAAACTTTGAAGAGACAGTTGATACCAGCAAAAGTCAATATAGAAAATTACCACATATGAAGATTTAGTTATTTAACCAATGAAGCTATATTTACTAAATGCCTACTATGTATAAATCAATATACAGAGCTAAGTTTTATGAAAAGAGGAACTAAACATAAATCCTGCCTTCAAAGAGTTTATAATCTAGTAGAAGAAAACGTATATATAGTAATCATTATAAAGGTTAGAAAGTATAAGTATCATAAGATAAATACCACCTGGAGATATTTATCATACGATTCATACAATTTGTACACAAGTACCAATATCAATAATATTAAGCATTCTATTTTTTTCCCTCTTTAACATACCTCTAAAATGAAGAGGAAACCAAGTTTTTTATTTTTGGGGGTTTTTTTTTTTTGAGACAGAGTTTTGCTCTTGTCTCCCAGGCTGAAGTGTAATGGTGAGATCTCAGTTTATTGGAACTTCTACCTCCTGGATTCAAGTGATGCTCTTGCCTCAGCCTCCGGAGTAGCTGGGATTACAGGCACCGCCCACCACACCCAGCTAATTTTTGTATTTTTTAGTAGAGATGGGTTTCACCATATTAGTTAGGCTGATCTTGAACTCCTGACCTCAAATGCTCCACCTGCCTTGGCCTCCCAAAGTGCTGGGATTACAGGTGTGAGCCACAGCGTCCAGCCCCAAGTTTTATATACAAAGTGACAAAAGTGACTACATACTGCTTAGGTATCTGATCTTACTGAATAAAGTTTTACCTGAATAGCTGACTTCAGCAATGAAGACTCCAACATCACCACATTAAGATAATTAAATACCACAGGAGACAAACTTATAAGCATTTCTGGAACCCTAACTGGGGCTACTCCGTGTGAAATACAGTAAATTGAACTCACAATCTGATCATCACAACAACAAACCCTAATAGTCTTCACAAAGCATAGCAATTCAATCTCTAACCCACATTTTTTGCTCAGTTTATATGCCACCCTTTGTAGATGCTTTCAGGGCAAAACAACCCACCCCGCTCACCTTACAAATCATACCAAAGTAATTGCTATAGTCATGTCTATGATAGGGTTAAAATACTACCACTCTAGACTTGACTCACTCCTTTGAAATTATAGAAACATAGACACAAATATGTAATTACAGAGCAAATGTGTGACAGTGAGAAACAGACTATGTAGGGCTGAATATAAGGATGAGTCTACAATGTGAGAAACCTACATATCATTTCATTTCTTACAATAATCCTGTAATAGTATACATTATTATTCATTTCTTCTAGCTGAGCAAACAAAGGCTCAGAGAAATTAAAAACTAAACCCAAAGTCACCTGGCTATTAAGTGGCATTCCTAGAAATTTAGCCCAGAGTTGACAACTCACTCTTAAGACCATGCTTATACTATCAATCCTCAAATACTAGTTATCAGTTGAGAAAGTCTTGTAACACCACGGAATGAGAAAAATAAAGATGAACGACATTTTTCATAAAGGTGCATTAGATTCTCCTCGGTATCCTTTCCACTTCTTTGCATGAGAATGTCCTTTATTTTATAAAGTAATGATAAAAGTATATCATGGTGGTTTTTATTCAAAAGTCTTAAACGGCAAGAGTAAAAAAGGCGGCAACCACAAATTAGTTTCCATTTTTGTTGAAACTTTGCTCATACATGGTATCGTAAATTGGTTTCCATTTTTGGTGTTGAATCTTTACTGTTACATGATGTCCAGAAGTCTCATAACCACAATGCTATTTCATATTTTCAAAAGAACAGATTTTGCCCAAAAAAGAAAAAAGGTGTGATTAAATAATATTTAAGAAATGATTACCTTCCTATAAGAACAACAAATATTTTTAAAACTGCTATGTGTAGCTGCCCTCATAGGCAAAATTATAAGGGAGGTCTCCCCATTCCCTCCACCACCATCTTTCCAGCGGTTGCCCAGTTTAGCAATTTAGCTTCTTTCTCCCTCCAGCACACTCCATCAACTCCAGTGGACGTGCTCATTATCTCGACTGTGGCTGGTTTCACAGATATGCATGTATACCAAAATGTGTTGAATTATATACTTTAAATATGTGCAGTTTAATGTGTATCAGAAAAAAATCTTAATACAGATGTTAAAACAAACAACCTCACTAATAACGCACATCAAAAGAATCAAACACTTTATGTAACACTAATAAAGTGTATGAGTCTTTAGATGTACATTATTATTTTAACCATCTGAAGGTGTTTATAACTGTTTTCACTGACACTAGCAAAAGATGCATGGAAGAATTTTTTTTCCCCCATACATGAGACTTAAAGGAATTTCTTTTTTTTGAGAAGGAGTTTCGCTCACGTTACCCAGGCTGGAGTGCAATGGCGCAATCTCAGCTCACCGCAATCTCCACCTCCTGGGTTCAAGCAATTCTCCTGCCTCAGCCTCCTGAGTAGCTGGGACCACAGGCGTGCACCACCATGCCCAGCTAACTTTTGTATTTTTAGTAGAGTTGGGGTTTCACCTTGTTGACCAGGATGGACTCGATCTCTTGACCTTGTGATCCACCCGCCTTGGCCTCCCAAAGGAATTTCTTTTCTCACCCTCCTTGGTATCTTATTTAAGTTTTCACAACTGATTTTTTTTTTTTTAAACACCTGGTTTAATTTCTTTCTTTGATTACTAGAAAGATAAATTTTTGAACCCAGGACTACCTGATCTTGGGCAGGTCACACTGTCTCTTTAGGTCTCAGTTTTCTCCTTGGTAAACTCTACAGAACTGTGAATCTTGTATAGACTTAGTTAAGATTTGTTCTTGGAAACACAGCAGAGAAACAAGACATAAATGCCTGTTAATAGCACTGTTGTTGCTAATCTATTATCACCTTGACTACACATAACACTGAATAACAATGGTAATATAAACTCCAAATAAGATGAACCAAAAACACATACAAGCCAGGTGCGGTGGCACCTGCAGTCCCAGCTATCCATGAGGTTAAGGCAGGAGGATGTCCCAAGCCCAGGAGTTCAAGGACAGCCTGGGCAACATAGCAAGACTTTATCTCTCCTTCTATCCCTCTTTTTTATTTGGGGGGGGGCACAAGGTCTCACTTTATTGCCCAGGTTGAAATACAATGGTGTGATCATGGCTCACTGCAGACTTGACTTCCCAGGCCCAAGTGAACCTACTGTCTCAGTCTCTAAGACTACAGGTACATGCCACCATGCCAGGCTAATTTTTAAAAATATTTTTGTAGAGATGAGGTCTCCCTGTGTTGCCTAGGCTAGTCTCAAACTCCTGGGCTCAAGCAATCCTCCCACCTTGGCCACCTCAAGTATTGGGATTTCAGGAGTGAGCTACTGCACCCGGCTTGAGACCCACTCTCTTAAAACACACACATACATATACCCTTGTATTTTAAATTTTAAAAAGGTTAAAATGTCTGATAATATGTATATTTTAACACACATCAAAGTCTTAAGATACAAAGTTAGTTTTTTTCCTCTTTAAAGAAAGATTTACAGTAAAGTTCTAGATATGCAGTCATAACCGTAATCCAGATTTACAGCATTTTTTCATTCTCCCCCACCAAAGATCGCTGATGCCCATTTGTAGATGATACCTGTTCTCATCCTCAGACAACCACAAATATACTTTTGGTTACTACAGATGTGCCCTTTCTGGAAATACTGCGTAAATGAAATCTGGCTTCTTTCACTTATGTTTTCAAGGTTCATCCACGTTATTCTAGCAGGTATTTAAATAACATGCCATTGTATGGATGTACCACAATTTGTTTACCCGTCACCAGCTGATGGTCACTTGAATTGTTTCCACATATTGGCAGTAACATACCTGCTCATGTTTTTATTTATACTGGGTTAGATAAGTAGCAGAGGAATTGCTGGATTGTGTGGTAAATTTCTGTTTAGCTTTTAAAGAGACTGCCAAATTGTCTTCCAAGGCAGCCACACCAGGCACTCCCATCAGCATCTATAAAGGTCCCCATTACTTGACACCCTGGTTATTCCTGTCTTTCTGATTGTAGCCCTTCCAGTGGATATGAAGTAGTATCTCACTGTGGGTTTTTTTTGAGATAGAGTTTCGCTCTTGTTACCCAGGCTGGAGTGCAATGGCGTGATCTCAGCTCACCGCAACCTCCGCCTCCTGGGTTCAGGCAATTCTCCTGCCTCAGCCTCCTGAGTAGCTGGGATTACAGGCACGTGCCACCATGCCCAGCTAATTTTTTTGTGTTTTTAGTAGAGACAGGGTTTCACAATGTTGACCAGGATGGTCTCGATCTTTTGACCTCATGATCCACCCACCTCGGCCTCCCAAAGTGCTGGGATTACAGGCGTGAGCCACCGCGCCTGGCCTCACTGTGGTTTTAATTTTCATTTCCCTAACATCTAATGATTTTGAACATCTCATGTGCTCATAAGTTATTTGTATATATCTTTTTTTTTTTTTTTTTTGGTGAAGTGTATACTGAAATCCTTTGCCCATTTTAAAATTGGGCACTTTATCTTATTACTGAGTTACAGGAGTTCTTTATATATTCTGAATACAAGTCCTTTTCTAGCTTTATGATTTGCAAATATTTTCTTTCAGTCTGTTTTATCTTTTTATTTTCTTTCTCTCTGCTTTGTCTTTTCACTTTGTCTCTCCAGATATTTCTGCATAAATTTTAGAATCGGCCTGTTAATTTGCAAAAATGAAAAAAAAAAAGCCTTCTGGGATTTTGATAGGGATGCATCAAATCTACAGATCAATTTAGGGAGAGTGCCATGTTAACAGTATTATGATTTCCCATACATCAACACGGAATGTCTCTCCAATTATTTGGATCCTCTTTGATTTCTCTCAGCAATGTTTCCCCAGTTTCAGTGTAAAACGTCCTCACTTCTTTTGTAAATTTATTCCCCAGGACTTAGTTGCTTTTGATGTTATAGTGAATGAGTTTTCTTAGTTTCATTTCCAAATTGTTTACTGCTAGTATCAAGAAACACAAATAATTTTCAAATATTGGTCTTGTAGGCTGTAACTTTACTAAACTTATTTACTAGTTTAAGTAATATTTCTTGTGGATTCCTAAGGATTTTCTATACACAGGGTTATGTCATCTATGGATAAGGGCAGTTTTACTTCTTCCTTTCTAATCCAGGTGCCTTTTCTTTCTCTTACCCGATTGTATAGGCAAGAAGCTCTAGATCAATGCTGAATGGAAGTGAACTGATAGTCTTGGTTTCCTCCCCCCGCCAACTCCAATTTTGGAGAGAAAGCATTCATTCATTCACTCTTCTGTATGATGTTACTGTGTTTTATATGGTTTTTCATATATGCCCTTTTTATCAAGTTGAAGCATCTCTTTTATACCTAATTTGCTGAGAATTTTTATTATGAAAGAATGCTAGATTTTGTCCAATGCTTTTTCTGCATTTACTGAGATGATCATGTGGTTTTGTTCTCCATCTATTAATATGGTGTAATGCATCAATTTACTTTAGGATGTTAACTCAATCTTGAGGTCCTGAAATAAATCGCAGTAGGGGTCATGCCATACAATCCTTTTCATTATATGCTGCTGGACCTGGCTTCCTAAAACTGTATTTTATTGAATATCTTTGTGTCTATGGAATCTGGGGCTGTAGTTTATTGATTGATTGCTCTGTTGCCCAGGCTGGAATGTAGTGGTGTGACCTTGGCTCGCTACAACCTCCATCTCCCGGGTTCAAGCGTTTCTCGTCTCAGCCTCCTGAATACCAGGGACTACAGGTGTGTGCCACCACTCCTGACTAGTTTTTTTGTATTTTTAGTGAGATGGGGTTTCACCATGTTAGCCAGGATGTTCTTGATCTGACCTCATGGTCTGCCTACCTCGGCCTCCCAAGGTGCTGGGAATATAGGGGTGAGCCACTGCGCCCGGCTTTTTGTTTTATGATGTCATTGGATCTAGTATCATGTTAACATTGACTTCACTGGATCAGCTGGTAAATGTACCTTCCTCTTTTAATTTCTGGAAATATTTGTGAAGCCTTGGTATTAGTTCTTCCCTCATTTGACAGAATTCACCAGTGAAGACAAAATAACCTGGATTTCCTTTGTGAGAAGATTTAAATTACTAATCCAATTTCTTGCTTTATGTCCATTCAAATTTTCTATTTGTCCTGTATCGATTTTGTTAATTTGTCTATTTCTAGGAATTTTTACTTTCATCCAAATCATTTAATTGGTTGGGATAGTTGTTGATGGTATCTACTTCAATTGTTGTACAATCAGCAGTCATGTCCCCTCTCATTCTTTTTGAGACGGAGTCTTGCTCTATAGCCCAGGTTAGAGTGCAGTGGCGCAATCCTGGCTCACTGCAACCTCCACCTCCTGGGTTCAAGTGATTCTCCCTCCTCAGCCTCCTGAGTAGCTGGGATTATAGGTACTTGCCATCATGTCGGGCTAATTTTTGTATTTTTGTAGAGATGAGGTTTCACCATGTTGGCCAGGCTGGTCTTGAACTCCTGACTTCAGGTGATCCACCTGCCTTGGTCTCCCAAAGTGCTGGGATTATAGGCATGAGCCATTGCGCCTGGCCCCATCTTTCATTCTTGATTTTGGTAACTTGTGTTTTCTCTGGTTTGCTCTTGGTCAGTCTAGGGATGGGCTTGTCAATTTTGTTGATTTTTGCAATTATCCAGCTTCTGGTTTTACTTATCTTCTCTATTGTTTTTATGTATGTATTATCCTTGGTTTCCATTCTAATCTCTAATTTTTGCTTTTTTTTTTTTTGCTTGCCATAGGTTTAGCTTGTTTTCTCTAGATTCATAGGTAGAAGCTCAAGTGATTTGAAATCTTTCTCCTTTTCCTATATTTAATACATTTAAAGCTATATATTTCTCTCCTAGTACACTTTGGTTGCATCACAAAAATATCTTCTAATTTTCCCTTGTGAGTTGTTCTTTAACCTATGCGTTATTTAGAAACCTCTTAATTTCTGATGGCCCATATACAGAGTGAAAGAGGGAAGTCAATGGGGAATCCAGAGTTTTTGAGAGGAGCAACTGGAAGGATGGCAGTGCTTTTCAGTACATGGGAAGGAATGCAAGCAGAGCAGGTATGGGGCAAGAACAGGAGTGTAGTTCTGAACGCCCATTAAACAGCCATAGGGAGAAATGCAGCAGGCAACTGGATATGCAAATACTGAGTCTGGGGAGCAGTCTAGGCTGGCGTCTTCAGTGTATATGTGGTATTTAATGTCACAGGACTGAATGAGATGACCAAAGGAGTGAATAAAGAAGAGAAAGTTTACCATGAGTGAAGTCAGAGAAGGCTTCATAAACGAGACTGGTTTGATGTTAGCTATTTTAGGAAATTTAGAATTTGATCTAGCAAAGACAGAAACCAATTCAAACACTCTATCATCCAAGGTGTGAAATAAATGTTGTCACAAGACACCTGTAACGAATGGGTGTGTTAATGATACCACTAATAGATTAATTCAGGGAACAAATTCAAGAGACCTAGGTCTCAGATCAATAAACATTTTACAATATGGCTATGTGAGGCTTATTTCATATATGTTTACTAAAATTATAACATCTTTAAATTGCCCATGTTATTAAAACAAAAATTTTATACCCCACATCTACTTTTCTTTTCTTTCTTCTTTTTTTTTTTTTGAGACAAGGTCTCACTGTCACCCATGCTGAAGTGTAGAGGCAGGATGATAGCTCACTGTAACCTTGAACTCCAGAGCTCAGGTGATCCTCCCACCTCAGCCTCCTGAGTAGCTGGGATTACAGGTACGTGCCACCATGCTCAGCTAATTTTTACATGTTTTAAAAGACAAGGGTCTTGTTGTGTTGCCCAGGCTGGCTGACTACTTACTTTTGTCTATACCAGAGGTGTTCAATCTTTTGGCTTCCCTGGGCCACACTGGAAGAAGAAGAACTGTCTTGGACCACACTTAAAATACGCGAACATTACCAATTGTTGATGAGCCAAAAAAAAAAAAAAAAAAACCCCAAAAAACAAACAAAAACCACACTCACACACACACCCCTTATACTTTAGGAAAGTTTATGAATTTGTGTTGGGCTGCATTCAAACCTATCCTGTGCCACAGACTGGACAAGCTTGGTCTATACTCATATGCCTCTATACCAACCTCAGTCATTTAACATATATCTCTCCTGAAAATTCTGATATCAAAGTAAAGAAGCAGCCAGGTGAGGTGGCTCACACCTGCAAACCCAGCAACATAGGAAGACCTTGTCTTTACAAAAAAAATTTTTAAAATTAGCCAGGCATGATAGTGCATGCCTGTGGTCCCAGCTACTCAGGAGGCTGAGGTGGGAGGACTGCTTGAGTCTGAGAGGCTGAGGCTGCAATGAGCTGTGATTGTTCCACTGCATTCCAGCGTAGGCAACAGAGCGAGAACCTGTCTTAAAAAGAACCAAGAAACAAAACAACACAAAACATAAAGAAGTAAAATTGTTATCCTTCCAACCAGAAAGCCAGATAATGAAATATGCTTATCCCAAACCAGGTGTCTGAATCTCCTTACAAGTCTTTAAGGATTTACAACACTCCATTCCTTTAAACTTTTTGTGTTGAAGAACCACAGGAAAGATATAATGCAGAAGAAAAATAGGTCAAGTGAGGGAAATTGCTTTCCAACTGAGATTTGAGACTGAATAGGAAGTAGTTGAATTAAATGGAAGAAAGACAGTTATCATCCATTCATATGCTGCTCTTACGTGAGTTATCAAAGGCAGCTAACTTTTAGCTTACCCCATTAACTAAAGCATTCTAATTTCAAGGTGACACTCCTTTTTTTTTTTTTTTTTAAAAAGTCTTCCCATCTTTTATAATTTAGATCAAAACTAGAGTCCCTTTAAATGGGCTTAATTTTTTCAGTAATGTTAATTTTCAAATAGTGCTCCAAGGAAAATTTGCTGCTATGGCAGGAAAAATAGAGGAATCTGTGAGATCTCTGCTTGTCTCCCAGACACACTCCTTCCTACACTGCATTCTAGATGACAGAGTTAGACATCAGGGAGAAAAGAACACCAGGCTTTTCAAATATAAAAAACAATTCTTATCAATACATAAAGGTTAGTTTTCTCTTTATAGGTCAGATGCCACAGATCAATTCTAAGGTCCCAAAGATCTCCTAGATTTTTAAAGATAATGGAAATTGTACTACCTCAGCCAGTCTGAATGAGGTACTACAATAGGGCGGTGAGGAGCAAAGCCACTTGAATCAGGTGGCCTGGCTTCTTCAGAGTGCCTCAGCGTCCTCCTCTATTAAGGAGAATAAATGGACTGTGCGCAGTGGCTCACGCCTGTAATCCCAGCACTTTAGGAGGCCAAGGCGGGTGGATCACAAGCTCAACAGATCGAGACCATCCTGGTCAACATGGTGAAACCCCATCTCCATTAAAAATACAAAAAATTAGCTGGGCATGGTGGCGCGTGCCTGTAATCCCAGCTACTCAGGAGGCTGAGGCAGGAAAATTGCCTGAATCCAGGAGGCGGAGGTGGCGGTGAGCCGAGATCGCGCCATTGCACTCCAGCTTGGGTAACAAGAGTGAAACTCCGGCTTAAAAAAAAGAAAGGAGAATAAATGAAATAATATATTAAGCACATTAAGCTTAATATATTATTTACATTGGCACATAAACTACGGCTACTATGAAGTTTGGAATCCTTTCACCAGCTGTGGGCTGCTATCTCCACACTAACAGGCTTAGCGACACAACAATACACAGAATGAAAGAGCGCTGTGTTCACCCTATTGCCTCAACCAGGCCTCTCTCTACTCCCAACTCTGAAGTGCAAAGTTTCAGGAGGGCAAGTGGAAAAAAGGGGAGAAAGGTTGTGGGAAAGACAAATAAAAAGTAAAAGAAAACTAACGAGATGGCGTTTGAGATGGCATTTCACTCTTGTCCCCAGGCTGGAGTACAATGGCACCATCTCGGCTCACTGCAACCTCCGCCTCCCAGGTTCAAGCGATTTTGTGAGTGTTCGTAAAGGCTGAATTCTGAAATTGATGTTCACTAAGTTAAGATTTAGTTTGAAAATCACAATTTAAAGAGAATAAACTATTTTCTTAAGCCTTAAGATCTACCCAATCAAAATTCTGCCCTCCAAAGTTAAACAGGCATATGTATAAGCTATTTAAATAACTACATCTAAAATTTTTATAAAGTAACCTTTAAAGGAGTACTGAAATCATGAGTAAACATAAATTGATCTCAAGAAAAAAAATATTGACAATCTCTTTTAAAGAATCTTATTTCCAGAGAGTTTTCCCTAAAGGAGGACAGAATATAAATTTATCCAGACTATATGCTAACCAGATATTGTGGCGTGACCAGAATAATCTCATTAATCATATTACTCATTTTTCCAATGGGCTAGTAGCTAAAGACCATTATCAAATCTGTGAAAGACAAGCCAGAAATTATTCTGTAATTGATCTACCATAGTTACAATTTTAATGTCTATAAAAAAGTCACACATTGTTTTTTTCATGATTTGGTCAGTGGCACTAACTGGCAGGGCCCAGGGGCCTCAGCAAAAGGCACTGGCCATTCCTACAGGTATCCTACAGAAAACAGCAGCGCAGGGAGCCCCTATGATGACTGTTCCTCACCTGCTACCCTCCCAACTCCCCTCAAATCTGCAGACACAGTCCCACATACTCGACTGACTAGTTGAAAACACAGTTGGTCATTATCCAAAAAGACCAAAAACCTAAGAAAAGAGTTCAAATTATCAATCCTCTCTCTTCCTCCATGACTTGTCAGTATCTCTGAAGAAACAGATGACTCAAAAATTGATATCTAAATATCTTCAAAATACTATAGATGACAGAATTACAAAAATAAACATGTTATTATCCCTGTTAATAAGTAATTCGAATCTAAAGAAATTATCACCATACTGAAGGCTTTTTGCAAAGCATTAATCTGCAGGAAACTGTGCCCAAATTTGAAGTCTAAAGTTGACAGGAAAGAATAAATAACCATGCTCAGTCAATAAAATGCAATACTACATATATACAAAAGTCCAACAGTGGATAAGATCCTCATTCGACACCTGACTGATAAAATAAAAAATATTTTTATCTGTTTTAAAGTTTCCCCACTTTCTAGGAGTAGAGAAGACTCTATTATTCCTTAAGTTTAAGGAATCTCTTAAGTTTATCTAAATTTAAAAATTCTAGTAACTTCAACATAATACTAATGTTGCTATTCTATTTATGTAATAATTTGAGCTTATGTTTCCGTGAAACATTGAAGATTTTTGTTTTCTCTTTTCTGCCAACATTCCATATCCATACAATTTACAATATACCTGGGACTGTTATATAAGATCTAGGTCAAGAATGTTTTAATGGGTATGGCACTAAGAAAATCTGATTTCATTGAGAGTATTCACCACAACTAACATAATAAGAACACTATTATTACATGGCTCATTACATACTTGGATTTATGCTGTGAGTCAAATCTCTACTGCAGAACACAACTTCATACAATAAAGTCTTGTGTGTCATCTTTCCCCATCAGCATCTAGAAAGAATGTACTATGTGTATTTAACCAAATATCTGTTTTCTTTTTTTTTTTTTTTGAGATGGAGTTTCGCTCTTGTCAGCCAGGCTGGAGTGCAATGGCGCGATCTCGGCTCACTGCAACCTCCGCCTCCCGGGTTCAAGCGATTCTCCTATCTCAGCCTCCCGAGTAGCTGGGATTACAGGCGTGTGCCACCGCACCCGGCTAATTTTTTTATTTTTAGTAGAGACTGGGTTTCACTGTGTTAGGATTGTCTCGATCTCCCAACCTCGTGATCCGCCCGCCTAGACGTCCCAAAGCGCTGGGATTACAGGCTTGAGCCACCGCGCCCGGCCAGATCCGTGATTTTTTTACCTTCCACCTGACCTGAGATGGCCATCATACCGGTAGCGGCGGCCATCTTAGAAGAGCAGTGCGCTGCGGAGGCAGCGGGTGGGCTCAGCATTTTTTTTTTTTTTTTCACTCTTGTCCCCAGGCTGGAGTACAATGGCACCATGTCGGCTCACCGCAACCTCCGCCTCCCAGATTCAAGCGATTCTCCTACCTCAGCCTCCCGAGTAGCTGGGATTACAGGTGCGTGCCACCACGCCTGGCTTTTTGTATTTTTGGTAGAGACCGGGTTTCACCGTGTTAGCCAGGATAGTCTCGATTTTCCGACCTGGTGATCCGCCCCCCCTCGGCATACCAAAGTGCTGGCATTACACGCATGAGCCACCGCGCCCGGATAAATCGGTGATATTTTTACCTTCCAGCTAACCCGAGGCGGCCATCACACCAGTAGCGGCGGCCATCTTAGAAGAGAGCAGCACGCTGCCTCGTGGGCTCAGCTTTTTTTTTTTTTTTTGAGATGGCGTTTCACTCTTGTCCCCAGGCTGGAGTGCGATGGCGCGATCTCGGCTCACTGCAAACTTCACCTCCCAGGTTCAAGCAATTCTTCTACCTCAGCCTCCCGAGTGGCTGGGATTACAGGTGCGTGCCACCACGCCTGGCTAATTTTTGCCCTTTTAGTAGAGACCAGGTTTCACCGTGTTAGCCAGGATGGTCTCAATCTTCCGACCTCATGATCCACCCACCCCTACCAAAGCGCTGGGATTATTGGCGTGAGCCACCACGCCCTGCCAGATCTGTGATCTTTTTACCTTCCACCTGACCCGAGGCGGCCATCACACCGGTAGCGCCGGCCATCTTAGAAGAGCAGCGCGCTGTCCCGTGGGCTCACCGTTTTTTTTTTTTTTTTTTTGAGATGGCGTTTCACTCTTGTCCCCGGGCTAGAGTGCAATAGCGCGATTTTGGCTAACCACAACCTCCACCTCCCAGGTTCAAGCGGTTCTCCTACCTCAGCCTCCCGAGTAGCTGGGATCACAGGTGCGTGCCACCACGCCCGGCTTTTTGTATTTTTAGTAGAGACTGGTTTCACCGTGTTAGCCAGGATGGTCTCGATCTTCCGACCTGATGATCCGCCCACCTCGACCTTCCAAAGTGCTGGGATTATAGGCGTGAGCCACCGCGCCTGGCTAAATCGGCGATCTTTTTACCTTCCACCTGACCCGAGGCGACCATCACACCGGTAGCGGCGGCCATCTTAGAAGAGCAGTGCGCTACCTCGTGGGCTCAGCTTTTCTTCTTCTTCTTTTTTTTTTTTGATGACGTTTCATTCTTGCCCCCAGGCTGGAGTGCAGGTTCGCGATCTTGGCTCACCGCAACCTCCGCCTTCCGCCTTCTGGGTTGAAGCGATTCTCCTACCTCAGCCTCCCGAGTGGCTGGGATTACAGGCGCCTGCCACCACCCGGCTAATTTTTTGTATTTTTAGTAGAGACCGGGTTTCACCATGTTAGCCAGGATGATCTCGTTCCTCTGACCTCGTGATCCTCCCGCCTCGGCCTCCCAAAGTGCTTACAGGTGGGAGCCACCGCTCCTGGCCAGATCGGTGATATTTTTACCTTCCACCTGACCTGAGGCGGCCATCACACCTCACACGGTAGCGGCGGCCGCTATCACAAAGGTAGCGGCAGCCATCTTAGAAGAGCAGCGTGCTACCTTGTGGGCTGTTTTTTGTTTTTTTGAGATGGCGTATCACTCTTGTCCCCAGGCTGGAGTGCAACGGCGCGATCTCTGCTCACTGCAACCTCCACCTCCCAGGTTCAAGCAATTCTCCTACCTCAGCCTCCCGAGTAGCTGGGATTACAGGCACGTATCACCAGGCCCGGCTAATTTTTTGTATTTTTAGGAAAGACTGGGTTTCACGGTCTCCATCTTCCGACCTTGTGATCCGCCCACCTCAGCCTCCCAAAGTGCTGGGATTGCAGGCGTGAACCACTACGCCTGGCCAAGCAAATACCCTAACATTAGCTTCTTTATCAGTTTAAAGCCTCTGTGGCACATTCTAGGAAGAGCAGTAAGTACCATAGCCTCTTAGAGCTCATTCTTTCCAACAACCCACATCAATCGTTTTGTATTATTTTATTCTGCTGATTCTTCCTAACACCTTTTCAGTTTGACCCTATCAGCATGTAAGCATCACCTTACACAGCTGCAACAGTCACAGTTTTAACACCATATCTCCGCTCAAGGAAGTTTCTAATCCACCACTCGATTCATGTCATGCCCACCAACAGACATCAACCATTCCTAAGAAGCCAACAACCAGAAGTTCTACCTGCTAGCCCCAGAGACCCTTCTAAACCTTATTGCTAACACAGAACCTCCATTTACAGCCAGGCCTCTGCACTCATCTAGTCAATAACTATATCCCGTCCCTACTGTGTCTTGGTCATTATGTTACACACTTTACAAAATATTCCCAAACATGGCTTGCCTGTATGTCTCCTTGTAAACTATCCCTTTCAGCCAACCAAACTCTGCCAGTCTTTCAGAGCTCATTTCAAGGGAAGTCTTGCCTACCCACTCCAGCCCGCAGGCCTCTGGGGATGACGAAGCGCTCTTCCTTTCTAAATTTGTTAAAGTCAGTCCTGCTGAACTAAAAAGTGGTATGAAGGGAAAACACTGTCCAATGGCCACATAAGTCTAGGAAATGCTAGGCCAATAAAGGTAAACATATTTCTTTTGCTCCTGGACTTCTCAGGGCATCCAATATTTTGACATGCATCCTTTTATGAGAGGAGATACAGTATACAGCTATATAATGATATATTACCTTCGATTTTTGTTAACTTTTCCGTATGTGTGCGTGGCTTTCTTCACAACATGTATTGCTCTCTCTTTAACAGATTGCCTGGTGCCCATAATTTCTCTTACTATTACTAATAAAACAGCTTGGGAGGGCGGGAAGAAGTTCATGTCCTTCCCTGTGGCCGCTGCGCACAGAAGGCAGTGCAGTGGAATGATAAAGAGCTCAGGCTCTGGCTTCTGGGGACCTAGACACATTTATTAAGGCTTTGCTTTGGGGCAAATTATTCAACTTCCATCAGCTTTCAGCTTCCCCATCTATAAAGTGAGTATAATCACAGTTCCTAACTTACAAGCTGCTGAGGAGGAATGAATGAGATCATACACCCAAACTGCTCAGAAGGCAGTCAGTTCATATTGGCGGCCTTAGGAGACTAATGAAGAAGGTATCAAAATAATCCAAGCTTTTTCCATATGTGAGGGCTTTGAAGTGTACTATCTGAGTTTAAATTCTGGCTTCATCTCCTATAAGCTATAGGATCTTGTGGAAATAACTCCCTTTGCTCATCTATAAAATGGGAATGTTAAATGCAAAGACTTCATAGGAGTGTTGTGAGGATAAATAAGATAAACTCAAGTCCTTGGCACATAAGCACATCATACATGCTCACATTAATTGTAAATGGAGATCTGGTTACCTGAGGGTGCTTTCTAACCTCATCCACTCCCACCTCACAATTCCCAACTGTCCTCAGTGACTCAAATGTACTTGTTCCCACAAATCCATCACCTTCTTCCCTTACTATGCCTCCCTACCAAAAAACCTTGTTTAAGACATCAGCCATGGCCTCCTGAAGAACAAAACCTGTTAAATTCCTTCCCTACACTCTTGGCCCCTCACTCTGCATTTCGTATTTCATAAGTAGTATGAGAAAAAAATACTTGTGCATCTCCCTCTCCCCCACCGTAACTTCTGAACAATTACTGTCCACATCATCTCACAGCAACAGTGGTTGGAACGGTGATACCTGTGCCTGCATTGCCGTTTCCCAGTTTCAGATCTTAGTTTAATTCTCAGTTGCTATTTTAACTTAGGTTTCCCCTGCTTCCTAAAAGAGTAAATAAAAAGAAATTATCTTTGGGAATAAACAGGTAAAACATACCTTTCCAGGCTCAAACCAAGCACTTGATTTGAGTGTGAGAGATCTTATTCTTAATAAGCTAGAAGGCACACATGAAATGAATCAAACAAAGCACATATTCCCAATAACCACCTGGGCACTAAACTGCATCTGGCATTAGTTGGCCACGTCAAAAGACAATCTGCACATTAGTAAAGGACTCAACTTCCTTTACTCAACTGCTCATATGTGAGCAGTTATCCAACTGCTTAGAATAATTCGAGTTGATATTGTGATACTGTAGGTTTGTAGTTCAATCCTTCAGAGAGGGATGTTATAAAAATACAAGAGTATTAATTTTTAAAAGTGTCTGAAGGAGGGAAACAGAGGGTCTTCAGAGTAAACAGTTTGTTTTTATACGAATAGATGCCAGTCACTGTCTACTTCATTTTTATGCAAAAAATTAAAAATTCTGTTACACCAAAAAGGTTCATGAGGAAGTGGAAACTGAGCCACATTAGACCAATCCATCCCACAAGATCTCTGGAAAACTCCAGATGACTCTTTGGGCCATCTGCACTGTGCATGGCCCAGTGATCATATGGGTCTTAGGGCAGCGGTTCTCCAACAACAAAGAGGCAAATAAAGAGGAAAATGGTGGGACAGACAACTCTTAGTTCCTAGACACCCCTTATTTCCTAGAGAAAACATTTAAATCCGCTGGCTTACAAGAGGCATATACTTAAGAAGCTATATTATTGTGCATCCTTAATCACTACTATATTTTAGAAAACCAAAGTCCCAATGCATAGCTGGAACTCAGAGAGACACAGAGCATATTAAGAGTTCAAAATAACAGTGAATGTTGCTTTCCCAAGACCATTTCTTCTGTTGTGGTTTGCAGCCACAGAGGGCTCAGGAGAGTGCGAACAACTATCTGTGCTACAGCAGTGATGTTTTATGGCTGGATGCCCAGATTGTCTAGCTCTGCACACAGCTCTATAGTCTTTTGAGGGCTACAGAGGAGGAATGCATTCTTAACAAACAGCTTTCCATCCCTGCAATAGCTTCTTCATTCTCTGAAAATATTTAAGGCTAAGCAAAGAATTCATTTTTAGAAAAACTCCAAAAATGGAACAAAGGGTATGGATTTTCAGCATGTTTAAACATGTAAAACCTTGTTATATCCCAGGTGGAGATTTTTAAAAATTACATAATTTACTTTTCATTAAATAAACATTTCAAATGCATGATCTGTACAATAGGAAACTGCACCATTATTTTAATCGGGTTATTCAAGCAAGTTCACTGGCAAATATTATATATTTTTCAGTTTCAATATCAGATAATACACTTTCTGCACAAGGTTTTATAGTTATTTTTGACAACCTTTATATTTTTAAGCAATTATATTCCTAAAAAGTTATGTATAAGCTGAAAATTTATAAATGGACTCTACTGTATTAAAGTCTGTTTAAAGAAAGCTTATTGTATATCATTTTGTAATGAAAGCTCTCCTCATGACCATACAATTATTTAAAAGTTCATTTGTTTGATTTTGAATAGTCATAATTAGACTGGGTAAAAGCAAGAAAACCTGTACAATCTACCCTCCTCCAAAAATATGATCCACTTCTCACATGACATTTTGCTGTCCCTACTCAAATCTATGACATCTTCAAACTATTAAGATGTTAAGTATCTTAATTAACTAAAATCCAGTCACCTTCACTGTGAAACCAGTTATCATGCAAGACAGACTAAAGACTGTGCCACCAACACTTCAAAATATTTCCTTACTTCTCACCTAAAAATATTTGAAGACCCTTCGAGATAGAGCTGGAGAAAAGGTAAAAATCCATTTGTCTTAAAATCATGAGAAAGAAGCCAAAACAATTTCAATCAAAGATAACAAAAACAAAACAGACAGACACAAATAAAGTTACCTGGTTCTTCCCGGCTTATACAGACCCTTTCCTGCTCTGCCTGTTCAGGACTCCGCCTTCTGTTCCCTCAACCTATCCTTCTAGCTCCCAAGGACGTCTATAAATCTGTCCCTGTCTCCTTCTCTCCATTTCTCAAGCTTTTCCCACAGGCTTCAGCTGCTCTTTGCTTGCTCTATCCCCAAATCTTAATTGTCTTTCATGTTTTACTTTGGTAAATGGGACAATCTAGAGTTCACAGCCAATTTTCTTTCTTATAAAATCTCAAATATCACCTTTGCACAATGATAGGCAAAAATCCTGACTGAATGATAAACAGTCATCCAAAGCATAAGCATGCAATCTAATGCTCCAATTCCTACTGCAGAAGGCCCAAAACAACCCCTCCTAATAGTCTTTAAAATGGTTCTTCAATCTTAAAAGGTTAGTGAGCTTCTATGACAAAAAAAGATACTCTATATACTCAAATCAAACAATAAATGAACTAACTTTCATCATAGTCTTTAAAAAAAAAAAAGTCAAGTTAGCAACACCCTCCTGGGTCAAGCAAGGCTCAGTTACGATCAGGACCTCATCCCCTTCACTTGGGGTTGGAGAGGTGATGTAAATACGCCATTCCCAGCTGCTACTGCAGGAACTGTGTCTTCCATTTTACTCCAAACTGAAAGCTCTCTTCACTAAGGAGAAAGGCTTCCCTCCTCCAGACCTGACCTCCTCCTCTGGCTAGGTTTTAGAAGCCAAACGACAGCATTTGGAAAAGCAAAAATTTATCTCAGGAAAGCCAGCTGTTTAACAAAAAGGCAGTGGTAGTTGTGATGAAAAATATTGTAATTTAGTTTCATATATCCCCAGTATGACTTAATTATTTTTTAAATCATTGAATGTCAAATGAAACAGTTCATTCCACTCTACCTTCATTATAATCAGCATTCTAAGGGCAACTATTTACTCTGAAGTTCCTAAGCCAATTAAACATAAACGTAAACCTGTTACAACAAAATAATCTTTGTTAGTGTTAAGCATATGCTACTTGAAAAAAAAAAAGCAATAAACACTGTAAGGATGAGTATCTAAAATCAACATTTACATATACTCCAGATTACTAACAGAATATTTAAATGCCAGAATCTTTTAAACTGTTAAGATTAAACTTTATGACAGTCTCTGTTTCAACTGTATTTAATATCATACCTTAAAAGTAAAACCGGCCGGGCGAGGTGGCTCACACCTGTAATCCCAGTACTTTGAGAGGCAGAGGCGGATGGATAACCTAAGGTCAGGAGTTTGAGACCAGCCTGACCAACAGGGCGAAACCCCGACTCTTCTAAAAATACAAAAATTAGCCAGGTGTGGTGGCAGGCACCTATAATCCCAACTAGTAGGGAGGCTGAGGCAGAAGAATTGCCTGAACCCTGGAGGCAGAGGCTGCAGTGAGCAGAGATCACACCATTGCATGCCAGCCTGGGCAACAAGAGCAAAACTCCATCTCAAAAAAACAAAAGTAAAACCGAAGTAAGGTCAGCAAGGTCTTTGTTTTGGACAAGAAGCACAGAAGAGTTACAAACAGGCTTTTAAAATCAGATCCTTATAATAAAATCGAGTGTGTGTTTACTGTTACCATTTTCTGTGCTATCAATTTCTGACTATGTCTATTGTCAGATCATGAGAAATCTGTATGAAAACCAGATTCCAAGAATGTCTATTCTTATGAAAATAAATATTAAAAACTTTCCATAGGAAAAAAACTTTCAGTATAGGTAAACAGTTACAACTGTTCACATCATTACTTTGTTCTATTAACACAAACAAAATTAATTCAGACAATATAACTAGTCATTTTAAAAACCTTACTTTGCATTATTTTCCTCAACAAAGCATCCTAGGGGTGCCATAGTGAAAAATGTTCAAAGACCATTGCCACCTCTGTTGCTCTCGAACAATGTACATTCCTCAAGGTGCCCTCTACCAACCAAGTTCATCTGGCCTGGGGCTAAGTTTTGTCATTTATTCTTTCACACAGTACTGAAGGAAATCTGAAATCTATGAATGTAATTGTCAGCATCCGTACACATTTCAAACCAGCTACCACTGTCCTCTGAAATCACTCAAGCCAGGTTTCCAGGGTCTCAACTCATTCGCATAGTTATTCAATTCTAACTGCAGGCAATAACTGGCATAAAATAAGCCTTGCACAGGGTCAAATTACACGCAGGGATGCACAAGGCTCTCGCAGCGACCATCAATGGGCTACCTTGTACTGGCCGAAGTACATCAACGTGAACACCAGATACTCCAGAAAAACCGAACCTCGGCTACACAATGGATTAACCCAGTCAGGAGGCTCCAATTTGCAACTCCTCAAAAACGCTTAAGTTGGACATCTACAGAGCACCATTTTGAGTTTAGAATCCTCAGTTCACGCCTAGAAATAACCGAGCGGACCACTCAAATGGAGGTTTCATTTGGCGGAGGCAAAGGTTTGAGACAACTCCACTAATTACGTGCAGAATCACCAACACCGTCAAATGCCTTCGAAGGCACTAGGCGCAGCCACGATCTAGCGGCTCCTCCGCCCCTACCTCCCGGCACCACATCCAAGCAGCATGCCTTCATTTTTGCTACGATCTCCAAAGCTCTGTGTAACACGCACGCCAGTGATTTCTTCGCCAGGTTAACACGCAGGAAGCCCCCCCCCCCACACACACATTCACATCTACATATTTTCATAGCTACCAGCCAACTAGTTAAATCTCGTCCGCAAGGTAAAGGTGAGAAGAAGGCATCGCTTAAAGCAGAGGTGGCGACCAGGCGCTCGGGTTGCGTTATCAGATAACAGGGCACAAGTGGCTCGGCTCGTTTTCCTCTAACGCATGACTCCGCAGTCCGCGGCACCGTTAGAAAATCCACCTGATTTCAGACCCACAGAGCGCCCAAGGGTCCTTCTCCGCCAACCCGCAGCACGCCCCGGTTTCTCTCGTCCCCCAAACAACGACACTGAGCTCCTGCGCCGAAACGCGGCGGGCTCGTGCCTGCCATCGTCAATGCAAAACCTGCGGGTGGCTGCCGGGAGAGGACCGAATTTCACCGCCGCTTGAGTTTTAAAGAGGAGGGGGCACATCCATCCTCAGCCCTCCATTCCGCTCCCGTCTGATTGTGCTGCACGCCGGCCGTCTGCACAGCCCAGTCTCACACTCGCGCACACGCGCCCCGGCCCCGGCCGCTTCCCGCCGCTCCCCTCCAAACCCGGCCGGCCGGGGGCCCGGCGCCGCACGCGGGTCGCTCGGGGCCAGCGCCCGCCCCGGCTCCCCTCGGCCGAACAAAGGGCCCGCGAACCTCCGGGCAAAGTTGCGGCGGCGGCGAGGAGCCAACGGGCGGCCACGCTCACCTGGGCTCCGTCCCGGGCAGTGGCGGCGGCGGCTCCGCGGGGCTCCGGCGACGCGGGCCTGGCGGCGGCGGAGACAGCAACACGAACAACCGCCCAAGGGCCTCGGGGGTGCGCGGGCGGCGGGGGCTCGCTCAGCGCCGGCGCCGCGGGCTCAGGTCCCGGCGCGGGCGGCGGCGGCGGCGCGGGCGGGTGGGCGGCGGCGCGTCTCGGCAGGTCCAGGTCCGGCCCCAGCGACGCCGCGACGCGTCCTCCTCACGCCCAGCGGGACGAGGCTCCGGCGCGGCCCGGGTCCTAGGCGGCGGCGGTGGCAGCTGCGGATGGCTGGGCGAGGGGCCGCTCCGCTCCCTCCGCCTCCGGCTCGGGCGGGCCCGCGGCGGCGGCTGCGGTGAGGGCGGCGGGAGCGCGGCGGGCGCGGGGACAGCCCTGTCAGGGGGCGGCCCGGGCGGCGCTCAAGGCTGCGCGGCGGCGGGGCCGACGGCGGCGGCTGCTGGTCCCGGGGCCGTCGCTCTGAGGTGCGGAGCTGCCACCGCGGCCATCTTGTTGCTCTAACTGACAAGAACCCCCCTCCCCCCGCTACAGCCAGACGGGGCGCTCGCGCCCCCTTCCCCGCCCCACGTTGGCCTCCAACAGGAAGTCGTCCCGGCCCCTGGCACGTGACTCCCACTGCATCTGCATACCGGAGGGCGAATTGGCCAATTGGCGCTCGGCGCTTGAGCTCCTCCCCCGCGCGCCCCTCCCCGGTCCATTGGCTCTTCGGCCAGGCCACGCCTCCTCCTTGCCACCTTAATACCCACCCGCCCGCGCTGTGGTTGCCTACACCGCGCAGGGAGCGCGCCGGGGTGCGAGCGGCGCGTTCTCCGCCTGTCCCGGAGGCGCGCCAGTCCTGGGAGCTCGCTCTACTCTGTGGGGTGCGTGGAGACCCGCGTGGTGTCCTTCGCCGCCTCCGCCTGCCCTCTGGTCCCTGGGCGCTGTGGCTCCGCGTTAAGGGTACTGGCGGGAGGGGCGCCGACCGGGATCTGCGCCTCCGCTGGGTTCTCCCGGCCAGCGCCCTGCGGCGCCCGGGCTTTGCGCTGTTATTTCGCCTAGCGGCGTTGGCATTCTCTGCGACGGCGCCCGGCGCCCGCACCGGCGCGCGTCCCGCTCGTGCAGTGCACACGCCCCGCACTGCCCCACCTTCCACACACACGCACACGAGTCCGTAGGGTCCCCGGAGCCTCCTGCTCACCCCGCGCCTGCCGGCCCGCCCTTGCGCGCAGTCGCTCCCCAGGGAGCGCCCAGCTGCGAGCAAAACAAGCCTCGCCGCAAAACAGTGCCCCGGGGAGTCCGCCCTTTCCCCGGAGCACAGACACCCTTCCCCCACCGCGCGAGCCTTCTGTCCGGGCCGAACCCGGTCGCTCCGGCCCCTACGCACCCCGCGATTCCTCCCCGGTGCTCGGGGCGCCGCCGTGATCCTCCATTCCACGGCTCCTCCTCGATATCCATTATTCATTAGTGGTAGGTGAGGTCACGCTCAATGTGCAATTCGAAAAGTCCGTTTTTAACTTTCGGTTCGAGCCAGGAGAAGATTTTGAAACCAAGAATTCTCTCCATTTTCATGCAAGGTCGCAGAAGCAGGCTAGCTTTTCCCCCATCGCTCGGAGGAGGTTCAGCGGTGCTACTTGGAAGTTGTTATTGGAAGAGGCCATTCCCTGTCTACGTGTCCCCGTCTTGAAGAGGAGATAATAACACACTAGTACTTTCGCAATGCAATTTTGTTACCGCAAGTGTCATGCTTTGAAACGTCTGTGGATGAAAGACAAATTCCTCGCTCTCGTTTCCCTTCGGGGTCCCATGAGCTCCTTTCTTCTTACTGCCGTATTTTCAGCCCTCTGGTAGTTAGATTCACAAGGGTCGTCAAATGTCTGCTGTGTTGTGTATTTCCCCTCCCAAGAACCCACATCCCTTAGAAGGATCTGAAGGCAGACGGAGCTGGCATGGAGGCTTCTTCTGCCTGTTCATTTTATGTGCATTCATTTAATTCTCGACTGCGGAGAACCTGCCTCCTTTGTATTTCTCCAAGGTAGAGGTATTATCACATGTTCCAGAAGGGAGTGCAAAATAACATCGTCACAACAGGCAGCGCCCACGAAGTAGGCTGCTACGTAAATGAGGACTCCAGGTATCTTGGTGGACCAATCCTTGTGATAAGCAGAACTTCACTTTTTGGAAAACTGAACCAAGATACATTATTTAGCATTGTCTTTGACTTTGGAGTTGTGGTTCTCACCTCTCCAGTTCCTCTCCGCTTCCCTTTATCCCTCAGGCAAAAATCGTCCTATTCTCCAATGATACTAGACTCTGAGCACCGAGAAGCAGAACTCTAGATGTTATATGTTCTGAACCCCAAACCGGACTCATAGTTTGGCATGTGGACCTGGGGCAATAGAGAGAATATTTGAAACTGAAGCTGACCCAGAGACATTGAGGCATATGGTGGCCATGAATCTTAAGACTGCAGAGCAGCGTCACTAATTAGCGGTCGTTTGCACTGATAAAATACGAGTAGGAACGCCAAGCAAAACTGTAAAATGGGTCCATTCATGTTTGGGGTTGATCATCCTCTTATTAGCCCTGCCACCACCACCTTATAACTAAGGTATAAATTGACCATCTATTAAAAATGGGCAAAACCAACAAAATTATGTTTACGAGAATTCAATGTTAAATGTATCTCTTAAGTTAAAATGTCAGCTAATTGAGGACAAATGAAGAAGACCTAGCTGGAGACAAGGTCATGTAAAAAATTCTAGTTTTAGATGACCACATGCTCAACAAAGCTAAATGTGTGAAATGGTTTGTTTAAAACAATAACAACAATAACAACACCACATTACAATAGTGTCCAGTTTGGCTGGGCGCACTGGCTGATGCTTGTAATCTCAGCACTTTGGGAGGCCGAGGTGGGCGGATCACCTGAGGTTGGGAGTTTGAGAGCAGGCTAGCCAACATGGTGAAATCCCATCTACTAAAAATACAAAAATTAGCCGGCGTAGTGGCAGGTGCCTGTAATCCCAGCTATCTAGGAGGGTGAGGCAGGAGGATCACTTGAGCCTGGGAGGCAGAGGTTGCAGTGAGTTGAGACTGTGCCATTGCACTCCAGCCTGGGCAACAAAAGCGAAACTCCGTCTCAAAAATAAATAAATAAATAAAATAGTGTTGAGTTTAAGATATTGTACTCTGAGCTGGCCAGATCCCAAATGGAGTATTTTGGCCAGTTCTGGGCACTATGGTGCGAGAAAGAAATTGACAAAGTTAGAGACTGACTGGGTATACAGCCAGTTGTTGGTGGAAATCCTCCAGTCTTTGACCAACAGCTGAAGCAGCAGAAGAGATTGGGGCAGGGAAGAAGAGACAAGGAGGACAGGAAGGCTGTCTTCAGATATTTTTAAAACTCCCATATACAAATAGGCACAGATATATTCCGTGAGATCCTAAGAGGCCAACCTGAGATCAGTGGGTGGTAGGCATTAGGCAAATTTTGGTTCTCTTCAAGTATACGCTACACCCTACAAAATCGAGTTTCTATCAGATGGAGTTATTAATAGACACTCCATTTTGGAGGGTGCAGCGTATACTGCTCGGGTGATGGGGGCACCAAAATCTCACAAATCACCACTAAAGAACTTACTCGTTTAACCAAACACCATCTGTACCCCAACAAGCTATAAAAACATCTCCATTTGAAAGGTAGCAAGATCCACATCTGTGCAGGGGTTTAAGCGGAAAGACAGGATGATCACATCCCTGTCTCCATGGCTATTGCAAAACAGATGACTGTGGTGAGCCAAAGTGTTGACTAGCTCAGCGGTTCCCAGATTATGTTGCCTGGACCAGTGGCATTGGCTTCATCTAGGAGCTTGTTAGAATTGCGACTTCTCAGACTCTACTGTCAGACCCAGTGAATCAGAACGTTTGGGGATGCGGCCCAGGTATCTGCATCTTAGCCACCCCTCCAGGCGATTCTGAGGTGCACGAAAACTGGAGAAGAGTAATAAAGGCACCTTTTTGGGGGGCTGTATTTACGTATAATACCCCTCTCGATGCCCAGCCACTTCCTACCACACACTGGTGCCTGAATTACTGCATCCTCCTATTTCTGTTGATTTTACACGTATAATTTGCATCCTAATGACGGACTCTTAAAGGGAAAAGCTTCGGGACTCCAACACATGATTGCTTTTCAATGAAAATGTAAGAAAGCTGGGTTCAGCTCTCCCTGCTTGTCACCGATAGATAACAAGTGAATTGCCTTAGCAAAATGTGATAAATTTACAGAGGCCTTTCAGACAAGGCATAGAGCATTGGTTCTCAAACTTTCTGTTGATGAGAATCACCAGGGTAGCTTGTTTGAATTACAAATTCACCTTAGGTCCAGATGAGGCCCATGAATCTGCATGTCTAATCAGCTCCCCAAGTGATTCTGATGCCCTTGTCCTCCCACTATGCTGAGAATAATATTAGAATAGAACGTTAAAATAAGAGTGAGGGTGAGTCTCAACTCCACTGCTCACTAATTGTTTGACCTCAGGCGAGTTTCTGGGCCTCTGACTTCTCCTTTGTACTCCTCACTGAGTTAGAGATACTCACTGAATATTTATGGCCATGTATTACGTGCCAGGCAGTGAACTAGGTGCCAGGGATTTAAAGCAGCAAGTGGTGCTTGAGCTATGATGACACTGCATTGAGTCAGAAGAGACTCAGGTCATTCTGAAGCACTCAGGAGGACTTCTTCAGGGGCCTCAGATCTAAGTCTTGAAAGATGCGAGGGAAGCGGTGATAGGTCAGAAGCTGATGGAAGGGCCTTTAAGAAAGAGGGAATGTGTAAAGGAAACCAAAGAGAGCTTGCAGCGCGGCACTTTCAGGAGGCGGGAAGACATCAGTGGGATGGCAACGGCCCTGGTATGAGGAGAAGGGAGAGATGAGCAGAGGCCGGATTATTATGATTAGTTTTGGAGAGGAGACGGAGCCTCGCTCTGTCGCCCAAGCTGGAGTGCAATGGCGTGATCTGGGCTGCCTGCAACCTCCGCCTCCCGGGTTCATGCAATTCTCCTGCCTCAGCCTCCTGAGTAGCTGGGATTGCAGGCGCACGCTGCCATGCCCGGCTAATTTTTTGTATTTTAGTAGAGATGGGGTTTCACCGTGTTGCCCAGGCTGGTCTCAAACTCCTGAGCTCAGACAATCCGCCTGCTTTGGCCTCCCGAAGTGCTGGGATTATAGGTGTGAGCCACCACACCTGAGACCAGATTATTAATACAAGGAGCATCTCATGTGGCCTTGAGGAGTTCGGACTTTGTCCTTAAGGCAATGTGGAGCTCTTGGATGACTCCAGGCATTATCACCCCTGACTGTCAGAGGGACCTCTCTGCGAACATTGTGGTAAATGACATGGAGAAGGAAGGGCCAGGGTTGAGGTGATGGCAGGGAGTAAGCAGCCTGCACAGTTCTGCAGCCAGAAAACTAGAACTTACAGAAGCCCCCAGAGGAGCAATCAAGGTAAGACGGAGAAAATCTGCTGGGAAGATAACTTTAACTGCGCCTCTGGGGGACTTGGGGTCTGACGCATCTGGAGGGTAAGGAGGATGGTAAAGGATGTTGCCCATTGTCTTTCTCAGTGAGAAAGCGTAGATGCTGAGGCAGGGACTATGGAAGGAGGAGTACACTGAGCTTGAGGTTTTAGGTGGGCTCCTGAGAGGAAGGGGTGAGCCTGATTTGGCCCATTTGGAGTTGCAGGCACCTGGGCATTGTCGAGTGGTGAAGGTCAGATGTGGGGTGTCTAGGCTGGAGAAGTCTCTCAGGGACAGTCTGCACAGGGCTAGAAGTTAAGGCAGGATCATAGATGATGAGCTTGGAGAATAGGGGTGAGAAGGGATGGTGAGAAGGCTGCGTGCTGAGCCTGAGGAGCACCAAGGGGAGAGGAAAACCCTAAAGGAGTCTGAGAAGTGACAGCCAGAGATGCTGAATCTCACAGATGACCGTTCAACTAAAGGGGCCACAAGGGGAATGGGGTTGAGGAAGGAGCAGGTGGCCAACAGTGTTCATTCGGTAGGGGCAGGGACGCATGGATGGAATCAGGCAGCCTCGAGGTCATTTTCTCCTCAGGAGGCAGAGCAGGGCTGGCAGGAGGCTATCAGGTGAGAGGGAGGCTGGAGATGGGGACTGAGAGTGAAGACGGACCAGGCTTTTAAGTTCGTCCATTGTTACGGGTTGAAATGTGTCCCCCAAAAAGATATGTTGAAGTCTTAACTCCCCACACCTCAGAATGTGACGTTATTTGGGGATAGTCTTTGCAGGTAGAGTTAAGTCAAAGCAAGGTCTTAGGGTGGTTCCTAATCCAGTGTGACTGTGTCCTTTATAAAAAGGGGAAATTTGGACAGCCCATGTGAGGATGAAGGCAGAGATCGGGGTGATGCTTCCAGAAGCCAAAGAACACCAAGGATTGCCAGCAAGCCACGAGAAGCTAGGGAGAAGGCCTGGGACAGGTCCTCCCTCCAAGCCTTTAGAAGAACCCAGCCCCGTTGACACCTCGATCTTGGACTTCCGGCCTCCAGAACTGGGAGAGAAGAAAGAAGTTTCTGTTGCTGAAGCCACCCAGTGTGTGATACTTGTTATGACAACCCCAGGACACTCACACTATGAAAGGACGGAACGGGACTAAAGGTCAACGTGAGACCAAGAAAGTGGATTTGGTTCAGTGTTTTGTTTTGTTTGTAAAGGGAGACACTCAAGCAGTGAACATGCTGAGAAGAGTCAGCCAGAGGAGAGGACCCAGGTGGGGAAGATGGTCTAAAGGGGTTGAGTATGGAGTAAAAACAGTCTTTGGACACATGGTGGAGGCGGAAACCTGCAATGGTGCAGGGAGAGAGAGGATCGTTTCTGTTACTGAGACCGGAAGAGGCAACAGAGGCAGTTGCAGAGGCAGGCAAGTCTACGTGTGTGTGTGTGTGTGCACACGCATGCATGTGAGTGTGTGTACACGTGAGTGCTGTGTGTGTGTGCACATGTGTGTGAGCTTGTGTGTGTGCATGCATGCATGTGCTGGGGAATCATCTGTAGAAAATGGAGGACATTATACCCAGTCTTGTTTATTTTTTCATTGAAGTTGAAAGTGCCCTAAGATTTCTTCTCCATCTGAAGTTCTGTTTCTAGGTATCGAGTACAAATTATTGTTTTATTTTAATAGCATTGCTTTTAAATTTATCGTTCATGGTATATTAAACCTAAGAGAAGAACATACACCTTATATCTTTGCCTATTATTAAAGCAAATTCCAGCCTCCAAACTATATAGGACCACATATCTAAACTATGGAAGGCATGTTTCATTTGCCTTTGCGCCTTTGGGTCTGAATCATAGAGTGACACTTTCAATGTTTCTGAGGCAAGCCTTGGTCAGCTCTCAGACACTACAAAGTACTACTCTCTTTCACTGGGTCTGTTCCTAGAAGGCTCAGGGGTAAAAATCTGTAGGGGGCAACTGGGTATATGGAACAGGAGGTGACTGATGAATACACAATGAGGATGTCACTTGTGCGGGGGGCTCAGGCGTGGAAAACAGCCTCATTTATCTGGACCCTGTGATACTGGGCAGATGGTTTTTGGGGGCACTGTGGTTGATTCAATCAGCTCTGCAAAAGTGGCTACCTGGTGTCCCAGGGAGAGAGATGAGGTGGTTCAGGCTGCGGGCTCTCATGGAAAGGAGGGCTGTTACCCAGATGCGCTTCTCTGTGCCCCAATTCAGACGACAGAGCTCATGATAGACTAGAAATAGGGCTTTGTGTCAACAGCCAGTAACTTTTGGGTTTTCCATCTGAGTGAACGCCGCATTCCAGGGTTAGCTCCTTCAGTCGTACATTAGTTAAGCAAATACTTGCAAGCACCTGGCATCGGCAAAGCCCTGCAGACTTTCCAAGCTCACCTGACTACCCTCCTGTCCTCCCTCCAGAGCCACTGATGGTCAGAGCAATGATGTGAAAAAGGTGGACACAATTTTACCTCCCCGTTCTCCTTGTTCTCTTTTCTGTAACATCACCCTCCATAACCTACCATTTGCATCTTTCTGTGTTTGTGGTTTATCTTAAGACTGTCAGCTTGAACAATCGAAAGACTCTTCACTGATGTATTTTAAGCACCTAGAACAGAGATGGCACCAGGTACTACGTAAATATTTTTGCTCAATTAATGAATTTAGATAAATGGATTAACATCATAAGAAAGTTAATGTGCATGTGCTGTAGGAGAAATCACAGCTAGGTATTAGGTGTGAGAGGTGGGTCAGGGAAAGGGCCCTAAGGGGTTTGGGATCCAGGATGGCTTTAGAGGGATGGATAGGGTTCCTTCTTTCCTTCCTTTTCTCTTCCTGTCCTGTCCTTTCCTTCCCTCCCTCCCTCCCTCCTTCCTTCCATCCTTCATGTTCTCTGCCTTCCTCTTCGCTCTTCATTTTTTCCTTTATCTTAGTAGTGTATCAATTATTCAGAGACCTCAGAACAACACACAGAAGAAATAACAGTAATTTGACATTTATTTATTACTTATGAATTTTTTGAGATGGAGTCTCTGTCACCCAGGCTGGAGTGCAGTGCCTCAATCTTGGCTCACTGCAACCTCTGCCTGCCGGGTTCAAGTGATTCTTCTGCCTCAGCCTCCCGAGTAGCTGGGACTGTAGGCATGTGCCACTACACTTGGCTCTTTTTTGTGTTTTTAGTAGAGATAGGGTTTCACCATGTTGACCAGGCTGGTCTCAAACTCCTAACCTCAAGTGATCCACCTGCCTCAGCCTCCCAAAGTGCTGAGATTACAGGTATGACCCACCATGCCCAAACCAGAAATTCAACAGTTACAACTGAGACTTTTGTAGAGCCCAATTAAAAAAAAATCTTTAATATATTATATATTTTCGATTTTTCCCTCTTTCGAATAAACAAAAATGTATGCTTGATTGTGAGTAGACAATGAAAAGGACTATTTTAGTTATCTGTTGCTGGGAAACAAGTTATTCTAACATTTAGCAGCTAAGACAACAAACATGTGTGCCTAACACAGTTTCTGAGTATCAGGAATCCAGGAGCAGCCTTGTAGAGCAAGTCTTCCTGAGGTTGCAGTCAAGTGTTGACCTGGTCTGTAACGCCAAAGATGTGCCCAGGCTGGAGCGTCTTTTCCGGAGGTACTCACATGGCCATAGGAAGGAGGTTTCGGTCCCTTGGACAGGGACAGCTCCACAGGGCCACTCATGACATGGCTCACCGTCAAGTAAGGAGTCCAAGAGAGAAAGCACCATGGCCAAAGCCAAAGTCCTTCATAATCAAATATCAGACGCACACCACTTCTGCCTGATGCCATTGGTCACACAGACCAACTATGGCACGGTGTGGAAGGGGATCGCACAGGGTGTGAGTGCCAGGAGGTGGAACTCCTTGGGGCCATTTTGGAGACCGGCTTCCATACAACAAATTCACATTGAAACCGAATGCCACGAGGTCAGCTGGGCTCATTCTCATCACATACAATTCAAACTCATGGCATCATAACCTGTCCTGGCTTTTAAGGTTCTGGCTGAATTCTTGGCCAGGCAGAGGAATGCCATGTTTTTGGGATTTCCCTCATCTTCCTGGGTGGATTTCCTTTTTCTTATGTCAATGCAATTGGACCCTCTGACAAAGGTCTCATCTAACTCTCAAATGGTATTCAGTTCAAGTGGTTCAATCAGTGGATGGCTACAAAAAAGAGAAAGTCTTCAAAGAGGAGATGACATTTGCACTTGAAAAGCTCCCAATTGAGTGTTGAGATGGATGGAATGTGTCGCATCAAATGTACAGAACTAGGGGTGATGTCAAGATCCAGTTATGCTGACTACAGAAGGCTCCTGTTAGGAGGCAGAAACCAAGCAGTTTGGCTAAGTAAGTGAACCACTGGGCTGAGCTACGAGTTTGGATGTGTTTCTGCAGGTGATGAATCCGGCAGAGATGGCTCCACCCAAATCCATACTACACTTCCCCAGTATGAGTTTCCACTGAGAAGAGGCATCTATATCCAGCCAGGACTACATTTCCCCAACCCCCTTCTCTTCTGGGCAGGGCCAGTGACCAGTTCTGGACAAAGGAATGTAAGCTGAAGTGATGCGATTCATGTCCACACAAAGGCAATTGAGAGGCAGTTGTGCCCCCTCCAGCCTGGTTGCAGAGGACCCAGTAGATGGAAGAGCCTCAAAAGGAAAAGGGCTCATGTCCCTAAACTTCAAGAGGGAAACATCTCCTAAAAACCAGGAACACCAGATGAGTGAAAAGTGCACACGCGTTAGGTAAAGCCACTGAGAGTTTAGGTTCATTTGTTATAGCAGCTACCCTCTTTGCTATAACACTGAGGCTAAGAGGTGAGTTAGGAAGCTGTTACAAGGTTGTGACAGGGTAAAACCTGAAGGAGCCTAGCATCCCCATCCCTGCCTGTTTCACAGCAGAATTTACAGAAAAGACAAAAGTAATGATAACCTTATTTTTCTTTGCCTATTACGCACCAGACATTATGCACTTTATATACATTACCTCTCTTAATATTTTTAGTCCTTATTTAAATGTTTTTCTTGCTATATTGTATGCATTAAAAACAGTGTGGTTTTTCTTTCTTTCTTTCTTTTTTTTGAGATGGAGTTTCACTCTTGTTACCCAGGCTGGAGTGCAATGGCACGATGTCTGCTCACCGCAACCTCCGCCTCCTGGGTTCAAGCAATTCTCCTGCCTCAACCTCCTGAGTAGCCGGGATTACAGGCATGCACCACCATGCCCAGCTAATTTTTGTATTTTTAGTAGAGATGGGGTTTCACCATGTTGACCAGGATGGTCTCGATCTGTTGACCTCGTGATCCACCCACCTCGGCCTCCCAAAGTGCTGGGATTACAGGCGTGAGCCACCACACCCAGCAACAGGGTGGTTTTTCTGAGATAGAGTCTCATTCTGTCACCCAGGCTGGAGTGCAGTAGTGGCATCATAGTTCACTGTAGTGCCAACCTCCCAGGCTCAGGTGATCCTCTTGCCTCAGTCTCCCGAGCAGCTAGGACTACAGGCATGTGCCATCAGGACCAGTTACATTTTTCGACTTTTTGTAGAGATGGGGGTCTCACTTTGTTGACCAGGCTGGTCTTCAACTCCTAGGCTCAAGTGATCCTCCCGCCTCAGCCTCCCAAAGTGTTGGGATTACAAACATGAGCCACTGCACCCGTGTATATAGTTTTAAAAGACAATCACATATTACTAGTTCTGAAACAAAATAAGCAAAAAAAACCCACCCCCATCTTTTGCCCCACAAGCCACCTCACTCTCAATTGCTACCCCTGGAGACAATTACTTTTAAATCCTTTGTTTGTTTCTTCTGCCATTTACCTTAATGTTTCTAAATAATGTGCTCATTCTCTTCCTTCTTGATTTTCCTATTTTAACATCATGACATCATACTCTAGAGGATGAGGATGTGGCTCTCGTACACCACCTCCCATCATCCTGTATACTACCCCTCCCTCAGATGGGTAAGATTTCAACATCAGAATTGGGAGTACATTCTCTAGACAGGCAAACCAAGCAAATATGGCAGTAGTTAGAATAGTATGTAGGTTATCCATAGAAGGTTGGAAGGAAACAAAGCTAGAAAGGGAGGTTGGAACCAGGAGAGCCACCAGGCTAGGGAATTAGAACTTAATGTAGGCCAGGCACAGTGGCTCATACCTGTAATCCCAGTGCTTTGGGAGGCTGAGGTGGGCAGGTCATCTGAGGTCAGGGTTTGAGACAAGCCTGACTAACATGGAGAAACCCCATCTCTACTAAAAAATACAAAAAACACACAAAAATTAGCTGGGTGCGGTGGCTCACACCTATAATCCCAACTACACTTGGGAGATTGAGGCAGGAGACTTGCTTGAACCCAGGAGGCAGAGGTTGCGGTAAGGTGAGATCATGCCAAGCCAAGATCACGCCATTGTACTCCAGCCTGGGCAACAAGAGCAAAATTCCACCTCAAAAAAAAAAAAAAAAAAAAAAGAACTTAATCTATTGTGTTGTAGGGAGCCATTGAAGGTTTTAGGCAGGAAGTGACATGAGCAAAGCTATAGTAGGGGATGGCTATCCAGGCAGCATCTGGATAGGGTGGATCAGAGCAAGGATCATATGACAGTCCAAACAATGGGTCATTTGTTCATTCATCCATGCATTTGTTCTATCGACTTTCTCATCTCCATTTACACGGGAGCCCTGGTTAATGCCCTCTCTCCCACTGGATTGTGGCTTCTGCACTTGCTCTTCTAGTTGTTACTCTGTCTTAGCACTGGCATAGTGGCTGGCACACTTTGGGTGTTTAATGAATGTTTGTTGAAGGAAGGGAAGACAGCTGTTGGCAATGTGGACATGAGTAGGGAAGTGGCCATGATGAGAGACCCAAAGACAGTTTAGAGAGAGACATGAACTTGACTGCTAACTGAAGGGCAGGAGACTTGGGATGTCAAAGTGGCTCCAGATAGGAGCCCAGGGGAGTGACGGTTTCAGGAGCAGGACTGGGAGTTGTTGAACAGTCAGATGATAGTTTGCCTTTAGGAATATTTGATTAAACAAATCTCATACCACTTCAGCCTGCTATTCAAGTCAACACAAGGGAGCCTCAATCTGGTCTCAACCAAGACACTTCCCCAGTTGTTACTCCGGATATAGTGATGTTCAGCTCAGCTGCCTGCTGCGCCCCGACCATGGGGCTGGATTCCCACTTGTTTCCTTTTGGCTGCTTTATTAAGTGACCAACTGATTCCACCTCAACAGACCATGTCCAGTTGGCTCACCGTTGTATCCCCAGTGTGCGGTGTGTAACAGGTGCTCAATAAATACTTATTAGATGAATGTCTGACTTTCTGTTTGTATTTTTATTTTTTATTTCAATAGTTTTGGGGGTACAGGTAGTTTTTGGTGACATGGATTAATTCTATAGTGGTGAATTCTGAAATGTAGCACACCTATCACCAGAGCAGTGAACACTGTACCCAACCTCCCCAACCCCAAGTCCCCAACGTCCATAATATCACTCCGTGTCTTTGCATCCTCACAGCTTAGCTTCCACTTATAAGTGAGAACATGTGGCATTTGGGTTTCCATTCCTGAGTTACTTCACTTAGAAGAGTGGCCTCCAGCTCTGTCCAACTTGCTGCAAAAGACATGATTTTGTTCCTTGCTATGACCGAGCACTTTTCCGTGGTGTATAGACACCTCGTTTTCTTTATCTACTCGATGGCCAGTGGGCACTTAGATTGGTCCCATATCTTTGCAGTTGCAAATTGTGCTGCTGTAAGCATGTGTGTGCACGTGTCTTTTTCAAATAATGACTTCTGATCCTTCGAGTAGATTCCCAGTAGTGTTGGATAGAATGGTTTGATCTACTTTCAGTTCTTTGAGGACGCTCCTTACTGTTTTCCGTAGAGGTTATATTAATTTAGAACCCATGACTTTCCGTACCAGATATTACTGGCTTCCCTCTTCTTGTGGATGTCCGGGGAGGTGCCATCAAGATGGCACTAGAACTGAAAAGGAGGTGTGTGTCGGGGAACAAGGGAGGGGCAGTGCTCTGGGCTCAGGGTTCCGTGTACGCAAGGGTGAAGGAGCCGGTTTGGGCAATGGAAGCAGATTCTTTCAGTTGGTCGTTTGGGAACGAGTCTAATCTCACAACTCACCTGCAATTCTCGTTAAAAGCAACAGGTTGAATCATTTGAGGAGCAGGACCGTGGAGAGAAATTCACTGGCTTCATGCGGCTGCCCAACGTGCGGTGCAGTGTCAGTCTGTCGATGCACTGGGAATGAGGGCAGGTTTACTCGGAGCCAGTCACAGTGTGCCAGTGTCCTGGGACCTAAGTGCGCTCCCCTCGTCTTGGGGACAGGTTCTGCCCTTGGACTAACGGGAAGAAGCTCTGGGGAGGTGCCTTGTGCTGATGCTCACAGTTGCCCCTGGAACAAAGCCTTTATTTTGGAAAGCATGACTTGGGTGATTATCTTCAATACCTGCCTCATCGGTAGCTAGGCTGCCAGGGCCAGTGTCCCTTGGAGATCTGGGATGACAGCATCTACGAACGAGTCCACCTTCCTTCACGGGGACTGTGCGAGGTGCCATGTTGAGCCCTACAGGCAAAAATGTGTAGACTCGTGTGTGTGTGTGTGTGTGTGTGTGTGTGTGTGTGGGAAAAACTCCAAACTCAAACTAGTGAAATTCAGAGGTCGCCAAACCTCTAAACGTGACACCTGGTATAACCTGGAGTTGGCCAAGAGGTCCTGGGTCTTCACCTCTCACAACCTGGGCAGGGTCTCGGGCTGCCAGTTGTCAGACCAGGGGCATAGCCTGCCACTGGAACGAGGGAAAGGCTAGACAATGAAGCTCCTGCCCTATCCTGTCACCTCAGCACCGCTTGCTTGTTTATTTTTGTTTATGTTGTTCTTTCCAACTGTAGCATAATACACACACTCGTTACGAAACAATGTAGAGAATATAGAAGGATAGGAAGAAAAACTGCCCCTCAAAGAAGAAACATTTAAAAATGTTTCCTCCCAGACTCATATCTTAGCATCATTAAAAAAAAATCTATAGATGTGCTCATGCTTTACAAGATGTTTGAATTACTCTGTGAGGAAAAGAGGAACATGTTTAGTCTAGGAGGAAGAAACTTTTTCCCATTATAATCGTTCGTGTTACTTAGTAAGCTCTTTGTAGGAATCGTTTTAATAGCCAGCATATCGTTTCATCAAATGAATTCGCCGTAATTTACTCAGGGAAACTTCTACCAGACGTTAGATGCAGGATGCCGGATCCAAGTCCTCCTCTCTCATGGGACTGGGCATGTGGATGACGTTTAGTGATGCCTGTGGCAGTGATGGAAAGGGTGCATTTGAAGGGCTCAGCATTGTTTTGCTACAAATGTGTTCTAGAAAATATGCCTCCCCAGGCAGGGTATGGTGGCTCACGCCTGTAATGGCAGCCAAGGCGGGCAGATCACCTGAGGTCAAGAGTTCGAGACTGCCTGGCCAACATGGCAAAACCTTGTCTGTACCAAAAACACAAAAATTAGCCGGGCATGGTAGCTGGAGTCTATACTACATGGGAGGCTGAGGCAGGAGAATTGTTTGAACCCAGGAGGTAGAGGTTGCAGTGAGTCATCATTGCACTACTGCACTCCAGCCTGGACAACAGAATGAGACTCTGTCTCAAAAATGAAAAGAAAGAAAGAAAACTTGCCTCCCTTTCAGTTAAGTGCCGTTACCCATTTAACAACTGAAATTTGCCTCTGAAGAGCAGGTTGTAGTAACTGCTGCTTTTCTGGGGTGGCGGGGTGGGGGTGAGGAGGGCAGGGCTGATCTTATTTCTATTAGGTTTTTTTTTTTTTGAGACAGAGTCTTGCTCTGTCGCTAGGCTGGAGTGCAGTGGCACTATCTCTGTCACTGCAACCTCCGCCTCCTGGTTCAAGTGATTCTCCTGCCTCAGCCTCCCGAGTAGCTGGTACTACAGGCACCTGTCACCACACCCAGCTAATTTTTTGTATTTTACTGGAGACAGGGTTTCACCATGTAGGCCGAGATGGTCTCGATCTCCTGACCTTGGAATCTACCTGCTTCGTTCTCCCAAAGTGCTGGGATTACAGGCATAAGCCACGGTGCCCCACCATTTCTATTAGTCTTTACTTTTAAAACAGTCCAAGTTAGTGGGCCAGCTTTCTTGAGAGAAGTCAAACTAAAGCGGTTTTGACGTTGCATTTGGGGGGTCTCTGCCACTGGGCAGAGCTTCTTTCTGGGGTGCAGGGACACCACTTGCATTGCTCATGAAGCCTTGTGTTGCCTCTGTGACCGGCCCATGGAGGCAGTGGATTCCTGTTGGTGGGGAGCATGTTGGTGGGAACATTTCCCTGCCCAGCCAGGAAGCCTTTGACAGGCTCAGTTTACCTGCTGCTTCTGCCAAGCCCAACTTCATCCTCCAGCCTGCCGAAGGAGATCTGCAGGACCTCAGGGGCAGCACACCCCAGGGTGGGACGCAACCCAGCAGGGGAGCTGTCAGTGCAATGATGTCACGGGAGGCGGTGGCATCCCTAACAACCTGCCCTCTCCCAGCTCACAACCAGATCACCAGCTCAGCTAAGCAGGACAAAATGGCTCCCCGGAACCCCGTAAGTGACTAGCCCAGGCTCCTCTGTCCAAAGACCTGTGTCGAAAGATCCAAGACACTTCCCTCCGCCATCTGAACACAATTGGGCCTTTGTACGTTGGGGCCAAACACGGTTCCTAATTGGCAGCATAAACAATGGGCCTCTGTGTTTGTTCCCAGAAGACAACACAGTTCTGCAGCAGTGACACGTGTTTCCATGTACAAAAAAAAAGTGTCAGAGCCTGACATTCCAGCAAAAATCTCTTTGGAGAATCCTGTGCTCCTCACTAAAGGACCTTGTTAGGCATCACCCCAATGGCTGCGGCCACCACCCCCACCACTCGGCAGGCCACAGTCCCTTTGTAGAGATTCTGTGAGCTCTGGAGACCGCTGGGTGCAGAGTGTCACACAGTGCAGTGATTAGCAGCATGAAAGGTTTTACTGGGCTTGATTTAAGGATATTATCTGCCACCAAGTGCCTCCATCCTGGGGTCCAACTCAAACCAAATACAATAGCAGTCAGAAAGAATGCAGACCTCTCTTTCTACACTAATGTCCCAGGAGCAGACTTCTGTAAGATGCCATGTGCAGAGGGCTTTTACATCACGGGGTCCTCAAAAGAGGCAAGTGAGAAAGTACCTGCAGCCAGACCATGGGCACAAGTCGGGGCAGCTCCCACAGCTGCTTGTGCTGGGAACTTGGAGGAGTGAAGCCTTCAGATGCATCCCAGGCTCAGTAGCCCCATCTCCTTGCATCCTGACTCTGACAGCTGACCCAGGTAAGGAGCAGGGAGGATGGCAGAGCTAACAACTGTCCCTTATACACAGCTGTATCCATCAGGGTTCTGCAGAGAAGCTGAATCAGTAGGAGACAGAGAGATAGAGAGAGGTAAAGATAGAGGTAGATAGATAGATAGGCAAGTAGGTAGGTAGGTGGATAGACAGGCAGATAGATAGATAGATAGACAGATAGATAGAAAGATAGACAAATGGGGCTGGGCTGGGTGCAGTGGCTCAGGCCTGTAATCCCAACACTTTGGGAGCCTGAGGGGGTGGATCAGAAGGTCAGGAGTTCAAGACCAGCCTGGCCAACATGATGAAACCCCATCTCTACTAAAAATATAAAAATTAGCCTGGCATGGTGGTGCCCACCTGTAATCTCAGCTACTGGAGAGAATGAGCTGGGAGAATTGCTTGAACATGAGAGGCGGAGGTCCAGGTAAGCTGAGATCATGCCACTGTACTCCACCCTGGGCCACAGAGCAAGACTCTGTCTCAAAAAAATATAAAAAATAAAATAAAATAAAAAAGAAAGGTAGTTTATTAGGAAGAAGGGGCTCACAGGATCACAAGGTGAAGAGTCCCATTATAGGCCATCTGCAACCTGGGGAAGAAAGCAGCCAGTAGCGACTTAGTCCCAGTCAAAAGCCTCAAAAGCAGGGAAACCAACAGTGCAGCCTTCAGTCTGTGGCCAAAAGCCTGAGAGCCCCCTGCAAACCACTGGTGTAAGTGCCACAGTCCAAAGAACAGGGAGTCTGAGGTCCAAGGGCAGGAGGAGCAAAGTCAATCTCCTCTGGCAACACCCACATAGACACACCCAGAAACAGTGCATTACCAGCCCACTAGGCATCCTTCAGTCCGGTCAAGCTGGCAGCTGCTATCACCCATCACAGGTAGTGAAGCCATGCAGCAGAACAATAAACCAAGCATGAGGTCTCTCTACCTGCTGGCCCTGTGGTACGACACTGGCCACGTGCCCCGACCCTGCTAGTTTACATGTCGTTAACAGCACTTTCATCATTAGGGCCATTGCCCCATTGCAGCTACTTCCTCCCACAGTGAGGCTGTGAGACCCTGGAAGCCAGTGGCCATCCCGGTGATCTTGACATCCCAATGCCTGGCACTGGGCTTGGCACAGACCAGCTGGCTCAGTATATTGCTAAACGACTGGGTGCATAGATTGACACCTTGATGAGTGATTCCTCACTACCCTCTGCATTCTTGACAGCCTCCAAATTACCATTTCACCCTTTGCTCTTTATTCCTACCCGCAAGGAGCAAATACAATTTGATGGCACCATTCAGCCATTCAGGGGAGGCTGAAGTCATCTGGCCACTCGAGAGTCACACTTAATGCACACTTCTGCCAGTTATACTCACCATCCTGAGCCTGGGGGTGAGGCAGCCCCCTTAATCAAGTGGAGGGGACCTCTAGTGATTTTGAGGGATTTATAGACACCCACCCACCACTCGCAGAAGCTTACAGCAATCCAGATCCATTAACCAATCATTTATAGGGAGATTAAAATAATGAAGGTGAGAATAAAGTGAGGACCTTGTCCTATTGGAACTCCGTTAATCATCATCTGTGGCTTAAAGAAAGAGTTACCATCCCAGCCCATTACAGAAAGTTGTCAATTAAGCACCACATGAAACCTAGGAGAATTGTTCCCCGAAGAGAATTTTAGGAGGGCAGTCACATCTCTGTGATGAATTCATTTCCAGAGAGCCTGTATGGGTCCCTAGTTGAAGCTGGAAGCATTCAGAATGCCAGGGGAAACGTCCTCTACTTCTCATAGTTCTAAGGAGAGTTGAGAGAAGCTAGACTCAAGAAGTCTCTGGAAATCGAGATCACATTGATGATTGAGGTCAAATTTATCATCCACTTCAAAATACACCTTATGCCCAACTCAAACTCTTAAAATACTCCGGCCTGCATTTTTGTAATAGCACATGTTTAAAAGCAGCCTAGGCCGGGCGCGGTGGCTCACGCCTGTAATCCAAGCACTTTGGAGGCCAAGGCGGGCAGATCACCTGAGGTCAGGAGTTCAAGACCAGCCTGACCAACATGGTGAAACCCCGTATTTAAAAAAAAAAAAAAAAAGCAGCCTATTATAAAGTACATAAATAGATTAATACATATCATCTCAATGTATTTTTACACAACTATTACATGTTTAGAAAAGCTGTAAGTTAACTGAGAAAAGGAGCACAGATTCAGAGAGAAAAGCAAGAAATCAAACATACAGATAATATGACCACTGCTACACAAACATTTTCATCATCTACATCTAGACAAGGACTGGAAGGGCTGGGAATGGTGGGTCACGCCAGTGATACCAGCATCTGGGGAGGCTGAGGCAGATGGATCACGTGGTCAGGAGTTCAAGACCAGCCTGGCCAACATGGTAAAATTCCATCTCTATTAAAAATGCAAAAATTAGGGCTGGGCACGGTGGCTCAAGCCTCTAATCCCCGCACTTTGGGAGGCCGAGGCAGGTGGATCACGAGGTCAAGAGATCGAGACCACCCTGGTCAACATGGTGAAACCCTGTCTCTACTAAAAATACAAAAAATTAGCTGGGCATGGTGGCGCGTGCCTGTAATTCCAGCTACTCAGGAGGCTGAGGCAGGAGAATTGCCCGAACCCAGGAGGCGGAGGTTGCGGTGAGCTGAGATTGTGCCATTGCACTCCAGCCTGGGTAACAAGAGTGAAACTCCATCTCAAAAAAAAAAATACAAAAATTAAAAAAAAAACACAAAAATTAGCCTGGTATGGTGGTGTGCACCTGTAATCCCAGCTACTCAGGATGCTGGGGCAGGAAAATTGCTTGAACCTGTAAGGTGGAGGTTGCAGTGAGCCAAGATGGCACCACTGTGCTCCATCCAGCCTGGCTGACAGAGCAAGAATCCGTCTCAAAAAAGAAAAGAAAAGAAAAGAAAAAGACTGGAAGAAAAGAAGTACCCGTTCAAATATTAATAGTTGTTGCTTTTGGGTGGTGAGATTATTGGTAACTGTTTTTATTTTTGTTAATTGTATTTTTAAAGTTTTGGTGTACACGTGCAGGATGTGTAGATTTGTTGCAGAGGTAAATGTGTGCCTTGGTGAGCTGCTGCACCATCAGCCCATCAGCCCATCAGCTAGGTGTTCATTCAGTCCAGCATGCGTTAGCTATTTTTCCTGATGCCCCCACCCAGGCCCTGTGTGTATTGTTCCCCTCCCTGTGTCTACGTGTTCACATTGTTCAGCTCCCACTTATAAGTGAGAACATGCAGTGTCTGGTTTTCTATTCCTGAGTTAGTTTGCTGAGGATATGGTTTCCAGCCCCCTCCATGTCCCTGCAAAGGAGATAATCTCGTTCCCTTTTATGGCAGCATTTTCTTTCTTTCCTTCCTTCCTTTCTTCCTTCCTTCTTCCTTCCTTCCTTCCTTCCTTCCTTCCTTCCTTCCTTCCTTCCTTCCTTCCTTCTTTCTTTCTTTTCTTTTCTTTCTTTCTTTCTTGTCGGGATCTTCCAGGCTGGAGTACAGTGGCTCCATCACCACTCACTGCAGTCTCAACATCGTAGGCTCAGGTGATCCTCCCACCTCAGCCTCCCAAGGAGCTGGTACCACAGGCATGTGCCACCACACCCAGCTAATTTCTATATTTGTTGTAGAGACAAAGTTTTGCTATGTTGCCCAGGCCGATCTTGAACTCCTGGACTCAAGTGATCCAACTGCCTCGGCCTCCCAAAGTGCTGGGCTAATAGGAGTGAGCCACTGTGCCCTGCCATAATTTCTGATATTCTCAATATGTTCCATACCAAGCATTGCTTTTACAGTATAGCTGATATGCTGCATCCTGGTTTTCATTTAGTAAAGCGTAAACTTTAACAGCAGCATTTTAATTAGTAGTTGGTAGAGTTGACACAAGTGGCCAATATCCGTGTTGGATGATCTTCCTCGTTCTAGCTTGAGATTTAATAACTCACTCAGAAAATCTGGGTGGCTTTCAAGGAAGTTGTTTCTGGGGAGTTGGGGGGCCTGGAGTGGGGACTAGTTGCCTCCTGCAGCATCCCCTTTGTTTCCTCTTCAGGGGGTGACGTGTGTCCCTGACCACTGGGCAGTTGGGGCTTTCAGCAAAGCTTTCTCTAGACACACGTGATGATGAGTTTCCTGAGGTTATGAAAGGGCGTAGAAGTCTGCAGCTGACTGTCACACCACCTGGGTGTCAGGGGGCTCCCAGGAACTTGCATCACTGGCTGCCTTGCTGCTTCCTTCCTTCAGCTCAACTCAGCAAGTGTGCCTTGGATGCGAAGCCTGCATCAGCGCCCTGGGCTTGCGCCCTAACAAGGTGGCCAAGCACAGTCCCTCTGGCAGCCGGCTTTGGTGATTCTGTGGCTCAGTTCTACTGCCCCTTCTTATGATAATAGGTACCCCAAGTTTTGTTTAAGGACCCACTCTCTACTTTAGATGACTAATAATTAGCTATTCTTATTATTTTATGTGGTTCCAGTGGACTCCTGGATTCAGTCAATCATTGCTCCCAGCCACAGGCTTGGTTTTGAGATAGGTATCCGATGCAAGCCAAGCCACCTAGGTCGAGCAAGGCTCTCTTCTGTTATTTTACTTGAACTATGAAGAAACCAGACTCTCTTCCCTACTATATATATTCTTTTTCCCTCTTTTTTGTGACAGAGTGTTGCTCTGTCACACAGGCTGGAGTGCAGTGGTGAAATCTCAGCTCACTGCAGCCTCCACCTCCCAGATTCAAGTGATTCTCCTGCCTGAGCCTCCCAAGTAGTTGGGACTACAGGCGCATCACCATGCCCAGCTGATTTTTATATTTTTGGTGGAGACAGGGTTTCGCCATGTTGGCCAGGCCGGTTCCCTACTGTATACGAAGCTGAGAGCACCTGCCTGGGAAGGAAGCCAATGAAGGTAAGCCAAGAGGGGACAGAAACAAGTCCTGAGGATACGGCCGCAGCATCGAGCCCCATCGGAAGCCGGCCCAACCCTCAGCCTCTGAAGCCAGCACATTTTTCTTGCACTTGATCCCACTGGGCTGGGTTTATGTCATTTGTGACTGAAGGAGTCCTTGCCAATGCACTACCTTTGGAGGACTTCTGTCTTGTCGGGGGCACAGATAGACAAATAGACAACTTCAAATGAGTGTGAGGTGGTACAGGGGCCTCGAGGGGGACCAGGAGCTGAGCCTGGACCCTGGGAGGCTTCCTGGAGGAACAGATACCCAAGCTAAACCTTGCACGAGCAGAGTGAGTCAAAGGCAGGAAGCTGTGAGCCTCTCAGTGCAGCCAGGGGATTCGGCGTGAAGCAAGGAGCAACTTAGGTGAGGCCAGCACGGCAGGCAGGACCAGGCCATGGATGGGCAGGTGGGCCAGAGTGAGCATCTTGAGGGGGTCTTTCGAGGGGCTGACCTGGAGGATTATGGGCATACATGTCATTTAGAAACTAATGGCAGTTGAAGGATGGATGTGAAAGGCACACAGTTGAGACCAGGCGTGACGCAAATGTTCAGGCAGAAGGTGATGAAGGTGTGGACCCGGCGAGAGGAGGTAAAAATTGAAGAAACTCTTAGGGTGAAAAATCAGTAGGACTATGGGGCCTGACTGTATTGAGCATAGAAAAGGGAGGGGTCTGGGCCTCAGGGACTGAGACTGGGCAAAAAGGAAGAGGGTTTTGCGGGATGTTGATGAGTTTGGTTTGGGAGGTGTGTGGTTCCAGGAGTGTTGCTAGAGCAGACTGGGGGACTCAGAACACACATGGAACACATGAAGTAGAACATGTTTGAATGTCACCTTTCTTTCTACCTTGTTCTGGGAAAAAAGTGGGGGAAGTTCCTTTGCCAAAAAGGGAATGAAAGGGCAGGGCACTGCCCATTCTGGTACCAAAGGGGAGGTGGAAGTTTACTGATACCCGAGAGGCTCTGAGTAGATGGGGTGTGCTCCAGTTCTCCTCAAGCATCTGGTGAAAAGCCGGTTACATGCCTGCATTCCAACCAGAGCATCGCATCGAAACTCACACTGCTGAAATACAACACAGTTGCTTTGTAATTGAGGTCCACAGGCTTCATATAATTCAGGGGACCATCTGGTCAGTGAGAAAAGAATCAATGATACAAGATAGCACTTGCTGGGGACCCCAAGCCCTGAAGCTCTCCCAACCAAGATGGCGGCGAGACAGCCTAACCTGGTACTGGGACCCAAGTGAGATGCGTAGATTTGAGAACCATTTCCACAAAGGTGGGGGTTTAACCATGAGACTGACGGGGTCATTTAAGGAGAGATACAGAACAATGAGGGCTGGGGACCAAGCCTGAAGAACAGTGAGGGCTAGAAGAGGAGGGGCAACCACAAAGAGGAAGGGGGAAGAATGGTCATAGAACTAGGAAAGGAAGGCCAGGCACGGTGGCTCACGCCTGTAATCCCAATGCTTTGGGAGGCCATGGTGAACAGATTAGCTGAGGTTGGGAGTTTAAGACCAGCCTGGCCAACGTGTTGAAACTCCCTCTCTAATAAAAACACAAAAATTGGCTGGGCATGGTGGTGTGGACCTGTGATCCCAGCTACTTGGGAGGCTGAGGCAGGAGAGTTGCTTGCGCCCAGGAGACGGAGGTTGTAGTGAGCTGAGCTGCACCATTGCATTCCAGCCTGGATGACAGAGCGAGACTTGGTCTCAAAAATAAATAAATAAATAAATAGAATGTAGGGGTAGGGCACAGTTCAGTTGAAATATTCATTGATCCTCACAGTATCCTTCAACATCTGATGCTGGGACAGATCATGGGAACCAAGGGAAGTGGCCACTTTCCTCTTCTCCCAGAACTCTGCCTACCCACTGGCTCACCTGGAAAGCCATTCTGTCCCCAGCAACGTGTGTCAGAGCCGTGGACAGCAAGGCCCTGAATTCTTGATGTGTTCCTTCGTACCCAATACCATGCGACTTCAGAGGTCTGTGTGGGAAATGCTGGCACGTGGGGAGGAGGAAGCACTGAAGGCAGAACCGTGGCTATCCAGAAATGCCCGTTTTTCTGGGGATGAAGAGAATTCTGCCGGAAGGAAGACTGCATTTGATGCAGCCACTGTCACAGTTCTGGGCTACCAGGAGATGCGACTTCAAAGAAGGAAACTTAGGGACAAAAAACAAACCTGGAATCCAAAGTACCTGGGGAGGAAATATATCAGTGCATTTGGGCTGTTTCAGATCCGAAGTGTGTATCCTCCGTATAGCAGAGTTGGACAGGGGAGGGGAATTTGGGGGTGAGGGGCTGGCATATATTTTTCTTTCTACTTCTGATAAAAATGTATTTGCACTAGAAGTTCAGTTCAATAAATAGATAAGCAAATAATAAAGAAAACCATCAGATAACTGCTTTGCATTTCCACTGACAGTGAGAAAGAGAAGCAAGTTCAAGCAAATCATCAGCAAGAATGATAGGGGCGGTGCGGACCGAAGGAGAAGGAAGCCTCTGCTCTTGCTGAGATTGCTGAGGACCACACTGATTTTTTTAAAAATCGTGCCCAAATTCCTATCTAAGGGGTCTGGGGAGTCATGCCCTAGAAACCACAAATTCTCATCAGATGGGTTTTTTTTGACCCTGTATATTGTGACTTACTTTCCATCCGACTGTGGCATAACAAGGAAAAAAATCAAAATATTTTACCGGAAAATCTATTTCCTTGCCATACCTTAAAATTGCCCTGCAAAAGGCCAGGCACGGTGGCTCACACCTGTAATCCCAACACTTTGGGAGGCTGAGGCAGGCAGATCACAAGGTCGGGAGATCGAGACCATCCTGGCTAACACGGTGAAACCCTGTCTCTACTAAAAACAGAAAAAATTAGCCCAGTGTGGTGGTGCACTCTTGTAGTCTCAGCTACTCCAGAGGTGGAGGCAGGAGAATCGCTTGAACCCAGGAGTCAGAGGTTGCAGGGAGCCGAGATCACACCACTGTACTCCAGCCTGGACTACAGAGAGAGACTCCGTCTCAAAAATAAATAAATGAATAAAATAAATTGCCCGCAAAGTCTCTTGTAGGAAAAATCTACATCCTATAGAGACTCTCCTTTCCCCTTTATTTTCTCCCTTTCTTTCCAGATCCAGAAGATAATCATCTGAGAGCCAGGCACCCTTTTACGTCCGATAAGAAACATTTTACAACCTGCTTTCTCTCTGAAGTCGGCTATTTGAGAGATTCCTCTGCTCAATAAAACCTGGTCTCCACAATCTTTTATCTTAACCTGAGCATTTCCTTTAACCCCAGGTCTTCAGATAAACTCAACCAATTATCAACCAGAAAATGTTTAAATTTAACTATAGCCTGGAAGCCCCCCCTAACACTTTGAATTGTCCCGCCTTTCCGAACCAAACCAATGTATTTCTTAAATGTATTTGATTGATGTCTCACTCCTCCCTAAAAATATAAAAGCAAGCTGTACCCCGACCACTGTGGGCACATGTTCTCAGGACCTCTAGAGCGCTGTGTCATGGGCCATGGTCACTCGTATTTGGCTCAGAATAACTCTCTTTAAATATTTTACAGAGTTTGACTCTTTTTGTCACCATTGACACTGGGCACTGAGGCCTGGGTCCTGGAAACGTCCCTGGGTAAATACCCAGCGGGAAGAGGGATGGCTGGTTTGACGAAAACAGATCAGAAGGGAGGACTTTAAACTGGATAACCCCAGGAAGATTGAGGGATTATGGACTCCCAGGTGATTTCCTAAGGGACAGTGCTGAAGTGTCTCTTTTTATTGAAAATTGGACTGTGTGAAGCAGGGTCAAATTAAGGGACCTTTCTCAGCAGTTACCTGAGGGGCCTCTTCTTTCTAATTACTGGGCTTGCACCAGAGGACTTCCTTTGTTCTGCCTGGCTTCTGAAAGAGCAGCCTCCTCTCAGAAGGTGCAGGCATGGAAAACACTGTGTTGATCTGGTATTCTCTGAAGTGATTAATCTACATGCAGAACACTGAAAAGGTGGTTTATTAGGTTAATTGCTACTGCAATTTTTCTTTCCTTTTTTTTTTTGCTGAGAGTATACATCTGAAAATAGACACATAAGGCTGTGCAAATAGAAATAAAATTGTGGCCCCAAAGCATCCTTCCCTATAAATCAGTGTGGTTAAAAGCATGGTGACCCTGATGATGTCGAGACCTTCTTATAGCAAACAAGAAAAATCCACACACACACCTTCAAGGCAGCTTTCACCTTGGGAGCCGCAGGGGTGATCTTCAATTACTTTTTTTTCCTCCGCTCCAATTCACCTCAGTTGTAAGATGTATCATCAGCTGACAAGTTTCTTTCGACATTGATTATAAGATGCACTTCAATTTCTGGAATATTAGAAAGTGAAAACAATGTTTCTTTCTTTTCTTTTTTTGTTTTTTTAGTCAGAGTCTCCCTTTGTCACCCAGGCTGGAGTGCGGTAGCACGATCTCGATCTCGGCTCACTGTAATCTCCACTTCCCAGGTTCAAGCAAATCTCATGCCTCAGCCTCCTGAGCAGCTGGAATTACAGGTGTGAGCCACCACACCCAGCCAAAAATGTTGATTTTCAAACGGAGAAAATGCATTAAAAGGTATGATGGTTTTTTTCCTTGTCTGTTTTTGTCTGTCTCACTCTTTTTCTCTTTCTCGCCATTTCTCTCCTTTCCTCCCTGGGTCCCTTCTTCCTTTCCTTCCTCGACACCCTTCGCATTTTTGGTTCTGGGGTACACTAGGAACAGTTGGCTTCAGCTTGGAAATTTACAGCTGGGTGGGAGGAATGTGTGGGAAGCTTTAGGAAAGACTGGTTCACATTCATTTAGCAAAACAATCCCTGTTTGTCTGGAGACCTGTTCTGCCATCTGATCACCCCCCAGGGAAACAACCTCCCTAGAAGAAGAAACTTGACTTTGTTATCCTCAGGAGCCAAGGTGTAATTCCCCTCACTCTCCACCCCTTAGATGATAGCCCCTAAACCCCTAAGCCTCCCTCCCGTCCCCTCCACTCCCCTCCCCCTTTTTTTTGAGTCTTGCTCTTGTTGCCCAAGCTGGAGTGCAGTGGCAAAATCTTGGCTCACTGCAACCTCCTCTTCCTAGATTCAAGCAGTTCTCCTGCCTCAGCCTCCCGAGTAGCTGGGATTACAAATGTCCACCACAACACTCGGCTGATTTTTGTACTTTTAGTACAGATGGAGTTTTGCCATGTTGCCCAGGCTGACCTCCAACTCCTGACCTCAGGTGATCTGACTGCCTTGGCTTCCCAAAGTGCTGGGGTTATAGGAGTGAGCCACCATGCCCGGCCCTCACTTCCCTCTTCTGAGTCTCCTGGTGGAAGAGTTGTAAAAAGTCCTATTTTCTAAGTTGTTTTTTTTTTTTTTTGTGACAGGTCTCACTTTGTTGCCCAGGCTGAAGTGCAGTGGCATGATCATAGCTTACTGTAGCCTCAGACTCCTGGACTCAAGTGATCCTCCGGCCACAGGTATGCACCACCATGCCCAGCTAATTTTTTAAATACTTTGTAAAGACAGGAAGTCTCAGTATGTTGCCCAAGCTGGTCTTGAACTCCCGGCCTCAAGCACTCTACTCTTTGAGACATCACTGGCCTATAATAAATGGGTTAATCTATGTATTTAAAAAAAAAAAAAAACCTAGGCTAGGCGTGGTGGCTCACACCTGTAATCCCTACACTTTGGGAGGCTGAGGTGGGTGATCACCTGAGGTCAGGTGTTTGAGACCAGGCTGGCCAACATGGCAAAACCCCGTCTCTACTAAAAATACAAAAATTAGCTGAGTGTAGTTGAGGGTGTGTGTGTGTGCCTGTAATCGCATCTACTCAGGAGGCTGAGGCAGGAGAATCACTTGAACCCAGGAGGCGCAGGTTGCAGTGAGCCAAGATCACGCCATTGCACTCCAGCCTTGACGACAGAGCAAGACTGTGTCTCAAAAAAAGAAAAAAGAAAGAAAAGTAGAATAGAAAATACTAGTATACAAGACTGTGTAAAGGTATGCTCTTTTGTGACATTTGTTTCAGTTATTTATATACAAGAACGTGTGTGTGTGTGTTACTGGACCAAGGTACTGGAATGTGTCCCTTATTGAAGGTCTTGCTCGATAAGAAACCCACCGGCCCCTCCCTAGAACCCAGACAGAAAGATATTGCCCAAGAGAAGGAGTTCTTGAAGTAGGGGGCGGGCTGTGGAGGAGGGGAAGAGAGGGAAGCTCCAGGGGAGGAGAACTTGGCGTTGACCAGGAAACTGGACACCTGGGCTTCTCCCCTGGCCACACGGAACAGAAGGGCGATGTCCTGAACGATGAAACTTCCTGGCACGTCGGCTGCGTCCAGAACTCATTTCCCATCGGAGTCTCCTCCAGTGGAGCCAGGGGCCTAGCTTGGCTCAGAGTGTGGCTAAATCGCAACCTTAAATTTGATACAGAATTACTGGCCTATTATGGACTCTATGGGCAGTGGGGGAAGTGAGCTCCTGGCTTCAGTGGGGTGTTCCAGGAGAACCTCAATCAGTAGCCCCCAAATCTAGGGAGCCTCATCCCCAGCTCTCCTCTCTGGCTCAGCTTAGCTCCAGCAAGGGGGCTGGAGACGGAGAAGACAGGCAGAGAGTGTCAGAGAAAAACACTTAGCAGTGCTGGAAGGACTGGGGTTGGCAAGGCATGGGAGGCTCCGGGGGCTGGAGGCAGAGGCATGGGAGGCTCCCGCATGGCTGGAGGCAGAAGTGTGGGAGGCTCGGGGGGCTGGAGGCAGAGGCCTGGGAGGCTCGGGGGGGGGGGCTGGAGGCAGAGGCATGGGAGGCTCCGGGGGGCTGGAGGCAGAAGCCTGGGAGGCTCCGGGGGGCTTGAGGCAGAGGCATGGGAGGCTCCGGGGGCTGGAGGCAGAGGCATGGGAGGCTCCGGGGGCTGGAGGCAGAGGCATGGGAGGCTCCGGGGGCTGGAGGCAGAGGCATGGGAGGCTCGGGGGGCTGGAGGCAGAGGCCTGGTAGGCTCCGGGGGGCTGGAGGCAGAGGCATGGGAGGCTCCCGCATGGCTGGAGGCAGAGGCGTGGGAGGCTCCTGCATGGCTGGAGGCAGAGGTGTGGGAGGCTCTGGGAGCTGGAGGCAGAGGTGGGTGCCACGTGGTCTGGCCCCAGCGCCTTGGCTTTGTCCAGCATCAGAGCCGCAGGCTTCCACACTGGGGCAGGTTCCCTGGAAAGGAACGGAGCTGGCATTGGCTCTTCTTCCTGCACTGGCACATCTATGCTGGGGGTGGTGGGTGTGGGTTGGCAAGAGACAGCTCAGGAGCACCTTCACCCTCACCTTCAGTGCACATTGCCATGCCGTTCACTTTCTGCCACACACAGTTCATGGGCTGCAGGACCTGCCGTCACCCAGTATTTTGCGGACAGGCCCCAGAAGAGGGGCATGTGGAAGTGTTTGCCAGAGCGGCCCTTCAAGGCCTCTCCCAGCACCCAGCCCACCCACAGGGCCTGGCCCTGCCTCCTCCCTGCTGCCTGGGACCTGGGAAAACAGTGCCCATGTAGAAAAACGGCTCCACATTCCCATGGAGAAAGGGGGAGTCTGTCCCAAAGTGGGTGTGTGTCTGTCCCTACCTTTTCCATGAAACGAGGAAGGAGCTGGGGCAGCACGTCTCTGTGGATCTGCCTCTAGCTCTAGCATGTGTCTGAGCATGGGTCTGTGTGTGTCCATGGAGAAGCCGGTGGGGCAGGTGTTCCCCAGGCCTCCCAGGAAACTTCCCAAGGGGTGAAACTTGATTCTTCCACAGCTGGCTTGGTGGATACCCACTCCTCTGCCACCAAGACCCTTCCAGGCCAGCCCCACTGAGTGTGTGTGAGAGGAGGGAGGGTGTGTGTGCAGTATGTATGTTCGTGGGTGTGAGAGACTCAGAAGGAGAGGAGAGGATGGATGGGTGTGTGTGTGTGCGCATGTGTACGTTCACCAATGTGTCCAAAGAAAGTTTTTGCCAGGCAAAAGCAAGCAGGCAGAGAGCAAGAACATCTCCATGTGCTATATTCTCCAATGACCATTTTAAATATATGACAAACAGTTAAAACAAAGGCCCATTTAGCTTTTATGCCTGTGATTCCTAGTATCCATTCCAGTTAATTACAGTGATTTAAAAACATCTGCATTTAATAAAGAAACTTTCTCTCCCCCAGTTCTCAGCCCACCCCCCTCCCAACCCCCCTCTTTCTTCAGGCCACTGGGCTAATGTGGTAATTACATCTCCATGCCAGACCACAGCAGAGGGATGGCAGAAGGGGAGGGGAGGCTTCATCAGGCAGGGAAGGCAAAGTAGGGATGGGCGGGGCGGGGAGGTAGGGCTAAGGTGGGAGGGGAGAGAATTGGGTAGGGGGAGCTTGTAGGGGTAGGGCAGGTTGGAGCTGGGTGAGGAAGATGGGGTAGGGGGCAGAGCTGGGGAGCTGGAGCAGGGTGAAGCTGGGATGAAGGGACCTAGAATGGAGATGGAGGGGCGGCTGGAGGCAGAGCTGGTTTTGGGGAGCTGGGTCAGGCCTTCTCTCTAGCAGAGAAATCCTAGGTTGGGAGGATTCGAATCCAGAGACTAGGACATGGATATATATATTCAAAGCGCTTTATTCTTTCTGGGTCATAGGATTGTTTATTTCACAAAAAGGGAGACTGAGGCAAGGCCAGGGACTTTACTCTTCACTCTGGGGCCCTTCCCTTGCTTCAGGAAGGAGTCTGGGAGTGGTAGAGAGAAGGGCAGGAGGTGAGAACAGAGAGGGGCAAGGAAAAACCTCCAAACAGGGAAGCTGGTCCTAGGGCCAGAACCTTCTTTTTAAAAATGTGATTCGCTGGCCTCCGGCTCCCTTCTGCTGCCCTGGTGATGTGTTGTGGCCCATGCTTGGGGCTCTGACCGGTCACGTGGACTCCTCAGTGGATATCAGGAGGCTCAGTGGCCTCCTGGACACACTCAGCCTTGGGCGAGCCATGGACAAGCAAGAAGGATCCCAGTGGGGCCCCAGGGAAGGGAGCATGGCCACAGCCCTGCAGGGAGTCTGGCCTCGGCCGAGGGGCAGGCGGGCCTGGGGGTCTGGCTGAGGACTGCAAGGTGCCAGCCCTTTGCTCAGGAATCCCCACTGCTGCAGCCGCTGACCGTAGTGCAGCGCACTGCCCACCACCTCCCCTGGCAAGTCTCTCACCTTGCCCAAAATGCCACCTTCAGTGCAGCAGTAGCTGCTAGTTTTCAGTGGAGGAGAAAAATTGAACATTCAAGGCTGGACGCGGTGGCTCACGCCTGTAATCCCAGCACTTTGGGAGGCTGAGGTGTTGGATCACGAGGTCGAGAGATCGAGACCATCCTGGCCAACATGGTGAAACCCCGTCTCCACTAAAAAATTAGCTGGGCGTGGTGGCACGCGCCTGTAGTCCCAGCTACTCGGGAGGCGGAGGCAGGAGAATTGCTTGAACCCGGGAGGCGGAGGTTGCAGTGAGCCGAGGTTGCAGTGAGCCTAAGTCGCACCACTGCGCTCCAGCCTGGCGCCTGGTGACAGAGTGAGACTCTGTCTCAAAAAAAAAAAAAAAAAAAAAAAGTGAACACTAGATTCTACCCAGCAGTTCAGGACTTTGGGAGATCTGGGAGAGGAAGGAGGATGGGCACAGCAAGGAACGGGGAGGAGAAACCAGCTTTGGGGTCTGGAGAAGGAAACCAGCTAAGGGAGGAGAAGCCCGTGGGCGGACTCTCACGCAGGAAGGGGGATGTTGGTGGCTGAGAAAGAAGTGAGCACAGCCGGCGGTGTTCCCCTCCGAGGACTGCTGGGAGCATGGTGCTGTGTCCAACTGGAGAGGACCTGTGCCAGGCTGGGGCCCGCTGTTCCCAGAGGGAGAACTGTGGGGTCTCTGTGCCTCTACCAGGTTGGAACTGAGAATGAGCTTTGCTTCCTGAGGTTGCCTTTCTCCAAAGCTGCAATCTTGCTTCAAATTCTGTTCTCCACAGCCAAGAGACAAGATTAGAGAATGTGTTCTCGGTGGGGTTCCCACAGCCACCTGCTGGGACCAGGCTCAGATAAAACCCAGAGGGTCAGACCACAGGAACACCATCAAAACCAGCTACTCCTTTGTGGTCCTTAGAGAGCAGCCGGGGGAGGGAGATGGGTGGGGTGCACCTGATGGGGTGCACATCCCTGGTTGGGGTGAAAGGCGACAGGGAAAAGCTGAAAAAGCCAGCCTCTCGGGGTGACTCTGCCCAGGAGAAAGTAAACCTCCCTCTCCCTCTCCTTTCTCCTCCCTTCCTTCCTTCTTCCCTCCCTTCTTTCTTTTCTCTCTCTCTCCCTCTCCCTTCCTTCCCTCTCTCCTTCCCTTCCTCTCTCCCCACTTCCACCCTTTCTTTCTTTCTCTCTCTCTCTTTCGTTCTTTCTTTTCATAGTGGTGCCATCACAGTGGTATCAGCTTCCCAGGCTCAAGTGATCCTCCCACCTTAGCCTCCCAAGTGGCTGGGGCTACAGGTGCATGCCACCACGCCTGGTGTTTTAAATATTTTTAAATATTTAAATATCATATGTTTTAAATATTTTAAAAACATATTTAAAAAATATGTTTTATAGAGATGAGGTTTCACCATGTTCCTCAGGCCAGTCTCAAACTCCTGGGCTCAAGCAGTCTGCCTGCCTTGGCCTCCCAAAGTGCTGGGATTACAGGCATGAGCCATCTGACCCAGCCAGAAGGAGACCTCCCTGTAGTTCCTCAAATTCAGGTTCGTATCCTAGCCTCCTCTCTGTGCACGCTTCCCTCTGCTCTCCCCACACCTGGCTTCCTTTTCTTCACTCAGCATGTGCATTTGCTTGTGGTTTCTCTCCCCGAGTGGAATGTGGTCCTGAGAGGGCAGTGAATGCACACTGGCTGGGCCTGCAGCAAACACATGACTGGGGACATGTCACAGACGCACACAGGGGCACATGGCAACAGACTCAGCAAACGCACATTGCCACCACACTGCGGGCCCTGCAGAGGCGTTTTGTGGTGCCTAGGCTCCAGATGTGGCTCTCGGCTTTGATTCTGAGATCTCCTTGTCCACTCTCTGTCTCGATCCTCTTCCACCCTCCGCATCCAGGCCTCTTGCTTGCCCCTTCCTAAGCCCTTTCCTTCTGAGCTGACAGACTCCTGCCACATCCTTCAGTTTTCCCTGCAAGTGCCTCGGACCCTATTCTTTGAATGCATTTGGACCCCCTGCAATGTCTGCCACGCCTCCCTCAGGCCGAAGCCTCCCACAGCTTTGCCTGTGTCTCTGCACCTCTGGCCCATTCAGGACTGGAAGAGATGGAGGATTCCCAACTGACACTTTCCCCTGTCGCCTCCCCAGGTTCCAGCCCCACTTCTTTTTACTTTATTTTTTTTGAGATAGAGTTTTACTCTTGTTGCCCAGGCTGGAGTGCAGTGGTGTGATCTCAGCTCACTGCAACCTCCACCTCCCAGGTTCAAGCAATTCTCCTGCCTCATCCTCCCGAGTAGCTGGGACTACAGGTGCCTGCCACTGTGCCCGGCTAGTTTTTTGTATTTTTACTAGAGGTGGGGTTTTACCACATTGGCCAGGCTGGTCTTGAACTCCTGACCTCAGGTGATCCACCCGCCTCGGCCTCCCAAAGTGCTGGGATTACTGGTGTGAGCCACCTCGCCCAGCCCAGGCCCCCTTCTTTTGAGTAAGCTGCTACGCCATCGCTGTCACCTGCTGACCCTGCCTCCCAGCCCCTGAGCAGACCTGGCTCACCTTCTCTCACCAGCACCGCGTCCCCTGTGACCTCACCCCCTGTGGGTGGCGACCCTTGGCCTCCTTGTGTTTGTGCCTCTCTTCTCTAGGACATCAGTACCTGAAGGAAAAAGACTGGGTTTTTTCCTCCTGGTAAGTTTGACCATAATGAGGTCAGAGGTGAGACTTGACTCCAGAGGTGGAGACACCAGACCAGATTGAGGACTAGCTGAAACAAGACCAGTGCAGAAGCAGCTGTCCGGTCAGACATGGGCTACCCATGGGCCATGTCAGTTTACCATTGCCATGGCCACACCCGGGAGTTACCACCTCTTTCTATGACAATGTTAATGACTCAGAGGTTACTGCTCATTCCTTAGAAATTTCTGCATAAACTGCCCCTTAATCTGCATGCAATTAAAAGTGGGTATAAATCTGACTGCAAGCCCGCCTGACCGGCAGCCCTCGGCACACCGCCTGTGGGGTAGCCCTCCTCTGCGGGGGCAGTCACAGAGCTGTCACATCATCGCAGCTCTAACACTGGTGCTTCAACAAAGCCATTTCCTTCTACCCTCACTTGCCCTTGAATTATTTCCTGGGTAAAGCCAAGAACCCTCATGGACTAAGCCCCATCTCAGAGCTCGCTTGTCCGGCAGGTAGTGGGGTCTTGGGTTTAGTAGGTATTGAAGAATGTGTTGTTGAAGTGAGTTGGATCAAATCTGCTTTTCTGGAGTCATCCCAAGTTTTGGTGGTGAGAGACTGTAGGTGGAGTCGACCTTAGAGTGCTCTGATGGGACTTCGAGTGAGAGACGGCAGACCTGTCCAACCTCTCACCATCAAGAGAAGGATGGACCCTCCCGAAGAGGCGGCTGGGATAGTGCTATGTTTTGGCTGAGACTCTCTGTCTGATGGAAAGGGAATGGAAAGCTTCGAGCCACTTTTTTTTTGGCTTGTGAACTCACCAGCTAATTGACAAACGTGCGTCCTGTGCATGAGCTGCTAAGGTTTTCTGTGATGTCAGCAGAGCCCAGTGACATCTGGGATTCACCAGGAGCTGTGAGGCCCTTTGTGTCTGGGAACTCCTGGCTGTTGTCAGTGGAGAGGCCCCCGGTCGCTGCTCAGCATCCTGCTCACTGGCAACCCGTGGCATACTGAGAATCATCATTGTCCTACGCTAAGCACGGACTGACTCCTCAAGAAACAGTTCTCGAATGAATGAGTGAGTGAGTGAGTGAAAGAACAAGAGAATGAAAGAACAAAGTTGGGACCATATGCTTTCTACACCAAGGTTGTAAGTTCAAGCCCTAACTGTGCCAAAAAGCTTTATCCCTTTCCGGAATTAAGGCGGGGCTATGTGGTCCTATGAGGGGCTTACTAACTCATCAGCAAGTATTTATTGGGCCCCTACTATGGGCAGGTTTTGAGCTCTAGCAAAGGGCAGGACGCACCAGCCCAGCCCTTCGCCACGGTGAGAAACCGTCTCTAAGCACTGGAAGCTTATCAGCGTGGGTGGGACAGTGTCCCTGGCTGTGAGGAAGGGCAGCCCCTAGCTCTCTCAGTAAATCATTACTGCCTGCCATTTGCTCCCAGACATTCTGAGTCCTTCCCAGTGCGGTGCTCTCAAGGCTTTGCTCTCAAGACAAGGATCTCCAAATAGAAAGGGTGGGATGGTTGGATTGGATTTCTGGAAAATTCAAGATCTCCAGGATTGATTGATTCTTCTGTCCCTTCATCAACCGTTTACAAATGAGCCCATGGGGTCCAAACATTACGTAAATTCTTGCTGGAACACAACCTGGCCTGACCCTTTCCCACTCTGTGCCAGGCCTGCCCTGTGAACCCCAGATATGGTTGGGCTCTGCTGATGTCACGAAAAATCTTAGCAATGCATGCCTTGTCAATTAGCCAGGGAGCTGACTGCCAAGAGAGGGAGGCTTATGGTTTGACGTCATCCTGCCGGGAGACAAAGGGCTCGCCACTGTCTGGTCACCGAGGAGCATTCTCCCACACGGCCAGGGGTGTGCCAGGCAGGCCACTCTCCAGACTCAGGGAGGAGGAGGTCAGGGAGATGCTTCTTGTCCCAGGCACCTGGGACTTGGCTGAGCTACCTAGATTGGTGGGGGGCTGGGGGAGGCTCTCACTCTCTCACTCACACACCAGGAGTAGAAATGACAAATGGCTCCCGCTGGGAACCCTGCCTGCCAGCCTGCCGGATCATTTATCTCAGCGGCAAGTGATTTGCATACCGATGGGGTGGGAACTGCCTCTCTGCTCACCCTCCCTTCTCCTGCCCCGTTCCCACTCCAGCTCAACTCAAAACGGGGCTGCTTGCCCCAGCAGCCACCTTGGTGTCACCTAAAGTCCTTGCATGCCTCCTCCACTGGGACTGCTGAAAATGCTACTTAGGAGCCTTTGGTGGCAGGAGACGAAAGGCTCCTATGAAATGGTGGACGCTGACTCTAGGTAGCAGGCCAGCCCCTGCCTGGTTGTGGGGCCAGGGAAGAGGGGCTCAGGACAAATGGCACTGTGCCCTGCTATTTGGATGTGCCCATGAACATTTGCCCAGAAGGAGGGGAGTGGGAGGTGAAGACCGAAAGCCCACCCACCCTCGCACCGGGTATCCTCACCCTGCTCAGCCTTCCAGCCCTGGTTTTCTTTCTTTCTTTTTTTTTTTCGAGACAGGGTCTTGCTCTGTTGCCCAGGCTGGAGTGCAGTGGTGCGATCACGGCTCATTGCAGCCTTGACTTCCCCAGGCTCGAGTGATTCTCTCACCTGAGCTTCCTGAGTAGCTGGAACTACAGGCACATGCCACCATACCTGGCTAACTTTTTTATATGTATTTTTTGTAGAGATGGGGTTTCACCATGTTGCTCAGGCTGGTCTCAAACTCCTGGGCTCAAGCAATCCACCTACCTCATCCTCCCAAAATGCTGGGAATACAGGCGTGAGCCACTGTGCCCAGCTCCAGTCTCCTTTTTTGGGGGGGTGGAGGGGGTGAAACATTGCCTGAGGGCAAACCGGGGCAGGCAGGGCTTGAAGCCCTTTCTCCTGACTCCAAAGCACAGAGGTACTTCCGAGTCTTCTGGTCACAGAGAGGCTGCCTGCAGCCTGGGGCATTCAGGGGAGAAAGGCCCCCTGCGTAGACAGCAGCGACCAGGTGCGGGAGCAGGTGCAGGATGGTTGGAGGTTGTGAGCTGGGTGGCCTCTTGCTTTCTTGTTCTTGCTGCCTCTCTGCTTCCTGGTGACTTCGCTCCTTCACCAGCCTGGCAACGCCACATGGCAGGAAACATCCAGATCCCCTCAATTTGCAGGGCCCGCCACTTAGAGTGGCACAGGGCTGGTCTCCAGCTGAGCCATGATTTCCAGGTTGGGGATGTGTCCCTGGGGATGAGCGGGTAAGGCCAGTGTAGGGACTTCCAAGGGCTGGGAGCGAGGGCAAGTCTCTCTGGGAGGCCTGGCTCAGGGGGCTGGTGTACCCCGGGGGAGAAGGGACTGCATAGGGACCCACTTGTGGTCTGTGCTGCTTTTGTCTAGGCTGGCCCTGCCCTCAAATCCCTTGCAAGTTGCCCTGCATTGGGACAGAGGGAAGCCTCCTTCCACTTTATATCCAGCAAGGCCTTTGGGGGTGTTTGTGGAATTTTCTTTTCCCCGGGTCCTCTGCCCACCAGCCACAGCCCTGGAGGTTCCATTCAGCCTCCTGGCACAGTGAGGTCTGAGGAAGGCTTAGCGCCTAAGCCAAGATAACAGTGTTCCTTTTTCCTGCACGATGAGAAATCGGTGTGGTACCCAGGGCAGGCAGTGAGGACAGGCAGTATCTGTAGGAAATTTACAGACAATAGTAAAACCGGTGAAAAGTTGGTCTGCTGATTATTTGCAGCACACATCCACAGTTCTAAATAATGTCCCTGAAAATTGTTTTGGTTGGTCTCTATTCTAAACAATTTCTGCTTACTGTTGAGTTCTAACAATGTATATGTAAGCTTCAAATTAGCACATTTTTATTACTCACTCTGATAAACATTGCATTCTTTGTGGCAGTTAATTCAGAAAACCCTGGTTGCACAGTCAGCTCCCAGCACAAGGCAGGCCACTGGTGGTCATTTTGTGATTCTTCTGCCTCAGCCTCCCCAGTAGCTGGGACTACAGCTGTGCACCACCATGCCTGGCTAATGTTTGTATTTTTAGTAGAGATGGGGTTTCACCATGTTGCCCAGCCTGGTCTCAAACTCCTGACCTTGGGTGATCCACCCGCCTCAGCCTCCCAAAGTGCTGGGATTCCAGGCATGAGCCGCTGTGCCTGGCCTGTTTCAGTGTTTTGTTTTGTTTTTTAATATGTTATTTTTAAAGAATAAAGATGGGGTTTCACCATGTTGGTCAGGCTGATCTTGAACTCCCGACCTCGGGTGATCCACCCACCTTGGCCTCCAAAGTGCTTGGATTACAGGCATGAGCCACCACACCAGGCCTGTTTCAGGGTTTTGTGTGTTTGTTTAAGAGACCAACATGGAGAAAACCCATCTCTACTAAAAATACAAAATTAGCCTGGTGTGATGGTGCATGCCTGTAATCTCAGCTACTTGGGAAGCTGAGGCAGGAGAAATGCTTGAGCCCGGGAGGCAGGGGTTGCAGTGAGCTGAGATTGAGCCACTGTACTCCAACCTGGGCAGCAAGAGTGAGACTCCATCTCAAGAAAAAAAGCAGAACTCTAACAGCAATGAGAAACCAACCACCACTGCAGAGCATCAGGCTGGGTACTGGGCGAGTATCTCCCTGGAGCCTGCTCCAACCCCCTGTAGTCTGGTATCTGGGGAACTGGAGACAAGTCAGCATCGAGGGATGAAAGGCTTCTCACCCCTCACTTCTCCGTAGAGTAAGAATTTGGTTAATGTCTGCTTTCAGCGATGTCTTCACCTACTTCTTCTTCGCCTTTATTGTCACTTCTGCTCTGTTACATGAACCCGAGTCATACCCAAACGCAGTCATGACTCTGGCCCTGGAGGGCCAGGCAGGGAGGGTCACTCTCCCGACAGCAGGCCCACCTGCACTACCCATGCTGCTGTTTCCTCTGCTGGGTCTGTGGTGGCTGCTTGAGCTCTGCGTCCAGGGTGTGGCTGGAGGTATCTCCCTGGAACAGCTGGAAGCGGCAACATCAAAAGGGTGAAGGTGAGCTGTGCCATGGGGAGAACGCCAGGGTCCACAGTGCGGGGCTCGGGATCCAGTGTCAGGTCTGAACGCAGAGTGAGCGTGCATCTGGGGGTGCTCCATAGATCTCTCCTGAATGAATGAAGCCAGGGAGCAGCAGTTGCAATGTGAGGTCAAGGCTAGTTCAGGAAGGAGAGCAACAGATGCTCAAGACCGGGCCTGACCAACATGGTGAAACCCCGTCTTTATTCTTTAAAAATAACATATTAAAAAAACAAAACAGAACACTGAAACAGGCCAGGCGCAGTGGCTCGTGCCTGGAATCCCAGCACTTTGGGAGGCTGAGGCGGGTGGATCACCCGAGGTCAGAAGTTTGAGACCAGGCTGGGCAACATGGTGAAACCCCATCTCTACTAAAAATACAAACATTAGCCAGGCATGGTGGTGCGTGCCTGTAGTCCCAGCTACTGGGGAGGCAGAGGCAGAAGAATCACTTGAACCCAGGAGGTGGAGGTTGCAGTGAGCCGAGATCACACCACTGCACTCCAGCCTGGGCAACGAGAGTATAACTCTGTCTCAAACAAACGAAGAAGTGAAACAGTATGAACTGCAAGGAGAAGTGTTTGTGTTTGGTAAATTAAAGTTTTAGTTCATACATGAAATATTTTACTGAATTTGAATAATTTTTTAACATGAAAATTTATTCTTCTATTAAAACAGTTTCAAATCATAAATCAAGAAAAGAATGTCTATTACTTTATTACTGTATTAGTCTTCTAAGGCTGCTGTAACAAATTGTACCACAAACTTCGTGGCTTCAGGCAACAGAAATTGTATTTAAGACAAGGTCTTGCTCTGTGGCCCAGGCTGGAGTGCAAGGGTAAGATCTTGGCTCACTGCAGCCTCAAACTCTTGGGCTCAAGTGATCCTCCAGCCTCAGCCTTCCAAGTAGCTGGGACTACAGGCATACACCAGCATGCATGGCTAAGTTTTAAATTTTTTGTAGACTTGGGGTCTTGCTATGTTGCCCAGGCTTGTCTTGAACACCTGGCCTCAAGTGTTCCTCCTGCCTTGGCCACAGCATAAATGTCTTATCTTACAGTTCTGGAGGCCAGAAGTCTTAAATGGGTTTCATCAGCCCAAACCTGGGTGTTGGCAGGCCTGCATGCACGCCCTCTGCAGGCTCTAGCAGGCATTCCTTGCCTTGTCTTTTCCAGCTTGCAGAGGCTCCGCTGGGGACTTAAGTGGAGTCTGTGCTGGTTTTGAGCCTGCATTCCTTAGCTCGGGGCCCCTTCCTCCACCCTCAGAGCCCTTCACTCCAATCTCTGCCTCCGTGGTTACACAGTCTCCTCTGCTCTCCAGTCTCCCTCTGTCTCCCTCTGATTAGTATCTGTTTGATGACTCTTAGCGCCCACCCAGATAAACCAGGATAATCTCCCCATCTCAAGATGCTTAATTTAATCACATTTGCAAAGTTCTTCTTCCCATATAAGGTCACATTGAAAGGTTCTAGGGATTAGGACCTGGACTTTTTGAGCTCATTATTCAGCCCACCACAATTACCAAAAATCATTTTGTCATGTGGGGAGGGGGTTAAAAACGACCTACTCTGGGTGTGAAATGAGGCCCAAGGCGTGGCCCTGCAGAAAATGCATGTAGACAGCAGGTTCTGTTGTAGATGAGATGAGAACATGCTTGACTCAAGTCAGGGACACGTGTGCCTGTGCATGTGAGGGTTGTGTGTATATGTGTGTGTGTGTGTGTGTGTGTGTGAGATCCATAGGCAGGGACATGTGTGCCTGTGCATGTGGCGTGTGTGTGTGAGTGTGTGAGTGTGTGTGTGTGGGGTCCATGGGCAAGGACGTGTGTGCCTATGTATGTGGGGGGTGTGTGTGTATGTGTGTGTGTTCCATGGGCAGAGACGTTTGTGCCTGTGTATATGGTGTGTGTGTGGTCCATAGGCAGGGACCTGCGTACCTGTGTATGTGTGTGTGTGTGTGTGTGTGTGTGTGTGTGTGCGTGCATGCAGGGTTTGTGGGCTTGATTGAGAGGTGTGCAAAGGGTGAGCATGGGACTATTCTGAGGGCTATAAAATGTGGTCCTCCTTCGGGGTCAAGGCTATTTACACTCAGCGCCTGTAGGGCCTTTATGTTTGTGCTTATGAAGACTCTTCTCGGCCTGCACATCCCTTGCTACCACCTGACATACGCTGTGATACAGACTCAGTCTGCTTTGTAATTCACTGAGCGCCCGCTGTGTGCAGGGTACTCTTCTTTTTTTCTTGAGACGGAGTTTTGCTCTTGTTGCCCAGGCTGGAGTGCAGTGACGCCCTCTCAGCTCACCGAAACCTCTGTCTCCTGGGTTCAAGCGATTCTCCTACTGCAGCCTCCCGAGCAGCTGGGATTACAGGTACGCACCACCACGCCTGGCTAATGTCTGTATTTCTAGTAGAGATTTTCACCACGTTGAAAAACCCACTCTAGTAGAGTGGGTTTTCACCACGTTGTCCAGGCTGGTCTCAAACTCCCGACCTCAGGTGATCCACCTGCCTTGGCCTCCTAAAGTGCTGGGATTACATGTGTGAACCACCGTGCCCAGCCTCTTCTTCTTTTTTTAATAGTAGAAAAAAAAGCCATAGGGGAACGTGCAAACACAGTCCCCACTCACCCCACCAATTATGCAGGCCAGTTTCCCGCATTTGGGGAAATTGCAGGTGTCAGTCCACCTGGAATTTGATGGGTGGACTTAACCCTGGGCAAACCACCTTCGTGATCATGGTGTCTCCCCTGCCAGGTGAGTGTGCGGTACTCTTCCAAACATGGGGCCTCAACAATTAATGTGCAGACAAAATCCTTGCACTGTGGTGGCCAGTCACATCTGTGTCTATTTGTCTCACTGTTGCACTCACAGAATGTATGTGCCTCGAGGGCAGGCACTTTTTCTAATTAATTAGAAGTCGTCTCCTTAGAAGACTGTCGTCACCTGGCAGAACTCAGTGAATATTTACTACACGCATCCCATTGGGTCCCTCTCTGCAAGGTGAGAATTTAGAGTGACAGTTCTCCAGGTGAAAATGTCTCAGCAGGGCACAGAGGGAGTTTCTTGTTTCCACATTGTTTTTTTGTGGCAGTGCGATTGTTTTTCCCTGGAGTTTCCTCAGAGTCTTGCATTCTAGTGTCTATTGTGGATCCAGGTTGAGTTTTGAATGATTAAATGTGAAAGGCTGGCAGCTGATGCTTGGATGGCTCATTTGCTGTTTTGCCAAGATACATACTGGGTGCCATGAAATCCACTGGGCTGAAAACACGCCTCAGAAGAAGTAATTTCCCCCAAATTATTGGATCTGAAAGGTTTCTGTTTGCACTTCCCTCTAATGTTTCCTGTTCCCCAAACAACACTTGCAGCCCCAGCACCCTTGGGTCACTCCCTGTACCGGTCGCTCCATTCCTTTGCCTCCGTTCCTGTACGGAGGCAAAGGAACAAGAGAATGAGCATAGTCAGGCACGTGTTGGTCTCCAGGCAAACTCAGCCTGCGGCCTTAAATTCGCTTTGGGGTCTTTCGGATTCTATTCTAGCCCTGCAGAAAGGAATCAGGCCTTCACATTTCACTCCAGCTCCAGGATTCAATTCAGAATCTTTCCAACTCAGGGTAAAAACAAAACGAAACACAAAGGGGAGAATTTATGGAGAAGTGTTGCAAGCAAGTCACAGCCCAGACACTGCTCCTTTACTGATGTCCTGTTAGCGACGTAAACGATCCAGAGTTTCGGAGGACAGCGCCCTCTGTCCTTCCCTGGGGTGGAGCGGGAGGGCAGAGAGGCCTAGGAAGAACACCTGAGCTACCGAAGAACAAGCCCATGGTGACAAGAGGCAGGCCGAAGGAAATGATATGAACACACAGCCCTGACACGGACACATGTCAAGGCTGAGATTCCGGCCTGGGGTTCTGATGCCGCAGACCGTGAGAGCAAAGCTAAGGGAGATTTCTAAATGTCGGCCCCGGGCTCCTCTGCGGAGCTACAGCTTTGTTCTTTCTCATGCACCAGTGGGAACATTTAAGTCCTGTGTTTGGCAGAGCCCAAGTACTTTCAGGCTGGCCTTCCTGCCAGGTTTCTCAACACTTAGTGTGAACAGTTCTTCGTAGACTTGCCAGAAATGGGACGGGAATTTCTTTCTTCTTCTAATTCTTCTTCTTCTAATAACTCCTCTTCCCCCTTCTTCCTCTTCCTCCCCCCTCCTCCCCATCCTCCTCCTCCCCCTCCTCCTCCATCTCATCCTCCTCCTCTTAATTCGCTTTGGGGTCTTTTCCTCTTCCCCATCCTCCTCCTCCTCCCCTCCTCCTCCTTATCCTCTTCCCCATCCTCTTCCTCCTCCCCTCCTCCTCCTTATCCTCCTCCTTCTCATCCCCTTCTCCGTCTTCTCCCCATCCTCCTCCTCTTCCTCCTCCTCCTCCTCCTTCTTCTTCCTCTTCTATCTTCTTCCTCCTCCTCCTTCTTCTTCTCTTTCTTCTTCATGCCTGTCTTCCAGGATTATACCTCAACAGGAGGAACATGGTAAGAGGAGGGAAGCACAGGGAATCAGGATGGTGTCAGCCCCTGCCAGCCCAGGACTGTGGTTTGGGGCACTGCAGCGCACCTGCAAGGGTCACTCTGCATCAACAGGCACTGTGGGAAATGGCTTTCCTATCGCAACCTGAAAAGCTCCATGTGTGTGGCCCATGGGCTGGGATCTGGGCCACAGCCCCCCTCCACCATTGTTTTGAAGCCTGAACCCCATGTCCCCACACCTCCAGAGACTCCTGAGCAGCTCAGGGGAGGGAGCCGCGTGTTCACCACGGCAAATCTGGACAGCCGCAGCCTGGCCATATTTCACCTTTATGCCTGCTGAGCTTCCTTCTGCTTTCAGAATGGGGAAATTCAGACATCAATGTGAGCTGTCCAAGAAGTTTCAGTTCCGTTTCTTAGACCGAGAGGAGGCGCACGGGTAGGTTTTGCTCAGATGACGAAGGGAAGGCAATAGGCAGGCAAGGTGGCCAACACCACTGCTCCCAGCAAGGCTGCGGCCGCGTGCTCTCTGCTTTCCCCAGAGGCAGTCCTGCCTCCTTCCCTCTCATTCAACCCGTTCCTATTGCTAGGCATGAACTTTCAACCAAGGCTTTGCCACCTCTTCATTATAAGGCAGCTCTTACAGAGAAACTGCATTACAAATGTGAAACTGCGCACCAATGACACGACCATGCAAACTCAATTCTGTAAAAAATATTCTGTTTAATTGATTTTCTAAAAAAATCTATTAGTTTCTGTGAGCCTATTGATCTGCAACTCCGCAGACGTAATGAAGAAGCTCTGTGATCAATAAGGCCGAAGCGTATCTTACCCAGAATCTGTTCCGCAGTCCGCCAAGGATGTGGCCGGCCGATTCCCCAGACAGCATCGGGAGTGTGAGCAGCCTTCTCTGTGTCTGTGGTGATCGATTTCTCTTGGCATAAACATAACACATGAAACCCTGACGACTTTTCTTGCTCTGAAAGCCAAGAATATATCATATCAGTCATCATGAAACACGCAAGAACACAATTTGCAAAAAGAAAAACTGCATTTTAACCTCAGTGCATTAGCTCCTCATATTTATAATTAAATATTATTCCCATATTTAATCAGGATAATATTTTACTCCTCAGCTCTTAGGATGGACTTCTTTCTTTTATATCCACTCCTACCTGCTCTCCGCCAAATTCAGGTTGGTTTTACCAGTCTTAGAAGGATTTTCGGTTTCAGCAGTGAATGCAAAGCATAGGTAGCTGCAATCACAGGCTGATAATTCCGAGTAGAGCAAACATCAGTATCTTATCCTCTAGAAAATAATAGTGTGGAATGAGATAAGACGCTAGCAACACACACAAACAGCATCTGGAAATATGGCAGGCAGCACCGGGCAGCATTTGCTGGGGAAGGAAGAGCTCCCTGCCCCCATAAGTAGTCTTGATTGCTGATGATTTCAGGATCTATCCTTTGCATTTTGCCCTTAAACCAGAGGACACCACATGGGGCGGGTAGTGATTGGTTGCTGTGTAAACGCATCCTGTTGCATTGAACAGACTGAAGAGCAAGGTTTATGGCCGGGCGAGGCAGCTGCACCTGTAATCTCAGTACTTTGGGAGGCCGAGACCCGTGGATCACGAGGTCAGGAGATCGAGACCATTCTGGCCTAAATGGTAAAACCCTGTCTCTACTAAAAATAAAAAATTAGACGGGCGTGGTGGCTTGAGACTGTAATCCCAGCTACTCGGGAGGCTGAGGCAGGAGAATCACTTAAACCTGGGAGGCAGAGGTTGCAGTGAGCTGAGATCACACCACTGCACTCCAGCCTGGTGACAGAGTGAGAATTCGTCTCAAAAAAAAAAAAAAAAAAAAAAAGACAAAGGCTTTTTCAGGACTATCGGTGATCGGTCACCACCCGGTTCAGAGAAGTTGGCTGCTGAGGCTGGCTGGGTGGCAGGTGGGACAGAGGGTGTGGTGGGAAATTAGATTATCAAGATCAGCAGGGAACAGATCTTGAAGGAGGTTGCCTGAGGGCACTGGGGAGCCACAGAGGGATTTTTATGAGGGGAGGGAAGTGACCAACCCAGGAACTTTGAAGCCATCACCTGCCACCGTGCAGAACGGCAGTCCTTAGGTCGCTTCTTGCACCCCTGAAAATAATAATGATGGTGCTAATAATGATGGCGAACATACTGGACCAGACTGTGCTGCAAGTTTTGCAAGTAGCAACTCATTTAATCTTTACAACACCCCTATCAGGGAGCTCCTGTAATTCTCCCATTTTACAGATGAGGAAACAGAGGCACACAGAGAGTTCTCATGAGACAGGTGCCTATCCCAGGAACCACAGTCCCTTGGTCTGGAGTGGGATTACACCCTCTGTTCTCAGCTCTCAGGAAAGTGTGCTGGATTGGAAGCACCCAAGTGAGGATGTCTTTCATGGAGGAAAAATAACCTTGACTCCGTTCACATTTGTGTTCTAAGAAGCGCATCACTTGGGAAAAGCGTGATGGTTAGTAATTTCATGTGCATATCTTCCGGGGACAAAGATGGACCCGATTTGGAGAGTGGAGTGGAAGTGGGGCAGCTGCAGAGAAAAGGGCAGGAGGGTGGTGCAGCTTCGGGATGGTGGGGCCGGGGGGTCAGCGCAGCTTTGGTATGGTGGGGCTTGGGGGGTCAGCGCAGCTTTGGTATGGTGGGGCTTGGGGGGTCGGTGAAGCTTCAGAATGGTGGGGCTGGGGAGGGGTCGGTGAAGACTAGGGATGGTGGGGCTTGGAGGGATCAGTTAAGACTCATGATGGTGGGTTGGGGGTGTCAGTGCAGCCTGGGGATGGTGAGGGGGAGTGAGGAGTGAGGGGCTGGGCCCAGGTGTCCACCTGGAGTGCCCGGCGGGTGGTGGTGCAGTTCAGATCTACCTGCCGCTGGGGACTACCCTCTACCCCCTCATTCCAGCCTTTACTGAGCTCCTCCTCTGCACAGCATTCCACTTCACCAGGTGCTGGGCTGAGGCAGTGACTCTGGGGATATGCAGGGAGCACAGAAAGAGGAATTGAAGATGAATGGAAGAGCTGAACTGTTGAAATTCATGCAAAAGAGATTCTGGGAGCTACACACCTGGTGCCACGAAGCATGTGAATACGCCATGCACATGTAGAAAATGTAAGACACTTTACATTTAGTATGTCAGTTAACGCTTATGACTAGCACAGAAGGAGGTCCTACTGGAACATGGTCAGTCCCCAGTTGCCTGCTAAGACGACTCCCCGAGTTGGCCCCCTTCGGAGAGTTGGGTTTCAGAGAACTGGCTTTGAGCCTGGAGCCCAGCTTGGAATCTGAGAAGGGGAGAGGGAGACCCAAGGAATGGGAGAGAAAGTAGAAGGACACGTTTCTTCTGTTGGGTCAGTGCCTATTCTGGGGTGTTGGGAGGACCTCTCAAGTGGGACCCCCCGCCCCCAAGTACCACATGGCTCTGCTCTAAATCACTCAAACCTCCAGAGCTTCATTCTGTCCAGATGACAAGACTGGGAGGCAATTTGTTAATACAGGGGTCCCACGGGTGTCTCTTGGGCGTTTGGGACCAGAGGTTCTCACTTGAACAGCACACTAGAATTCTGGGGGGACCCCTGAAAACTTTCGATGCCTGGGCCCCACCTCAAACCTGTTGGATCAGGGTCTCTGGGATGAGGCCTGGGCACTCCCAGTTTTATAGCCCTTCCCCCAGTGACCCTCACCATGTTGCAGCCAGAGCCAAGCGCCCCTGGGATTAGCCATCGATCACACTTAAACATCGTCAACACCTCAGATAGAACTGCACAGGAGAGGCAGCGCGAGGGCCGGGAGGGGGCCTGGGGGAGAAGGGGAAGGAGCAGGAGAGCCTCCAGGACAAATCCCTGTTTCCTCCCACGAGGACTAGTGACGGAAGGCCCACAGGACGCTTTGGTGGAGGAGAATCGCGTGTGTTCCTGGCTTGGAAAAGGCACTCCCCTCTTGTGTGCCAGGGGTGTGGCTGGATGGGGTGTGGGACTAGGGGTGGAGCAGAGGATGGGGGTGGCTGTGAGGTGGTGGGGTGGCTGTGAGGTGGTGGGCTGGCTGCTCGGGCTTTCTAGCTGATGTTTGCAGGGCCGCCTCCACAGGTTGTGGGTGTGGCAGGTGGGATGGGGAGGTGGTCAAGGAAGTTGAGGGGGGTCTCCAGTTAGCCTTGAGATGGCAGGTAGCCCTCCTTGTTTCCTGCTAATCATCCTGACAACCTGTGTTCTTGAGTTTCGCAGGAAACGACTGTGGAAAATGAGACCACAGTCGAATGTGTAAAATTAGAGACCCGGTGGCGATCCTGCCTGGAACGCGATTTGTCACCCTCTGTCGAACTGAGACACTGAAAGGCTCTCGGGGTCCCGAGGAGGCTTTAGGGCTTGCAGTTCCCCGCCCAGCTCTCTAGGAGAAAGCCTGCTCAGAGCCTGGCTGGCATCCCAGCGCTGGACTCCGGCTCCCGGGGAGGACGTTCTCGGTCAGGACTCCGGGCACCTCCTCCGTGTCTGCACACTTCTGACTGGGAGCCGCCGCCCTCCCACGCTGCCTCTGGCTTCCTGGCCTGGCTCCTCTCCCCGCTGGCACGGCGGGCGGCCTTTCCGGACAGGCACTTCCTAAACGCTGCTCCAGCTTCTGATGGGGGTCTGCGCTTGGAGGCTCAATGAAAAGAACCAGGACAGAATGGTGAGTTTCTCACCAGGCTGGGCGTGGTCCTTTCAAGGGCAGCTCCGTCTCCTGAGAATGCGTCCCTTCCACCTTTTGGTGTTAGAAAGTGCTTTGTTTTGTAAAATAATAGTGATTTTGACTGGCCAATGCTTTGAAAATACCTACTCAGAAGACAAGTGGGCTGTTCGTGCGGGTTCCCTACGTTTCTGTTTTGAAATTTATCGCCTGGAGGAAGCCAGCTGATGTCTGAGTTGGGTGTTTCATCTTGGGGTGAGGTGTGGGGAGGGCAGGGCTTCCAGGCAAGTGCGACAGTGTTGACGTGGGGGGGCGGTGCTGTGGGGACCCCAAGTCACCCTTTTCACACCTTGATTTCTACCAACCTATGCCTTGGGGCGATTGCATCGTGCTCCATGGGTACCTACCATGTGAAAGATACCTGGCTAGGTCCTAGGGACAGACACCAAGATACAGGAGACATGGTCCCTGCTCTCAGGTCAGCAAGCCAGGACAAAAGGCAGGCCCAAAGTGTCACTTGTCAGGAAACAAAGCTCCGGGAGATGTCAGATTTTGGGACCACTGTCAGCATCACCTGGCCCTCCAGCTCAGTCACCTTGTTCCCTGGAGTAAGTGACCGGGGTTTGAATTCCTTTCTGTTAAATGGGACAAAAATCTGTACTTCAGTGGCATCACCTGGCTAATTTCATCGCCCGAGGCAGATACATGTATATGGGTGTGTGTGTGTGTGTGTGTGTGTGCGTGCATGTTTTACATGTAAAACCCACACTTCCCACATTTTACAACTGTTTTATCGGGCTTGTGTGTTAGCTTGTTTTTTTTAAAAATCACTCTTTGGCGGTGAAGACTGTGGTAGGTTAATGTTGCACAGGTGTGGAAATAGTTGTGTTATTGTGAATCTTTTTTTTTTTTTCTGAGATGGAGTCTCGCTCTTGTTGCCCAGGCTGCAGTGCAGTGTTTTGGTCTTGGCTCACTGCAACCTCCACCTCCCGGGTTCAAGTGATTCTCCTGCCTCAGCCTCCCAAGTAGCTGGGATTACAGGCGCCCACCAACACACCCAGCTAAGTTTTGTGCTTTTAGTAGTGACAGGGTTTCATCACGTTGGCCAGGCTGGTCTCGAGCTCCTGCCTCAGGTGATCTGCCTGCCTTGGCCTCCCAAAGGGACCACAGGTGTGAGCCACTGTGCCTGGCCGTTATTGTGAATCTTTAGGGCTTACTGTAGCCCTTGGCTAGCCCTTATAGCTAGCCGGTGTGTGTGTGTGTGTGTGTGTGTGTGTGTGTGTGTGTGTAAGAGGAGAGAGAAAGAGAGAGAATGTGAATGGTCTGGAATAGAAAATGGTTCTTAGCTGTCTTGTATGATGTGTATTCTCTTGTCCTGAGTTTCTAGTGAGATCAGTCCAAAGAGAAATCAGAATGAAACAGGATTCCCTGGCAGAAGAGAAAACAGCGTTCAGGGCACGTCACGTTGTTTAAGCTCTAGAGCCCGGATACTAGGATGGGATGTGGGCACGTTTGGGGTTTCTCTGTGAGCAGCCATTCCTGGGATCTGTATATAGATTTGTCAGTGGAAAGCCTCCTTGGGGAGGGAGAGGAAGCTCTCCAGGGAAGCCCTCCCAGTGGGAAAAGGCTTGGTCATGGCCAGGCACCCTTGCTTTGAGGCCTGCTACCTCACAATGATGGAGCATGAGCCCTGGGCCTGCATGGCTCACCCTGCTCACCACTGACCACTACCACTTTCAGTTCTTCCAATACACCAAGCCTCTCCCCACTCAGGGCTGGCATACTCCCTTCTGCTGGGGTCTCCCACCCTCACCTGTCTGGCTCCTCTCATTCCTTAGCTCTTGGCCCAAGCACCAGGCCTGCACTGACCCCTGGCCGGTCCCTGCTGCTCTCATGACACCTCCTCCTCCTCCACAGTGCTCACTGCAGTCAGTCCTGTTGTCCTTGCTGGCTTCCTTGTGTATTATCTGTCTCCCCAGCAGCTCATGTGCCCTAGGGGGCCAGGGACCTGTGTTCCCAGGGTAGCTGCTCAAGAAATACTTTTGGAATGACTGGTCCTATTTGACCTTTATTTAATTTTCATTGAATCTCATTTAATCCTCTAGCAATCTGAGAAGTAGAGACCATCTTAGCTGCATTTTACAAGGGAGGAAACAGTTTTCTGGAGGGTGTGTCACTTGCTCAAGACCACCCATGTAGGGTGTGGCAGAGCCAACACCTGGACCCATGTCTGCCTGACTGCAAAACCCAAGCTGGAAACGATACACCTCTCCATCTGTAGGTTCCTGTGCAAGCAACTTCCCAAGCCTGTTTGCTGCCATCCTCCCCGAGTAAGACATGGGGGCACAGATAGGTCCTACACAACAAACTGGAAGCCCCTCTGCGTATCTCCCAATCCTGCCAAGGAAGCAGAGAAGCCAGAGATTTCCAGGCATCAGACCCACTGTAGCCAACACCCCCCCAGGTGGGTCCCCCCAACTGGTGGAAGGGCAGCAGCCAACTTGTTGGGCAAGGCACACACATTCTGGGCTTCCTGGTGAGCAGGCCACAGGCAGGAGGGAACCAGCTGGGTCTTGCCCTGGAAACTCTTGTGGCCACCTGCTGTCCCCTTCCTCGTTGGGCAGACCAGGTGGCCCTAGCCTGGCAGCCTGGGGAAAGGAGTCTCCTTATTTTGTGATTAACAAAGACTCAGATGGCCCTTGAGCAGTGCTGGCCCAGAGGCCCTGTATTCCCAGCTCTGAGAGGACTTCCCATTTCCGGAGGCTGTCATTGTGTCAACACAGAGCCTCTTTGCCCAGTCGGTGGCTAAAACCCTCCCCAGTAGCTGCCGGCATGCCCCAGGTGGCAATCTCAGGGACCCGAGGCCACAGCTGGAGGGGTCTCTCAGTCTTCTCTTTCTGCTGCCCCTAAGCCCAGCTCCATCATGGCTGTGCTTGCCTGGAGCCCCAGGGTTGGGGAGTGGAGCAGGAGGGGAGGAGGTAGGAGGGAAGGCATGTGGAGGAGCTCTTCTTGAAAAGTGGTCACTGGGTCTCAGGCACTCCTGTTAGAAGAGAAAAGACTCTAGAGACCAGAAGTGGAGCAGGAGGGGAGGAGGTAGGAGGGAAGGCATGTGGAGGAGCTCTCCTTGAAAAGTGGTCACTGGGTCTCAGGCACTCCTGTTAGAAGAGAAAAGACTTTAGAGACCAGAAGTGGAGCAGGAGGGGCAAAAGTGTCACTGCCTGGATGGGGACCCGACTTAATACAGTGTTTATTTAGACTCTAGGGGTGAGGTTCAGAAGAGGGGAAGCGGGTAGGTCTTTTCAAGCCAGAAGATGGGACTGTCCCCATCCCATCTCTGAGTTGTGCCAGCTGGCAGGACCCAGATTTGTGTGTTGGCTGGGGTCTGCTGAGGATGTGGGGTGCCTGCCCTGGTTTTATGGGGTTCAGCTGTCTTGAGATGCCCCCAGTCAGGGCTGCCACGGTGCCAGCAGCTGGTGGACATGCCAGGGTTTACTGCTTTACATGTTTTATCTTATTTCATCTTCTTATCTCCACAGGATGGACAGCATCACTCCATCGGCAGGAATCAGTGCTCACAGGGGTAAAGATGCTTGTATGGAAGCATGGAGCCGGCGAGGACCCAGGCCATCACCTCCCAGACTCCTGACTCCCAGGCAGAATATTACCGACTAAGCCTGGATGCTGGCGACTCCCCAGGCCTTGCTTCAAGTTTTGACTCCACTGCTTGTGAGTTCTGTGACTTATGAACTCTAAGAATCCATTTCCCTCTTTGCAAAATGACAGAAATCGTAGTTATCTCTTCACAAGGTTGTAAAGAGGATTAAACGAGATAATGTCTGTGAAGCTCCTGGCAGGGTGTTCAGCTGCCTAGGTTTGGAAATTAGTTTTCCATTGAAATTTTCTTAAAGAGGGGAGAATCCAGATAAAATATAAGCATCATCATTTAGTACACACGTGAGACACATATGTAGTCATTATCTATATATACACCTCTGTACATATATTCAGATATACACACACATCATCTATACACATACACGCATCTACTCATATCTATTTATATATACACATAATTATATATTCATACTTGCATATTCATATTCATCTCATATACACATATATATGTAATATATACATATATTCATATCTATCTACACATAAATACATATACTAATATATACATGTATTCATGTCTACACACATATACATATATTTATATCTGTCTACACATATATATACATATATTCATATCTACGTACACACATCCAGCTATTCCTATCTATGCATATAGATTACATTTCTATTTCTCTAAACACACATTTGTGCATCTATATTCATGTCTGTCTATCTATACACAAACACGCACATGCACACACACAGCCCTTTTATTTTTCTTTTCTTGGCTGGAAAGGTGGAGGTTTTTTTTTTCTCCCTAGGAGTGGTGATGTCACACTGACTTTTAAAGCTAAATTTTCCTTGAGAAGAGAAAGCAACATGGTCCCTGCTGGCATAAGCAGTGGCCTCTCCCCTCAATGGGTGGATCTCCAACATGTCAAACCCGAAGATTAGTGGGAGGATTGGGAGAACCACGAATCTGACCAGAACCCAAGAGGCTTAAAAATATGGTAATGCAATTAGCAGCTTTCGGCAGCCTAATGAAGCTTCTCTAAAATGCTGATAAAATACCCCTAACGGAAAATGCTGAAGAGCCTCTTCAAACTTCCCAAAATGTGAAGTGCGTCCTTATGGAGAAAATGGCAATCTAGTCGCCTTTCTCTGAGGTTCAAGATTAATTAGGGGCTTATTTAGTGCATGAATGAGGAAACAAATGAACTCTCGGATAGCAAAGCATTGAAACCAATTTTTAATCTTTTTTTTTTTACACTTACATCCCTGCCATAAAAGTCTTCATTAGACGTCGTCACCAGCATGCATTGTGTTAGGGAAGTATTGCCACTGGGCTTTTGACGAGACTGCTTTTCCTTTCTTTGAACAAGGACTCTCATCACACGATAAGCCTTTTCTTTCTTCCTAAAGGTGAAGGGCTGTGGCTTGGCAGGGGAGTCCAGGCTCCAGGCAGAAAATCATCTCCCTACTTGCCCTATGCAACCCGAGTTTACCTGTGTTTCCTGTGGCTATATTATCCCCTTTGAAACTAGCACAGGCCAACGAGGTGGTTGGAGGATTTCTCTGGCTCCTTGGATAGTTCATTTCTTAATTCACCATTTTTCTGGTTGGTTTGTTTTGAGACGGTGTCTTGTTCTGTTGCCCAGGCTGGAGTGTAGTGGCACGATCTCAGCTCACTGCAACCTCTGCCTCCTGGGTTTGAGTGATTCTTGTGCCTCAGCCTCCTAAGTAGCTGCCGTTACAGGTGCATGCCAGGACACCTGGCTAATTTTCATATTTTTAGCAGAGACAAGGTTTCACCATGTTGGCCAGGTTGATCTTGAATTCCTGACCTCAGGTGATCCTCCGACCTCGGCCTCCCAAAGTGCTGGGATTATAGGTGTGAGACACTGTGTTTACTCTCCATTTATGATGAGGAGACATATGGAAGAGGGGTAAGTGCGGCATACCACCTGTCCCATGCCTGGCTACCCACCCCACACCTCCTCTCTGGCCTTGTCCCCCTCCTCACAAATGATCCACTGTGGAAGCCAGTCTGGATTGCTGCCGTCAGTGGGTCCATTCATTTCACCCAGCAGATACTGGCTGGGCAGGAAGCAGTCCTGTGCACTGCTAGGTGCTGGGACGCAGCAGTGAGGAAAACGTGTATTCTCCTGGCTCATGGGGCTCACAATCTGGGGTTGATTGCCTTGATATTTGCAAATTGCCTTGATCATTTCTGGCCCTGGTCTGCCGGTGCCAGGACTCCATAGCAAGAGCATCTTTATCTACTGGATGTGTCTGCGTGGCTGGGCAACATCACAGGTGTTGGTGGGACTCAGAAATGTGAACACGGATGCTAAGCTGGCCTCGGTGAGTCCTTCTCTTGCTCTTGCCTCTCCTCCTGCATCTGTGGATCTGGGACATGATCATCTGCGACTGCCATATCACACTTAGACTGAGAGGCTCTTGGGTGTCCTGCCTCAAGTCCCACCTCCTGCCATTCATGCCCTTGTGCGGTTCCCTCCCTTTAAGTGCGGGTGGGGACCATGCAATTAGATTGTCATATAGGAATTCATCTAGCAAGGAAGATGGCATTCCTCTCTTCCTTGCTGGCTTTATGAAACAGGTGGCCACATTGTGAGTTGCCTATGGAAGGGGGCAGGTGTGAAGGAACTTTGAGTGGCCGGCCCCCAGCTGAGAGTCAGCAAGAAATTGAGGATCTCAGTTCAACAGCTTGCAAAAACACCAGAATGCCAGCTGGGCTTGGTGGCTGACACCTGTAATCCGAGCACTTTGGGAGGCCGAGATAGGTGGATCACTTGAGGTCAGGTGTTCAAGAACAGCCTGGCCAACAGGGTGAAACCCCATCTCTACTAAAAATACAAAAATTATCCAGGCATGGTGGCGGGCACCTGTAATCCAAGCTACTCAGGAGGCTGAGGCAGGAGAATCACTTAAACCCAGGAGGTGGAGGATTCAGTGAGCCAAGATTGCACCACTGCACTCCAGCCTGGGCAACAGAGCGAAACTGCATCTAAAAAAGAAAAAGAAAACATACACCAAAAAACAGAATTCTACCAACAACCGCATAAGTTTGGAAACAGATCCTTCCCCAGTTGGCGTCTTAAGCCACTATGTGTTGGCATAATTTGTTATGCAGTCCTAATAAGCGAATTAATAAGCCCATGCAGAGACCCTATGTGGGAGCTTAGGTTGGTTGACTTACACAAGAGGCCACGTACAATAGTGAGCATGGGGTGAGAGGGTAGCTGCCACTCACTGACAGCCTTCCATGTGCTGGCTGCTGTTCCAGGAGTGACAAGGAGGGCTCCAGCAGACAGTGATGAAGATGCAGGGTCTGGAGCCAGAACATCTGTGTGTGAATCCAGCTTGACTCTTCTTACTTGCGTTGTGCTAGATGTGTTATCTGCCCTCCATGAGCCTGGGTTTTCTCACATATAAAATGGAGGTAGAGAGAGTGTATTTGTTCTTTTTCACACTGCTATAAAGACACACCCTAGACTGGGTAATCTATAAAGGAAAGAGGTTTAATTGACTCACAGTTCCACCTGGGTTGGGACGCCTCGGGGAAATTTACTATCATGGCGGAAGGTGAAGGGGAAGCCAGGACCTTCATCACATGGCGGCAGGAGAGACAAGAACAAAGGGGGAACTTCCAAACACGTATCTAGCCATCAGATCTCGTGAGAACTCACTCGTTACTGTAAGAACAGCGGCAGGGAGGCGCGGAAACTGCCTCCATGATCCAATCACCTCCCTCCCTCCACACTCGGGATTACACGGCCCTCCCTGGACACATGGGGATTACGATTCGAGATCAGATTTGGGTGGGGACACTGAGCCAAACCATATCAGACAGCATCTCTCCTTTCCTCACAGAATAATTAAATGAAATATTTTATGTGAGTATTTAATGAAATACTTTTTCTGTAGAAAGTTCTCAATAAAGCACAGCATTAGTTACATAGCTAGGAGTGTAACTTCCCCACCACCAACAGATATGTGCCTGCAGCCCACTCCTGCACCCAGGCTGTTTATAATGGCAGCAATTGTGGTGTTCCCTTAACCAACATGCAGAGTCGGTGGAAATTCCAGGAGCTGCCCAGGTGGAGTGTGCACTTGGGATGTGGGGGAGTGTAGCTCAAACTTCCCGTTGGTTCTTCATCCCACTCATACAGCTCAGAGCTGAAAGCCCCGCATGGCAGACCAAGGACACACACCTGGGGTTGTGCACCCAGCGGGCTGGCTGGTAGCTGCTGGTCCAGGTAGATCACAGCAAAGCCGGCTGTGGACACACAGGACGGTGGCAGGGCAAGTGTGTAATCCAAACAGCATCCAGATGGCTCCCGTCCTGGCATCTGGGGCAGAGGAGACTCCTGTTTCCATGCTTTGTTTCTAGAGAGTTATTTGTGGCCTCTAAAGCAAACCTTCTTCCATGCCTGTTAATCAGCTCTAGAAAGCACATGTAGGAACACAATACCATAGACCTGGGGGCTTTGGCAACAGGATTGTATTTTCTTGCAGTTCTGGAGGCTGGAAATCCGAGGTCGGGGAGCAGCATGGTTGGCTTTGATGAGGCTCTCTTCCTGATTTGCAGATAGCCACCTTCTTGCTGTGGGCTCACATGGCAGAGAGGGAGTGATTCTTCTGGTATCTCTTCATTAAGACACTAATTCCATCAAGGGGTCCCACCCTCATGACGTCATCTAATGTTAATTACATCCCCAAAGCCCCATCTCCAAATACCACCACATTGTTAGGTTTGGGGGTTAGGGCTTCAACATATGAATTTGGAGGGGACACAATTCAGTCCACAGAACTCTGCTGCCACCAACATTACCCAGAGGGGCTGCCTAATGATCAGGGGAGATGCCAGCACTCTGTCCATATGGGGGAGTAGCTTCAGTGTCAGGATTTGGCTTTCCATTTAGTTTGGTGAATTATCCTATCCTTTCTCAGGGCTTTGTTTGTGCCCGGGGTCATGTTCACCATGGAGGAGTAATGGGAAGCCCCAATTTTGAAATTAATTGCAGAAGGCACAGAGCCAGCACGGGCATGGACGGGAAGGGAATGGGGGATGTGCCAGAGAAAATCCCCCCTGCTGGCTACCCCTGAACCCTGGGCCAGCGCAGAGCCTAGCTTGCAGCGGAAGCTCAGCGCGTGCTCACAGCCCGGAGAAGCACGTCGTGTTCTTGTATACAGCTTTTTGGGCATCAAGAGTATTCATATCCGCTGATCTGAGGGTGATTTCTGAAACAGCACACTCTTCCTCTGGAGAGTGGGGCAGATGACAGGACCAACAGGACCTTGTTTGGGCTGCATGAGGCAAGAAGGTGCCTACCTGGGCATCTCAGGGAAGGGGCTGCACCTTTGACGGCACCTCCTACCCCAGGCACTAGCCCAGTGCCATAGGGTTCAGAAAGCCATGCCCTGACAGAGATCTAAAGGGGGACACCACCGGGGCTTCCACCTTTTCAGCTCTACCCTGATTGTTCTTCTCATCTCAGACAAGGAGGTATTGCAGGGACAAAGGAGTGTAGAGAAAAGCCAGAGGCCTTGACCAGCTGTCTGGGGTTTCTGGGGGCTGCGGCTGTGCGGAGAAACCTTGGGTCCTCCTGAACTCCATGCTGAGCTCCAGGGCATGGCGGCTAGTCCTCAGATGGGGCTGGAGGGTAGGGGTGGGGGATGTTTGCCTTTGGCCCCCACCCTTACCCCTGTGACCCTTTTCGAAACTTTCTTGCACTGCCTGCTTTTCCTTTGCCTCCAGAGCCCCTTCCCTTCTCAGCTCTCCCCTTCCCAGTCCTGTAAGTGGCTGCTCCAGGGCTGGCCCCTCTGCTCCTGGCCTCTTTGTCACCATCGTTAGGAATTTTGGCTTCTTCTTTAGTTCAGAGCCTTGCAGCTCTTACACGCTCCAAGAAGTGCTTTCTAAGCAGGTTCTAGGTGCTCCCACCTGGGAACAGATGCCAGATGGGGGCTGAGAGGGAGCCCTGAGTTCTTGAACTTATGAGCTCACTGAAGGGTGGTTTCAGAGGCACAGTCCCGGCTGAGCAGGCAGGGCATGCTTCCCGCCACCCCCACTTGGCTTTCTTCTTTCATATGGGAAGCAGCTCAAGATGGCTCCAAACTTGAAAATCCTGGGGGAGAATTACACTCTCAGAGGTACCCAGACTCAACGACTACCTCTTGCAGCCAAACAGGTGAGGGGTGAGTGTGGCATTCGCATTCCTGGAGTCAGTGCGCATTCAGCCTGGAGGTGCCTTGGGCTGGGGCGTTCCCTTGGGGCTTTGAGGTCCATGACTTGGGGCACCTCTCTGGAACTGAGAAGAAAGTGGCAGCCACTGAGCTCCAGGAAACACAGCACTGGGTCCGGCATCCCGAGGGATTGTCAGGTCTGCAGGGGGGTCAGCAGCTATCCTGCCCCTGCCATCTACAAAGCCCTGTGCACCTGACCCTGTTGCTCCATCACCAGAGCTCCCCCTTGACATGCATGAGGCTGGAAGGAGACAGTGGCCTTCAGAGCACTGGGAGGGCTCAGCCACCAGATGACAACTTGAGATTCAGAAAGAGAAGCTTGGATTTGCATACCTCTTTGCATCTCATTTGCATGGACTCAGAACCTGGTAAAGCCTGCATCTCTTTCTAGCAACCCCTAGCCGCCTGGGGCCCTGGGTGGCCTTTTGGTTGCAGAAGCTTGGCTCTGCGTTGGGTGAGGAGGGAGACAGGACTCCTGCCCAGGACTGGGGTGGGATAGTGGCTTCTCTGGCAGCGTGGGATCTCCAGAGGTCCAACCTTCCCTGGAAAACCCATCACTAGGCAGGGGCAGTTTTCCTTGGGAGTTATTTTCTCTCTCATGCCAGGAGCTCACTGTGATTTCAAAGCATCTGTGTGGCTTCATTTGGGTCACTTGGTTTTCTGTGGCTGCCAGTAGCACAGAGGTCCCTGAGTGCAGTCCGGGAGCTCCCGAAAGGGGGAAAATGCATCATCTTGTGTTTGAATGAATCACAAAACTTCTTTCATCAAGCTCACTTTAAGTGACCAGAGGCTTGGCTGGCCCCTTCCTGTCCTGAGCTGGCCGGATTTGCAGACACCCCTTCCCTATGGCAGGCCAGGTTCCAGTGAGCCCCCCAAGGACCTAGCCTGGCCCTTCTGATGAAGGTAACTTATCTCTTTACCAAGGAGGGGGTGGGGAAGAACTGGGAGAGGATTTTGGGTGTGCAGGATTCAGGTTTGGCTTGACTGTGCCCCTCCTGGGGCTCTCCTTCTTCAGAAAGCAGAAAATGAGCGTGGAGGTAATAGCTACTTGGTTCCTCTCCTCTTTCCTCCTTTGAAAATGGGCAATAGTTGGCCAGGCTTACTGGCGTTTACATCCAGCACCCAGGAATCCAGACTTGGGAGCTTCTTAGAGGCAGCTGGTCCTATGTCAAGTGCCTGAGATCAAATTCCAGCTCTGACGCTTACATCTCTGTGACCCTGGGCAAGTTCTAAACCTCTCTGAGCCTTAGCTTCCTGCTGCCTCTTAATCACAATACTGTTTTGGGATTGGCGATCATTGGCAAATCTGAGGTGCAAGAGTCAGTAGCAGCTGTCCTTTGGGAAGAGTGTCCTTAGTGCGGACATCTCCCCACTCCCCTTCACTACCCTCTGCCCAGTTTGGCTGGCTTAGCTTTTAGGGCAAGAATCAAGCCTCACTCTGCAGGATCTAGCAGAGACAGGTCCTGGATCAGTCAGTAGCAGCGTCATTCTGCCCCTGCTCTGACAGAGGGAGGCCCGCCTGGGGCCTCAGAGGTGCCAGGCCTAGGATCCTCCCTTGGAAACGGCAGGAAGCTGTGTTTGCCACCGAGGTACTGAGGTACTGATGACACCCAGCCCCCCCTCCTCAGGCTCAGAAAAAGGGAAGGGGGATGCGGGGAGAGGGGAGTGAAGGCGAAAGAGAGACTGGGGTCTGAGGGCTGCTGAGCAATAAAAGACTTTAAAGTGGACTCACTTTAATGATACACTTCAGTAATTCGCTCTAGTTTCCCATCCCATTATTAAATTACAACAGTAACTCATGTCATGGATTTTGGCTGAGAAAACATTCATTTTATTTTATTGTGTTTTTGTGCTATAGTCTATAATGAAGGCAACCAAATCCCCCTCGTACCAGAATGGGCCAGGGTGTGGGGAGGGGTCCGAGGAGCAAGGTGGGAGTCAGAATGCTGCCTGCTAATTCCCCGGACCACCAAGGGCTGTCAGCCATGGGGGCCTGAAGGTGGAGGACCAGGGAGGGAGGAGCAAGAAGGAGAGGCCGAGGTAGGTTCTCAGGGGGTGAGAGGGATACAGACGGGTTCTGCTGGGGACAGAGAAGCCATCCTCTACCTGTAGACAAGACAGACAGATAAGGGCCATGACTTCCCTCTGGGTCGGAGCATGTCCTGGGAGCAGGGAGGAGCTGGAGCAATTCTCTTTAGCTTCTGTTTGGCTGCTCCTCAGAGGTGAGATGGGAAAAATTAGGGGTGAAGAGGCAGCAGGGGTGAAGAGTTTGCTGGGGCACGGTGGCTCATGGCTGTAATCCCAGCACTTTGGGAGGTGGAGGTGGGTGGATCACATGAGGTCAGGAGTTCGAGACCAGCCTGGTCAACATGTTGAAACCCTGTCTCTACTAAAAATACACAAAAATTAGCCAGGTGTGGTGGTGGGTGCTGGTAATCCCAGCTACTCAGGAGGCTGGGGCAGGAGAATTGCTTGAACCCTGGAGGTGGAGGCTGCAGTGAGTTGAGATTGCACACTACGCTCCAGCCTGGGCAACAAGAGAGAAACTCTATCTGGGGGGGGGGGGGGGGCGGGGAAGAGGCAGCAGGAGCATCAGAAGATAGCCCTGAACAATTTTCATTTTCTTTCTTTTGAGACCGGGTCTCACTCCATTGCCCAGGCTGGGGTGCAATGGCACAATCTTGGCCCACTGCACTCCACTTCTCAGGTTCAACTAATTCTTCTGCCTCAGTCTCCTGAGTAGCTGGGATCATGGACATATGCTACCATGCCCAGCTAATATTGGCCAGGCTGGCTTCAAACTCCTGACCTCAAGTGATCCGTCTGCCTTGGCCTCCCTAAGTGCTGGGATTACAGGTGTGAGCCACCACACCTGCCTAGTTTTCATTTTCTTTGGGATGGATGGAGAATCAGCAGAGAAGGTGAGTGCTACGAGTCTTGCTGCACCAACCCCACGTCTGGGCCCTGGCTGTGCTCTGGTGAGGATGAAGGGACTGAGGTTGGCACAGCGTCTCTCCCAGTGGAATGGCTGGGAGTGTGGAAGGTTCTGGGTTTTGTGGAATGATTCCTGTTGCTTCATCTCTTTTTTTTCACAGTTCTTTTAAGCTGGAGTCACCGGCCACCTCTGAACCTCCAAATGTCACTCTGCCAGAGGATCAGACAAATATATAGAGAAAAAGAACATGCTGGGGTTGTCCCCAGAGCCCTCTGTAGCAGAGACTCAAGTTGTCACCGGTAATAATAATAATACTTTTAAAAAGCCTGTTTTGAACATTTAGGATTTGCTAGGCCTTGTGCTAAGAGTCTTTTAAGTACATTGTTTAAAAAGGACTGGACATGGTGGTGGTGCATGCCTGTATTCCCAGCACTTTGGGAGGCTGAGGTAGGCGGATTACTTGAGGCCAGGAGTTCAAGACCAGCCTGGCCAACATGATGAAACCCCGTTTCTATTAAAAATACAAAAATTAGCTGGGTCTGGTGGCACACACCTATAATCCCAGATACTCAGGAGGTTGAGGCAGGAGGATTGCTTGAACCTGGGAGGCAGAGGTTGCAGTGGGTTGAGACAGTGACACTGCACTCCATCCTGGGTGACAGAGCGAGACTCCCATCTCAAAAAAAAAAAAAGTTATCACACCAAAGATCAAAACAATTGAACTCATCGACATAGAGTGTGAAATACAGTCAATAATAAGTTAATTGTACATTAAAATAAAGAGTGTCATTAGATTGTTTATCACTGAAAGGGTAAATGCTGGAGGGATGGATACCCTGCTCTCCATGGTGTGTTTATTTCACATTGCATGCCTGTATGAAACATCTCACGTACACTACAAATATATATATATACACACACACACCCCTACCATGTGCCAACAGGAATTTAAAAACTTTAAAGAGTACAAAAAATAAAATTATCACCTTAATCTTATGAGGTAGCTATTAATCATTGTTATTCATTATTTACATGCAAGGAAACGGAGGCTCAGGTTGGCTTCTAAGATGGATAGCTACTAAGTGCCTGATGGAGGTCTCAGACCCAGACAACATGACCTGAAGCTCATGTCAGCCCCCACGGGTTCTCTCTTTGTGTTTTTTGAGACAGGGTCTCACTCTGTCATCCAGGCTGGAGTGCAGTGGCATAATCACGGCTCACTGTAGCCTTGACCTCCAGGGCTCAAGTGATCCTGCCTCAGCACCCCCGGCCAACTTTCGTATTTTTAGTAGAGACAGACTTTTGCCATGTTGTCCAGGCTGGTCTCAAATTCCTGGGCTCAAGTGATCCTCCTGCCTCAGCCTCCCAAAGTGCTGGGATTATAGGTGTGAGCTACTACGCGCAGCCCTCATGGGTTCTCAGAGGTTAGTGGGCAGGTCAGCCTGGGCAGACCCCATTCCCAGAGTTTAGGAGGGCCAGGGCCAGGGCCAGGGATGGCTGGGAGGGGACCTTTATAAAGCATCTCAGATAAGAAGCTGTGCTGAGCTGCAGGCCTCCGAGACCTGAGCTGCGGCCAAGGTAGCTGAGCTCAGGCCACCTCTGAACCTCCAAATGTCACTCTGCCAGAGTGACAAATGTATATCAGACAAATATATACAGAAAAAGAAGGTACTGTGGTTGTCCCTAGAGGCTTGCGGAGGCCCCGTCCTGCTCTTCCTCCCTCCTGCTCCTGGGCCAGCCACAGTGCTGCTCCCTGGAGTGGAAGTCGCCTGGCTCCTGTTTTCCCTAATTGGCCTTCTGCTGGCCCTGCCTGGCCCTCAGTCCTCAGGGACGGAGCCTGGCCCAGCCCTGGGGCTGATGGGTGGGCTGGAAGTTCAGCGCCTGGCTGAGGCCCCTTTGCCAGGCCCTGCCTTGGTTCTGCTTGTTGCTTTGTTGTTTTTATCTGCCCACACCTGCAGCTCTCATGAGGGGCCTCTGGGTCCTGCTGTCCTCGTCCTGCCCTGCCCTGTGCTCCCTGGTGACCCCAGGCCCAGCCCTTGTGCCTTATCCCCAGGGACTCCTCACGCTGCTACCTGGCCTCACTCTCGGGATTCAAGGTGAGCAGCTTGCTACTTGAGGCCACCTATGGTAAGACCCCTTCAACACCCTCTGGCTCCAGGCTGTCCCTGGAAGTCTCACACCTGCCTTACCCCAGCGACAAGGGCAGCTGCGTGCTGGATACCCTAGCTCACTCTGCCCAGATCACCTCCTCCATCTCACCTGTGGTGCGGTCTCCACCTGGTCCTAGTTCAGGCTTCCTCCATCCCCCACTCTGAGGCTCCTCCTACTCCCAGCCTTTAACCCCCTGAGGTCTGACGAGGAGGAGGAGGAGAGAGGGGAAAATGCCTGCTCACCTCCACATTGTCACGGGAACAAACCATCCCACAGGGACCGGCACTTGTAAGCCATTGTTGTACGTGCTTGGCACATTAGAAATCCAGAGGGCAGAATGCCTCCCTCTCTCCACTACAAAGAAAGATAGTCAGACAGGTCAGAGCGAGTGAACAACACACCTCGGTGTCTTCTTTAACAAATCCCTGGCAACTAAGCTTCCTCACAACAAACAAATGGACAAGTGCCATTCAGCAGCCACTCCCGGCTGGTGTTAGGTCAGTGCCGGCCAGAGGCTCAGGTTTTTACGGAAAGCAGGTTGCAGTGGCTTGGGCTCGAGAGTGTAATTGATGGAAACACTCAAGCACCTGAAGGCCATTCATTTGCCTCCAACCTCGAGCCTCTTAGCCAGGGATACAGAGAGAGGAGGAGGTGAGCTCTGTCTGTTACCTCTTGATTTCCCCGTCTAAGAGCCGAGTTTTCTTCATCTGCTGCCTTGGGAACTCAGCTGGGCCCTTTTGCTGGAGCAGGACATGCACGGTGGGTAAGCAAGCCATCTGTGTGCCCCCTGTGGCTTCTGGCATCTCTAGTGTGAGGCAGGCGTGGCTCTGAGCTATTCTGAGCATCTGCGTCTGGGTGCCCTTACTCCATATCCTGGGACATCAGCTTTTGCATCTTCTGTGTCACTGCATTCTTTTACCCCGGGCAATCCCAGGTCTGACAGGACAGTGTTTCTTTCGGACACACCCTTTCTACCCTATGGTGGCATCCTGAGTGTGTGGTGTCCTGGTTGAGGGTTTGGGAACCTCCAGGATGTGGGAGACAGGCTCGAGTAGCTCCCTGGGAAGGCTTCGTCTCTGTGGTCCTCCATGGTGGGCATTCAGAGGTTGTGAAATGGGAATGAGTTTGGGTTTCCAGCTGATGGGGAGCTTTTATTTCTGATCTGGTTTACTGCCCATTGGTTTCTAAATTACAGCCTTGCCGTCACCCTCTGTGTGTTACAGGTTTGGTTTCCCGGGCAGCAGGCTGAGTCTGCAGGATGGTTATTCAAGAACAATGGAGGAGGAAGCTGGAGTGGCTGCGGGAGAGCCTGGCCAGGGAAGCCCTCAGAGCTGTCCTGAGTGGGCTGGGGCGGCCAGCCCTGGTTTCTCTCCAGCACAGACCTTTGGCTGTGGACCCTCAGAGGAGGGTGTCTCTGTGGGCAGGGCTCTTTGCAGCTGAGGTGTCCTGGAGCCAGCTGCCAGCAGCAGGTAACGTTGTCTACCGTCAGAGCTGGGGATCCACCATGTGGCCGTGTTGCTCGGGGCTGGCCTCACTGACCCTCCAGGGTGGACGGGATGTGAGCCTTGGCCTCCATGTCCTCACTTCCCAAGTCCTAGCCAGTACATTCAAGTTCCCTCCGTCTGCTCAGAGAACTCTTACTCATACCATAAGACCGAGGTCAAACATCACCTCTGCTGCGCTGCCCCTCTCTGACAGCCACGTCTCCAGCTCCGGAGCTCCATTCCCCCGCAGGGCTCCACAGCGCCTCCTTCCTACCTATCCTGGAATTTACATCCTTCCTATGGAAACAATGTCTTGCCAAGTCCACTCCCCGCCTTGCACTCACCAGGAGTCCCCTGGGATCAGACACTGTCTTTTCTTTCTCCTTTCATCCTTGGTCCCCAGTGCCAAGCCTGGAACGTGGAGGCGGCTGCTGACTTTGCTGAATGAATGTAGGAGGAAGGCAAAGGGAAGGTAGGGGACCCTCCTCCAGCCAAGCCGACCCCCAGATGTCAGGCCCCAGGCAGAGCCCCTGCCCCCGGCCTAGGACCCTCACTGCTTCTGGCTCCTGTGGGCAAGAAGGGCCCCATCCTCAGGGGCCACAGTGGCAGAGGCTCCTGGGGAAGCTATGACAGACAGGTGCAGCCACTCCTACTAACATCTCTCCTCCACCCTCATCCTCCTTGGGAGACTTCCTCTGAATTCTTAGTGGCCAGAGCTCTGTCAGCTTAGCAGTGGAGCGAGGGTTACCTGGAGTCCTTCCTTCTTGTTTTAAACTCCCTCCTTCTCCATGACCAGGAGGGTCTGAGAGTGGAGGAGGGAAGGGACTCACCCTCGGGTTGAGGACATTGAGCTCTCCCTCCCTGGGGCTGCCACCGGGCCCTTTAAAGGTTAAGTGTGTTTATGCGGCATCTTCAGGAGGTTGCTGGGTCTGACAAAACGGAGGGAAGAGTGATTAATGGCTGGTGTCCTTGTTGCTGTCCCCACAGGAAGGGAGGCTCCGTCAGCTGCCCAGGAGCTGCTCTGGTGGCTCCCAGCAGGCTTCGGGGCAAGCACTCCTGGACCGAGAGGAGGCTGTGATCCTGCAGTGGGGCCTGGAGAGAGGCTGGGGAGCTGCTGTCTTGGGAAAACCTGAGTTCGCTCCACGCCAGAGCGGATCCCTGTGGGATTGCAGGCAGAAGGGAACAGAAGTCTGTGGCCCACGGAGGCTGACTTGTAGGACTTCATGACCTTTACATCATGCCCTCTAATACAGTCCGATGTGTCTTAGTAGAACAATTATGGTTTAGGTTGTGCAGCAATCAAATCGTTTAACTTAACACCTGCCAGGCGCAGTGGCTCACGTTCTAAACTCCCAGCACTTTGGGAGGCCAGGGCACGAGGATAATTTGAGCCCAGGAGTTGGAGACCAGCCTGGGCAACATAAGGATACCCCATCTCTATAAAACATTTAAAAGCTAATGGAGTGTGGTTGTACTCAAAACTCAGGAGGCTGAGTGGGAGGATCGCTTGAGCCCAGTGCATCATGCACTGCAGCCCAGGTGGCAGAGAGAGCCCTTGTCTCAGAGCAACAATGACAACAGCAACAACATCTAATCCTCCCGTCCCAATGTACTTCTTAAGTAAAGTGATTACTCCAGCAGGATGTGCTGATTAGGGAGCTCCTCACCCGCAGCTCCCGAGGGCCCCAGTTGGAGAAACCTGGACTTCAAGGCACCCCTGGGAGGTGGCAGGGGAGCAGGTGGGGATGGGGAGCTGGGGGGAGCCTGCATAGCCTCAGGTTTCTTCCACTGCCCCAAGGCCTGTGCCTCGTTGGAGGTGTGCTGGGTTTGCCTCTTGAAGCCAGGGCTCCATTTTGCAGTGTGGTATCAGGCACAGCCTGGGTGCTGAGTGAGCTTTTTGAGCAAATGATAAAAGCTTGAATGGTGACTCTCAGGGGAGAGTTCAGGGGAGGCCAGGTGTCGGGGGAATGACCAGACCCTTGCCCAGGAGGGAGTAGTCTCAAGCAGAGAATGGATGGGAGGGTGGGGAGTGTGCAGCCCCCAAGGCCTGGCACTCCAGCCAGCCTTGGGCCTCTGTTGAGCCATCTGGGGTCTTTGATACAAGCATTCCTGCAAGAGCACCTTGCATGCCCCATCTTCCTATCAGGACAGGCAGGAATCGAGTAGGTGAGTGGGCTGACCCTTCTGGACCCCTGTTTTTCTTTTCTTTTCTTCCTTCCTATTATTATTATTATTATTTTTTGAGATGGAGTCTCACTCTGTTGGCCAGGCTGGAGTGCAATGGCGCTATCTCCACTCACTGCAACCCCCGCCTCCTGGGTTCTAGCCATTCTCCTGCCTCAGACTCCCAAGTAGCTGGGATTACAGGCACGTGCCACCACACCTGGCTAATTTTTTTGTATTTTTAGTAGAGATGGGGTTTCACCATGTTGGCCAGAATGGTCTCAAACTCCTGACCTCATCATCTACCCACCTGGGCCTCCCAAAGTGCTGGGATGACAGCTGTGATTCACTGCGCCTGGCCTGCCTTTTCTTTTCTTTTCTCTTCTCTCCCTCTTTCTTTCCTTCCTCGCTCTTTTTGGGAGACAGGGTCTTGTGCTGTTACCTGGGTTGTAGTGCAATAGTGTAGTCTCGGCTCACTACAACCTCCACTTCCCAGGTTCAAATGATTCTCCTGCCTCCCAGGTAACTGGAATTACAGGTGCCTGCCACCATACCTGGCTAATTTTTTGTATTTTTTTGTAGAGATGGGGTGTCACTATGTTGGCCAAGCTGGTCTCCAACTCCTGACCTCGTGATCAGCCCACCTGGGCCTCCCAAAGGGCTGGGATTACAGGCATGAGCCACTGTGCCTGGCCTCTTTCTCTTTCCTTCTTCCCTTCCCTCCTTTTTCTTCCTCTTCCTCTTTCTCTCTCTCTCTTTCTTTTTCTCTTTCTCTCCTTCCTTCCTTCCTTCCTTCCTTCCTTCCTTCCTTCCTTCCTTCCTTCCTTCCTTCCTTCCTTCCTTCCTCCCTCCCTCCCTCCCTTTCTTTTCTTTCTTCTCAGAGTCTTGCTCTTTTGCCCAGGCTGGAGTGCAGTGGCGTGATCTCGGCTCACTGCAACCTCTGCCCCTCGAGTTCAAGTGATTCTCCTGCCTCAGCCTCCCGAGTAGCTGGGATTCCAGGCGCGTGGCACCACACTCAACTTTTTTTAATTTTTTTTATTTTTAGTAGAGTTGGGGTTTCACCATGATGTTGACCAGAATGGTCTCAAATTCCTGACCTCAGGTGATCCTCCTGCCTCAGCCTTCCAAAGTGTTGGGATTATAGGCGTGAGCCGTCGTGCCTGGCCTTGACCCCTGTTTTCTGATCACCCTCATTGGGAGGAAAACTCCTCGCCTAAGAGACAACAGAGGAGAAAGTGCTTGGAAAATAAAAGCAATATTCACCACAAAAGATTTTTAACATGTAAGTGCTGCATGACTGCATTGTCAAACATTAATAACTCAGCTATTTTCAGATTCCCAATCATGATCAATGCCCCTGGGACTATGAAAACGCCATCACAAGTGTTTACATTATTCTCCTGGGTGAGCGGAGCTTTGGAAAGGAAAAGAAGGAAACTGTAAACTGACAAACTTCTGAAAACACTTGGGACTCGCAGGGCTTTTCTTCAGCAGAACCGTGGCTGAGTGACACTTGGCAGGCGCGGAGCATTTCAGGCGTTTCCTTGTCTGACGCTCACAGCAGCCCCCAGGTAGGCAGACACGGTGTATTTACGCCTTTGAATTGAGTCCCTTCCAGGGATCGGGAGTGAGGGAGGGTGTGAGTGTGTGCGGGTGCACACCTGTGCACAGGGGAGGCGGGACCTTTGGATTCCGATGCCAGTTACACGGACATCCTTACACCCTCGGATATAACGCCTCCGAGCCTGAGGTGCTCACAATATCCCCATTTTTCTCTATCCTGATGGCTTCTGAGATGCCAGGCCAGCCTCCCTTCCTCACCGCTCATTTTCTGAGGAGGGGCAGCTCAGGTGGTTGTTGGAGCAGAACACACTGCTTCGATCCCTCTGTGGGGCACGCCTTGTGGCACAGGGGTCCCTACGCCCTGCACGCCATCCCCTCTGTGAGGATGAGCTGCCCTCATGGCCACTGCGTGGTGGTCGCTGCCGAGGGATGCGGCATCACAGCACTTGGTCGCTTCATCCATACCCGCTTCGTGCCTACAGCACGCTTGAAACAGTTTCCCATCACAGCCTCTCTCCCCCGGGGATGCATTCTTTCTTATTGTTTCCGTTTTCTAGTTTGTGGCAGATTGGATTCTTGTTTCCAATTCTTCCCTCTCTCCCTGCTGTAGAATTTCACATTTGCCTCTATCGCCAGGTGCTTTGCAGGGTGTCCCCGCCCTCCCCCACCAAGAGTGGGTGCAGAATTTTTCCCTGCTCTGTCAATGCTGGGTGTGGCCACGTGCCCTGAAATGATGCCCGGAGCCCAACCTCTGCTGACCTGTCCCCACAAATAAAAATGCCTTTTCTTTTTTTGAGACAGAGTCTACCACTGTTGCCCAGGCTGCAGTGCAGTGGTGCAATGTCTGCTCACTGAAACCTCCGCCTCCTGGGTTCAAGCGATTCCCTGCCTTAGCCTCCTGAGTAGTTGGGATTACAGATGCCCACTACCACTTATTTTTAGTAGAGAAGAGGTTTCACCATGTTGGCCAGGATGGTCTCGAACTCCTGACCTCATGATTTGCCTGCCTCAGCCTCCCAAATGGCTGAAATTACAGGTGTGAGCCACTGCGCCTGACCAAAACAAATGTTGATCTTTGTTGCTGTAGGTCATTGAGATTTCTGAGGAAATCTCATTAGTCACATTATTGTAGTGACCAGTTCCCAAGTCATTCATTCACTCAGCAAACACCATGTGGCATGTGGCTGCCTTGGGTTAGAAAAGCTGCTGGGAGCAGGACATAGTCCCTGGCCTCAGGGGTCTTACAATATAATAGCACTGTGGCTGTCAGGCTGTGAGGAGACAAGACGCCAGTCCCCTGTCCCACAGGGGTCTTCAGAGTTTGGGGTGGAGAGGGTGGAAACCGGAGCCCCAGCAGGCGGGGTGCCAGGCAGGGTGGTCCACCTCTCACCCAGAACAACATGCCTCCTTTTTCATCTGTGTCATACTTCGGGGTCTTGAGTAAGGTGCTATTTCTCAAAAGCATCCTACTGCCAAAATAGTTTGCAAAGCTTTGTGGGAGGAAGCTGCAGGTCACGGGTGGGGGTGGGGAACTGAGGTCACACAGACTCAATAAGGAAGGCTGGGGACTCCTGCCCCCAAACCTCAGGCTTGACCCACTGGGGTCCATGGGGAGCAGCAGTGTCTTTTCCCTCTTTATTATTTTTCCAAATACCAGCCCAGGGAGACATGTGAGGACCCATCTAGCTCCATGGAATTCCTCTTCACATCCCTGTGGGAACACAGGCCGGAAGCAGGGGCTGGCTCAGGGTTCCATGGTGGCACCCGACTGCCCCGAGGGAATGACAGTAAAACTTCCAAGACAGTCCGCTTTTTAGGAGTTATAAGCAAACAGCAAAAACACAGCCTGTCGGTCGTGCCGAATGCTGTTTTCTCATCCAAAAACATGGGATGAAAATGCGAAGCTCTGTACAGAGTGACTGAGTCATACTCATTGTTCTCCAGTAAACATCTTGAGTTGTGTTTCACTGAGACTTACGGGTAAGTCTCAGTGGCCCATGCCTCAGTGTCCAGCTCTGTGAAATGACAGAATCAGACACGGCAAAGGTAGACAGCCCCACTCACTCCAGAGTTAAGTGAAGCCCTTGAAGGAAATGCACCAGGTTTTCTAGGAGTTTCTGACATTACTTGTTTTTATTATCCTTACCAAAACTTTATGTTCAGCCACTTGTTTTTCCTCTATCTTTTCTGGAACGCTTCTCTTTAGTGTGTTTCATGAGTGGAGCACACAAAAGTCTCTTTGACCTTCTCTCTCTCTCTCTCTCTCTGTAAGGCTCTTCTTGGTATTATTGAATTTTATTCACAGCAAGACCCATCTGAGGCAATCCTGGTGCAATCTTCCTCACTTTGTCCCTCTCTTCCTTCCTTCCTTTCTCTTTCTCTCTCTTTCTTTCTTTCTCTTTTTTCCTTCTCTCTTTCTTCCTTTCTCTCTCTACTCCTTCCTCCCTTTCTCTTTTTCTTTCTTTCCCTCTCTCTCCCCCTCCCTCTCCTCTTTCTTTCTTCTTTCTTTCCTCTCTCTCTCTCTCTCTCTCTCTCTCTCTCTCGTTCATTTCTTTTTGACACAGAGTCTCCCTCTGTCACCCAGGCTGGAGTGCAGGGCCATCATCTTGGCTCACTGCAACCTCTGCCTCCCAGGTGCAAGCGATTCTCCCGCGTCAGCCTCCTGAGTAACTGGGATCACAGGCCCACACCTGGCTAATTTTTTGCCTTTTTAGTAGAGATGGGGTTTCACCATGTTGGCCAAGATGGTCTCGATCTCCTGACCTCAAGTGATCCATCTACCTTGGCCTCCCAAAGTGCTGGGATTACAAGTGTGAGCCACCGCATCTGGTCTTTATTTATGTATTTAAAGTGACAGGACAAAATTGTATTTGCATGTACAGCATGATGTTTTGAGGAAAATACACCTTGTGGGATGACTGGCTCTAGCTAACTGCCACATGCTTTGCCTCATATATGTACCATTGTTGTCAAGTGAGAACACTTAACATCCACTCTTAGCATTGTTTTGAGAATACAATATATTACTGTTATCATGGTCACTGCGTGGTCCAATGCCTCCCCTTGTCTTGATTGCCCAGGCAGTGATGTGAATGGAACCATCTGGAGTCTTTTTTGATACCTAGTGAGTGCTTGGGCAGTCCCAGGCTGAGGGTGGGGAGGAGGGAAGGGGTTGTGAGGGGCAGGGCCTCCTGCCTAGGGTTGAGGCATATATTCTCAACTTTCAGAGTGTGCAGAGTTCTAGGGAGGGTGCCTGAGGAGCAGGGCTGGGAGTGCTCCTCCTTCTCCACCTTCCCCCAACTTGCTCTCTGACATGTGGAAGCTGTCAGAGAACTGGGCCCTGGCATCTGGTGGCTCTATGATTCTGGCTCCCAGGGCCTCCCCATATTCTCACCCTGGCTGGGGAGTGGGGAGGAAGAAGAGGGAGAGTTTGATAAGATAGGGTGTCTGTGGCCCTTTATACCAAGAATGATTCATGCATTCCTTCCTTTCCTCTCTTCCTTCTAGCCCCCCACCCACCCACCCATCCACTAATCTATCCATCCAGTCATACACCCACTCACCCATCCATCCATCCACCCGCCCACCCATCCATCCAATTATTCATCCATCCATCCATCCACACACCCACCCATCCACTCATCTATCCATCCAGTCATACACCCACTCACCCATCCATCCACCCACCCGCCCACCCATTCACCTATCCATCCAATTATTCATCCATTCATCTGCCCACCCACCCACCCACTCATCTATCCATCTAGTTATACACCCACTCACCCATCCATCTATCCATCCACCCACCCACCCACCATCCATCCACTCATCTATCCATCTAGTCATACACCCACTCACCCATCCATCCATCCACCCATCCACCCATCTACCCATCCATCCAATTATCCAATTATCCATCCATCCATCCATCCATTGAACAAAAGGGACCATTTCCTGCCCCCTTTGGGAAGACTGCCAGGTTTTCTCTGCCTTACAGCTGGGTTGAGTTGACATTTGGGAGAAGGAGGCAGGTGCTGCACTTTGCATCAGGGCCTGGACCTGCTGCAGACGCAGGTGTTCAGCTCCGTGCCAGGACCGATGCTGGCCACAGGAGCTGGAGAGCTGGCTTTGTGCCCAGAGCTGGTTGTAGCATCTTGGTGTGTTTCTGCCCCCAAATTCCCCAGTAGGCACAGGGACATTCCATCATCTCCAGAAATAGCTACCATTTAATGCAATAAGGAGACAGGACAACGACTGCTTCCCTGACTCCAGCAAGGCCTCCAGAGGCTGTCCTGCCTGTGAGATGCCATGTTAAGTTCTTTGTGAGCAGAGCTGCCCACAGCCCTTAGCTCACTGCAGGAAGCAACCAACATGGCCCCCACATTAGTAGCCCTCAGGCTGGACCAAGCTCAACATTTGGTTAACCACCCTGTAGGCTCCTTCGTTTTCAAATGTCACAGAATATCTTTTTGTGCTATCACAAGAATGGAGTCTCTCCTTCCTTCAGCCTCATCTGAGTTGGGGGTAGGGAGAGTTGGACACAAAGGTCAAGGGGGGGAGAGAAACCCTCAAAACAGCCCCCAGAAAGCCAAGGCAGAGGCTGGCACACAATGACACGGAGACAGCCCCACGCCCTCATGGGTCCATCCCATCCTCAATCACACTGCGTGGCTGGGCTCTTCTGCATTTCACAGGAGGCTCAGGAAGATGAAGCAACTTGCCTGAGGTCTCACGGGTATAAGAAGGAGAGGAGGGATGGACGGGGCTCAACTCTAGGCTTGCCGGGTACAGAGCCATGAGCCCCCCGCCCCCTCCTTGATGGGTTCTCTCTGCACACTGCAGGCTGCCCCTGTGCTCTGCCCGGCCCCTGCTGCAGGAGGGCGCAGAGCTAACTGCTGGCTGGTCTCCATGGCAACAGTGATGAGCCTGCATCAGATGATGGCAGAGCTGCCTTGGAGTGCGAGCTTGGCTGCGATGGCAGGGACTTTGGAGGAGAGGAGCTGGAGGAGTGGGGGATGGGGCACGAGCTGGGGCGCAGGATGGACTGCTCTCCCAGCAGCCGTTTGGAAGATGCTTCCAGTCAGGTCTCAGTCTCAATCAGTCACTGGTTCATGTGTATTTCATGGACATCCACCCTGTGTTGGGCACTGGGCATACAACAGTCTACTGGACCCAGTCCCTCACCCTCAAGGGGACTGTAGCCCAGGAGAGAGGCAGGCAGATGATCAGGTAATTCCTGCTCATCATGATTGTTGGGAAGACAGGGAAAGTGTGGGACACATGCAGCCCCTAAGAGAGGCACCCCACCCGGGCTTCAGGCAGGAAAGTTTTCCAGGAGAGAGGAATATCTACATTCTGATGGATGAAGGAGTCAGCTGGTGAAGAATGGGGGTGGAGATCCAGATGGTGGGGCAGTGAGAGACAGAGACAGAGACAAAGAGATTAGAGACAGAGAGTGGAGAAAGAGAGAGACAGAGAGTGGAGAAAGAGAGAGACAGAGAGACAGAGGTAGAGAGCAGAGAGAGAATCCCAGCACTTTGGCAGGCTGAGGTGGGCAGATCCCTTGAGGTCAGGAGTTCCAGACCAGCCTGACCAACATGGTGAAACCCTGTCTTCACTAAAAATACAAAAAATTAGCCAGGTGTGGTGGCACATGTCTGTAATCCCAGCTACCTGGGAGGCTGAGACAGAAGAATCACTTGAACCTGGGAGGCGAAGGTCACAATGAGTCGAGATCAGGCCACTGCACTCTAGCCTGGTGACAAAAGTGAGACTCTGTCTCCAAAAGAGAGAGACAAAGAGGGAAAGAGAGAGAGAGAGAGAGAGAGAGAGAAGAGAAGAGAGAGGGGGAGGAGAGAGAGGGAAGGGGAGAGAGGGAAGGGGAGAGAGAGAGAGAGGGAGGGAGGAGGGAGGGAGGGAGGGGGAGAGAGAGAGAGAGAGAGAGGAGGGAGAGAGAAAGAAAAGAATCAGATGAATGAGACCAGCCAGGAGTCCTTAGTGCCTGGAGCTCCAAGGGAGGAAGACTAGGGAGGGAAGCTGTGCTTCTTCTGGGGTCCAGATTAGGAGGAAGGGGGAGGGTCTGCTCCAGGCCAGCCCTGGACGAGGGGATACATTTTGTCCTCACCAGACACTGAATTGGGCAACCTCATCTCCCACCTTACAGATGAGGAATGGGCTCAAGGAGCCACAGCGGGATGGAGGAAAAGATGGACCTGGCTTTGATGCAGGTGGCTGGTTCGATGGCAGACTCCCCCGTGCTGTGACACTCAGACCAAATCCAGAGGTCCTGGAGTAGAGAGGGTGGGTCTGCCAGGGCATGGCCAGGCTCCCTGTCTCTAGAGACTCCCCCAGGAGAGTTTCTTGACCCTAAGGATGGTAGTGTAGCATAGGCTCTGGAGCGCTGTGCAGGGATCCCTTGGAGAGCCCCGGGGAGAGCTGGTCCCTGCCTGCCTGGGCCTGCCTCTGCTGCTGTGGAGGCCAGCACAAGGGTGGGGTCAGGTCTCCACACATGTCATGCCCAGGTTGTGTCCCCCCTCTAGGGCCAAGGCTGGGCACTCCCCAGTCAGTGGCACAGCTGGTGCTGGGGCGTTTCTCGTCCTTCGAAAATTGGTTTCAATCCCAAGTGTCACAGCTGGAAACACTAGCCACCCCTGGACGTGCAGTCTTGCCAGCCCTTCCTCAGGTCTCTGCTTCTTATATCCCAACTGTCTAAAGGGGGCACTAGTCTGAGCTCTTCCAAGACACTGGGTAGGAGTGAGCCTGCTGTGCACATTCCCAGAGGACTCCACGTCTGGATAAATGAAGGGCTGGAAGGCTCTTTGGCTCCACACCAGCAAAACAGCTTACATCACCCTGCCTAAAGAGACAGCCAGGAAATCTTGTTCCTGGGCGAGGAGAAGCTGGCCACAGGGAGTGATGGCACTGAGCAGATACTACCCCTTGCTCCCTCATGGATAGGGCGGGGCCTGCTGACCTTGACAGCGACTAGGGGAGGGGGCCTGGAGGGAAGGGGTGAGCTGGTGAAGTTGAGGGAAAGACCTGGAGTTAGGACAGGGTGCAGCGACCATGTCCTGGGACGAGGAGGCATCTGTGACCCATGTGATCTGCCAGGCAGGCAACACGAGTCATTGTACCCCGACTGTGCCCGCTACTGAGAGAGGAACTAAGAGAGGCCGCTCCTGCCTCCTGGTGCTCTCCGTTGGACAGGTCTGCTAGGCGGTACTGGCTTTTATTGTCAGTTTTTTTCTGCTCTTCCTTCTCTCCTCTCCCTCTCTTTTCCAGACCACTCACTCACACACACGTGCACAATTGCACACACATGCATTGAACATATGTGCACATATATGTATTTGTGCACACATGCACACCCACACACCTGTGCAGTGGCATCCATTTGCACACATACCCACACACTTGCACACATGTGCACCTGCAGAAATACACCCTTGCAGTTGTGTGACACACCCGCACACTTGCACACATCCATTTGCACACAAGCACAGACACACTCGCATGCATTTGCACACACAGCCACAAACTTGCACAAGCAGCACTTGTACACTGGCACACATCTGTTTGAGCCTACGAAGTGCACACTTACCCTTTTGCACATTGCTGCACTTGCTCACACATTTGCACGCACACCACACATGAGCGTGCAGCACACGTATGCATGTACACACATGCACATTTGCACACACACACAGCAGCGGCACACACTTCTCCATCCCTCTCCCCAGTCACTGTTCTCTCTTGTGATTCCCACCCCGTAACCACCCCCCACCCCACACCTGCTTGCTGCCCCTCCACTGGAATGGGCCTGGCCTGCTGCCCTCCTCTGTCTGTCTCCACCCAGGGAGGGAGGTTTCACAAGGACGGGCTGCCCTGGCTGCAGCTGCTGCTGAGCGGAAGTGTCTGAGGGGTGAGGCTGAGAGGAAACCACGCTCTCGCTCAGGTTCCCGCAGCTCCAGGCCTCTGGGGAAGGGTGAGGAGATGTGTGGGCGTGAGATGGCTTTGAGGGAGGGGAGCATGAAACTTTTCTCAGGGTCTCTTCAGTCTCCAGGACAAAACTGGGCCACTGTGCTCCAGAAGGGAAAGCCCCTGTCGCCCCAGGCTGAGCCCACTGGCACCTCAGGCTCCCAGGCCCTTCTCTGCCTTGTCAGGCTTATTCTTCAGGCCTTTTAAGAAGACTTTGGTGGCAAACAGCATCTCAGGGAGCCCTGGCCTGCCTCCTCCAGAGCTTGTGCCTTGGCCCTGGGCAGGGGCCACCACGGGCTGTCGATGTAAATGGCATCCCCTAGCGTTGTGCAGGGTGGGGGCAAGCCCAAGGTGGCAGCCCTGCCCCCGGTCTGCAGCTTTTGCTCCCCAGCCCAGCTCCAGCTCTGTCTCTATCACTGGAGGTCGGGGGAGAGGCTGGAGCTCAGCGACAGGGGCAGTCCTCAAAGATTCTCCCCACCCCAGGTTGAAGGGGAGGGGGAAATGCCCATCCTCCATCTTCCTATCCTGCCAGCAGGGTGGGTGCTACTATTCGGGGGAGGGTCTGGCTGAATAATGATGCTGAGCTTGGGACACAAGCCTTCTCCTTCCACCTACTGTGTGCCAAGTGCCATCCCAAATGCATTATGGGTGGGAACTTCTACAGTGATTCAGACAGGCCCTGCTATAATCACCCCCAGGTTCTGTCTGGTTCCAGTCCTGACCACACCACTAAAGAGCAGCAGATGGATTGGATGTGATTTGATCTGAACCGGGGCAAGCTGGCCCAGAGCCTGCTGCCTAACCATTGGGCCATCCAGCCTCTGTCAGAACTCCAGGCTGGCTGGCGTCACACCCTTCTGTCATTTCCCAGGGAAACAAGCTCGAGCAGTCCCCCCGCCTGTGGGCACTTTGGCCCAGACTCCCTGCCTTTCATGATCAGAACCAAAGAGCAGTGTCCTCTGCCAGAAGGGAGCCCGCCGGGCGTCTTCACCTGCAGGCTGTGTCTTGCATGCGGGTCCTCAGTTTTCTCACTGAGTAAGGGGAGGGGCAGCAGGGTCAGTTCAGTGCAGAGTGGATGGAGGCCGGTTGAGGCTTTCTTGAAACCCTAACTCCGCTGGCATCCTCAGGGAAGACCTTAGCTCTTCCAGAGGTCAGTGGGGCATGGGCTGGAGCCCAAGTAGGAGACAGGGAGCAATGGTGGCCTGAGGTCCTGGGGTGACCAGGACCTGAGCCTGCCCTGCTCTAGGCCCCCTTTCCCCACCACCCAGACACGGGGCTCTTGCCCTAAGATAGAAAAGGAGATGCCTCATGGAGAACAATTCTTCAGGTCCCTAGTGTGGCTCCAACAGATGCCGGAGGGATATGGCAGGTGACCCTGGTCTCCCATGGCCCTGACCTTACTTGCTGCCATGAGGCCAATTTCCTACCTTGACCCACCTGCTGCCTCTGCTTTCAAAAGCACAGAAGGGAGGACCTCCTCCAGCTTCCCAGCCGCTTCCCACCTCCTGCCGCCCTGGGCCCCCAGCAGCGAGGTTCAGGAGGGGAAGAACCTCTCACAGGTGAACAAATTGCTGCACATCAGACACATTCTTTTCAAGCTTCATTTTCTTTCCTTTTCATGCTAACTTTCCCACTATTAAAGAGCATTTTTAAAAAGAAGATGAAAAAAGGGAGAGAGAAAAGAAGGATGAAAGTGCGAGTGGGCACCCGGAAGTCCTTTTCAATTGCCTGCTGCTGTGCAGGGTCTGATCTAAGAGCAAGAGATTGGAGGATGCTGGAGGGCGAGGTTTCGTTTTGGTTCTGCCTGTTGGGCCGAGTCCGGGGCAGGGAGGGAGGGATGATGGAGGTGGGTCTGGCTGAGCCCTGCAACCCTGGTGGCTGCCCTCTGCCTGTCACCCTGCCCCTGGCCTGTGCCTGGCACGGGAAGGCCCTCAATGATTTCTTGTTGAATGAATGAAAGAAAGAAATCAATGGATGGAGAGGGCTGGATTCTTTTGTGGGGACCTTCCTTCCGAGCCGCCTTCTCTGTGGAGCTCTAGGCCTGAGAAGGAAAGGACAGATTTGGCAAAGGTCAGGCAGGGGCTGGGAAAGCATCGGGTGGACCAGGTGTGCTACAGCAAGGCCACGCCTCCACTGTCGTCCCACTGGTGACACCCATGGGTGCGGCCATAGTGGGTGTGCACAGTTTCACACAGGATGGGGGGGTGAGCCCGGGGTTGAGTGGGCAACCCCCACCCCTTCCCTGCCCCTCTCCCTACCAGCAGGCACTGTTGAATCTGACTGAAGAAAAAAGTTCGGGAACATGCCAAGAAGGTGTGACTATGACGATGCCTCTGAGATGAGCCCAAGAAGAAGCAGCGGTAATAAAGGGGAACAGGACTCAGGGTCAAGGACTTCAAGTATGAAATATAATCAAATATCTAGAAAGTTATTATTGGCTGGGTGCAGTGGCTCACGACTTCAATCCTAGCACTTAGAGAGGCCCAGGTAGGAAGATCGCTTTAGCCTGAGAGTTTGAGATGAGCATGGGCAACATAGTGAGACCCCACCTCTAAAAAAAATACCAAGAAATAAAAAAAATCAGCCGGGCATGGCGGTGCACACCTGTAGTCCACGCTATGTGGGAGGCTGAAGCAGGAGGATTGTTTGAATCTAGGAGGTGGAGGCTGCAGTCAGCTACGATCAGGCCGCTGCACTCCAGCCTGGGCGACAAAGACCCCGTCTCATACACACACAAAAAAGATAGTTACTGTTTAATCCAAGGATGGAAGCTATCCAGCAGGGAAGAGGAAGGAGCTACTGGTGCCGGCAACATCGGTGAGCCTCGAAAGCTTTGTGCGAAGTGAAGGGGGCCAGACGCAGAGGCCTCTGTGTGTATGAGACAGGGTCTTTCTCTGTGTGTGTGACATTCTGGAAAAGGCAGAGCTTTAGGGACAGAAAACTCACTGGTGGTTGCTTGGGGCCAAGATAGGGGGAGAAGATTGACTAGGGGGCAGGAAGGACTTTTTTATGTCATAGAAACATTCCCTATCTTGATTGGGTGACTATGATGCATACATGTTAAAATCCATCAAATGGTACACTTACAATTGGTGAGTTTTATTGCCTGTAAATTGTACATTAATGAAATGAGTATTTTAAAAAGCTACCGTTCTCTGCAATCCTTCTGTGTCTAGGCATGAGCTGGAAACATCTAAACGTAGGATTTTCGGTACTCACAACAACCCAGGATCTTTTCAGAGAGATGGGCACAGGCTTTGCAAGGTCACACAGCAAACACAGGCCACACAGCTCGTATCCCAGCAGGGACAGAAAGGCTGAACTTCCTGCCAGGGCCTGGGGGTCAGTGAGCACAATCAGCCCTGACCATGGTGGCCATGAAGACTGGCCCCTCAGAGTTCTGTGCTCCCAGGGACCTGCTGTGTAAGACTGGACCATCTGCACACAGGAGCTCAGATCACCTTTCTCTCCAAACTCTGGGTATTTGAGCCCCTAGATTTTTCTCAATCAGAGTTTGGTTAGGCCTGGTCCCCCAGAAGTGCCCTCAGAGTCCCAGGCAGGGACCCCAGCCACTTGTTCCGGAGGAGGAAGTCCTTGGGCTTGCCCACATCCTTCTCCCGCCTTCTCTCTCTCTCTCCCTCTCTCCCTCTTTCTCTCTCTCGATATCAGCATATTTGTCACACTTACTTCATTTCTCCTCCACAGCTTGGTGACACAAGGTGAGCTGAAGGAGAGCCGCTTGAGTGAGGATTATGAAGGCGCGGGTGCCATGGAAACCACTCCTAGGGCCCCCGAAAGCTGCAGCCGTCAGGAGGGGCTGCTCCGCCGCCATTGGTCGGCCCCGTGGACCCTCTCCCTAACGCGATGCGTGACTTTTGTTTATTTTACTCTGTTTTGCATCTCACGCCTGCTCTGGGCTTCTCTTGGCTTCCTCACAGTGCTGGTGCAGGATGCTGCCTGCAGGTCAGTAGGATAAAGGTGCTAATGTTTTTTGTTTGTCTTTTTTGGACTTCTGACCTTTTAGGCTCATTTTCTGGTGCTCTCTCCTCCACGCCAGAAGGAAGCACTGATTTTAAGCCACAAATGTTGGAGGCAAAAAATGGAATTATGATACACAGAGAGGGAAGCCAGCTCCTCTAGCAGGTGCTGTAGAAATGGCGCCTGATTTTGGTCACAGAAGCGGTCCCCAACTTTCCCTGCAAATCAGGAAGCCTTCAAAGGGGCCAAAGGCAGGTTCTTTAGCACGATGTCAATCCGAGCAGAATGCAAGAGTTTCCCAAGGCAGCCAGTGAGATTCAAAGCCCTGTGGGTGCCTTGATCTTCCTAAGCTTGCTTTTAGAGAAGCATGCTGTTGAAGCTTCAGGAGCCCACCAGCTTCTGGTTGGACCTCAACCTCCTCCTCCCTTTGAATAGGAATCAGAAGAATCTCTTACATTAGCCTTTGCCTTGATAGTTTTTATATCCTTCATTTTATTTCTTTCCAGCAATAACCCTGAGAAATTGGCAGGCAAAGTGCCATTAGCCTCACATTGGAGAGGGGAAATTGAGACCATATATGTGTGTGTGTGTGTGTGTGTGTGTGTGTGTGTGTGTGTGTGTGTGTATATTTGAGACAGAGTCTAGCTGGCTCTGTCACCCAGGCTGGAGTGCAGTGGCATGACCTCAGCTCACTGAAGTCTCCACCTTTCGGGTTCAAGTGATTCTCATGACTCAGCCTTCTGAGTAGTTGGGATTACAGGCATGTGCCACCAAACCTGGCTAATTTTTGTATTTTTAGTAGAGATGTGGTTTTGCCATGTGGGCCAGGCTGGAATTGAACTCCTCACTTCCAAGTGATCCTCCCACCTCGGCGTCCCAAAGTGCTGGGATTACAGTCGTGAACCACAGCACCCAGCTGAGACCCGAGAATTTAAGTAGCAGGGCTGGGACTGGGGCCCAAGGCTGCTGCTCCTTGCCTAAGGCTCTGAGGCTGCTCGATCACAGGGTTGAGATCTTTGATGAAGCCACTTGCTGAAGCTGTGGGTGGGCTTTTCTTGGTAAGAAAGTTGCCTGAGACCTGGCAAAGATGAGACCTTTTAAGTAGTGAATGGAAATGAGCAGTCCTTAGAAGGTCAAGTTCCTCAATGAAGCCCATCTAAACACTGTCTCTCCTGCCTGCACACATGCCTATGTGCACACAATATACACACATACATGCTCATTCCAGCTTTACCCCTCTTGGTTAGGGGTCTATTCCCATCAAGCCATTAAAGTTGTTCTGGTGGAATCTTTGATGACATTTTTTTTTTTTTTTGGCTTGAGAAAACCAATGATTTTGTTATCTCATGGTTTTACGAGTTGACTGGGCTCAGCTGGGAGGTTCTTCTGGATGCAGCTGCAGTCATGAACGAACATTACTAGGTCAGAGTCCCCAAGAAGTATCACTCACAGGGCTGGCATTTGATGCTGACTCTGGGCTGGCTGCTCCACCAGGGCTGTTGATTGGAGAGGCACATCTTAGCCTGGGATTCAGGTACCTGGGTCTGAGAGGGAGGGTCCCAAGACAGCCAGTTTTAAGAAGAAGGAAGTGAAATGTACCGGTCTTCAAGACTAGACTCAGAATTGGCATGATGCCACTTCTGCTGTGTTCTTTTGGTTGCCTGATGACATCTTAAGTACCATGTCCCATGGACCATTTGGGGTCTGAATTGAGCTCTCTGGCCCCATGATGTAGCTGACCTGCCCCTTATCGAAGCTCTGTCCACCCCAGCTTCACTTCATTCCTCTGTCCTGGTCTCGTTTCTCTCTGCATTCCTGCCACAGTTTGATCATTTCTGTTCCAGATTTTCTCTTCCTTGTTTCATTCTTGGCCTTTTCCTCTCTCTACTTCACATACTGTCCCAGAGACCCCATCCAAGCCCATGATGCGATGCCCTATCTGTGCTGAGGAGCTCCAAGTCTGCCACTCCAGCCCACACTGAGAGCCAGCCTTGGGCATCATACTCTCCCAGACATTCCTGCCCAGAGGCAGATTCAGGAATTCCAAAGTGCCCCTTGCTCAACCCATCCAGAGTGGAGCTTGCCATCCTTCTCTCAAACTTGTCTCTCCTTTTGAGGTCCCCAACTTGGTCCGCCAGACTTCTGACCCCAACCAGCCCCCCACCATGTTCCTGGATGACAAAACAGGCACTGCTTGGGTCATCAGAAAAAATAACTGGAAGTGATTTAGGAAAATCAAAAGGAGTGCCCACTGCTCTAGGATTTTCTTACTTTAGAAGGAAAGCAGATAGATGAGATCTGGGAGCAGCCCCAGCTTAATTGAAAAGCCACATTTGTACAGGCTGGAGGGGCCTCAGGAATGGCAAACAGCTTCTCCTAGCTCAAAGGAATTTTCTGGAAACCATAATGGCTGCCCTTGCTAACCACAGGCTGGTCTTTCTGGCAGAATTAGCATGAGTATGTGGTCAGAGTGGCCAGGCTGGAGCCAGGATGTTTCTGCAGTCTGAGCTTCCTCAGTGCCCAAAAGTGGGGGCTGGGATTCGGGGAGCATGTGGATGCCCCAAGGAGCTTGGGGTCACGTGGGAACCTGGAGATTCATGAAGTGCAATTTGGCCTGGGTGGGGATTAGAGCCCTCCCTCCTCTCTCCCTCCCCTCTCCCAGTGCCTTCCCCTCTCCCCACACCCTTCCTTCTCCATGCACCTTCCTCTCCCTGCTCAGCAGCTCTCTCTTTCCCAGGAGCAAGGTGTAAGCAGGACAGCTGGTGTCTGCCAAGTGCCCACTCTGTGCCAGGCAATTTTGCACCATCTATCATATCACACTCACTCAAGGGCGGGTTCCACGATCATCTCCATTCTTCGTAAGAGGAAACAGGCTCAGCGTGGTTCAGAAGTTGCCCAAAGTCGCAAAGAAGAGATGCTGGGGTTCAGTCCAGCTCTGTCTAACTCCACAATCAGCCTCTGGGTTCTGCTTGTCTTGCACTGAGGGTCCACACTCTGCTGTGGGGAGGTGGGGCAGTGCAGAAACCCAGCCTCTGAAAGGGTGTAGACATACCGGGTCCAGGCAGCTGCTGGGTACTGTGAGGACAGGGTTGTCTTCAACCAGTGTGGCTGAGCTGGGCCTCCCCTAACAACTCGCCCCTGCCTCTCATGTAACAGGACACTGCTTCGCTGTGGAAGCCACAGAGGGACAGGAAAGGATAAAGGCTCTCATCTGTGTTTGGTGATGGTACGGGGGGTGGGGACAGCTGTCCCTCTGTGGGGACCAGGGAGGGTTTCAAAGGCAAGTTGATTTTTCCTGGGCATGCCACCTGCATTTAGGGGACAACCACCAGACAGGTGACCTACTGGGCTAGACCCTTCCCTAGATGTCAAAACAGGTGTAAGCTTCAGTCCAACCATGGGGATGGAGAGGGATGGGGGAAGCAGACCTCTCAAGAGGAGAACATGTTATTTGAACATGGGTTTTGTGGGCTTTGCAGGCTTCATCTGCAAGGCTGGATTCTGCAGGCTTGGCCAGGACAAGGGGCACAGAGACCTTGAAGAAGATCCCAGTTTTGGGTTTGAGTGGAGAGGAAGGGCCACTAGTGCAGGAAGGGGTTGCTTCGAGTGGAGTCAGCCAGCTGATGCGGAGGCAAAGGGCTTCCCCAGGGGAGCATCTTTTCCAGGATGGCTTTTAAAACAGCCAGGATGAAATGGACACATCCTTGGACACATTCAGTGAGGAGACAGGGCTCTCAAAAGAGAGTGGCTGTGGGAGGTGCAGGACGGGAAGATGGGCTCATTTTTATTGCTTGGTGCCCTTTGTTTCCAGCTCAAACAGACCTGATGTCTGCTCCAGCTGCAGGGGCAGAGCCAGAATGCTTGGCAGTTCCACATGCATCCTCTCCCCTCCTCCCCCCCATCACTATCTCCATGCATCCTCTTTCCTCCTCCCCATCACTATCTCCATTCATCCTCTCCCCTCCTCTCCCCACCATCACTATCATGCATCTTCTCCCCTTCTCCCCCATCACTATCTCTATGCATCCTTTCCCCTCCTCTCCCCCCATCACTATCGTGCATCCTCTCCCCTCCTCCCCCATCACTATCTCCATGCATCCTCTCCCCTCCTTCCCCCCATCACTATCGTGCATTCTCTCCCCTCCTCCCCCATCACTATCTCCATGCATCCTTTCCCCTCCTCTCCCCACCATCACTGTCGTGCATCTTCTCCCCTCCTCCCCCATCACTATCTCCATGCATCCTTTCCCCTCCTCTCCCCCCATCACTGTGTGCATCCTATCCCCTCCTCCTCCCATCATTATCTCCATGCATCCTCTCCCTTCCTCTCCCCCCATCACTATCGTGCATCCTCTCCCCTCCTCTCCCCCATCACTATCGTGCATCCTCTCCCCTCCTTTCCCCCTATCACTATCATGCATCCTCTCCTCTCCTCCCCCATCACTATCTCCATGCATCCTCTCCCCTCCTCTCCCCACCATCACTATCATGCATCCTCTTCCCTCCTCTCCCCCCATCACTATTGTGCACCCTCTCCCCTCCTCTCCCCCCATCACTATCGTGCATCCTCTCCCCTCCTCCTCTCGTCACTATCTCCATGCATCCTCTCCCCTCCTCGACCCCCCATCACTGTCGTGCATCCTCTCCCCTCCTCCCCTCCATCACTATCTCAGCTCTCTTTCATCCACCTGCAAAATTATTAAGGCTTGGGGCAGCCTGAGCCAGGACTGACAAATCAGGTGCAGGCTTTCAGAGACTGAATCCTATTTTGAAGTCTGTTTACTCTAAAAAAAAAAAATTAATCTCTTTGATGCCTGGAGAAGAAAGATGCATATTAAACAAAGACCCAACTCTGAATTCCAAATGCGTAGCCGTCTTTATCAATCTTTCCAGGTCCAAACTCGGGAAAGTGTGCATCTTCCATGTGCGCCCTTTCACCAGGCTTGTGGACACGTAATTCATTAGAGTTAATTAGTCACATGCAGTCCCCAGATGCTGGATCAGAGCCTTCACGGGGGCCTGTGCAGCTGTTGGATTGAGAGGGAGACACAGCGGAGATTGCAAGGGCAAGGGAGCTGGGGCCGAAGCAGTCTTGATCTCTGAAACTGTGTGTGTGTGTGTGTGTGTGTGTGTGTGTAGGGGGTGTGAGTGTGGGATGTGTGTGGGTGTGCAAGTGTGTGTGCGGTGTGTGTGTGGTGTGTGTGGACTGTGTGTGATGGGGGTGTGAGCATGTGTGTGGGGTGTGTGCATGTGTGTGGGGTGTGTGTGAGCTGTGTGTGGGCTGTGTGTGACAGGGGTGTGAGCATGTGTGGGGTATATGCATGTGTGTGGTGTGTGTGCATGGAATGTGTGTGTGGGATGTGTGTGGGGTGTGTGTGATGTGTGTGTGGGGTGTGAGTGTGTGTGAGATGTGTGTGGGTGTGGGTGTATGGGTATGTGTATATGTATATGTGTGTGGTGTGTATGTGGGTATGTGTGTGTATGGTGTGTGTGTGTGGGGTGTGTGAATGTGTGCTGTGTGGTGTGTATGTGTGCTATGTATGTGAATGAGTGTGTGTGCATGGTGTGTGTGTGGTGTGTGTGTATGTGTGTGGTGTGTGTGAGTGTGTGGTGTGTGTGAGTGAATGGGTGTGAGGAGTGTGTGTGTGTGTGTGGTGTGTATATGTGTGTGTGGTGTGTGTGAGTGTATGTGTTTGATGTGTGTGGTGTGTATGTGTTTGTGTGGTGTGTGTGGTGTGTGTAGGGGGTGTGTGTATATGTGTTTCTGGTGTGTGTGTGTGCTGTGTGTTTGGTGTGTGTGTATGTTTGTGTGGTGTGAGTGTATGTTTGTGTGTGTGTGTGTGGTGTGTGTGTGGTGTGTGTGTATGTGTGTGGTGTATAAGTGTATGTGTTTATGTGTTTGTGGTGTGTCAGCTGGGGCACCGTTGGGGTCCAGACTCTCCTCTCCTGGTGAAATTTATGTGCTAAAGCCCAAGCCCCCAGTGCCCCAGAGTGTGACTGCCTAGTGTTTGGAGATGAGGCCTTTCAAAGGCTGATTAAGTTGAAACGAGGCCCTTAGGGTGGATCCTAATCCACTCCGACTGGTGTCCTTACAAGAATTTGGACACAGAGATACCAGGGATGCGTGAGCTCCCAGAGACAGTTTGAGGACACAGTGGGGAGACAGACAGCTGCGAGCTGAGGAGAGAGGCCCGAGGAGAAACCAAACCTGCTGCCACCTTGATCTTGAGCTTCTAATCTCCAGAACTGTGAGACGAAACGTTTCTGCTGTTGAAGCCACCCCAGTCTGTGGTTCTTCATGATGGCAGCCCCAGGAAACGATCACAGATGGCATCACCTTCCCGTCTGCAGCGCAAGTCACGGAGCAGCCCCAAGGAGACGCTGCAGGTGAAAGTAAGGAGCTGAGCAGGCAGCATGCAGTCCTCTTTCATTCTTTCCTTATTGCATTAAGGAGAAAATCTCATTTGGTGAAGGTATGTCTCCAACACTTTGCTAATGCTTGGAAATCTCCCATTTGAAAAAAATTTAGATAAAATTCACTTACATAAAATTAACCACCGGCCATTTCAAAGTGTGCACTTCTATGATGTTTAATGTGTTCACAGTGTTGTGGAATGTCATTTCTCTCTAGTTCTAAGACATTTTCATCACCCCAGAAAAGAAACCCCATACTCATTAAGCAATCACGCCCCGTTCCTCCATCCCCCACCCCCTCTCTGCCCCCCAGCCCCTGGCATTCACCACCTTGCTTTCTATCTCTGTGGATTTACCTATTCTGGATATTCTGCAGGAATGTGGTTATCTTACACATGACCTTCTGCGTGTGGTGTCTTTCACTGACGATGTTTTAGAGGTTATTTTGTGCTCCAGCCTGAATTGCTGCTTCCCTTCTTTTTGTGGCCCTTTTGTGGACTCGTTTTTTTTGTTTTTGAGATGAAGTCTCATACTGTCACCCAGACTGGAGTGCAGTGGTATCATGTCAGCTCACTGCCACCTCCCCTGCCCTGGTTGAAGCAATTCTCCTGCCTCAGCCTCCCCAGTAGCTGGGATTACAGGTGTGCGTCATCACGCCTGGCTAATTGTTGTATTTTTAGTAAAGACGGGATTTCACTATGTTGACCAGGCTGATCTCGACTCCTGACCTCAGGTGATCCGCCCACCTCGGCCTCCCAAGGTGCTGGGATTACAGGAGTGAGTCACCACGCCCGGCTGTGACCCTCCTTTTGCGATGCTCCACTGAGCAGGTCAGCCACACCTTGGGTATTCATTCAGCCCTGGATGGACAGTTGGGTGGCTTCTACCTTTCTGCTCCTGTGAGATGAATTATGCTCCTGTGAACGTTCATGTGCAAGTACCTGGAGATCTGTTTTCAATTCTTTTGGGTGTATACTAAGAGTGGAATTCCTGGGTCATAGGATAATTCCATGTTTAAAATGTTTGAGGATTTGAATTATCCTTTTTAAGCAAACGAGAGCGTTCTTCAGGATTCAGACCTTCAGCAGACAAGAACACTCAGCTAGACCTTGTGACATTGATTTCTAATGTTACTTATGTTTATAGGATCAGAAAATCCAAGACTGGATTTTCATTTGTAGTAGCGACATAATTTTTTCTTTTAAAAATCAATGTTGCTTTTTTTTCTTTTGAGACAGAGGTTCCCTCTGTCACCCAGGCTGCAGTGCCGTGGTGGGATCTCAGCTCACTTCAACCTCTACCTCCCAGGTTCAAATAATTCTCATTCTTCAGCCTCCCAAGTAGCTGGGACTACAGGTGAGCACCACCACACCTGGCTAATTTTTGTATATTTGGAAGAGACGGGGTTTGGCCATATTGGCCATGCTAGTCTTGAACTTCTGGCCTCAAGTGATCCACATGCCTTGGCCTCCCAAAGTGCTGAAATTATAGGTCACCACACCTGGCCTGAAAATAAATGCTACTTTAAAAGCGAGCAGGTTAGTGCTCAGGAGTGGTGGCTCATACCTGTAATCTAGCACTTTGGGAGACTGAGGTAGGTAGATTTACTTTTGAGCCCAGGAGTTTGAGACAAGCCTAGGGTACGTGGTGAAACTCTGTCTCTACAAACAACAACCACCACCACAACAAAAACTAGCCGGGTACAGTGGTATGCACCTGAAGTCCCAGCTACTTGGGAGGCTGAGGTGGAAGGATCACTTGAGCCTGGGAGGCAGAGGCTGCAGTGAGCCATGATTGCACCACTGCACTCCAGCTTGGGCGACAGAGCAAGACCCTGTCTCAAAAAATAAAGAGCCCTACCCAGGTAGGTGTTTTTACCTATTTTGTCTGTATCTCTGAACCTATATGTTCCTGGCACATATATTAGGTCTTCAATAAAAATGTGTTGAATAAATGACTGTATCTAATACAAACACACACAATATTATCCATCATAGTCCAGGGGGCACAGATCTGGCAAAAATCACAAAGGTGGAGAGCAGATGTCGGAGAAACCCAGCATGGGGCTGCCAGACAGACCCAAGGTGCAGACCCCCCTCACTGCTGGTTCACTCTGGCTTTGACCAATGTCTTACTTTCTCTATACCTCAGTTTCCTCATCTGGATAATGGGGATGCTGGGAGAGTGAAATGAGCTGTTGTGCAGCATGCTCAGCGAAGCTCAGCCACTATCATTATTACCATCCTCAGCCGCTGCAGGGAGGACCAGAAAACAGGGCTAAATGCAAGTAAGGGCTTGGGGAGAGTCTGTGACGCAGCTTTGTCGGGGAGGCTGGGCACCCCGGCCCAATGCTGGCCGGGGTGTGGCTCTGTGTTCTGCACCCACGATAGGAATTAACGAGGTGGCAGCGTCCTGCCTTTGTTCCGTGCTGTGCCGTTCACAAACTTGCTTTCACATCCCATTTTCTCACCGGATCTGCCTGGGGCCTGGCGGGGCTGGCAGAGCTAAAACTGTGAATTGCATTTGACAGGGGAGAAAACCAGAGGTGGAGGAGAGGTTAAGGGCTCGTCCGAGTTCACACAGCAAGTCAGTGTCAGAGCAGGGATTAGCGAGTGGGGAATCACCGTGGCCTTGTGGTCTCAAAGAAAACATCTCTCTGCTTGTCTGTGGGTTTCTGAAGCCGCCTGCCTGGTGGCCTCCCCTGGGCTGGGTCTGCAGAATGAGAGTGCACTGGGGCACTTCAGCTGCCTCATTCTGAGGAGTTCTTGCTCTGGATTCTGAAGCATCTGCAAAGGAGAGACGCTTTCCTGGATCTTGAGAAGATGGAACTGTTTGCCCCACGCTGGGAACTCCTAGGGAAGGGTAAGGGCACATGAGGCTTGGCCAGGGCGCCTGGAGGCCGGCTCAGGGTCAGCTGCATGATCCTTTCGTGAAGGAGGAGGAACAGTCCCTCTTCACATGCCGTCACCTAAGGCCACGCCTCGTCCTCTGCCCGGGACGCTGGCTCCTGGACGATGCTCTTTCCTCTCGGTGCCACTGCCCCAGTGAGCTCAGTGCCAGCTCCCCTTCTACAGACACGGAACTCTCCCAACTCCCAACAGTTTAGGAAGGAGAGCTACCGTATCCCAAGCCCAGGGCCACCTTTTTGGATGTGATGTGTCAATGCAGTAAGATGATGGAGTGTCCTGTCCCGGCCCATCAGCCTTAGTGACAGATATGGGCCCAGAGCGCCTTGGAGAGCCGCAGCCTCCAGAGTGGCGTGGAATTTATTACACTTTCCATCGCTCGGCAGCCTTTCCCCAGCCTTTTCTCTTGAAAAATGGTTCCTGCCAATCTTGCTGTTTTTAAGTGGTTATTACGTATTTTTCCTGCTGCAGGTCTGGGTACTTCTTGATAAACAGTATCTATTTATCAAGAACAACTTTCAGGGAGAGCTCCACCCTGCCCCTAAACACACACATGCACACACACGTGCACATACACATACACATATACATAGAGTCTGGGCATGAGAGTCCGGGTCCTGAACCCTCTTCCCCAAGCTGGTGAGGGTCAGGCCACCACCAAATGCATCACTTGACCTGATGAGACAGCCCGGTTTCCTTGTGGCCCCTCTGGCCAGCCTCCCTGGGCTGTGGAGGTGGCTTCACCGTTGAGCTGCACACAGATGCCAGTTGTGCCTCCAAAGCCATTCCAGGGCCGCTCTGCTGACAGCATCTGTTTGATTCTGCCCCGCAGCGGGGATGAGGAAGGGGAGGCACCGCGTGTGCACGGGGGACCCTCCTATGTGTCAGTGCTAAGATCCTATCGGCATGTCTTGGGCCCTCCTGAACTGGAGGGCTGGGGCTCTGGGTGGGACAGAGGTCAGGTGAGTCCTGGATGGGAGGACAGGACACTGAGGAGCAGGGAGGAAGGTGCCATGGTCGGAACACACGTGCCATGGGTGGGCTGGGGGTCTGGGAGCGTGACTGAAATTGGGTGTCTGTGTTAGCAGTGGGTGTCCGAACCTCACCCACCCAGGGATGGCAGGGCATGAGACACTCAGCTGTGCCCAGCTTCTGTGGCGTCCTACACTCGCCAAGTGCAAGATGAGCTGCTGGTGAGTGTGGGTACTTGAGGCGGACCCTCCCCTCTCCAGCCCTCGGTTCATTCACCTGGGAAGTAAAGGGGGTGGGCTCCATCCTTGCGCCCACGGTCCGGGAATCCCAGAAAGCATGGATCCATCGCTACTCCGTGGGCTGAAAATCCTTCAATTAGGAGCTGCTGGTGCTGCCCTGGAAACGAAGCCAAGGTCATCTTCAGACGAGAGTCCTGGGTGGATAAACTTTTACAGCACTTCGCCCCGTGTGGGTCCTAGGTCAGCACTATTTAAAACCTAGGTGCTGTTGTGATTCAGGCCTGATGTGGCTGACAGACCAGGCTGAGGACACAGCCCCATGGAAGGCCCAGACCTCACCATGCAGGACACACGGGGAAGCACCGGGGCTGGCCAGAGGCAGAAGGAAGTGGAAACCTGGCAGGAGCCTTTCCTGAGGTTTCCGCGGGAAGGGATGGGTGGGGAAGCAGGTTTAGGATTGCTAGTTTGAACAATTTCAGAGGGCTCTGGGGCTAGGGCTGTCCCAAGATGTCTGGCACTTGGCTCTGGAGTGATCAGGGCAGGTGCAGGGTGGCCCAGATGAGAGAGGCTGATAAATGAGGCAGCTGGGGTGTGGAGTCTGGACTGGCTGCTCTGCATATGAAAGGCACTTCAGAAGGTGAGCGGCTTGCTACCTCCAGGAACTACCTAACCCTGGGAGGGGCAGCCCCACCAGCGTCTGGAAGGCCCCAAGATGTCAAAGCATCAGAATGCAGAAAATAAAAGGTATGGTTAACAGACACGTAATGGAATTGTGTGTAATTTATTATTAGTAGTATTATTTTGAGATGGAGTTTTGCCCTTGTTGCCCAGGCTAGAGTGCAGTGGTGCGATCTTAGCTCACTGCAACCTCTGCCTCCTGGTTCAAGTGATTCTCCTGCCTCAGCCTCCCGAGTAGCTGGGATTACAAGCCTGTGCCACCATGCCTGGCTAATTTTGTATCTTTAGTAGAGACAGGGTTTCTCCATGTTGGCCAGCCTTGTCTTGAACTTACGACCTCAGGTGATCTGCTGGTCTTGGCCTCCCAAAGTGCTGGGATTACAGGCGTGAGCCACCGCACCCAACCTATTATTATTATTTAATTTACAGACTACTAAAAATTATTTTTAACACATGCGGTCTTGCCATGTTGCCCAGACTAGAGTTAATTGACTACTTTTTAGAGAAGTTCTAGATTTACAGAAAAATTGAGTGGAAAATACAGTGTTCCTGTATTACCCGCTGTCACTGTCATGGTACGCAGCCTCCCTGTTGCTGAGGCCTTGCATTAGTGTGGCACATTTGTTCCAATTGAGCAATACACTCTCATTAACTGGGGCCCACAGTTTAGAGTTCACTCTTGGTGTTGTATACTCTGTGGGTTTTGGCAAATGCACGATGCCCTGTATCCACCGTTCCGATATCTTACAGAGTCATCTCACTGACAAAAAACCCTCGTGCTCCACATGGTCGTGCTCCACATGGTCATCCTCCATTCCTCTCCAAACCCCGGTGGCCACTCATGGTTTTACTGTCTTCATAGTTGTTTTTTTTTTTTTGACAGAGGCTCGCTTTGTCACCCAGGTTGGAGTGCAGTGTGTGACCTTGGCTCACTGCAACCTCTGCCTCCCGGGTTCAAGTGATTGTTTTCTCAGCCTCCTGAGTAGATGGGCTTATAGGTGCATGCCACCGTACCCAGCTAATTTTTTGTATCTTTAGTAGAGATGGGGTTTCACCATGTTGGCCAAGATGGTCTCGATCTTCTGATCTCATGACCCACCCACCTCAGCCTCCCAAAGTGCTAGGATTATAGGCGTGAGCCACTGCACCCGGCCTATCTTCTTAGTTTTACCTTTTTTTTTTGTTTTGAGATGAAGTTTCACTCTGTTGCCCAGGCTGGAGTGCAGTGACACAATCTCAGCTCACTGCAACCTCTGCCTCCTGGGTTCCCGAAATTCTCCTGCCTCAGCCTTCTAAGTAGCTGGGACCACAGGCATGTGTCACCACGCCCACCTATTTTTTATTTTTTAAGTAGAGATGGGGTTTTACCATGTTGGCCAGGCTGGTCTTGAACTCCTGACCTCAAGTGATCCGCCCACTTAGGCTTCCCAAAGTGCTGGGATTACAGGTGTGAGCCACCACGCCCAGCCCATAGTTTTACCTTTTCCAGAATGTCACATGGTTGGAATCATACAGTTCCTTTTTGAACTGCTTCTTTCGCCTAGCAATGTTAAGTTTCCTTCCATGTCTTTATGTAGCTTGATAGCTCATTTATCTTTCTCTCTGAATAATATTCCATTGTCTAGACGTATCACAATTTAAATATGATGTTTATTCGTTATTGCTATTTTTAAAGGATGACAATTGCCTCTGTGGTGAGGGCTGGGCTCTAGAGTTATTCAGACAGTCTGGAGTGGAGGCAGTGAGACAGCGGTCTGGGCACTTGGGCCCAAGGTCAGACGATGGAGGTGGGCATGGTCCCGGCTGCGAGAGTCTGGGCAGTTGTTTCTATCCTGCTCATCACCCGGCTCCTGCAGGCTGTGCTGCCTATACCTGGCTTTTATTTTTAAAGAGAGGCCTTTTAGGTGGTGGTGACCCAGGGAAACCCCGCTTCATCAACAGGCACGCGGGCAGGAAAATCCCACGCAGGAGAGGCAAGAGGGCTCCTGAGTCGGCCAGAGTCTAAGCACCCTCTGCTTGCCTCATCAACCACCAACAGCTTGGGAGGTTCAACATCCAAGAGAAAGGTGCCACGGGGCCAGGGGCTCCAAAGCTGTCCCCAGGGACCCCTAGGAGCCAGGGCTGGCCTGCCGAGCCTCCTGGCGCATATAGTGGCGGCGGGCCGTGGTGAGCAGGGGTGAGCTCCCTGCCCTGCAGCTGGCTGCCTGCTCCAGCCCTCCTCAGAATCCCTTTTCGTTCCAGACATAAACGAGGCCCACCCAGAGTCTGGGACATGGTTTGCTGCTCCTACGCAGGCGGCGGGCTCATGTGGCTATCAGACAGGGTGTCTGCTCTCCCCTTGCTTCTCAGCGAGGCGCTGCATTGGCCTGGCCTGGCCTGTTCAGATGTGCATGTGTGTGCTTGTGTGTGTGTGCGCGCACGTGTGTGTGTGTCTGCAGAGGGCGAGGTGCGGTGGACAGCCCCTCCTCCCTCTCCAGAGTCATGCAATCGGGATCCTCACATCTTTGGGAGAATTCCACTGCTGTGAGGACCAGAAGGGAGGGGGTGCCTAGGCGTCAGGCACTCCTGATTTTCTGCTTCAGGTGGGAGGGCTGCCCTACTCACCGGCAGAGTCTGATACAGCCCCAGCTCCTGGAGTCTCTAAACTGCTTGAGGCTACTTGAAAGTCACAATGAGGCAGGAAATACCGGCAGTTTCATCTTCTCACCCCCGACACTCAGAAATAACTGCAAACACATGCCCCCGCTCTAAAACATCCCGGCCGGTGTTCGACAGACACCTCAAAGGTTTCAGCAGTTCTTGGAGGTCACAGGAGCATCTGGCAGGTGGCTGCCCTGCCCCGCAAGCAGGTGGGTAGAACTGTGCAAATAATTTAACGCCAGAAGTTAGGGGCATGCTTCAGTCCTGGCATCTCTCCTTCCCAACCTGGCTCACAGTCCTCCTCTTCCAGGGAGGCAGACTTGATTCTATTTCTTGCCTACCTTAGCCGGGGAAGGCAGTTAGGCTTCCCTGGGTATTAAATGTGTTCTTCCATCACATGCTTGCCCCAGTGCTCTGTTGGCTGACCTCGTCCTTGAGGGAGGGTAAGGAAAGAATCAGATGTCCCGTCCTCAGCCCCTGCTGGCCCAGGCCACGGTGCTGCCAGCTACATGGGCATCCACATACTTCTGGCTAATGAACCCTTCTGTTTGCTCATGGGTGAAAAAAGTGAAGGAATGAGGAGGTTGACCCCATTCGAAGTCAGGGGACCATCCTGGATTCATCTGGGCTTTTCCTGCAGGACTTGGAGCCGTGGAAAGTGCCTGTGTGCAGGAGGGATCGTGCTTTTACTGTTTTTGGCTGACAGTTGCCTGAAGTGGGCTCCCGAGCCTGCTGAGCTGAGAGGGGCTGTGCACCCAGAACACCTCGAGGCCTCTGGGAAAGTGGGGGCAGGGAGGACCCGGGTCCTGGAGCGTCACCTTGCCTGAGGCCCTGGGTTCCAGGCTGGATGCTGCCCGGGCTCCACGCTGAGGGTGCAGGTGGCTGCTTTCTTTCACTGCACTCAGCAAGGCTGGTGGCTCTGCTGGCTCCCTGTCCCCAGGGCCCTCCCCTCTCTTGAATGCTTTTATGTCTTCTCTTCCTGAAGGGCAGAGAAGAGAGGTTAGCCTTGACCCCAGTGTGAAGACAGCAGGAAGCCTATGAGCAGCTCTTGGTGGTCGAGACAGCAGGAAGGAGATGGCTTTTCGTATTTACCAAGGGCTCCTTCCCCCTCCATGTAATTGGGACGTGAGGCAGTTCCATTGTAAACTCTGGCAGTGAAGTCAGAGGCTGGAGCTCAGAGCCCTGAGCACCTCCTGCTTTGCTGTGTGTCTCGGGGCAGGTGGCTTCCCCTCTCTGGGCTCACCAGTAACCAGATTCAGATGGTCTAGAGGACTGATGATATTCCCCTGGTTCTTCCAGGGGACAGTCCATTCTTGGGGGCATGTGGGCAGGAAGGAAGCTTTGATGCACATCCTGAGATCTGAACCTGGGAACTGCAGGTGGAGGCTGAGCAAAAAACCCAGTGAGCCCAGTGTGGGGTGTGTAGCAGCATCCAAGGACGTGAAGCAAGAAGATGGGGTGCAGACCAGGCCAGGGCGGACCTTGAGTCCCCTTAACCCTACCTCAAGGCAGGCTGAATCACCACTTAGCGACTGGGGCTGGAAGCTGGCATTGAGCCCATGCCATCCATTCGTCATAGTTTGCCGTAAATAGAATCATGCGGTTCACTATTTAGTAATGTAAATAAAATGGCAGTAATCGCTTCATTATTAATAACTTGGGCATGGTGCTAGTGACTGTATCTGTGTTTTCCCATTCATGCTTCACAATAATGCAGTGAGGTGGTGTTGACATTATCATCATTCTATAGACTGAAGATACCGGGGCGCAGAGAGGTGAAGTAACTTGCCTAAAGTCACAGAGCTACTAAGTGGCAGAACAAGGTTTGAACCCAGGCCTGTACTGTCTTCTAATAAAATAGTGAAAGCAAGACCTGGAGGAATATTCATGAGATAGCTCTCTGTTAGGACGCCGTAGTGGGGGCTGAGCTAGTAAGCCCAGCTGGTGACAGCTAGTTGTCCCCAAAGAGGTCACTTGAGCTTCACACCTGGAAAAAGGAGAAATTTGCCCTTATAGTCCTGCCATTCCCTCTCCAGCATCTGGCCTGGGCCTGGCTGGAAGCTTACAAAAAGAATTTTTAGGCCAGGCGCAGTGGCTCAAGCGTGTAATCCCAGCACTTTGGGAGGCCAAGGCAGGAGGATCACCTGAGGTTGGGAGTTTGAGACCAACCTGACCAACGTGGAGAAGAACCATCTCTAAAAAAAAAAGAATTTTTAACTTTACCCAAGGACTTGCTTCAGGGTTTCCTTTGCAGAAGAACCTGGACCTTCAATCATTAAAGGGATTTAATTTTCAAACTGAGACCTGAGTGTGAACATTTCAGATACAAGTTTTTGTGTGTAAAGCAAGAGATGCATGGATTGGTAGAGGTGAGTGGGTGCCGGATATGAGCCAGACAGGAACAGGCTCCAGAGAGGAGAGAGGAGAGTCCCAACCAGAGAGTGGGTGCCTCTTGCGTGTGTGTGTCTGTGTGTGTGTCTGAGTGTGAGTCTCTGTGTGTGTGTGTGCGTGTGCTTGCAGGCACGCCTGTGTGCTCATGTCTGCATGTGCACCTGCACATTGGTATGCACGTGTGCATGCACTGGTGTATGTGTGTGTGCACATGTGTGGAGGCTTTCTATTGTCACTGCAGAGGGGGTGGGGCTTGCAAGGCTGCAGCAAGGTCCAAGGCCATGAGGCTATGTTGTGGCAGAACAAAGCACACGGGGTCTCTGGCACACGGGAACCAAAAACACAAATAAATAAAGCCAGCAGCCCAGGATGCAAATAGATGCGGGTCCGGGGAGCCCCCAGGCAGCTGCCAGCTCCCTCCCCACATGGAGTCCTGGCCCTGGCCTCTGGAAGAAGAGGCCCACTCCAACCTTCATGCAGGGCCAGGACCTGGAGCCCTTCTCAGAGAAAATCCTTTCTTATCTAGCTGCTGCCTACTGCATTGGTTCCACCACCATTAAAGTCCCTCCTTTTTTCTGTGACCAACAGGCCTGGCCTCTAAGCCTTCCCATGGCTTAGGGCAGAAGGTGGTTTGCTCTGGTGACTGGGCTGAGGTTTTCTGGGGTCCTCCTATTTCCCAGTGACCTCCACTTCCCGTCTCCAAGGTGGGGGCAGAGACACTAGGGTGAGCAGGGGCACTAGGACTCTGCACAGCTGCTGGGTGGTTTCAGAGTCTGTGGAAATTTCACTTGAAATACTCCTAAAGTATTGTGCCTGTCGTTCCTCACTCTCTTGCTTAACCCCTTCTCTGCAGTTCCAGGGAGTATCCTGAGCAAAGGGTCCATCCATCCGTATGCTTTTCTTTCCTTCTATCCATCCACCCATTCATTCATCTGTTCATTCATCTATCCATCTTTCCTCCGTTCCTTCATTCTATCCACCCACCCACCCAGTCATCCACTCATCTGTCCATTTATTTATTTACACATGGACATCCTTCCATATTTTCTTCCTTCCTTCCTTCCATCCACCCACCCACCTCCACCCATTTGCCCACCCATCCATCCACATTTCCTTCCTTCTACTCACCCACCCATTCATTCATCCATCCATTGACCCATCCACCCATCCATCCATACATCCATATTTTCTTCCTCCCTTCCTTCTATCCACCCACCCATTCCTTTGTCTGTTCATCCATCCACCCATCCATACTTTCTCCTCTTCCTTCCTTCTATCCATCCACCCACTCATCCTTCTGTCCATTTATCCATTTATTCATCTATCTATATTTCCTTCCTTTCTTTTATCCACCTACCCACCCAGAGTCAGCAGGGAAAGGCCACTTCAGCGAGGAGTGAGCCCTGTGGCACTGTGAATCCCTGGATGGACTCACATCCACCTGCCAGGGACAGGGCAGTGCAGGATTCAGTGCGGCCTCTAAGGCCTGCCCGACAGCCCCAGCGTCCTCCAGGGGTTTCTCCCTGTCCTCTTGGGCCTGTTCACCTTGGCAGCCTCCATGATGCCACGCCTCCTTCAGTGTCCTCCCTCTAGACATGCAGGACCCCATGGCCCACATTCACTCCTTTCCCAGGTTTGGCATCTGCAGGTCGTTCTGCCATCCCCTCCTCATCCTTCACTTCTCTTCATAAGCATCAGCTTTTCCAGGAAGATGAGAGCCGTGCCTCCCTTATCACAAGGAACTCTTGTGCTTGTTTGAAAGCCCATGTCCCTGTGGACTTTCAGCATCACAAATGCAGGGACCACCTCAGCCCGGTTTGCTTCTCCATCCTGGAGGAGAGCACAGGGCCTGGCACACAGCAAGTGTTTAAGAAACAGGTGTCGAATGAATGAAAGAGTGAATAATGTCAAAGGGACGGGGGTGGGTTCCCAACATGGGACCCACAGGCCTCTCTGGAGACAATGACATCCCAGGTACTCTTCCCGGGGGTCCAGCTGGGTATAAACCCAGCTCGGGAAACCTCCAAGAGGTGAGGGCTGATGAAGGCCAGAGGCAGCTGATGGGGCTGAGGCGAGGCAAGGTGGGACTGGCATTCGGGGAGCCAACTGAGCATGTCATTTTCTTGTTGGTTTCACCCCTTCTTTATTTATATATACATCCCCCTTCTTCTCTGGAAGCATCAGGGAGTTGGGGTATAGATTCTAGTTCTGTTCCTGGGGAACCCTAATGTAATGACTTCCCCTCTTGGAACTTCAATTTTCTCAACCTTGAACTTCACCTCTTGGGCTGGATAATTTCTCAACCTTATATCCCGGGCTGGCAGGTGTCCTCGGGGTCTGAAGTCCTGGGCGAGCAATCTCAGAGCCTGGGTCTGGACTGGACTTCTGGTCTCCCCATGACCACCCAGCCAGTGGGACAGAAGCCACCTAAAAAAGAGACCTCTTCTTCTGGGTGTGATGCCTCACGCCAGTATTCCCAGCACTGTGGGAGGCTGACACAGGCAGATCACTTGAGGTCAGGAATTTGAGATCAGCCTGACCAACATGGCAAAACCCCATCTCTACTAAAAATACCAAAAAGCTTGTATGGGCATGGTGGCTTGCATCTGTAGTCCCAGCTACCCAGGAGTCTGAAGCAGAAGAATCACTTGAACCCGGGAGGTGGAGGTGACGGTGAACCAAGATCATGCCACTATACTCCAGTCTAGGTGACAGAGCGAGACTTTGTCTCAAAATAAATAAATAAATAAATAAAACAAAAACCTTTTTCCAGTTCATGTCCAGGAAGTCAGCCCATGGAGACGCTTTTCCATCATGGAAGGGGGCTCATCCTTCGCCTGCCTCTTCTGCCGGGGCCAGCCAGGGTCATGCTGACGATGTGGCAAGTGTGGCCTGGGCAGGGCCAGCTGGGGACCTGAGCCAGGCCTTGGCTAGTAACATTTGGAGGCTGGAGTCCTCCTCTGTCAGTGAGCATCAGCCATCATCGCGGCTGGCTGATCGGGCACAAGTCTGGGTAGGTCCTTCCCTAAGCCCCCATTCCCAGAGCATCGATGGTGCATCCTTGAGGCCAGAGAGCCGCATTTCTATCAGACAAGGGCAGCGTTTGGCTGAATGCACATGCTTGCTTGCTCATTTTCAGGTGTCATTAAGGGAACAACCCCTGAAGAAAGGCGGTGGGCAAATCCCTCCTGGGCAACCCGGCCAGCACCTGGCCTGGGCCATGCATAATTTAGGTGCCGCGTCCGCTCACAAGGAACACTAGCCTGGTTGTCAGCCACAGGGCGCCCTCCTCCTTGCCTCGCCTTGGCAGCGATGCCTGGCCTTGGAGGCACAGAGGTGAGGCACTCCCGCTTTGTGACCGGGCAGGAACCGGGCTGCCTGCAGGGCAGGGCCCGCCTCTACCCCAGCTCCTGCCCACGCCAGGCTCTGCCCTGCTGCCTCTCTGCCCCCGCCAGCCAGGAACTCAGTCAGCACATGTGCTGGTGCCTCACCCTCCTGCATCTTTCATGGCGCTATAGGACATTGTTCAAGCATATTCGGCAAGGCCACTGTGGGGCCGCCTGCTCCAGCAGCAGGGCTGGGAAACAGAGGAGGCGGAGGTGGTGAAGGTGGGGGTGGGGCATGGGAGTGGCTGCGGAGGGGGCACAGGCCTGAGTCCCACCCACAGCCAGTGAAGGACCAGGGCAGCCTCAAGCAGCAGGCAGAATCTCCTAGCAGTGGGCACTGCAGCTGGCTGTGCACACACACATGCATATGAGCACACATGTGCACACACACACAAGCACATGCACACACACACAAGCACATATGCAAACACGCACACACAAAACACACGAACACACACAAACACATGCTTGCACACACAAACCTGCACACACATAAACACATCAACACACAAACCTGCACACACACATAAACACACAAACACACATACAGAACACACACAAACACAAAAACCTGCACACACACATAAACACCCACAAACATGCACACACACATAACAAACACCTCGCACACAGACACATAAATACACACCCACAAAACCTTGCACACATGCATAAACACACAAATGCACACACAAACACACAAACATGCACACACACACAGACACACAAACACATGCACATATGCACACACACACAACCTGCACACACAAATACACACAGAAACACACACATACAGATACAAACACATGCACATGCACACATAAACACAGGAACACACATAGACATATAAACACACAAGCACACATAAACCCAGGCACATAGACACATAAACACACGTGCGTGCACACACACACGCATTGGAAGGGGTCCGTGGATAGTCCTGGCTGAGAGAGAGGTGGAGACAGAGGAGGCGGGGCCTAGACAGACCAGAAAAAATCAGGACGGTGGGCAGGAAGGTGGCAGGAGGCCTGAGAGAACAGAGAGCGCTGAGAAGGAACACGGAGGAGAAGGTGGAGGCCCTGCTGCCGCCCCTACCCTCCTGTTCAAACCCATTTCAGGGGCTTTGGTCATGTGACAACCCAAGATCCTCCCACTCCCCACATTCCTACCCCATGAGAACATAGACAAGGCCACTGACGTTGACCCCAGACATGGTTCCCTGGCCTGATGGAGATGAGCTGTGTGGGCCTTTCCCCAAATCGACTGCAAACGTGTCCAGCAAACCACCTTGCACGGACTTTCGCAGAGGACAGAGAAAGATGGATGCCTCTTGGCTGCTTTTATGAGGCAGTTGAACCCTGATACACAGACCTTCTGCTGACACATCCAGAAAAGAAAATAAAGTTACAGGTGGACCTCGCTCATGAATGTGGTGCAATAGTCCTAAGCCACAGTGGCAAATCGGCCAAACAACACGCACAAAGTGAACACATCATAACCCAGTTGATTTATTCCAGGAATGGAGAGGTGGTTTAGCACGGGAGAGCCTATCACTGTAAGTCACTGCATTAACTGAATGAAGGAGAAGCAGCACCTTGAGAGAGTCGGAGAGGACATTTGTAATCCATGTCCGTATCTGTAATATGTCTATATCCATATCCATCTCTATATCCATTTCCAGTCTATCCACATCCACATCCACATCCACATCCACATCCAGTCTATCCATATCTATATCCATATCCACATCCATATCCAATCCATTCAAATCTATATCCATATCTATATCTATATCCATATCCATATCCAACATGTCCATATCAATACCTATATCCATATCTACTTCCACATTCATATTCATATCTATATCCATATCCAATCTATCCATATCCATATCCATGTCCATATCCATATCTATATCTATACCGATATGTAGGTCTATGTTTAGTGGCCAGAATGTATAAAGAACTTCTACAGTGTCCATATGAAAGGGCAGGCGATCCCCGCGTTTCCTGCAGCACTATTCACAGTGGCCAAGAGATGAGATCAACCTCAGTGTTCATCGTGGACACTGGGTAGAGGAGATGTGTTTCCTATATACACAGTGGAATACTATTCAGCCATAAAAAGAATGAAATCCCATCATTTGCAGCAACACGGTTGGAACTGGAGGTCATAATATAAGTGAAATTAGCCAGGCGCAGAAAGACAGCTACTGCATGTTCTTACATGTGGGAGCTAAAAAAGTAGATCTCATGACAGTAGAGAGTGGAACAGTGGTTCCCAGGGGCTGGGAAGGGCAGGGAGTTGCAGAGAGGATGAAGACAGTTTGGTTAATAGGCACGAAAATAGACAGGAGGAACACGTTCTAGTGTTTGGCTGCATGGCAGAGCGACTGTTGATATAGTCAGTATCAACTACTGATCAATAGTCATCAATAGGGTGACTCCTGTCACTGACTACGGCATGGTAAGGTGACTATTGACATCAATAATTTGTAGCGTATTTCAAGATAGCTATAAGATTCATAATGTCCCTAACACAAAGAAATGGTAAATGTTTGAAGGGATACAGTCCTGAAATCCCAGCTTGATCACTACAAATTGTATGCATGTACCAATATATCACACATACCCTGCACACAAAGTGAAAAAAGAAAAAAGAAAGAGGGCGGCATAGAGAAAGGTGCTCAAGCTCTCTCTTGACAGAAGTGCAGACCACGACCACAGCACTACACCAAATATAAGCAAGACAGTGGTTCAAAGAGAAAAAGCCATCCCAGGTGTCAGTGCCGAGTGGCAGCTTGTGGCCTCCCACTTGGGTGGAGGGAGGGGGGCAGTGGTAGGACCACTTGAGGAAGCCGACAGGACCCACGGCAGCTGAACACAGGTCCACCCAGCAACCCCACAATTCTTTCCCAGGTGTTCCCCAAGGGAACGTGTGCATGTGTTCACCAAAAGACTGCTCGTGACAGCACCATTCATAATCACCCAAACTCAAAACCGAGCCAAGCGTCCATCCACATCCACAGAGGCATGCACGGAGCCCTGAGACCTCCCTAGAGGGGCAAAGCAGCTGTCTCAGGAGGTGACCCGCTTGGGTCCTGTCCTCCCTGGGTTCCCCTCCCCTCCCCTCCCTTCCCTTCCCTTTTCCTTTTTCTTTTCTTTTTTTCTTTTTAAGACAGAGTCTTGCTCTGTCACCCAAGCTGGAGTGCAGTGACACAATCTCAGCTCACCTCCTGGATTCAAGTGATTCTCCCACCTCAGCCTCCTGAGTACCTAGGATTACAGGCGTCTGACATGACATCCGGCTAATTTTTGTGTTTTTAGTAGAGATGGGGTTCTCCCATGTTGGCTAGGCTGGTCTCGAACTCCTGACCTCAAGTGATCCCCCTACTTCGGCCACCTAAAGTGCTGGTATTACAGGTGCGAGCCACCATACACGGTCTCCCCGGGTTTTTCTGAGTCATTTTATGGAGGCAGTTTGCAGCATTTTGGGGGAAAATGGCAAATACCCCCGCAGTGCTGTTCACTGGACTTGCGCAGTGGAAGAGGGTGGGTGACGAGCACAGGAAGCCTGACTGCAGTCACAAGCAAATGGCGAGTGGACAAGTAGAGAGAGGCTTTGGAGAGCATGGGGAGGCAGGTGGGGGTGGGGGTAGCAGCGACATGGGGCTGCAGCGGTCAGGGAAGCCAGGCCGATGAGCGTGAGGCCGGCTCTGTGTTCATCATCAGCTGAGTGGCCTGAAGTACAGGTTTTGTTCTCGTTGTTTTTGGTAAAAGGAGGTGAATCTCACATCTCAAAATAAGCTATTTTTAACAGTGAACAATTCACTGGCATTTATATTCAGTGCGTGCAACCATTACCTCTACAAGTTCCCAAAGCTTTGCGTCACCCCAAGAGGAAACCTCGAACCCAACACCAGTCACTCCTCCGTCCTCTTCCCCCAGCCCCTGGCAGCCAGCAATCTGCATCGTTTCCACCTATTGTCTCCTCTGAATCATTCATAAAAATGCAATCAGCACGTTGTTAAGGCTGAGGCAGGCAGATCACCTGAGGTCATGAGTTTGAGACCAGCCTGGCCATCATGGCGAAACCCCATCTCTACAAAAATACAAAAATTAGCTGGGCATGGTGATGCATGCCTGTAATCCCAGCTACTTGGGAGGCTGAGGCAGGAGAACGGCTTGAACTTGGAAGGCAGAGGTTGCAGCGAGCTGAGATCATGCCACGGCACTATAGCCTGGACAACAGAGCAAGACTCTACCTCAAAACAAACAAAAAAATGCCATCAGGTTAAATGGGAGCTTCTGCATGTGGTCTGCGGCCTCACTCACTGAGCTCTGTGTTCTCAGGGCTCTCAGGCCTCATCCATCTAAGAGCATCATTCCTCTTCAGCGAATCACATTCCTGTGGATGGATGGACCCTGATTCATTTGCCCATTCACTGTTGGATGGACATCTGGGTGGTTCCCACTTTTTGGCTGGCATGAATAATGCTGCTATGAACGTGTGTGCACATGTATTTGTTTGAGTATCTGTTTTCAGCGTCTATTCGTAGGAGTGGAATCGTGGATTATATAGTGATTTTATGATTAACTTTTTGAGGACTCATCAAATTGTTTCCACAGCAGCTGAAACATGTTACATTTCCACCAGCAATGTGCAAGTGTCTAATCTCCCTATAACCTCACCACCAGCGACGAGCAAGTGTCTAATCTCCCTATAACCTCACCACCAGTGATGTGCAAGTGTCTAATCTCCCTATAACCTCACCACCAGCGACGTGCAAGTGTCTAATCTCCCTATAACCTCACCACCAGCGACGTGCAAGTGTCTAATCTCCCTATAACCTCACCAACGCTTGTTGCAGTTTTAAAACAAAATTATAGCTGTTGCAGAGCGTGTGAAGCGGCACTCGAGCTCATCGTGGTTTTGATTTGCATTTCCTTGATGACTAATGCGGGTGAGCATCTTTTTGTGGGCTTCTTGGCCACTGGTATGTCTTCTCCGGAGAAACGTCTACTTCTGTCCTTTGCCTACCCCTTTTTTTGATCAGACTCCAAGGCAGATTTTTGTTGTTGTCGTTTTGCTTTTTTGAGACAGGGTCTCACTCTGTCACCCAGGCTGGAGTAGTGCAAACTCAGCTCACTGCAACTTCTGCCGCCCAGGTTCAAGCAATTCTTGTGCCTCCACCTCCTGAGTAGCTGGGACTACAGGCATGTGCCCCTACAGTGGGCTGATTTTTGTATTTTTGGTAGAGACTGGGTTTCACCATGTTGGCCAGGCTGGTCTCGAACTCCTGACCTCAAGTGATCTGCTGCCTTGGCCTCCCAAAGTGCTGGGATTACAAGCATGAGCCACCATGCCCGGTCCCGAAGCAGAGTTTTAAGCCTCTTTGAACCTCAGTTTTCTCATCTGTTAAATGGGGAACAGAGTATGCCTCCTTGATGGAAGGGTGGCCAGCCATCCTGGTTTGTCCGAGATTATCCCAGTTTTTGCAATAAAAGTCTGTCATCCAGGAAGCCCCTCAGTCCTGGGCGATCTGGGGTAGTTGGTAACCCTACACAGGGTTGACGAGAGGCTGAACAAATAGGGTGCATAGGAAACTTCTAGCACAAGGCAGGGGCCAGAGCTCCTGCTCAGCAAATGTCAGCTCTTATTCATTGTAAGAATCCTCTTAAAACATGTGCATGACAGAGAACTCTGACGTGGAAAAATGCAAAGGCAGAAATAAAAACCATCAATAGCAGGCCAGGTGCGGTGGCTCACACCTGTAATCCCAGCACTCTGGGAGGCTGAAGTGGGCAACTCAGCCGAGGTCAGGAGTTGGAGACCAGCCTGGCCGCCAACATGGTGAAACCGCATCTCTACTAAAAATTCAAAAATTAGCTCAGTGTGATGGCACGTGCCTGCAGTCCCAGCTACTCAGGAGGCTGAGGCAGGAGAATCTCTTGAACCCAGGAGGCAGAGGTTGCAGTGACAAGATCACGCCACCGCACTCCAGCCTTGGCAACAAGAACGAAACTCTGTCCCAAAAATAAATAAATAACCACATTTGGGAAGAATTTTGGGAGGTTTTAATTTTCTGATGATAGAACCTTGAATGTATTAATATATAGAAGGGGAAGAGGTAGGAATAGCAGTGATTATTTAATGACTAATATTTATTGAATGCTTCTTATATTGCAGCTGTGGCAGGGAGAAGTTGAAGGCCCATGATACAGAAGAGAAAGTTGATGGTGGGCGGGTCCCTTAGAGGCAGGGAAGTGGAAACGAAGGTGCTGGGGATAATGGTGACGCAGATGTTTCTAAGACAGGAAAGTGGCTTTCGGGTCCTGCTTTTCCTTGTGGCCCTTCCTGTTTCCCAAGAACTTTGAACTCAGCCTCAGCTTCCCCACACTCCCCGGCTTGTAGGCAGGGTTGCAGCCGGGCCTCCTGAAGCCCTGTGGATGCCCACCTCTCCTCTCACTGGGCTCAGGCAGGCTGTGCCTCGCCTCTGAGATTCCCAGCTGAGGTCTTCAGATCCTGTGCACTCAATCATCCATTCAGCACCCACTGCATTTGCCATGGGGCAGGGCCTGTACTGCAGCTGCAGGTGAGTGCTGAAGGCCTGGGGGCCTCTGCAGAAGTTCCAGAGCAAATGGACTTGACTGCCAGGAAATTGGAAGCCTGGAGGCAGAACTAGGCTTGACACTCAGTGCTGGGGAGGTCCCCGACGCCCCAGGAGGTACATCTGGTGTGGTCATTCCTGGTGGGAGAAGGAGAGCAGGTGTACAGCCACCCTGAGTCACAGCAGGCAATGAGTGCCTGGGTTCCTGCTGCAGCCCGCACAGGCCCGCAGCTCACCTGTGTCAGGCTTTGAGGATCCCAGATCTAGTTTGCAGGCCAAGGATCAAGGTAGTTTACAGAAAGTAGCGGCAGTAGCCTTGAGTTGCAAACTCCCAGGATGCAGGGTCCAGGCCTGTCTGGTGTTTCTGCCTCACAATCAGTCACACACAAAGACAGAGAGGCAGAGGAATGCTGGGAGTTAAGAGGCCTGGCTTCTGGCGCCTGCTGTTTACCAGCTGTGTGGCCTTGAGCAAGTCATGTTTCTTTCTAGTGTCAGGGTTGGAACAGAGCCTCTTAAAGTGCCAGGCTCCTGAGGAAGGCTGTGAACGTCTGTCCCCCAAGACGCAGGGGAAGCAAGTTCCCAGACAAGGCTACCTCTGCATTCAACAGCAGACAAGAAGCTGCTGAGATAACCTCTTGAAACACTCTTTTCTCTACTCTCAACACGTAGTTATGGAATACCTTTGATGTGCCTGGAACTTTCCAGCAACCCTGCTCTCCGAGGATACAGCAAATCCCTGCCCTCCTGGAGTCCAACTTCTACCAGACTAGAATTTTTTTTTTTCCTTGAGATGGAGTCTCACTGTGTCACCCAGGCTGGAGTACAGTGGCATGATCTTGGCTCACTGCAACCTCTGCCTCCTAAGTTCAAGCAATTCTCCCACCTCAGCCTCTCGAGTAGCTGGGACTACAGGCATGTGCCATCATGCCAGGCTAATTTTTTGTATTTTTAGTAGAGATGGGGTTTCACCATGTTGGCCAGGCTGGTCTTGAACTCCTGAACTTGACTGATCTGCCTGCCTCGGCCTCCCAAAGTGTTGGGATTACAGGCATTAGCCACCATGCCTGGCCCAGATTAAAATTTTTTGATGCCACTCTCCAGACTTCAGGGCTTGGATCAATGGTTAAAAGCCATAGGGAGATGGATTTGGGTTTGATGCCAGGAAGAACTTTCTAACCATTCAAGTGACATCAGAATGGAATGAGCTGCCTTGTGAGGTAGTGGTCAGCATGTCTCTGAAGATGTTGAGGGCAGATGAGGTGGACGGGGTGCATGCTGGCCCTATAGTCCTGCCTGCCAGTGTCCATGGCCTCAGGCAGTTCCCTCCCCTTCAGTGCCAGCAGCACCTGTATCTTGCCTTTAACATTGCAATAGAATATAGCAAAGCAATGGGATGTCACTCTCGTGATTCCACAGGATTGTGACATCTGTCTTGCTGTGAGGCTCTCCTGCTGGCTCCCGCACTGGGGAGGCCCACAAAGCAAGAGCTATCCAACAGCATGATGTGATGGTGACCTCTGGCCAACAGCCAGCAAGAAAGTGAGGCTTTCCATTCAACAGGCCACAAGCAACTGAATGCCGCCACCATCCATATGAGCTGGGAAGCAGATCCTTCCCCAGTTGAGCCTCAGATAAGCCTGCAGCCCTGATCTTGGCTGTAGCTTTTAGATGAGACCCTAAAGCAGAGGGTCCAGCTAAGCCACACCCAGACTCCTGACCCATAGAAACTGTGAGATAACGAATGTGTGTTGTTTGAAGCTGCCAAGTTTGTGGCGATTTTGGTTTACAACAATAGCTAACCAGCAGGTAATGCTGTAAAGGAGACTCATGCATTGGAAGGTCAGACTGGCGCTCCTGTGGCATCTCTTTAACCAGAACTTACTTGAGTATCTTTGTCTCCTGCATTGTGCTTAGTTCAGTTTCTTGCTTAAGATAGGGACTCGGTGAACGTCTGTTAAGTGATGTCGCCTTAGCACTGGTTTATGCATTGGAGAAACAGGCGGCTGGCCTGTATGTCAGAGCAGTGCTGTGGTGGGAGCTGGAAGCCTGGATTCTGGGCTGGCTCCAGCTGCTTCCTCCTGGTGTGACCTCGGGCAGGGCTATCTGAGCTTTGTGTACCTTGTTGGTAAAATATAGAACTTACGCACTAACAGGTATGTGCAAGCCAAACGAGCCAGTATAACTGCCTCTTAGGAAGCCCACAGTGGTAAAAAATTGTTTTTATTTGTTATGAACTGTCACAAGCATTCCTGCTGGTTGATTATGAGGCTCAGAGACTTGGAGAGTTTCCTTTCCAAACAAGGCGCAGACAGAGCTTTTCGTTTGAGTCTGAAGTCTCCAGGCACTGGGCTGATCTGAAGGTCTTGCTACTCATACCTGTTCTTCCTGTTTGCTCCTTAGAGAAACCTACGCTGAAAAGATGTGATTACAGAATCCAAATCTTTGTGGAAGCCAGCGGGTGGCCTCCACCCTGGCGCATAATGTGTGGCTTGTGTTTATTTTTAATACGAGTGCCGACTGCATGCCAGACACTGTCTGAGGATTTAGAGATACAGCTATAAGTAAAATAGACAGAGTCCTTGTTCTTGTGAAGCTGTTGTCCCGGTGGCAGAGGCAGGTGACAGAGGGGTAGACAATCATCTACATATCACACGGCGATGCGTGCCACCAAGAACAATTAAGCTGAGGAGAGAGGAGACAACAGGGAGTTGTTCTTTTAGGTCAGCTGTTGACAAACAATGCGCCCCTGGGCCAATCAGCCCACGGTGGCCAGTGTTTATAAAGTTTTATCGGAATACAGCGCTGTTCCTCCGTGCATGTGCGGCCTAGGACTGCTTTTGAGTTGAAGAGTTGCTGCAGAGACTATCTGGCTTGCAGAGCTGGAAAATGTTTACCACCTGGCCCTTTCCAGAAAACGTTTGCGGTTCGCTGTTTAGATGGTGTGGACAGGGAAGACCTCGCGGGGAAGGTGAAGAAGCAAGCCGAGTGGTTTCTGGTGGAAGAGGGCTCAAGGCACAGCGAACGGCAGGAGTCACGGCCCTAACATGGAATGTGCCGGGCACAGTGGAGGAAGCAAAGAAGGCCAGTGGGAGTTAGAGAAGGGAGTGGTGAGCGTCCTGAGCTTCCTCTGATGAGGATGGAGGCCGAGGGGGTTTTCTGAGACGAAGAGGCTGCTGTGTTGACACGCGATGTGTGCAGACGCTGTGGGGACAGGGGCTGCGGGAAGCATGGGGAGCTGTTGGGAGGCTCCTGCATCATCGCATGATGACATTTGGGGAAGATAAGAAGTGGCCGATTCTGGATACATTTAGAAGGCAAGAGTGTTGTGATTTGCTGATGAGACAAGAATGCAGATATCTGTGTTTTTAATGCTTTGGAGAGTTTGTTGAAGGAGTGAATGAAGTGACTTTCCAGAGATCAGGGAGTCTGTCAGTGTGCCAGCAGGGCCCAGCAGCCCGCGCCCTGGCTTCTGCGACCCTCCCCACTCCATGGCTCTTCTTTTAGGGTCCTCCTTGGCACTCGTGAGTACTGACATGTGAACACTGGGAGTCCCAGATCCCTTGGTCACACGCGAATCCAAACCTCCTGCCTCCTGTAGTCCGGGCCAAGATTTTCTCTTGAGCAGACATTGCCACAGACAGACTCCTTGGGTTAACTGGCAGAGGCAGCAAGTGCTGTGTTTCTCACCCCCTCTGAATTCACCAGCCTCTGACCTCATTATGCTTCTCCAGGCCATGAGACCAGCCGTGCAGGGAGAAAAGTGGGAGCTGAGTCCCAGAAGGTTGGGGAGGCTTTCACCACCTTTAATGATCTGATACCATCAACAGCCTCCTAACAGGTCATCTCTGCACTGCCATGTTTACACTAATTAGTTAATATCCGCAGAGTGCTTTGAGGGTGCCAGGCCTGCCAGGAGTGCACAGGAGAGCGATTCACAACAGGAGGAGAGACGGCCCCAATCTTGGCGGCATCACTCTTCCAATGCATCTGCAGGGGCTGCAGGCTCCGACAGGCAGCCTGGTGGGCGGTGTGCCTTGGGAGAGGGAGCTGGCCCTCCCGAGCCTGCTTCAGACACCCACTGCTGGCAGCCGCTGTGGGGAGCCCCGTTTTTTCTGTGTTCAGGTCATCTGTGTGGAGCCCTCGGGGTGCTGGAGGAGAGAGTAGATGAGGAGCTCGGTCTCCAGTCCCCACAGTTTTCCCATCCACCCTCAGGCCTGGGTTTAGGTTTGAGGGGGGTGGTCCTGGCCAGGCTATGAGCTGCCTGACATTGGTGCCAACACTCACCTTGGTGAACCCATGAAGGCAGGGCACAGGTTACCTTGTGGGGACTCACCTCCAATCGCCTCTCCTTGTCCCTCCGCTAGCAGAGCCTGGTACATGTTGGGGAGCCAGCTTAGACTTCCTCGTGGATGTTTGGAGGGCCACCTGACCCCTTGCAGGGGCTGAGGCTCCTAGAGACGATTCGGGCCCATAGAGGCCACCTGTCCAGTCAGATGCAAGCCAGGCCTGCTAGACTCCAAGTCATCACCTCCTGCCTGTGGCCTGGCCTGCCCATTTGAGGTTAGGGGAAGCTGGGACAGTCACCTTTGATTCTGGAGAAATGTGGGAGGAAGTTAAACGGTGGCCTCCCTTGGAAAGGAGTAAGAGCCTCTGCTTTGGCAAAAGCTGTGGGGATCCTTCACTCATTTTCTAAACCACAGTTTTATTGAGATATAGTTCATATGGCCTAAATCGTGTCCTTCCATTCATGTTGAGGCCTCATCCCCAGTATCTCCGAATGTGGCTGTATTTGGAAATAGGACTGTTGAAGAGGTGATCAAGTTAAATTGAGGCCGGTAGGGTGGCGCCAATCTAGTAAGATTGATGTCTTCCAGCCGGGCGAGGTGGCTCACACCTGTAATCCTGGCGCTTTGGGAGGCCGAGGTGGGTGAATCACCTGAGGTGAGGAGTTCAAGACCAGCCTGACCAACTTGGAGAAACTCCATTTCTACTAAAAATACAAAATTAGCCGCGTGTGGTGGTGCATGCCTATAATCCCAGCTACTTGGGAGGCTGAGGCAGGAGAATTGCTTGAACCCGGAGGCAGAATTTGCAGTGAGCCGAGATCATGCCATTGTACACCAGCCTGGGCGACAAGATCAAAACTCAGTCTCAAAAAAAAAAAAAAAGATTGACATCTTCCTAAGAGGAGGTTTGGACTCACAGAGAAACAGCACAGATGCACACACACTGGGGAAGGTCCACGTGACAACAGGCACCAGGAGAAGGCAGCCATCTGCAACTCAAGGCCAGAGGCCTCAGAAGAAACCAACGCTGTGGGCCGGGCACGGTGGTTCATGCCTATGATCTCAGTAATTTGAGAGGCTGAAGTGGGAGGACAGCTTGAGCCTAGGAGTTCAAGACCAGCCTGGGCAATATGGCAAAACCCTATCTCTACAAAAAATACAAAAATTAGCCAGCTGTGGTGGTGCACACCTGTAGTCCCAACTACTCGGGGGCTGAGGTGGGAGAATTGCTTGAGCCTGGCAGGGAGGAGGCTGCAGTGAGCCGTGATCGTACCACTGCCAGTGAGACAGAGTGAGACCCTGTCTCAAAAAAACAGAAAAAGAGACCAACCCTGCTGAAACCTGACCCTAGACTTCCAGCCTCCAGAACTGTGAGGAAAGACGTTTCGGTTGTTGAAGCCCCCGGTCTGCTGTATTCTGTGGTAGTAGCCCTGACAGATGAAGCCACTACGTGACTCGCCCTTTGCAAGTTTTTGGCATATGATTTTTGGCATATTCACAGATATCTGCAATCATCACTTAAGTCCATGTTAGAGCATTTCATCACTTTGGAAACACCCAAGCCTTTGTGCCCTTTAGCTATCACCCCAGCTACGGTTTGAATGTGACCCCAAAGGCATGTGTGGAACACGTAATCCCTTAATGCTTGTTGTTAAGTGCTTTGAGTCATTTCAAGGGAAAAGTGACTGCAATCGTAGCACAACCTTTTTTTTTTTTTTTTTTTGGTGACCAGGGAACCTTAATGTCACTCAGCGACTGCAAAGATGGAGGTGGTGGTGCCTGGGACAGTTATTAGAGGCAGAGTCCTGGGAACCTTTTTTTTTGTATTTTTCATAAAGATGGGGTTTCACCATGTTGGCCAGGCTGCTCTCGAACTCCTGACCTCAAGTAATCTTCCTGCCTCAGCCTTCCAAAGTGCTGAGATTACAGGCATGAGTCACCACGCCCAGCCAAGCCCTGGGAACTTCTGAGTCAGCCTCAACGAAAAATGAGCAAGGCCAGAAGGGGCTTGGAGGAGAATGGAGGGTCAGGGGTAGACAGGGACAGCTGCCCCCTCTCCCTCCCCTTTCCTGATGGACATTACAAATACAGAAACCCTTAAGTGCTCCACCCTCCAGCTCTTACCCACAGAGCTTGAAAGGCCACCAATTAGTGGTCCACCTTTTGCTAAAGGATAATTTTTAAATGTTGTTAAAAAATTTTTTTTTACCAAGTGTGGTGGCTCATGACTGTAATCCCAGCACATTGGGAGGCAGAGGCGGGTGGATCATGAGGTCAGGAGTTCAAGACCAGCCTGGCCAACCCTGTCTCTACTAAAAATACAAAAAATTAGCCAGGCATGGTGGTGGGCACCTGTAATTCCAGCTACTCAGGAGGCTGAGGCACAAGAATCGCTTGAACTCAGGAGGTAGAGGTTGCAGTGAACAAAGATCATGCCATTACACTCCAGCCTGGGTGACAGTGTAAGACTCTGTCTCAAGAAAGATTTTTTTTTTTTTTGAGAGAGGGTCTCACTCTGTGGTCCAGGCTGGAATGCAGTGTTGGAGTCACAGCTCACTGCAGCCTCAAACTCCTGGGCTCAAGCAATCCTCCTGCCTCAGCCTCCCAAGTGGCTGAGACTATAGGTACCTACCACCATGCCTGGCTAATTTTTTTTATGTTTTGTAGAGGTGGAGTCTTGCTATGTTGCCCAGGCTGCTCCCTAGCTTCTGGGCTGAAGAGATCCTCCTGCTTCAGCCTCTCAAAGTGCCAGAATTACAGGTGTGAACCACCACACCCAGAGGATAATTTTGATAAAAGGTAAGATCATGAGTCTCATTCAAACATAAAAGGAATATGTGCCAATGACTTCACTGAACTTGTTAATTAAGGAAGATACCAGTGCAGCGTTACAACTGGTTCAAAGAACCTCCCGTATGCAGGCAGTAAGAAATGCTGAAGTCAGTTTGCAAACATGCAAAACTGGTCGATATCCACAGGTCACAGTCGATTGCATTCTGTGGGATACTCCGCTGCATTCAGCTGCATTCCACTGGACACAATTCATCCGTGCTTCTATGGACAAAGGCCATTTGCATGAATATGAGTTTTCTACAACTTGCAGAGTTGCAAAATAGCTCAAAGACAATGAGAAATGAAGATAACCTGAAAAGGTATGCTAGAGAGATACCCATTAATCTTTTCCACCTTTTCCAAGGTCTTCCACTATTTTCCCTGACACACTTGCCTTCCTCCAGGCCTCCAGTTAAGGGGGGCAATGAAGAAATGGGGCTAGGGGAGGAAAGAACTGAGGGAGGTATTGGGGGCACGCAGCCCCTGTGGAAGGAAGGGCTGATTGGGATAAGGGGCTCAAAGAGGCATTTGGGAATGAAGTTGCTTTGGATGGCAAGAGGGTGGGAGAGGCTGGCAGAAGAGAGGGGACCAGCACCACCCTTCACCTGCTCCGTGGTTTTGCCTCTGGTCAGCTTGGTCTCTTTTGTCCCCTTGCCTTAGAGAGGCCAAGAGCAACTGCTACTTAATTCTTATTTGCTCCGAGAAGCCTTCTCCCAGTGGGGTGAAGGCATTTTCAGGGCAAGCGTGGGAGGAGCTAAGCCAGCCAGCTCCGCTGACGCTGATGCTGGTGAGTCACTCAGCAGCCAGGAGGACTGCTGCAGTCAGCGGGAGTCAGGACAGTTTCCCTTCTACCAGGGGGAGGGGTGAGCTGAGGAGTCCTGAGCACTGGCTTTCTTTTCCTGGCATTCCAGAGGCCACAGCAGGAAAGCCTCATGGGGTCTCAGGTCTGGGAGGGGCCGCAGAGTCATCTCAGAAGCGTGACCACCCTGCAGCGTCCTCCAAAAGAACCTTGGGGTTTGCTTGGAGATTCTGGCCGGGGAAGATGCCTCCTGAGAACAGGATGCAGCCTTAGAGTCACCCAGGGAGGGGGGTCGGGAGCACTGTCTGGACAGATGAGCCCAGCCAGCTCCAGTTATGGTTGAGTGACAGGCAGCCAAAGGTCCTCTGACTTCAGAGTCAGGGGCACTATAGCATCCCTGGGGCATTAGACTGATCTCAAAGTGCAACAAAAGCAGAACATGCTAGATCCCAGACTCTCTGGGACAGCATTGTTTGTAGTAGAAAGATCTTTTCCATTAGCTGCTGGGATTGTGGGGGCAGGGGATGTTGGGGGCTAGGATTCCCCAGAGAGCAAGGTGGGGGAACAACCTCATGGGTGAGCTGCCTTCTGTGGGGAGAGTCTGATTACCTGATGAGCATGGAGAGGCTGAGGCTGCTGCCATTCCCACCACACTCCTTCCCATACTGCTTTCTGCTCTTTCTCCCAGGCAGGGCTCAGCCTCCCATCTGAATCAATGTTCAGTGAGTATTATCATATGTCAGATCAAAGAGATAGTAATTCATCAGCTTACCCACGGGGCCAAATTGAAACCTGCCAGGGGAAATCCCAAAGTCCTGGTCTTGTACTTGAGTCTTCTTGTGCCATTCTCCACAACTGGTTTTCCAATACTTGAATGCCTCCTGTGATGGGGACCTCAGTAACCTTCCCACAGCAGCTGATGGCATCTCGAGGCAGCCATGAGACTGAAAATCCGTATTTCTGGAGCTTTCACTCACTCATCTTAATTCTATCCCTCGTGCCTGCTGTGGTCTGAATGATGACATCCCACTAGAATTCCGTTGAAACTTAATCCTAGTGCAAGACAATTAAGAGGTGTGTCCTTCAGGAGGTGATTAAATCGTGAGGGCCCCACCTTCATGCATGTTGTCGGCACTGTTATAAAAGGTCCTGAGACTGAAGGGAGTGCCCTCCTGCCCTTCTACCTTCTGCCATGTGAGGATGCAGCACCAAGGAGGATGCAGCCACCTTGGAGAGAGAGACAGAGCAGCCTTCACCAAACACCAATGCTGTGTCTTGATCTTGGACTTCCCAGTCTCCAGAATTGTAAGAATAGTCTAAGGTGTTTTGTTACAGAAGCACAGATGGGCTAAGACAAGGCTCAAAGAGTGCATCTCTTTTCTTTTCTGTCTTTCTTTCTCTTGCCTGCCTTCCTTCCTTCCTTCCTTCCTTCCTTCCTTCCTTCCTTCCTTCCTTCCTTCCTTCCTTTTCTTTCTTTCTTTCCTTCCTTTCTTTCTTTTCTTTCTTGTCTTGCTCTGTCTTCCGGGCTGGAGTGTAGTGGTGCAATCTTGGCTCCCTCCATTTCCCAGGCTCAAACAATTCTCCTGCCTCAGCCTCCTGAGTAGCTGGGATTACAGGTGCCTGCCACCATGCCTGGCTAATTTTTGTATTTTTAGTAGAGACAGTGTTTTACCATGTTGGTCAGGCTGGTCTTGAACTCCTGACCTCATGATCCACCCACCTCAGCCTCCCAAAGTGCTGAAAATATGGGCGTGAGCCACTGCGCTGACCCCCTGTGCATCTGTTTTCTTTGTAGCAGGGCAGCCTCTAGCATTCTTGAAGAGAGGCTTTTATCCCTCCTGAGTTTGTTTTCTCCAGTATTAATAATTTTTCAAGGAGCCTGATTTCAACCCTTACCTTCCTGATTAGTTCACTGTAATATGATTTACTCTCTCCTCCCCTGTCCCTCTTTACCAAAAACTAAATAATATGCTAGAGCAGTGGTCCTCAACCTTTTGGCCTCAGGGATCGATTTCATGGAAGACAATTTTTCCGTGGACTAGGGGCAGGGGATAGTTTCAGGATGATTCAAACGCATCACACCTGCACTTTATTTCTATTATCATGACACTGTAATATAGGATGAGATAACTCTACAACTCACCATCATGTTGAATCAATGGGAGCCCTGAGCCTGTCTTCCGGCAACTCGATGGCCCCCTTTGGGGGTGACGGGAGACAGTGACAGATCATCAGGCATTAGATTTTCATAAGGAGCGAGCAACCTAGATCCCTCAGATGTGCAGTTCACAAAAGGGTTTACGCGCCTGTGAGCATCTAATGAGCAGCTGATCTGACAAGAGGTGGAGCTCAGAGCACATTTCGAGTGATCAGGAGCAGCTGTAAATACAAATGAAGTTTCACTTGCTCACCCACCCTCAGCTCCTGCTGAAGCTCCAATGTCCGATGGTCCCCTGGGGCTGGGACCCCGAGGCTAGAGGGTGTCAGGTGGGAGTGGAGGAGGTTATTCTCATTTCGCTTCTTAAGGAGACAATACTTTCAGTAATGGAGCCCAAGTGTATTAGTCGGGGTTTTCCAGAGAAACAGAACCAATAGGATCTATACAAATATGCAAGCGAAAACATGATGGGGATCAGCTCACACGATGCTGGAGGCTGGGAAGTCCCAGGAAATGGTGTCTGCAAGCTGGAGGTCCAGGAAAGCCTGCATTGTAACTCAGCCTGGCTCCAGAGACCTGAGAACCAGAAGAGGCAGTGGTCGGGTGCTGGGATAGGCCCAGGAGAAGCTCCAGGGTCCGCAGGTGGGAGAAGGTGTCTGTGCTCGCTTCGGCAAAGAAAATTCACTCTTCCTCTGCCTTTGTGTTCTGCTGGCTCCGGATGGATTGGCTGATGTCCATCTATCTCGGCAAGGGCAGATCTTGACTGATTCGAATGCGAATCTCCTGGAAACATCCTCACACACTCTCCCAGAAATAATGCCCGGCACCCCTTAGCCCAGGTCAAATTGACGCTTAAAGTAAACCATCTCTCTGAGACTGAATCAGCAGCCCCGGGGTCAGGGGTGGGGTGGGGGGCGTGGCGCACAGCTGACTCAGATGAGCCAATTCTCTTCAACAAAACAAACACCCACAGAGCCGTCAGTCACCACGGGGAGTACACTGGTTTTCAATCAGAGTCAAACCAGGACTTTTGAAGATAAATCCAGTCCCATTAAGCGGGACATCAGGAAAGAAGCAGGATCCCTTTATGTGAGTGAAGACGATGGGGAAGCAGGTGGCTGGAGCCTCCCCTCCCCTCCCATCGGATTCTGGATTCCCTCCGAGGCAGACTCTGGCTCAAGTACTTGAGTCTCAGTAGTTTATTCGGGAGGTGATCCCAGGGTCACAGGCGGGGGCGTGAGAACTGAGTTGGGGAAGGGACGGACCTTTGCACAGAGACAGTGGGCTGTGAAGCTGGTTACCACTGCAGGCGGCTGCAGCGCGGTCCTGCGGGACCTTTGGGAGGCGGGTGGAGGCTCATCCCTCAGGACTCAGGGACCTGGGCATTCATGCCCCAAGCCTTGCTGGGCGTTGACTGAGGGCACTTTGGTTGGAGGCAGGTGTTGCTTCGCTGGCACTTCTGGTCTGCTGCGCTCGTGGCCGGAGAAAGACACGCAGGCGCTGGCGGTGGGGAGCGCAGTCCGCAAGCCCAGAAGAGAAATGGGCTGCAGGCAGTGCTCACACCCGCACCGTCCCCTTGGCCCTGTATACCGCCCTGCTGGCCTTTGCCTCACTTCTGCCTTGGATTTCTCTGGAGGTGGTGGGAGTGGTGAACGTCTCCTGTCCTCTCTTTCCAGGCATTGCAACTTATATTGGCCCAGGCACCAACCCTACCCACTCCCCAAATAGCAGAGGCAGAAGTTTGAAGACACCATCTGCCTAGGAAGGCAGGCAGAGAGCCAGGATGTGCTGAGATGGGTCGGGCTGGGAAGGGGCATTGGCCTGGGCTCAGCAGGGTGCAGCCATCCAGCCACGGGCCGGGCGGGGGATCAAAAGCTAGTTACCCCCAGCCGTCCAAGGAGGAAAGAGGAGGGCCCATCTCCAAGAGCAGCTTCCCCCTCCTTCCAGCGCTGTGACTCAGAGGAGGCCGGAAAGGGAAAACAGACCGCCCACAGCTCAGCGGCTTTCATGGTGAGCCCGAGAGGGTTGGGATCGCAGGGTCTGTTCTCCAAGGAGAGGGAAGGAGGATAAACTTCAGGACCGATGGAGCCTCGGGGGCTGCAGAGACTCAGCGACAGCTTTTATGAATCAGAACCCTACTTGTGTGTCCAGAGAGCTGGCTGGGGTCCGGAGGTGGCCGCAGAGGGGCCACATCTCTGCTTTTGGGCCCTCTCTCCTCACCCCTCCTACTCACGCCCAGGCCAACTGGTCCTGCCTCTTTTGCTTTGGATTCAAATTCCAACAAGGCCTGGGCCTTCTGAGCAGGAAGCAGGAAGGCCTTCTTCAGCCAAGGCGCAGAAAAGACCTGCCAGGCCCAGCATCGGTGGCGGGCCAGGCCAGGCCAGAGGGTTTAATGAAGAGAATAACAATTCCCCAGGGGTGGGGGAGGCTGTTCCCATTTTAATTTTTTCCTTTTGGCAGAAACTAACTTTTCTGTAAAAACAATGAAAAATCAGGGTGGAGTTTCCTCTGCCTGCCCCCCAGCCACTCAGCACTCCTGGAAGAAAGGTTTTTATTGGGGCAGAGGGAGAAGGGACAGGCTCTGGGAGAGGTGCCCTGCTGGGCTGGGCCGAGGGGGTGGGGCAGGGGCCCCTCCTGACCAGGACTTCCAGGGATGGGTCTTCCAGGGTCTGCTGCCCGCCTGTGTCCCCAGTTGTGCTGAGGCCCTGTTGGCCTCACAAATGGTCTCTTTGTGGCCTAGACCATGGCTTTTATTCTGGGAAGGTTACCGTTCCTTCCCAGGGACTGGCCTTCCTGAGCAATGGTCCTGGTGACCACGTGGAGGGACAGGGGGTTGGGGAAACGAGGGTAGCCCCTCTGTGCTGGGACAGGGGCTTCTGTGAGGAGGCATGTCTGTGTTTGGGACATCTAGGACCCCAAAGCCAAGGTGATTAACACGTGATGGACAGCCTGAAGCTCGCTCCTTGCTGACCTTGTCCCTAGGAGCTGACTTTGAGCTCCCCTTTCTGGGGACCACAGGCTTTCTCTGAGCTTCCTGAATGTTCACATTGTGCCTTGGCATGTCTGCACAGAAGCTGGCGCAGTAGTGGGCACCTGTGGTCCCAGCTACTTAGATGCTGAGGCAGGAGGATCACTTGAGACAAGGAGATCGGGGCTGCAGTGACCTGTGATCAGCCACTGTGAACAGCCACTGCACTGTCCAGCCTGTACAACATAGCAAGACTCTGTCCTGGAACTGGTGGGGAAGGAATGAAGGAAGGCAAATGCACACACAAAAGCACACACACGTACATTCCTGTGTGCACACACAGACACATGCACATTCCCCATGCATATACATGCACACACATGGGCGCACACACATGCATGCACACACGAACACACACTCCACATGCATATACACACTCGCACACATGCATGCACAGCACCACATGCATATACATGGTCACACAGACACACACATGCATACACACATGGACGCACACATGAACACAAGCACACCCCACATGCATACGCATGCACACATACACACATGCATGCACACATGAACACATGCACACCCACAGGCATATACATGCACACATGGACACACACACATGCATGCACACATACATATGCACACACGTGCATATACATACACACATGGACACACACATACATGCACACATGAACACATGCACACCCACATGCATATACATGCACACATGGACACACACATACATACATGCACACATGAACACATGCACACCCACATGCATATATATACACACACAGGCACACATGCATACACATGTGGACCCGCATGCCCTCACACACACAGGCACACATGCATATGAAAAGCCTCCCTGCCTGCTCCTGTTGTCGGTGGAGCCTTGTAAGAGCGCAGGTGGGGAGGGCGGAAGTCTCTGGAGGCTGAGTGAGGTGCCCTGGGCACCCTGAGCTGACGGGAGAGGAGGCGCCACCGAGCTCACAGCCGCTCAGAAGCCTCCCGCAGACATTGTTCTTTGTTTTCATTAGGGGAAGATCTCAATTAAAATAATTACAGTGACAACAAAAAAGTCACAGAAGAGAGAGAGGAAAAAGGAGTTCAGTTAAATGCAAATATATTCAGAATGATGTTATGAACTCAGCTCACCCCTGTAAAATTACCCATTAACCGTTACATGCTAATTATCCACCTTTTTATTGTTTTAGAAAGGAAGAGATTCAGTCTCCTTCCAATGAAACAGACATCCGGAAAATGATGCCTGGCCCTTTAAGGTGGACCAAATGCCCCACCTTTTTATTAAATCACAAGGAAGCTGGGATTGTTCCGCAGAGCTGAGAGCTTTGCCTTAACAAACAAACAAAATGGAGTCATGGTTTTCCATTATGGACATCTTTCCTCTTTTTTTTTTTTTTCCAATAGGGTGATTTGTAGTGGAAGCCCAGGCACCTGTTGTGTCTGTCTCCACCTGCAGTGATGCTGGGGCTGGGGAGGGTCTGATGCACCTCTGATTTGTATCATTTGCCTTCCGGGTAGGGGTGGACTGAGTTCTCTCTCTGCCTGGCGGGCTGCTCTTGGCACCAGCTCCAGGCTGAGCCAGGGATGATCAGTCCTTGCTGTATCAAGGACAGGGGTGGGCACACTGTAACCCAGGCCTCTGGGTAATGGCCGAGGTAGCAGGTGAGGGAAGGCTGGACATCTGGGGTCAGGCAGGCCCAACCCTTGTGTCTGTGTGGGAGACTCAGCTTTGAGTCCCAGAGCAGGCCTGTTTCCAAAGTCAGCTCCACCTGCAGGAGGTAAATTTCCTGCTATTTTGACATTCAGGTGGTATCCTTCAAATCCCTTTATGTATCTAGCAAGAGCCCAGAAATCCTTTGTCAAACCATACGTTCCAGTTTTGGGTGCGGAGGATGTGATCACTTCACCCACAGAGCAGGGTGGGGCAGGGGGCAGTGGAGAGGAGGGGGATGCTCTGTCTCAGGTGCTGTCTGCATGTCATCCCATGGCTCTCCTTCCCAGCAGTTCTAGGGGTGGGGACAGTATCATCCCTTCCTCGGAATAGAGGAGCAAACCTCAGGCCTGGGAGGGTGGCTTGTTCAAGGCCACATAGATGTGAGTGCTGGTTTTCCAACCCAGGTCTGTCGAGCCCCCAAGCTCATGATCGTGCCCTGCTCTGAGATGCCTCTCAAGGACACCATTGCATGGTCTAGGATAATGGGGTGTGTGTGGGTGTGTATGTGGGTGTCTGAGACTGTGGAGGTCTCCAGATGCCAACAATGAAGGTTCCCAAGAGTTAGCAGTGAGGTCCTTGTCCTGGGAAATGGTGGGGAAAAGGGGGAAGGGAGGAGATACCAATGGGCGGGGAGGGGACAAGATGCATAGAGATGATCCCAGATGCCCTGGGGATCTAAGGATCCCTGGCTTGTGGAAGACAGCCTCTGCTTCCAGAGTGGGGTGGTGATGGGGATGGGTGACGGGGTAGGGGCGATACCTGAAGGAGTGCCATTCAAATGCTCCTCTGGTGTTGACCACTGCTCTGCAGGACGGCCTTTGGGCTGTCCGCCCCAACCAGAGTTCTGCTGCTTCAGTCTCCTCCGCTCCTTTGGGGTTCAAGTTCACACCTTGGCCTTTATGCCTGGACTCCCCCAGTCCGCTCTCTGTGGTCAGCAGCCAGGCTTGGTGGAGCTGCCCACCGGTGCTCATGCTCCCTGGTCCCCGGACATGCCTCTGCCCAGTTCCCCTGGCCAGCTTCTTCTGTTTCGTTGTTCAGTGGCCACGTGGCCCCACCAGCCCTGCGCGGAGGGTCTCCTTACACAGACATGCCAGGTTCCCGGTCTCTTGTGGAGGAATGCTGGCCACTAGGGAGAATGAGACCATCTTAGAGATATGAATGAATGAATGAATGAACGAACGAACACACATTTACCAAGCATCTCCTACATGCCTGGCACTGTGCTAGGCACAGGAGGAAGGAGGTGGAAGTGGCTTGAGCCAGGTGAGCATCTTTGAGGGGCTCAGAGTTGGTGAAGAACTCTCATGCCAGAGCTACCTTCCAGATGACTGCGGGTGAAGGGCCCACAGCACATCTGGGGGAGAGGTGTGTATTGTCCAGGGAAGTCATTGCCTCAGACTTCTCCAAGACGCGGCCAGGAGGTAGGAGATGGACTGTCCCATCCCAAGTGCCAGCAGCTCGTCCGCTGAACACAGCCACCCACATGCACACAAGGTCCACAGAGTGGGCAAGCTGGCAAAGAACGCCCCTGTTCCACAAAAAGCAGCACCACCCAGGTCAGTAGAATACCCTGCTTGGGATTAATGTCCAATCAGCACATGCAAAGTAACTAAGGCAGGCCCTCAGGAACTAAGACTAGGAACTCAGAGGCAGAGCAGGCCTCTTGCAGGGAGTGCCCGAGATGACACAAGTGAGGGAGGACAAAGTGCTCACATCTGCACAGCCTGCAGCATCTCAGGAGGAGCAGGGAGGAGCATGCAGGCCGGGTGTGCCTCTGTGCATGCAGGGAACCATGGGCTTGCCCTTCACTGAAGAGCAGCTAAGTGAGTTGGACTCATGGCTTTTGAAAGCCTTTCCTTCCTCCTGGGCTGAGCGGATCCTGGCTTGCTCCTTAACCTCATCAGGCTGTTGGTTCCACACACACCAGAAGGGGTGAGGAACAGGAGCATCTTCCATTTTGAGCTGAGTGGCGGGAGGATTTCCTTGCTATGTCCAACCGTCCACTGATTCCTAAAGGTGAAACAAGTCGTGTAAGGGGACGAGTCCTTCCCCCAGGGAAGCAGGGTAGACATGGTTGAATAGAGAGCTGCCGGTCTGAAATCAGACAAGCAACCCTGAATTCGGGCAGGCGTCGGGGAGCCAGGCCCTTCTTCCCACCCTTGTGCTTCTGAGATGTGCCTGGAGGATGTGTATTCAGAGGGGAGCTGGAGGGAGCCTGGAATTTCAGGCATTGCCATTTTCCATGTGATACAGCATGCCCTTTCTTTCTTTCTTTCTTTCTTTCTTTCTTTCTTTCTTTCTTTCTTTCTTTCTTTCTTTCTTTCTTTCTTTCCTCTCTCTCTCTTTCTTTCTTTCTTTTTCTTTCCTTTCTTTCTTGGTGGGAGTCTTGCTCTGTTGCCCAGGCTGGAGTGCAGTGGCATGATCTCAGCTCACTGCAACCTCCATATCCCAGGTTCAAGCAATTCTCTGCCTCAGCCTCTCCAGTAGCTGGGATTACAGGTGCCCACCACCACGCCTAGCTAATTTTTTTGTATTTTTTTTAGCAGAGATGGGGTTTCACCATCTTGGCCAGGCTGGTCTTGAGCTCCTGACCTTGTGATCCACCTGCCTTGGCCTCTCAAAGTGCTGGGATTACAGGTGTGAGCCTCCGCACCCAGCCCAGCATTCCATACATTTCTAGGTGTAATGGGTCTCGCTTGCTTGTGAAATGCATCTTCGCTCTGCTGTGCCTAGCATGGCCAGGTGAGTTATGAGGAGGAGGGGCAGCTGGACAAGGTGGTCTTCACTCTGGAGGGTACCAGGCAGGCTCACGGGACTGGAAAAGGGTGGCCCTGCACACAATGCTTTTACCGAGCCTCTCAGGGGCCACGTGCCATGAAGGCTGCAGAAGGGCCCTGGACTTGGAGTCTGGGACTTGTATCAGCTCCCATCCTGGGCTCTGTGCCTTTCACATGGGCCTCAGTGAATGCTCATAAGGACGCAGTGAGGTGGGGGCTATTTTACAGAAGATGAAACAGCCTCAGAGAGGTTCAATAATTTGCCTAAGGCCACGCAGCTAGTATTCTGCAGTGCTGGGGTTGGAACTCAGGCAGTCTGGCTCAGTAGCGCTTGACACTGCTGACCTCCTTGATGCTCCCTGGGACCCTCCTCCTCGGACTCAATCTGCCTCATTTGGGGACAGACCAAGCCTTCCTCTGTCCCTCTTTTGGTTTAAACCATCTCTAAACTTTGTCTCCCAAGGCTGAGAACTGGCAGGACCTTCTCATTCCTGGCCCTGGCCCTCCATCCCCCCAGCCCCAGGCCTGCTGATCCTCTCTCTTCCTGCTGCTTTTGCGTGACACTGGCTCTGGTGCAGGCTTCTTTGCCTCTTGCCTCCTGGCTGGTCTTCTGCCCTTCCTTCCTGCTCTCTGTCCTGCCTACCTTTGTCAAATGCCAGTCCGATGGGAATTCTTCCCACTGCACACAGGCCAAACACCGGACTCTGCAGGGCGTGCTCAGCTTCCAGCCTGATGATCCTGCCTCTCCCCCTGGTGTTTTATGCTGGGACACTACTCAACAACCTGTTGTTCTCATAATGTGCTTTGTTGTTGCATAACTCCATTCCTTACCTATTTCCTTCACCCAGAGCACCCTCCCTCACCCTTTGTCTACTTGGCAAACTCCTATTCATATGTCAAAACCCAGCCTCCAAGTCACCCTCCTTCATTTTCTCTCCTCCCTTGAGCAACTTCTTACTACCTACATCATATTCTATCTTTGTCCTTGTCAGTTATTGCTATCCATCTGTTCACCAGTGTCCACTCCCCCTTGGATTCTGAGCCTCCCCACAGAGGCAGAGAGTGGTGCCGGAAGCATCTCTGCTTTCCTAGTGTGTAGCAGAGCCTGGCCCTCAGGGCTACTGGTTGAGTGGAATCAATCAACCCCAGTCCTTCTGCACCCCTGCTGTCCCTGCGTCCCTTAGGGAGGTTCCTACTCATCTGTCAACTTGCAGGTACCGGGAGCCCACCTGCGGTTTATTACAGGGCTTGTGTCTCTCCTGCCAGCTCCAGCTGGATGACCATCTCTCCTGTGGCCCGAGTCTCCAGGCCACTTCTCCACTCAAATATTTGGTCATGGGTGAGGTCAAAAACCACGATGCGATTTTTGCTCTGTAGAAAGGACATGTTCTAGCCAAGTTGGCTGAAAAGTGATTTTCTGCAAAGTAGAATAATTGGAGGAGTGTTCCCATGGCAACAGCGCCTTCTCTGGAAACCATCTGGGGCAGGCAGTAGAGGGACAGCCCTGGCTCCGCGGGGCTCTGGGGCAGGGTCTGGCAGAAATCGTGGTGCCACCAGCCCAACAGGCCACACTACCTCCATGCCCTTTCCTGGCTCCAGGACCCCCTTTTTGGCCCTCCCCTTGCTTCCTTAGGCCCCAAAGATCATTTCCATGCTGTGCTGGAAGAGGTCCTGAGTCCTCTGCCTGCTCCACTAACAGAAAATATAATTTGTTCTTTTTTTTTGAGGCAGAGTCTCCCTCTGTTGCCCAGGCTGGAGTACAGTGGCGCCATCTCAGCTCACTGTAACCACCGCCTCCCGAGTTCAAACAGTACTTGTGCCTCGGCCTCCCGAGTAGCTGGGATTACAGGTGCCTCCACCACCACACCTGGCTAATTTTTGTATTTTTAGTAGAGACGGGGTTTCACCATCTGGCCAGGCTGATCTCAAACTCCTGACCGCAGGTGATCTTCTTGCCTTGGCCTCCCAAAGTGCTGGGATTACTGGCATGAGCCACTGCGCCTGGCCAGAAACTATGATTTTTAATGATGGTATTTTACAGTGCTTGCATTAACAGTGTACAGAGTGCGTTCATGAGCACTGCCATGGGATTCTCCGCAAATAACCTGGGAAGCTTTATGACATTAAAATGCTCGTTTGACAGAGGCAGAAACCAACGCTTGCAATGATGAAGGGACCAGGAGCACAGAGAGGACAAAGGTGTGGCAATGCCAGACGGGCATGGCCCCAGTCTATCCCAAGCACAGGGCACAGGGCACTCTCCTCACTCCACAGGAGGGGAGAGGGGTGACCTTCCCTCAACCTCCCTTCTTCAGCTGGGGAACTCCGGGGCCTACATCCTCCTGGCAGAGGTGGGAAGAGAGAGGCTGCTCCCATGAGTGGGCAGTTCCTGGCTGTGGCTTCTCTTCAGCTTCCCTGTGAAATTTCACCAGTGCCTCCTCCCTTTCCTCTGCCTGAAGAGTCCCAGGCCACCAATAAAAATGACGATCAGATGAGGAGGGCTCCCGCCCTTGCTTGGCTGCTGGTCCTTTGGTCCGGGAAGGGCTCCCATGTCTGAGCAAGAGGCACTGTCTTGCCTGTTGGGAAGGGTCTGTGTGAGTATATGTGTGCAAGGATGTGTGAATGTGTGTGTGAGAGTGTGTTTGTGGGTGTGAGTGTATATGTGTATGTGAGTGTGAGTAGAGAAGCATGGGGTGCTGGGGTGTCTCCAGAGGGCAGCAGAGCATGTGAACCCCTGGCTCCCTGGGAACCCCCTTACAAGGCCCACATTTGGCATGGAGAGAGGAGGTTCGGGGAGGCTTGAGCCTCCAGGGCAGTGGCAGGGCGCCTCACTTCTCTTTGACAACTCATCAGTATTGAGGTCACACCACTTCTCAGGTCAAGATGGGGATTGGGTCTCACACACTCCCAGCTCACAATACCTCTTCCCTACTGAGGTCCCAGATTTCATAGCACAGACACATACCATCCACACTGGATGGTTTTGTCCAAATTCATGACCCACAGATGTGCATCAGAAATTGGTTATTTGACTAAGTTAGGGGGTGTTGTTTGTGCAGCAAAAGATACCTAGGGCACTTCTGCAGCTGTATCTCCAGATCCAGGCTCCCCACCGGCCCTGGCATGTGCAGCTGACTGCCTACTGGACGCCAGCTATGCCCGAAGCCCTAAAACTCACGGAATCGTCCCAGAGTGCACCAGCCCAGAGCGTCCAAGGGGAAGCCATCCTCTTCTTGCCCGAATTTGAAACCACTGGGGACCTGGACAAAATTGAACCAAGTGAACCAGCTCACTACAACCTCCACCTCCTGGGCTTAAGTGATCCTCCTGCCTCAGCCTCCTGAATAGCGGGGATTACAGGCATGTGCCACCACATCTGGCTAATTTTTGTAGAGATGGGGCTTTGCTATGTTGCCCAGGCTGGTTCCAAACTACTGACCTGAAGTGATTCTCCTGCCTTGGCTTCCCAAAGTGCTGGGATTACAGGTGTGAGCCACCATGCCCGGCTGCCCTGACTGCTATGACCAGAAGGGGACATCTGCTGGAGACTGGCCGAGGAGAAGTCTTTGACCACGGCTGAAAGTGAGAGCCACAGCTCACACTTGGATGAAGGCGTGGCCTCTGTCTCTGGGTGCCACCCTCTCCCCCTGGGCTGGCCACCTGCAGGGACCATGTGGCATTGGGCTCCCTCTGTGCGTGGGGTGCTGTGCTGGAGGAAGCGGTGACTTTGGTGTGCTTTGGCGATGACATGTGAGTAGAGCAATCCTGGCCACATCCTGTAGGGAGCATTGAATGCTGTGTGAGACTCACCAAGGCCATGGGGGGAGGACAGCCCGCTCATGCCCCGGAGGCCACCCAGCATCTGGTGCCCCTTAGAGGAGCCAGAAATAAACCTGAGCTGTCTTCCATCCTTCACCTTTCAGCATTTCTGTGATATCAGGGGCGTATAGTTGGATTAAAAATAACAGCGCCTGAAAATCTTCACCTTTGAATTGGAGTATTCAGTCCAACCTTATTCCACCTCCCAGGTTCAAGCGATTCTTCTGCCTCAGCCTCCCAAGTAGCTAGGATTGCAGGGATGTGCCACCACACCCAGCTAATTTTGTATTTTTAGTAGAGATGGGGTTTCTCCATGTTGGTTGCGTTGGTCTCCAACTCTCGGCCTTGGGTGATCCACCAGCCTCAGCCTCCCAAAGTGCTGGGATGACAGCTGTGAGCCACAGCGCCCGGCTACTCCAACCTTTCACACTTGTTATCTATTGTTTAATAAACACTTAATCCAGTAACTGATTTGTTTGGGTTTAGACCTTGCATTGTATTGCGGGTTTTACATTTATCCCATCTAATCTATGCTCATTTTTTTCTTTCCTTTTTTTGGATGAAATGAGTAAATCCTGTTATTTCACTTCCTCCATCATTAGCTTGTTAGTGAAACTGCTGTTCTTGCAGTGGTGATTCTGCTGGAGGCTAGAGCGCGCATCCTTGACTTTCTGGAGACTAACATGCAGCGATACTTTTACCACTTGCCGGGCAAGGCCACAACTCTGGAAAGCTTTCACTCTATTCACCCCTCCTGCCCTTTTATGCTATTGCTTCCTTGTAATTTAATCCTTTGAATTTTTGTTGTCTATTCATTTTGTTTTACATAGTCAGATTTCATTAATTTTGCCCGAATGTTTAGCCTTTCCAGGGATTTTCTTAATTGCCTTATTTTTTTTGCTTTCCGTCTGGGATTATACTCCTTTGCTCGAAAATCTCCTCTTTACCTGTCTTTTAGTGTGAGTTGTTGGCAATGAATTCTTTCCTTTTTTTTTTTTTTGAGGGGAAGTCTGGAAATGTCTTTATCTTACCTTCACTTTTATTTCTTTATTATAACAAAGAAAAGCGTTTACTGCACACTGCTAAATGAATAAGATAAAAACACACTTGCACGTTAGTGTAAAAGTGCAAAAACATGATGAGAAATAAAAACACTTTACATAAACTCAGAGTTTGTGGAGCAGTGGGTATTTTACAGTTTTCTTCTTTACTGTTTTTTCTGTATTTTTCTAAATGTCTTATAATAATTATGCATTCCCTCTTGTAATTAGAAAAAACTTTAGGTATACTAAGTAAAGATGTGAGTCATTGCTTAGAGAGAAGCCGGGAAAGCTGGGAATATGTAATCTTACATCTGAGGGTCCTCTGTGCTTTAAAAAAATCATTCACCACCTACTGTGCATTTGGCACTAAATATTAGCTCTTTCTCTAGAATTTGTCTTGTAAAAATTATAGTTTAGCTTCCATGTTATATGGAAATTATTTATTAAAGTCTAGCATACATACAGAAAATCACATACATTATAAATGCACAGCTTGATAAATTTTCACTGAGTGAACTTACCCGTGAAACCAGATCCCAGATGAAGAGCCAGAACGTCAGCAGTTCCCCAGAACCTCCCCACTCCCCCCAGCTGCCTTCCAAGCCTATTCTCATCACTCCTGCTCCTAAGGCAAACACTGCCCTGATTTCTAACACCAAAGGTTAGGTTGTTGTTTTTGTCTCTGCCTTCTTCGTTCAGTGTCTGAAGACTGTTCCATGCTGTTAGGTACAGGTCTCGTTCATTCATTCTCGTTGCTGTGTAGCAGTCAATCTCATAATACTTACGACACCACGGTTTATCTCTTCTAATGCTGATGGGCATTAAACTGTTTTCAGTTTTTTTTTTTTTGACAAGTGTCGCTCTATCACCCAGGCTGGAATGCAGTGGTGTGATCTTAGTTCACTGCAACTTCTGCCTCCTGGGTTCAAACAATTCTGTCTCAGCCTCCAGAGTAGCTGGGACTACAGGCGTGTGCCACCATGCCTGTCTAATTTTCATATTTTTAGTAGAGACAGGGTTCTCCATGTTGGCCAGACTGGTCTCAAACTCCTGGCTTCAAGTAACCTACCTGCTTTGGCCTCCCAAAGTGCTGGGATTCCAGGTGTGAGCCGTCGCACCTGGTCTGTTTTTGGCTTCCGACACTAGCATAACAGTATTCAACGTTGCCATGAATGCTCTTGTGCATATCTCGTGGTGAGCAAATGTTGGCCCTTCTGTTGGATCTATTCACCTTGCTTTTGAAGGATATTTTAGTTTTCTATTCATGTTTTGGTTTCTTTTGGTATTTTAAAGATGTCATTCCATTCTACGCTTGTGTTGAGAATCGCTTGTCATTTGAAATCTTGATGCTGTGAAGGTCATGTGTTTTTGTTGTTGTTGCTTTTGATACTTTCTTTTTATTTTTGCCTTTCACCAGGTTTATTATGATGTACCAGGAACTGTGTGTGTGTGTGTGTGTGTGTGTTTATAATGCTTCTGCTTGGGGTTCTAAGTGCTTCTTAAACATGTGTCTTGATGTTTTTTGTCAGGTTTGACAATTCCCAGCCAGTATCTCTGCCTCCCCACCTCCCGCCTCCTTTTGTCCTGTCCCACTTCTAAACCACTGAAAGCCTTGGAAGCAATAGCGGCCCAGTATGTCGAATTTACTTCTCTGGGCAGCTTCTTTTCTCTCTGGAGATCCCATTGCCTCCTGATCCTTGGAAATCCTGGCTTCCTAAATAGATCTGAATTCCAATGCTTGGCATTCAGCCCCCTGGGGTGGGTGAAAGCGCTCAGTTCCTCCGTCTGCTAGGAGCAGTTGTCTGGTAAGCTTCTTGGCCCTCCATCCAAGACATTTATGGATCAACAGACACCCAGGAAGGAAAAAAGTGTAGAACGGTTGTGATGAGCCCTCGGGCTTTCCCTTCACTGCAGTCCTGGCCAGCCTCGTCAAGTCCTCCTGGCTTAAGAGCTCCTGGAGGTCTCACATTACCCATCTTTCTAGCTCTTGGTGGGGGACTGCTTGGCCATCAGTGAGCCTGTCCCCTGGCACATCCTGACAAATGCAGCAGGGATCTCTGGTGTGCCTGTGGGCTCATGAAGAGAGAATGTAACTGTGGTTTTGGCTGCAATCCCAGGTAGGCTCTGCAAGAGTGTCCCAGCCCTGAGGTTCGTATATCCTCACGGATTAGTTCAGGGGGTTACAATGGAAACATCTGAGAATCATGTCAGGGTCTTCAGTTTCCTTCAATTGATAGAGGTTTTGGAAATCCACTTGATTTCCTGTATATTTATGAAGTGGCATCATCCACACAGCAGAAATGATAATTTAGCCACAAATGTTAAGCATCGTGAAGTCTATCACATAAATCTGATGAGCAACCTATGCTGATAGCTTTAGGATTGGCACAATACATTTATTGTTAACTTTAACCTTTCTATAGCTGTAAAAGTTATAGTCACTGTAAAAAATCTACACTCACTTATAAGAAAATCTCAGGACAACAGAAATATATAAAGAAAAGTGAAAGCTTTCTCAATCCTATCAGTCTCAGGCACTCTTAGTAATATGACACATTTTAATCTGTATCACTTTCTGTGAATAGTAACATATATGTTTTTAGAAATAGAATCATACCGTATATATTGTTCTGCAGTTTGCTCTTTTCATTCAGAAATAAACTGTAGGTATCTTTCGGTGTTCGAGATCTCTCATTCTTTTTAAAGGTTATATAGTACTCCACTGTATAGGTGTGTCATAACTGATTAAGGGAAACCCTTATTGATAGACATTTCTTGTGTATAAGTTAACATAAGTGAAAATTTAAAAATAATTTCCTCAAAAAGTATTTTACATTTGATCTATTAGACTTTGATCAATGGTATTGTAAACAGAACTTTAAATATTATTTTAAAGTGCAATACATAATCCCAGTATTTTGAGGGGCCTTGTGAGCCCAGGAGTTCAAGACTGACCTGGGCAACATGAAGAAACCTGCTCTCTACCAAAAAACATACTACAAATTAGCTGGCCTGGTGGTGCATGCCTGTAATCCCAGCTGCTTGGGAGGGGGTGGGAGGGTCACTTAGGGCTGGGAGGTTAAGGCTGCAGTGAGCTGTGATGGCGACACTGCCCTCCAGCTTGGGCGAGACAGAGAGACCCTGCCTCAAAAAAAAAAAAAAGCGCAACACAGTAGCTACCTCTCCTGTGGAAAGTATGAATATTGAATATTTCTCTGCAGGACGAATGAATGAAACAAAATCAAATGAAACCCTGTCCTCACATGAAGTAAATACCCCTCCATGGCCCGGAGTGACATTTCTAGTGAGATGGTGCATCCTCAAAATTGCTCAATGACCCAAAAGGGGATTTGGTGGTGCCCAGGACACTCACTTAAAAATGAACAGGAAGAAGTTATTCACAAAATATAGGGGTTGAAAAAAAGCAATATTTCTAAATTATTATTCTATATAACATGTTTTAAAATACGTAACTAAATAAAACATAAGCATTATTAGGTAATATTTGAGTATTCTATTCAAACGTTAAAAAGTATGTATTCTCATTGGCCAAAAATATCCCCAAACAAACTCCCTTTCTGTGGCGCCTCTTCACTTTGGTCACTTGCTCTTAGGGTCTGCCTTGTCCTGGGGCACAGGTGATCGGTTGCTCCCAGTTTCTTTTGCTATTGGGAGCAACACTGAATTAAATATTCCTTTTCTTCTTTTTGAGATGGAATCTTGTTCTGTCACCTGGGCTAGAGTGCAGTGGTGCAATCTCGGCTCATTGCAACCTCCACCTCCCAGGTTCAAATGATTCCTGCCTCAGCCTTCTGAGCAGCTGGGATTACAGGCGGTGCCACCACGCCCTGCAATATTTGTATTTTTAGTAGAGACAGGGTTTCACCATGTTGGTTAGGCTGGTCTCGAACTCCTGACTTTGTGATCTGCCCGCCTTGGCCTCCCAAAGTGTTGGGACTACAGTCGTGAGCCACCACACCTGGCCAAATATTGTTTTATTCATTTATTTTTTTTGAGACAGAGTTTTGCACTTGTTACCCAGGCTGGAGTGCAATGGCGCAATCTCGGCTCGGTGCAATCTCGGCTCACCGCAACCTCTGCCTCCTGGGTTTAGGCAATTCTCCTGCCTCAGCCTCCTGAGTAGTGGGATTACAGGCACACGCCACCATGCCCAGCTAATTTTTTTTTTTTGTATTTTTAGTAGAGATGGGGTTTCATTGTGTTGACCAGGATGGTCTCGATGATCCACCTGCCTTGGCCTCCCAAAGTGCTGGGATTACAGGCATGAGCCACCGCGCCCGGCCCCAAATATTCTTAAACTTTGTATACTTGAAGGTGAATTTGGAAAAGTGCTATGTCAATGGAATGACCACTTTGAAATGTTACCTATGTTGTCCAATTACCTTCACCGAGCTTACAGCAACTTATTCTCCCAAACAGTATTTGACTGAATCTAGGGGCAGCATTTTGTTAAAAGCGGTGGTTCCTGAGCATCTCACATAGATTTGGCTTGGGTCTTTGAGACAGAGAGACAGGGAATAGTTCCAGGTCCCAGGCATTCACAGCGCTGGAGGAAGGCTTCCCTGGGACCAGCCACAAGGCTGGAGACTGCAGGACCGGAGGGAAGACGCCAAGCCTGGTATAGACCCGGATGCCAGGTGAGGCTTCTGTCTAACCTGCCAGTTTCTGGCAAGCAGCTCTGAATGGCGGGCTGCTTCAGAATGAAGCTCTCCCAAGTGGTCTACATGGAGGATGGCGAGTTAAGTGCCCTGTTGTTAGGGGGCAGGGGGAGGCAGGCTGCTATTTCTCGGGCTCAGATCACAACATATATGATAAAAAGTCACTCAGGCTGCCATGAGAAACTGGTCATAGCTAAGTTCACTCAGGACCCAGCCAAGGGGGAGTCTCGGCTGTGCAGACAGGGGTAGTTCCAGCAGCTGGCCTGGGACAAGTTCTACCCCTGGAAAAGGGATTAAAGGGTGGTCTCTGTGGCCCTGTGAGGCCTCCGTCACCACCTCTTGCAGGTGTTATCACCCAGCTAGCTGAGAGCACGCTGACAGCTCTTCACCTCCGCCACCTGTCTATGGTGTAGAAGCGCCAGAAGGGGAAGGACGGTGTCCCAGTCGGCGTTTAGAGCGCCCTTCTCTAAGGTCTCAGAATGTAGGGCGTCTATGCCTACTGTCCGGGGTTACCAGGCACTGAAGGTGCAGTGAAAATCCCAGCAGGAAAGGAATGTTTGGGTGTCATGCGGTAATCTTCTTACTTATAAGTGAGAGCCGCACACTGGGTTCACATGGCCTTAAAGACAGAATGGTCGACATGGGGACTCCAGAAGCGGGTAGGGAAGGAGGGAGGGGGCCAGGGCTTGAAAAACTACCTACTGGGTGCTATATTCACTGTTTGGGTGACTGAGTCAGTAGAAGCTAAGAGTTCAGTATCATGAAATATATCCACATAACAAATATGCACATGTACTTGCTGAGTCTAAAACGAAAATTAAAAAGAGGCTGGGCAAAGTGGCTCACTCCTGTAATCCCAGCACTTTGGGAGGTCAAGGCGGGCAGATCACCTGAGGTCAGCAGTTCAAGACCAGCCTGGCCAACATGGTGAAACCCCATCTCTACTAAAAATACAAAAAAAAAAAAAAAAAAAAATAGCTGGGTATGGTGGCATGTGCCTGTAGTCCCAGCTACTCAGGAGGCTGAGGCAGGAGAATTGCCTGAACCCAGGAGGCGGAGGTTGCGGTGAGCCGAGATCGCGCCATTGCACTCCAGCCTGGGTAACAAGAGCGAAACTCCATCTCAAAAAAAAAAAAAAAAAAATCAGCTGGGTGTGGTGGTGGTCACCTGTAATCCCAGCTGCTTGGGAAGCTGAGACAGGAGAATTACTTGAACCCAGGAGGTGGAGGTTGCAGTGAGCCAAGATCGTGCCACTGCACTCCAGCCTGGGCAACGAGAGTGAAACTCCATCTCAAAAAAAAAAATTAAAAAGAAAGAAATTCCTGTCTACAATTAATTTAGGAGGTAAGTGTATGAGAGAAGTGTGTGTGCACACATGTTGCATGTACATATGTGCATGTTTAAATGTGTGTGTGTCATGTGCAGGTACATATGCATGCCCACACATGTGCAGGGCATGCAATGGAAATGCAAATACATGGAAAGACAGAATGGAAATACAAGTGTAAATAAAACAGAGCTTTTGTCCTCCAGCAGCACATGCTCGGGTAGAGGTTGGGGAGTGTACCACTAACTAACCACCTCAGCATTTAATGGCTTAATATAGCATGCATTATTTCTGTTTCCTGTGGATTGGCCGGGCAGTTCTTTTCTAGGCCGTTTGGCTGCTTTGTGTGGTAAGCTGTTGGCCCAGCTGGTGCTGGCGGTCTGGGGTGGCTGCGCTTGCCTTCTGGCAGGTGGCAGGCTTGTTGGTCTAGGATCGCAGCTGAGATGGCCCATCTCTGCTCCATGTGGACTCTCATCCTCCAGGAGGTGAACTGGGCTTCTTCTCAAGGTACTTTCAGGGCTCCTAGTGCACAAGCACTTTTGAAGCCTCTGATGGTGACACACCTGCCATTCTTTCATTGGCCAAGCCAAGCACATGGCCAACCCCAGAATCAGTCAAGGAGGGGACTACTCAGGGCACGGGACAGGCAGGCATGAATTAATTGGAGGCTGTAATTCCAACAGTGTATCCCAGAGAGGCAAGAAGATAGAACCTATTTTGGCAGGCAAATGATAAAAATAACATTCTAAAAGTCCACCATCTTAATAACAAGAAAGTCCTAATTAACTCCCAAGTTAGATAAGGAGTGCCCAATTTAGGAACTGGCTTTCTGCCAGGATATGCCCCTCTCTGACTCAGAGGTTTAATTTTGGGCTTTTCTCTGGCCTTGTCCCTTCCCACCTGTATTAGTCTGTTCTCACACTGCTGATAAAGACATACCCAAGACTAATTTATAAAGGTAATTTATAAAGGAAAGAGGTTTAATTGACTCACATTTCCACGTGGTTGGGGAGGCCTCACAATCACGGTGGAGGGTGAATGAGGAGCCAGACGTCTTACATGGCAGCAGGCAAGACACCATGTGCAGGAAAACTCCCCTTTATAAAACCCTCAGATCTCGTGAGATGTATTCACTCTCACGAGAACAGTATGGAGAAACTGCCCCCATGAGTCAATTATCTTCACCCGGCCCCACCTTAACACATGGGGATTATTACAATGCAAGATGAGATTTGAGTGGGGATGTAGCCAAACCATATCACAGTCTCTATCTTGTATGTATAATTAAAAGGTGATTTACAGGCATTTTTGGCTTAAAAAAATAAAAAATGACAATCTTCTCTAAAAAACTTCTCCAAATGGCCCCAAATAGAGAAAATCATAAATAAAGTGGCATAGACAAGAAGAACTAGATGGAAGAGACAAGGCAGGTACAGGGAAAAGGACTGTAAGGTGGGAGGCCCAGTGAACACCTGCTTCCTAGGGTCAAGGAAAGATCCAAGCTCAAGGAATGTCTATCTGAATGAAACCTCCCTGTACTCATTATCTATAGCTGATGACAAACTTCCTAAACACTTAAGGGATTTAAACAATAATAACTCTTGGCTATTGCCCATAGTTTCTGTGACTCAGGAAATTCAGGAGCAGCTTAGCTGGGTGGTTCTAGGTTGGCATCTTTTGTCAAGATGTTGGCAGGGCTAGAGTCATCTGAAGGCTTGACTGGAGTGGGAGAGTCTGCTTCCAAGATGCTTATTCATGTGGTGAGCAAGTAGTTGCTGGCTGTTGGCTGGAGGCCTCAGTTCCTCTTCATGTGGAATTTTCCACGGGGCTCTTGAGTGCCATCACAATATGGCAGCTCTTTCCCCAGAGGAAGGGATGCAAGAAACAGCAAGCAGAGGCTGCAATGTGCTTATGACCTGGCTTTGGAAATCACATGCTTTTGGGGTAAAGAAGGCCTGCGAGGTGGCTATGGTCTTTGAGGGCTCTCTAGGGTACAGTCCATAGTCACCTACCACCCCAAAGCCCAGCCCCATTGGTGTTGGCCCTGAACCTTACCTCCTTGTTGTGGCTGATATCCCAGTGGCTGCTGGCTGGGCCCTGATCATCCAAGAAGTACTCTATGACCTATAAGAATTTGAGTGACACATAGACTCTGACAGCTGGATTAGCTCAGACTTCACTGAAATAGACACCAACCAGGTGAGGAGCTCAGCTCGCCATCTGTCTCCCTGGGCCATCCTCATTGATAATGAAGGTCAATTTCTGCTTTTGCCATCCTCCCACAGAAGGCCCAGCAAGCTTGACAGCTGAGCTTTCCCGGGACACGGTGACTTTCTTCCTGGAAGCCCTGTCCCTGCGACTTTCTGTCAGTGCTCAGGTTAGAGATGGGTTGCTTATGTGTGGTTTCATTTCCCTTCCTGACCCCCAGGACCACCTTTCCTTATTCAATGTGACACTGAATGCCACACCTGAAGCAGTAGATGCTTGGTGCATTTTGCTGAATGAATGAAGAGCACCTCAGAGACCCCACAGTGCCCCGAGACATCGTTCTCACTGTATTCTATCTGGCCCCACCCCATCCTCACCCCATTTCCAAATCCCCCTCTGCACACTGACCACAGAGAGCTGGAACCATTTGCAGGGAGATGGAGCATTTAGGGAGGAGGACACCTCAGGAGGAAGGAGGTGGTGGCCCTGGCAGATGGTCTTCATGCTTGGGACCGACATCCAGTCCCTCAGCTCCAGCTAAAGCATTTCTCTGGGGACCTCAGGCGGACTCCTCCGCATCTCATTTCTAAGCACAAATCCATCTCCATCTCCCTTTGCCTCCTCCGTGTGCCTGTTCCTGCCGGCTCAGCACCCTGGAGGGAAGTGAGCTATGGCTCGGCCAGTTGCCTAGAATAAAGTAAGTCATCAGAAAAGGGCCCTGATTCATCAGAGGGCCTCGGCTGCCAAGCAAATGCTCTCAGAAGCTTTCTTTCTTTAGCTGCTGTGTCCCAGGGGCAGGGACTTACAGCATTTGCTTTTTGGCTGATCGCCCTTCCCCTGTGATTGCCCCAGACTCAGAGGCTGAAATGCCCAGGAAGTGGGAGCAGAAGGCCCCAATGTAAGGTGAGCATGGGGAGAAGTGGGCCCTGAATTTGCGAAAGCAAAGTATGGCTCTGCCCCGCCAGATTACCTCTGGATTTGGGAACATGAATATGAAAATAAAAACAATATGTGTTCCTCAGAGACAACACTGATCAAGCTTCTCCCTGGGTCAGGCATTGGGCTGGTGGCTTTGCAGATTCTCTCCTCCTTAACCCTTACCTCACCCTGAAAGTGTGTCTGTTAATGCTCCCATTTGGATGATAAAAAAGCAGAGGTTGCCTGAGCTGGACCTGCTAGTTCTAAAGTCTAGAGTCTCTTCACTGGCATGAGGTGCTGCTTCTTGGCCCCGGGGCCTGTCCTTGAAGCAAATGAAGTCCAACCTGCACAAGCATCCCCAGGGCAGGGACATGTGGACTGCTGGGGCAATCACAGGGGAGGGGTGAGAATGGGGCCATCTTCCTTTTCTGGATGAGGCTGGTGTCCTGCAGATTTATCCCGCCCCTTGCTGGTTCAAGGTTGCGGAGGGCCTCTGAGTAGCAGGCACATCTGGGCACCTGGAGGCAGGTATGAGCATGTGGGTATGGAATTCAAAAGACCCTAAACAGGAGCTGAGATCTCAGCCTTTCACAAGGTAACGCCCCAAATAGCAGAGCAAGTGATGCAAAAGATTTTATAACTGTGGTGTTCTGCCCCAGAGATGCAGCTGACCAGCCTGGAGCCCTCTGTCTCATCTGGGCCCTTTGTTTTCTGTCCTTCTGCAACTGGGGACAAGCTTATTCTCAGCCCCTCAGTCTGGATTGGTGCCCTGGCTAGGCTCCGAAGAGCAGAAAGGCCATGCATGTTCTCTTTCCTTTACCCATGCCAGAAGCTTTGTGAGTCATATGTTTGTATATTTAGCAATACATAGGAATCACTGCATGACAAAAATTGAAGTGGGGACACTTGCATAATTAACATAACAAAGGCAATTATTTGGATCTAATGCTCAGGGATAGAGGCAGCCTGGCAGTGCTCCTTGATCCAGGAAAGGAAAGAGAAATGAAGGGCTGATGGTGGGGTTTTTGGTGCCCCAGGGGCGAAGGCACCCAAAGGTTTTCTATGTGTGGCATAGGAAAATAGCTTCTCAAAGTGGGCCGCTGGCATGGTCCTGGAGACCTGGGCATTGTAGGTGCTGTTCTAGTGTGATCACAACAAGCTTGCTTCACCTGGAAAGGCTGGAGAACGTAGATTTCTTCCTGTGGACTCTCTAGGCCCCTAAATGAGCCCTGCAGCCTCCTGGGAGTCTTGCCCACTTCAATGCCTTGTTTTCTTTACCATAACTACATATCCACCACCAACATCACCACCATCACCATCATCATTATCACCACCATCATCGTCATCATTGCCATCATTGCCATCATCACTATCACCATCATCACCACTATCACATCATCACCACATCATTACCATTATCATCACTACCATCACCAGCATCACTGCCATCACCATCACCACGATCATCATCACCATTACCATCACCAGCACCAGCATCACCATCAACATCACCATCATCCACCATCACCATCAACATCAGCACCATCACCATTACCACTATCACTATCACCATCATCATCCCTATCACCATCATCATCACCATCACGATGATAATCACCATAATCACCACCATCACCACCACTACCACCACCACCATCAGCATCACCAGCATCAACACCATCACTATCACCACCATCATCACCATCAACATCACCATCATCCACCACTATCACCATAACTATCATCACCACCATCTCCTTCACTATCATCACCATCGCCCTCATCACCACTATCACCATCACCATCATTACCACTACCACCATCACCTTCATCACCATCATCACCATCATTATCATCACCATCACCATCACCATCATCTTTACTGTCATCATCATCATCATCACCGTCATCCATGGAGAGTTTGATGTGTCCATCTTCCTGCACATTTGTACACGTTATCTGATTGAATTTATCCTTCATAACAGCTGTGGGATGTATATGAAAATGATCCCATTTGCAGAGGCATAGACTGAGGACCAGAGAAATTTGGGTCTGACCTCAAAGATGGATAATCCTGAGAATGGGAGGAGTTTCCGAGGGTTCTCTGGATAACCCAGTCTCAATCATGGCCTCCTCAGAGTTATGCTGAGAGCAGCATGGGTGGAGAAAAGGGGAATTTTCCTAGAGCTTGGGGTCTGCCTCCCAACCACCCCCTATTTTTTCTTTAGAATCTTTACTAGATTGGCAAAATTCATATGGAAATATCTATAGATCCTGAGTAGGGTCCAGGTAGGGAATAAATGGAGTGGGGTGTGGAGGGACAAGGTTCTTAGTGGGCAGGGCCCGCCTGGTCTTCTGGAGGTTGGCGAGGAAGAACCTGGGATGTGGTGAGGACACTCAAGCCCTGGTCCCACCTTGGTGCTCACCAACCTTGTGACCTTGGGCCAGGCCCAGAGGCTGGTTACCCATCCATCCAAAGAGGTGAGCAGGGCCTGCGCTGAGCGTGGAGGGAACAGCAAATGAAACTACGCCCACACCCTCAGCACTGCACATTTCACCCTGTAGGAATGTCCTGTGGCTGCTGTAACAAATCAGTGTAGGCTTGGTGGCTTTAAACAGTGGAAGTTTATTCTCTCACAGCTCTGGAGGCCTGAAGTCTGGAATCTGGCAGGGCCGTGCTCCCTCTGGGAGGCTCTCGGGGGGAGTCCTTCCTTACTTCTTCCAGTTTTTGCTGCTGCGTTTCTTGACTTGTGGCCGTATCACTCCAAGCTCTGCCTCTGTGGTCACAGAGCCTCCACCTCTTCTGCATACTCTCCTCTGTCTTTTATAAGGGCGTGTGTATAATTGGATGTAGGGCCCACCCAGATAATCCTGGATAATTATCTCATTTGCATCACACTTTAATTCACAGAGCACTTTCCCATCTTTCATTCATTTCATCCTCTGCACGACCCTATCAGATGAGCAGGGAAGACATATGTTTACCCTTCATGCATCATGCTTGAACAATTCACTGAATGGGTTGTCAAATGCCTATAGAGGGATACTGAGGCCCAGAAACTTCATACCAACTGTCTAAGGGGCCAGAGTTCAAGCAGACTCAAGATCTTCCACTTAATTACATCTGCAGAGACCCTTTTCCAAATAAGAGCACAGTCACAGGTTCTGGTGATGAGGACGTGAACACACCTTTTGGGGACCATTATTTGATCCACTATATACTTCCTGCTGAAGACACTGCTCCTGAGAAACGTGGAAACTTCTGACCTTGATGAACATCCAAGATCCTCTTCATTCTGGTTCTTGATCCCCTCTCCAACTTTGTTATCTATTGTGAAACTGCACATGAATCTTATACAAGCCCCCATCATCTTCATCATCATCGTCATCATCATCAGTATCATCATCATCATCGTCATCATCATCGTCAACATCATCATCATCGTCATCATCATCATCTTCATCATCATCATCATCATCGTCATCGTCATCATCGTCGTCGCCATTGTTATCATCTTTGCTGTCATGGTCACTAAGGATGTCTTCCAGAAGATGACAGTGTCCAAGTAGAGTCCTGATTTAGAAGTTAAAGTCTTCCAACTCCTTTTGAGTCTGCTTTGACTCCGGCCTCTTGGACAGTTGACCTAAGGTTTTAGGGCCTCAGTTTCCCTCCATAATCATTTGACAACCTATTTAGTGAGTTGTCCAAGCACGATGCACATACAGGAAAGGGACATATGTCTTCCCTGCTTATCTGATAGGGTAATGGAGAGGACAAAATACATGAAAGATGGAACGCACTCTGTGAATTAAAGTGCAATGCAAATGAGGTGCACGCATCATAATTCTTGTCTCCTGGGATTTGGCCACCTGGATACTGGAATGATCCTGAGCCTCCTGAGGCAACCTTGGCACTTATAACAAGTCAGTGCCCTTTGCTCCCGGGAAGAAAAGCAGGAGGTTTCTGAGGGTGGGTATCATGCAGAGGCAGCTCCTAAACTGTGCTTCTGTGAGCTCAGAGCTGTTTCCCTCTGTCTGGCCACTTGGTACATTGTGTTGGGGGCCCTCTCACAGACATCAATGGTGTCTGTACTAGGGTGGCGCTGGAGATCCACGCCAAACCCTCAGAGCCAAGCCTTTGCTCCAGCCTAGGTGGAGAGGTTGGCTATGGTCCGAGAGACCCTCCCAGTCACTCCCAAACCAATGCAATAGTTATTTCTTCTGTTATTAACAGTATTGGGCATTGCAGGAGCCATTGCTAGTCTCCATCACTTGGCCACACGTGACCTGAATCCCTGGAGGAGGTGAGGCAGGAGCTGATGGCTGGTCACTGAAGCCCACATCTCATCAAGTGCACATCATGGTAAAGTGGAAATACAGGAGACCGGATGGGAGCCATGGCGAACTGGGCTGTTCCAGCTCTACCTGCCCTGGCATCTGCCCAGTTGCATCATCTTGGCAGTCTGTTCTTTACAAAAGCCCTCTCCTCTGTCCAGCCTGCACACCCATGTCGGCACCCCTGAGAGCCCCTACCTCTCAGGTCCCTCAGCAACTCACGACAGTTCATTGGAATTGCCCTGGGTTTTCTTTTTGTAAGTGTAAAAATAGCATAACGACCTTACAGGTGACCCTTGAACAATGTGGGGGTGAGGGACACTGACCCTTAGGGACCCCTGATGCAGTGGAAAATCTGAGTATAACTTTCGATTCCTCAACAACCTAATTGCTTGACCAGAAGGATTACCAATATCGCAAGCAGTTAATGAACACCTGCTTTGTATGTCTCATGTGTTGTGTGATGTGTTCTTACAATGAAGTAAGCTAGTGAAAAGAAAATGGTATTAAGAAAACTATAAGGAGCAGGCCAGGTATGGTGGCTCATGCCTGTAATCCCAACACTCTGGGAGGCCAAGATGGGCAGATCACTTGAGGTCAGGAGTTTGAGACCAGCCTGGTCAACATGGTGAAACCCTGTCTCTACTAAAAATACAAAAACAATTAGCTGGGTGTGATAGCACATGCCTGTAATCCCAGCTACTCAGGAGAATCACTTGAACCTGGGAGGTGGAGGTTGCAGTGAGCCAAGACTGCATCATTTCACTCCAGCTTGGGTGACAGAGTGAGACTCAGACTGAGGTTTTTGGGGTGAGATGGGCAGAGACTGGTGGAGGTGGGGTGGAGAAGTGAAAGAAGCCATTACTTGGTTGCTGGGGGCGAAAATAAAGGTGGAGGAAAGAGGAGTGGAAAAGAAACAGGTGCATTGCTTGTGGCGGCTCCGCAGTAAAAAAACATCGCCTGCTTTCCATTGGGCTCACTTAGGCACCTGTGCACACACTCACGCACACATGCACACACACTCAAGCATGCACACACATGCACACACTCACACTCATACCCCATGCACCCCCGCATGCATGCATACACATACACTCACACACATGCATACATGCACACATATACACTTGCACACACATACATACACATAGTACACATGCTCATACACACGCACATGCACACACATGTATGCACACACACACATGCACAGCAAGGGCAGCTTTGAGAAGACCCAAGGATGAGTGACAGCTATCTCTGTCTACCCAACCCCAGTAAGTTTTCTGTAAGAAGAGGACAGCCTACCCTCCCTTCCCCTCCCCTGCTTTACAGTTCAGTCATTTTCTCTTAAACTCCAGCATCTGGCCTCCTAGTTGCCTAGGGAGCAAGCATCCCTCAAGATAAAACAAAAACAAAAACAAAAACAGAAACCTCTAACCTTTATCAAAGGATAGGCCTACGTGGTCTCCAGATTGAAGGCAGATCTCATCACTTCCCTTAGAGCATCTTTTAGCTCCAAGGGTGAGTCAGTCCTCACAGCTCCCCTGCAGCTCACTAGAGCGCAAGTTCCCTGTAGCCAGGCTGAGGCTTGGCTGCAGAGATGTTGGCTTCATAGAAGACATTAGGAGGTAGGGGTCTGGGGGTCCAGTTTCTCCTGTTTTGCACATCAAGGAGAGAGTCAGACCTTTCAGGAAAGGGGCTTGTTTTGTCCAAGGGTGTGAGGTTTTCTAGGAGTTTTCTTTCTTCTTTGACTCTCGCATTTACCTGGCGGGGGTCCGCACCCTGACTTTTCCCCACTTTAGCCTCCTCTTCCATATTGTTTTGTTTCTCTAAGCTTCGTGCCCAGCTTCCATTACGGAAAGTGCTGTTTATGTCCAGGGCACCTTAAAAAGGCAGCTAACAGCTCCCTGGCTGCGGTCCTCTTCGCTTGTTTCCCTGGCAACCAGAGGCACGGAAAACAGAACCTGTCAGATGGAAAATGTCAGTTACAGCAGATCTGGGAGCACAGGAGAGAAGCAGTGGGATGGAGTGAGGGAGGATGTGGGAGGGCCGGCAGGAGCTCACCCTCCTGCCCACCTGGGCTGGTGCCCTCCTCCTAGCAAGCCAGGGGATCAGGGAGGCTGACTTCTCCAACGAGAGGGGCTGCTTCCAGAGCAGGGAGCTTCAGAGGTGGGGGAAGGGAGGGGGCTGCCACCTAGGATTAGCGGAATGGTCTTTGGCAGCTGTCCCGCCCAGCTGATTATCACATTGTTTTAAAGGTCGCTGGGCTTCTTGGGGGCCCCAGTAATGCGTCCTAGGAGCCCCTCCAGTCGAACTTGAAGCTCTGGGTCTGGTTAGTAGAAGGGGGAGGGTTGGGGGAGAAAAAGATATCAAACACCAGCATCCAAAGACCCTGGAACATATCGATCCCGACCCCTACTTGGTATCAATTGATCAATGCCCCTGCTGAAAAGAGGAATTGCCCTTTAAAATGGCTGGGAAAGAGATTGGGAGGGAGTGCGGATATTAATCAAAGCAGGCCCCTCAGAAGGATGGCTGAGCAGCACGGGGAAGAGGAAACAAAAGGAGGTTTGCTGAAAAGCCTCGAATATGATGGCAGAAGCGATCAGTTAATGGGACTGGATGCAGTGAGGTGTGAGGTGTGGGGTGAGGGCTCCTGAGAGCAGGGAGGGCGTGTGAGAGTGTGAGTGTGAGTGTGTGTGTGTGTGCGCGCACGCACGTGTGCGCTCCGCATTGGACACATGCTCTCTGCAACCTCCTGTTGTTGTCTTCAGATGTTTCAGGAGCTTCCCTAATCTGATTTTTTGGGGAAACTCTGACAACCCTGGCCCAGTGGACCTGAGAGAGTGAGGGGAGGACAAGCTGTCCACAGTCAGCTGAGCCCCTTCTGTGCATTTAGGTTGTCAAATGATGTTTACTTAAAATAAAAAACAACAGCACCAGTGCATGCATGTGTATGCACACGTGTGTGCATGTATTTTTGTGCAGGTGCATGTGTATGCACACACATGTATACATGTGTGTGCACATGTGTATGAGTGTATGCATGTGCACATGTGTGTACATGTGCATGCATTTGTGTGCATGGTATGTACTTATGTGCAGGTGTGCATAGGCACATATGTGTGCAGATGTGTCTGCTCATGTTTGTGTGTGCATGCACATGTGTGTGTACATGTGCATGCATGTGTGCGCATGCATGTGTCTGTGCACACCGGCTTGCATACGGCAAGCTCCAGAGGACGAGGAGCCAGAACCAGATCTGGGTTCTGTTCATCCTCAAAAGTCATGAGTTTAAGCCCCTGAGCATGAGATTTGAGAAGGAGGCAAAGGAGGTAAAGGATGGTCACCAAATACCGTGCTGGTTTCCTTGAGGGACACATGGCAGGGCACCTTCTGCAAGCTGAATGCTAAACATGTCAGGACAGTTGAGTTGGGTTCTGTTTCAGTGATTTTTCCAACCCAAAACTCCCGTAATTATTGGCTTTAGGGTGTCTGAGAATGGACCCTCCAATTTCCTGGTTGGGTGGTGGTGTGTGTTGAGGGGCAGGGTCTAGCCAGTAAAGCTGCCTTAACTTACGTGGGTGAGGCCGGGAGTGGGAGGTCCCTGAAATGACATTCCCCTTCTGGCAAAAGGAGTGTAGAGGATCCTCAGGCCCTGGCTGGGTTCAGGTTTGAGGGCATCTCTTATCTTCTGGTTTCCAGGGCAACCTCAAAAATACATGGTCATCTTAATACCCATTCCCACTTCAGCATCTTTATAAAGGAAACAAACAAAACCTCCAAATATAAGACAAAAATAACAGGAATGCAGCAACAGCAAATCAGATACGACTGCCCTCCAACATCCAGAATTTATTATTTGCTATAAAGTTAAAGCTTTGGGCAACCATGGGGCAGAAACCTCCCTAACACCCCATTTTAAGCCCGGGTCCTCTTTCTCTGTCATTTTCTCTCCTCCCAATGTTTTCTGGGTGGGAATCATCTCTTTAAATCCTCTTTTTTCCTGGGCCCTGAGGACTCACCAAGGACCTCACAGTGGTTGGCATCATCTAGTCAGGAAGTCTCTGCAGCTGAGCATGGAGTGTGACCTGGTGGCCTGGCCACTGAAGGTGAGCGTCCAGCCCACGCAGTCCTTGACTGTCTCGGAGACAGTGGTCGGCTGGTGACAGTGGTAAATCACCGCTCCACGTGCCTCACTGAAAGACCATATGGACCTTCTTGTCAGGCTGGGACACGCTTAAATTATGACATTTTTCATCTTGATTGACAATTACCTTCCCCTGGAAGTTCGGGAATAGCCTGGTTACAATTACTTTTCATACCATAAAATGAGGGGAGTAGGAGGGGAGTCATTATTTCTGAATACGGTCTCTGGCAGTTGGCTAAGGAGGTAATCTTTATTCCCACTGCTCCTGCATTTTATTATTTTATTAAGAGTTAACTCTCGATTATCCACATGTGAGCCCAAAAGACAATCGTATTCCCACAGCTGTTAGGCCTTATTATTTTATTGTTATTGGTTGAGGTTTTTCCCCAGGCTCTATTTGGGGCATGAAAAAGAGTCCTGATTGCTCACGTGTTTCTTAACTGTCCCTTTTGAATTATGTACAGTAAATGTTTATAATCTCAATACCACTCCTCCCTTCTCCTGGGGTAGAGGATGGGTGGCTATTTTTTTAATGACAAAATATGCATTACATAAAATGTATCATTTTAACCATTTAAAAGTGATACTTTGTAGCATTTAGTACATGCACAGTGCTGTGCCTAACTCCTGCCCAATTCTAAAACATTTTCATCACCCCAAAAAGAAACTTGTATCCCTGAAGCAGTTACACTTCATTTCTTTTTCCCATCTCCCCCACCCTACCTCACCCCACCTCTGCAGCCCTAGGCAACCACCAATTTGCTTTCTGTCTGTGGATCTGCCTATTCTGGACGTTTCATAGGAATGAAGTCGGCAATAGGAGGCCTTTTGTGTCTGGCTTCTTTCACTGAGCATAATGTTTTCAGAATTTACCCGTGTTATAGCATAGCATGTATCAGTCCTTTATTCTTTTTTTTTTTTTTTTTGACACTCACTGTGTCACTCAGGCTGGAGTCTAAACCTCCTGAGTAGCTGGGATTACAGGCAAGTGCCATCATGTCCAGCTAACTTTTGTAGTTTTAATAGAGACAGGGTTTTGCCATGTTGGCTAGGATGGTCTCGAACTCCTGACCTCAAGTGATCTACTCACCTTGTCTTCCCAAAGTGCTGGGATTACAGGAGTGATTACTGTGCTGGGCTGCTTTATGACGTTTTATGACTGAAATCATGTTTCCTTGTATGACTACACCACGTTATCTTGTCCATTCATTAGTGGACAGGCGCTTGGGTTGTTTGCTGCTGCTACACACATCTGTGCACAAGTTTTTGTTTGAACCTCTGTCTTCATTTCTGGGGGTATAGTTCTGGGAGTGAAATTGCTGGGTCTCATGGCAATTCTATGTTTAACTTATTGGGGAACAAGCAAACTATTTTCCGTTTACAATTTGGTTGGCTACACGACTTACCGTTCCTACAGGCAATGTGTGAAGATTCCGACTTCTCTCCTCACCAGCACTTGTCAGCTGGACTTTTTGCTCAGTAAACTCTCTGGATCTTTGCAGGGAGACCACAGGACCTGCAAGGTCAACCTCTGGCCATTTGCCTCCATTTTGCCTGAGGTGCTGGTTCGAGCTTTCCCCTGTGTGGTTCTCCACTGGGTCAGGTGATGGAGGATTCCTCTCCCAATTCAATGACTTGCACTCAACTCCTTGTCTCAAAGTCTGCCTTCTGGGGAGCCCAGCTGTGGCTGCACAGATGAGAAAATCCACCAAAACAGACTCCATGGCTGGGAAGTGAGTGAGCCCTTGATGGGTAGCCACGGTCCTCATCATAGTTAGAGTGGATTGTGGCAGAGTCTGTGGTTATCAGTCTGTTTGGAGGGGCCCATCTCCCCACAAGGAGAAGTGAGCTAGAAGCAAATGCAGAGGGAGCTTCACTTTATTTCCTTATTCTATCAACAGCTCAGCGCCAGGCAGAAGCCTGGTCATTCATTCATTGAGCTTGGCGTGCAGCTTGGACGGTGGTTTGCTTTTCTCTCTGAAATGCACTTTTCCAACACCAACTCTCAAATAAGCAGGCTTCCCCTTGGAGTACCCCAGTTTAGGTGGGGTAGGGAGGGCCATGGGTGCGGTTACGCCGGCCTGGAAGCACACACTGGCTTTACATAATTCACACAGGGCATGCTCAGTGGAAAATCGAGAGGTGTTGTGCTTATCAAGTCATCACCCTCCCTCACCACAGGGTCAATCACGAGGGGACCAAGGGGCAGGAATGGAATAATCTGATGCGGTCAGTGAACCAGAACCTGGACAGAGCCTGGGGGCCTCAGTGGGGTCCACAGTAGCCCCCTCCCAGAATACGGAGGCAGCTGGCCCAAGCTGAGTGCAGGGAGGGAGGCATCTTATCAGTTCCCCGACCACTCTTCCCTCTGGAGGCACCACCCATTTGCTGTGTGCCTGTAGCAGCATCTTCAAAACCAGAATTAAAATGCCTGTGCCCTTTAAAGGTGGCATATTTTACATTTTTATTTGTTTTGAGATTGAGTCTCGCTCTGTCACCTGGGCTGGAGTGCAGTGATGCGATTTCAGCTCACTCACTGCAACCTCTGCCTCCCCGGCTCAAGCAATTGTCCTGCCTCAGCCTCCCGAGTTGCTGGAGTCACAGGTCTGGGCCAACACACCCGGCTAATTTTTGTATTTTTAGTAGAGACGGGGTTTTACCATGTTGGTCAGCCTGGTCTCGAACTCCTGATCTCAAATGATCTGCCTGCCTTGGCAGAGCAGTAAATGGTTCTCTCTCTACCCAATTTTAATTTTCAGAACTGGCTTTTTCCTTCCATTCCTTCCTTCCTTCATTCCTTCCTTCCTTCTCTTCCTTCTTTCCTTCCTTCCTTCTCTTCCTTCTTTCTTTCTTTCCTTCTCTTTCTTTCTTTCTTTCTTTCTTTCTTTCTTTCTTTCTTTCTTTCTTTCTTTCTCTTTCTTTCTCTCTCTCTCTCTCTCTCTCTCTCTCTCTCTCTCTCTCTCTCTCTCTTGCAAGAATGAGGAGGGCTCAAAAGGACATGGGGAGGTGAAAAAAGAATGGGGGACAGGGTCAAGGAATTGATCAACAGCATCAAACAGCCTGCCATTCCTGAGCTCCCCCTCTTCTATTCCAGCTGGCAGGAACTCAAGACTGTTCACTGGTTATCCCAGGGCAAATGAAAGAGGATCGAGTTTCTGCTACAACCTACTCTATACCCAGTGCTGGCCCCTGCTCAGACTGGGTCAGAACCTATTTCTGGGCCTGGCCCAATTGGTGGTCATGTCCACTCATCACTGCTGGCCCCTTATTCTCTGTGGATGAGTTTCTCCATCCCCTGCTGTCCCCAGCAGTCATGGGCATGGAGTGTGTGCCAGGGCTGGGGAAACCTCTCCTCTCCCCCCAGAATCCAAGGAGGAGGGCCAGGATGCAGGCTGGGGCAGGAAGTGGGTGATGGATGCCTCAGGCTTTGGCGGTCAGAGCAAATGGGTGGAAAGACACCGAAATGTTTGCCCATTCAGAGTGCTTCTGGTTCTTCCCTGTTTCTGTGTGCCAAGTTGCACTGCCAGAGTGCAACTTGCAGAACCAAAGAATAAGGGGTTTAGGCTCAGCAGGCTCCTGCCCCTCGACCCTCCAGAGCAGCGAGGGCCGCAGCAGTTCTGGGTATATACAGCTGCCTCTCCGGGTCAGGGTGGAATCCACCAGTCTGCCCCTGCTGCCTGGGCCTCAGGGCTGAATTTTCCCTGAGTTCTTTACATAAATACGCGCTTCAGGACTGACACTTATTCCAACATAGGGACCCATCAAATGAACCAGCCCAGCCCATAAATTATTGCACAAACCATTCCAAACAATAAAGGCAATTTTCCTCACTGAACCATTAAATGTACATGCTTAAATTAGACCCAACAAGACGTGGTGTGGGGATGTCTCGGGGCCGGGAAAACAATGGGTTTCGGGGAAGTGCTACCTTGTGTTTTCCCCACCTCTCACATGAAATTAATGCGGTGCTTCAATTTAATCATCATTACAATCACATCTTTATTTAGTTCCTTAGCTGGGTTTGACCTGCTGCTTCCAGCAGCCTGGACGTCACCTCTCTGCCCTGGGCTGTCCTGACAGCCGGTGAAGGGTCAGCAGGAGGCTGGTGCTCGGTTGTCAGGCTGCCCTGGCCCAGGGAGTCAGGCTTGGTGGATGTCCTTTCTGCCTCTGGGATCTACTGAGGCCAGCCTGTGGTTTTCTCTGACCTGAAGATCAGAGCTCATATCTGAGAGACACAGAGTGCCAGCTCTTCCTTGCCCATCCTGTTGACTCTGATGCCGGGTCTGGCCCGTTACATCTTTAAAATCTTTCTTGGATCTTTGTCTCTTTTCTCTTCCTAATACCAAGGTCCTAGTTCAGGTCCCAAACTTCGTGCCTGATGCCAGAGCCATTTCTGGAAAATCTAAATTGAAGTGGCTCACCCATCTCAGAGCCCTTTGGCGGCACCCACTGCCGACTGGAGGAAGATTGAATCCTGAATATGGCATTCAAGGCTCCTTCTGACCTTCCCAGACCCCATTGACTCTTCCAACCTTGTCTCCTGCCGCTCCCTGACTTAACCTGGATGGTCCGCTGTCACCTGCAGTTCACCCTACCAGGTTCACAGGAACTCACTTCTACAATATCCCGCCTCATACCCTTCCCACTCTCCTCTTCTGTGTACATATAATTTGTCCTTTAAAACACCCAAGACAGCAGTTTCTCCATCTCCATCATGTGCATTTTCAAATCCTAAGGTTGGGCTAAATGCCCTCAGGAATCCCAGGACCCCTTTTGATCCCTCACGATGGGTGTGGGATGATCATGTTACATGCTGGTCCGGGGGTAATACGTTTGCTGTGAATCCTCAGCACCTAACACTGAGTCTGACTCACAGAGACTCTGCCAAACTGTCTGACTCCGCCCGGCTGGGATGCTCTTGCCCTTCCTGTGTCTGCAATGGATCCAGAAAGGCTCTGATGGAGAGATGCTCCCGTGGTCACTGTGGGGATTGATGAGGGCTGCGGGGCAGGGGGGACCAGCATTTCCCATGTCCTTCTTCAGACAGTTGTGGAAATTGGGTTATACTTGCTTGTCGCTTGGAGGCCCCCAGGTGTCAGGACATCCCTGGGTTCAGCAGTAGCAGCATCCTTTGTGTGGGTTTAAAAAGTGGCCCAGGTCACGTGGTAACTCACATCTATGATCCCAGCACTTTGGGATACTGAAGTGGGCAAATTAAGAGGTCAAGAGATCGAGACCATTCTGGCCAACATGGTGAAACCCCATCTTTACTAAAAATACAAAAATTATCTGGGAGTGGTGGGGCACACCTGTAACCCAGCTACTCTCGAGACTGAGGCAGGAGAATCACTTAAATCCAGGAGGCTGAGGTTGCAGTGAGCCGAGATCTTGCCACTACAGTCCAACCTGGTGACAGAGTGAGACTCTGACTCACAAAAAAGAAAAAGAAGAAGAAGAAGAAGAAGTGACCCAGGACAGAGCCAAGCATCAAACTGCGGGGGAGGGGAGATTTGCACATCATCTGGGTGGGCACTGCTGGCTGTTTGTGCCTTCTGCCCACTGCCTGCTCCCTATCCCCATTCCCTTCCAAAGGGGGACTCAGGGTGGCCCTTGCTGCCTCTGCCTGTCTCCAAACACATCACTAAGTGCGGGTTAATAAAGTGCAATGTGTCCTGGCTTTTCCTTGCCCAAGTGTCAGGCCAGGAAAACAGAGCCTGAACGGTGCCTGTTGCACAGATGCTTGTGTGAGCACTGCCTCCCGAAATGGGAGTGGGAGCACCCTGCCCCCAGGGCATGAAAGGGCCTTCTCTTCCATCCTCCCATCCACTTCTCCACTCCCAGGGTGGCTCTCTACATGGGGGTTTGGCCTGAGCTTCTGATAGAGGTGAGATGCAAGCTGGATCAGCAATTTTAAACTTTCTAGTGGCCACAAAAAATAAGACAAATAGAAAAGATAAAGTGAAGTGTAATCATACATATGATTGGCTGGGCGTGGTAGCTCATGCCTGTAATCCCAGCAGCACTTTGGGAGGCCAAGGCAGGCAGATCACCTGAGGTCTGCAGTTCGAGACCAGCCTGACCAACATGGAGAAACCTTGTTTCTACTAAAAATATAAAATTAGTCAGGTGTGGTGGCATGTGCCTGTAATCCCAGCTACTCAGGAGGCTAGGGCAGGAGAATCACTTGAATCTGGGAGGCAGAGGTTTCAGTGAGCTGAGATTACACCATTGCATTCCAGCCTGGGCAATAAGAGAAAACTCCATCTCAAAAAAAATTATATAATAATAATACATGTGATCTAACTTAATATCTCCAAAACATGATAGTGTGAAAATGATGAATGAGGCAGTTTGTTTTTACACCAAGCATTTGAGATCCTGTGTGGATTTTGCACATCCAGCACCTCGACGTAGACCAGCCTCATTTCTTGTGCTTGGGACCCACAGGTGTCTGGGGGGCTCTTTGATTGGGGCTGTGCAGGTATTAACTGACTGACCCTGGAAAACGCCCGTTTGGAAGTGAAAATGCTGAATTCTATCGCTTACCTACAGTTGGGCCAGCGGCCGGCATCAGCCATTCTCCTACTGAGCGATACCCAGCTCTGCTGCCCAGAGAGGGAGGGAGAGGGGCCGAATAGCTCCCAGCACCTCAGATGCAGTTTGTGGGCACTAAATATGCAGGCTCAGCAGAGGCATCAAAAAAGAGTTATTTATCAGCTCCGAGGACACAAAGACACCTTAAAATAAGGAGTCTGTAGCCATTCCTTCAAGGGTGCTGAGAAGCCGGGCTTTTTTCCAGGAGTCCCCTGGGAGCACCCAGCCTAGGAAACGGTTGGCCAGGCAGATCCTAATGAAATCAGGGTTCACACACAGCCCTTGGCCGGCTGGAATCTCACGTGGGGCTCTAGGATTTTCCAGGCAGCGCCTATAGTCACTCACAAGCAGCATGATTAATGGCCGGATACCCCGGCGTGACGACCATTTAAAACATGGCATTTTTGTCATGGACAGTGTTCCTCATATCATAAAGGTCATACGTGCTAAGAGCATTATCCGTATTTCTTGGGCAAACATGCTTAACCTTGTAGGGCACATTCTCCGGCAGATCAGCGCTCCGTCTCCGCACTTCAGAGGGCCGGATGGCGCGGGTTCTTTGCCAAAGGGGATGAAAGGCCGCAGCAAAGACACCACGCAGGGCCTTCAGACAATGACTCGAATTGGCTGCCAGCCTCTTGCAGCCTACGGGGGACAGAGGGCAGGAGGCCCCGCAGCCTGTGGAAGGCTGCCGGGAAAAGAGACTTCTGAGCATCCGTGTGGCTCTCGCCAGCTTTGATTTCCTCTGAAGGGCTTTGGGGCGGGGATCCCCCATCAGGCTGGGGTCGGGAGGGAGGAAGAGCGCTCATCGCAAGCCCTGGCGACCCACGCTGGTGCCTGGCCTCTGATACATGTAGGCTGCAAGGGAATTCAGAAGTGGCTTCTGTGTGCCTGATAAAGACAGGTCAGGTAAGAGCCGCAGATGTGAGGATAGCCAAGGGCAGAGGGCTGCAGCTGGTCTGCCTGTGCTCTAGAGTGCCTCGCTTTGGAGGCGGGGCAAATGTCTTCAAAATAAGGTCGCCTCAGGCCTTGGCAACTCACAGCTCCAGTGAGCAGCCACGGGCCTGAAAGAATGGCCTCAGGCTCACCGAGACCTGGGTGAGGAGTTCCAGGCTTCTACCTGGCAGGCCGCGTGCCGTGGCCGGTGAGAGTGGGCGGAGGGCTTTGTTCATGACTTCTTGGTGGCATCCTCCCCTCTCCCCACCCCAGTGCCACTTATCCCCCACTCAGCTGCTCACGAATGGTGTTACGGCACTTTTCACGCCACCTCACAGGTCCCCCTGCCTCCTAGCTTGTGACCTCCTGTCCCTTCTCCACCTTATCACCAGTGTCCACAACCCAAATCCAATGACAGACCCCTCTGTTCTTTCTTTCTTTCCTCCTTCCTTCCTTCCTTCCTTCCTTCCTTCCTTCCTTCCTTCCTTCCTTCCTTCCTTCCTTCCCTCCCTCCCTCCCTCCCTCCCTCCCTCCTTCCCTCCTTCCCTCCTTCCTTCCTTCCCTTCCTCCCTCCCTCCCTCCCTCCTTCCTTCCTTCCTTCTTTCTTTTTTTTGGAGACAGTCTTGCTCTGTTGCCCAGGCTAGAGTGCAGTGGCGAGATCTCAACTCACTGCAACCTCTGCCTGCTGGGTTCAAGCGATTCTCCTGTCTCAGCCTCCTGAGTAGCTGGTATTATAGGTGTGCACCACCGCACCCAGCTAATTTTTGTATTTTTAGTAGAGACAGGATTTTACCATGTTGGCCAGGCTGGTCTAGAACTCCTGACTTCAGGTGATCCACCCACCTCAGCCTCCCAAAGTGCTGGGATTACAGGCGTTAGCCCCCGTGTCCAGCCTGTGCTTTCCATCCTAGCAGAAGGTCATATCCCCTTCACCCAGGATGAAGTCCACACACTGAATGTAGCTCTCAGGCCATAGTGTGCTGGTGAGTGTTGGACAGGCAGCTTCCAGAAACCAAATGGATATAAGTGAGTATGCACTTTACTGACATGCAGGATGAGTGGCACCAACTTACAAATAATAATAAGGAATGATATTCCTTAAAGTCAGTCCATATAGCCATTTGTTCCACAGCAGACTTGCACCGATTTTTGCTGAACTCTTCTGCCTGTAGCCAACCTGTGGCTACAGTTAAAGTGTAACTTGACAATTGTTTTTGTGGTATTCACCTTGTAATGGCAGTGAGCCTGCTTCGGTTGAATCTGTATTATTAACGTTTCTCCATCACCTTCATAAGTCTAGGCAATCAACAATACTGTTCAAATCAAGCCCTGATTCGTACAGTTTTCCAATGTCTGTGATAACCAAATAGAGTAAAATCATTAAGAGGAAAGGAGTTTTGAGTTTTTATTACCATTGTTTCCAGTAAAATGCATTTGATTGTACTTCGATAGAAATTAATGTTTTTTTTTTGAGATGGAGTCTCGCTCTGTCACCAGCCTGGAGTGCAGTGGTGCCATCTCAGCTCACTGTAACCTCTGCCTCCTGGATTCAAGTGACTCTCCTGCCTCAGGCTCCCAAGTAGCTGGGACTACAGGTGCATGCCACCACGCCTGGCTAGTTTTTTGTATTTTAGTAGAGATGGGGTTTCACCATGTTGGCTAGGATTGTCTCCATCTCCTGACCTTTTGATCCATCTGCCTAAGCCTCCCAAAATGCTGGGATTACAGGTGTGAGCCACTGCACCTGGCCGTAAATTACTGTTTTAAATGGTTAGTTTATCACATTTCTGGAAATTGAGTGATGAGATCTCTTGGGCAGGTGGGAGCTGGCTCCAGCACATCATGGCCTTGGTGCCTGCAGGCTGCCTGTGCCCACCCTGTGCGTTCACCTGGGCCTGCCGCTCCATGCTCTGGCCCACATTGCCCTGAGCTCTCCTTGCCCTCGGAGCCTTTGCACGTCCTGTTTCCTGTGTCTGGAACTCTCCTCCCCTCGTCTCCTTTGCTCAGCCACCTGTCTCCTCTTCCTGCCCCTTCCCTTCCTTTCTCTTTTCACTGGAGACCTCCTTCCAACCTGGAACCTGCCGTTTTAATGCCTCATGTTGTTTTACCTCCAGCTGCAATAAGCACCGTGGCCTCGTATTTGTAATTGTCATCCAGACTTCTCTGCATTTACCCCTGATTCCTGTCACCTTCGTGGAGCAGCCAAGGTGCTGGCCAGGCGGAGACCAAGGGGTTGACAGAGCGGGCTGGGAGCCTCCCCTCTATGGCCCCATGGGGCTTGCCCTGAAGTGCCTCCCTGCACAGCAAGGACTGGAGAGCAGGTTGGACAAGAACTGGCACTGGAGTGGCGTTGGGGCTCCTGCAGCTTTTCCATGTCGGGAGCATGGCTCAGAGCAGTAACTATGCGGCCAGTGGATTAGGAAAAAGGCACTGTAAGGAAGCCCATGGAAACTCGGGTTCCCGTTTCCTCCTTCTAGATTGGAAAAGCCTCACAGTGTTTGAAAGGCACAAATGTGGGGGTAGAAACAGAAATGCTTCCTCATGAGAAGCATTTCATTACTGCGATAATTTGGGGCCTCCCTAAGAGATGGGAAAGTTCTTCAAAGTTTCTATCTTAGACTACATTATAAGGAGTTACAATCTCTTGCTCTATGGCCATTATCCGATATTAGCACAAACATATACCCATGTATATATATTCTCTCAATCAGCTCCCTTTTCTCGCTCCGGCATGTCCCAACAGGACTGGGCACGCTCCCAACCCCGGTGCCTGCCGTTCCTTATTTGGAAACCCTCCTGACGTCTCCTGACCAGTTTCCTCTTTTCCCTTGTCATCTTTCCCCTTATCTATTCAGGAAATTTTGGAAATTTCCAAGTTTTTTTAGCCAATTGGGTCAAGCATAGAATGTGAGGTCCCGTTCTGGCCAATGGAAACTGGACACAGCAGGAGGGCAATTGCATCATATGAAAGTTATACACGTCCCTCTCTCCTTGTTCAGGTGTGCTCTTGTGGCAAGACTGCCAGTGAGTTGCACCCTTCCTGCAGGAAGTGAACTAGCCTTGCTGAATGATCCATTGGCTCAGTGTGGATTTTTCCCGACACTATAAAACCTGTTTCCAGCAGCCTCCGAAGGTGCTGGGATTACAGGTGAGCCACCTCACCCGGACCCCAATTCCCTTTTGATTGACCCATAGCCCAGCCCCTTAGACCTGCGATGACCTTCAGCCAGCAGCCTCCTCAGCCCCATCTCCTGTGGCTCCTTCCTTCACTCCTCTGCCACTCTGCTGCCAGGCCCCCGAGCATCAGCCCGTTTCTTGCCTTCGTGGCTTTATCTCATGGTGCAAATGTAAAACAGCTGTTTCTGTTCTTCTGACTTGTGTCCACCCACGATGACCAACTTCTTTTCCTCCTCAAACCCAGCTCCACAGTCACCTGGCTCAGGAAGTCTCTGATGCCCCACCCACCCTAGGAGGACAGAGGCCTTTTCTCTTCTGTGTGCTCTTGAGTCAGGCATGGGCTTCACTACCTAGAATGCATCCAATACCTGATGGATGTGACATTCTTGGCAACAGGTGCTGTCTTGTTCTGATCTCTGCACTGCACCACCTGGCCCAGCACACAGAAGGCAGCATGAAATGCATGTGGAACAAACCCGACCAGACGTTGTGGGTGCAGGGACCTTGTCTGTCTCACCGTTGCATCTCCTGAACAAAACAGCAGGCCCAATCGCTGATGCTTGCTGAATGAATGGACGCTGGATGCATGAAGATGCGGGCGAGGAGTGTATGAGTGGGCGTGTGCGTGTGGATGCAGGGAAGGGCAGGAAGCAGGCTGCTGCGGTTAGCGCAGGAGCGGCGTGGGCGGGGTGTGCTTGCTTGCTTGCTTGCAAACACACATGTCACACTTGGGGCGAGCTTCCCTCCTAATGGCCTTATTTTGGCTTCTCTAAATTGATTCCTGGTGTGCTCAAGTGTGGCCCCGGCATCTTTGGGGGTTGGAAATTCCAGATGCTGCAGTAATTGTTCTTGCTAATTACCAGGAACCATCAAATGAGAGGAGCATTTTTTCTCTTCCTGGCTGGATTTTGTTATGCTAATTAGACTTGTGTAAGATGTTGCTCTTGAACCTGGAGAGCCAGAAAAACATTTGCATTAATACCTGGGAAGCTGCCGCAGAAGTCGGTTATTATGTTAATATGGTCATTGAAGGCGCTCCTTTTCGGGGGCTGAGTCAGGTGTGTGCATGTGTGCGTGTGAGCGTGCATACGTGCGTGTGCTTGGTGTTCTAATGGCCTGTCCCGTGCTATGCTTAGTGAGACAGAAGTCTCATTGCCTCTGTGGCACAGATCCTCATTCATCCCTCATCCTCTCCTGGGTAGCCAGGAGTCAAGATATGAAGGCAGGAGAGGTAATGAGCTCTCAAATTCTGGTCTTCACTTTTCAAGTCCCTACCAGTTTTAGTTAAACACCAACCACCCAGATTTCCAGTTTGGAAAGCAGGGAGGGAAGCCACCTCTCTCTGGAGTTCTCAGGGACTAATGGAGGCTGCCCTGGCTTTGACTTTTGGCCCACTGGCTCAGTCCCTGCCCTTCCCTCCCTGAAACTGCAGGTGCTTCCCACAACTTCTTGGCCACCTTCAGCCCACAGTGGTTCCCTGTGTGAAGAGAGATGTAGGTGGAAACTCACTTCTTTTTATCTTTTTTTTGAGATGGTGTTTTGCTCTTGTTGCCCAGGCTGGAGTACAATGGTGCCATCTTGGCTCACTGTAGCCTCCTCCTCCCAGGTTCAAGTGATTCTCCCACCTCAGCCTCCTGAGTAGCTGGGACTACAGGCATGTGCCACCATGCCTGGCTAATTTTGTACTTTTAGTAGAGACGGGGTTTCACCATGTTGGTCAGGCCGGTCTCGAACTCCCAGCTTCAGGTGATCCACCTGCCTCGGCCTCCCAAAGTGCTGGGATTGCAGGCATGAGCCACCAAATTGAAACTCACTTTTTGAAAAACACTGGGACCCTACCCACTTCCTTTGCTGTTGATGTCTGTCAAGAAGCAAGTTTCTGGTAGTGAGTTTCTTGAGACACTGGCAGCAAGGGGTGTGGGTAGGGTCCCGGTGCTTTTTGCAGAGACCCTTGAGGGAACTGTGAAAAGAAACTAGACCCAACATCAACTAAACTAAAGGGAAAGTCAAGCTGGGAACTGCTTAGGGCAAACCTGCCACCTTCTACTCAGTCACCCCTCTGCTCTCTGAGATATGCATATCTGATTGCCTCCTTTGGAGATGCTCGTCAGAAACTCAAAAGAATGCAGCCATTTGTGTCCTATCTACCTATGACCAGAAGCCCTCTCCCTGCTTCCAGTTGTCCCGCCTTTCCAGACAGAACCAATGTTCATCTTACATACATTGATTGATGTCTCCTGTCTCCCTAAGACGTTCAAAACCAAGCTGGGCTCTGACCACCTCGGGCCCATGTCATTAGGAGCTCCCGAGGCTGTGTCACAGGGGCGCCTCTTCAACCCTGGCAAAATAAACTTTCTGAATTAACTGAGCCCTGTCTCAGATAGTGGGGTTTCAGAGAACCATATGCCTGCTGGACCATGTGCCTGCTAGACCTTCAGCTGATGAGAGGAGTGTGAGAATGAGCGTGGCTTCACTTGCTGGAAGCCTTGCTCAGTCCGCTCCTCTCCCCCTGCCCAGGGACAAGTCCTCGAGTCCCCAACACTTTGACTCTCACTTTTTTGCTGAATACCCTGCTTCTCCCCTCCCCATGGCACCTCACCCACACCCCACATGCCCAGCGGCAGCTTCTGTTCCAGGGAGCCCAGGGAAGGGAGCTTCTGCTCCGGGAGCTTGAAAGCCTCAGGAGGCCCTGGGTGTCAGCGTTGCCTGATTTTCTCATTTCATCTCTTACAAGCTTTCACGATGCTAACATGATTAAGTTCTTCACACAATTTATTAGCATCAAGTTGGAAATCCAGTAGTATATTATAGTGTCTGAGTAATCCAATTAGCAAAATGTATTTATTTAACCAGAATATCAGCCACACACGATCCGCACCATGTCCCCGCCCAGCCTTCTCCACTCTTGACATGTGTCCCCATGGAAAGGATCTTCTGTGCACGCAGGAGACGATGAGGGAGGGTGAGGCGTCCCAGGACCCACGCTGAGGGCTGCGGAGGGAGTGGTGTGGGTGGCTGGGCTGCCCCCTCGGGTTGGGATCAGGTGAGCCACTCCGAGTTGCGGGTGTTTGGTTCTGAGGCCGGACGTTCCCGTGGGAGGCGTGAGTCCACACAGCACCGGGTAGCTTTGCCCCGGCTTCTCGCTCTGTGAATCCTGGGCGGGCTCTTGAAAGTTTCCAAACCCAGTTTCCTTATTATCTGTGAAACGGAGACAAAACACTATCCTTAAAAGCCAGGCGGGCCGGGCGCGGTGGCTCAAGCCTGTAATCCCAGCACTTTGGGAGGCCGAGGCGGGTGGATCACGAGGTCAACAGATCGAGACCATCCTGGTCAACATGGTGAAACCCTGTCTCTACTAAAAATTACAAAAAATTAGCTGGGCACGGTGGTGCGTGCCTGTAATCCCAGCTACTCAGGAGGCTGAGGCAGGAGAATTGCCTGAACCCAGGGGGCGGAGGTTGCGGTGAGCCGAGATTGCGCCATTGCACTCCAGCCTGGGTAACAAGAGCGAAACTCCGTCTCAAAAAAAAAAAAAAAAAAAAAAAGCCAGGCTAGTTCCGAGGATGGGGGTTAGGGGGTGGATGTGACTTTTCTCTGCCTGTCTTGTCTCACGAGCTCTGAGGACTGGTGCCTGCTCTGGTTTTCCCTCCTCCTGGGAGCCTTCCAGATCATGTCACACCCTCCCCTTCCTTTTCTGCATCCTCAGATAGAGTGTGCACCCTGCAGGAGGGGCCTACCCCGGCCTGCCCTGAGACAGAACAGAGACTTCCTCAGGGCCTGCTGCCACCTCCGCCCAAACTCACAGAAATAAAAGAAAATCTCGAGTTCCTTCCCAGGAAGTTCCTGGCACTCCACTAGTCTTTAGGAGTAAATGAGCAATTGGATAAGCAAGAAGTTGCTTTTCAGAAACCTGGACCCCACCAGAGGGAAAATGCTAACCGCTGGCCGATGGACCTCAGATATGGGGGAACCGAGGATTGCACTCTGACGGCAGTTATATATTCAACATTTCTTCCTAGGGCACCTGGAGAGTCACATCCATGGCCATGCCTTTACATTCCTTCCTGTTGACCCCAGGTTTTCAGACAAAGCTTTGCCTCCTTAACCAATCACAAATCAAAGAATCTTTGAATCAGCCTATGACCTGTAAGCCTCCTCACTTCAAGATATCCCACCTTTTGAGGCCAAACCAATGTATAATGTGCATGTACTGATGAATAATTTTGCCTGTAACTTCTGCTTTCCTGAAGTATACTCACACCTTTAAAAATCCTTGTTAGTGGCCAGATGTGGTGGCTCATGCCTGTAATCCCAGCACTCTGGGAAGCCAAGATTACCTGAAGTCAGGAGTTTGAGATCAGGCTGGCCAACAAGGTCAAATCCTGTCTCTATGAAAAATACAAAAATTAGCTGGGCATGGTGGTGCATTCCTGTAGTCCCAGCTACGTGGGAGGCTAAGGCAGGAGAATCGCTAGAACCCAGGAGGCAGAAATTGCAGTGAGCCATGATTGTACCACTGAACTCCAGCCTGGGCGACAGAGTGAGACCTGGTTCAAAAAAACAAAACCATTGCTTGTGAGCCATGGAGGAACTCAGGTCTTAAGTTTGAGCTGCCCGATTCTCCTTGTTTGGCATCCAGCCGATAAATGCCCTCCTTTCTGCAAACCTTGGTGTGGGTATTTGGCTTTACCAAACTGGGTGAGTAGAGCCAGGTTTGGGTTGGTAACAGTTCCCAGCTCCTCCATCTTCCTGGAGAAGGTGTGTGGGCTCTGGATGGGCTCCTCATCCTTGGAATAGCCCTGGGTGCTCAGAGCAAAGATCATCCAAAAGGAGCCCACGGCTCCGCTGCTCAGTGCAAGGGTGATGGCAATGGAAACACAAGCAGTGTGCCCTGACACTTGAGGAGCTGAATGAGGATGCTCGGCTGCTCGTGGGTGGCTGAGAAACCACCTCCTTGAGTGTGCAAGGTTCTTCGAACTCACTGCACCATGGACTACACCATAGTCAAGTCACATTAACCCCTGTGACCCACAGACACACCCCTAGATGGCCTCCCAGAGCCAAGAGTCTGAGATAACAAGAAAACCACAAAAGGAGAGGAATAGCTAGCTCCTGCAGTGCCTGATTAACCAACCTTGCAACATTCCACTGTTGTTCTGCCTCAACTGGTGAGTCAACCTTGTGACATTGGACTCTATGACACCCCTCACCCCCACCAGCTTGCAAAAAACTGCCCTAAACTGTAACTTTTCATTACCTACCCCCAACCTATAAAACCAGGTCCTATCCCACCACCCTCTGCTAACTCTCTTTTCGGACTCAGCCTGCTTGTTGCACCTGGGTGAATAAACAGCCTTCTTCTTCACACAAAGCCTGTTTAGGTGGTCTTCATTCAGAGTGCGCTTAACATTGAGAAGGTGTGGAGAGGAGGGAGGAAAAGACACCACATTCTCACATCTAACCAGCTGCCTCTGGAGAGGCACCACTGGATGCCATCGAGCCCTCCCTTGTCATGGTCACCGGCATCCATCCAGGCGGCTGGAGGCCCCTGAGGAAGGTGGGCGTGGTGGGGGCTGGGAGTGTCCATCACTGCCTCACCCTGCCCCACCCTGCCCACCCACCCCCAAACTGGGTGCCGGATGCTTCCTTCCCTAATTTCACTCATTGTCGTGGTGGCCCTGCCAGGTGGGCACCCTCAACCATTACCCCTGGATGATTACCATCAAGGCTGTGGCTGCAGGAAACCGGGCCTGCCAAGGCTGGGAGATTCCCTCCCCAACTTCCAGCCAGTCCCCAGCCACCATGTGGCTCTTTTCCCAACTCATTCAACTTGATTCTTTCATTTGCATAGTGGGCAGAGAGCAAGGCCCAGGCTTCCTGCTCTTGAAATTCTTAGCAAGAATGACTGCCGTCCTGAAGTTCTTTTTGTTTTTGAGACGGAGTCTCGCTCTGCTGCCCAGGTTGGGGTGCAATGGCGCAATCTTGGCTCACTGTAAAGTCCGCCTCCCTGGTTCAAGCAATTCTCCTGCCTCAGCCTCCTGAGTAGCTGCCATTAGAGGCACCTGTTATCATGTCCGGATGATTTTGGTATTTTTATAGAGATGGGGTTTCACCATGTTGGCCAGACTGGTCTTGAACTCCTGACCTCAGGTGATCCGCCTGCCTTGGTCTCCGAAAGTGCTGGGATTACAGGCATGAGCCACCACGCCTGGCCCCGAGGTTCTTAATACTTTATTAACAAGGCCTCCCCGTGTCATGTGCACTGGGCCTCGCAGATTAGGCAGCCTGTCCTGCATCCAGCTTCTAACAACCCCAAGCAAGTATTAGCCCCCTCTTTTTACAGACAGGACACCCAGGGGCAGAGCCAGGGAGCTGCCCAAGATGACTGGGCAATAAGGGCCTCTGACAGGAGCCTGCCTTGCCCCTGGGAGATCCCCTCACTCCCTTTGTTGAAGGAAGCAGCATACCCTGTAGCAAATTCAGGATATGCTAGTCTCATTCTCAGAGGGGGGCGGAGAGTGGAGGCGGGGTTAACCCTGTCATGTACCAGCCCGTCTTTCAAAGTGGACATTGAAAGGGACTTTGGCAAAGGGACAAGGATCCCGGCTATGTGAGTGGACAGCAGGGGCTCTGCCGTCTCCCCCAGCCCCGTGGGTCCAGTGTGGCCCAGGGAGGGAGCATGGCAATGCCTGGGGCTGCTCTGGAGCTAGCAGGAACAGTGGCCATTGGGAGGAAAATAAAGGGGACCCCGCCTCTCTGGCTGGCAGGCTCCAGGCACTCCCTACCTGTGAAGGTCAGGCACTGTGCATGGCGCTGTGGTGAAGCCCCCGCCCAGGTCCCTTCTCCCCAGACTTGGCTCCCTGGAGTCTGGGCAGACCCTTTGGATTCCTGCTTCTCCTCTCCCAGTGGAACTTGTATAACTGAGATGTCTCCACCACGTGCCCCCCCAGCCCCCCAGACTAATAGCTGCCGTGTTGTGCCTTCCATATTAATGACAGGTGTGCGAGGACAAGGCTGCCTGCCTGCCAGTGGGTTCCCTGACTTCACACTGCTCTGCGCTGCGCAGCACGCCCTAAGGTGACTGAAAGCCTAATAGGTCCCCTAACTGCCTCCTGCATCCACCTTGACACCGGGCGCTTTCTTCTTCTTCCCCACGGCTTGCCTTGTGACTCTGTCATTGTCATTGATTTTGACTAAAAGAGGAAAAAACCCACTCATGCTATTACTGTTCCAAGTTAGGAAGGCACAGAGCTCTGTGGAGAGTGGCTGGGGGCTGGGAGTGGCTGCGGCCGGGAGTGGCTGGGGGTCTGGGGGGTATCAGTCCATGCAGGATGTGCCTTGTGGGTCCTCTGGGGGCCGGGAGGGAGGTCAGCAAGGGGGGGTGAGGGAGACTGGGAGGCTGATGGCAGGTGAGACCCCTGGGGGGCTGTCTGTGACTCCTCTTCCCTCTCTGCCCCTGCACTTGGAAGCCTCGTTCAGGCACTGGGGGTAGGGGAGGTAGGTGGAAGGTCCAGTTGCAGAACACTTACAGGGGCAGGGCCAGAACCGACCACCAGTAAAAGAGAGGCTGTGCTCCCCTCCCTTATCCCCACTGTAGCATGGCAGAGGCCAGAGCCACACTCAGCAGGTTGGATTTGAGAGTTCTGCAGGACCCTGGACAGAGAAGGGGTTAGTTGGTGAGCGTCGGGACAGTGGGTACTGAGCAGCTCGAGGTGCACTCGAAGATCCCTACTGAGCCAAGGTTCGCTCTCCAAGATGTGGCGAGCAATGTCCTCTCCTCCCACTGGGACTTGCCACCGGGACCCACCACCAGGACCCACCACCTCTGAGGAGGAGAGAGGAGGGGAAAGAAAGGGAGAAGAGAAAAGGGGAAGGAAGGCGAGGGCCCAGGATGGGAAGGGAAGAGAGGGGGAGAAGGAGTGGGGAGGGCCTGCTGAAGTAGGGGGGCAGTGGCCATTCTCTCACTTTTCCGTCCACTGACTTTTCTTTGCCCCCGCTGCTGTCAGGCGAAGCACCTTTCTTCCAGGATTACAACTCGGGTGGAGTGAATCCCCTTCCTGTTTTCAAGGTCTCCAGCTCTTGCTGGGCACCTGCACCTTCAGTGGGTCACCCAAGAGCGTGCCGGGTACCCCTGCTCCAGTCTGGAGAGAGACACAGAAGCGGGGGCTTGTCCTCAGGGACTCAAGACTCACAATGAAAACTGGAAACCCACCAAGCCCTCTGTGAAATCAGGGCCAACGGCACCCTCCTCCCATGGGGTGAAAGTTGTATCATGGGGACAAGGATGGTGCCCTGTAAATGCTGACCCACCGATGGGGACACTGGGGATCTGGCAGTTTGGGGACAAAGACAGACACAGACACAGCAGAATGGCTACGTGGAGATGAGGAAGAGCAGCATGGGTGGGAGGCTGTGTCCTGTGGCCCAAGCTGTCCTGGCACACTGCTGTTTGACCCAAGCCGTGTGGTGGGGTCCCCTCCGGGGGACTCTAGAGTACCCAAAAAGCAGCAAGTTCAGGGTATGCTGTTCTCACGCAACTGTATTCCTCTCAGTAGTAGCTTTCAGGAAATGCCTGGCCAGATGCACTTTAACTGAATGCCTTTATAGCACTTTTCACGTCAGATCAAACCCTGTGATGGCCAGTGCCTCCCATTTTTGGTTTGAAAAGCACATTAACAGAGGGGTGCAGGGCTGGGTTCACTCGGGATGTGCAGCACTGCCCTGGTACAGACCCAGACGGTGCTGTAGGCCCAGGGTGAGGGAATGAACTGGCTTCCTCATTTGTTTTAAACCCGTCGCTTGTTGGAGCAAATCAATCCCCTAGAATGCTAGTGTCCCCCGTGGAGTGATAAGATCAGCTCTGGAATGCACACGCCTGGGAGGCTCTGGATGGAGGCAGCCCTCACCTCACAGAGGCGTGGTACCAAGGTCTCAGCATCCCCACCACCCAGGGCAAGCAGCTGGCCCACCTTCACCTTCTGGGAGGAAAGTTCTTCGCCCAGGTCTGTGGTCCCAGGCTCCACCTTCCTGGGCTGCTGCAAGCTCTGCCTTGTCTCCATGCCACAGAGCGCGTCACTGTGCCAGGAACTTGGGGATCTGCCCTGGGCCAGGGGAGAGGAGCGAGCAGAGGAAGCCTCTAGCAGGTGAAGCCATGACCTCACTCCAGACCTCACAACCTCTCATCAGCTGAGGATCCACCGGTGCAGGTGGGCAGCACAGGGCCAGGACGCCTACGGTTCCCTTAAGGGGGAGGGGTGGGAAATCAGGACGAGCTACCTGAGAGCCAAGACCTCCATCTGCGGTGGGTCGGCCGCCAGTGCCCGGGAAAGCAGGCAGTGGCCTCCCTGTTTCCCCCAAGCCACAACCACTGACTCCACATGACAGGAGTCATTCATGGGGCTCCTCTCAAGACCTTGTCCAAGGAGGACCCCCCTCTTCTGCAGGCAGGGCCCCGAGCCCAGACCCCCAGGAAGGAGCCACCCTAATAGCCCTCCTCTAAAACCACAGCCTTGTTTTCCAGCACCCCTGCCCCTTCCTAAGGAATCCTTCCTCTCTCCCTTGAAGGGCCTGCAGACAGATTAAAGGCTCCTCTGTTCCAGATTTTCCTCCCAGAGGAGGTAAATTTCAGCCGAATACCCATGGGCAGTTAGGCTGGCCCCTAACAGCTCTTAGGGAGCTGGTCCCAATTTGACACCCCTCCCACTGTGGGTACTGGTAGGGAGGCATCTCACTGGCCCGCTGGCAATCCCACTTGTGGGATTTGCTGAGCCCAGGGTGGCAGAGCCCAGGCTGGCGAATCCCTGCATCGTAAAGCCAGGGCACTGCAAGGAAGCAGGGAGGGGCTGCTTCCGGTACCCAGAGTCTTGGCAGCTGTTGCTGGGCAAGAATCCACCCCTGCTGCTGCCATTGGTTCTTCTGCCGCTTCCTGGCAGAGCAAGAATGATACCCACACCCAGAGGGCTGGTCCATTTCATCACCCAGGCTGCCCAAGGCCATGCCCACTGGCTTAGGTGGCCTCTTCGTGTCCAGTGCCATCCTGGCCAGCTCCACAGAGACAGATGTGGAGGGAGCAGCCACAGCTGCCTGGCCACAGCCCCCATGCCACGGCCTCCATGCCACAGTCCCTGGGCACAGCTGCTCTGTGACTCTCCTGCCTGCTGTTTGCCTGGCTCCCTTGCCTTCTCTCTCCACAGGACCTCATCCTTTCCCAGTGCCCCTTCCTGCTGGCTGGGCAGGTGGGCGCCCCACTCTTGGCTCTCCTGCTACCCTGTTTCCTGGGGTGCTGGGCAGCCTCAGGCAGCCAGGGTCTGTCTCGGGCTGCAGGGCACTGGGCAACCTTCGGGCACATCAGCCTTAGGCTCCCCAGGGGCAGGCCCCGCCTGGCTTATTCATCTACACCTTGAACAGTGCCTGGCACATGGAAAAATAGAATAGATGAGTGATCTAAGGGCTTGTGGTACCCACTCTTCCCCACAGCAGGAACTGGCCTGTGTGCACCCTGCCTGCAGGAACGGAAGCCTGACTCTGGGAATCCCTGGAGCCCTGGAAGAGAAAGGGGCAGATCCTGGGGTGAACTGGAGGTGCAGAACAGCAGCAAACAGCAGAGAGGCTGGGGGTGGGGTGAGGGTGGGCAGCAGGAAAGTGAGGGCAGACTCTGCAGAATTCCAGAAAGGCTAGATCAACAGTGACCCCCGTTTATCAGGCGTTCCCCTCCAGCTAGGAGCTGGGACCCAACCGTCAGAGTGCCTGCACGAGTCATCAGGGCCAGAGGCAGTGTGTTGTCATGGTTAGAGCATGAGCTTTGCAAGGGACATAGGCCTGGGTCCACATCGCTGTGTGACCTCGGGGAAATCTCTCAACTCCTCTGTGTCTGTTAACTGAGAACAGCAACAGTAACAACCCTCACAGGTCACTATGAGGATTTGATGAGATGATGCAGGAGATTTGCTTAAAATAGGGTCTGACGTGGTAAATTTTTAATCAGTTTTAGTTAAAATTTGCCACTGGTGATAATGACAGCAAAGGTGTGGATGGGTGTCAAAGCCTCAGAAAACAAGAGGCCTGGGTGTTCCACGTTGCTGTGTGAACTGGGGGCGTGGATGTGTGTCTCTGGTCTCTGCCAGTTAGGGAAGGAGGAGGCAGGGACAGGCGCTGTGGATCCCTGACTTTGTCCTGAGCTTTTGGGGTAAAATGATGAGATGCTTTAGCTCATGGCGCGGTTCTCTTAAGGCAATTGCGTCTCCTCCTTGTGCCACCTCTGGGCAGTCAACTGGCCAGTGACTATGACCATCGTATTTCTGGTAAGGAAATCCAGGGCCCAGGGAGTTAAGTGAAATGGCCACACCGCACCTTTCTGGCCAGTAAGGGCAGAACCCACGTTGCTCACTTCTGCACGGAGTTCCTGGGGCCTTTGCACTCTGCTGGCTTATGAAGCTGTTTTTTTGGTTGGTTGTTTTTTTAATAAACAGCCATTAACAGTGTTAGAAACCCAGATAATCAGTACTTCTGGGGGCAAAGCCCTAACCCAGGGAAGTGGTCTGTCCTGGAGTTTAAGGAGGAATGTTCTGGAATATGCTGTTATGAACACATGATAGCCACAGATCAGGGGCCTGATGCCTGAGACCTTACAGAGAACTTTCACAGACCCGACAGCTTTAGGGCCCCTCAGCCCATGTGCTTTTCATCCTGTGTATTAGTCAGTGTGGGAATTAAAGTTCCTTTTCAAAGTTTCCTTTCTTGTTAAAGAATAAATCATAAGTATGCTCATAACTCTTTGTTAAGCCCTATCCTATGTAGCTGTTAGACATGCTTATAGGCACTAGTACATTCTATGTCCTTGTACTTTAACCAAGATATCTGAGCTGAACGTGCTCACAGGCCTGTACCAGCTCACAGCCTATGCCCCTTCCTTATTTGAACTTCTCCAAAACTTGTTTAAAAAAGTTTTAAATTGTTAGCCAATTGAGTTTTAGCTTAGATTGTGAGGTCTGGCTCCAGCCAATAGAGATCAGACACAGCAGTAAGGCCGACCACAAATGCTTAAGGGATACATATGTCTGCTTTTCCTTCATTCATTGTACTCTTGTGGCAAGATGGCTAGCGAGGGTACCCTTCCTACAGGATCTCTTTGCTGAGAGATCCTTTGTCTCATGCTGATTTTTCTTGTGTGGCACCAAGCATCTGTTTCCAACAGTCAGGGTTCTCTAGAGGGTATATATGTATTATATAATATATATAATATTACAATACATATAATATATATATTATATAATACATATCATAAAATACATATATTATATGTACATATATTATGTATGTACCAATACATACTAATACATATAATTATATTATTTAATAAATTAATACATATAATATTACATACATACTATATGATATATACATGATATGTATATATAATATATTATACAATTATATATGTATATATTATATAATATGTATTATATGTACTATGTATACTATATATACTACATATACATATACATGTATTATATGTATATATAATATATATTACATGTACATATGATACATTTTATATATAATATATACATATAATATATATAATATGCATACATATGTATATATAAAGGGGAATATATTAAATATTAACTTACATGATCACGAGGCCCCCACAATTGACTGTCTGCAAGCTTGAGGAGCAAGGAGACCAGTCTGAGTCTCAGAACTGCAGAACTTGGAGTCTGATGTTCAAGGACGGAAAGCATCCAGCATGGGAGAAAGATGTAGGCTGGGAGGCTAGGCCAGTCTCGCCTTTTCATGTTTTTCTTCCTGCTTTATACTCACTGTAAGTTGATTAGATGGTGCCCACCAGGTTAAGGGTGGGTCTGCCTTCCCCAGCCCACTGACTCAAATGTCCATCTCTTTTGGCGACACCCTCACAGACACACCCAGGATTCATTCTTTGCATCCTTCAATCCAATCATGGTGACACTCAGTATTCACCCTCACATCCCACTTGGCAAATTGTCTCAGAAACAGGAAGGGCTGTAAAGGCAGAACTTGAACCCAGATCTTCTGGTTCTGAGCCCAAAGTCACCCTCTCTGAGGGCACCAGAAGTGTCCTATGACCTGACTGGGTGTCAAGGGTCATAGAACCTTTGGTCCTCTGGAGAGAAACCTGCGGTAGAAGCCACGTGCTGTTTTCCAGGGAAACCTCATCATTGACCCATCAGAGCCCAGGGCCTGTTGGGAAAATCCCTCTCAGGTACAGACCAGCCCCTGACAGTTGTTCTAAAAAGGGAACTATCTACTGGAGGAATGTTCCCCAGGAATAATGGCTAAAAGGCCTAATTTTGGAGATAATCACCATTATAAATGTCTCATTACTTCAATTAAAGTCTCTTCCATCACGGATGCTCTGCTCCCTGAGGCACAAGGGGCCAATAGGGCAGCAGCCAGTGTGAGAGGCCGAGCGTGTGTTCACACAGCAGCCTCCTCCCAGCCTCCCAGGTGAGATGCCGGCAGCCCTGCCATCCCCCCCACCAATGCCCCATTTCCTCCTCCATGGCCCAAATACTGCATGCCCCTTCAAACACCCTTCTGTGCTCCAACTGCCCAGGTGTGATGTCCTCCTCTCCACGGGGGAGAGTCAGCAAAAGCTGGAATTTGACAAACCAGAGTGTGAAGGGGCCCATCAGAAGCAGAGGATGCCCAACAGCTGGTGTCTCGGGAGAGGGGTGGCAGGGCCCCAAACACGGATTTGTGTGTTGGGATCTCGGGGCCGTGTCTGCCACATGGGGGGTTCTCATGCCCAGCCTCAGCGGATGGAGCTCACTGTGTGCATGGCCCTTTACATGTGCTGTCCTGTTCGGTCATTCCCACGACAGCTCTGTGAGGTGGTGCAGCGGACAATGTGGGGATTGGAGCACTGACCCCTGAGCCCGACTGATAGCACCAAGAGTTAACACACATATTTTGCATGTTGTATGTATGATATGCTGTAATCTCACAATAAAATAAGCTAGAGAAAAAAAATGGTATTAAGAAAATCATAAGGAAGAGAAAGTGTATTTACTGCTCATTAAGTAGAAGTGGGTCATCATAAAGCTCTTCATCCTTAATGTCTTGTCTTCACATTGAGGAGGCTGAGGAGGAGGAGGAGAAAGAGGAGGAAGAGGAAGAAGAGGAGAGAGGGAGGAGGAGGAAGGGAGGAGAAGGAAGGGGAGGAAGAGAGGAGGAGGAGGGGGAGCAAGGGAGGAAGAGGAGGGGGAGGAAGGGACGAGGGGAAAGAGGGGAAGGGGGAGGAGGGGGGAGTTGGTCTTGCTGTCTCAGGGAGGGGAGAGGCAGAAAATCCCGGTATAAGGAACTCTTGCAATTCAAACTCTAATTGTTTGACTCAACTGCATATTCACTGCTGCTTTACCAGATCTGGACCCTGAAGCTCTGTAAGGGAGGATGGACCTGTCCAAGGTCACTCAGCACATCAGTGGCCCAGAGGCAGGCTTTGAGGTCTGTGGACCTGACTCCAGAATCTGACACCCAAGCCGTGAGGCTGAAGGTGCCATTCACCCAGGTGAGGGGTGGAGAGCTGAAGGGCAAGGCCAAGGGGCGAGGAGAAGCGCAGAGCTGGCCTCGCTGGAGAGGGGTGAGGAGAGTGGAGACTGGGAACCCGTAGCTGGGACTGGCTGGGGATCAGGGCATCCTGGCGGGAAGAGGAAAAGGGAGATGATAGGGGCAGGGTGGTACCTGGAGATGAAGCAAAGTCCCATGTGGCCCCAGGTGGCAGGGCCCAGCCAGAGGGCTGCCTTCCAGGACAAGAGGTCTAAAGCACTGGGTAGGACTCTAGCCTCCCACCCTACTTGAGGCAGGGGCCGAGGACAGACACGGGGAGAGACAGGAGGAGACCCTGTGGTGGGAAGGGGCCCTGGGCACACAGGATAAGGGGAGAGGGAGCTGAGATTCCAGCAGGCTCAGACACACAGCCTCTGACCCAGCCCTGCAAATGTGGGCTAGGAGGGGCCAGGCTGCTGTGGGTGGGCTGAGGGCAGACAGCGGCCTCCTCCGGATAGCCTGGGAACAGGGAGATGGGGGCAGGAAGGCAAGTGCCTAGAGTGGCCTGGCCGGACAAAGCCCTGGGGGACCTTGAACAGGCCTGGGATGGGCAGGCAGCAAGCAGTCCAGGGAATAACATTCTCCAGGAACACAGCAGGCTGGGATCAGCAGGTCCAGGGACAGCACGTGTGAAAGGAACCAGCACGTGCCGGGTGGCTCCTAGCACCTGGACGTTTATACACATGACCTTATTTAAAACCACATGACATGAGACATTTCATCTTCACAGCAGCCTTGGAAGGTAGAGCTCAGCATTCCCTTTCCTTGAGGTAGGACATGGAGGCTCAGAGAGGTTAAATGACTTGCCTGAAGTCACACAGGAGCCAGGACTTGAGCAGGAGCCTGTCTGCCCTCCCCTTGTTCCTGAGGCCCTGAGTCTGGGTTGGGATTAGCCTGTGATGAGCCTTCGAGGAGAATGATGCTTGCAGGGAGGGAAGACCCTGAATGCTGAGATGGAGGCATGTTGGGTGGGGGGTGTCCAGGCTGGAGCTGCCCCAGAAGCTGCCCTAGTCCCATTCCATTCTGGGGGCATGTTGGGCAGAGGTGGGACTAAGACCCACAAAACCCCAAAGCCCCGTTCTGGAGCTGGGACATCCCCCATGCCTCTGTGACACCATTGTGCCTTCCCACCCCATCCCTGCTTCCCCCAGCAGCAGCCTGGCCCAGCATTCTGGGTATATTATTCTTGTCCTTTTCAAAAGCGTTTTTCTCTTACATGTATGCTGTTAACATTATGACACTCATTTTGCATGTTTTTAAAGCTTTTTGACAAAGTTAAACAGTACGTTCTGCTCAGGATCTTGCTTTTGTCTAATCTTTCTTTTCGGAGGAATCATTCAGGTCATGGCAGGTGGCAGGAGTCCACATACTGTTGAAGCTGCGTAGCACCCCACCAGCTGATGTGCAGCAAGGCCACTCCTCATACATATTTGTTTTTTGTTTTTTTGAGGCAGAGTCTTGCTCTGTTGCCCAGGGTTGGAGTGCAGTGGTGAGATCTTGGCTCACACTGCAGCCTCCGCCACCTGGATTCAAGTGATTCCCTTGCTTTGGCCTCCCAAGCAGCTGGGACTACAGGTGCCCACCACTACGCCTGGCTAATTTTTGTATTTTTAGTAGAGACAGGGTTTCACCATGTTGGCCCGGCTGGTCTTGAACTCCCAACCTCAAGTGATCCACCTGCCTTGGCCTCCCAAAGTGCCAGGATTACAGGTGTGAGCCACTGCACCTGGTCAATTCATACATATTTGAACCCTCCTCCCCAGTGCTTTGTGATGACACATCAGTTGTTATACATATTCTTGTTTCTGTCTCTGCATCTACAGTTGCAAGATGTCCCCTTGGTCTATGTGGAGGATTGGGGTGGCCGGGTGGAGGGCAATGAGAGTGTCTGGAGTGACTTCTCTGCCTCCCCCTCCCCCAGCCTCTTTCTCCTTCTGAGTGCCTGCTGTGTGCCAGGCTCTGTGCACCTGCCATGTGCCAGGCTCTGTGTGGGGCGCTCCACTTGGATCTCATCCAGTTCTCAGCATCAGGCTGCAAGGAGGGTAGACTCATCCCCATCTTACAGACCAGGATCTGAGGCTCAGAGAGATTAAGTCAGTTGACTAGGGTCACACAGGCAGTAAGGAGCCAGGACAGAGTGAAACCCAGCTCCCAGCTCCCACGGCAGAGGATGGAGTCCTTGATGTCCAGGTGCCTGCTCTCCAACCCCACTGAAGACCCAGCGTCTGGGGGCGAGTCTCTGGGATGTGCGGGCTCCCCGATGTAGGCTGGCCTCATGAGCCAGGACCAACTTGCACTCAGTGGCTCCCCGGGGAGCGCAAGGGAGGTTGGGGCCCCGCTGTGGGGGCCGGGGCTCCCTTCATGACATCGGAGGCACGGGTTGCCGGGAGTCTCCGCACAGGGGAAGACCCCAGACTCTGCCTTGCTCAGGGCTCACTCTATCTTAAGTGGCCACAAGGGATGTCATTTCCTGTCACAGAATCTGGCTCCATCTTACCGTCCCTGCAAAGAGCCCAGCAGCTCAGCCCTCCACAGCACAGGGAAATCACCAGGGAAGGTAGTAAGCAGGGATTTCTTTTTTTTTTTTTCCTGACCTGGGGTTAAACACCCCTGTTTGAGGTAAAACAAATTCCTTGCTGAAGCTCATCACCTCTAGCTGAGCCATGGGAAGGCACAGTTCATCTGATCATTTAGCCCCGACTCATGCCCACGAGGGGCCTGAGCTGGGCCGTCCCACACTTGCTGAAGGCTGGTCTTGGGGACCGAGCCTGGCAGGTTGGGGCAGGCTCTGGGGGGTCGGCTGCAGTGGGAGGTGGGCTGCGGAAGCCCTCCCTCCCTGGGTCAGCCTCTGCTGACGAAGTAGGAGTGCCGTCCTCAGTCCTTTAGGGTCTGCGTCAGAGGTGAGAAGGAATCCTCCGCAGGGCCTCTGCCTGGGGCCTACAGTGAGCAGGGGAAGTGACAGACCACCGTGGGCTGAGAACGCTGGGGCTGGGAAGACCACTGCCCTGACCCCAGACAGGAGGAGGCATCCAGCCCTTCCTCGGATGGTGGGCACCCAAGATTCCACCAATCCAGGTTCACAGTGATCTTGCCAATCTGGGCATTGTCCAGTCCAACACGCCCAGCAGGCCCCTTGCCCCCAGCACTGCGTCCAGTCTCTCCTGCTACAGTCTCCGCCCACAGCACCAAGTCAGCTGTCAATCAGGAACTGCTTGTCCCTAGGGACTCCAGAAAGTGGGGAAAGTAAAGGAGAGGAGGAGAAGGGGGAGAGGGAGGGAAATAAGGATAAGAGAAGAGAGGAGGGAGAGAGAAAGAGAGGGAGTGAGAGGGAGAGAGGAGGGCAGAAGAGGGAGAGGCTGAGGCACACGTCTCCTGTGTGGGCGACATGACCGCTTACAAGGCTGCTCTAATTTGCAGAGACTAGAATGGCTCTGTCTTAAGGAGATCCTTGCCACAGAGAGTCATCTGTCATTCCTTTGGGTAAAGCCACGGGGACCCAGCTTAAAGAGTAAGCATGAGACCTAGGAAGAGCATTTGGTCACTAGCACCCATTAGTAAGGCAGCCCCAACCACCTGACTGAGGCTCAGAAGGATTGGGGCGCTCTCAGGGAAGCTGTGCCAGGAGACAGGCTGGTGTTAGACATGGAATCTGTTTTGGTGACACCTATTCACCTAGGGGCTGCTATCTTCCAGGGAATCTGTCTGGGAAACACTGGCCTAGTAGATGGTCAAGACGTCACCCCAGCGTTCACTGCCTCGGAGCACCCTAGGGAGAAGCAGTGAGTGAGAGGCAATGCAGGGTGCCCCTCTCTGTGTTTCATTCTTCTAGAGTTTCCTGTCCCTTCCTATCCTGCTGTGGGTTTACGGGTCTTAGTCGGCCCGTCCTCCAAGGCTCAGGCCATGCTCCCAGCAAAGATCCCCTGATGTCCTCCCTGTCCCTGCTGGAGATCAACTCTTCAGCTGCCAGGCAGAGGCCCAGAGCTGCGGTGCGTGCCTCCCTTCCCCGGGCCCCCGGCATCAACAGGTCCCTTCCATTTCTAGGTACCGCCTGCACACACCGGGTTCCTGTGGAGTGAGCTCATACTGTGTGCCAGGCGTCCTGCCAAGCACTTCAGGCACCTGTGCATTTAATTCTCACAACAGACTTCTGAGGGGATGTGCCACCACCCCATTTTACAGATGAGGAAACTGAGCCGCCACCATTCTTCTGGCAGGATACCAGCTTTGGGCTCTTCCCTTAGGAACGGCTCCCTGTGCCATGGGCCCACTCCCACCTGAGCTGTGACTCTGCCCAGCCTTGCTGTCCCTGGCTGGGTCCTGCCTGGACTCGGGCGGGGATGTCTGGGGCTCTGGGGTGGTTTTTGTCCCTGCAGATGGCCTCAGGCCAGCCCTCTGGCCCATTCACTTGCAGGCAAAGGTTTCTGCTGTTTGCTTCTTTTTCCTCTGGTGAAAGACCCTGCTTTTCCTCCCAAGTTTTCTATTTCTTCTGCTTGCAGCTCAGCAGAAAAGAGAATAAAACTTCAGAGTAGCGGAAAAGCTTGCAGGTTTGCTGGTGTGCTGCAGGCATCCTATACCGGCGTGTGACCTCACCTCCACGGCTGGAAATGAACCTCAGGGGAGCATTTACACCTGGGAATCGGCACATACTCCAAACTGGGGCCGTCTTACTGGAGAACTGGCCATGGAACCTCCAGCAGCGGCACTGTGGGGACCTGTGGTGGGTTCCTCTCCAGTTAGAGGGGAGAGTCCCGCCCAGGAGTCCTTGGCTGCCTGCTCTTCCTGGCTCTCCCACCTCTGCACAGAGCTCAGGCTGCCACACCCCTCTACAGTGAGTGTGTAGTCCGTTACACGGTCTGCACTGCTCTCAATTGGCCTCTCGAGATTACTCAACTCCTGGCCAAGACCAGAACTTATTATTATTTTTTTTTTTAGACGGAGTTTCGCTCTTGTTACCCAGGCTGGAGTGCAATGGCGCAATCTCGGCTCACCGCAACCTCCGCCTCCTGGGCTCAGGCAATTCTCCTGCCTCAGCCTCCTGAGTAGCTGGGATTACAGGCACGCGCCACCATGCCCAGCTAATTTTTTGTATTTTTAGTAGAGACGGGGTTTCACCATGTTGACCTGGATGGTCTCAATCTCTTGACCTCGTGATCCACCCGCCTCGGCCTCCCAAAGTGCTGGGATTACAGGCGTGAGCCACTGCGCCCGGCCCAGAACTTATTTTTAAAATAAATACTTGTAAGCCAAAACAAAACATGGTTCCCACATGGAGCTCGGTAGTATGATTTCTCTACACAGTGAACAGGGGGCAGATGCTGGTCAGCATCACCACTTACAAAATCCGGCCCCACATTGCTCTCCTCTGTCTCACTCCCCCAGACCACCCATCCAGGGGTCACGGAAGCGTGAGTGTGTGGGAAGACGGTGGGATCCCAATGCCTTCAAGGACCTTTGAAACACCTTGCACCGAGTTAAGTACTCTGCAAGTCAGACCCAGCGATGCGGAGCAGTGCGGCCAACTCTTCACTGACATCGTTGCATTAAAGATTCAGGATATAAATTTGAGCAAGGATTAACCATTCCCAGAACAAACAGCCGTGGCTGGCACTCCTCCCTCCATGCACAGCCCACTGCATCATCCAAGTGCAAGTAGGTATGGAGCCTGCCATTTCTCTCTTTTCTCCATCTCCCTTTTCTGGGCAACCAGCGGTCCCAGAACAGAACCCGGAGGCAGTGGATCTTGCTGTTGACTTGCAGGGAAGGCAGCGGCGATGGTTAGTTTGGCCTGGCTGAGGAATGGCCAGCAGGTAAGAAGTGGTTTTCAGGTGTGTCTGTGCGGGTGGTGGGTGCACTGGAGAAAGTAGTTCTGCCCCCACCAGTGTGGATGGGCATCATCCAATCTGCTGCGGCCTGGATGGAGCAAAAAGGAAATGGAAAGATGGATTCTCTCTCTGTTCCTGAGCTGGGACATCTGTTTTTTCCCTGCCGTTGGACAGCAACACTTTTGGTTCTTGGGCCTTTGGACCTGGACTGAGTCACTCCACCAGCTTTCCTGAAACTCCTGGCCTCCATATTTACATGAGCCAATTTCCATAAGAAGTGTATCTATCTATCTATCATCTATCTATCTATCTATCTATCTATCTATCTATCTATCTATCAATCATCTATCTATCTATCTATCTATCTATCATCTATCTATCATCTATCTATCTATCTATCTATCATCTATCTGTCTATCTATCTGTCTGTCTGCCTATCTATCTATTATCTATCTATGTATCTATCATCTATCTATCTATCATCTAGCTGTCTGTCTGCCTATCTATCTATCTATCATCTATCTATATCTATCGTCTGCCTGTCTGCCTATCTATCCCTATGTCTGTCTATCTATATGCCTATCATCTGTCTATCATCTATCTGTGTATCTATCACCATCTTACCATCTATTTCTCTTTCTATCTATGCATCTACCATTTGCCTGCCTGTCTGCCTATCTAGCTGTTTATCTATCTATCTATCTGCTTATCTATGTATCTATCTATCTATCATCTAGCTGTCTGCCTATCTATCCATCTATCTGCCTATCATCTAGCTATCTATCATCTGTCTGCCTATCTCTCTCTCTGTCTGTCCATCTCTCTATCATCTATCTGTATCTCTCTCTGTCCATCCACCCTACTGGTTTTTTCTCTGGAGAGCCCAAGTGCTGGGGGAACAACAGGACATCCTGATCCTCCAGGAGTAGGTAGTGGCTCCGTGAAGCCCTTGTCATGTTTCCCTTTTGATCCTTAAACTTGAGAAAGGCACAGCTTGGTCCCATATAACCCTTGACTCAACAACAGCAGATTTTGAAGCTGAGAATCGGCCAGGGATGAGCCTTAGTTGCCCCCACTGGCCTCTTTCCTTTAGATAGAGGAGCCCAAGAGATGATGGACTGGCCTGGGGCATCCTGGGAAGTGCAGATGAATGAGAGAGATGAAGAGAGACCATCGTGTTGGCTCCATCCTGCGGAAGGCCAGGAAGAGTGTTTCTAACCAAGGACATTCGGGTACACTTTGGGGGAGTGGGGATCCTCCACGAACAGAACTGCAGCACACTCACCCGCCTTCCGTGGCCAGGCAGGCACAGGTGGGTGGGCTGGGCTCACCTGGAGAACGCCTTAGTGCAGCAGGGCAGGTGCTGCTCAGTCCAGGGACTGCTGCCGTGTGGAAGAGGGAGCCTGCAGAGTGCCCAGTTTCTCTAGAGGAGCCAGAAATGCAGATTTTTATGTGAAAGCTTGATTTTTAAATGTTAGAATCCAAATTTTGAAATTAAAAAGTATGATATAGGCCAAACAAAACTGTTTGTGGGCTGGCTTTTCCTTCCTCACCTGGGTACTTTGCCACCTTTGCTCTAAACCTTGAGCAACTGGTGGGAGAGCAGGGGTGGGGAGCCCGGCTCCAGGCTTTCTGCTTTCAGTTTCCCGAGACATGTTTCTTCCTGGAGCTGCTGCCATCCAGGTAATTTGATTGTGCTTTTCTCTTACTGCCTTTGATCCTCCGAGGTTGCCAGGTATAGTTACTATTTTGTTTACGGGCCCTGATGATGGGAGAATGATTCTGAAAGCTGCAGCCTGAAGAGAGAAGCTCCCTATGGGCTGTTGTCAAGTCAATTTCCACAGTCTCCAGGGCTGAAGTGGGAAACACTGCATGGAGACAGAGACAGTATGGAGGGAGAGGTCCCCACATCTTCTCAGGGCCTCCTTGGGCTGAAATTATCTGCTCCCACTTGCTGACACTAACCTGCCAAAGCCAGGAGTTAGCTCGGTCAAGAGGGTGTGGCCACCCACCCATCCAGCCACCCATGTATCTACCCACCCACCATCTATGTATCCATCTATCTATCTCTCTCTATCCATCCATCCATCCATCCACCCACCCACCCATCTATCCATTTATCCATCCATGCATCCACCCACCCACCCACTTATCTATCCATCTATCCATCCATCCATCCATCCATCCATGCATGCATCCATCCATCCATCTATCCATCTATCCATCCATCCATCCATCCTCCATCCATCCATCCATCCATGCATGCATGCATCCATCCATCCATCTATCCATCCATCAATCCATCCATCCTCTATCCATCCATCTATGCATGCATGCATGCATCCATCCATCCACCCATCATCCGTCCATCCATCCATCCATCCACCCATCCATCAATCCATCCATCTACCTATTTATCTAATTTCCTATCTGCTCATCCATTCATCCACCCATTCATATAACTTCTCACCTGCACACCCATTCATCCATCCATCCACCCACCTATCCATCCATCCATCTGTCCATCTATCCATCCATCCGCCCTGACACACACACCTGTCCATCCATCCATCCATCCCTTTGCACATTCATCCATCCGTGCATACGTGCATGTCACAAATATTTACTGGGTATTGGTCATAACCCTTGACTCAAAAACAGCAGAAAATGCTGAGTGCTGGGCTAATAATGATGAGTGGACCACAGTCTCTGCCCTCACAGAGACTGCGTTCTTGCTCCCATCACTCTAATGCACACAGCCAGCCTACAGCAAGTGGGAGGAAGCTGAGGAATCCTGTCCACCTTTTGGGATGGCAGTCCGTGGAGAAGGCTTCACCAGAGCAGGCAACACATATGCTGGGTTCTTATGTTTTTGGCCAGAGAGAGAAGGAGGGCCAGGTATCTCAGGAAAGGGCAATAGCATAGGAGAGAGGGATGGACCCTCTGCCAGGCCCACTGCAGACTCTAGGTGAGGAAGTAAGTGGAGACACAGAAGGGCATGGCATCCTTCCTGATCCTCTGGGTGTGACACTGAGAGGGCCAGGTGTGTCTTGTCTTTGATGCAGAAAATGTCCCTGTAGGCGGCATCTGAACTGGCAATGGAAGAAAGCAATGTTTGGACAATGGGAGGATGAGCTCCCTCAGAGCAGGTTATAGAAAAGGTTATGTAATGAGTATTGCTGGATGGAGATTTCCCCTTTTAACTTGAGCTGAAGCTTCTCACTCCTTCAGCCAATGCCCAAGACAATTACCTGCTTGCATAACACTTTGAGGTAAATACCTCCTACAGATGAGAACACAGATGCTCAGACAGGTTTAGTGACTGGTCCAAAGCTACACAGGTCCATCCACCCTCAAGCCCAGTCTTTCTCTGATACTGTTGGGCCTCACTAGGGCATCATTGTCTAGAGCAAGCTCGGAGGAGGTCCTGGTTTCAGGCTCAGGATGGCCCTTTGAAGTGAATAGCAAGCATTCTCTGTTCCCAGGTGGGGCTGCGTGCTTGCTCCCTGGGGGAGAATCCTCAGCACAGCCTACCATTTCTCTTGGGTCTGCCCAGGCCTGTGTGCACAGACACCTGCAGACTTCAGAAATCCACACTCTCCTTAAACATGCACTTCTCTGATTGCAGTGGGGGAGACTGGCACCTTCTCTCCCCACAACCCCTCCAGCACCCCCAGCTCCTGCCCTACCCCCAACCCCTGCAGGCATGGGTTCTTGGAAAACAGTTTGAAAACCATGGGGCTTAGCTAATCTCGCAGGCACCCCCAGCACCCTGGGATCTGTTCATTCACCTTTTTGACCATTCCACCTGCCTTGTGCCAGGTGCTGAGCCAGGAGCTGAGAGGGGCAGCTCTCAGGGACTGCGTGCTCACAGTCTCATGGGCTTCTACCATTCAGCTACTGCAAGGCTCTTAACGGTTTTTCCTTTCTGCTGACGGGCTCCCTTTGCATGTAATTATTTTGCTGGGCTGATGTTAATGACGTGTCCACTCCACTTAGTATGCTCATCAGTATCTCTGGGCACGCGTGGGTTCCTGGTTGCTGTGGTTGTTTTGCTCCTCTGAAGGTCTCTCCATCATCAGCAAATCTGTTCTCTGCTTATTATTGATGGTGCCTGAGCCCTGCTCACCTGGGCTTACCCCTGGGCTCCTGGTAGATCCAATTTCCAAGCCCAAGAGACTGGGGAAGCTTCCATATAAAAGAGAAGAGGGTGGGGATAAGAGGAGAAGGAGGAAGATGGGGAGAGCGAGGTGGCTGGCTGGTTGTTTACGAATTGCTCTGCCTGTCTCCACTTCCTTTTATGTGCTATCCTCAAAGCCAGAGGAGATGGCACCCTGTCCTGTCCATGCAGCAGAGAGGACGCAGTGAGCCAAAGTTGGAGAACTGCAGGAGAAGGAGGCACTGAGCCATTCCCCAACATTCTCCCTTTGTGGACTTTTTTGGAAAAGGTAAAAAGTAGGTCTTCTGATTTGCTGTTTCCTGGAGGCGAGCTGTGGCTTTGGGGGTGGCTGTTGCCGGTCTCTATGCCCAAGAATTCCCTGGACTGGAGTTTTATTCCCAGTTCCTTGTCTTAACTTGTGACCCTGACCACATCTCTAAGCCTCAGTTTACTTGCCTACAAAATGGAAGAATTTGATGAGATCAGGGGTCGGCAAGCTTTTTCTGTAGAGTAAGTTAATACTTCAGCCAGGAAATCTCTGTGGCAACTTCTCACTGCTGCCGCTTCACAGCAAAAGCAGCTAGAGACACTCTGTTCATGAATGGATGTGGCTGTGCACCAATAAATCTTTATTTACAAAAGCAAATGATGGGCCGGGTGGCTGTGGTTGTTCATTTGCAGCGGGACTCTTTTACCCAATCGAATCTTGCTTGAGACTCCGCTACATAGACTAGATAAAAACAAATCTTCTCTGATTGCAGCGTGGGAGCTTGGCACCTTCTCTCCCCAGAATCCCTCCAGCACCCCCAGCTCCTGCCCTACTCCCAGCCATTCCCAGCATGGGTTCTCGGAACAGAGTTTGAAAACAATGGGGTTTAGCTAATCTCACAGGCCCCTCTAGCGTCCTAGGATCTGTTCATTCACTTGTTTGACCATTTCACCTGCCTTGTGCCAGATGCCGAGCCAGGAGCCGTGAGGGGCAGCCCTCAGTCACTGAGTGCTTACAGTCTCGTGGACTTCTTATACCATTCGATTTTTCGAAAATCATTTATTTGTTACTCAAAGGGGTTTATCTTAAATAAACTTGTTAACATAATACAAACACTGTATAATCTCAATTCTGATAAAAACACATCCAGGACTAGCTCCATAATTCTGGGAGCCAAGTGCAAAATGATATTGTAGCTTTCCTTGTTCAAAAGTGGTTAAGAATTTAAGGAGCTGAGCACAGTGGTCTGTCCCTGTAGTCCCAGCTCCAGCTACTTAGGAGGCTGAGGCTTGAGTCCAGGAGTTTGAGTCCAGCCTGGGCAACATAGTGAGACCCCATTTCTAAAATAAATACATAAATAAGACAAAATGGTAAATTTCAAGGTGGTGATAGTAGAACATTAACCCAGCTCAGGGCATCTCTGAGCACCGAGCCCAGCATTGCCCAGGTCCATGTGCGTGGAGCCCGCCCTGCATCTCTCTATAAAGATAATTCCCCAAAGTGTTAAGGGACACACCTCTGGGTGGGATAAGAGGGATTTATATTTTTTCTTATTCTTTTTTAGATGGAGCCTCACTCTGTCGCCCAAGCTAGAGTGCAGTGGCATAACCTCATCTCCCTGCGACCTCCACCTCCCAGGTTCAAGCGATTCTCCTGCCTCAGCCTCCCGAGTAGCTGGGACTACTGTCGTGCAACATGATGCCCAGCTAATTTTTGTATTTGTAGTAGAGATGGGATTTCACCATGTTGGCCAGGCTGGTCTCGAACTCCTGACCTCAGGTGATCTGCCTGCCTCAGCCTCCCAAAGTGCTGGGATTACAGGCGTGAACCACCGCGCCCAGCCGGGATTTACATTTTCTTCACCATGTTTTCTGTAAATTCTAATTTCTCTACATTATATGGGCTGCTCTCATTACAGAAGAAAGGGATTATCAATGTTACCCCCTCCCCTTGTACAGAGAAACCACAGTGCAGCCGCCTCTAAGACTGCGTGGGGGGCCGGTGTGGGCAGGGCGAGCCACCTTCCCTCTGGGGTTTGCCCATGGGGGACTCACTTTTATAGACTCCTGTTTAAGCAGGACAGAAACTCTGTTCTCCTCATTCCTCTTAGCACAGCAGAAGCCAGGCTGGCGTCCTCATTTCTAAAAATGAGGGGACAATAAAGAGAACTGAGCAGAGAGACACATAAGGCCCAGATGGAGGCCCGGCCTGAAAGCAGGGCTGTGTGCCTTGTGCCTCTGGCTCAAAGGCGACTCCACAGTCACCCCCAGGCCCATGCGGGACTCTGTCCTCATGGGGAGGGCTTCAGGTGCTTGGCCTGTGTAGGGAATCTGGGGACCGCATCCTGGCTCTAGATGCATTTGGAAGGAAGGTTGGGAGGAAGCAAGGCGTCCTCACCCCACACTCATGGAATAACTGTAGAGGGAGATGGTGGCTTGTGGGGGACATGAGCCTTGCCTCTGCAGGTCTCAGCACAAAATTACCACGGGCTCCCCAATAAACGTCTCTGGACACATTACACTATATAAATGTAGATCCAGGAAGCGTGTACTAATACACGGATGGGTTATTGAGAGGAATGAGGGATGCCCAGGGATGGGGCCCTAACCTTTTAAGAAAAATGTTATGCTTTCCCGCATAACACCTTGGAGTGTGATAGGAAGAAGCAGGATATTTGGGATGTGCAGATTTATCAGGGTTTTTGACCAATTTGAATATCCGCTGTGGCTTCCCCTTGATCCCCGTCCCCTGCTTGGGTGTTCCCAGTCCCCACCCAAGTCCAGACAGCACCCCACCTCCCACTAGGTCCCCAGCCCTGACCCAGGGCCGTCTCCTCTGTGAGTATCGCCAGCTTCTCGGTGGATCCTGCCCTCTCCATGCAGCCATTCATGATGCCCCTGCATCACCACCCACCTTTCTCCAACATTCTGGAACACGTCCTCCGCCTGTGTGGGTTTTACCTCGAGGTTCTGGCCATGAAGAACGAGGAATGCCTCCTCTCCATTATTTGAGGCACTGTGGTGAGCTGTTCCAATACTAGGGACCATTAGGATGTCTAGGTGTCTCCAGACGTTTGGCCGAGGGAGGGATGCGGTGGTGGGAACACATGAGATGATAATCTACAGAATTCCACACCTGGAAGGGGTTTGAGGGATCATCTCACCCCTTTTTTTCTTATATGAAGGTAAAATTTACATTAAAATGAATCGTTTTAAAAGTCAGCAATTTGGTGGCATTGAACACAGTTACAGTGTTGTGATTGTCAGTGTTATTAACACAGTCACAGTGTAGTGACGGTCACGGTGTTGAACACGGTCATGATGTTGGACACAGTCACGGTGTAGTGATGGTCATGGTGTTGTTGAACACAGTCACAGTGTCATGACAGTCACAGTGTTGTTGAACACAGTCACGGTGTTGTGACAGTCATGGTGTTGAACATAGTCATGGTGTTGTGACAGCCAGTGTTGAAGACAGTCACAGTGTTGTGATGATCATGGTGTTGAACACAGTCACAATGTGACAGTTACAGTGTTGAACACTGTCACAGTGTTGTGACAGTCACAGTGTTTTTGAACACAGTCATGGTGTTGTGCTGGTCACAGTGCTGTTGAACATGGTCACAGTGTTGTGCCAGTCACGGTGTTGAACACAGTCATGGTGTTGTGACAGTTATGGTGTTGTTGAACACAGTCACGGTGTTGTGACAGTCACAGTGTTGTTGAACACAACCACGGTGTAGTGACAGTCAGTGTTGAACACAGTCACGGTGTAGTGACAGTCACAGTGTTGTTGAACACAGTCACGGTGTAATGACAGTCACAGTGTTGAACACAGTCATGGTGTAGTGACAGTAATGGTGTTGTTGAACACAGCCACGGTGTAGTGACAGTCACGGTGTTGAACACAGTCACGGTGTAGTGACAGTCACAGTGTTGTTGAACACAGTCACGGTGTTGAACACAGTCACAGTGTAGTGACAGTCACGGTGTTGTTGAACACAGTCACGGTGTAATGACAGTCACGGTGTTGAACACAGTCACAGTGTAGTGACAGTCACAGTGTTGTTGAACACAGTCACGGTGTTGAACACAGTCACGGTGTTGAACACAGTCACGGTGTAGTGACAGTCACGGTGTTGTTGAACACAGTCACAGTATTGTGACAGTCACAGTTTTGTGCAACCAGCCTCTCTAGTTCCAGATCAATTCCGTCTCCCCTCGTGGAAGCCCCACACCCAGTGGCAGTCACTCCTCATGCCCCTTCCCCAGGCCCTGGCAGCCACCAGTCAGCTTTCTGTCTATGGATTCACCCATTCCGGACATTTCTATAAATGGAATCATATGCGGCCTTTTGTGGCTGGCCCCTCTCACTTAGAATAACACAATCCCTTTGTTCTACTGGCGGAGACCTAGTGCGGGAGGCAGAGGTTGCAGTGAGCTGAGATCATGCAGTTGCACTACAGGGCAACAAGAGCGAAACTCGGTCTCAAAAATAATAAAAAAGAACAGAGCTGCTTCCTTTGTTGTCTCCATCCTGTTGGTGGGTTTGGCCACCTGAGTGAGTCGTGCACTTGCTCCTTGGAAACCCAGCACTGAGGGAAGGATGAAAAGGGGAGGTGCCAGCCCTGCCCCTCGACACTTAAGCCCAGAGCCTGGGAGAAAGGAGTGTTTTGGGGGGGTCTTCCTGTTGTGGAGACCTGGGGCAGAGGGTGCCATGAAGGAAGGGGTGACAGCAGCAGTTTCCAGCTTTGGTATTTGTCAACATTTCCAAGAAGGGTAGAGGAAGGCCAGGCTGGGCTCGCTGATGTCCCCACTTCCTGGTCCCTGGGTGAAGCCCCTGCAATTCATCCCCAATTCCCTGCTTCTCACCATTCTTCTCCTGATGGGAGAGAATGAACACCAGCCTTCCTCCAGAGAGACATTTCTCCAGACACTCAAGGACCCATATACATGACAATTACCAGTTAAAAATGTATCTGTCTGCTACATGCCTGCAAGTGGGTGTAAATCATACAGCAACCGTAAAACCAGCCATAACCCACGCACGCCCAGGACCCCAGGAGCTCCCGCTGCAGGCTGAGTGGCTTTATCTCAGCTGGCTCAGAGGGAGAAGCCCTGCCTTTAAGTTGGGAGGAACTAGAAGAGCCTAATTTTATTTATTTTTAATCAACCATTTCGACATGCTCCCTCTAGTCAAAGGCAGAGCCAGAGCACGACACAGGCACATTATTTATATTTAGCTTTTATTTACCAAGGGAAGTCTTGGGAGATGTAGTGTGTCGTTTGTAGAAACACCCTGTGGCAACACTCCATTACGCAGAGCCCTAAATGAGCTTTGCATAGGCAATGGGAGGGAGGGCAGGCAGACCTGCCACCATCAGGAAGACTGAGCCTGCTGGGACCAGCTGCCTCCTGCCTGCGATGGCACTGGCCAGAGCCTCCAGCTTGTGCACAGGAAAAATACAAGCTAGACTCTTCCCTATAGCCTGTGATGAGGTGCTGGGAACCCCGTGGGGGCAGCTGGCCCACCTTCCTGACAGGCTGGTGGTCTCTGCTGCTCAGCCTCTCCTGGCCTTACCTGGCAGCCTGGTCCAGTCCACTACTCCTGTGTGCAGATGCCAGAAGGCTGGCTGCCCCTCCTTGGGTCAACTGTAGGACCTCTGTCCGCCATCCAGTGGTTAACGCCTCCTACCCCGTGTGGGACTCCAGGAGACCACTCTCTGCTTGACTCATCTTCTTACTTCATCGGGGAGGCCCAGGTTAATGGTCTCTGAGCCAGAGGTAGCAAGGCAGGGCCTGGAAGCTGAAGATGGTTTTTGTGATTCCTGCAAACCATAAACAGCCAGACGTTTCTGCAGCTGGTGTCCCTTGTCTCTCGCCTCTGTGGGCTGCAGAACAGCTAAGCATGGTAGAATGGGGAAGAAGGAGGTGGAAAAATTGAAATTCACCGATGTCGTGCAGAAATGAAGGGAGAAGTGGCTCATTCGAGCTCAAACGTCCTTCCTGTCACTCTGTTTGGCAAAGCGAGGCCTGACTGCAAATGACCAGATCTAATATTCATTAGTACCCCTGAGAGCTGCGTGGAGACACCTCATTATGGGGGGGCCTTCACCTCCACCCGCACAGTGAATATAATCACCTGACCCCCAGTTACTGTTCAGTAACAAACACGTGAAAATGCAGAAGCCGCTGGCATTTTATTTCATAAATACATATTGTTAACCTGGTGTAGATGGCTTACTTCCACTTACTCAAAAAAGAGGGGGTCCTCTGTTCTTCATAGCTGTTAAGTACCAGATGGAGGGGCCTCAGTGGAGTGTGGTAGAGAGTTCTCGGCTGTTCAGTCAAGGGACATGGGGGGGTGACAGGCCTCTTTATTTGGGTGCAGAGTTCAACATTCAATTAATTTCCCTGTGAGGGTTCTGGGTGTCCCTGCCTCACTCCTTCTCGGGGGCCCTGTGGGAGCTAGTGTTAGATGTAGTGAACCCCCAGTTTCTCTTGAAAGAATCAGGATATCAGTATGCTCAGCTCTCTTATTCTTTAATTCTCTATTTTAAAGTTTAACTTCCTTGTAGTTTCAGTAAACAACCTTTCCACCAGTTCTAATCTGTAGTTGACATCTGTTCCTCCAGTTCCCTGCCCTGTCCTGACCCATCCTGGTCACCTGCTCTGGGCACCTGCTTTGACCCCGGCTTACCTGTTCTGACCTGCCAGTAACCATCCTTCCCGCTAAACTACCCACCCCTCCACTCCGGCTCATACCCCTGCTCCCTTCTAAATAGCCAATGGGAATTAGGCTAGATTGTGCGGTCTAACCCTAGCCAATAGGAAACAACACAGCGGTAGGGTGGCCTCCGTCAGGCAATAGGACCCCTTCCCCTCCTTGTCCAGGTGTGCGCTCACCATTGTTCCACCTGTGAGCTGCACCCTTCTACAGACACAAATATTCTATGGAAGTAAATATGAATTTCCTTGCTGAGGACATTTATATTCAAGTGCTACTTCTTTGGAGTCATCGAAAGTTTTACTTATAACGCCAGGGATGGGACATTTCAGGCCAGTTCGTTTGTTGTTCCTTAAGCGCTTGCTGGCAGGACCACCCTCCCTCCCTGGCTATGGGGCTTGGAGAGGGAACCAGGATGCGCACGTCCAGTTCTGGATAAGTGCACCATGCCTCCCTGAGTCACATGGGGATGGCCGTGTGGTCTCAGGCTGCCTTCCTGCTTTGGGGTTTCCCTTTCTTCTCTCTGGGGTTCTAGCCCAGTTGTGCAGGGAGGAGGACCTGGGCATGGGGTCTGTGAGTGGTGTGGGGTAGTGCATGCAGTCCCTGACTGTCCTTCGTGCCAGGGGTATTGCGGTGTTCCCAGGAAGCAGGAAGAGTTCGCCTAGGTGATGCAGCCTTTTGCCCTGGTGGGGACAGGGGAGGACTGAGCTAAGGAAGGGCTGGTGCTAAGCCTGGGGCATCCTGGGCTTCCCCCTCCCTTTTCAACCTCACAGCTCTTCTCCTGGAAAAGTGGGAATTCACCTGTGGGTCCCTGGGCAGCCTGTTACAGGCTCAGGGCTACAGCATGGATGCCAGGAGACTCATAGGTTCTGCTGGAAAAACCCTCTGTGGCTCTCAAGGTGCTCCCTAGGAGGCTGTACCTGAGAGCTGTCCTAGGCCCTGGACACTTGGAACCCCAATATGCCAGCACCCACTCATTTCCTGGCTGTTGCTCTGAGTCCATGGCTCATCTCTGGAGTGACCTACTGACCACACTCACAGATTGACATCAAAGATCAGAGGCCAGTTCTCTATTTGCAATGTGGAGGACAACTTGGCAGACCCACTGCTTATGTGAGCTGATCTGGATTCTTTCCCTGTAGGCCAGCTCCACAGACCATTGGCTAGCATGGCTAACATGAACTAAGCGCCACCCACACACCATGTGTATTAGTTACCAACTGCTGTGTAACAAATTACCCCAAAACTTGGTGGCTTAAAATAAGAAACATTTGTTATCTCACAAAGTTTCTGAGGTCTCGGGAATCTGAGCATGACTTTACTGGGTGGTTGTGGCTCAGAGTCTTTCGTGAGGTTGCAGTCCAGCTGTCAGCCAGAGCCACCGCCTCTACAGGTGGAACAGGGACAGAAGAAGCTGCACCTACAGAGGCTCCCTCACTTCGCTGTCGATTGGGGCCCTTTGCTCCTCGCCATGTGGCCCTCTTCATAGGACTGCTTGAGCATCCTCACAACATGACAGCTGACTTTCCCTCAGCATGTGATCCAAAAAGAACACAGGGAAGAAATAAGCCACTAGGCCTTTAATGGCCTAGTTTTGCAAGTGGCATTATTATGTCTGCAATATTTCATTCATTTGAAAGGAGCCACCAAGTTCAGCCCACCTCTCTCAGGAAAGAGAAATTAAATTCCACCTCTTAATTCTCCCTAAGAACATATTTAAAAACTACCACACTAGTTTGAGTAATGAGTCACTAAATGTCTCATTCAATCCTCATGACAACTCCCATCTTACAGATGAGGAAACCAAAGCTCAGAGTGGTTATGGGAGGCGTCCATGTTCACACAGCTGCTTAAGTGCAGTCAGGATTTGGAGTCAGATAGTGTAGACCCGTGCTGCTCAGCAGAGCTTTCTATGGTGGTGGAATGGTTGGGGCTGGGCTGTCCGGTATGGTAGTGCCTGGCCACATGTGACCGCTGAGTACTTGAATGTAGCTGCCCAATGTCCTCCCCGTCACAGACCTCCGGGAATGCGCTTGCAGTGGGACAAGTTGGGCTGTTACTGGCTGCAGTGAGGGAGAACACATACAGTGTGGAACTGCAGGGTGTCACAGGAAGGGGGTGTCAGAGGGAACCTATTCTAGGATGTGGTCTTTGGCTGACTTCAGGGAGGGTCTGAGGAGTCAGGAGCTCACTCCAGATTTGGTGCTGTCAAAGGGCAAGGCCAAAATCACATGCATCCTTGCTTTGTCTCATGTCTTTTCTTTTCTTTTCTTTTTTTTTTTTTTTGAGACGGAGTTTCACTCTTATTGCCTGGGCTGGAGTGCAATGGCGTGATGTTGGCTCACCGCAACCTCTGTCTCCTGGGTTCAAGCAATTCTCCTCTCTCAGCCTCTCGAGTAGCTGGGATTATAGGCATGCGCCACCACGCCCAGCTAATTTTGTATTTTTTGTAGAGACAGGGTTTCTCCATGATGGTCAGGCTGGTCTTGAACTCCCGACCTCAGGTGATCTGCCCTCCTTGGTCTCCCAAAGTGCTGGGATTAAAGGCCTGAGCCACCATGCCCGGTCACTTTGTCTCATTTTATTGTGGTTTCAAAGCGGCCTTGTCTGAGTGGGGAGCGAACAGGAGAAAGGACTCTTAAGTGAGGCCTAGGCCGGCTTCCAGAGGCCAGGTTGCTCCTATTTCTCCTTCTCAGTGGTGAGACTGAGGCACTGGGTTTTTAACTGATGCATGTGGATTTGAGTTATAAAGTAACTTAAATGGCTGGCAGCTACTTTATAAGATAGCTCAAGTCTGGGCCTCACACACACCCCCCTAGCCACTGCACTGCACTGTCTCTTCAAGAGCCAGGATCTGCAGGCTCCACATCAGAGCCAATGGCTTCAGGGGTCGGGGTGGGAGGCAGGCAGAGAGAGGTGGGGTGAACCAGGCACTGCAGCCCCTCTTTGTGGGAAGCTTGGGGCCAGTGGACATTAGAACCTTCAGTTAGAGAGACGTTAAAGACCTGGAGATCTAAACACAGTGGGTTTGCGTGTCTTGGCAAGAGCCCCTGCCGAAGCTCTCCAGGCTTCTGTGATGTGTTATCAAGGACGTGCTTTACTGTTAGGATGCTGCTAGTGGAGGGAGGCATCCCCTCACCTGGTTACACATCAGAGTCACCTGGGTCACTGAACAAATGGGTTCTCTGGCCCACCACACACCTCCTCGATGGGGTGTAAGAGAGAGAGGGATTCTGGAGTCAGTGGGATCTCCTGTGGCCAGCCCTTTCCATCTGTACCGTTGTATGTGGGAACCACCAAGTGAGTGTCAGGGAAGACCATCTATGACCCCAAATTAACAGCTTCCCAGGCCAGGTGTGGTGGCACATGCCTCTAATTTCAGCACTTTGGGAGGCTGGGGCAGGAAGATCAATTGAGCCCAGGAGTTCAAGACCAGCATGGGTAACGTAGTGAGACCCTGTCTCTACAAAAAATAAAAAAAAATTAGCTGGATGGGGTGGCACACACCTGTGATTCCAGCTACTTGGGAGGCTGAGGCGGGAGGATAGACTGAGCCCAGAACACAGAGACAGCAGTGAGCTGTGTTCACACCACTGCACTCCAGCCTGGGTGACAGAATGAGACAATGTCTCACACACACACAAAGCTTCCCAAATAGTGTCGAGTGCCAGAATGCAGAATGTCAGTCACTTTTTGGAGAAGGTGAAGACAAGAAGCTGTCTTGAACAGGGGCTGCGTGTGAGTATGGCACGAGTGCTTTAACATCCCCTGCCTTCATCCTCACAGTCACTACAGAGAGTGGAATCTCCACTGCACAAGTGAGGAAGCAGGCCCTGCAATTACAGTCCTTGTCTGAGGCCCCAAGGTACGTCTCAGAGCAGGGATTCAAACTCAGGTCTTTCTGGTCCTCAAGCCCATGGTCGCTACACTGAGTCAGCAAAGCAGAACATTCTCACTGCCAGGGAGTCCCAGGCTGTCTGTGCTTTGCCTACCCCGGCCTTCTTCTCACCGAGACGGTTCAAGCACTAGATGCCATAAGATCATCGAACATGGAACTGCATAGAGCCCTTCCTGGCCATCTCCCAGCCCAGGACATTCACAAAAACCCCAATCCTTAAGGATATTGGCAGACGGAAGTTCAGTCACCATGCTTCTGTCCACCTGGTTATGCATCAGAGTCTCTGTCTATGTGACAGAGGAAGATATTTTTTAATGGTAGAAACATTATTAATTTCATTGAGAGCTTTTCTTCACAGAATGTTCATGAATTGAGGCATCACTATGATTCTGTAGCATACCGTTATCATGTTGCTTAATGTTAAATTGAAACGCAGCTGTTGGCCAGGCGTAGTGGCTCATGCCTGTAATCCTAGCACTTTGGGAGGCTAGTGTGGGTGGATCACCTGAGGTCAGGAGTTCGAGACCAACCTGACCAACATGGTGAAACCCTATCTCTACTAAAAATACAGAAAAATTAGCTGGGCATGGTGGCAGGCGCCTGTAGTCCTAGCTACTCAGGAGGCTAAGGTGGGAGAATCACTTGAACCCCAGAGGTGGAGGTTGCAGTGAGCCAAGATTGAACCACTGCACTCCAGCCTGGGTGACAGAGTGAGACTCCATCTTAGGGGGGGAAAAATAGGGCAGCTGCTTCCAGGGCTATGGGGACAGTAACAGGAAGTACCCACTACATGGACGAGCGAATGCACAAATGAAAGAATGCAGGCATGTGACTGAGAGCTGAGGAGTGGCCACCCAAAGCAACGGTGGGAATGAAACCACTTTGTTACCGCATCCAGAGCACATGCAAAGCTTACAGTCTGGGCTGGGCATGGTGGCTCACGCTTCTAATCCCTGCACTTCGGGAGGCCAAGGAAGGCGGATCACCTGAAATCAGGGGTTCGAGACCAACCTGGCTGTCTCTACTGAAATCACAAAAATTAGGCCTGGCGTGGTGGCTGACACCTGTAATCCCAACACTTTAGGAGGCCAAGGCTGGCAGATCAGCTGAGGTCAGGAGTCTGAGACCAGCCTGAACAACATGGAGAAACCCTGTGTCTACTAAAAAAAAAAGAAAATTAGCTGGGATCGATGGCACATGCCTGTAATCCCAGCTACTCAGGAGGCTGAGGCAAGACAATCGCTTGAACCTGGGAGGTGGAGGTTGCAGTGTGCCGAGATCATGCCATTGTACTCCAGTTGCAGCAACAAGAGCAAAACTGTTTTAAAAAAAAATTAGCCAGGGGTGGTGGTGCGTGCCTGTAATTCCAGCTACTTGGGAGGCTGAGGCAGGACAATCGCTTGAACCCAGGAGGTGGAGGTTGCAGTGAGGCGAGATCACACCACGGCACTTCACCCTGGCAACAAAAGTGAAACTCAATCTCAAAAAAAAAAAAAAAAAAGCTTATAGTCTGACAAAGAATCTACAAATAGGTCCTAATTATTTTTTAGAGTTGAAAAGGAACAGAAAAAACAAATGTGAGGGACTTAAGAAAGTGCTTTGACAGCTGTCTTTTGATATCAAGTTAAAAAGTTAGATACAAAAGTGTACATTGTTTTCAAAATTTGGCTGCATGTAAGATTGATTTAGGGGACTTTAAAAGATCGTTTAAAAAGATAGTTTTCCAGTCTGTATCTCAGACTTAATCAGAATCTCAGCATAGGGTGGGAGGGAGACAGGAAGAAGGGAAATAATATTTGTATTTCCAAAGGACTCTAAGTGACTCTTATGTGAATCCAGATATGCAGGCTACTGCTATGCGTTGGGTAGTTCTATTTAGAAAAACTGGAGCATAGAAAAAAGCCCAGAAGGAAATGTATAGCAAATGTTTAGCAGGTGTCTTTGAGATGTCGGTGTATGGAAACTCTTTTTCCTATGACTTTTATGCTTTAAAATTTTTCTACAATAAACAGCTATCATTTTTAGAATTTGTTAAACATACTAATAAAAAGGAGAAAGTCATTGTAATTGGAAGAGATAGTGGGGAGGTTCACCAGGCACGTAACTCCTTTTCAGGGTATCCCGGTGGAGAATTCACTGGTTCCATTTCTGTGTTTCCTGGTGTTGGAAATAGATGCTTGGTGCCGCAAAGAAAAATTAGCACTGAGACAAAGGATCTTTCAGCAACACGATTTTTACTTCCTGGACTGCTGGAAAGGTACCCTCATTAGCCATCTTGCCAGGAGAGTACAATGAACAAAGGAAAGCAGACATATTTATCCCTTACGCATTTGGGGTTGTCCTTACTGCTGTGCCTGATCTCCATTAGCTGGAGCCAGACCTCACAATGTAAACTAAAACCTGATTGGCTAACAACTTAAAACTTTTCTAAACAGGTAAAAGCAATGGAGAGCAAAAAAAGGAAGTCCAAATAAGAACCGGGCATAGGCTGTGAACTGGGACATGCCTGTGAGAACGTCCAGCACAGGTATCTCAGTTAAAGTACAAGGACATAGAATGTTCTACATGCCCGTAAGCATGTCTAACAGCAACATAGGATAGGGCTTCTATCAAAAAGCAGGAAGGCTTTTGAAGAAAGTGTTTAAAACAAACTACTATTTCTAACACTTATTAATTTTTCGTAAGAAAGGAAACTTTGAAGAGGAGCTTTTCTACTTCCCACACCAGGCATCTGCAAGGTGACCTTCTGAGTGCATCTGCCGAGCTAGAAACCTTGCCTCTCTTGCTCCCATTGCTCTGAAACCTGGGCTGAGTGTCACGTGAAGGGAGAAGGAGGTCCCAGGTTGCTCCAGCATAGGGCAGAGGGGCGTGTTACTGCCTCTGCAGTAGTCTTTGCTGGCGGTGGCATTGCAGGCATAGCTGGCCCAGCTGTTGAAGGCTGCCGGACCTCCTCCTACTCTTACCCTGTCGCTACCTGGGTATCCAGTCCCTGAGGCATCCAGTGTCTGACCGATACTTGCTGACAACCTGTGATGTGCCTGGCGCAGAGCTAAGCCCTGTCCTGATAATGACCAATCACCATGTGCCCAGCACCCTTCAGGGCTGGCCCCAGAGCCTGACATTTTTCATCTGCATCGCATCCTCATCATGAGTCACTGGAATCATTCTTCCCATTTTACAGATGAGCAAACTGAGGCTCAGATGGTTACATGACCTGCCCTAAGCCAAATGTTGCTCTTCCCTGGCCTGCAAGGATGCTCAAGTGAGGAGAATGCAGGTGAGATGTGCCCCCGAGGGAGGGAAGGAAGAGGCTGTGGCTGAGAAGAGGCCTCTAATGTTCTATAGCTCTCTGAGCTGGTTTGGGCTCCAGAAGCTGCATTTCCATGGAACTCTAATGATGATTCTCCACCGTGGGCTGAAATTCACAGTGCCTGCCACCATCTATGCCCACATAAATGCCCCCCATGCCATCAAGGGGATGCTTTATTTGACATTAATCCCCCAGAAGCCTTTTTAGCTATTCACTCGGTATTTCCAAACCAATTACTGGCTCGGAGTTTGAAAAGAGGGTCAACCCTTGGGTTTTCCAGCAGGGACTCCCTCCAGGCCCAGCACCAATCTGAGGATGTTGTAATTTAGCAGAGAAAGGAAACATATAATTTTTTATGTTTGCCTCCTCGGGGAGGCTGGAGGCAAGCACAAATATCCCTTGAGCAGGGTCAGATTCTCCAGTTTAAAGAGCCAACGTGTTCCCCACCACAATTGGACTTTAGAGCCCCTTTTAATTTGAAAGGGGGTTAGGCAAAGATGGTCGTGGACTTCATTGCTTTGCCGGAGCTTTCCTTCTGGGAGCCAGGCTAAAGCCTCTGTTTTATTGGAACAAACCAGGGAGGGTCTCTCAGATGGGCCAGCATTGGGTCGCATCCAGGAAGTGGCAACTGATGTGCTGCTCTCGGACAATCCCCTGGGTCAGTGAGGCCAGAGGAGACAGAAAGCCGGACACTATCTTTTCCTTCTTGGGCTGTGGGTCCCAGTTGTCTGGCCCAGTTTCTGGGTGTGCCCTGCTCTCTGCCAAAGCCTTCCTGGGCTGCACAGGCTGAGCAAGACCAAGCTGGAGTGAAATTCCCTAACCCCAGCCCCTCCTACACCCCAGGTGAGACCTACAGTGAAGCAGAGGGTCCCATCGCCTGCAGGGCCAGCAGGGGCAGGTCCTGAGGGGCAGGTGGGGCTGGAACCCCTTCCCCTAGGGCGGCCCAGCCTGGGGCCAGGCTCTCATCAGCCAGGCTGATCCTTACCACGCTGGTACTCTCCCTGGCACCTGGGGTCATTGTCCTTGAGGAAGAGCCCCAGATGGCCTGGAACTCTCCCCCTGGGATTCATGCTAACATCTTCTTGGAGTGAATTTTAACAGGAGAAGGAGCCAAGGCGAAGTTAGAGGAAGGCTGGTGAGTGCTCCTTCAAACCAGTGGCCTCCCTTTCCTGGGGAGCAGGCTCCCATGAGAGAGCCCAGCCTGGAACCACAAGGCTTTGGGGAGACTCCAGGAGGGAGGCTGTGGGTTCAGTTCTGGTGTCAGCTGAGGAAGGGGTGTTGGGACATCTGCCTCTGGAATTATAAACACGAGCTGCTGTGGCCAGCCTCATGGCTGGGGGAGCAGCATTTCTTTCTTTCTTCTTTTTCTTCTTACTTTTTTTGAGATGGAAAAAACTGCTCTGTCACCTAGGTTGGAATGCAGTGGCGTGATCTCAGCTCAAAGCAACCTTTGCCTCCTGGGCTCAAGCGATTTCCTGCCTCAGCCTCCCGAATAGCTGAACCTACAGGCGTGTGCCTTCACGCCCAACTAGTTTTTGCATTTTTAGTAGAGGGGGTTTCACCATGTTGGCCAGGCTGGACTCAAACTCCTGACTTTAAATGATCCACCTGCTTCAGCCTCCCAGGATTACAGGCATGAGCCACCACGTCTTTTCTGGAGCAGCATTTCTGCCGCCACACCCTCCCCTCCCTCCACCTGTCTGCACTGCCACTGAGCCAGAGTCAGCAGGAGCCCGACTACTCACTCCTGCTAAACCCCAGGCACAGAGACTGCCCTCTGCACTGGGAATGGAGACTGGATGAAGGCCTGGGGTGGGCGTCTCCCTGTGGGCCTCTCCCCTGTGTCCCTTCTCACTCCACAGGGGCATGGAGTGGGGGCTCTGACAGCCTAGCTCAGAAGCTCCATTCATATCAGCTAGGGTAAATGGAGGGGCCCACGTAAGGTCCCAGCTTCGCTATGTGGAGAGGCAGTGTACCCACTGGCTTTTCCTGGTTCCAACTCACCCTCCTTCACCCTGCTTGATTAGTTCTGTAGAGTCCACGTCCCCTCTGCCCTCTGAAGTTTTGCTGAAAACTTACAAAAGGCAGATTCATTGAAGAGAAAAGCCATGTAAATCGTATTGATGTGTACACAGGAGCCTTCGGGAGGAAGACCCAAAGATACAGGGGAAATTGGCCATTTTATGTTCAACCAAGTATCACCAGCTGTTTAGAAATCGGAAGGACAAACACGGTTTGAGCTGATGCTGACAGACTGAGTGGGGGAGCTCAGCAAGGCCTGTCTAGATTCTTCTTGGCCTTTCTGTGCAGGGTGTTTTCCTTCTGGGAGAGGGGCTGGACTCTGTCTGGCATGGAGGTCTTATGGCCTGCAGTCAAGGTAGGACAGTTCTTAACACAGAAAGGTGGAGGGAAAGTTTAATATATTTTAGGTTTTATGGCTGGCTTTGTGGAAAAGAGGTTCTTTTTTCTTTTTTTTGAGATGGAGTTTCACTCTCGTTACCCAGGCTGGAGTGCAATGGTGTGATCTCGGCTCACCGCAACCTCCGCCTCCTGGGTTCAGGCAATTCTCCTGCCTCAGCCTCCTGAGTAGCTGGGATTACAGGCATGCGCCACCATGCCCAGCTAATTTTTTGTATTTTTTAATAGAGACAGGGTTTTACCATGTTGACCAGGATGGTCTTGATCTCTTGATCCACCCTCCTCGGGCTCCCAAAGTGCTGGAATTACAGGCTTGAGCCACCGCGCCCGGCCCAAGAGGTTCTTTTTCAATTACCTCCTTGGAGAAAAGGGATTGCAGTTTCTACAGCTGGCCTCGGGGGAGAATGAAACAGAGATAGTGGGCAAGAGAGGGTCAGAGAAAAACTTTTGCTTCTGAGGCTGCTTCTGAGACCTCCAATGAGGGGTATTGCTTTCTGAGTCCCAGCAGTTCCCTGCGGAAGTGCCTGGTGGAGGGGTCAGCCCTGGGGAAGAAAAGGAGCAGCACACACGAGGGAGGTGGTGTGCTGGTAAATGCGGAATGACTGGCTCTCTGGAAAAAGGAAATAAAAAATATTTCTCCAGAAAAAATAAAAACCTTGACCTGATGGTCACGCTTGCCAGTTTTCGTGGTGTAAATACTACCGCCACGGCCAATTGCAAGCTGCCAAAGTGTGCTGAGAAACAGCGTCGGAAAGAATGGGCTCCTGTAAGTGTACAAGCTGGCTCCAGCATGCTCCTGGGTGGAGGGGGACACACAGCCCTGCAACCCTTGCCCCAGAAGACCCCATGTCCTCCCCAGGCACCCCTGCCTTGTGCATAAGGGGCCTTTGTTCCACTTCATGGTGGCTTTGCGGGGGGTGGGAAATGGGATGGATTTGCCAGTCAGGGAGGCCTGGAGAGAGAGATGGGGCTCACGACAGGGACAGAGCCAGCACTGCTTAGCTTATCCTGAACCATCCCCCACACCAAAGCCCTATACAAAGAAATGTGAGGTTCTTGGAAATCTTCCCAAAATGAAAGGGGAGCTGGGAATTGTCCTACCTGAGGATCAATAAGGCCTAATGAGGAAGCAGATTTCAAAGCAGGAGCAGATTCGTAGCTAATCCTCTCAGCGCCCACACGCCAGAGAGCCACTCTCACGGGGGATCTGATTTCTTTGCTCATTCCTGAATCCCCAGCTTTAGGGAACCTCAAAGCACAGAAGGCAAAAAGGAAAACGAAAATGAATCCTGTCTCTTTCAATAAAGGACAAAGGCCTTGCCTCTTCTGGCAGGAGACGCTCTTACACTTCCCAGACAGCCGATGCCTGAACGAGGCCAGGGGAGACGGAGGGGGCTCCGGGCTGGGGCAGGCCCTGAGGGCTGGGAGGGAGGGGAGCTGGGCTTCACATCCCAGGTGCCGCAGCGGGAACAAGGACCCTTGATAAACACCCTTGCCATGCTCGCTATCCAACCTGGAAAATGCCATCATGTATTTTTAATCTGCCTTCTCCTCACTGAATAATGAAAGATGAAAATCATAAGGTTTGACTGGCATTTATAAGGGGGCTCTGAAGGAGGCTCCAGCAGAAGAAAATGAGCTCCAGGGCTCATCACAGCTCAGCTCCTGGCTGCTGACTCCAGCCCCCTCCCAGGGAGGCTCCTTCTGTCTCAGAGGGAAGGACCCACCCTTCCCGGCAAAGCCCAGCAGCTCTTGCCCCACAGTGCTCTGGGAAAGGGTGCAGTACTCTTGGAGAGACCCAAAGCTTCCGGGGTTCTGACCTGACCGATTGGAGTCAGGAGACAGAGTCAAGGGAACAGGATCGAGGGCCTGGGATGGACGCTAGGACTTGGCCAGTTACCAAGGTGTAAATACTCCAGCCAAAGCCGATCTTACGGCACCGGTGTGATGTCACTGAACCTGTGGAGTTTGAAAGAGATGTGCAGAATTGATTCTCACAAGGTCTCATCTTCGGGGTGGGAGACTGCAGTGATCAGTGAGTTCTCCAAGGAGGGAGGGCAAAGGCAGAGAAAGAGGGTAAGGGGCTTTGTGGGCAAGGGACAGAGAGCTATCAAGGAGAGAGGGGAGGAACAGAATGTTTAGGAGGGAGGGCTGGGTAGTAATTGCAAGACCTGGGGCAAGTTATTTAACCTTTGGGAGCTACCAGTTCTGGGTCTTAATACTGGAGAGAAGAGCTGATACCCATTCATTTCACAAAGCTCTTATGGGATTAGGATGAGGTCATGTGGATAAGATCATTTTGCAAAACTGTGATATTTCACTCCAAGGGTGTTATTATAATCAGGTTCAAAGGTAAGAAGAATGCCCTCTATTTTTTTTTTTTTTTGAGACGGAGTTCTGCTCTTGTTACACAGGCTGGAGTGCAATGGCACGATCTCTGCTCACCGCAACCTCTGCCTCCTGGGTTCAGGCAATTCTCCTGCCTCAGCCTCCCGAGAAGCTGGGATTACAGGCATGCACCACCATGCCCAGCTTATTTTTTTGTATTTTTAGTAGAGACAGGGTTTCACCATGTTGACCAGGGTGGTCTTGATCTCTTGACCTCGTGATCCATCTGCCTCAGCCTCCCAAAGTTCTGGGATTACAGGCATGAGCCACTGCACCCGGCTCAAAGGTAAGAAGAATGCCTAGTTTCTCTAGCCACACTGTCACATACAGAGAAAATGATTTATATATATACTATGCAATCAAACAATAAAGTAAATAAGAGTAAACATAATAAGGAGCATTTTTATGTAAAGCATATGATATGGTTTGGCTGTGTCCTCACCCAAATCTCACTTTGAATTGTAGCTCCCATAATCCCCATGTGTCCTGGGAGGGACCTAGTGGCAGGCAATTGAATCATGAGGGCGGCCCTTTCCCATGCTGTTCTGATAGTGAATAAGTCTCACAAGATCTGATGGTTTATGCACACTCTCTCCTTGCACACACTCTCTTGCCTGTTGCCATGGAAGTTGTAACTTTGCTCCTCATTTGCCTTCTGCCATGACTGTGAGGCCTCCCCAGCCATGTGGAACTGTGAGTCAACTAAACTTCTTTCCTTTATAAATGACCTGCTCTTGGGTATGTACGTCTTTATCAGCAGTGTAAGAATGGACTAATACAGCATACAAATGAGAAACAAAGGCTACACAAGAGCCAGAACTTTGTGATTCTTTTTTTTTTTTTTGAGATGGAGTTTCGCTCTTGTTACCCAGGCTGGAGTGCAATGGCGCAATCTTGGCTCACCGCAACCTCTGCCTCCTGGGCTCAGGCAATTCTCCTGCCTCAGCCTCCCGAGTAGCTGGGATTACAGGCACGCGCCACCATGCCCAGCTAATTTTTTGTATTTTTAGTAGAGACGGGGTTTCACCATGTTGACCTGGATGGTCTCAATCTCTTGACCTTGTGATCCACCCGTCTCGGCCTCCCAAAGTGCTGGGATTACAGGCGTGAGCCACCGCGCCCAGCCCAGAACTTTGTGATTCTTAATAAGAACTGTTGGCCCCTGGGTGATCAGGCCAAGTGTAGGCAGGGCCTTTAGTGATAATGTCCTTCTAGTCAGCCAGCCTTGATTGATTTAACATTTTCTGTGACTGTGTATTCCTTCATTCATTTGACAAACATTTATTGGGTGCTAGTTCTGCTGGGTATGAAAACATTGATTCATGATCATGCATGCCCTAGAAGACTTTGTTATGAACTTAGGGATCTGTTCATGAAACAGATAAAGTACAATGCAGGCAGCAGGTACCATGATAAAGGCATGAGCCGCTTCAGGAGCAGGAGGAGCACATCTTGATCAATTACCTTAGTTGTGCCCACTCCTGGGCATGGCACATGGCAACCCCTCAGTAAAAGTTGGCTGATGGGAAAATGGGCCAAAGAGGGTCTCCTGTAGCAATGACCTCTGAGCTGTGGCTTGGAGTTGCGTCTGTTGGCCTCCAGGGGGTTGGTGGCTGGACTTTGTGGAGGCCAGAGCCCCACTAGATGCTGTGTGTGTGGCCCTGTTCTGGCTTGTTGGTCAATGCCTCACAGTGGTCTATGATCCAGACAAGATAAGATGAAGTCTGAACGGGAAGGTGGTTGGGTCTTTGCCAATGAGAGAGGTTGGCTAAAGACACACAGGGCAGAGTGTAAAGCATGGTCCAGCATGCCAGGGTGTGGTGTGGATGGTGTGGGGACAGGTAGGAGCCAGGAGAGTAGTGAGCAGCGAGGCCAGGGCCATGGTGGGCAGGGAAGGCCTGCGCATCTTCGCAGGCACTTTGGACCCAGGCCTGAGAAGAGCAGAGGCCACTTAGGAGAGGGTAGCCAGGGAGGAAAGCGTTGCTGGTGATGAGAACCAGGAAGAAATGAAGTGAGGGATGAGGCCGGTGGAGGTGGGAAGACAGCCTCGGGTGCCTGCTGCATCAGAATGCTTTCCTACAGCCAGGCCCCATCCAGGTTCAGGCCCAGGCTACGCTCAAGAGCTCTGAGTCTGCTCCAGAGAAACAAAGTCCTAGAGTTTCAAAGTGAAGCGATCCTCCCACCTCAGCCTCTTATGTAGCTGCAACTACAGGTACATGACACCATGCTTGGCTAACTTCTTTATTTTTGCAGAGATGGGGTCTTGCTTTGTTGCCCAGGCTGGTCTCGACCTCCTAGGCTCAAGCAATCCTCCCGCTTCGGCCTCCCAAAATGCCCAAATTACAGGTGTGAGTCACCACACCCGGCCTCCTCTCAGTTCCTTCTGCTACTGGTATGTCTGCTATGCTCTGACTTTTCCACCTCCCCCTTAATTTGCTGTTTATAATGCGCTGTGGGTTGTAAAACTAAATTATTTGCAAGCAGACTGTTTAAGCAGATAAAAGTGAGTAGACTGTGGGTGAGACCTGAGTTTCTGGCTGGTGAGGATATGACTATATGTTACCAATTTTGGCTACTCAGGGATCTTTTTCTTTTCTTTCTGTTTCTTGGCACTGTGCTGCTAGAACTGTGAACGTGATAGTCAGTGAGGAAAGTTACAAGAATCATGTTCAATGAGTCCACAGAAAAAGTACGAGCTGAGGCTGGGCATGATAGCTCATGCCTATAATCCCAGCTCTTTGGGAGGCCGAGGTGGGTGCATCACAAGGTCAGGACATTGAGACTATCCTGGCTAACATGGTGAAACCCCATCTCCAGTAAAAATACCAAAAATTACCTCAGAGTGGTGGCATGTGCCTGGAGTCCCAGCTACTCAGGAGGCTGAGGCAGGAGAATCGATTGAACCTGGGAGGCAAAGGTTGCAGTGAGCCGAGATCGCGCCACTGTACTCCTGGGCAACAGAGTGAGGCTTCATCTCAAATACAAAAAGAAAAATAAGAGTTCCCGAGTCATGCCTTCAATGCACTAAGCGTGTATTATTAAGTATCTGGGATGTGTCTAGAACTCTAGCTGGTGTGGAGAGGATTTTCAAAGGAGCACTGTGTGGTAAAGGATTAACCTCCCCCAAAGAAAGGTTTGGCTCTTTGCTTCTGGCTCTTAAGAGGGAAAGGCTAAGCCCTTGGAGTGTCCTGGGTATGAGTGTCTTTGTTTCCCTGGGGTCTTGGGGCTGCCAGATAGTTTAGGTTTCACTGTGGGTCCTTGGGCCACATGGTATCAGCACAGGGGTATCAGTCGTGTCTACTTGACTGAGGCCCAGAAAAACTCTGAACACCAAGTTTTGGGTGAACTTCCCTGCTGGCAGTACCCTGTGTGTGTTGTCACTCCTCCTTGCTGGAGAAGCAGGCACTGTCCACACAGTTCCATTGGGAGAGGACTAGCAAAGCTCATGCCTGTCTCTCTGGGACATCCCTCCCCACGTATCTACTATACTGGCTGATTTTAATCCGTATTCTCTCACTGTCATGAACTGTACTGATGGCAGTATAATGGCTGGTTAGAGTCCTGTGAGTCCTTCTAGCACATTTTTGGACCTGAGGATGGTCTTGGGGACCTCCTGAACTCCCACTGCCCCTGTGAAAGATGCAACCCCGGAGAGGGCTGCTCCCCTCTGGGGGCCTTGGGTCTCTTCCCAAGTGAGGGGGTTGCTTCAGGAGACGTCTCAGATTCTTCTAGCACAAATGCGGTGTGGTTCTGACAGAATCTGCATTCATTAGAGCAGGAGTCCCCAGCCCCGGGCCATGGACCGACGCTGGTCCGTGGCCTGTTAGGAACTGCCTGAGCACTAGATTCTCATAGCAGCATGAATCCCATTGTGAACTGCATATGTGAGGGATCCAGCTTGCATCCTCCTCATGAGAGTCCAAATGCCTGATGATCTGAGGTGGAACAGTTTCACCTTCAAACTATCCTGCACCCCTCCGCCCTGCCCTGCCCTGTCGGTGGAAAAACTGTCTTCCAAAAAAACCAGTCCCTGCTGCCAAAAGGTTGGGGACTGCTGCTTTAGAGGGAGCCAGGTTAGTCACCAGTACAAACAGCCACCGACCCATCTGTACAATGTCATCAGGGATGGAGGGAAACTGGGAGGCTCTGTTTCTCCAATTGTCAGCTTCCCCTCCAGAGTGAGGAGTGGGCTCAGGGCAGGGTGGTAAGACTGGGGATGTGGATGCTGCACGAGGTATGAGCCTGGATGGGAAGCCAAGAACATTTCAAGGCATCAGGCCCTCGGGAGCCATGCCAGAAAGAAGAAGATCTGCGGTAGAGAGCTGGCTGCAAAGAGAAGGCAGCCAGGGGTGAGAGGGCAAGGAGGGAGGCTTGGAAAGACCCAGGGAGATGGCATTTCGCAGGTGCAATCTGGCTTCCTGTTATCTAAATAGCACACAGTTATGGACTTAAGAGGATCAGGAGGCAATGGAAGACATTGAATACACTCACCAGAGCCCAATTCAGTTTTGGACAATTTGCACAGCCTTTCAAAGTTAGGCTGGGCTCAATAGATATTGAATAGCCCTGCCCAAATCCTGCTTACTTGGCCCCTGGCTATCTTGAGTCTTGAGAACAGACACTTTACCTCCATGACATTCAATTTTCAAGGTGCTTTGCCTGCAATTTGGGTGAGCACCCACCTGGGGGCACTGTGCTTTAGTGTCCCCTGCGGTTTGAGCCTCAATGGCAGTTTCGGAGGCAGGGAGCCCACTGCTGTTCAATTATGATTTTCCATGGAAACGAATCTTTCTTGAACTAGAATGCTTTATTAATGAGGAAACCTGGAGTACTGTAGAATATTACATTTTCAAGATTAAATACATATTTTAGGTACAATTTGGCATTTTGGCACACAAAATCATAGATGTTAGAGACTGAGGCTGCATGGGAAGTGGTCTTGTCTGGTCTCTGGCCCAGAGAGGTGACATGGCTCTTTCAAGGCCAGTTACCTTGGAACAGGTTTTAGGGTTGTCTTCCATTGGCAGAAGCAGAAAAAGATGGTGATTTAAAAAATCAAGTATGAGAGTGCTACCTACCATCAGCAGAGTTTTTGATGTATGTCGGGCACTCAAGTTTTATACCGATTAGTTCATTTAATGCTTACAACAACGCTATGAAAGCATTCCATTTCTATCCCAACTGGGTAGACTCCATTCAATTCGGACACTAACCACTCTAAGATAGGACTGCATCCCAGAAGTCAAGGACCCAGGCCTTTTCAAGACTGCCCTGCCTCAGATGCCAGTCGGAGTCCCCAGGACACCTTCATTTCTGAACAGCTGGGTATAAATTCAAGCTTCTCATGCTACTCTCAGGTTCTACAATTCAGTAGAATGACTAACAGAACATGGGTATGTGCTACAGTGTTTTTATAAAGGATACACATAGAACAAGCTCTGGGAGCATCCTGGACTTGCAGCTTCCACACCCTCTCCTATGGAATGAGGATGTATCACTTTCCCAGAAAATCCATGTGTACACCCAGGAGGCCCCACTGAGCTTTAAAACTCACTGCAAAGCTACAGTAATCCAAAGAGTGTGGCAGCGGCATAAAGGCAGGCATATAGATAGACCAAAAGAATAGAGTAGAAAACCCAGAAATAAACCCTTGCATGTATGGTCCAATGATTCTTGACAAGGGTGCCAAGACCATTCAATGGGGGAAAGGACAGTCTTTTCAACAAACGGTGCTGGGAAAACGGAATCCCCACGTATACAAGAATGATTTTGGACCCTGACCTAACACCATATGGAAAAAATAAATCAAAATGGATTAGAGGCCTGAATGTAGGAGCTAAAACCATAAAAACCTCTTAGAAGAAAACAAGGAGACAGCTTCATGACATTGGATTTGACGACGATTTCTTGGATATCAAAGGCACAAGCAACAAAGGAAATAATAGACAAATAGGACTTCGTAAATATTAAAACTCTTTGTGTGTCAGAAGACACTTTCAACAGAGTAAAAAGGCAACCCACAGAATGGGAGAAAATATTTGCAAATCATGCATCTGATAAGGAATTAATATCCCCGAGATTTCAGTGTCCAGAGTTTTGTCGTTGCTGTTGTTGCTGTTGCTTTTTGATACAGGGTCTCGCTCTGTTGCCCAGGTTAGAGTGCCATGGTGTCATCGTGGCTCACTGCAGCCTCCATCTCCCAGACTCAAGTGATTCTCCTGCTTCGGCCTCTTGAGTAGCTGGGACTACAGGCAGGCACCACCATACCTGGTTGATTAAAAATATTTTTTTAAAAAAATTTTAGTCTCACTATGATACCCAGACTGGTCTTGAACTCCTGGACTCAAGTGATCCTCCCACCTCATGTTCCCACAGCACTGGGATTACAGGCATGAGCACTGCACCAGATCCAGTTTTCACTGGATTTCATTACATAACCACGACTGATTAAATCAGTGGCCACGTGACTGAACTCGATCTTCAGCCCCGCTCCCCTCTCTGGACTTTAGGTGGACCAAAAGTTCCAGCCCTCTTATCACATGGATGGTCTTTGGTGGTTGGCCCCCATCGTGAAGTCTTCTTGGGATGTGCCGGGAGCAACACCACTGTCACAATCAAGACACTCCTGTCATTCAGGAAATTCCAAGGGTTTTCTGTGCCAGGAACCAGGGACAAAGACGTACTCTATTATAACACAGAGGTGTTGTCATTGCCCTTTTGCCAAGTGTAGGCTGAGGCTGAGAGAGCGAGAGAGAGAGAGAGAGAGCAAGTAACTGGCTCCAAGTGCTGCAGACTTTGCAGGACTCTGGCAGACAAGGGCAGAGCTCAGACATGTCAGCCTCAAACTCTCTGGGCTTAACCCCTAAACGGAGCCACTGCCACCATGTGAGGGGTGGGGGAGGGAGAGCGCTGAGCAAGCTTTCCTTGGGACCAATGCAGAACAAGTGAGGAGAGGGGAAATTCCATTTCAGGAACAGAGGAACTGTATGATGCCTTGAGAATTGCTTCTGGCAAGCAGAGAGTAAAAACCAGCGCTTGGACTTCTGGGAAAAGACAGAGAGCCTCTCTCTGTGGAGAACTCATGACATGCACAAGCCATCATCTGTCCTGAGAAGTTAAGTCCAGGGCTGGGGAGGCGATTCCCACTGCCAGCCCTTCCCTGCCTGCCCCACACCAGTGCTGGCTTGGTTAAGCTCCTAAGCCATATGAAGGCTCAGACCAAGAAAAGAATCGATCATCCGCCAATGAGGAAACCACACTACCAGTCATCTCTCCAGCGAACCACTTCATCAGGCTAAAAAGTTTGATTTTCTTCTTTATTGTTTACTGATTTTTTTTTTTTTTTTAAACAAAGTCTTACAGCAGGCTGGCTCAAAGCATGAAGCTCTGGGAAAGATTTGTTTTTCAGTGCTGTGAGTTCTCACTGATAGTTATGTGTCTGGGGCCAGGGATCCTTCTCTAGAAGGATCTGTAATTCTGGAACGAAATTCTGGAACGAAAGAGCGAAATCAACTTGGGGTTGGCGGACCCTCAGATCCTGGAATCACACCCCTCCATACTACGTTTGATCTTAGCCAAAAGGTCGAGAAGCGATCCTCGATACTGTGTCTCTGGGTCCATTTCTCTGGGGAGGTTGAGAGCAGCATTGTCCAATAGAGAAGAGAATGTGAGCCACTGAGGTCATTTTAACGGAGGTCATTTTTCTAGCAGATACAGTGAAAAGAAACAAGCAAACTTAAATGTAATCATATATTTTATTTAGCCCAATATATCCAGCATATTATCATTGCAACACGTAATGAATGTAAAAATTATTAATCAGATTTTTTTCAATCTTTTATTCATTCTGAATCTTCAAAATCCAGTTTGGGTTTGACACGTACAGCACATCTCAGTTGGGACAAGTTGTATGTCAAGTGCATCTTACGAGCCACCTGCAGCTTGTGACCTCTGCATTAGATAGCTCATGACTATCGCCTTTGCTGTCCTCCTGAAAGGGACCTGTGGCGACCCCTAAAAGCTTAGAATCTCTGCTCAAGTGTCTGTCAAACTGTAGAGATTCCCATTTCCATCTGCAAATAACAGAGAGCCACTTCAGCTCTGCATACAGGCCACGTCTTTTATTTTTTGTATTGCGATGCTTTGGCATCTGGGGCTTTGCTGACACTGGAGAGAGTCCCTCCCAGGATTAGATAATTCCTAGAGACAGCATACAGTTGGTCTGGGAGTGTGTTTTCAAAAACAAATCACCCACTCCAGAGCCCACCCCTCCCAACCACACTCTGGACGCCGATCCACCTTCCTGCATCACCCCCGGGCCAGGTACCAGACAGCTACAGACAGTCCCTAGGAGCCAGAGCCTGCTGAAATCATTCAAACTAGCTAGTCCTAAACCTGCGTGCCCTTCCTTCCCATGGGAACTGCTTCCCGGCGTTCTGCCCCCTGTTCCCTCTGGCGCTCCCCTGTTGTGGCCCTGCGTGGTGTGATGTGGCATGGTGCTCCCCTCCTCTTGAGAACTGTGAGTAACAAACTACCTTTTTTTTTTTTTTTTTGAGATGGAGTCTCACTCTGTTGCCCAGTCTGGAGTGCAGTGGTGCGATCTCAGCTCACTGCGGCCTCTGCCTCCCAGGTTCCAATGATTCTCCTGCCTCAGCCTCCTGAGTAGCTTGGATTATAGGCGCCCGCCATTATGCCCAGCTAATTTTTGTATTTTTAGTAGATACAGGCTTTCACCACGCTGGCCAGGCTGGTCTCAACTCCTGACCTCATGTGATCTGCCCATCTCGCCTCTTAAAGTGCTGTATTACTGGCGTGAGCCGCCGCGCCCGGCTGCAAACTGCCTCTTTAATGGCAGTTAGTTGTCTCCTGATTTGGCAGCCTCTCCATGCCTCAGATTTTCTCTTCATAGACTATATTTTTGAATACTCCATCTTCACCTTTGGGCTCGCTGGTGGTCAGGGAAGCAGGCAGGTCACTCTGGTGTGTCATAAAGTTAACAAACAGCAGACTTCGCCATCAGCAGAGCCCCTCCCAGAGCCAGTTCAGGTGAAGCCAGAGAGCAAATTTTCCCTGGGTCTGAGTCAGCCTCGATCCCCAGGTCTGAGAAGGCCCAATGATGGTGCTGGCCTCTAACATGAACAGCCTGTGATTGGGAAAAAGAGCCCACCTGGGTCAGAGGTGACTGACAACCCAGCTCAAACGGATGCTCAGGGAGAGATGCTGGACAGCTGAGTTCCCAGAGGTTGTCTGGCCTCGTGGAAGAAATCAGTGCACCTCCTGTTTTGTCTCCTGAAATATTTCATCCGTGATGATTCTACCCCAGGTGACAACATAGTTTATGATAAAGCATGCGGCAGCCTGCCAGTCCCTGGTGGCTTCTGATGCAGCCTGACATCCTCTCCCGTCGTTATGGATGAGCCTCACCTGTGAGAGGCTGGGAGGCGGATGCTTCATGAACAGGCGAACTCAGGGCCCATGAGGAAGCTGGGGCGGGAGTCCAGATGCCGTAAATGCCACTCCTGGAGAGGAGCCACTTCTGCAGTGACAGAGAGATGGCTGGGATCCTAAAATGTCAAAGCTCATGGCGGGAGGACAGGCTCACACTTCACTTTACAGATGAGCAAATGGAGACCTGGAGAGAGATGGCCCCCTGTGGGGTCTGGAGAGAGAGGGTTCGCTGTCGGCTAAGGACAGGGAAAGAACCAAACGCAGGTCCTCCTGCTCCCAGTTCAGCATTCTTTCTGTTCTCCCATCAGCTTTGTAAAAATGATTCCTCCCTCCCTTCTTTCCTCTGTCCCTCCCTCCTTCTCCTCCTGCCTCTCCCCCTTGTCTCTCTTCCTCCTTCTGCTCCTTTCCATCCCCTTCTCCTCTTCCCATCCTTCTCCTCCCCTTCTCTTCTCCCCAGCCCTCCCTCCCCACCGTCCCTCCCTTTCTTTTTCACAAATACTAGAGAGGCTTCCCTGTGCCAGGCACTCCCTAGTGTTTATTTTTACTCAGCTCCAGTTTGCAGACACCCATCAGGGGCCATTTAAGGGTAGAGCAGAGGGCAGAGAGCGGGGGAGGGAGGCTGCCCACCAAGGGCAGGCTGGGGCTGGCAGGCTGGAGTGCCCTCTGGGTGAAGAGGTTCCTTGTCTTCCATGCAGTACCTGCCCATTGAGCAGGGCCTCTGGGTTCAGCCAGGGACTGGGCTAGAGGTGGGCAGGGCTTTCCGACCACCTGCAGGGCTGGAGGGGGCAGGCTCAGAGGGTTTTTCTACATCATGGGAAGCAAGCGCAGACAGGCTTGCCCTGCAGCTGGAGAGACTAAGGCTGCGCTGTTAAATACTGGCACGGCCCCTGCTGGGTAGATCCTCCTCCTCGGGCCAGCTCCTCACTTCCACAGAGGCTTAGGGCAGGGAGGGACTGCAAGCCTCCTCCTTCTCCCTGTGGACTTCTCATCCTGGCTGTGACCCAAAGAGAGACTCCGAATCCCTGGTCTCCCTTCTTTATCTTCTAACCAGCAGTCCTGGGGAGGTTCCTCTTCGACCCCTGGGCTTCTGTTGACCAGTCTGTACCTCTGCAGCCCGTAGGAGCTGAGGCAGGGCTCCTGGCAGCCTGGCCCCTGCCTAGCTGGGAGCTAGTGTGGCCAGTCCCAGGATCGCCTTGGGAGATGGTTAAACATGCAGAGTCGCCAGTTCTGTTCTAGATCGCGGGGTTGCAATAGCCAGGGTTGGGCCTGGGAACCTGCATGTCTATCAACCCCCTCAGGTGGGCCTGGTCTGTGCTCAAGACCAGGTGCCTCCATGGCATCTTATCTGAAGACCTGATTCTAGGTCCTGACCTAGGTTGGAGGGGCAGCGAGTTTAGCAGGGCAGGTAGGGGCCCCCTAGTAACTAGAGAGAGGAGCTCAGGTTTCTCCCAAGCTTGAGCTTCTCTCTGCACGAAGCACTGGTGCCCATCAGAGACACGTGGGTAGAGTGGGGAAGAGGCACAGGACCTCCTTCCCCGACTCCTGCTCAGCCCTGCCCCCTGGGCTGACTACCAGGCTTCCCAGGATGGAGACATCTTCTAGTCCCCAGCCGAATCCTGGGAGGAGCCAGAACCCAGCCAGCAATGACTCAATTCATGGCTTAACTCACAGGCAAAGCCCAGGGACTGTCACCCAGCCAGCCAGTGGCCTGCTGGGGGACCCGAGGCTCTCTGGTGGGCTGAGGGGGGCAGAGCCAGCCGTGCGGGTCTGTTCCTGTGATCTGAGTCCTGCTGGCACATGCCAGGACCCTCTCCTGATCTTGGCAAAGGGAAACAAAGTTGCTGCTGCGGAGTTAATTAAGGAGGGAGGAAGGCAGGCGGGGGAGTTGGCAAGCAGAGAGGTCCTGTGTGCCAAGTGTCCAACGCAGTGCCACGTGCCAGGGCCTGGGGAGGTGGTAGGAGATGGGAGAATGGTACTCTGCCTAGAACAAAGCCAGCTGCATGGAGGTCATTTCACTCCTCCCCCACCCGCACTTGCCAGTTCAACAGATGGGGGTGTCTGTCCCCTCCCCCCAGCATTCATCAGGCCCACCGGGAGGAGCTCAGTGAGGATGGGGACAGCCTCCAGGGCTGTGCCGTCCAGTAGAGAAACCGCTAGCCACATGCAGCTATTTAAACCTAAGTGAGATGAAATGAAATAAAACGTGAAATTCAGTTTCTCGTTTCCCATCTCAGTGCTCAGCAGCTGCTGAGTGGCTGATGGTCGCCACACCGGATGGTGGGGGTGGAGGGTGTTACCATCATTGCAGAACATTCCATTGGCCAGGCCAGGGCTGCTCTTGGCTTCGGCAACTGCCCTGCGTTTCAAAAATGAAACAAAACAAAACACAAAACAAAGACAAAACAGCTTATTGCTGCCATGATCACCCTAACGTTCTGCTGCCACTGTTTTGGCCACAGCCCAAATCCACACACATTATTCTTATGGAGCCCCAGGAAGAGAACCGAACACAAACCCTGCACTGAGAGTGTCAATCAATGAAGGGATATTCACTGAGCCTCTGCCATGCACATGTCAGGCTCTGACCAAAGCCTGGGGTTGCTCATCTGAGTTAGGCCATTCCCTGCCTCGTGGAGCATGGAGCTCAGATGTGCACATGGCTGATGTCAAAATCACTTCAAGGTGGTGCATGTGGAGCAGAGCAGAGAAAGCTGGGGAAGCTCAGAGAAAGGCTGTTTGACCAACCTGGAGTGCAAAGACGGACTGCTGCAAAAATCTGAATTCATCTACCCTTCATTTGAGTACTGGATTAAAAAGAAAGATTGTTTCATGGCTTCGCTTTGCTGGGTGTGGTAGTCGCCCTTCTGATATGGTTACTGAGAGAATTGGCATGAACATTGTTTGGGTTCATCTCATGGCTTGAGCTGCAGAAAAGACCAACTTTGAATTTCCAATTTAAAATTCCCCTCTCTCCAACTTAACCTCTATCATGTATTTTCATGTGAAGTCTCCAGATGGGGTCTCACTTATTGACCACAGACCCCTTCCCTCCCCAGTTAGTCATTTGGGAATCTGAAGACAAGGTTTCTCTTCCCTGCCTTCCAGTGAAAAGATGATGGGAAGGTAGAGGTGGCTATTTAGCTTGCTGTATCTCTGCTGCCAGAGGATTCAGGACTCTATTTGATGTGGCTGTCCCACCAGGATGACATAAGCAATTTCCTAAACAGCGTATCTTGACCTTACCACCTCTCTTGTTGAATTTTGGTTACCAGGGATTGAATGATATAATGTTTCTCTGCTCCCACCCCCACAGAACAATCTCTGCCTTTTAACTGAGGTGTTTAGATTATTTACATTTAATGTGATTAATTACTATGGTTGGGTTTCAATCTGCCCAACTGTTTTATATTTATCCCATCTGTTCTTTGTTTTATTTTCATTTTATTTCTGCCTTGTTTTGGCATATTTGGTATTTTTTATGATTCCATTTAATCTTCTTTGTTGCCTTATTCACTATAGCCCGTGGAAAAAAATCATTGCTTTAAAGTTTATATTGCATGCCTTTTAATCAAAGTCCATCTTCAAATAATGTTATGCAGCTTTGTGTATGATTTAATACCCTAAAGCAATGTCTTTTCATTTCTCCCTCTCCTAGCATTTGTGTTATTGTCATATAGTTTACTTCTATTGATATGTATGTGCCAACTAAATTCAATAAAGAATAGTCTTTTCACCAAATAGTTTTGGATCAACTGGATAGCCATATATTTTTTTAAAGCCCCAATTTCTAACTCACATTATATACAAAAGCTTGGAATGGATTTTAAATCTAAATATAAGTGCTAAAGTCATACAAATTTTAGACGAAACCATAGGAAACAAATCTTAGTAACCTTGGCTTAGGCAAAGATAGGACACATGAAGCACAAACTACAAAAAGAAAAAAATTGATCAATCATATTTTAACAAAAGTAAAAATTTTGCCCCTCACTGTGAAATGACAAACACAGACTAGAGGGAAACATTTGAAAAACAGATCTCTGATCAAGGATTTGTGCTCAGAATGTACAAAGAACTCATAACTCAATGACGAGGCAATAAATACCCTATCCCCATGAATGCAGAAAAGATTTAAGCAGATTCTTGACCACAGAAGATATATGAATGGCAAATAGCACATGAAATGATGTTTGACATCCCTAGTTATTAGGGAAATGCAAATTAGAGCCACAATGAGGCAAGAACATTAAAACACATGTACGTACTTCATGTGTGTATCAGAGCAGCTGAAGTTAAAAAACTGGTAATACCAAGTTTCTTTGTTTGTTTTTGTTTTTGAGACAGAGTTTTCCTCTGTTACCCAGGCTGGAGAGCAATAGTGTGATCTTGGCTCACTGAGAACTCAGCATCCCCGGCTCAAGTGATTTTCATGCCTCAGCCTCCTGAATAACAGGGGTTACAGGCATGTACAATCATGCCTAATTTTTGTATTTTTAGTAGAGATGGCGTTTTGCCACGTTGGCCAGGCTGGTCTCGAACTCCTGACCTCAAGTGATCCATCCACCTCTGCCTCCCAAAGTGCTGAGATCACAGATGTGAGCCACTGTACCTGGCTTGGGAACACCAAGTTTTGGTTATAATGTGGAGCAACTGGAACTCTCAGGGGCTTTTGGGGAGAATGCAAAATGGCGCATTCTGTGGTGCAGTTTGGCAGTTTCTTAAAAAGTTAACATACTCTTATGATATCACGTAGCAGTTTTACTGCCCAGTTTTTACCCAGGAGGAATGAAAGCATATGCCCGCATAAAACTGTACGTGAATATCGATAGCAGCTTTGCTCATTATAGCTGCAAACTAAAAATACCTAAAGCTTCCCTCAACCAGTGAATGGCTATATTCACAGATTGGAAAACTACTCTGCAATAAAAATAGTGAACTATTGATACACGAACCAATATGCACGAATCTCAAAAATGTGATAAACTCCAATAGATCATTATTGTTATTTTTGTCTTGGTTATCTTTTAAAGAAAGTTACTACATAAGAAAATTGTTATCTTGTTATTTTATATTTTGCAAAAATTTTCCATTTCTGATGTCTTTAATTACTTTGTGCAGATATAAATTTCCATCTGAGATCATTTTCCTTCTACCTAAAGGACTTCCTTCAAAAGTTTGTATTGTATTTACTTGCTGGTAATGAATTATTTCAGTTCATGTTTGGAAAATTCTCCATTTTACCTTCATTTAAAAAAATAATTTTCACAAGCTATGTATTTTAAATTGACATTTGTTCACCCTTTCTGGATTTAAGCTCCAGTGTTTTATGACTTGTGTTGTTTCTGATGAGAAGTCTGCTGTCCTTGTTATACTTTTGCCTATGTATTTAGTGTGTCTTTTTTCTTTGGCTGCTTTCAAGATTTTGTTATTACTGGTTATTCATGATTTGATTATGTTGTGGACCTGGTACAGTTTTCTTCATGCTTTCTCAACTCAAGCTTTATTGATTTTCTTGGATCTGTGATTTATTGATTTCATCAAATATTGAATATTTTTGGTCATTAATTTTCACAGTTTCTTCTGTCCTTTCCTCTCTCTCTGCTCCTTCTGGGATGCTAATTATACATACATTACATTGTTTGGTGTTGTCCTGCAGCTCACTAATGTTTTGTTTATTTTTTCAATTGTTTTTCTCTCTAAAGTTTTTTAAAAAATTGTTTCTATTCCTATGTCTTCATTTTAACTATTCTTTCTTCTTCTGTATCTAATCTGTTGTTGATACCATCCACAGTATTTTCCATCTCAGTTTTCTTTTTACTTTTAAAAGTTTTATTGAGATTTAAAGAATATATATCTTCTATTTCTTTCCTCATGTTTATGTTTTCCTCTACTTTCTTGAACATACACATTATTTTTATAATAGCTGCCTTAATGTCCTTGTCTACCAAACTTATGATCCGTGTCATTTGCTGGGTCTGTTTCTATGAATTGCTTTTCTTCTGGCTATAGAGCCTAGTTCCTGCTGCTTTGCTGGTCTGCCAATTTTCGACTGGATGCCAGACATTGTTAATTTCTATGATTGTTTCTTTAAATATATTCATACTCTTTTTCTGGTTCATAGTTAAGTTACTTGAAAATAATCTGATTTTTCTTGAAGGATTACTTTTAAGCTTTGCTTCACGGGTTTAGAACAAACTTTAGGGTTAATTTAGTCCATCTTCTGAAGCAATGCCTTTCTGAGGACTCTGCCTGATATTTCTTGGGTTAGGAGGTCTTTCTTTTGGCTGTTGGGCATGCAAGATATTCTCCAGCCTTTGTGAGCTCCTGGGGTTCCTCCTCTACCCACTACTTTCCTTTTTCCCAGCCTTAGTCATTTTCTCACATGCATGCACTGATCAATACCCAGCCAAAGGCCTTAAGTGAGCCCTCCGCAGGTCTCTTGGGTTCCTCTTTCCGTGTGCACCTCTCTCCTCTCCAGGGCTCTGCCCTACAAATGTTAGCTGCCTTGGCCTTCCCACACCCTGCACACTACCTCCTTAATTCAGCAAAGTCACTGAACGCTGTGTGGTTTCCACTTACCTTTATGGTGGCCTGGAAACTCCAGGTTGTCAGCTGGGGCACTTGTAGGTCTCACCTCATTTGCTTTTCCTCTGTCAGAGATTACTCTTCTCTGACATCTGCAGTCCAATGTCTGAAAATTGTTGTATGTAGTTGGTCTATTTTTAGTTGTTTAAGGTTGGGTAATAAATTTTGGCCATCATGGCCAAAATCTCTGCTGTTTACAGTTCAATGGAGAGAGACACCAAGTACATACATACTGCAATACAAAGTGCCATAATATCTTTAGAGCAGCAAAGGCAAGCTGTAAGAATTGCTCACAGGAAGAGAAAATTATTTGTACCTGTTGGTTAAGGCTTTTATCACCAAGAAGGCAGCATATCTACCACACCAGCCATATACCCCTAACTCTACATCTCCAGCCAGGCTCTCTCTCCTGAATTCTGGGCCCCTATACATAACAAAACATTTGATTGAACTCCACCTGGGTACGTCACCAGCACCCGAAACTCCACATACCCAAAACGGAATGCACTCATGTTCTTTCCAAATCTTGTGTCTTCAGATCCTTCTCTGGCGTGAGCGAGTGGCTCCTTAAGACTTAGTAAGTTGTCTCTTCAGCAGTAGGCATTCCCTAACTTCTCCAGCCTTTTCTCCACCTTTACCACTGCAGCCCCGGCCCATGCTGGATTGGCTGCCATCATCCATGTTGTACCCTGCGCCTGTGCTTTTGGCTACCATCTCTCAGGATTTTTTGAGCCCCTTGAGGGACGTCATGTTCCTTCTATGTGTGTTCTGGGTTGTTTGGGTGCTTAGCACATAGCAGGGGTTCAATCAACCGTCCTTAAATAAATGGTTATCTTACAATAGTGATTGACAGATAGTGGTTGGATGACCATATGACCCAGTTGCATGGGAAAGAAAAAATGAACCTGAGAACATTCCTGAGATTAACCCCTTAAACCAGGGGTCAGCAAACTTTATCTTAAAGAGATAAATAGTAAATCTCTTAGGCTTTGTGAGCTGCCCTGCTGTTGCAGCTGGCAAGTAGCAGTGCACTGCACACAAATGGGCATGGCTGTGCTCCAAAGATCTGTTTACAAAATAGGCAGAGGGCTGGGTTTTGCCTCCCCCCGCCCTCACCTAAGCCCAAATGGGTTTCACCCAGCACACTGTGCATCATCCTTGCTGGGTACGCCCACTCTCCCTGCACCCTGAAACCTGACCAGCCTTCTCCCACCCCATGAATTTAAGCATTTTAACAACCAGCCTGACTGTGAGAAGCCCAGAGAATCCTTCCTAACGGGGACAATGGTGAGTAGAAAGATTATCATCAGGTGGGGCCTGTCCTTTTGTGACATCTGTTTCTAATGGAAGCTCTGTGTGTGTGTGCATGTGTGTGTCTGTGTATGTGTGTGTACATGTATATGTGTCTGTGTGCATGTGCGTGTGTATGTGTCTCTGTGTATGTGTGTGCATGTGCGTGTGTCTTTGTATGTGTGTATGCATGCGTGTGGGCATGTGTATGTGTGTGTACATGTGTGTGTGTGTATGCGTGTGTTCACGTGCACATGTATGTGTGTCTCTGTGTGCATATACGTGTGTGTAAGTGTGTGTGCCTGCACACATGTGTGTGCATGTGCGTGTGTCCAGGCACACTCAGGAAAATTGCCTGAGGTCTCTGGGCTTCAGATGTTTCATCTGTTGAGGGACCGATCGGGGTTTGTTCCTGCTCCCCAAGCAACGTGTTTAGTTTCTGTCTTTTGTTTTTTATGGCACATTCTCCCCACCACACTCTCAGGTCATCTCCGCCAAGGATTGCAAAGTCTGAGGTAGGGGCAGGGGCCCTGTCCAGGGTCGATCTCCTGAACTCACAAGAGCCGTGGGAATAGACAAGAGACATTAGCTGGGAAAATGCTTTGAAAATAAATAAAATGGGAAAAGTCTAGTCCAGATAAAATGTAAAATATTTAAACTAGAGAGCAGGTTTCCAGCTCACTGTGGAAGACACTCGGGGCCAGCAGAGGCCTGGGTCCTTCCCTCGGCCCTTCGCGTCAGTTCTGTCATCTTTAAACAGGAACCGTCCCAGGGCAGGCCCCGCAGTCTGACGAGGGCCGGAGGTCCAGGGCTATGAATTTGTGTTGTAAACAGCTCAGGGCGGGACACATGGAAGCAATTAGAGGCTTATTTCCCAGGACACTGGACCTAGAAGCCAGGCCCCAAGACATGAAGCAGTGCTTGTGAGTGTGTGTGTGTGTGTGAGAGTGTGAGTGTATGCGTGTGTATGAGTGTATGTGTGTATGTGCACGCATGTGTGTGTGCATGTATGTGTATGTGTGTGTGTGTGCGTGTGTGTGAGAGAGAGAGAGGGAGAAAGGGATTCTGGGAAGGGTGGAAGGTAGTGGTGAGACACGAAACGAAGCCGGACAATGGAGAAGACTGTCTGGAGAGTTTTACCATAAGACAGAGATAGCTCCAGAGGCTCCTGGCTGCCCTCCGTGCTCCTGTCCGTCTCTGGCCCCTCAGCTTCCCTTGGGTCTTTCTATTGTTCTTGCAGGTTATGGCCTCCCTGCCCTCCCCCAACCAAGGCAGAGTCAGGCCCTTGGGTGCGGGGCATGGAGGGGCTTGAGTAATGACAGGCAGAGAAGGGGTGGCCACCCCATACCAGGCATGCAGCAGAATCCCTGTTTTCATTTTTTAAAGTGAAATGCACCATCGGGCTCCCCCTCCCACCCTGAGAGTCCCTCTATTATCTGTAGGCCATTTGGTAGTTGTTGCTATGGAGACCACAAGCAAAATGGCATGCAAATCAACACGGGCAATATCAATGGAAAGGGCAGGGAGAAGGGCGGGGGCTCCTCAGAGCCGGATACCCCCATGGCCAAGGAGGTTCCAGTCTAGTATCTAGAGGGAGGAGTAGGACACAGGTACAGAGACCCTCCTCCTGGGTGGGAATCAGCCAGGGAAAATGCAAAGAGGGAGCCAGGGCCCCCGCAGCGGAGCCTCATGCACTAGCACTCCATTAGGGCTTGGGGGGCGCAGGGCATGGAAGATGGGCCAGGCTTTGAGGAAGGTCCCTGCCCCAGGCCGAGACCCTCTTGGCTTTCAGCCACCTTGGGGTGAGCCACGGAAGTGTGGGCCTCCAAGCCAGCCCCTCTCACCTTGCAGGTTTCTCCTTGTCCCCCAGGACCTGAGCTCCCCTTTTGAGTGAAACGTTTGTGTTCACCTTCAGGTGCAGAGAGAAAGTGGACTGGGGCTCACACCCCACCTGCCCACGCACCCTTGTGCACCGAGGGAGAGCTGAGCAGCGCTGGAATTGCCGAGCCAGGCTGCAGGAATCTGTTAGAATTGGGGTATGGTGTTCCCCACACGCACCCTTGTGCACTGAGGGAGAGCTGAGCAGCGCTGGAATTGCCAAGCCGGGCTGCAGGAATCTGTTAGAATTGGGGTATGGTGTTCTCCACATGCACCCTTGTGCACCGAGGGAGAGCTGAGCAGCGCTGGAATTGCTGAGCCAGGCTGCAGGAATCTGTTAGAATTGGGGTATGGTGTTCCCCACACGCACCCTTGTGCACCGAGGGAGGGCTGAGCAGCACTGGAATTGCCAAGCCAGGCTGCAGGAATCTGTTAGAATTGGGGTGTGGTGTTCCCCACACGCACCCTTGTGCACCGAGGGAGGGCTGAGCAGCACTGGGATTGCCAAGCCAGGCTGCAGGAATCTGTTAGAATTGGGGTATGGTGTTCCCCACAGGCACCCTTGTGCACTGAGGGAGGGCTGAGCAGCACTGGAATTGCCAAGCCAGGCTGCAGGAATCTGTTAGAATTGGGGTGTGGTGTTCCCCACACGCACCCTTGTGCACCGAGGGAGGGCTGAGCAGCACTGGAATTGCCAAGCCAGGCTGCAGGAATCTGTTAGAATTGGGGTGTGGTGTTCCCCACACGCACCCTTGTGCACCGAGGGAGGGCTGAGCAGCACTGGAATTGCCAAGCCAGGCTGCAGGAATCTGTTAGAATTGGGGTATGGTGTTCTCCACATGCACCCTTGTGCACCGAGGGAGAACTGAGGAGCACCTGAACTGCTGAGCCAGGCTGCAGGAAGTCATTAGGATCAGGGGTGAGATGTCCCCCATGGGGACCAGGGGAGGGGATGAGAATCAGAGGGGTTTCCTCTTTCTCAGCTAAGGAAGGCCCCAGGTCAGCCTCCGCTCCACATGACTCTCAGACCCAGCGAAGGGCAGGTCCCTTCATTCTTCTCACTGCAGTCTCCCCAGGGCTCCCGTGCCACCAGCTGCCTCTTCTAGAAACTCCCCATCAAGCCTTCTCCCCGGCGGATCTTGGTAACACTCTTGCTGCCTCCTTCATGCCCTTGTGTCCTCCTTTCTACAAACATGCTCCTGTCTCCACCCACCTTGAAGAGACTCTTGGCCCACCCTGTGCCCCGCCCATGGTTCCAGGACCACCCCTTTTCTTCCCCAAGCTAAGAAAACAGAGAAAGTAAGAGCATCGGGCATCCAGACCAAAGCAATTGGCAGAATGGAGTCACAGACTGGCCTCCAGAACTTTAATCAGTTGGCTCTAGGCAGCAAATGCAAAGGCGGGGTCATGAGCAGGCCAGGCCCTGGCTGGGCAGGTGACAGGTGACGGTGACCTTGACTAGGACAAGGGCCCCGGGAAGCCCTTGGGAACCCAGGGTGGTTAGGCCAGGCCAGCTGGTGAGAGCCCAAACTCTGGAAGGAAAGAAAAGGCTGTAGGGTGGACAGGACCATCCCTCCTGCATCATAGCCACCCTGTAACCCCATCCTTCTGACTCAGGCTGGGCTCTGCGTCAGGCACCCCAGAGTCCTGGCACCCCAGAGTCCAGGTACCCCAGCCTGTCAGGCCTGTGTGGGACACCACCTGAGCCGGGTGGGCTTCCTTCCCTCCTCTGGCACCCTCTGGCCTTGTCTCTGTCATGGCCATTTATTGCAGCAGTGGTCAGTAGCGGAGGCAGGAGAGGGCAGAGTGGCTGTGATGTTTGGCTCACGAGGAACAGGAATCCTCACTGGGTGGGACCAGGAGGTGGGTGGCGTTGCGGTGAAAGCACAGGCCTGGGACTGCCCTCCGGGGCTCATATCCCAGATATGAAACAATGTGGCTGTGATAACCCAGGACAAGTGGTTTGAGGCCCCCAGTCTCTAATTTGCCAGCCTGGCTATCACACACAGGGGATGCACTGGCTTCCCAGGCATCCTGGGCACCCCCATCCAGGTGGCATCGGGGCTCCCCAGCACTGAAGGGCATTCAGCAGCCTGCAGACCGACTGACTCACAGAGCCCAGACACCGACGCCAAGACCAGTCGCTCAGGGGCCAACATCAGAGCTGGAGAGCTGGGCCAGTGGTACCCCAGTCACTGAAGAAGCCCTCTTGGTGATAAAGACACAGTGTGAATTGTCGGAGGCTGCTGTGTACCTTTCCAGAAGGAGAAAGAACCCCCTTGCTCAGTCACGGCACAGCTCTCTGGAGACAGGAGCACAGAGCTGCCTTCTGCCCAGGGCACTGCTTCCTTGGCAAGTGACCAGCAGCTGGGACCACATGTGCCAAAGGCAGCAGCTGCCATGTTTGATAAATTGGAACAGAGCTATGTCCAAATTAAATCCCCTGGCCAGCCTCTGCCGGACTCCCTTTGGGGACAGGGGCGGCTGGTCCTTATGCTCACAAAATTTGAACCGTGCCTAGAGCCCCAGGAAATGGGGCTGCTGCCCAATAGAGGTGGGACCCAGGGTGACAGGCCACATGCTCCTCAGAGAGCCAGCAGTGTTTCATGCATTCTGTGGGAATTTTCCAAGGGGACATGGAAGCTAGGATTCCGGAACACCCACTGGGAACCTCGTCCTGGGCTGGGGGCTGCATTTATCATTTCATCCTCACAACTACCATTGCAGCTTTGCCCAACAGAGAAGGAAACAAAACTAACCCAGAGGCCACTTGCCCGAAGGCACAGAGCTGTTGAGTGGCAGCATGGCAGTTGAACTCAGGCCTCGTGACGCCAAAGTCTCCACGTCTCTCTTTTCTTGAGATGGAGTTTCACTCTGTCACCCAGGCTAGAGTGCAGTGGCGTGATCTCAGCTCATTGCAACCTCCACCTCCCTGGTTCAAGCGATTCTCCCACCTCAGCTTCCCGAGTAGCTCGGATTACAGGCATGTGCCACCATGCCTGGCTAATTTTTGTATTTTTAGTAGAGATGGGGTTTCACCACGTTAGCCAGGCTGGTCTTGAACTCCTGACCTCAGGTGATGTGCCTGAAATGCTGGGTTAACAGGTGTGAGCCACCGCACCCATCCAGTCCCCATGTCTTACCCTCTTCCCGGCTTCCTCATTCCTGGTACTTCCTCCCTCCTGCCCTGGCTGTGGGAAGCGGGGTCTTCACATATGTGCAATCGGTGTTCTTTGCTCTTTTTATTTTTTAAAGCACAGGCAGGGTCTTGCCGTGTTGCCCAGTCTGGTCTCCAACTCCTCAAGCAATCCTCCCATCTCGGTCTTCCAAAATGCTGGGATTACAGGCATGAGCCACCATGTGTGTTGTTTTTACAGCTGAGAAAACCAAGGCTTTGGGAGCTTCATTCTAATGGAACACACATTGATCGAACGCAACACGTGCTGGATGGACCCTGTGCCCATGCCGCTGGGGATGGACAATGCCCAGGTGTGCGTACGGGCTGTTTCCCTTCCTGGTGCCTACAACAGTGCCTGGCATGGGCAAACACATTTGACCTTTGGATACCTGGTGGGTTAGAAATGCTGGGCTGGGTGCAGTGGCTCACACCTGTAATCCCAGCACTTTGGGAGGCCGAGGTCGGAGAATCATGAGGTCAGAAGATGGAGACCATCCTGGTCATGGTGAAACCCCGACTTTACTAAAATACAGGAAATTAACCAGGCATGATGGCAGGCACCTGTAGTTCCAGCTACTCAGGAGGCTGAGGCAGGGGAATTGCCTGAACCCGGGAGACAGAGGTTACAGTGAGCTGAGATTGTGCCACTGCACTCCAGCCTGGTGACAGAGCAAGACTCCGTGAGAAAGAGAGAAAGAAAGAGAGAAAGAAAGAAAGAAAGAAAGAAAGAAAGAAAGAAAGAAAGAAAGAAAGAAAGAAAGAAAGAAAGAAAGAAAGAGAAATGCGGACCGCCCCCAACACAGCTGTAAATCGACATATAACTTTCGATGCCCACAAAAACTTAACTACTAATGGCCTACTACTGATCAAGTCCTTGCCAGCAGCGGAAACAGTTGATGAACACGAATTTTGTATATGTGTTATATACTTTATTATTACCATAGATGTGCCAAAGACAAGGAAATGTTATTATGAAAACGATAAGAAAGAGAAAATATATTTAGTTTTCATTTAGCAGAAGCGGATCAGCATAAAGGTCTTCATCCCTGTTATCTGCACAATGAAGAGGCTGAGGAGGAGAAGGAGGGGTGGTCTTGATGTCTTAGGGGTGGTGGAGGCGGAAGAGGTGGAGAAGGTGGAAAAGGAGGCAGGCACAGTGGGTATAAGTTTTCTTGGAAAAAATCTACATTCATGTGGACTCACACCGTGCAAACCCGTGCTGGAAGGCCAACTGTATTTCCACTGCGGTCATCCACCTTGCCCAGGGTGACCTGACTCGCTGATGGGAGGGTTTGCCTTCCCATGCACATTGGTCCAGTCTTCCCCTGCTGTCTTTCTTTCCCTCGTTGCTAACAGGCTGGATTTGCAGTTAGGGACAGTCAGTATCCAGTGTCTGGTGAGGACTCTCTTCCTGGTTTGCAAACAGCCAGCCATCTTCTCTTTCTGTCCAGCTCAGCAAAGTGAGAATCACAAAGCCTGAGTTCAGATCCTTGACCTTGGACAGGTGGACTTCAATGTCCGTACCCACAAGATATGGGATAAAACAGTACCTATTCCACTGCGCCTTGAGGAATGAGAGAATGCCTGCAGAACTCCCCACACGGTGCCTGGCACAAAAATGCCCATCCACTTAAACAAACATCCTCATCATAACAATAACAAGAGGAGGGCAAAAGTGTACCATTTCACGAAGCACCTTTTTGCATAGATTGTCTCCTTGAAACATGACATCTCTGTGAGGTACACAGGGCGGATGCTGGCATCCCAGTGTTACAGAACAGGATGTGAGGAGGGAAGGCCCCTGTGGAAAACAGTTAGCAAGTGCAGCTGCAGCAGGAGCCTCCAGCCCAGGACTGGCCCTTCCCCTCCTCCTGAGCCGGGACTCCCAGGGAAGGACTCCTTCATTATCATCCTCACCCCCACCGCCTCCCCTGATCGGCTCCATATTTTGAAATATATTGCCAACAAAACTGAACGTATTAAGTAAGTGTGATTTGTTTTCCCATTCGTATTAATCAAAGACATATGTACCTGCCAATCACAGCTTCTGAGCAGCAGCCAGCCCCTGGCAGGAGCCGAGGCTTAAGAGCTTTGACTGAGAGGGGGAGGTTCACCCAACCTCTAACAATCCTGCATACCTACTAAGTGCCAGACTCTGCTAGAGGTGCTCAAGGTATGACGGTGAACAAAACAGAGACCCTCAGAGTTTATGTGCCAGCAACAGGGAGACGGAAGGAAGGAAAAACGTAGTAAATGTTAGGTACAATGTGTTAGGAGATGGCAGATCTAGGGAGACTTGTGGATAAGTTGGGAGTTGGAGATAAGTTGGTATTTAAAATAGGGGTTCACGATAGACCTGCGAAGACCTGCCAGTTAGGAACGTCTCAGTCCACTTGCCTTCACCTGGCTGATCTTCCTTCCAACATGTTATAAACCCTATTTCCTGCTTCTCTGTATAACTCAGCTTTGAGAGTCCGCACCACTGCTCTGGCTGGGACTGTTTGCTCCTCTCCTGCACAGTAGCTTAGACCAGGGTCAGCAAATCAGGAGCTTCAGACAACCACTCCCCACCTCCCTGACCATGGCAGACATTACTAATTCATCACAGCACTCTTGTCCACCGGACCCTTCCAAACCCTCCCAGTCCTTCTCAATAAAAGATTCCAAGAAGCCTCAGACAATCATTCAGAACTGGCATGAGAAATTAAATCTATTTCCATCTAGGTTTTAGTATTTCTCTCTGGTTTGCTGTTCTTGGCCAACCTGGGTTAATGCCCATGACAGTTCAGCCTGTACCTCCCAGCATGCCTCTAGATTGAGACCAGGACACAGTGGGTGCACGTGACCTTTGCATCCGTTGTGGCACAGGGCTCGTGTGCTGCTTTCCAGGACACAGTCTCATGGATCTTATGCTAGTTTCCAGGATGAGTAGGTTTATTAGTCTGGGGGTCATCAAATTGAGGTTCCTTGAAATGAGTCAATGAATGAGTTTTAATATTTTAAATGCTGATTGGAAATCTTGGCAGGTCCTCACTGGTCTGTCCTGAGCAGGTGCTCAAGGCCCAATTCTTCGTGGAGTAAGCCACTACCTTTGCAGTGGCCTAAAGGCACTGAACTGGACAGGGCATCCTCATTGCCCTTTGATCCACATCCCATTCACCTCTGCAGCACTTCCCCACACTCTCTGCATTATTCTGCCCTCTACAACGGTGAGTTGCTGTAATGCTGGGAACTGAATTTTCAAGTTAGAATCAGAAAGCCTGAGTTCAGATCCTTGACCTTGGGCAGGTTTACTTCATTCTTATGAGTCTCAACTTCTGTACCTACAAGATATAGAATATGACGGTACCTATTCCAGAGCATCTTGAGGAATAAAAGAGGGAGTGCAGGTAAAACTTGATGCTTGGCACAAAAATGCCCATTCAATTAACGAACAGTCATAACAACAATACATTATCATAGCTTCTGTTAGAGCGATGGCATATGGCTGTGGCCTGAACATTTGTATCCCCGAAAATCTGAATGTCAAAGCCTCGTCCCCAGTGTGATGATATTGCAGGAGGGCCTCTGGGAGGTCATTAGGTCATGGGGGTGGAGCCATCATGCTGGGATTAGTGCCCTTATAAGAAGGGCATGAGAGAGGTTGCTTCCTCTCTCTCTCTCTGCCAAGTGAGGACAAAACAAGATGATCAACTGTAGAGAGCCAGAGTAGCCCAACCCCTCTCGGGCTCAGCAGCAAAGCTGCTGTGAACTTTGGGTGAACTCCAGAGAAGTGAAACCGTAATAGGAGGTTGTGTATGTCTCGGGGTAGAGCAGACAGGCCTAGAGAGAGAACCAGTTTTCACTGACCTTGCTGCAAGACAGTTGTTAGCGGAAATATGTTAACGGAAGTATGACAATAATATTCACAGGCTGTTCATAGCTTCCCTCTGCTATGTGTTTTGTGAACATATAAAATAAAGTACATGAGACAGGATGGGGATGGAGAGACTGACATCCTCACCTCCCAGACCGCCTGGCCCAGCTTTCTCTGTGTCTGTTTTAGTGCCCACCACTCCCTCTTAAGTCTTTGAACCCTTGTGCAGCACAGGACGCAGCAAGCACCAGAATCAACCATCTGCAATCCAGAAAGAGGCCCTCACCAGACACCAGATCTGCTGGCACCCTCATCTTGGACTTCCATCCTCCAGAATTGTGATAAACAGTGTCTAAGCCACCGAGCCTGTGGTGTATTTGTTAGAGCAAGCTTGTCCAACCTGTGGCCATGGGCCTCATGCAGCCAACACAGATTCCTAAACTTTCTTAAAGCATTAAGAGATTCTTTTGGTGATTTTTTAAAACGCACATCAGCTATCAGTAGTGTTAGTGTATTTTATGTGTGGCCCTAGACAATGTTTTTTTCTTACAATGTATCCCAGAGAAACATTGCAAGAAAAGATGAGACGCCCCTCTGTTAGAGCTTTCCAAGCTGACTGAAAGAGGGGGTCATATGATCAAGGGAGTCCTGGCCAGATCCAGATCAAATTAGGTTTCTAGGTTCCATAGATCCACCCAGAGGTCCTCTCTGTGGTCCCTGGATGTACTATTGGACACACTTGGCAGTTGGCTGAACCGCCATGCCGTTTCTAGGCCTATAGGGTAAGAGCTATTGTAGAGGCATAGACCAAGTGGGAGCCTCTGAACTAGACCCCTGCCCACTCCTGACCAAGATAGAGGATGAATCCAGTAGTTCTTCCCATGATGGATTAACTGCTAGGAGAATGATCCTCCCACCATAGCAACTAAAAAATAAAATACATAAAATAGTTGCTTTCAGACATTGAGTAACAGGTATTACAGGACCCTGATCTCTAAGAGAAAAGAAAAACATGGGGTGAGCCTCAAGGTTCTCCCAGCTTATTTCCTGGAGGCAGATTCCAGGCCACTGGGCAGGGAGGAGAACCCAGCAGAGCTCAATATTTCACTAAATTGAAGAAAAAGGGATTAATGTTCAGGGATATTGAGGTGGCAGGAATTTTCAGGGCAGGTCCAGAAGAGATGCAGCAGCATGCACACACACACACACAACACACACACATACATACACAACACACACACACTCAGAAAGACGGAGATTGATTCAGAAATCTGCAGAGTGGTACCCACAACTCTTTGGCTGAGTACTGACCTGTGTGTGTGTGTGTGTGTGTGTGTGCGCACACACGTGCATGTGGTGAAAATCCACAAACCTGTGGAAAGAGAAAGAGGAGGAAGTACCCAGACATTTCACGGGCCTCACAAAAGGCTGGGATTTTGTTCACGTTCCCAGGAGGCAGAGTGAAGAAACCTCATAATGCCGGGATTAAGTGGAGTCCACAGAAGAACGCTGCCTTTGTACTGGGGCTAACTTTGTGTTTGTCTAAAAGCCATTCTGGATCCCCCAGAACGAAGCTTAGAAACGAGCCTCAAAAGGACCAAACTGATCCACAATGAACTTAACTGCATGCTAGAACAAAACCCAAACACATTTAAAGCGATGCAAGGAACTCCAGTGTTCAACAAGGTAAAATTCACCATATCTAACATTTTATTATTACCAGGCATGCTAAGAAATAGGAAAATAGGAAATAGGAAAGTAAGGTGCACAACCAGGAAAAAAAATCAATGAATAGAAATAGATCAAAAAACTTTAGAATGATGGAATTAATAGACAAGGACCTCTCACTCTCTCAAAACACACACACACACACACACACACACACATACACACACTCACACAGCATATGCAGTGGTTCTCCCTTATCCATGGCGCATACGTTCCAAAGCCCCCAGTGGATGCCTGAAACTGCAAATAATCCTGAGCCTTATATACGCCACGTTTTTTCTATACATATATGGCTATAATAATGTTTAATGTATAAACTTAGGCTCAGTAACAGATTAACAATAATAAATAATAGTAAAATAGAACGTACGACAATAGGCTATAATAAAAGTTATGTGATCATGGTCTATTTCTCTCTCTGTCTCTCAAAATATCATATTGTAGTAAACTCACCTATTTTCAGACTGCAGTTAACCACAGGTAACTGAAACTGTGGAAAGCAAAACCATGGAAAGCAAAGCACACACTGGAAGCTAAATAAAAGCATAAACATTATGAGGAGAAAAATGAGAGTTATCAAAAAGAGCCAAATAGAATGGCTAGAAATGGAAAACATAAAGCAACACAATAAACTGGGTGTGATTGAAAACAGATTGCACACGAGGAAGAAAAAATGAGAGCACTATAAGACACAGCAGTAGGAACTATCCAGAAAAAGCAGCTCAGGAAGAAGAAAGAATGCTGCTATGGCCTGAATGTGCCCCAAAATTCAGGTGTTGCCAGTGTGAGCATATTAAGACAAGGAGCATTTAAGAGGTAATTAGCTTCCCCCTTGTGAATGGGATGAAGGCTCTTGTAAAAGAAGCTTCCTGCAGTGTTTGGCTAGCTTTCTTTTCTGCTCTTCTACCACGTGACGACACAACATTCCTGCCCTCCAGAGAATGCAGCCCTTACCAAACACCAAATGCCAGTGACTTGATCTTGGATTCCCAGACCTCCAGAACAGGGATAAAGACACATCTGTCCTTTATAAATTAGCCAGTGTGTGATATTTTTGTTATAGCAGCACAAATGGACTAAAACAAATGCTTAAAGGAAGGAAGAGTTTCAGTGACCTGTGGGAGAATATCAAGTAGTCTAACATCGGAGTGCCAGAGACAGGAATAAAGATAAGAATGTCAGAAGACTTCTTCTTGGAAACCAGGAGAGCCAGAAGACAATGAATTGACATATCTAAAGTTCTGGAATTATAAAAGATTACCTGGAGTAATATAGCCCGCAGAAAATACCAAATATATTTCAAAAAAAAAAAAAAAAACAGATGAAATACAGACCCTTTTAGGCAAAGAAAAAAAATGAGAGAATTTATTGCTGGTAGGCATGTGCCATAGACATGTTAAAGAAATTTCTTCAGCAGGAAAAATAATACTTGGATCTACATAAAGAAATAAAGAGGATCAGAAATTGTAAATATGTGGGAAGATATAAAAGATATCTTTTTAAATATCTCATGAAAAGATAATTGACTAGTTAAAGTAAAAATGATAATTATGCATTGGGAGGTATATGAAGAAAATATATGGCAAGAATACACAGAAAATAGAAGGCAGGTGATGGGGATATACTGTTTTAAGGTCTTTACACTGTACATGAAATGCTATAACATTCTTTGGAATAGATTGCAATAAGTTAATATGAACATTGTAAACTACAGAGCAATAACTAAAAAAAGCACAATATTATATATTAGTATTTATATTAGTAGACAGAATATAAAACAGAATTATAAAAATTACTCTATAAATTCAAAAGAAAAGAAAAGAAAGAAACAGGACAAAAACCCCAGATGAGACAAATAGAAAACAAGCATTACGATGGTAGATCTCTGTAAATTACTGCATTCAATGTGTTAATATTCTAACATTACAGTTAAAATGCAAGTATTGTCAGATTAGATAAAATAGTAATATCCAAGTATCGACTATCTACAGGAAGCCTACCAAAATAAGAAAGCAATAGAAAGGTTAACAAGTAAAAGGATGGAAAAAGCGATATAATACACATATTAATCAAAAGAAAATTAGAGTGGCTATATTAATATGTCAAAGTAGACTTCACACCAAGAAATATTACCAGGAATAAAAGGGGGAACTCCATGATTATAAAGAAGTAAATTAATCAAGAAAACATAGTAATCTTAAATATTTATGTACCTGTCAAGTGGTTCAACATATACAAAATACAAAAAGTAAAAGCAATCAGAATAGAGAGAAGAAATATATAAACCTATAATTATAGAAGAGATTTAAATACTCTTCTCTCAATATGTTAAGGAACAAGTAGAAAATAATTAGGTATTGATTTAAATGACACTAGCAACCAACTTGACCTTATCAATATTTGTAAGATCAACCAACAGCAACAGAATACATAGTCTTTTAAGTGCATACGTAATATTTACCAAGACTGATCATATTCTTGGCTATAAAACAAACCTTAACAAATTTAATAGAAGTGAAGTAATGTGAGGCATGTTCTCTGATAACAAAATTAAATTTAAAAATCAATAACAAAAGATATCTGGAAACCCCAAAACTGCAAAGTAAACAAGATTTAAATTAGATTTCTAGATAACATTTCTATGTTATCTAGAAATAGGTCACACAAAAAAATCAGAAAAAAACATTAAATTGAATACTAAAGAAAATGCAATGTATCAGAATTTGTGGGATGTGGCTGAAGAATGCTTAATGAGAAATTCATGCATTACATAATTATACTAGAAAAGAAGAAAACCTAAGATTGATGACCTAAAATTTTACCTTAAAAAGCTAAAGAAACAGCAAATCACACCCAAAAATAGTAGAAGAAAGACTATAGTAAGGATAGGAGCAAAAAATCAATGAAATAAATCATAAACAAATAATGAAGAAATTACTAAAACCAAAAGCTGATTCCTAGAAAAGTTAAATAAAATTGATTAACTTATAGCCAGACTAAGAAAAATATGAGGGAAGCAGAGATGACTAACATCAAGATTAAAACAGAGACATCACTATAGATCCTACAGACATTTAAAGGATAATTTAACAACTTGGATAAAATGTACTATTCCTTAAGAGAAACAAATTACCAAAGTTCACTCAAGAGCAATAAATAAATATAAGATCTCTATATGTACTAAAGAAAACATTTGACAAAATTCATAACTATTTATGATTACGAAAAAACCCTAACTCAGCTAAGTAGGAATAAAGAGAATTTCCTCAACTTGATAAAGGGCATGAACAAAAAACTTGCAGCTAACATCACACTCAATGGCACAAAGCTGAATGCTTCTCTCTATAATCAGAAGCAAGGCAGGAATATCCACTTTCATCTTTTATTTATTATTTTGCTGGAAGTCACAGCCTGGGCAATAACATAATTAAAATATATAAATGGCATATCAATTAGAAAGACACCATTAGGATTTTACTTCACAGATGATATGATTGTCTATGTAGACAATCCTCATAAATTTACCAAAAAAAGCTACAGGAACTAACAAGTGAGGAAGGTCACAGAATGCAATGTCAGTATTGAAAAATCAATTGTATTTCTATTATTTGCAAAAAGTCGGACATTTATATTAAGAAACAATACTGTTTACAAGAACGTCTAAAAATAAAATAGGAATAAGTTAACAAACTATTACAATACCTATTTATTAAAAACTATAAAAGCTTACTGAGAGAAATGTTAAAATCCCTAAATTAATGAAGGGGATCATGTTAATGAATCAAAAAGAGCAATACTGTAAAAGTCCCATCCTCCCCAAACTGATTTACATATGCAATGTAATCACACTGACATTTCAGCAAGTTTTAAAAAAATACAAAGTGACAGGTTGATTCTAAAATTTATGTGGAAATGACAAGTAGAACAGCCAAAATAATTTTGAAAAGAATAAAGTTGGAAGACTTAACCTACATGGTTTTAAGGCTTATTATAAAGCTACTGTAATGGAGACGGCATGATATTGACATAGAGACGGACATGCAGATCAATATAACAGAGCCCACACATACAAGGCCAGTTGGTTTTTGATAACAGTGTCAGTAATTCAATAGGAGAAAGAATAGCCTTATCAATAAATGGTGCTGAAAAAATTATATATTCACGTGGGAAAATAAAAACCTCAATTTTTAAACATAATACACAGAAGTAACCTAAAATGGATTATAGACAGTAATACACAGGCTACAACTCTAAAACATCCAGAAGAAAATATGGAAGATGTCAGGGAAAGATTTCTTAGAACAAAACAAGTAAACAAAAATCCAGAAACTATAGAAAAAACATTGTCAAATTGGATTTTATCAAATTAAAAATTTTGCTCTTTAAAAGACAGTTAAGAAAATGAAAAGGCAATGCACAGATTAAAAGAAAATGTTTGCATGCATGTATGAGATAAAGGAGTTGTATGTAGAACAGGCAACTCAGTTATATAAACTACTCAATTTTTTTAAATGGATGAATAATTTGGACAGATGCTTCACCAAATAATATGTATATAGCTAGCTAGCTAGCTACATAGCTAGATAGACAGATAGATATAGATGGCAAATAAACACTTGAAGACATGCACAACATCATCAATCATTAGGGAAATGCAAATTAAAACCACAATGAGAAATCATTGCTAGAATGGTTAGCATGAAAAAGGCAGGCAATGCCAAGTGTTGGTGAAGACATGGAGCAACTGGAACTCTATAGATCGTTGGTGGAAATCTGAAAGGCATGGCCATTTTGGGAAACAGTTTGGCGGTTTCTAATATAGCTAAACTACACTTATATGATCCAGCAATCCCACCCCTAAGTATTTAGCCAAGAGAAATGAAACATACTTTCATACAAAGACTTGTATGTCACTACGTTTGTGGCAACTTTATTCATAAAACCCCCGAATTGGAAACAACCATGTCTTAGTCCATTTTCTGTTGCTACAACTGAATACCTGAGACTAGATAATTTATAAATCAAAAGAAATTTATTTCTGACAATGGTGAAACCTGGCAAGTCCAAGAGTATGGCGCCAGCGTCTGGTAAGGGCCTTCTTGCTGTGGCATCATGTGGCACAGGCTATCATGTGATGAGAGGGCAAGAGGTTGGCAACCAACTCCCGTATCTTTTCCTTTTCTTATAAAACCACCAGTCTCACCATGAGGGCTTCCCCCCAATGACCTTATCAAATCCTGATTACCTCCCAAAGGCCCCACCTCCAAATTCCATCCACATGTCAATCTGGGGACACATTCAAATCAGAGCAAACACAAATGTCCATCAACTGGTCAATGAATAAATATTTGGCACATCCATATAATGCTGTGCTACTCATCAATAAAAAGGAATGATCTACATGCAATGACATGGATGAATCTCCAAAGCATTGTGATAGGTGAAAAAAGATAGATACAGAAGACTTCGTATTACATGATTCCATTTATATAAAATTCATAAAATTCCAGAAAAGGCAAAACTATAGTGAGAGAAAGCAGATCAGAGGGAGCCCAGATGGCGGGATGAGAGAGAGGGAATTGACCACAAAAGGCAGGAGAAGACTTTTGGAGGTGATGGAAATGTTCTGTTGTATGATTATGATAGCAGTTACACAACTGTTCGCATCTGTCAAAACTCATCAAATGTACACTTAAAAATGGGTGAAACTTATTGTATGCAAATTCTGTCTCAACAAAGTTAGCTATAAAGAAGAAAAATCAAAACCAATATTGCATCTTAGGGAAATGGCAGCAGAGGTGGTCCACATGCCCCCTGTATTAACAAAGAATGGCCATAACAAAGAACCACAGACTCGGGGGCTTAAGCAACAGAAATTTACGTTCTCAGAGTTCTGGAGGCCAGAAGTCCAAGATTAAGGTGTTGGCAGAGCTGGTTCTGGGTGAGAGGAGACTTCCTGGCTTGCAGACCTTCCTGGCCTTTTCACTGTGTCCTCACATGGCTTTTTATCTGTGGAGACTCAGAGAGACAGTGGGTAGAGGGCAGAGCAAGAGCACACGAGCAAGCTCTGGTGTCACCTCCTCCTTTAAGGCCACAGTACAATAGGATCAGAGCTCCACCTTTGTGGCCTCATTTAACCTGAATTAATTCTGTAAAGGCCCTATCTCCAAGCACAATTGCATTGAGGGTTATTGCAGTCCATATGCCCCTCCCCCTTAATTCACCAGTCAGGCCCCTTCAAAAGTGATCCTGGCTCCAGGGCTTCCTTGGGATCTGCTGAGGTCTTTGCTGTGACCTCAGCAGAGTTCAGTTTCTCCCTTTGCCAGATGCTGATCCTTTGCCCCCCGCCAGACGCTAATCCTCTCTGCATACTGAGCTCTGTCTCAGAATCTGCTTCTCAGAATACCCCACCTACGACACGTGGATTTCTCAAATACTTAGCTAGTTAACTAAAAATTAGTGTCCAGATCCTTCTGGAGCACTGTATCCTGTTTTTCCATACCAGGACGATTTTCCCCACAACACAAATATCCCCCTTGAGCAGCTGGGCACTCTCCAGCCACTGTGAGGAGCTCACCACTCTTTTGTACTTTTTGGAAACAGATTCTAATAAACAAACAACCGAGGAAAACCCACTGTGACCTTCCGCTCAGCCACGTTATTGAGGGAAGGTAGCTAATGTCTGCAGTGGGGCGATTTTTCATCAGGCCATTATCTGTTCATCACTCTGCGAGCTTTACTCTGGTGCGACCTTACTTATATGATTTCCAGTGGAGTTAACCTCTGTGCCCCTAAGAATCCATAGCAATAACAACCCAGACTCAACTTTACCCAAGAGAGAGGAAGAAGGTGACAGTTATTTTAGCGTGACTGGGACTCAGTGCGCAAGGGACAGCTGGATGCAAAGAGGGGGCAGAGAGGGGAAGGGTTAGGACTAGCCAGCAGCTACCCAGAGATGCGGCTTGTTAGCCCAATAGGGAAAGAGCATGGGTTGATGGGAGGACCCAGGTTTGAATCCCGCTTCTGCTGCTGGCTAGCTGTGCAACTCACTCTCTGTGGCCCCATCTGTAGAATGGGATCATAACATCTTATGATCAGGACTGTGGGGAGGATTAACATGGAAACCTGTTGATTGATTGGTTGCTTGATTAATTGATTGATTGAAACAGTCTTATTCTGTTGCTCAGGCTGAGTGCAGTGGTGCAATCATAGCTCACTGCAACCTCAAACTCCTGGGCTAAAGGGATCCTCCTGCCTCAGCCTCCCAAGTAGCTGGGACTACAGGCTCATGCCACCACCCCTGGCTGGCTAATTTTGTATTTATTGTAGAGATGGAGTTTCCACAATGTTGCCCAGGCTGGTCTCAAACTCCTGAGCTCAAGCGGTGCCTCCACCTTGGCCTCCCAAAGTGCTGGGATTACAGGCACGAGCCGCTGCACCTGGCTGAAACCTGTGTTTAAAAGTAAGTATGGTGTTGCCCCTCTGCACTCTCATCTCTCCCGCTGTTCCCCTGAATCCCTTGATGTGTGTGCAGTTTCTTAGGCTAAGCTAACAGTTTTAGGGCTGGCATGGATGGTATTGATCAATGTTCAGGCCCATTCCTCAATTAAGGACACTGAGGTTGAGAGAAGGAAACATTCATTTCAGATCATGTGGCAATGAGATGGCTCAGCAGACAGAAACCCCCGCTGGGGTGGGTCTCCCTCACTTCACAGTCAATGAGCCTATGACTTATACCCAGCCCCCACCCAGACTCCAAGCTTTGAGAAATGTTGATAAATTATTTATTAGCAATTAGTTGTGCATTTTTATATGAGAGTTATCCTAAGAAAATGGAGTCTGAGTGTGTTGCTTCCACCTGTCATCGCCCACCAGCTCCGCTCACACCCAGGGTAAACTAATGCAGCTTGGATGGCAAGATCCTTCCCACGGGTGCGCTGTGTCCCCTCCCCCCTCATATACCACAAAGACCCGACGTTCACCAGACAAAATGAAATCCAATCAATGTGCTGGGTTTTCTTCAAATTTTCCTGCCTCGGCCGAGGGTGGCTCCTCTTCCAGGAAGCTCTTCTGCCTCTTAAGCTGGAGAAACCCCATTTCACCTTTTCAAACTCCACCTGCCTCCCGGGCATCAGGATCAGGTCCATTTTCCGAACATCAATTCAGCACATCTTTCTCTCTGGACAGGAAGAAGTGTGGGGTCATTGACAGCTGTGGTCCATACTCCTGTGTCCCCTGCCACTCCTCTCCCTGAGCTCCTTGAAGGCATGGATCATGACGGGGACTCATCCACGCACCTGGGACAGGATTTGGATTGTAGGAGATCCCAGAGACAGGTGGATGACACTGGCACTTGAGTCATCCGAGGATAACTGCACCCAGACAAAGCAAAGAAAACCGACAGCTCATTCAACTTGTGCGGACATATCAAAGGTAATTTCTGGCTTAAAAAAATACCTTGGTGGGGCACGGTGGCTCACACCTGTAATCCCAGCACTTTGGGAGGCCGAGGCGGGCAGATCACCTGAGGTCAGGAGTTCCAGATGAGCCTGGCCAACTTGGTGAAACCCCATCTCTACTAAAAATACAAAAATTAGCCGGGCGTGGTGGCAAGTGCTTATAATTCCAGCTACTTGGGAAGCTGAGGCAGGAGAATCATTCGAAGCCTGGAGGAGGAGGTTGCAGTGGGCTGAGATCGCACCACTGCACTCCAGCCTGGGCAACAGAGCAAGACTCCATCTCAAAAACAAAAAACAAACAAAAAAGCCCTTAATATTATATACATGCTGTCATGGAGTAAACTGTGTTCCTCCTAAAATTTGTATGTTGAAAACCTAACCCTCAGTACCTCCAGAGTGTGGCTGCATTTGAAGGCATGATCTTTAAGGGGTAATTAAGTTAAAATGAGGTCATTAGGGTGGTCCTTAATCCAACATGAAAGATGTCCTTATGAGGAGAGGAGATCTGGGCAGACGCACACGGAGGGAGAAACCAGACGTCTACAAGCCAAGGAAAGAGGCCTCAGAAGAAACCACCCCTGCAGACACCTAGATCTTGGACTTCAGCCTCCAGAGCTGTGAGCAAATTCATTTGTTTTCTGAGCCACTCCGAGTGTGGTATGTGATTATGACAGGCAAAGTGCCTGTAATCTCAGCTACTTGGGAGGCTGAGGCAGGAGAGTCACTCCAACCTGGGAGGCGGAGGTTGCAGTGGGCTGAGATTGCACCACTGCACTCCAGCCTGGGCGACAGGGCAAGACTCCATCTCAAAAACAAAAAACAACCAACCAAACAAAAACCCTTAATATTATATACATGCTGCCATGAACTAAACTGTGTTCCTCCTAAAATTCGTCACCACCACCTCTGCACACTGCTGAGTGTCTCAGGTCAGAACCTGTGTGTTGCATCCGCTCCAGCGCCCTTCACTTAAACTGGGGCCACAGACACCACCCAGGAAGCTCAGGGTTAGGCTTCCCTCTGTCTCTATGATGCTACATGAGCATCCACAGCACCCCTTGATGCACAGGAGCTTCACTGCACCAGGAACGGGCTAACCAGGAATGGGTTTGGAAAGTTCCTATTATTTTGAATTCTCCAAATGCCACATCTGCCCTTCTGCAAAGCCTGCAGAGAGTTCCCATCAGAGCTAACACAAGGGCCCCCTTGCTCCAGAGCCAACCACCCTCTTTTTCCCTTCCCAGCAGGGCCAGGTGAGGGCCAGTTTCCCAGCCCCTCCCCTCTGCTCGTCCACTTGCTATCCCTTAGCCTCATCAGAGCCCACCTGGGCCAGCCTGAATACAGGTGTCTGGCCTGAAGTAGGTGCCTCTCCTCAAATCCACCTGCCCCTCACCTCTGGGCTGGAGGAAACATACTCAATATCCCTCCTCTTTTCCCATCACCCAAAGTGTATTAGTCCGTTTTCACACTGCTGATAAAGACACACCCGAGACTGGGCGAATTACAAAAGAAAAAGGTTTAATTGTACTTACAGTTCCGCATGGCTGGGAAGGCCTCACAATCGGTGGAAGGCAAGGAGGAGCAGTTCACAACTTACGTGGATGGCTGCAGGCGAATAGAGAGCTTGCACAGGGAAACTCCCATTTTTGAAAGCATCAGATCGCACGACACCCATTCACTGCCACGAGAACAGCACGAGAAAAGCATGAGAAGGACCCGTCCCCATAATTCAGTCACATCCCACTGAGATCTGCCATGACATGTGGGAACTGTGGGAGTTACAATTCAAGATGAGATTTGGGTGCTGACACAGCTGAACCATATCACGAAGATTCCTGGAAGACCCCACTCCAGGGTAGCAGAAGTCACATGGGACACCCTGTTTCCCTCTTGGACCCTGGAATTGATACGGCCTGGTGTTGGCTTCTGTATGCAAGGAGCAGGGGATGCAGGCACCCAGGCTGTGGTGCTGAGATCAGCTGCTGGGAAAGGCGTCCACCCTGCAATAAGAATCACAGCCATCCTGTGGTAGGCACTTCATATGTACCGCCCATTGTCCTTCATAGAGGACTCACAAATGACCCTATCTGTTAGGAACCCTGACTATACCCATTTTACAGATGAGGTCATGAAGCACAGAGGAGTCAAGTCATTTGTCCAAAGCCACGATGCTAGTAAACCAATGGGATGGGGACACCAGGACGTTTGTTCCATGCTGCTCTAAGGACATACCCGAGACTGGGTAATTTATGAAGAAAAGAGGTTTAATTGACTCACAGTTCAGCATAGCTGGAGAGGCCTCAGGAAACTTACAATCATGGTGGAAGAGGAAGCAAACATGACCTTCTTCATATGGCGGCAGGGAGAAGAAGAACAAGAGCTGAGTGAAAGGGGAAGCCCCTTATAAAACTCTCAGATCTTGTGAGAACTCACTCACTGTCATGAGAACAGGATGGGGGAAACCACCCCTGTGAGTCAATTATCTCCACCTGGTTCCTCCCACAACACATAGGGATTATGGGAACTACAATTCAAGATGAGATTTGGATGGGGACACAGCTAAACCATATCAGTAGTTTTAACCACATCTGTCATGATTGTCTGTCCAGTGTCTTCCCCCTGGGGCCACAATTCACCGTTAAGATTTTTCCTTGAATTTGTGTTTTCTCAAGCAACAAAAACTATTACTGACAGCACATTAGCCCTGATGTGTGCAGAAGGGAGGGTTCATGAATTAGGAATTCAGATCCCAAAGGAAATTTGCAGCTGAGGATAGAGCAAGCATTGCACGTGTGGGAAGGGAATGTTGGGAGCCATCTCCCCAGATAAAGTCACCAATTCATGGTTTTGTCTGCTGCTGCCTGTGCATTTTATTTTCCATTTACAATTACTTGTCTGGGGTTTGGCTGCAAGAGAGATCAAATATAAAGAAGAAATAAAATCCTAATCCAACAAGTTACCTTACTGGAGATAACCATCATTAAAATCCTACCATATTATTTTCAGCCTTTTTTTTTTTTTGCTTGTTTACTTTTCTATTTCATTTGTTTGATAATATAAATAAAAATGAATTAATTACTAAAAATGCTTTCTACTCTTTATCTATACCTGGAGAGGTATAGATAAAGAACGCAAACAAAAAGGCCAAAATTGTGCTACCTAAATAACCCTGCTAACATTTGAAGTACAAATAAAAGTCACACACACATAAAGTTAGAAAGCAGACCACAAAGGGGGGTCACTGTGAGAGTCACCTCCCCGTCAACTCCTCCCCTACCTCTTTCTCCCAAATTAACCACTGTTAACAGTTTCTGTGATTCTTTCCAGAAAAAAAAATGCATCCACCTGCATTTGTAGATCTATTTATATACATTCTTTTTTCTTTGTATACCTTCTAGGCATTTTCTATGCACATATATTTTTCACATGGCTGATATCATACTGCAAGGGTAGATGTATCTTGCCCTTTTCATCTGACGCTCTGTGATAAACCTTCTGAGACTGTTTTGTAGCAGGAACCTCCATGGCCCTGCCTGCAAGAGGCAGCTCCCTTGGCAAGCATGCCTGGTTCTCTGGCAAAAGACTGCCAGGAGGAGGAAGGTTTCAATGCCAGCCTTCCAGCAGATGGAAGAACAGCACATGGCTGCCATTTCTGAAGCTTATTTTCAGATCAATCCAGCCAACATTTCTTGAGCACCTACTGTGTGTGAGGATGCACAGAGACAATTTGCCTGGCTTATTTCTGCAGCATCTTTCTCTAGGACAGTGGAGGTAATATTGTGAATAGCCGTGAGAGCATTCTCATGTTAAAGTGAAACAGCCAGGAAACAGCTATTCCAAAGGACTGCAGAGTTAATCTGAACGCCTCCACCTTCAGTAGTGGCTTCAGAGTCTGAAAACATTTTTCTCTTCTCTTCCATGCAATGCTGCCACTGACAGCAGCAAACATGTCCTGGACAGTGGTGGGGAGAAGCTTGTAGTCAAGTGATGGTTTCAGTGTGAGGCCAGGTAGGGAAAAGGCACAGATGATGGGGAGGCAGTGGAAGGCACATCTGCAGCTGTTGGGAGTCCCAGGCCAAGGCAGCAGGCACGACATTCACTAAGGGAGCTGCTGGCACTGATGTTGGGCTGCAGAGCTAGGTTCCTGGACGTGAAACCAGAGACACATGCTCAGTGCTGTGGGTCTTTTCATTGCCAGTCTGGGCATGGGGCTTCTGTAAAGCTAGAGTGAGCAACTCATGACTCATCAGAGCCTATAGATATGGGCAACAGAGCACAGAAGCTGCACACAGACTTGGGTAAGTTAGATCTGGAACTTCTCTTCCTGGAACAGGGGCTTGGCAAGGCTGCATAACCACCCTGGTTCTCAGCATTATCATCTGTGAAATGGGCACAGCAGTACCCTCTTCCTTAGTAGGCTAAAGTACACACACACTCAATAAATGGTGACCAATACTATAGTATACAACATTGTTCAGGCTCTAAGCAGATGGTATTAGTTTCCTAGGACTGCCACAGCAGTATTCCCATTGTGCATATGTTATACCTTTTATAGTTGTTCCACAGTTCTTGGATATTTTACTGTGTTTCCTGAGTCTGTTCTCTTTTGTTTTCAGTTTTGGAGATTTCTGTTGATGTAGCGTCAAGCTCAGAGATTCTTTGTTCAGCCCTATCCAGGCTAACTAATAAGCCCATCCAAGTCAGTCTTCATTTTTGTAAGTGCTGCTGTTTGCCAGCATTTCCTTTTTGGTTTTTCTCAGGGTTTCCATTTCTGCTTACATTGCCCATCTGTTCTTGCATGCTGTCTACTTTATCCATTAGAACACTTAGCATTAACTCATCCCTTAATTTGCATGTAATTGAAAGTGGGTTTACATGAGTATAAATACAGTTTCCAACAGCCCATACATTGCTGACTCTAGGTGCACTATCTATGAGTTAACCCTGTTCTTCAAGGAGCAGGTCTGTTTCAATGAAAGATTGCTGTCTAACACTACTGGCTTGCCCTTGAATTCTTTCCTGGGTGAAGCCAAGAACCCTCTCAGGCTAAGCCCCTATTCTGGGGTGTGCCTGTCCTACATCAGAACTACCATATGATCCAGCAATTCCACTTCTAGATACATACTCAAAAGAATTCAAAGCAGGGTTTCGAAGAGGTATTTATACGCCCTTGTTTCTGGAAGCATTATTCATAATAGCTAAGAGGTGGAAACAACAAAAGTGTCCATCAACAGATGAATGGATAAGCAAAATGTGGTATATACATTACAATAGATTATGATTCAACTTTGAAAGAAGGGAATCCTGACACACACTACAACATGGATGAACCTTGAGGACCTCATGCTGAGTGAAGTAAGCCAGGCACAAAAGGACTACTATTGTAAGAGTCTACTGATATGAGGTACCTAGAGCAGGCAGATTCAGAGAAACAAAGTGGAATAGTGGCCACCAGGGCCTGGCAGAGGGGAATGGGAAGTCAGTGTTTAATGAGGATAGAGTTCCAGTTTTATAAGATGAAGTATGTCATAGAGATGGATGGTGGTGATGGTTATATAACATTATGAATATATTTAATACCACTGAACTGTTTAATTAAAAATAACTAAGATGTTAACTTTTATGTTATGTATATTTTACCCCATAAAAAATAAGATGAAAAGTGAAAGAGAAATAAAGATGTTCTCAAAATTGAGGGAATTGGTTGCCAGTAGACCTGCCTGGCAAAAAATATTAAAAAGAAAATTTCTTCAGAAAAAACAATATAGGTAAGAAACTCAGATCTACATAAAGAAAGGAAGTGCATTAAAGAAAGGAAAAGTGAAAGTAAAATAAAAACTTTTATTTTTCTTATTCTTAATTGACCAAACAGACAGCAGTTGGTTCAAAATAATAATAGCAATGGTGTATTCAGTTCCATACGCTTATGTAGTGTCTTACGTATATATTGTGCTCGTGTATGCTGATCTACGAGTGAAATGAATGGCAGCAGTTGTAATGGAAGCCAGGTTTGACTGCTCACTGCTTGAAAGTCAGCTACTAGAGACAAGGGTTGGTGGGAGGAGAAGCAGGCTTATTTGGAAAGCCAGCCAAACCAAGAAGATGGTGAACCAACATTCTAAAGTACCATCTTCAGGCTGACCAGGTGGTTTTATTGGGTGGGAGGATATGGGGAAGCTATGTGCAGGGCTTGGGATCAAGAGGTGACTGAGGACCACAGACATTTGGGTGCCAGCAAGGGTGTGAGGAGGTTGGGTCCTTGGTTAGGTCACAGTGCTTCTGTAAATCTTCAACAAAACATACTTACTTGTTTACAGACGTCCCCTTGATACGATTTGGCTGTGTCCCCACCCAAATCTCATCTAGAATTGTAGTTCCCACAATCCCCATGTGTGGTGGGAGGGGCTTCGTGGGAGGTAATTGAATCATGGGGGGGGTTTCCCCATGCTGTTCTTGTGATAGTGAGTGAGTTCTCATGAGATCTGATGGTTTTACAAGGGACTGTTCCTGCTTTTGCTCAGTACTTCTCCTTCCTGCCATCATGTGAAGAAGGATGTGTTTGCTTTCCCTTCTGCTATGATTGTAAGTCTCCTGAGGCCTCCCCAGCCATGCTGAACTGTGAGTCAATTAAACTTCTTTCCTTTATAAATTACCCAGTCTCAGGCAGTTCTTTTTAGCAACGTGAGAATGGACTAATACATCTTTAATCCCAGAGTTAGTGTCTGATTGCTGTTTTGTGTTTCATCTCAGTGCTCTAAAATTATCTTAGCCTATGTGCAGGAAGGGGTAAATGCCCCTTAAAGAAAAATGGAGTGAGTGATTTTAGATTCTTGCTGTTTCACTGTTACACAATGATACAAGGCATAAGAGGGAGGAATTAGGATGATTTTATGTTAAGGTGCTCAAACTACCTGCGAAGTGGTATAGTGTAATGTGAAAGAGACGCAGAGAGAAGATGCCATCCACATGCCAAGGAGAGAGACCTGGAGCAGATCCTCCCTCGCAGTCCTCATGATGAACCTGCCCTGCAGACACCCTGACTTCTGACTTGGCCTGTGGCCCTGGGCAAGAACCCATTTCTGTTGTTTTCACCCACCTGGTTTGTGGTGCTTTGTTATAGCCGCCCTAACAAACGAATGCTCGTATTTCAGGATCTATCGAACTGTTTATTTGGAAATGATTTTAGGTTAACAGAGGGTTGCAAAGGTATTCCACAACGTTGTCTTCAAGAGTTCAGTGCGGTTCTCCCTGGAATGTGTGGAAGCCTGGTTCCCAGGCAGCTGGGGGAGAAGGGCACTCAGTAGAGCTTCAGAGACAGGCAGGAGTGGGAGGTGGGGTGGACAGCAGGAGCTGGCCTCACAGGGTTGTTGTCTTCACCTAGGATGTGTTCCCCTGGCTTCCGGTTATCTCACGTGGCCACCACATACTTAGCAAAACTGAGGAATTATCACTGACGCAATCCTACTCACTAAAGTATAAACGTTTGTTAGGATTTCCCCAGTTTCTCCAGTCATGTTGGCTTCTGGATTTATTTTGAAGGTACAGCCACAAGGATTTCCTGACCAGTCAGGAAGGTGAGGAGTAAAAGATGACTCCAAGCTGTTTGGTCTTGGCACTGCAAGGGTGGAGGCGCTCTCAGCCGAAAAGGGAACAGATTAGGAGGTAGAGAAGAGGCATTTAGTTTTGGCCTTAAATCTGAGATTCCATCCATGTGGACATGTTGAGTAGGTAATTGGATGTAAGAATCTAGAGTCTGAGAGAAAGAGGTCTAGGTTGAAATAAAAATTCAACATAAGTGGCCACCCCTCCCCTGAACCCAGGCTTAGAGAAAGGAGAGTTTTAGGAAAAACTTCACTCTGTCCCAAAACCATAGAGAAAAGAAGGCAATGATTGCCAGCCAGCCATCCCCAGAGACTTCTTACAGATCTTTCCCTAGCAGGTGTGGCTAAGTGCCCAAAGGGAGAATGACCACAGCCAGGTGAGACAGAGGACAGATGGATGAGGCAGATAGAAGGTATCCATCAGCGAAGCCACCATGGCATCTACTGGCCTGTGTACCCACAGATCTGGGTGCATGGAAAACTATGCCTGCTGTGCGCACCCCTGCATGAGCTCCCTCCCGTTCCCTGCTCTTCCCTGCCTGGTAGGCACAGGACACATCCTCCAACAGGCTAACCCGGCCTCTCTGCCTCCCCAGCCCCAGGAGTCCCCAGCTGTAGGTTTTTATCAGGAAATGTGACAGATGCCCTGTGTGAACCAGGAAGACCTGTCAGTCCCCTCGGCCGTAATTAGCTGCCGCTTCACTCTCCCAGAGAGGCTGCTGAGGACTCTGGGCTCCGCCTTTGCTGTGGGATGTCTGTCCACCCTGCCCTTCTCCCAGGAGGAGCAGCTGCCTGCAACCCTGGACTTCAGCAGAAGATGAACCTCTGGAATGGGATTATCTTCATCGTGTAGAGTACCAATTATGGCCGCTTTCCTTTTTTTGAGATGAAGTCTTGCTCTGTCACCCAGGCTAGAGTGCAGTGGTGCCATCTCAGCTCATTACAACCTCTGCCTCCCAGGTTCAAGCAATGTTCATGCCTCAGACTCCCAAGTAGCTGGGATTACGGGTGCACACCACCCTGCCCAGCTAATTTTTGTATTTTTAGTAGAGGCAGAGTTGGCCAGCTTGGTCTTGAACTCCTGACCTCAAGTGATCTGCCCGCCTTGGCATCCCAAAGTGCTGGGATTCCCAAAGTGCTGGGATTACAGGTATGAGCCACCTCGCCTGGCCAATTATTCTCTTTCAAAACCCAGGGATGCTCAGTTTGGGGAAATGTACAGCCCCCTTCGATGTCCTGGGAGTTTCCTGTGACCCAACAGGAGGAGGGACAGTTTCTTGGGGCTGAAGAGTGGGGACCCTGTGCCCTCCTTGAGGCTGCTCTGCACAGTGAGACCCGTGTTTTCCCTGGTGGCAGCGACAGCCACCTGAGCTCTGCATGTTCCCTGGGCCAGGTCTCTGAAGGTTGTGTGCGGCCACTCTAGACTGGCCATTCTGGGGCTCCTCCCCCAACACACACACGTGCACGTGTGCACACAGCCACCCCCATTCCATAAGCCCAGTGCAGCAGATGTGGCCACTTCAATTACACGGCAGCACGGTGGGCTCTGCTGCTCAGGCTCAGCATTCCCCGGGGAGCAGGAGGCCCCACGGTTTGCAGCGAGGCGTGGAGGACAGAGCAGGCTCCGCGGTGTTAATGACAGCAGCCAGCACTCCCGGAGCAACACTCTCGAACTCGATCGCTCTTTAATTATCTGGAATTAAAGCGCCGTCTTCACCCTCTTTATGTTATGGCGGAGGAAATCTGAGCGTCCATTAATTACCTGATCCATATGTAAAATGTCACACATAATTTTTCCAGAGCCAAAGGGTTCTTGCTCCAAGACCTGCATCATCTCTTAATAGTGACGTGGAGTAAAGAGAGAGAGGACCCAGCCTCCGGAAGAGGACCTCAGAGCCTGGATCCTGCCAGGGCCAGGGTGACGGCCAAGCTGAGGGCTTCACCTAGGATGCCTGAGCACCAGCCCTGATGGGCTGGGGTTCGTTCCCTTGCAGCAGAGGGGGAACAAAGGATCCAGAGATAAATTAAGAGTTTGCTAAACTCCTACCAGAGTCCATTAAATAGAGAAGTGAATGAATAGTAAAAGCAGAACAAAATATAAGTTTAAGCCACAGCACAAAGGATCTCAGTTAGATGGGAGGAAGGATGTTCCAGTAGGGGAGAGTCGCAGGCACACTCGATGTTCCCCAGAAGCAGGAGTTTTCACGGCTGGTCCAGGGAGTGGTTCACTACTGGAGGCGATGCCTGTGCAGGGACCAGGCCATCGCCAAGACAGGAACTAAAATACCAAATAGGACTGAAGTCACAGCCTCGCCGGCAGCCTTAGGAACATGCCCTGGGTATGCAGAGGAGGAGGAGAGGGACAGAGAGATGGTTCTGCCTGAAGAACCATCTTGCCAACTGAAGACATTTTGACAGTTGGCCAGGTCCTCAATGACCCAGCCACCTTCCAGCCAGTGCTTGACAACTTCGAACCTGAGCCCTGGAAAGGTTATTAGTGATATAGGAAAAAGCAAAGGCAGGCATCCCTTGTGGTTGAAGCCCTCTCCCCCCGACTCCCCACCAGGCTTCCTTCCAGGTTGACAGACGGGGCTGCTCTTGCAGTGATGAAGGCAGTGACAGGATGAGGTGAGAAGACCCCTCTGTATCGTCCAGAGCCCTCACACACACACGCACCTCATCCCACTATGTCAGCCCATGGTGGGTCCTCTCCTTGCCCCCAATTTACAGAAAAAGAAGCTGAGGCCCAGGGCCAAGCCTCAAGTGGGTGGCAGAGCTGGCTTAGGTGCCCTGACTCTGTCCAAGGCTGTCACCCACCTAAAGCACGGGTGTCCCTCATGCAGGGTGATCTGTGTTGCCCCCCCCATGCTACCTGTGTCTGGGTCTCCGGGAGCTTTCAGCCATTGAATACCCCACAGCTGGCAACTGCTTGGGCTGTGTCCACATAGTCAACTCCTGCCCCCTAACCCTGAGCCTCCGAGCCTCTGCTGCCTCTTGAGATCAGCCAGAGCGCAAGGCTTCTGGGCACAGGGCTCCAGGAGCTCACACCCTCTCCTTCCTGCGTGGCCTCATCCTCTCCAGTTTGACTCCTGTTTTCTCCTGCTCTCCTAGTTTATCAGATCTCAGACATGAGTCTGCCTGTGGCTGGAGCCGCTCCCCTTTCTGAGGGAACACACCCCCTGATGGCTGACCACCCCAGGGCAGGAAGCGTGGGGCCCTGCTGGGGCACCTGGGCATCCACCTGGCATCCCTGCTGCTCAGCCAAAGCTGGCTCCTGCTGTCCACCCCACCTCCCACTCCTGCCTGGCTCTGAATCTCTACTGAGTGCCCTTCTCCCCCAGCTGCCTGGGAACCAGGCTTCCACACATTTCAGGGAGAACCGCACCTGCTCCACGATGGGTTGTGAATGCCACTTAGTTGGTGTTGCCTTAGTGGGAGCTGATCCTCAGCAGATTTGGGAGGGGGCTCTTTAAGAAAGCGATTACAAAATTACAAATGAAAAGAGAAAGCCAGGCCCCGTGAAAGAAAGGAGGCTCCTGGGCTTCAGCTGTATCTCTGCTCAGGCTCTGGGAAGCGGTAGGCACCTGGCACAAGCCTAGACCCAGGTGGGGGCAGATCCTAGGTCCTGGCCAGCCACCTCCCCCGCCCCCACTGTGCCCAACCAGCCACCTCCCCCACCCCCACTGTCCCCCCCCACCAGCCACCTCCTCCCACCCCACCCCTGCCAGTCACCTCCTCCCACCCACTCTGTCCCCCCTGCCAGCCACCTCCTCCCACCCCCACCCTCACCAGCCACCTCCTCCCACCCCACTGTCCCCCCACCAGCCACCTCCTCCCACCCCCACCCCTGCCAGTCACCTCCTCCCACCCCACCCTCACCAGCCACCTCCTCCCACCCCCACTGTCCCCTGTGTGCAGCAGCTCAGAGCACTGGCATTTATTTTCAGGATCCAACCCTGGAAGGAGGGCTCGAAATCCACATTGTTGGGGACCCTAGTGAAAGGACCTTACCAGCCTCCATTTCCCAGACCCTCACTGCCTGGGGGCAGCACACACCCCTCCCCCATGCCAGGCTTCTCTGAACAGGATGCCCAGGCAGCCCTAGCCACCCCCCTCCCCTTCCTGCCGAATCCTGATCCCAGCTCTGACAGCTCTGACAGTCCCCCAGGCCCTGTCCTCCTTCCCTGGTCCCTTTCCTGGCACAAGGCTGGTCACCTCCTTCCCAGCTACTCTCCTGTCTTTGGGGCTGAGGCTGAACCTGCCAGGAGGAGAGGGGGCTGGAGGGAAGGGGAGAAGAGAAGAAGAGGGAGGAGAAGGGAGAGGGGAGGGGAGCGTTTCTTGTTTACCGCCTGCTGCCTCTCCGGGCTCACTCGACTGCTTCACTCCTTCATCTCAGAAAGCTCTCCAGCCTCTCCCTCCCTCCGCCTCCCCCCTGCTTTTTCCTGTCCATTACATCTTTCTTACATCTCCTGGAATAAAAAACAATTCTCTTGTGCCACCTAATTCTCCCTCCTAACAGTTTAAGGCCATTATATTAAATAATGATAATCACAAGCATCTCTTTGTTCGTCTTCAACAGCCGCCTGTTCCTTTTAAAGCTCTCAAGCCCAAGGTCACAGGCCCCTCCACTCAGCTTAGATAAATCTCTCCCACCGCCGAATTCTGACAAATCCCCGCGCCGGCCGGCCCTTTGTTGTGTATTCTTTGTTTGAAATATGGCATGCGGGGCGATGCGTCCAATGCCAGTCTTTCCACCTTTGCATATTAAATCGTGGCCGCTGCTTCCCAGGGAAGGGAAAGGCGGCGCCTCCCCTGCATGACTGTGGCAGAAGAACCCCCCGCATCCTCCCTCCCGACCCTCCCCCCACCCCTCCGCCAGCCCAGGCGTCTCCCACGGTGGCAGCATCTCTTCTGTTCTCAGCTGCCTGCTCATCCCTGATCACCTGCCTGAAGAAGAGCTCCCGAATCACTTACTTACAATAACTTGGTTAGATCAAAAGTGCCATCCTGCGCCCCCCATCAGCAGGGGAGAATGGTTGAATGGAGAGGGTGGAAGGCCCCGGAAGCAGCTGCCCTAGGGGAACCCAGGAAGGGGGCGGGGCGCAGCAGCCTCCCTGGTGCCCTGGGGACCCTACCCATCCCTGCTGGGTCCCATGAGCCCCCCCCCCCCCACTTCCGGGATCCTGGCTCTACTCCAGCTCATCCCATTCTGGGCTGATACGTGACCCTGTGAGTTCATGTCCTCCTGGAACCTGAGAACGCAGCCTTGTGGGAGCAGGGTCTTTGCAGATGTGATTAAGGTGAGGATGGAGATGAGGTCGTCCTGGATCAGGGTGGGTCCTAAGTCCAGTGAGGCGTCCTGGTGAGAAACAGAATTGAAGGCCCAGAGACACTCGGGCAAATCCAGGTGGAGAAGCAGCAGAGATTGAAACCATGTGAGGGACGCACGCCCAGGGTGGCCGGGAGCCCCAGATCTGCAAGAGGGGCCTGGGACAGGTTCTCCCTCGGAGCCTCAGTGGGAACCAGCTCGGCCAAGGGGACCTCAGTTTCTTACTTCTGGCTTCCAGAACTAGAGGAGGGAAAATGTCTGTCACTTTAAGCTGCCCGGTTTGTGGTTCTGTGTCCCAGCATCCCCGGGAAAGTGGAGCATCCTCTTCCCTTCCTCCAGGAGGCTGACAAGATCCATCTCCAACAAGACCAGGAAGGGCACCCACCCAGACAGAGCTCTTCATGCTCCTGGGTCCCCCTGCATTCCCTCTCCTCCTCCTCCCACAACCCACCGTGCACCTTCTCCAGGCACCTCTGTTTCTGATGCTGGTTCTTCTCCAGCCTCACTTGTTATTTCAGTTTCTTCTCTTCATTTCCCCTAATTTCACGTATTTTCAGAGAGAGTTGAGAAAATGAGAAACGCTGTCATCTTCAATGTGCGCTGTGATAGAGATGAGAACAGGTTTGATTTTTTGTTATTCTCTGAAAGGCTAGAGAACAGATGAAGGAGTATGTCTTAGTGTGCGTTCCACATGGGAGCAGCCCAGGGGCCTTGCTCTTGGGTCTGGTAAAGCCCAGCCTGAGAGCCCCCCAGCTGACCCAGGATTCTGTGCAGAGGTTTAAGGACAAATAATGCATCTGTCTATTGACCGGGCGGTCACTTTTCCCTCCACTGGCACCTTGGGGCTGCCCCACTGCAAAACCTTCCTCTGCTCCTGCTCTGGGGGTCATTTGTGGCCAGGCAGCACCCATCTGCATCCCCATCCATGTGTCCCTGGGCCAGGAGTGATGGGACTGGCAGCAGAGCAAATTGGTCCCAGCCCTAGGGTCAGGGGTTCAAATCCTGCAGTCCACAGGAGCAGGGGCAGTGGTGTGAGATGAAACACGTGGAAAGAGAAAGGTCCCAGGAACTGTTCTCCTGGTCCTGGTGTGACGCTCTCTTGCAGGTTGGGAAGTCAAGATGAGTGGTTGCAAAGTTCGTCTTCTAACCTCCCACCATGACAGGGCAGCTGTCATAGGACCACATGGCGTTCTTTGGCTCACTGAGGAAAACAAGCGTGAGCACTCCCATGCTCCTCCGTCAGTAGGGGAGTGAAATTCCCAGTCACACTGAGGCAGTCTGTGTTGCTGGGACCGCTTGGTGGCATTCACTCCGGCTCACATTTGGGTGACTCTGAGCTCGAGGGACCTGCAGAAATAATCCTGTGTGTCTTAAGTTGGGTCCTGCTGAGCATCGGGTGTCAGAAGGGCAAGCACTTTGAAGGAGGTTAGATGGGTGCATGTGCAGTCTCCTCTCTCCAACCTTCACTTCTAACTGCCCTTACTGCCATCTCTGCTCTCCCAGACCACCCTCCGCATGGTGCAAACCCAGCGAGGGACAATGGGTGTAAACCTACGTGTGCCGGGGTTGATGACGCATAGAATTAGGAAGTTCGATGAGTGGTTCATCTTCAAGCGTGTCCCTGGAACGAAGATTTGCACCTCACCCTGACCATGAACATATAGCAAGGTAATGGTGCCGAGACCCCTGGGATTCAGCTGCAACCCAGGCCCTCGGGCAAGTCACGTCTCTCTCCGGGTCTCAGTTTCCTCTAGGACATTAAGGGGGATGAACGTGAGGGCTTTTAGTAGCAGAACAGGGACCGGAGGGACTGGACCACATCCTGCACTCGGGATCTCCCAGGCTGATACCAAAAATGTGAATCCACCCAACAGCAGGCCTTTTACAAAAAACAAAAGCAAAAAAAAAACTAGGGCAGGTGACTCATGCCCTGAGGCCCAAACACCTCCCTGACATGAGACTAGCTTGGCCTCGCCTCCCCCTTCTCCAGAGGCTGAATCTCGAGGTGTACTGCAAAGAAAACCCTGGGCCTTGGGGGAAAGACAGCACCTTCCTCGGCTCCTGCTGACCCTTGAACAGCATGGGTTTGAACGGCATGAGTCCACTCTGCAGATTTCCTTCCACCTCTGCCACCCCGAGATAGCAAGACCTACCCCTCCTCGTCCTCCTCTTCAGCCTCCTTGATGTGAAGACCTTTATGATGATATGCTTCCACCTCTCGAGTAGTAAATATATTTTCTCTCCCTTATCATTTTCTTAATAACATTTTTCCAGCTTACTTTATTGTAAGACTACAGTAACTTATAACTTACAAAATAAACACACATAGTGACATACAAGATACGTGTTCGTTGACTGTGATCCTCTCAGCCTCCCCGTGTTTCCCCTTTACCAAGCGCCCATTCCCATCTCACTGCTGCGTCTTCACTCTGGGCAGGTGGAGGTGCCCAGAGCCTGGCAGGAGTGAGCTCTCACGTCCCTCCTCCTCGCTTCTTTCTGAGAAACACCCGTGGTCCTCACAGCCTCCTGGTGGCTGCCTGACCCAGCCCTGCCAGCCTCCCAGACTCTCCTCTCGGCACCCCACCTGTCCCCCTCCCGCATTCCAAGGGAGTTTCCACCTGATGCTCTCACCCCCAAACCATCATCCTGTGCCTGCTCCATCTGACTCTAGCTTTTCCAACAGAAGGGCATTCCGTTTTTTTCCCAGTGTTTTCCCAAACCCCAACAATTCTGTGTCTACCCTTGGTCACCCTAAATGCATGCCGACTCTGTCAGCAGCCCTAAGGGCACCCACGGTCACAATACTCCACATCCCAATCCAAATTCCTGTCCTTGGCTTCAGCCTCCTTGTCTCAGTCACGTAGACCTCACTGACCACCCCTTCTCCACACACCCTGACCCCCGTGTGTGGCTCTGCACCCTCCTCATCTTCTGCTTTCCTGCTCCCTGTCATGCAGCCCTATACTCAGTCCTGCCTCTCCCGTGGACATGCCCCAGGCTGAGGGCATCGGTGTGGGAGGGCCGCGCCTTCAACATGTGAGCCTAATGACCCTGTTGCTCCTGGCCCCAGCTCCAGCCTCAGCTCCCATTGGACTGTCCGCCAATCCTTTGACAATTGCTAAGTGTGGGGCCGTCGCAGGCTGCTGTGACGGCGATAGGGACAACAAGATGGAGCTGGCGTGCAGGGCCCCACCTTTCAGGAGCACAGGGCCCAGGGGAGAGGTCTGCACAGCTGCTGTTCCCTGCAGCCAGCACACCCAGCCTGAAGCTAGCCTTCCCCACTTAACAAGCCCCCTCCTCAGACTCCTGGGCGGTCACTGCTACCACCTGCTTTCTCGACCCCTCGGGTGCAGACCCTGGAGTTGTCACTGACTCTTCTCTTGTCCTCTCCAGTGTCTGGGTCTGGGTGGCCCCAGCCCTGGTTCCAATGCTGCCACCCCTCACAATGCATCCGTCTTTTCCATGCCTCCTGCTGCTACCCTGGGCACAGTCTCCTCTCTCTAACCTTCACTTCTAACTGCCCTTACTACCATCTCTGCTCTCCCAGGCCACCCTCCGCATGGTGCAAGCCCAGCGAGGGACAATGGGTGTAAACCTACGTGTGCCGGGGTTGATGACGCATAGAATTAGGAAGTTCGATGAGTGGTTCATCTTCAAGCGTGTCCCTGGAACGATTTGCACCTCACCCTGACCATGAACATATAGCAAGGTAATGGTGCCGAGACCCCTGGGATTCAGCTGCAACCCAGGCCCTCGGGCAAGTCACATCTCTCTCCGGGTCTCAGTTTCCTCTAGGACATTAAGGGGGATGAACGTGGGGGCTTTCAGTAGCTTCCTTCAGTTGCATCCTCTATTTCTATGCCTTAGTTGTCTGCATTTTCCTGGCTTAACATTGGGGCGGCTCCAATCTGCTTCTAAGTGGGTATCTGGGAACAGAAAGAAGAAGGAGGGGTCCTCACTCCTGATAAACTGGAGGGGAAGCATCAGGCTTCAGGAAGAGGGGGCACATGGTGGGGCAGTGGTCTCAGGAAGGCACAACAGGAAGCCCCCTACCCACCTCCCTTCCATAGCTCCCCCGAGCTCTTGCCCCCTGGGCAGAGGGGTTTCCTGGCTGCTTTCTCCTGCCTTCCCACACTTGAGGATGAATTCTTTCTCCACCTTTTTTTTTTTTTTTTTTTTTTTTTTTGAGACAGAGTCTTACTCTGTCTCCAGGCACCAGGCTGGAGTGCAATGGTGCAATCTTGGCTCACTGCAACCTCTGCCTCCTGAGTTCAAGCAATTCTCCTGCCTCAGCCTCCCGAGCAGCTGGGACCACAGGCATGCGCCACCACGCCCAGCAGATTTTTGTATTTTTTAGTAGAGACTGGGTTTCACCATGGTCTCCATCTCTTGCCCTCATGATCTGCCCACCTCGGCCTCCCAAAGTGCTGGGATTGTAAGTGTGAGCCACTGCGCCTGGCCCTTTCTCCACCTCTAAGCACACAGACAAGATTAATGCCGTAATCTGCAGGGGCTGCCACAGAGGCACAGGGGTCTCTGAGTAAGAACTCTTAATTCAGAAGTGTATCCAGGGCAGCAAAGACAAGGGAACTCGCCACTAGGACCAGCCCTGCTGGGAAGCAGAGGAGCGGGTCTGCAAGAGCCTGGCCGCCGAAACATCCGCTTTGCACACGTCTAATTATAACTTGGGTTGCTACAAACGGAAATGAACTAAACCCATTAAATCTATTTTTTCTCCTGTGGTGGGAGGGAGTATGGATTTCTTAAAGATAGAGAATTTAAATTAAGCTTTAAAACTGTGACTGAGCAAGATTTAATACTGACAATTAGCCTGGACAAACAGTTAATCGCCCTGGCGGGGTAATTTATATATGCTCCACGTGCCCACGAGGCAGACAGCACGTTGTGCTGCTAATTATTGCAGGGAAAGAGCCTTTGCCCCTCACCAAGCCGCAGCCTGGAGGGACAGGGACTGCCTAGAGCTCCCCATCCCAGTGGCCTGATGTGGCAGGAGCGGGGTGGGCTTTCTCGTGCCTCGGGATCTGCCACAAGGTCATGCCACAGTAGACAGTCACCCAGACGTCTCAGACCCTGGTCCTGGGGTGTGAGTGTTCAACCTAGCTGTTTCAGGGCTCAGAAAGGGAAAATCTTGTCCCTTCCTTCCAGGGAGGACATGCCAGAGTCTGTGGAGCTCAGAACTTTTGGAGGGTTTCTTTTCTTTTCTTTTTAAATTTATTTTTATTTTTTATTTTTTTTGAGACAGAGTCTTACTCTGTCGCTCAGGCTAGAGGGCAGTGGCATGATCTCAGCTCACTGCAGCCTCTGCCTCCTGGGTTACAGCAATTCTTGTGCTCAGCCTCCCGAGTAGCTGGGACTACAGGTGTGTGCCACCACGCCTGGCTAATTTTTTGTATTTTTAGTAGAGAGGAGGTTTTGCTATGTTGACCAAGCTGGTCTCAAACACCTGACCTCAAATGATCCGCCTGCCTCGACCTCCCAAAGTGTTGGGATTACAGGCATGAGCCACCACACCTGGCCTTATTTTTATTTTTAATTTTTCTGGGTACATGGTTGGTGTATACATTTGTGGGGTACATGAGATGTTTGATACAGGCATGCAACATGAAACGAGCACACCACGGAGAGTGGCGTATCCATCCCCTCAAGCATTTAGTTTTTGAGTGACACACAATCCAGTGACGCTCTGTAAATTATTTTAAAATGTGCAATTAGAGCCCAGGTTTTTTTGCTGGGGCTTAGCGTGGCTGTCTGTGTGGCTGGTGGGGGACCTGCGGTTGCAGTGGGAGGGACAGTTTGCACCCGAGAGGTGGAAGAGGACGAGCTTTAGGCTGGAGGTGACTTAGAGGAGCCATTTTCCCAGGTGGGGCCCCAGGCAGAGGCTTGGAGCCAGAGGTTGGAATGCATCCCAGACCCAAGCCCCCGACCTCAGCCAAACCCATTCCTCCGGCCCCTGGAGGCCAGAGAGGGCTCTGAGCTCCAGAAAGGCAGGTCCAGGGGAGGATGAGAGTCCTTGGGAGGGGTGGGAGGAAGGGGCCGTGTACTTAGATCCGGGCTGTCACCCCCCAAGTTGCAGGGACCCTTGCGTTCAGGTTTACAAAGCTTTATAGCGACGCCATTGATAATAATGGCGACCCCCAGCCCTGCGAGTTTTAGAGGACCACTACTCTGTGTTCCAGATGAGCAAATAGACTGTAGGGACAACAACTTGCGTGGTCATACGGTTCCTACCTTCTCTCTCCTGCCCAGCAGTGCTCTGAACACGGTCCCACTGTTTCTGCTGTACGAATAAAGGCCCTGTGGCTGAAGAAAAAAGTAAATAAATAAAAAAATATAAAATGTGTAATTAATGTATTATTAACTATAGTCGCCCTATTGTGGTATGAAATAGCAGGTCTTATTCCTTCTATTTTTTTTTTTTTTGGCACCCATTCTGGCTGCTCTGGCCCTGGGGAGCTGAGTGGGCTGGGTGCTCACTTCTCCACTCCCAGTCTCAGTCTCTTTGTCTGCAAAGTGGGAAGCACTTGCCCATCAGAATCCTTGGCATGAGTGGGACGTCAGGTGGAAGCATCTGTCTCACAGCCTCTAGGGATGCTGTCTGCTCATCGCCTGGTCTCTCCTAAATGGAGAGCTCCCTTATGCCCTCAGAACCCCCACGTGCCTGGTCCTCAGACAATGCCCACGAATGGGAGCTAAGCAGCCAACTTTCAGAGCCTACAGCTGCCGCATGTCTCCCAGACAGCAGCCTCCTCTACCTGGAATAGACGCATCCATCCATGGTAATGTGGTGTTGATTTTTATAAAATACCACATCAGCAAGACTGCTAAAGGAAAGCTCCTCGGCTTCCTCACATGGACCGGGGTCCAGGCTGCAGCCATTTTTTCCTCATGCCTCTAAAGGCTACAAACCACACCAACCACGGTTTTCCTCCTGAGAACCTCACATGCCTTTTTATATTGCTCAGATTTGCAGATTCACTCTTTCCACATGCAATGGTTCTCCAGCTGCAGCGATGTCTGTGGGTGGGTGGGGAGTTAATTGATGCCCTTTCGGGTCTGTACTCCTGGCAAAAGTTCATGAAGAGCTGGTTGGAGAGAGCGAGCAGATGGATGCCTGCCCTGTTGCTGGCTCCTTTGACTTTATTCCAGGAACCCCAAGGAGCAGGGAGCAGGGAGCAGAGGAGAAGGCTGGAGGAGAGGGGCAGGGAGGCTGTTACTTCCTTAGCAGGGGGAGGATCGGCAGGGGGTGTGCCGGGCAGGAGTCGGATCATTCTGCAATGATGATGGGGGTGTCTCCTCTCACCTGGCCCACCTGCATCCCCTGGGACCTGCCTGTTACAACCTGTGAGCCCAAGAGATACAACAGCAATAAAACCAGCCCCTCCCAACCCCGGCCCCCTGAAGCTTTCCGTCCAGCAGAGAAGTCAGACAATGAAGCATCAGTCACATTTTAAGAAATGGTGACAACAACTTTTCAAAATAGCCGAAAGGTTGAAGGAAGGCAACTGACAAATAGATAAACCAAACATGATGAATCCACACGATGCCACGCCCTGCAATGCCAACGGACCTCAAAAACTCACCCAGTGAAAGCCCAGGCACAAAAGCTTCACACTGCCAGATCCCATTTATACGAAATTCCCATGGTCCTCAATTTTGGTGGTGGAGCCAGAAGGGGACAGCGAATAAGGTCAGGGTGGGGCCATGCCCTGGAACACCAGGCATCTCTACTTCCTCGTGGGTGGAGAAGGGAAAACCAATCCTTCCTTCAAGGCTCCACTCCCCTGACCGCCCCTCCAGCACGAGGCAAACACCTGAGAGGTCACAGTCACCTGGGCCACCTCTCCCATTCCTGTGGGACTGCTGGCTCCTGGCAGGAAAGGGTTGGTCTTGTCCACCTCTGAGTCATCCCTGCTGCCCACCCTGTGTCCTTCATATATGAAGTGGCCAATAAATATCTCCAGGTGGGGTAAAATATGCCAAGGGCTGCCCCTTTGGTCCCAGGGCCAGGGTGAGCTCAGGCAGGGGTGGGAGGGGCGTTGGAGAACAGCAAGGCAGGTGCAGCAGCATCTAGATGCTGATAAGGAAAGTGAAACTGAGGGTTGGGCGTGGCTCACACCTGTAATCGCAGCACTTTGGGAGGCTGAGGCAGGTGGATCACTTGAAGCCAGGAGTTTGAGACCCACCTATTTCTATTAAAAATACAAAAATTAGCAGGCATGGTGGCGCACACTTGTAATCTCAGCTACTAGGGAGGCTGAGGCAGGAGAATCACTTGAATCAAGAAGGCAGAAGTTGCAGTGAGCTGAGATTGTGCCATTGCACTCTAGCCTGGGCCACAGAGCAAGATTCTGTCTCAAAACAAACAAACAAAAGCTGAAACCGAGAGGGTTAAGGCCCCGGCCCCAGGTCAAAGCAGAGACCGCCTTGGGGTAGTGGTGTCTCTTTTTCCACACCCTGGGAAGGTGTCTCAGATCTCCAAGTGAGGGATGCTGGTGGGGTAGAACAGAGACCTGGAGAGTGACTGGTCTCTTGAAAGATCCCTGCAAACTCTTTGTGGGCAATGTCCAGAGAGGACCACAGACATAGCAGAGAGACAGACCCCATTCCGAGAGCCTGCAGAGCCGTTTCCAGTCTGCAGGGCATCCCCACACCCCCAACACTCCCCACTCCTGCCTCCACTCTCAGTTGGTTCTTCTCACCCAGGTCTTCTAAGGAGCGGGCACCCAGTGGCTTTGCTGTAGCTACATTGCCGAACAAACGTTGTAATGGGTTAAGTGCACAGAGAATGCAGGAAGCTGAGCACTGTGCTAGGCATTTGACATGCATTTCCCCACTTGATCCTCCCAACAGCCATTGTCGTCTGTTATGCCATCAACCTAAAAAACAAACAGAGAACAGCTCTCTAGAAGAAAAAGATATTTATCCGGGAATAGGGCACTGCCACGGGAGCACGCATGCTGTAGTCAACAAGGTGCATATGCCGAAGGGAAAGGAAGACAAAGAGTCTTAAAGGAAAAGTAAATAAAATCAGGAGGATGACATCATTGTTCTGAAATGTTTACCCTTGACTACAAGGACCAATAACAAGGGTGATGCCAGGACGCATAGGCAGTGTCTGGGCAGGTGTCCCTGCAGAAGGTATCTCTTCTGTAAGGTTGCAATGACCTTGGTACAAGGTTGTGTTTTTTGCAGTCTTTGGGACAGTTTCTGTTATCAGGCATTTATGCATAAGAACCCTCTCTTCATGGTCTTCTCCAGCTTTGTCAGTGTGGGCTCCATTTTGATTCTGACAACTGCTGATGAGGAAACGGAAACTGAGAGAGGTTAAGACCTCTGTCCCGGATCACCCAGGTAATAAGTGGCAGAGCTAAGACTCTATCTCGGCTGCTCTAATCCTGGAGCCTTAGGCCAGAGCCCTTTATTCCATGACCTGATTCCATCTCCCAGAAGGACAAAGGGATGGCTGGATGAAGGGATGGATGAAGGAATAGATGGATGGAGGGAAAGAAGATGGAGGAATGGATGAATGGATGGATGGATGGATGGAAGGGATCAATAGATAGAGGAAGGGATGGAAGGGTGCATGGATGCAAGAATGTATGGACAGATAGATGGATAAATGGAAGAATAGAGGGATGGAGAGGTGGAGGGATGGGCAATGGATGGAGGGATGGATGGATAGATGGAGGAAGGATGGAGGGCTGTATGAATGCAAGAATATATGGACAGATAAATAGGGAAATGGAGAGATAGAGGGATGGAGAGGTGCATGGATGGGGCGATGGATGGAGGAATAGAGGGATTGATGGAAAGATGGAGGAAGGGGTGGAGGGATGCATGGATGGAAGAACGTGTGGACAGATAGATGGGTGAATGGAGGGATAGAGGGATGGAGAGGTGGAGGGATGGGGTGAAGAATGGAAGGATGAAGGGATGGAGGCATGCATATGTGGATGGTGAATGGGCAAGCCTTCATCTCCTTTCATGGCCATGCTCATGGCCACCTGTGCTGGCCTGTTATCAGACCACATAAATCTGTACTAGTAAACAGGCTGTAGCTTCAAGCAGAGACAAACTTCTGTGAAAGGCAGTTCGTTGGTCCGAAATAATTGCCTCCTATCAGGATGTGTTAAAACTGAGGAGTAACAAGGGCTGCGGTTACTTTAAGATTTATGGCACATGACATGCCATTCTTTCCACCACAACACATTTGCATAAAATGCTTATATTACTGCAGCTTCATCGGACCTGAAAATGCAATATGATTCCAATAACATTTCTCTGGAGATAGACAATGGGCTGAAACAAAAACACGATGTGTTGCCTCGGCTCTGTGTCTTTATTAACAAACGTGCCAGGATACATTGCTAAAACTGCACAATTTAAATGGCATGGAAACCCCCACCTCACACAGGGTGGCTCTCTAGCTTCCTCCGATCCATCTTGCTATTTCCCGGGTGTCAAAGCATTGCTTTAAATATGTAATAAGGCCCTTGCTTGAGATACTAGCACTGCTGCAATTCAACTTCCTTGCCCATCTGGCGTCACTTTGCATTTTCAGCAGATGTCGTGGCTTGAGATACTAGGTTTTCTGGTTTCAAATTCTTTGCTTTTCCCACCAAAAAGATAGTTCAATGTTGGAAAATGCCCTTAGGCAGGCTGTGAGTACTGTCTCCCGGCTCCCGGTTGGATGGATGGCATAGAGCCTTCCTGGAGGCAGGGACTGGCCTGCAGGGCCTTCAAGGACCCTTCTCACTATAAAAGGGAATTCACAGCTGGAGGGGTAGGCAGAACTCAATGGGGGACGGCGCTGCCATCTGGTGATGTGAGTTCGCTTCAACCCATAGCTGTCCCTTTAACATCTGGTGGCATTAAAATCAAGGCCAAGACCAAACACGTGGGAAGAGGCTCAGCCTCATTCATAATTAAAGAGATGCAAATTAAAACCACAAAATAAGATTCTTCACCCATCCAACTGGGAAAACAGCAAAGAACAGCAAAGCCTTTTGGGGAATAGGCACAGTGGAAGCAGGAATCATACTTTCAGAAACTTGCTACTCAAAGCAGAGTTTCAAGACCAGCAGTATCAGCCTCACCTAGAGCTTGAAAAAATATAAATTCCCAGGTGCCAGTCTGGACCTGCTGGTTGGAAAATGCATTTTAACAAGCCCTCCAGGGAATTCTGACATTGCCTGAAGTTTGAGAACCACTGCTTTCGAGGATATTTTGACCCAGAAATTTCACTCCTTTCTTTTTCCTATTACATTTTCTAATTGGTTATTGGTGGAGTATGGGGGAACAATTGATTTTGCTTCTCTTGAGCTTCTATCTGGTAACCTTGCTGAATTCTCCTACTAGTTGTAATAATTCATAAGTTGAATCTACTGGATATTCTACATAGAAGATTCTGTTGTCTGCAAATAATGACAAGCTATAAGATTTGTCTCGTCCTTTCTCATATGTGTACCTCTTATTTCTATTTCTTATTTTCTGTTCCATTTGCTAGGACTTCCAGAGCACTAATCAAATCTGTTGTGCTTTTAGGCATATTTGGATATGAATTTGTATTAGTCCGTTCTCTCACTGCTGTAAAGAAACACCTGAGACTGGGTGATTCATAGAGTTTTCATTGGCTCAAGGTTCTGCAGGTCTATATAGGAAGCATAATGCCGGCATCTGCTTGGCTTCTGCAGGGCCTCAGGAAATTTACACTTACGGCAGAAGGGGAAGGACAAGTAGGCATGTCTTACCTAGCCAGAGTAGGAGCAAGAGAGCAAAAGGGTCAAGGGAGGGTGGGGTTACACACTTTTAAAACAACCAGATCTCGTAAGAACTCACTATCACAATGACAGCACCAAGGGGGGTGGTGTTAAGCCAGGAGAAACCACCCCTATGATCCAATCACCTCCCACCAAGCCCCTCCTCCAACACTGGGGATTACAAGTCCACATGAGATTTAGATGGGGGACACATGAGATTTGGGTGGGGACACATGAGATTTGAGGGGGGACACAGATCCTACCATATCAGGGTCCCAAGATATCTGTGCAGCAATGTTCACTGCAGCAGCATCTGTAAGAGCAGAACACTGCAAAATGCCCCAAAAACACCCATCAGCATGGGGCTGATTAGATAAACCAGGGCCAGGTCAGGCATGGTGGCTCATGCCTGGAATTCCAGCACTTTGGGATGCTGAGGCAGGCCGATTGTCTGAGGTCAGGAGTTCAAGACCAGCCTGGCCAACATGGCAAAACCCATCTCTACTAAAAAAATTTTGAAATTACATTAAAAAAAAAGCTGGGCATATTGGTGCACACCTGTAGTCCCAGCTACTCTGGAGGCTGAGGCAGGAGAATTGCTTGAACCTAGGAGGCGGAGGTTGCATTGAGCTGAGATTGTGCCACTGCATTTTAGCCTGGGCAACAGAGCAAGACTCTGTCTCAAAAAAAAGAAAAAGAAAAAATAAACTAGGGCCTAATTGAGGGAGTGGAATAATGTAACCAATAAAACAGCTGAGGCAGATGCAAAAGTGCTGATATTAAGAGAGATTAGACAGGTTATTTGCAAAGGATGCAGCGTGGTGTATAAAGATACACAGACATCCATGAGTGCATGTACACAGCAACTTCTGGAAGAATACGCTAGAAATTCTCAATAGTTGCTTCTGAGGAGGAGAACGTGGGGGCCTGGGGCGAGAGGGAGAGGTACTCTTATTTTTTTTACTAATTTATATTACTTTTTTATTAAGAAAGTATCTCTTTTTTTTTCCTAAATGAATCAACCCAGGTTCATCAGCGACATGTGCTCCCTGTCTCAATTGAGGCTTCTCAATCCCCAGCTGCACATTTCAGTCCCTGAGTCTGTTTATACCTAGCGTTCCATTATTGGTTCCATTATTGGTTACATTATTGGAACGCTAAGCATGTGGGAGTTATTTATAGCCTACTGCCCAAGGTCATCACCAAGGTCTGACTGCAAAAATTCAAAAACTTGCAACCTCAGGCATACATGGGTTAAGTGGAGGGGGACTGAGGGGAGCCGATGCATCGTTCCGGCTGACAGCTTTCTGGCACTGAATTCTGTTTCCAGGAGGAACAGTGTCAACTTGGAGAGAAGGAAATGTTAGGACTCATTTAGTGGATTCTCTCTCACAATTTAACTCGAGTAGTTTCACAGCAAACAAAATGAGCTCTTCCCAGGACGCTCTGGGCTGCTTGCCCACTGCGCCGCTTCATGGAGACACCAGGGCAGTCTGCCTTCTGCAGCTGAACTGTTCAGAGCATGGCCTTGGGCTGTGTGGATCCAGGTGCGACTCTCCCCAGCGCCTGGAGCAGTGGGACCTAGGACCGGTTTCCTAGCCTGGCTGAGGTGACTTCCTCATCCGTCCCAGGAGCTGAGTAATGCCAACTTCAAAGAGATGCTGCGATGGTTAAAGAAGCAACTGCAAAGTGAAGCCATTACATACGTTCTTTATTTTATTTAGGTATTTGTTTTTTGAGATGGAGTCTCGCTCTTGTCACCCAGCCTGGAGTGCAATGGTGCCATCTCAGCTCACTGCAACCTCTGCCTCCTCAGTTAAAGCGGTTCTCCTTCCTCAGCCTCCCAAATAGCTGGGATTACAGGTGCTTGCCACCATGACTGGCTAATTTTTGTATTTTTAGTGGAGACAGGGTTTCACTATGATGGTCAGGCTGGTCTCGAATGCCTGACCTCAGGTGATCTGCCTGCCTCGGCCTCCCAAAGTGCTGGGATTACAGGCGTGAGCCACCACGTCTTGGAGGAGCTTCATATGACCCCAGCCCAGGTGCTTGGAGTCTTTCCCAAGTAAACTCTGCATGTTCACACCAGGGCAAAGTCATAGACAGGCGTCCCTCCTCCCTGAGACCTTGTAGGGCCACTCTCTGCCCTCTGGTTCTTAGACCAGGCCTGAGATCCAGGGAGGACGTATGTCTCCCTCTTGCACACAGGGAACCTGGGACTCAGAGAGTAAATGACTTGGCAAAGTTAAAGTCAGATGCAGAATGGGCCAGAGCCCATGGGCTCTGCTGCTGCATCTGTCAGGTAAGCTCCTCCCGCCAATGGAACACAACAGCCTCCCAGTCTTAAAATGTGATCATGAGACAGCCAGACACAAACTGAACACGCTCCGGATACAGTGTCTTTCCATGTTTATAACGGAGGGAAAACGGGAAAGATGCAGGCCAGTGTGCCCGATGAGCAGGGCCGTGAAGGGTTTTAGTTTTCTTCCTTATTTTGATTTTCTAGAATTTGAACAGTATGCGCTTCCTTTGTAAAGACAGAAAAACTTCATGTATGTTTATGGTACTAATTTTTTAAAAACCCATACTATATACTGATACATTGAAAACAGAAAAACATAAACACAGCTACAATATAATTATAGTGTAATATTAAATTTTTAAAAGCATGATGCACATCTATACTTTAAGATGACAAAAGGCAAGGCTTTGGCAAATAAATGACACATGTTTGAGGTGATGGATAGCCTAATTACCCTGATTTGATCATTACACATTGTCTGCATGTATCAAAATATCACAGGGACCCCAGAAATACGCACCATGATTATGTGTCCATTTTTAAAAAGACAAGATTCTGGGATGGTGAGACTTTCCATACTAGTTTATGCGAAAGCATTAGGCTCTTCTGTATTTTGTGAGATGTTCACAATGATGCATGCTACTTTAAAAATCATCAAAGGTCACCTCTTCAGAGGGAATGTTTCCAAATAATCTGCTAGAAAGAATCCTCTGCCCTTGGGGAAGGAAATCCTTTTGTATCTCTTTACTGATTTTTATTTTTGCTCGTGGCACTGATCACTACCTGGGATTCGATTTTGCAGGTAGGTCTTTGTGAACTTGCTCGTCTCTCCCCACTGGAGTGTCACTTCCTCAAGGGCAGGTGCTTCTGCTCAGAACAGTGTCCGGCACATGATAGGGGCCCAATTTGCTGGATGAGTGAATAGATGGAAGGAAGAATGGATGAATAAGGGAAGTCAAGCGACCCCAAGCAACTTAGGAATGAGGTGCTTTCCTGAGAAAAAGCGACCCCAAGCAACTTAGGAATGAGGTGCTTTCCTGAGAAAAAGCGACCCCAAGCAACTTAGAAATGAGGTGCTTCCCTGAGAAACCAAGCAGCTGCCAGGCTCCAAAGTGCTCGGCCTTGTCAGGCACAGAGGTCTTATGGTGCCTCAGAGACTGGCCCTGCAAGGGACATGGCTGACGGCCAAATACAGTCACCACCTGGGGCTGCCCAAGCTCTCTCGGGCTGCAATATGGCAGTGCTAACATCACAGGAAAAAGTAGACGGAAATGTGAGTTTCATCACCCTCCGATGTCTTTAGCTCCAACTGTGCGTCAGTCTCTGCTGGGTGCCAGAGCATAAAGGATGCAATCATTGTCTGAGGAACAGAGTCCCTAAGGGAGGTGGTGGGGTCAGGGGAGAGGGAAGGAAGGAAAGGAACATTTACTAAGCAATTTATTGTTTGCTGAAGTTTATTCTATTAGCTCATTTAGTCTTCTGAACCATCTTACAAGACAGAAGGTGTAAGAGCCATTTTTCCACCTGGCAGGTATGAGAAGGCAGCGATGACGGTCATAGCTAATGTGCACTGAGAGCTTCCGTGTTCTCAGGGCTCGGCAGGTGCTAATGTCATGCACTGTGGAATGACATTTCAGTCAACACAGACAGCATTGATGATGGTGGCTTCATAATATCCTCATCCTGTATTTCGACCCTACCTTTTCTGTGTTTAGACACGTGAATGCCTGCCATTGTGTTCCGATGGCTTGCAGCATTCATCACTTTGGGACAGTGACGTGTCGGGCAGGTGTGCAACCTGGGTCCATCAGCATGCCATATACCGCAGGCTCTGCCCTCTGGGTTTGCGTAGGTATCCTCCATAATATCCGCACCATGACAAACTTCTCAGAACATTTCCCATTGTGAAGCCACTCATGACTGTATGGAACGTGACCCTCACAACATCCCCATGGAGTAGGTGTCTCACCCACAGAACCAGAGACAAACATGGGGCATCCGGGGTTGGGGACAGTGGTGAGTGTGGGGAGTGAAGTCCTGAACAGTTTAGCCAAGGTCTATGATCAGCCGGGATGGAGCTGGACCCCTCCCCAGCTTGCATTCACGAAAGCCATGTGTTATCTTGCAGGGGTGCTGCAAAGGTTAAATGAGAAGCTGGGTTTGAAATGCAGGGCACTTAGTAGGTGCTCAATAAAAATGGGTGGAGTGAAGGTTTGTGGTCCACAGATGAGGAAGCTGAGGCTCAGAGCCGCCTTTGTGACTTACCCAAAGCCACAGAATGTAAGTCGTGGAACTTAGCATTCCAGCCCAGGTCTGCTGGTGCCAAGGCCCCGGTGTTTCTACATTTAGAGCCGGTAAACAAATGATTAAAATGCAGCAGAATGAGGAGTATTAGAGCAAACACAATGGGCTCTGTGGAGCTGAAAGATGAAGTAAGACAGTGAACGAGAAGGGAGTGATACGTTTCCACTGAGGAGATGAAGGGAGGCTGCCCAGAGTGGAGGAAATCCCAGAACGTTAACAGAGGTTCTTTCCTGCAGAAACGATTGCAAGTGTAAAGGCGTGGAGGCGTGAAAGAGCATGGGCTGTGGTTTGATGTGATTTAAGTGTGGGGGGCTGGGAGGAGAGAGGGAGGGAGGGGAGGGAGAAGAGCCAGGACCATAGACCCAGGGTGGGTTAGAGACGCAGCAGAGAAGGACGCGAACTTCTGGAGATCCTGGCTGCCCATCAGATCTGCCTGGGGAGCTCACATCTGTGGTCCCAGCACTTTGGGAGGCTGAGATGGGCGAGTTATGAGGTCGGGAGTTAGAGACTGGCCTGGCTGGCATGGTGAAACCCCATCTCCACTAAGGATACGGAGGGTTGGCCAGGCACAGTGGCACGCACCTGTAATCCCAGCTACTTGGGAGGCTGAGACAGGAGAACTGCTTGAACCCAGGAGGCAGAGGTTGCAGTGAGCCGAGGTTGCACCACTGCACTCCAGCCTGGGCTACAGGGTGAGACTCTGCCTCAAAAAAAAAAAAAAAAAAAAAAAAAGAATTGGCTGGGAGTTAAATATAAATATCCTAGTGTCCAGAGCCACCCCAGCCCCGCAAGCCCAGCGCAGCAGAGAAACCAGTGGGGCTGGAGCAGAGAGAGAGAGGTGCAGGCAGCAACGGGCCTGATCACTGAGGATGAGGGCCGCTGGGAGGCCTGCGGCTTGTTTTGGGATTTTCATCCGGGTCTGTGTTCCGAACCCTCATGTCCTGGGGTGACCAGGCTCTGTGTGTTTCCACTCAGCTAAAAGGAAACAGAGACTGGCCGAAGGGAGAGACATTCCTGGCGCTCGCCGTCCAGGAAAGGGAATCAGGAGGCTGGTTTAAGGAACATGAGGATACTGGAGTTGTCCAGGCAAAAGTTCAAAGTCTTCATCTAGACTCTGCGGCAATGGAATGAGGAGAAAAGCAGAGATTCCAGAGGCAGTGGAGAGGTGAGTCCACCCACCATGCCTGAGCTCTTGAAAGCAATTAAGATGCAATTCCAGTCCTGGTTGGTTGCAATGCCCGCTCTGTGCCCGGCTCTGTAACATGGTGCACAGCTGTTATGCACATTTAAGATTCTGTGAACAATGACCCAGCACCAAGCTGCCCCCTGGGTCTTGGTTATTGCCCAGTATGCTTGGTGTCTGAGCTGTGATTGGGGTGGGGAAACAGTCAGGGAGGAGAGAGATGAAATCAAGGACCATAGTTAGTACAACAGGCAAAAGGAAGCCTTGCCTGAGCAGGATATGGGAAGAAGATTCCATCTGGGGGAGTGGGGAGCCCCAGCCCATTAAAGAATGCTGTAAGGGGCTCAGCGGGTGGTTTGCGTCTGTAATCCCAGCACTTTGGGGGACTGAGGAGGGCGGATCACCTGAGATCGGGAGTTCGAGACCAGCCTGACCAACATGGAGAAACCCTGTCTCTACTAAAAATACAAAAATTAGCCGGACATGGTGGTAGGCACCTGTAATCCCAGCTACTCGGGAGGCCGAGGTAGGAGAATCGCTTGAACCTGGGAGGTGGAGGTTGCTGTTCGCCGAAATCGCGCCATTGTACGACAGCCTGGGCAACGAGAGCGAAACTCTGTCTGAAAAAAAAAAAAAAAAAAAAAAGAATGCCATAGGGGATGCAGGCCAGGCGTGCAAGGAGAGGGGTTTGAGCCCGGGGGTCTGGAACCATTGGATCATCCTGATATCTGTCATAAAGTGTGGCCTCCATTCCTGTCTCCTCAAAGAAACAGAACATGACAGGGTCTCTCTCAGTGTTGGGACCTGGAAGCTCAAAAGGGACCACCCCTTCACAGGGGCAAAGACGTGTAGGCTGAGCAGAAGCAAAGAGGAGCCAGCTGCGTGGCCATGCCAGCCGCAGCAGAGGAAAACGTGAGCTGATGGGATGCACTATCTGGGTTTAAATCCTGGCTGGAATTTCTCCCTCTTTCCATTTCCATTTCATATTTCAGTTAAAAAATAATGACAAAGGCCAAGGGTTACAGAGTGGTCTCCCCCTCCTCGGTAATTACCAAATTAACACATTTTAACAGGCGCCCCCGCAGCACTCTGTGATTAACGCACAAGGACAATTAGCTGCAGAGCCTTCTCCTCCCGTTTTCACCTCCTTAAATAGCCCGAGCCAGCATGCAGGGCCTCTGGGGTGAGCCTCCTCGGCAGGCACTCCCTCCCCTTCGATTTAATGGAATCTGAGACCCCGTTTTATGTGCCAGGCAGCACGCAGTCCTGTCTCGCCCTCAGGGGCCTCACCCCTCGGGTCAGGGATGTAGCCTCCCCATCCGAGCAGGAGGCCGGGAAAATGAACCCCAAATTAATTTATTCCGCCAATTCATTAGGCAGGCATTGATTGAGTGCCGACTCTTCCCTCACTCAGCCCAGCGCAGGGCTGGGAGCCGAGGGAGACGCAAGATAAAGTGGAATGCGAATGGCACATTCCTGGTGCTTGCCATCCAGGAAAGGGAATCAGGAGGCTGGTTTAAGTAACCTGAGGAAGTGGCCAACATGAAACAGACTCCACGTTCCTGAGGAATTCCAGGGAGGAGGCATGGGGCTAGGTTCTTGTGGACGGCCCAGGGAGTGTGGCAGGTGGGAGAGGTACCCAGAAGCCAGAGCTGCAAATGGGGGAACTTGGCTGAGAGCTGAAGGGGCAGCGCAGCTTGAAATAAAGCTCAGCTCAGCTTGAAATAAAGCAGAGGGTGTCAGGCCGGGTGCGGTGGCTCACACCTGTAATCCCAGCACTTTCTTTGGGAGGCTGAGACAGGTGGATCATGAGGTCAGGAGATTGAGACCATCCTGGCTAAAACGGTGAAACCCTGTCTCTACTGAAAAGAAAAAAAACACACACGGAGGATATCAACTGTGAAAAAACACCCTGCAGGCAGGAGCCAGGGCTGGGTGTGACATGGTCCCGCTTAGTGACAGCATGGCTTTGTCTGGGGTGTGCTCAGTGCTGGGGAATGTAAGGAAAATGTGGGTGGTGGGGGCCCAGCTCAGGGAGGTTGCAGGGCCCTCAATGGGGAGAGGGAGTCAGCAAATGGAGGGGCTCACCTGGGCTCCTTCATCTAGAGCCTGGTTAGAGACTAGATGGCACTGATGTAAATCTCAGATGCAGGAGTAAGGAAGGAGGGTGGAAGAGCTCAAGAGGTCACTCATAGGAAGGGTTAGCAAAGCTTGCACCTGGTTAGAGCTGAGGCCCCAGAGAAAGGCAAGTGTCAGGACTCAGGCTGGAAGGAAGAGTGTGTGTGGGGGGTGTCAGCACCCGGGGAATGGGAGGAGGGCTCGGGCTTTGGGGTTGGAGCAGGAGCAATGCAGTTGGAGAGGCCCCAGTGTGGGTCTCCATGGGAGCTGCTGCACATGGACAGGAAGGCCCGCCGGGGACACTAACAGGGAAAGAGGACAGACAGGGGTTCTTGAGTAAAGTCTGGAGACTCCAGGATTCACCCAACCTCAGGCTCAGAGGACCACTCAGGTGGAGCCTCCACGGCCTAGCCCTCCTCAAAGCACACCTTCAGAGAGGGAGAGTCGAAATTCTAGAGGTCCAGGAAGTATTCCTGAGCATCCTTCTGCCCTGGATGGCAGAGCCTGGAACCAGGATGGGAGGGGAGGCATCACAGGGAATCTTAAAAGTGGTGTCTGGCTCCTGAGGAGCCCAACTGCTGACCCAGGGGCAATTGTTCTGATGTCACGAATTTTCATGTCACTCCCACAGCAAACTAGCCCTGTGTGATGTTTTTCTCAATGCTAACACTGGCTTTGGCAGCACTCAAAGGGGTAAAATAGAGTTAGCAAAATGTCTATCCACATTTCCATCTTCAGAAGATGAGGGGGGAAAATCCCGTATGCCCTCAGCTCAAATTGCTTTCTCCAGTCTTGCCTGGGAGGAGGCTGAGAGAACTGTCTGTAAAGCAGCCACGTTCATGTAATCTCATGGAATCCTCACCACATACAATAATGTGGGAGCAACGATCCCCGTTCTGCAGACAAGAAAACCACAGATGAGGCAGGTCATTTCCCAAGGTTACCTGCAAGTGTGGCATCCTCAGTCGGCTGCTTTGCAAGGCAGCGGTCATCCGCCACCCTGTCAGGGGCAGTAGGGTGAAGGTTTGAGGCTTCCACAGATGTGAGGTGGTGCTTGCCTTCAGTATCTAGTCAAAGTGTGTCTTAAGGAAATTTGTATAACTTCTCCATGCCATGGTAAAATGACGCTCATAAAAGCACCCATTCTCATGCTTCCTTAAGAGGATTAACGGAAATCGTGCAGATCCTTCAATACACATTAGTGCCTTCTCCTCCTCCTCCTCCTCCTCCTCCTCCTCCTCCTCCTCCTCCTCCTCCTCCTCCTCCTCCTCCTTCTTCTCCTCTACCATTGTTATCCTGACCTGGGAAAAGACAGGCAGCGACAGCCCCTCACCCTGCCCTCCTCCTGATGTGTGAGTCATGTCTTTCTAACTCGGTTATTTCTTTTTAGACATCTTAACCAAAGCCTCCTGCCCCCCGAGTCCTCACCAGGCAAATGCCAATAAGCATGGTGACTCCCTGAGGCTGAATTTCAAAAGAGCATTAAAGATTAAAGAATGCACAGGTCAATTACTGATGCAAGTAAATGACTTCAGGAGTAATTACAAATAATTTTGTCTTGTTTATTTGGCATTAGTTATGAGTGTCCATAATCCTAGGTCCCGGGGGCCCTTCACTTTGGGTTTGCATTTAGCAGATGAAGGGCCTTGGCTCCAAATGCAGAGCTGGAGTATGGGAGAGGGTCCCCGGCACTGAGGGCTCGGCCTCTCCCAGGCTCTGTCTGGTTGCCTGGCTTCAGATTCACAGAGATTTCCCCAGCCCCAAACCACTCCCAATGGGTGCCTCACATTAGTCAGGGTTCTTCAGAGAAATGAAATCAATAGGAGATAGATAGATAGATAGATAGATAGATAGATAGATAGATACAGATAGATAGAAAGATCAATAGAGATAGGTAGGTAGATAGATAATAGAAAGATAGGTACAGACAGATCAATAGAAATAGATACGTAGATCAATAGAGATAGATAGATAGATGATAGATAGATAGGTAGGTAGGCAGATAGATAAGTACAGATAGACAGAAAGATCAATAGAGATAGATAAATAATAGAGAGAGAGAGAGAGAGAGAGAGAGAGAGAAAAGATACAGAAAGACCAATAGAGATAGATAGCTGACAGACAGACAAATGGATGGATGGATGGATGGATGGATAGATAGATAGATAGATAGATAGATAGATAGATAGATAGATAGATAGAATACAGATGGATAGATAGAGAGTTGAATAGAGAGACAGAAATTGTATAGAAACAGACATAGATATATTAATAGATGATATAGATGTTGATATCGCTATAGGTGAGGTAATTGGCTTGTGATCGTAGAAGCTGAGAAATCCATGCAATCCCATCTGCAAGCTGAAAACAGGGAAAGCTGGAGGTGAAAGTCAGTCTGAGTCTGATAGTCTGAGATCCAGGCAAGCTGGTGATACAACCCCTAGTCTGAGGCTGAAGGCCTGAGAACCCGGAGCTGCTGGGCAAGTCCTGGAGTCCGAAGGTCCAAAAACCAGCCGTGCCAGTGTCAGGGCAGCAGAAGACGGATGTCCTGGATCAAGGAGGGAGAGACTTTGCTCTTCCTCTGCATTCTTTCTGGGCCCTCAAAGGTTGACAGATGACTGCCCACGTTGGTGGGGATGGATCTTCTCCTCTCAGACTACTGATTCCAGTGCTAAACTCCTCCAGAGACACTCTCACAGGCCTGCCCAGAAATAATGTTCTCCCAACTATCTGGGCCTCCCTTAGCCCAGTCAAGTTGACATAAAAGTAACCATCACAGTGCCTATGGTCACACACTATGTAACCCACCAGTCTCTCTACTCTCTGGATGCTGACAGTGGGACGCCAATACTGGGAGAAGACAGAGCAGATGTCCCTCGGAGTCTGGAACATAACCCATAGAGGTCATGCGGCTGAGGGCCGAAGGCATGTGAAGGGCAGCCGGTGGCTGGTGAGAGAAAGGGAGGGATGGCGAGGGCACTGTGCAGACTTACAGGTCAGGAGGAAGTGGAGTTTCCTCCTGAAATACCAGTAAGACTGCCTGTAAGACACAGAAGAAAGATATTATCTTTGAAACTGCTCTGCTGTGTGTCCATTCAACTAAGAGAGTTGAACTTAGGTTTTGATTCAGCAGTTCAGAAACACATTCCATATAGGAGCTAGATTTGGACATTCCAGACTGAATGTGAATTTCCAAAAAAGGTGAAGGAGGAAGCCGACCACGATGGTGAAGGATTTTCCTTTGCTTTAAGCAAAGAGACAGAAAGCTGCTCCAAGCAGCTCAACAAAACGGCCCGTTATTGGAATGTATATTCGTTTCCTACGACTGTTCTAACAAAGCCCTGCAAAGTATGGGTGGCTTAAAACAGCAGGTGTCTCTGCTCATAGTTCCGGAACCCAGCAGTCCAAAGTCAGGGTTGTCACCGGCTGGTTCCTTCTGGAGCCTTGGAGGGAAATCTGTTCCATGTTCTCTCCTAGCTTCTGGTGGCTGCTGGCAGTCCTTGGCATTTATTGGCTTATCAGTGCATCACTCCACCCTCGCCTGTGTCACCACAGGGCCACCTTCCCTGTGTCTGGCTTTGTCTTCCCTCTGTGTGCGTTTTTGTGCCCAAATTTCCCTCTTCCAGTGTGCCCTCATCTTAGCCCGATTATACCTGCAAAGAAACTTTTTCCAAATAGGCTCACATTCACAGATCCTGGGTGGACATTCATTTTGAGGGGACACAGTTCAGCCCAGTGTCGAAGGTTACAATGAAGACACAAACTCCTGAGGACCGACATAAGAGCAGAGCTGGGCTTCCTGAGATGGGGTCTGGAAACTGAGGAGTTAGAGGACAAGGGAGGCAGGACGCCTGAGCCACCCACACTCATTGTCCCCTGCTCCCTTTGTAATGGAACCTGATCATGTCCAGATACTGGGCATGCGTGTGCTTAGGGAGGGGGGATCCCCTCCCCAGCCCAGGAGGAAGCTTGATGTAGTCGAAATTAATCATGGTGATTCCATGCACCTTGTCAATGACTGTTTTAGGCATGAACTTGTGATGCCAATTACAAGTTGTAATTGTAAAGATAAGTGCAATAAGGCGAGGGTGGGTGCTGGAGGGGGCTTTGAGAAGTAACATTCCCATGACTAGAAAGAGATTTAGCAGTTTCGCCATGATAGAGTAATGGGCATCAGACATCAGAGATACGACCCCACTACAGACTACTACAGAGGTGGGTAAAATAAGTAGAAGGAGCAGTTTTACTTCAGGCAGGCTTTTGACAACAAGCTTTGGGCAGAATGCAGCACAGGGCTGAGATCCATGAGATAATGAAGACATACAAGGTAAGATCCCTTTCTACCTAGGATTTTCGCCTGGGAGCATCTCCAAACTGAGGCATGAGAAAGTAGAGCCCAAACAGAAAACCCCATCTCTGGGTGGACAAAGTAGAAAACAGAATTCAAAGCTGCTGGCTGGGAGTGGTAGCTCGCCTGTTATCCCAGCACTTTGGGAGGTTGAAATGGGCAGATCGCCTGAGGTCAGGAGTTCAAGACCAGCCTGGCCAACATGGTGAAACCTCGTCTCTACCAAAAATACAAAAATTAGCCAGGCATGGTTGCAGGTGCCTATAATCCCAGCTACACAGGGGGCTGAGGCAGGAGAATTGCTTGAATCCAGGAGGCAGAAGTTGCAGTGAGCCAAGATCATGCCACTGCCCTCCAGTGTGGGTGACAGAGTGAGAGTTCATCTCAAAAAAAAAAAAAAAAGAATCCAAGGTTGCTGAGGAATCTGGAATTTGCAGGGCAGGGTACAAGAGTAGAGAGAGTTATGCATAGAAGTAGGTCCCAAGATTGACATGGAATTCCCTTGAGGCTTTGGTCAAATACTAAGCAGGTTATGCTCTGGAAGAGACTACATAAGGCCTGACACAGAACAACTGTGAGAGAGCTGTGAGCTAAACGGAGATTCTAAAGGTTGCACAGTGCTGGGAGACGCTGAAGGTCCGACCAGCCAAAGTGGGGAGACATTGCTGAACATTCAAAAATTTCATTGAGATTTCAGAAAGCCCACACCTTAGAAATAGGGCCACTGTAGCCTTAGAGTAATAGCTACTTCAGATCCACCTTAGCAGAGCTTAAAACCAAGCCAAGACAAGATTCAGCTGATCCACCAGCAAATTAACTACCTGCCAGAGCAAAATCCAACGCTCTTCAAATAAAGACAAAATAATCCAAATGGTCAATAATGTGTCAACAATGTTTGGAATATAGTAAAGAATTTCTAGATACATGAAGCAGGAAAATGTGACAAAATACCCAAGAGAAACACTGATAGAAACAAACCCAGAGACGATACAAATATTGGAATTAGCAAACAAGATTTTTAAAACATCCCTTGTAAATGTGCTCATGGCTTATAAAATGAGTGTATATATGTAAAAAATGAACGGGGGGAATCTCAATGGAGAAATAGACACTATATATATATATTTTAAACTGAATGGAACTTGTAGAACTTAAAAATTAAAAATCTGAAACTGTAAAATTCACTGAATGGGCTTAACAGCAACAGATACACTGCAAAAGAAAAGAGGTCAGTAAACTTGAAGGCAGGTCAATAGGGACTCTCCAAACGTAAGTACAGAGGGAAGTGGGACAGAACAAGACTGACAGAATCTCAGTGATTTGTGGAACAATGTTATGTAATTTAAAACACATGTAACAGGAGTCCCAAGCACAGAGGATAAATGGAATGGTGCAGGAAACAATATTTGAAGAGGTAGTAACTGTAAATTTCAAATTTGATAAAAAATATCAGTCCACGTATCCAAGAATCTCAGCAAACCTCAAAAAGAATAAACACAAAGGAAACTTCTGCTAGGCATAGCAGAGTGAAATTTCTGAAAACCAAAGATGAAGAAAAAAAATGTAAAAGCAGCCAAAAAAAAATTCATTGTATAGAGGAAAAAAAATCACTCACTAAGAATCACCAAACTAAATAAATTAATAGTGGAAATAAAATTAAATCATAAAAATACTCAAGCAAAAATAAGCCAAAAAAAGGGAAAATAGATAAAGAGAAAATGAAATAAATAGAAAACAAATAGCAATATGGTAGGTTTTAATCCATGATGATAATCATATAAACACTCCAGTTAAAAGGCAGAGACTGGCCGGGTGCGGTGGCTCAAGCCTGTAATCCCAGCACTTTGGGAGGCCGAGGCGGGTGGATCATGAGGTCAAGAGATCGAGACCATCCTGGTCAACATGGTGAAACCCCATCTCTACTAAAAATACAAAAAATTAGCTGGGCGTGGTGGTGCGTGCCTGTAATCCCAGCTACTCAGGAGGCTGAGGCAGGAGAATTGCCTGAACCCAGGAAGTGGAGGTTGCGATGAACCAAGATCACACCATTGCACTCCAGCCTGGGTAACAAGAGTGAAACTCCGTCTCAAAAAAACAACAACAACAAAAAAATAAAAGGCAGAGACTATCAGATTGGATCAAAAGAGAAAAATATAATTATTACATTATTTGGAAGATATTATTACATTATCAAGAAGAAATAAATAGCCCTATATTTATTTTAAAAGTTGATTTTGTAGTCAAAAATCTTCTTACAAAAATAAATCCAGGCCAGGTATGGTGTCTCGCACCTGTAATCACAGCACTTTGGGAGGCAGAGGCAGGAGGATCATTTAAGCCCAGGAGTTTGAGACCAGCCTGGGCAACATGGCAAAACCATATCTCTACTAAAAATTAGCTGGACATGGTGGCATGTGTCTGTAGTCCCACTGCTCAGGAGGCTGAGGTGGGAGAATTACCTGAGCCTGCTAAGTTGAGGCTGCAGTGAGCTGTGATCACACCACTGAACTCCAGCCTGGGTGACAGGAGCAAGATGCTGTCTGAAAAATAAAAATAAAAACAAATAGATCCAGACCCAAATGGCTTCACTGGTGAATCCGACAAACATTTAAGGATGAAACTATACCTGTTAAGGACAACTGATCCTGAAAGTTTAAGAGCAAGGAATACTTTTCAACTCACTTTATGTGTCCTCCTTACCCTGACACAAAAAAACAAAGATATTACAGTAAAAGAAATATATACACCAATACTCCTCATGAACACAGATACTAAAAGCTTCTTTAAAATTTTGGCTAAATGAATTCAATGATACATAAAATAGATTATGCATCCTGACCAAATAGGGTTTATCCCAAGAATGCAAGATTGTTTTAATATTCTAAAATCAATCAATGTAACTAACTCTATTCATATGATCTATTTCTTCTTGAATAAGCTTTGGTAGTTTGTGTTTTTCAGAGAATTTATCTATTTCTTATAAGTTGTCAAATTGATTGACATAAAGCAATTTAAACTATGCCTTATTATTAACAGGCTAAAAGAAAGGAATATGATCACTTCAATAGTTTCAGAAAAGCATCTGACAAAATTCAACATCAATTTGTAATCAGAAGTCTCAGCAAAATAAGAGAAGGGAACTCCCTTATCCTGTTAAAAATCTTCTAAAGGCTGAGCTCGGTGGCTCATGCTTATAATTCCAGCACTTTGGGAGGCCGAGGCAAGAGGATCACCTCAGGTCAGGAGTTTAAGACCAGCATGGCCAACATGGTGAAACCCCATCTCTACTAAAAATATAACAATTAGCCAGGCATGGTGGCAGGTGCCTGTAATCTGTAATCACAGCTACTCGGGAGGCTGAGGTGGGAGAATCGCCTGAAACTGAGAAGTGGAGGTTGCAGTGAGCCAAGATCACACCGTTATACTCCAGCAGCTTGGGCAACAAGCTTATGAAACTCCAGCTCCAAGAAAAAAAAAAAGGCTTCTACAAAAAAACCCTTCAGCTAATATCATATGTAATGGTGAAAAATCTAATTAGAAACAAAGATGTCCTTTTTCACTACTTTAATTCAACATTGTATTAAAGTTTCCAGGAAGTGCAATAAGGCAAGAAAAAGAAATAAAAGCCATAAGATGAAAGGAATAAGTAAAACTGTTTTTCATCAACACATGACCTGACTGTTTACATAGAACATCCCGTGGGTTAGTAAGTTTAGAAAATCTATCAGATTGAATAAATGCACTTATAAAGGTATTAGGATATAAAGTTAATATATAAAAATCAATTGAATATATATTAACAGGAAACAGCATGAACATGACATTTCAAAAACAATTTCATTTATGATAAAATCAAAACTGTAAAATACTTAGGAATAAATTTACAAAAGATGTGTAAGAATGCTACATTTTTGTAGTTTGCACCAAAAACTACAAACATTGCTGAAAGACCATAGAGAAGGTCTACATAAATGAAGTGAGAGACCACAATTTTGAAGCGGAAGACTTAATATTTTACTACATCAATTCCTTTTAAATTTATAGATAAAAATGTAATCTCAATCAAAATCCCAAGATTTTCTTTTTTGTAAACATTGATAAACTTATTGTAACACATATATGGAAGCCAAAGGGCCTAGAATAACCTCCAACAATCTTGCAAGAGCAAATTCGGGAAACATTTTCTGATTACAAGATTTTTTCAAGATTTACTAATAGGGTGAGTGCTGGTGTATAGCTTCCTGCTCCATAGGAGTCCCTCCAAGCTGGTGTGGGAGAAACAGTGCTGTGTGTACTCCCAGCAGCTGCACGGGGAATGGCTACAGGACTAGAAGTCAGCCAGAGAAGACAAAAGCACAGAGAACAGTGAACCCCCCTGGGAACCTACCTACTGAGGGCATGACTGTTGCCTTGATTTCACCCACAGCATCGTTTTCCCCACACTAGCTTGTAGGGACCCCTGTGGGGAGTGACAAGCTACACGCAAGCACTTATGCTATTAGTACATTTTGAAAAAATCTTATCAGAAAATGTTTCCCAAATTTGTTCTTGTCAAGATGGCTGGGGTTATTCTAGCCCCTTTGGCTTTCCATATATGTCTTACAATAAGTTTATCAATTTTTACCAAAAGAAAAAGTCTTGCTGGGATCTTAGTTGGGATTACATCTTTATCCATAAATAAATTTAAAAGGAATTGACATAGTCTTCCACTGCAAAATTATGGTCTATTACTTCATTTATGTAGACCGTCTTTATTTTCTTTTAGCAATGTTTGTAGATTTTAGTACAAACTACAAAATTCATCTGCAATGCCTGTCTGTCGCACAGCATCTCAATTAATGTCAGCTGTCACAGTAAGGTAAGTTGTGGGTTAGTCATGTATGAGAGGAACAAAGAATGAGTTATGAATGAATGAATGAAGAACAAGGGAGTGACTAATCAACCAGCAAATGATCTAAAGACTAAGCCCACAAATGATGTTCCCAAGAAGGCTGTGGTGAGGGCAGGAGGCAGCAGCTTCTGCTTCCTTTGATTCTCTTTCTCTCCCAGATCATAGGTGGCATTTACTTCCCTCTTGGGGACTTCATCCACTGTGGTTGCCAATCAAACAGGATACTTTGTTTCTTAATTAGAAAGTAAACATTTGAAAGTAAGGAAGGCTCTCAGAAGGCTGAATACATAAAGCAATCACCTTTGCTCCTTAACAGCTGTCCCCACACTGAGTTAAAACAGCAACTTGGGCTGCCCATGATTTTGTTCCTGATCACACATCAGAGATGTGTGTTATGTGCTGATATTGGCTTTTTGTTTTTCATTGCATTTTATCAGTCCATCTGTCACGAACCTGAAGCAGGCGACCAAGGCCAGCTTACCCTTGAACAGGGAGCCTTGACCATCCCAGTTGGGCTGGACCCCAGACCCCTTCCTTGCCGATTTGCCACGCCCTCTCCTCCACCTCTCAGAAGCCTCCATCATGGTTGTTACTAATAGGGTGAGTGCTCGTGTGTAGCTTGGTTACTAATAGGGTGAGTGCTTGTGTGTAGCTTCCTGTTCCACAGGAGTCCCTACAAGCTGGTGTGGGGGAAACAGCGCGGTGTGTACAGCATCTGAGAGACAGCATCTGAGGGCATGTTCTCAGTTCATTTCTCCTTAGGAGAAAGGGCTGAATATTAAGTGTTCAGCAGCTCAAAGAGTGCTTCCTGAATGCAAAGGGAAGAAAGAATATTGCTTAAACTTTATGCCTTAAAGGATCCCTACATGTTGTATTGAGACAGAGATAGAAACTTTCTGCTAAAGGCAAGAAACTTTAGGGGTGGGTTTTCTAACTATCAGAAGGGGGGCAGGGAAGAAACTCTGGCCTGGGGGACCCTTCACTGTCTCCCATCACTCCTCACAATTCCTGACTGCCTCACAGATCACCTCCCCACCCCAGGGAGTCAGCTGCTTGGTCATTTGCACTCACACCACACATACCACACCGGGCTGGGCGTTTGCATTCACATTACCCATCCCAGGCTGGCCCTGAATCCTCCTAGGTGATATCGCTGACTGGGTTTTCTGTGGAGATGCCCTTGATCCAGAGAGGGGAGATGCTCATCCTGCCATCTAGGTCAGCATGTAGAAACCATGACTTCCCTGCACACTCACCAGTGCATCCTCCTCCATTCCCTCTAAATCTTCCCCAGCTGGAATAAAACAGGAACTAGATTCAGGAAGCTACACTCATGAAGCTAGACTCATAACTAGTGGAGCTGAGATCATAAGCAGAATTCCCTGTATTATGCTCTTAAGAAAAGCAAGTAAAGATTTTCAATTATTCTTGGATACTGAGTTATTCTCTGTGACTCAGGGAAGAGATTTGGTCACATGGAGCCTTAGGATATTTTAAAGTTACCTACAATCATATCACCTCTTCATGGTTCAAAAATCTTGTGCAAAAAAACCCTCTGAAGCTCATACTATCTGAGGTTACAATCTAAACCATTTAGCCTGGCATTCGAGACTCCATATGACCCCCAGACTTCCCTATGCCCATAGAATTCAGATCAATGTCTCTAATCCTGGTTCTTCCTGGAGTGTTTCATGAGTATACCAAGTGAAATTAATCTCCCCTCCAAATCTTCAGGGCAAGTGTTGTCTGTGCCAAGCCTAAGGAATTTGTATTTAACCTAATGTTAATTGTTTAGCCACAGATATTTATTGAGCACCTACCCCATCGGACTATTGAAAGAGCCAGCAAGTCCAAGCATTTGAAGCACACTCAGCAAATTTCTGCCACTCAGAAAAGTGTTATCTGGTGTTATCACTAAGTTCACCATCTATCCATCTATTTATTCCAGTGCTTCAAATGTTTTTGATGGTATATTTCTATCAGAATAACGTTTTGAACACCACCCACAATATGTATGCAATTATTTATTCATAAACTAATACATATACCATTGTAAGAGCTAATGTTGGTTCTAAATACCTCACCTGTATTTGCTCACTCATAAAAACCTATGGGGTAGGCACTAGTCTTATCCTGTTTTTACAGATGTTAAAATCAAGGAACAAGGAGACTTCAATAGTTGCTAAGCCACAGTGTCTCAGCCCCAGCATCGTCCACACTTGGGGCCAGATCATTCTCTGTTGTGGGCCGGTCCTGTGCACCGTAAGATGTTGATTAGCACCCCTGGCCTCTACCTACCGGATGCCAATAACAACTCCCTCCCCCAACTGTGACAATCAGAACATCCTCCAAACATTACCCAATATCTCCTGGGAACAAAATCCTTCCCCGCTGAAGACCACTGGGCTAGAATAACTGGCAGAACACACATTATAAAACATATAGACATTACGCCTGTAATCCAAGCACTTTGGGAGGCTGAGGCAGGTGGATCATGAGGTCAGGAGTTCAAGACCAGCCTGACCAACATGGTGAAACCCTGTCTCTACTAAAATACAAAAATTAGCCGAGTGTGGCAGCACATGCCTGTAATCCCAGTTATTCAGGAAGCTGAGGCAGGAGAATTGCTTGAACCCAGGAGGCAGAGGTTGCAGTGAGCTGAGATCATGCCATTGCACTCCAGCCTGGGTGACAGAGCAAGACTTTGTCTCAAGAAAAAAAAAACATATACACAAAATGGAAAAATTTAAAACATGACTGATATGGTTTGGGGCTGTGTCCCTTCCCAAATCTCAGGTCGAATTGTAATCCCCAGTGTTGGAGGAGGGGACAGTGGGAGGTGACTGGATCATGGGGGTGGATTTCCTCCTTGCTGTTCTCATGACAGTGAGTGAGTACTCGTGAGATCTGATTGTTTGAAAGTATGTAGTACGAGCCAGGTGCAGTGGCTCACACCTGTAATTCCAGCACTTTGGGAGGTGAGGCAGGTAGATCACTTGGGGTCAGGAGTTCAAGACCAGCCTGGCCACTATGGCAAAACCCCATCTCTACTAAAAATACAAAAAGTAGTTGGGTATGCTGGCACATGCCTGCGATCCCAGCTACTTGAGAGGCTGAGGCAGAAGAATCACTGGAACCCAGAAAGCGGAGGTTTCAGTGATCAGAGATCGCATCATTGTACTCCAGCCTGGGTGACAGAGGGAGACTCTGTCTCAGAAGAAAAAAAACAGACGGGGTGCAGTGGCTCACAACTGTAATCCCAGCACTTTGGGAGGCCAAGCGGGGGCCAATCACGAGGTCAGGAGATTGAGACCATCTTGGCCAACATGGTGAAACCCTGTCTCTACTAAAAATACAAAAATTAGCTGGGCATGGTGGCACACATCTGTAGTCTCAGCTACTTGGGAAGCTGAGGCAGGAAAATTGCTCGAACCTGGGAGGTGGAAGTTGCAGTGAGCTGAAATTGTGCCACTGCATTCTACCCCGGCATCAGAGCGAGATTCTGTCTCACATACACACAAAAAAATGTGTAGCACCTCCTCCTTCACACTCCTCCTCCTGCTCCAGACACTTAAGACGTACCTGCTTCCCCTAGCTTTCCACCTTGATTGTACATTTCCTGAGGCCTCCCCTGCCAGGCTTCCTGTATAGCCTGCAGGAAATCTCTTTTTTATATAGATTACCCAGTCTCAGGTATTCTTAATAGCAGTGTGAGAATGGGCTAAAACAATGATACTAAAAAATAAATATAACTAGAAGTTCTAACACTATTTTCCTGATCCCCAACGGATGCTCTTGTGTGGCCCCCAGGGTCCGTGAGTCCCTCTCCAAGACCACTGCCCTGGGACACAATGGGAATAAAACCATCCTTTGCCCTCAGAGGGCTTAAAATCCAGAGGTACAAGATATATTCATGGGGAAAGCTGCTGATTTAAGACCGTGGACACAAAACAGAACTGCCAATTGAATGGCTGAATCAGCCTCTTCCTGGCCAGGCCATGCAGGATTTCGGGGCGAGAGTATGTCATGCAGACTAAGACCAGAAGGAAAGAAAGGATGCAACAGTAGGAAGCTTTTGTGCTGCTCTGCATAGACTCTGGAGTAGGGAGACATCAGTGAACAAAGCAGGCAAGCATTGCTGCCTTTGTGGGGCTGACCTGCTGGCACCCCTTTGTGTTCAGCCCTACCTACCAGCCCCCCACCCCTACCTGCCAGCTAGGAGGCCCAGCCCAGCACATCTCACCCCCAGCACCTTGTTGGAATTCCTCCAAGTCGGAACCAAGGTCAGCAGGGATTTGCCAGAGCTACTTGGACTGGGTTTACGATCCTCAGGCCAAGGGGCAGGGCTGCTCTAGCCCTTCCCTCCCCGGGATGCTGGACAGCTCCTCCCTTTTGCCCACTTTCCCTGTGGGGACTGCAGGGGAACCCAGAAGTCTGAGCTCAGGTTTCCCTTCTGCAGTATGTTTCTGGCATCAGAAGCCACTCGGATCAAGAAACAACCAGCTCTTCTCCCTAACATTGTTTTATGGCAGGCTCCTAACGCTGCTCATAAAAGTCAAGTTCTTAAAGGCCCATTAGCTAGAACTCTGGACAGGCAGCTAAGCCACAGCCCAGCCCTGGTGCTAATGCTGGAGCCATAACCTTCCTGGGCCAGGCGACCCTTCTCAGCCGTCACACCTTTAGCACCAGCCAGTTCCTTTTAAGTGATGTTGATAAGTTGATTGATGCAGTTCCCGTTTTCCTCATATGTGTGCATTTCTAAGAGCCCATCTGCCCGCTGCCGTGGGCTTCTATCTAACCAAAGACCTATAATGTACTGATTGTCCTCAACCACGACGTTACTTCACTTTCCTGGGCAATTTACTCCTTTATAGGATTTAATCTGCTGCTGAAATTCACTACATTATTAATGGAAAGCTGGTGCACAGTGCTGCCGTAATTAAACCATTCACTCCATGACACCTACACATAAACATGCACAGACCTTCTCCACTCGGTGCGTGGCTGGTGTGCTCACCCCTATATCCCAACCTCGGCCCCAGCCCCTGGACCAGGGGCTGTGCTCCTGACTTGACATCCCATTCAGGGTAAATCCTAAACACCCGTCCTGTTCCCTGCCAGGTCTCCATGCTTAGAACACCACCCAGTGTGTAGCAGGAACTTAGAAGAAAATGTGTCCTGAGCAAACGAATGCGGGAAGAGTGAGTGAATGAATGATCTTCCTAGCTAGTAAGCATCTGAGTCCAGGGAATCACTCTTGGAGGCTGACTAGCTTCTAAACCATCAGAGCTTTGCTTCCGTGCCACTGTGCTGCTGTGGACAGAGTTTTATGTGCCAAAGAGAGTGAGGAGATAGAAGGAATTAGATCCCAATTCCATGCATCAGAGTGTGAAATCTAAAACTCTCTCCTCATGTGGGTGATGTTTGGAGCTTGCCCATAGAATTTTTCCCTACTGAAAATCATAATGCTCTCCCCCTACTCCTGCCTCTACCACCCCTCACCAGGCAAACAGCTCGTAGAGGTGAGTGGTTGGTTCTCTGAACTCTAACTCCACCCCTGACAGCCTTCATTCCAGGCTTCCCTGTATAGCTCTGCACTGGGGCTGGGGATATAGGGCCAGGGCCCTCTGGGAGCTCACCAGGCACTCAGGCAACCAGACTAGAAAGGAAGTCTGGATAGATAGTGTATTAGTCTCTTTTCATGCTGCTGATAAAGACATACCTGAGCCTGGGCAATTTATAAGAAAAAGAGGTTTAATGGACTCACAGTTCCATGTGGCTGGGGAGGCCTCACGATTGTGGCGGAAGGTGGAAGGCAGGTCTTACATGGTGGCAGGCAAGAGAGAGAATGAGAACCAAGCAAGAGGGGTTTCCCCTTATAAAACCATCAGATCTCGTGAGACTTTTTTTTTTTTTTTTTTTTTTTGAGACGGAGTTTTGCTCTTGTTACCCAGGCTGGAGTGCAATGGGGCGATCTCCACTCACCGCAACCTCCGCCTCCTGGGTTCAGGCAATTCTCCTGCTTCAGCCTCCTGAGTAGCTGGGATTACAGGCATGTGCCACCATGCCCAGCTAATTTTTTGTATTTTTAGTAGAGACGGGGTTTCACTATGTTGACCAGGATGGTCTCGATCTCTTGACCTCGTGATCCACCCGCCTCGGCCTCCCAAAGTGCTGGGATTACAGGCGTGAGCCACCGCGCCCGGCCCTCATGAGACTTTTTCACTACCACGGGAACACTATGGGGGAAACCACCCCCATGATTCAATTATCCCCCACTGGGTCCCTCCCACAACATGAGGGAATTATGGGAGCTACAACTCAAGATGAGATTTGGTTGGGGACACAGCCAAACCATATCAGATGGAGATGGAGTTAGAGTGCATGCAGAGCTCCCTCCTAAGCTCCCTGTCTCTGCCTCCCTGTTAAGTCCCTACTTTCTCAAACACTGTCCCATCTGGAGAACCTGTCATACTCTGTACCCAGAGGAACTTTGCCTGCCTCTCAAGGGACTTCTCAATTACATTATAAATATTTCAATGATCTGCCTCATCTCTCTAGTGAGGCATCAGCTACTTGAGGGCAGGCACTTTCTCAAACTTGTGTTTACATAGTCTGCTGTCAAGCCTAGCACTTAGCAGGCACCAATAAATGCCTATTGAGTGAACAAATATTAAATACTGTGTATCAGGGAATCTAAGATACCATCAATTCTAAAATGCACCTATGTATTTCTGCCATTAAGAAAGAGAGAAAACACTGCTGTTGACACAGGGCACTACGCTTTCTTCTTAGTTATCATGTCATTTTCCAGTTATTGAAAGAGGTTTTTTAGACTTAGCCATACATTTCACCAGGTGTTACTCTTGTGGACACAGAATGCCAGGAAGCTTGCATTTACTGACTTCAGGAAGATATTACTTTCCTCTGGGCCTCCGTCTTCCCATCTGTGAGATGGGGATACTGACACCTCCTGTGTGAGTTCTCAGTGAGAAGCGAGTGAGGTCATGCAGGAAAGTGCTCAGCCCCCTGTGTGTCTAAAAAGTGGCCCAAAAAGGTGCTCTTGGTGATGCCCAAGGGCTTCTACCAGCTAGCTATCACCTCGAAGTCGAGATCCAGCCAGGTAGCATGGAGAGCCCCGAAGGTAAACCCTCCGCTCAGCTCCTCCTTCTCCCTGTGCCAAGGGCAGTGTCTCGGCTGGCATCGTTAGCATCAGAGAGAAGACTCAGCCCGGGAGGCTGGGGGCCCTGCCTTGCTCCCTCCAGGGACAGACCCACCTCTGGGGTCCCCCACACACCTTTCTCCTTTCACTTTGCATCTCGACTCCTCATCCAAAGCCCAATTTCTCAAGCTCTTTGGTTGGGGCTAACCGCCTTTCATGTCTATGGTTTTTTATTTTTCCTTTTGAGACAGTCTCATTCCATTTCGCAGGCTGCAGTGCAGTGGCGCCATCTCGGCCAGCTGCAGCCTCCACCTCCTGGGTTCAAACGATGCTTGTGCCTCAGTCTCCTGAGTAGCTGGGACTACAGGCACACGCCACGATGCCCAGCTAAGTTTTGTATTTTTTAATAGAGGCGGGGTTTCATCATGGCTGGTCTCAAACTTCTGACCTCAAGTGATCCACCCGCCTCAGCTCCCAAAGTGCTGGGATTACAGGCGTGAGTCACTGTGCCTGGCCTTTATTTGGTTTTATTGGTCTTCCTGGGCAACTTGCCCTGTAAAATAACAGCATTTCATATTCAGAGGTGAGAGCTGGAAACGTGAAGGCATTCGGAGCTCATTTACAACCAGTGGAAGCACAGCGTCTTGGCATCAGAATAACCGGGCCAACACTACAGCTTCCTGAGCGCCTGCAGCCCACACAGAGGATGCCAAACGTCTACTCGCCGTGGACCCAGCCTAAGCCTGGAGAAGGGAACTGTGATGGTCTGTGGCAGGGGTCTCCAGCCTTTCCGGCACCAGTGACTGGTTTTGTGCAAGACAGTTTTTCCACAGACCAGCGCTGGGGGTGGTATTGTTTCGGGATGATTGGAGCACGTGCCATGTATTTGCACTTTGTTTCTGTTCTTACTGCACTGTGATATATAATGAAAAAATAATTATACAACTGCACTATCATGTAGAAGCATTGGGAGCCCGGAGCTTGTCTTCCTGCAAGTAGAGGGTCCCATCTGGGGGTGATGGGAGACAGTGACAGATCCTCAGGCGTGAGACTCTCATAAGAAGTGTGCCACCTAGGTCCCTCATATGCGCAGTTCACAACAGGGTTCCCGCTCCTAGGAGAATCCAATGCCAAGGCGGATGGGACAGGAGGCGGGGCTCAGGCGGTGACGTAACAGTGGGGCGTGGCCGAAAATACAGAAGAAGCTTCACTTGCTTGTCTGGCCGGCAGCTCATCTCCTGCTTCGAGGCTGGGTTCCTAACAGGGACTTGGGTTCCCCTGATCTATGGGATCTAGAGTTCTAATCCCAGTAGACCTGTCTGCTACCCAGGGCTCTGCCGTGGCACAGGCTGCCTGGTCTCAGTATTGCTTCCAGGACGTTGCAGAGCTGCTGGAACACAGTAGCTGCTCAGTTAACATTAGTGCCAGCAAGAAAGGAAGTCTCAGGGCTGCTATAACAAACTGCCACAAACCGAGTGTCTTCAAAGTACAGAAATGTATGCTCTCGTGGTTCTGGAGCCTGGAAGTTCAATATCAAGGTGGGGGCTGTTTTCTTCTGGAGGCTCCGAGGGAGATGTCCAGGCCTGTCTCCCAGCTTCGTGTGGCTCCCGGCGATCCTTGGTTTCTTAGCTTACAGACACATCACTCCCATCCGCCTGCCTCTCTGTGCCTGTGCATCCCAAATGTCCTCTCCTTTCTCTTGCAAAGACCCCAGTCATTCAGTTTAGAGCCCACCCATTGCCTCTAGACCCTTAACTCAATTATGTCTGTGAGACCCTTATTCCAAACCAAGCCCTGTTGTGCAGTTCCATGCAGACGTGAATTCTGGGGTGACACTGTTCGGTCCCAGTGCAGAGGGAGGTCCATACGGAGATGCAGAGGGAGTTCCTCCACACCCCCCAGTCCCGAGCTCATGCAGAGAAACTGACCAGCCTGAACAGAGTTTCACCACCTGGGCTGGGATGAGCAGGTCCAGAATGTGGAGGAGGGATAGAAGGAAGAGTTAGGATGAAGGAGTGGAGAGTTCACGGGGGGCTCTGACCCAGGCGAGGATCTGCAAGCTCTGCCCTGCCCAGCCTACACAGAACTGAATGGGTGGAGGGGATGAGGCTCCCCATTACCAGGGCCCAGCTTTGGGCCCCAGGAAACTCCCCCTTTCTCTGCTTATCTCCTGGCCCCCCGACCCTCCTCTCACTCCTTCCCTACCCCTTCAAGCCCCAGTAGCTTTCAGTCCCAAACCCAACAACTTCCCTTAAGCCTAAAGGGTGCTAAGCTATGACCACCTTGGAGGTGCTTTACTCTGGAAAGAATTAAATCTTTTTTTTTTTCCTTTGAGACACAGTTTCGCTCTTGTTGCCCAGGTTGGAGTGCAATGGCACAGTCTCGGCTCACTGCAACCTCCACCTCCCAAGTTCAAGCGATTCTCCTGCCTCAGCCTCACTAGTAGTTGGGATTAAAGGCATGTGCCACCATGCCCAGCTAATTTTGGTATTTTAGTAGAGACAGGGGTTCGCCATGTGTTGGTCAGGCTGGTCTCGAACTCCTAACCTCAAGTGATCCACCCACCTCAGCCTCCCAAAGAGCTGGGATTACAGGCGTGAGCTACCGCACCTGGCCCAAGAATTAAATCTTAAAACAACAGAAATAAACTGGAAGGGGGTTTACCCATGGGTCAAGAAGTATTTTTGGGCATCAGGCCTTCTCAGTCAGGTCCTCAATGATCCTCTTTTTGGCACAAAAAGTGAATCAGCACTATTTGTAATTTCAAATTTAAAATTGCAAAAGAGAAAGCAGACATAGACGTTCACTTTGGGTTTTCCATATGCTATCACCAAAACAGTGGGTCACTGGGCACCATGGTTCACATTTGGAATCTCAGCACTTTTGGAGGCCAAGGCAGGAGGATCGCTTGAGGCCAGGAGTTCAAGACCAGCCTGGGCAACATAATGAGATCCTCATCTCTATAAAACATTAAAAATTAGCCAGGTGTGGTGGTACTTGGCTGTAGTTCCAGGTACTGGGGAGGCTTGGTGGGAGGATCACTTGAGCCCATGAGGTTGACGCTGCAGTGAGCCATGATCACGCCGCTGCTCTCCAACCTGGGTGATGGATGGAGACCTTGTCTCAAATAATTATAATAACAACAATCATAAGCATGTCAATTCAGTCCACACAGTTACCTGAGAAAGATGCAGTGTATTCTGGGGGGGTGATAGTGACCCATCCACTCAGTCCCACAGGTGGTGTGGCCTCAGAAGCCGTCCCTCATACACATGGGCTTCTTTCAGAGGCGAGGCATTCTGGCTTCGGGGAGGAGATCTGGGTTTCCGGAGGGATCTCCGGCATGTCCTTTGTTGCTTCCGCCTATTGACAGTCTCTTCCCGCCACCGGGAAGGTTCTATCTGTGGTATTTGTGAAGGATGATTGACTACAGGGATCTTTGTTGTGCTATCAGCCATAATTATTTTAATTCAAACATACTCTGGTATAGGACTGACATCATAAATGCTGTTTTCTAGAACAAATAGCTGTCAGGGCTGTCAAGCAGGGCTGCTTACTGTTTTACATCATTACAATATTTAATTTCAATGCCGCTCTTTTTATTCTCACCCAGCACTTTTCAAGACTGTTTCTTCCACTTCTATCTGGAAAAATGGAAACCAGGAAAGCAAGAAGGAAGATGTTCTTTCACATCAAAGAAAATATTGACTTGGAAGCTAAATGAAAAAGAAGGAAAGAGAGAGAGAGGAGAGAAGGGAGGAAGGAAGGAGGGAAGGAAAGAGAAAGAAAATGCTGGTAATTCAGTATCAGAGAAGAAATGAAAATTGGAGAAAAAGAAAAGAAGAGGAAGAAAGAGAGGAACCGTTACGGGAACTGAAGCTTCCGATTAAGCCTGATCAAGATGACAACCTCCCAAAAGCACCGAGACTTCGTGGCAGAGCCCATGGGGGAAAAGCCAGTGGGGAACCTGGCCGGGATTGATGAAGTCCGGGGCAAGAAGCTGGAGGAAAGGGGCTTTGACAAGGCCTATGTTGTCCTCGGCCAGTTTTTGGTGCTAAAGAAAGATAAAGACCTCTTCCGGGAATGGCTGAAGGATACTTGTGGCACCAACGCCAAGCAGTCCCGCGACTACTTTGGATGCCTTCAAGAGTGGTGCGACACCTTCTTGTGATGCTCTCTGGTAAGCTCTCAATCCCCAGCCCTCATCCAGAGTTTGCAGCCAAACAGGGACTCCTCCCCATCCGCTACAAAGGAAAAGATTGCTATGTCGTTCTCACCTCCGATGTACTCCAGGGTCTTTGGGAGTTTCCTCCCCTAACCATTTCAACTTTTTGGATTCTTGCTCTTGCATGCCTCCCTCTTCCTTTTTCCATTGCCAGTTCCCCGATGACAGTTACTGGCTTTCCTGAATGGAATCCTGGCCCTACCCTCACCCCCACCCTCACTTTCAGTCCGTTTGATACCCTTTGGCTCCTTTTTTGGCAGAACAGTCACTGTCGTTATAAAGTTTTTTAGATCAATAAAGTCAGTGGCTTTCAAAAAAAAAAAAGAAAAGGAAGAACGAAGGAAGGGAGGGAAGGAGGAAAACATGCAGAGAGAAAGGAAAGAAGGAAGAAGAAAAGGAAGGAGGAAGGAAGAGAGGGATCACTGATTCAGTTTATCACTGGACAACTTTTTGGCTCGCCAGGTAGAAGTAACGAATAACTGAGTTTCTTTTGCTACCCAAGTACTTACCAGAGAAAGGGCAAAGGAACCGAGAGCCTCAGTGGCCTGGTTAGTGGCACTGGCCCCTTTGAATTTTGTTTATATGGTCATGATGAACAGATCAATCTCAAATCAGGTAGATTTTGATGTAAGACCAGCAACTTACTGAATCTCACAATGTACTGAGCTGCTTTTACTTTTTTTTGGTAAATTTTTATTTTGAAATAGTTTCAAATTAGGAAAAGCTGCAGTTGCAAGAACGGTGCCAGGAACTCCCATAGACTCCACCAGATTCCACGGACTTCCGTTTTCTGCCTTATAACAGTCTCGCTTGCTCTGCACACTCTCTTCCCCTGCACCTTTGGAGAGTAAGTCTGAGACATCATGTCTCTACCTCTAGGTGCACTTTGCCAAGAATAAAGAAAAGTACAACAATCAAAATCAGGAAATTTACCATTGATAAGATATTTTCTCATCCACAGGTTTGGTTTTTTTTTTTTGGAGACATAGTCTTACTCTGTCACCCAGGCTGGAGTGCAGTGACTCAATCTCGGCTCATTGCAACCTTCGCTTCCCAGGTTCAAGTGATTCTCCCGCCTCAGTCTCCCAAGTTGCTGGATTACAGGTGCCTGCCACCATGTCTGGCTAATTTTTTGTATTTTTAGTAGAGATGGGGTTTCACCATATTTACCAGGCTGGTCTGGAACTCTCAACCTCAGGTGATCTGCCCACCTGAGCCTCCCAAAGGGATTACAGATGTGAGCCACTGTGCCTGGCCCCACAGTTTATATTAAATTTCACCAATTATCCAAATAATATCCTTTCTTGCCATGAGCTGCTTGGTACAGAACCGAACGGATGACCACAAGCTGCATTGGCCCCTCTCGTTAGCTTCCTTTAATCTGAATCAGCTTCTCAGCCTTTCTTCACATTCCTTTACCATAACATTTTTGAAGACTATGGGCCAGTTACTTTGCAGAACATCCCCTGATTTGGGTTCTTGTGATGTTTCTTGGTGATCAGATTCAGGTCAGGCATCTTTTCTGGGACCCTATGGAAGTGATGCTACATCCACCCCAGTGCGTCGTATCTGGAAGCACCTGGTCATTTGTCATCATATCGGTGAAATTAGTCTTGATCACATGGTTCAGGTGCTGTCTTCCGGGTGTCTCCACAACAAAGTTACTCTTTTGTCTTTGTATCTAATAATTTGTAAGGAGATGCTTGAAGGCACATAAATATCCTGATCTTAATTGTGCCCTCACCCATTAATGTCAGCATCCACTGGTGACCTTTCTGTCTCTCTGTTATCCCTTCTGTAATTATTCTGTGGCATCCTACCATGAAGGTTTCCCTGCCCCCATTTGTTTGCTTCCATGGACTTTCGTTCCTTGTAATGTTCCATCATCTCCAAATTCCCCTCCACGCCAACCCCAGTCTGAAGACATCAGCAACAGGCTCGACCCTAACATCTCTTCCAGGCTGCTTGGCCACTTCCTCTTAGAGTTAGAACAACCCAGAAGGATGGAAGTTCACTTAATTCAGCACAATGCTTTTACAGAGAGCGTGGCTGAGGCTGAAAAGAGGGAACGGAAATGCCGAGAGGAACAGCACCATGGCGGAGCGTGGGCTCCTTGCCTGGTACTTGCAGCTGGGGAAGCGTCCCTGGGAGCAGAGCTCTCTGCAGTCACCAGGACTCACCTGTGTCTTAGCAACAGTGGTTCTGGCGCTGTACAAGATGGAAACTCCTCGGGTACTGCCCTTGTGTTGTTCCCATCTGTGTCCCGAAGGGCCACATCACAGACTGTCTAATCAGAGACACAGAGACACGTTGGGCAGATGAATGAATACACACATGACTTAAATTCAAGAGGATCCAACCAGTGCCTGGGCAGAAGAAACCCACAAGAAGGCAGAGGTGTGTGTAACAATAGAAGGCACGTGGCTTTCTATCGGCTGGTGATTGGTTTCTAACTAGCTAGGAACCACCTGCAGAGGATTATCAGGGTCCACTCCCAGAAACAGCAGCAAAATTTAGCTCGCCTCTGAGATGCATAAGAGGTAACATTCAAAATCGTTCCTCGAAAACTCAAATAACAGGAAAGCACATTCAGCAAACATTCTTCAGGCTTTGGCTTCCTCGCTGAATATGACAACTATGGATTTTATTCTCTCTAAGGTCCCGCCCCTTGCTGTGAGTCTAGGGTCTAGAAGTGTCATCTACCCAGGACCTTACCAGCTTTAATTAACGCAGCGTTTCTTATGTAAAACCAAGAAAGAATGAGCTCTAACAGTAGAAGCAGAAACAGAATCGTGATTCATGATTTTTCTAATTGTTCTCCCTTCTGCACACTTGAACTTCCCCTCCCCTGCCTGGAGTAACATATGTTCTACATACACGTGGACAAATAGAGTACACACGAGCATAAATGAGCAGGGTTGGGCGGAGTGTGAGGGGAGCTGATTCCCGGCCAGCTGCTCACTGTTTTCCCACTGTGGGTGTCTCTCAGCACTGGGTACAGAGGAACAGGATCCTGTTATCTTGCTCGCCAGCACAAATGTGCTATAAAACATCCATAAATTCCTTGACATTCCAGTGACCTTCGTGGGGTCTGGAAGAGCCACATTTCACACCAAAGATGGAGCTGTAAATATTCTATCTGTGCAGTAAACACCGCACTGACGCTGGCACCTTGCTCATGTCCTCTGTGCTGCCACCTCTCAGAGGAGACAGATTTACTGCCATGGAAAATTCCAGCCCCAAGGCAGGTGGCTTTGCCACGACCCAGCATCTCAGCATCTTGCTTCCTGCTGTTGTCTGTTCTCATCATACACACACACACACACACACACAAACACACACGCACACACACTCACCACCTCTCATGACTATAAAGCTTGGAGCAGGAAAGCCCCCGAGAAAATTATCCTGCAGCATACCACACGGGTGTTAGCAGGTTTTTCCAGGTGGTAGGCTTTAGAATGATTTATATTTCATTCTTTTTTTTTTGCTCATCTGAATTTTAATTTTTCTGCAATAGTCAAGTGGGGCTGGGTGCAGTGGCTCACGCCTGTAATCCCTGGACATTGGGAGGCCAAGGCGGACAGATCATTAAAGGTCGGGAGTTTGAGACCAGCCAACATGGTGAAACCTTGTCTCTACTAAAAATACAAAAATTAGCCAGGTGTGGTGGTGGGCACCTGTAATCCCAGCTACTCTGGAGGCTGAGGCAGGAGGATCACTTGAACCTGGGAGGCGGAGGTTGCAGTGAGCCAAGCTCATACCACTGCACTCCAACCTGGGTGACAGAGTGAGACTCTGTCTCAAAAAAAAAAAGTAAATCGGGTCTTATATATTTGTTTATTTTTTTAAATAAAGTATTTATGGGCAATCGCTCCCTAGGAGAAAGGGACTCTAGGAGGGCCAGGATGCCACCTCCAACCCCAGCTCCTGCAGCTCCTGGTGGGTCACTTGGCCAGTTGAGTGGCCCAGGCTAATCCTCCCTTCTTGGAGGGGTAAATGGCGGATCTGGGAAGTGGGGAGACCTGGTGGGTTCTTGGCCAAGCAGAACAGTTATGATGATCATTTGTTTCTTATGGCTGAGAGGGACCCTAGGGCTTTTCAGAATCTTCTCCTCCTTCTCTCAAGACAGCCCTGGCAATGTGGGAGGTCAGTGCTGACCCACAGCACCACCCGTCTCCCATCCACCCCGAGCCTGTTCATCCAGGGTGTGGAGTGCAGGACGGGAATCACTAAGATATCAAACAGAAAAGGCTGGACACCCCCCTCCACCCTGCAGCCTATGTCCAGCCTGCAGGAGGGTCAAAGGTAGGGGCTGAGGTGGGGCTGAGTCAGGGCTGAGCAGCATCTCTTGAGGGAGTGAGGGGCAAGCAGGGGGCATGATTGTGGGGCCCTCTGAGCTGCTGGGGAGGAGCCCATGGCTCCCGAGTTCCTAGCAGGGCCCTCTCTGAAGACCCCCAAAGGGAATCAGCTTTGGATTGACAATGGGGAGGACAGGCATGATGTGGCTGGGTCTTCGGGGGTGGCAGAGGGTAAACCCACTTTAAGGGGCTCATCTTCCATGTCCAGGCCTGCCTCATACTTCATTGGCCATCACAATGACCCCAAGAACCAGCTTTTAGGATTCCCAGGTAGAGATTCAGAAACAGGCTCTAGAGGGGATGGGCTTTGCCCAGAGACTCCCAGCTCAGTGGGGTCAAATGTACAGCAGAATCACCCCATCCCACTGTCTGCAGCCCCTCCTCTGCTCCTTGTTGCCTCCAGGGGGCCAGCACAGACCCCCCACAGCCACCATGGTGTGACCCAAAATGTATGAGGAGCAGCTCCTTCCAAACCAGGGGCTCTCAGGGAGCACAGGGCAGCCTTCCAGGGGCCAGGTCTTGCCCAGCTGGGAAAATCTCTGTGCTCCCAGCTGGGCATAGCAGAAAGAGAGAGAAAAATGGAAAAACTCCTCTCAAAAATAAAATCCCAGCCTCCTCAGTCCCAACCTTTCCTCTCCAGAGAGGAGGACTTCACTTTGCCTGCCCACCCACCGCTACCCAAGAAATCAAGGGTTAACCCTAAGTGCCCCATCCCGGCTCCCCGCTGTGGCTCCCCACCCCCTCAACTTATTTCTGCAATAGTAATTAAGTTCCTGACAGAGAGGGTTCGCTGCCCTGAGCTCTTAGCTCCATTTATTGATGAGCCATTTCTCAGAAGTTCATTACCATCCCGAAGCCGGGGATGGGGAACTGGGTCTCTGTGGGTTCTCAAGGCTTGGGCTGCTCCCGATGATTGAATGCAGCCACAACGCATCCATCCTGCACTAGCAGCTCTACCCAAGGTCACACATTCATGCAAAACAGAAGCCGAGATCTGCATGTTTAAATATCAGCAGCGGGGCGGGCCGAGAGACAGTTCCGAAGGCGGGAGGAGGAAAGACAGGGAGGTGAGAAAGGATGGGAAATGGCCCATGGGGAGAAAGGAGGCTCCCGCAGGGATTCCTGCACCCAACACAAAAACCTGGGGTCCCCCACACCCAAACAAAAGCTACAACGTGGACTTTCCACATGGAAAACAGTGTGTCCTAGTGGATAAAAAGCCAAGGGTAGGAATAAAAAATTGGTGTCTTAGCCTGGGTGACCCAGAAACAGGGTCTGGCTGAGACAGGTTTGCTGGGGGGATTTTATTAAGAAATGTGGCCCCAAGGAGCAGCTGGGAGGGGAGGAGGGAGGCAGAAAGCAAGCTGACCACTGGTAAGAGCAATTCATTGCTCGGGCTGGGAGATGGTGGTGGGACTGGACTCCGGCTTCTGTCTCCTCTGACATTGCCCCCCACCCTCCGGGTGGCACCAGGCCTTGTCCAGGTGAGGCACTGTCAGGAGACCCTGCCAGGCAGACACCAGCCTGAGCCCCAGCAGAACACAAGCCCCAGGAGAAGAGGAGGCAAGGCAGCCCTGGAGAAGAGGCACTGGCTACACCGGGAGCAAGGTGCCTGCTCACCTGAGCGTGCCAAGTGCCTGCTGGAGTTCAGCACCTCCCCAGCTGTGGGAAGTAGAGAAGTTCCTTTTTAAAGTTTCCTTTCTTGTTAAAGAATAAGTGTGCTAATAACTTTGTTAAGCCCTATCCCATGTTGCTGTTAGACATGCCACGCTTACAGGCATGTAGTACATTCTATGTCCTTGTACTTTAACCAAGATATCTGTTCTGGACATGCTCACAGGCATGTCCCAGCTCTCCACTGCCTTTACCTGTTTAGAAAAGTTTTAAGTTGTTAGCCATCAGGTTTTAGTTTAGATTGTGAGGTCTGGCTCCAGCCAATGGAGCTCAGACACAGCAATAAGGACCAGCCTAAATGTATAAGGGACAAATTTGTGTGTTCGCTTTTGTTCTTTTTTTTTTGAGATGGAGTTTCGCTGTTGTTACCCAGACTGGAGTGCAATGGCATGATCTCTGCTCACCACGACCTCCGCCTTCTGGGTTCAAGCAATTCTCCTGCCTCAGCCTCCCAAGTAGCTGGGACTACAGGCGTGCACCACTATGCCCAGCTAATTTTTCTATTTTTAGCAGAGACGGGGTTTCACCTTGTTGACCAGGATGGTCTCGATCTCTTGACCTCGTGATCCACCCGCCTCGGCCTCCCAAAGTGCTGGGATTATAGGCGTGAGCCACCATACCCGGCCCCCTTTGTTCTTTGTACTTTAGCACGACGGCTAGAGAGGGTACCCTTCCTGCAGTCCAGGAAGTAAAAACTGAGTTGCTGAAAGATCCTTTGTCTCAGTGCTGATTTTTCTTGTGGCGCCGAGCATCTATTTCCAACACCATACAACCCCTCATCCTGCCCTCAATATGGGACCTACGGACTGGGAAGGAATGGGGCTGAACCTTCATCAGATGATCTCTGGATGTACAAAAATGTGTGGCTGTGATATGGGCCAGGAAGGAGAGGCAGCGGGATTGAGAACCAGGAAGAACAAGAGGAAGGTCTCTTGCTAACAGAGGATCAGATGAGATCAGAAGAGGCTTCTGGAGGAAGTGATGGATCGGGGTGAGAGCTCAGGAGAGATGGGGGTTTCCTGGGTGAAAAGGGTGGAGGCATTCCCAGCGCATGCTGAGGGCTGCCATGTGTCTGATGTCTGACTTGGGCAGGTGGGCTGGAGCTCAAAGCAGGGGCAGGCAGCAGGGAGGAGGGCAGGCCCACGTGCTGCGGGTGATCACAGGCATCTGGGTTTTATCTTCAGACCTTTAAGGAAGGCACTGAGAGCTTTAAGTGGGTAAGGATGACATTATCGCTTTTGTATTTTGAAAAATACTCCAGTTGCTTACAGAGAATAGAGTAGCAGAGGTAGGGGGTGGGAGAAGGGTCGGAAGGCGGAGACCACTGTCCAGGCAAGAGGGGACGGAGAGTTGGATGGTGGTGAAGGTGAAGGGAGGAGGTGATTGAGATATTTGGAGGGTAGTCAAATCATAGATCTTGGTGATGGTTTAGACCAGAGAGTGGAGGGAGAGGGGGATACGAGGATGATTCCAGGTTTAAGAAACTGGTGGAAGAATGGGATCTGCAGCTGCTGTGAAGAAGAAGGTGGATTTCTGGATGCTGACATGCAAAGAGGCACAGGCACACTGTTCATGCATAGCCCCAGGTCTGGCAGGTTGGACGCCCAGGAGGCGAAAGTGCTCACTTTGGATGGAGGAGGCAGACAGGAGTGAGAGGGACCTCCACTGTTTACACTATAAGCAGAGACCAACATGTTTGGTCCATGAGTTGCTCACATACAGTAATTTAACCTTTAAATACATACATACATACATACACACACACACACACACACACACACACACACACACACACATATATATATATGTTTTTTTTTGAGACGGAGTTTCGCTCCTTACCCAGGCTGGAGTGCAATGGCGCGATCTCGGCTCACCGCAACCTCCGCCTCCTGGGTTCAGGTAATTCTCCTGCCTCAGCCTCCTGAGTAGCTGGGATTACAGGCACGCGCCATCATGCCCAGCTAATTTTTTTTTTGTATTTTTAGTAGAGACAGGGTTTCACCATGTTGACCAGGATGGTCTCGATCTCTTGACCTCGTGATCCACCCGCCTTGGCCTCCCAAAGTGCTGGGATTAGAGGAGTGAGCTACCGCGCCCAGCTAAATACTTATTTTAAAAAGCCAATAAGCTCACGCAAAGATGCTCGCTTCATTCACCTAGGAGATGAAAACTAAAACCATAACGAGATACTACCATGCAGCTGCTAGGAGGCTAAAATTTAAAGACTGAGAACACCAAATGTTGATGAGAACGTGGAAGAGCTGAACTCTCCTACACTGCTGATGGGAATAGAAAACGGTGTAGCTACTTTGGAAAACTGGCAGTTTCTTACGAAGCTAAACACACACTTATCATATGACCCAGAAATCTCAGTGCAAGATAAATAAAAATGTGTCCCGACACAGACCTGTGCAGGAATGCTCATGGGAGCCTGGTTTACCGAAGCCCAAAATCTGCCACATGCAAATATCTAGTGAGTAGATCAGCAAGCAAAGTATACCCCTACACTGAAAGATTACTCCATACTAAAAACGGAAATAACTCTTGACCCATGAAACCACGTGGATGCATCTCAGAGGCATTATACCAACTGAAAAAAGCCAAAGGTAAATCCATGCACGAAAGATGGTGTGATGCCGTGATTTTAATAAGAAATATGTATTTGGTCTTCATCCCAGTTTCTGGCACAAAGCTCTTAAAACCTTTGCGATTTGTGATGGGGATGATAGGGGTGTCTTTTGTTATAATCCGTAGTCTTAGTCCTTGGCTCCCGGCACAAGAGTTTCTAAGACCCCTGGAGCCCCTGCAGTTGTCTTTTTGTATGCTAATGAGATGACCAGTGGCTGGCATCTCCTAGATAGCTTCAGGAACCAACCATGTGATTGGAGGGCTGGAACTTTCAGCTCCGCCCAGTGACCTTCAGGGAGGGAGGAAAGGCTAGAGATTGAGTCAGTCACCAATGGCCAATGATTTCATCAATGATGCCTATGTCACAGAACCATGAAACCCCCTAAACTATGGGGTTCGAAGAGCATCCAGGTTGGTAAACGTGTGGAAGTGATGGGCTGGTGGCTGAATGACGTGGGAGCTCCACACCCTTTCCCTCATGCCTTGCCCTAAGCGTGTTCTTCCATTTGGCTAATCCTGAACTGTGTCCTTCATAATAAAGTAGTAAATGTAAGCAAATTGTTTTTCCTACGTTCTGTGAATCACTCTAGCAAATTGTCAAACCCAAGAAGGGGGCCATAAGAGCCCTTGACTGTATAGCCACGCTGGACAGAAGTGGGGGTACCCTGAGTACCCAATACTTGCAGTGGGGGTAGAGCCCTGAACCTGTGGGGTCTGACACTCACTCTGGGCAGCTAATGAATCGAACCATTGGACAGCTAGTTGGTGTCTGCAGAGTTGGAGAATTTACCATTGGTGGAAAAAAGCTCACACATTTGGTATCAAAAGTGTTCTGTGTGTAGAAACAAATAATGAATAGCGCAATCTGTGATTCCATTTCTGTGATATTCCAGAGAAGGCAAAATGATCGGAACAGCAAGGGGATCAGTATTGCCTGCTGGGAAGGGAGGGAATGTCCCCAAAGGGACATAAGGGAAATTTTCAGGTGATATAAATATTCCATATCATAATTACAGTGGTTGTCACATGGGCATGTTTTCCGAAATGTTTTAAATGGCACACTTGTAGAGGATGAATTTTGTTGTATATAAATTATACTTTGAGATTTTTTTTAAAACTGAAGGGTAACAGAGTTTGTTTTTTTAGGTGAAATGATTGTATATGATGCGGTAATAGTGGATGCATGACACTGTGCATTTGCCCAAACCCATAGAACTTCACTGCACAAAGGATGAATCTTAACGTATGCAAAATTTTAAGGTAATTTAGGAGGTCAGCGGCTCCTGAGGCGGGATGCAGAATGTGACCAAAGAATCCAAACATATTCCAAATGCATGAAACAGCCTCGCCAACGTGAACAGAGGAAAAGATGCTGACTTAAGTAACTCTGAAAATGAGCAGAGCCTATGAAACCAAAGGCAAAAGGAACTGTCCACAAACACTGCGCTGTGGTTGATAAAGTTGTGCCCCATATTGATATGGGTTAATGGTTCTGAGAACACTATATATGTCTACAGGAACTGAACAATCAGGTAAACGGATGGCAGATGGTGGGAGGCAGCTTCTACAGAGCAAATGTGACATGAATTCCCCAGAGTTAGGCCAAGCCTCACAAGTCACAGTCCACTGCCCTCACTTCAGACACCAACTGAAGCCTGGGAGCCCTCACTTCTGACCAGCTGGCTACAAATGCAGGTGTTCCCATGACCCACTCATGTATGGTCATTTGCAACAATGCCTCACAGAACCCAGGAAAGCATTTTACTTGCTATTACAGTTTTCTTACAGCAGAAAAGATACAATCAGGACAAGCTGAAAGAAGAGACTAACAAGGCAAGGTCAGGGAGGGTCCCAAATGTGAAGCTTCTGCATCTTCCCCCTCTGGAGTCAGGATCTGCCATTCTCCTGGCACACTGATGTGTACAATATGCAGAGTCCTGTTAACCAGGGAAGTCCACCCAAGCTTTGGGGACCAGAGTTTCTATGGGATTTTGTCACACAGGAATGATTGATTGAGTCATTGGTCACATGGTTGAGCTCAATCTCCTCCCTGGAGGCTGGGCTGATGCCACGTGTCTCAAAGCCCCATCCCTCCATCCTCCAATCACACAGTTGGTCTTTCTGGCCTGACCACCTCCATCCTGAATAATCTCATTAGAATGAACTATCTAGGGGCTCACCGCATGTTACCTCCTTAGCACAAGCTCAGGAACTGTCCAAGGAACCCAACGTGAATAACAAAGATTCTCCTATCACAGGAAATTCCAGGGTTTAGAGACTCCTTCCCAGGAAGCAGGAACAAATACCAGCCAAGCCAGCCTTTATCAGATTCACATTGCATTTGGAATGAAAAGTTACAGACAAGCAAGGAAAGAAGGTTAGAATGATTCATGCAATTCTGGATTTGAGTTGGAGAAATCACTATCCACTCATATTTAATATATGCATTTATAGATGCACTATACTTAACATAGATACAGGTAGTCGCACTTAGAAAGGTGTATAGATGTATATATGGATTAGTGTAAACACATATAGCTTTTGTCCTGTCTGTTGAGAGGGTCTAGAAGAAATGACAGCCCAGGAGCTATGAGCACACTCTGTACCAGCCTGAGGTTTCTACCTTCTCCAGTGAAAAAGAACCAGAGCTCCTTGGAGAAATGGCTCATTCTTGGATTGGCCCTGGAAAGATACAAAATGAGTCTGGAACACAAAATAGTGTCAAAAAGTAAGGAAATACTAAAAAAAACTAAACTAAAAAAACCCCCACGTTGATGGGATATGTCAAAGAAACACAGGAACCAACTGAAAGAGCTCCCAATGATCAAGGCTGGGACAACTTGAGCCAGAAAGTAAATCACATCGTATTGGGCGTCACCCAAAGCATGAAATAAGTAGCTGTGAGTCTGCATGGGTATAAATACATGGTGAAATAGAACAACAAATGGAGAAGAATATGTAAATCTAGCTGCAGAGAAGGTATGTACATATCCACTCTCAAGAAGGTGGAACATCAACACGGCAAAACCCCATTTCTACTAAAAATACAAAAATTAGCTGGGCACGGTGGCAGGCCTCTGTAGCCCCAGCTACTTGGGAGGCTGAGGCATGCCAATCTCTTGAACCCAGGAGGTGGAGGTTGCAGTGAGCCGAGATCATGTCACCGTACTCCAGCCTGGGTGACAGAGCGAGACTCCATCTCAGAAAGAAAAAGAAGGTGGAACGTAACTCTCTACTGCTCAAGTGTGGCTCTGCACAGTGACTTCCTCATATAGAGTACAGTATGAAAAGGGGTAAAAAGATTTGAGTTGGAGAAATCACTATCCACAGGCCTGACCAGGAATCCACACAACTGATAGGAGAATCTTTGTTATTCACATTGGGTTCCTTGGAAAATTCCTGAGCTTGTGCTAAGGAGGTAACATGTGGTGAGAAGAGAAGAACCCTGACAGACACAACCTCAGCCAGCTGATCAAGGTCAACATCAGCAGCCATAAATTCTGTTGATAGTGGGTACCCTTGATAAGACATGTTGACAATGGCACTTTACCTATGCATCTTCCTCCCCGAGACCCATGTGGAAAGTAAAAAAGTTCCCCTTCAAAGTTTCCTTTCTTGTTAAAGAACGAATCATAAGTGCGCTAGTAACTCTTCGTGAAGCCCTATCCTATGTAGCTGTTACACACACCATGCTTACAGGCACATAGTACATTCTATGTCCTTGTACTTTAACCGAGATATCTGTGCTGGACGTGCTCACAGGCATGTCCCAGCTTATAGCCTAGGCCCCTTACCTGTTTAAAAAAGTTTTAAGTTATTAGCCAATCAGGTTTTAGTTTAAAGTGTGAGGTCTGGCTCCAACCAACTGAGATCAGACACAGCAGTAAGGACGACCCCAAATGCATAGGGAACGAATCTGTGTATTTGCCTTTGTTCTTTGTATTTTCACAGCACGATGGCTGGCGAGGGTGCCCTTCCTGCAGTGCTGGAAGTGAAAATCGCTTTGCTGAGAGATCCTTTGTCCCAGTGCTGATGATTCTTTGTGGCACCGAGCATCTGTTTGCAACGACCCATAATCCCAGTCTAATCGTGAGGAAAACGTCAGACAACCCCCAACAGAGGAACATTCTACAAAAGGCCTGACCAGCAATCCACACGACTGTGGCAGAGACCAAAAACATGGAAAGACAGAAACTGCCACGACCGAGTCTAAGGAGACTGAGTGTCATGGGGGGTCCTGGATAGACTCCTGGGACAGGAAGAGGACAGTAGGTAAAAACTAGAAAAGCCTGAACAAATTATGGACTTGAGTGAATAACAGTGTGCCAGTATGGGTTAATTAATTGTGACAAATGTGCTGGACAAATGTCAGATGCTAATAAGGGTGTAGGCATTTTCCTGCTAAACCAGCAACCTCAGAGGTTCCAGCGTTGGCTGCAGAAGGAGGCCTTGCACACGGGTAAAGCCAATGCAGGAGACTCTTTTGAATCTCATTGATTTCAGGCCTGACCATGGGCCTTTAGACACTGCTTCTCACGGTGGGTGTCGCGTTAAAGGGGATGCTGACCCACTTTCCAGGCCCTGCAAACAGCAGGCCATGAGACGCTAGTGTGCTTTTGAATGTGCACCTAGGCCTCAAAGGAGCTGCCACGGTTTTCCCTCGGGGACTCTGCCTCGACAACCTCCAGGAGCGCCTGGAGCGGCTGGGCTCCCCGTGCTAAGGTGCAGGCATCACCCAGGAAGTGCGGCCGCCATGAGGGCGGTGGGGGCAGGAGCACGAGAGAGAACACCAAGGACCCGCAATAGCCACAAAGCAGACGGTGCAGAAACGCGCCGAAATGCCGCACGGCCGTCTCCCGCGTACACACTTGTGCTTCCTTTTAAAAAATATATTTGTTTAAAATTAGCCAGATGCGGTGGTGTGTGCCTGTAATCCCTGCTACTCGGGAGGCTGAGGCAGGAGAACTGCTTGAACCCCGGAGGCAGAAGTTGCAGTGAGCCGAGATCAGTCACTGCACTCCAGCCTGGGCGACAGAGTGAGACACTGTCTCAAAAAAAAAAAAAGACATATACACACACACACACACACACACACACACATATATGTGAGACATTGTCTCCAAAAAAATTACATATATATACACACACACACATACATACACACATACACATATATACACACACACACATATATATATTCGTTTTTATTCTTTTCTGTATTTTCCAGAATTTCCCTTAAAGTCAGCCCTCTGCCCCAAAAAACTTTTTTTTTTTCTTTTTTTTTTTTTCGTGATGGAGTCTCGCTCTGTCACCCAGGCTGGAGTGCAGTGGCATGATCTCAGCTCACTGCAATCTCCAACTCCTGGGTTCAAGCTATTCTCCTGCCTTAGGCACCCTAGTAGCTGGGATTATAGGTGCCTGCCTCCACCCCTGGCTAATTTTTGTATTTTTAGTAGAGACAGGATTTCACCATGTTGGCTAGGTTGGTCTCAAACTCCTGACGTCAGGTGATCCGCCCGCCTCTGCTTCCCAAAGTGCGAGGATTACAGGCATGAGCTACCACGCCCCGTCAAGCTTTCTTCTTTTATATACAAAGCTACAGTGAAGAACGCCTTTTTCACCATTCACATCTTTGGGTAAGAACGTCAACTTCGAAACAGGACTGTGCATGCTTGGCTCAAATCTGTGATTTTTCAGTTAAAAGTGTATTTGTCTATCTTGGTCACTCCCACGCACACACCCACACACCTTCCCAAGGTTAGTTAAACACTGGAGCTTTAGGTGGCTGCCCTGCTAAACCCCTTTTTAAGGCCTGTTTTCAATGTGTTTCTGAAACAGAAAGGACTTCCTTTCACCAGTCTTTGAACACAAACAAAATTCAGATGTATTTCTCCATAGAATAGAAGCTGTCACCTGGAGTGCCACCACCCCCACCCCCAGCCCTTCGGTGTCTGTGTCTCCCACTGTGTCCACCCTACCCAGAGCTTCCCACAGCAGACAGTGTCTACCAAGCTCCAGGGGCACCCAGGGAGAGGGCTACCAGCTCTGAGGATCCCCCAGACGGAAAATCCCCCAATCATTAGGAAATATAGATCTCCTGACCCGCCCCTCGTGCCCACTTGGAACCCAGCCTCTGGTACCCTGGGCCTCATTCCTAGTCTCCAATGCTGATGGTTTTCACGCTCTGATTTTCATCTCCCAAATGTCGCTTTAGGATTGTGAGCCACAAGTTACTGTGGAGGAGGAGCATGGCTCTGGGAGTCCTGTCTCTGTGCCTGTACAGTCTTTGAAGAAGCCTCTGATGGCCTCTGGGACCCTTCTTTCCCCTTCCTGGGGCTCGAAGCCTTGCTGAACTGGAGCCTTTAGGAATGCGACATTGTTTTGGCCAGGGTTACTTCCTGTAACTACATCTCCTCCCGCCCCAAAGGAAACAGTAAACCAGCCACAAAGTTGCAGCATCCTCAGATGCCACCAGTGGGCAGGGGTGGCGGTGGAGGAGAGGCCTTGTCACCCAGAATGAAGTAAGAGCCTGGTGGTTTAGATGGGGGAGGAGAGAAGAGGAAGGGAAGAAAAGTCTCTCTGGGCCATTTCACTCCTTTTTAAGTACGGAAGCTTAGGCTAAAAGAGCATTTCACGGGCTGAGCTGTGGCCCAGGGGGCCCGGTGGTCCCTAGAAGGGCTCTCACCACCCGGCGTCCCCTCCCGAGCCTCAAAGTGAAGCCTTCACCATCCTCACCCAAAAAGAAGGTGCGCGAGATGTGATCATTTGTCACCGAGATGGAGTATCTGATATGAACCATGGCAAACACCGTAATGACTAATTTCAAACATTTATTACAATTCTTGAGAGATTTGAAAGCTGTCCCCGCTCTTGATTTTAATAAATGCAGTCTTGAAGCAGCCGCTTATCAAAGTGACACAAATTGTGTGGTAAATAGATTATGGCACAGCTGAAATACTGGAAAATGAGATCAGAAATGCTCCTTCTCCTCCATTTAAAACTCCCCGAGATCCTTCAGCCTAAGCCTCGGGGCGAGGCGGCCACGGGGAGCGTGGAGGTGAGAGGATTAGCCCCCAGTGGAGGTGCTTTCCATCTGCTGCTCTCAGAGCACCCCTGCAGCAGAGTCTGGGAAGCCAGGGTGCCTTCTCCCTGCCCCAGCCTGGCTGGGAAGGGGATCCCAGGAAAGAGGAGGAAGGAGAAGTCGGTCTGGGGTGAGGGCTGGGGCTGGAAGGAGATATTGGTCAGCGGGTGATGGGCACTGACCCACTCAGGGAAGCTCTGCTAGAGAATGCCCCCACCCCCATCTTTTATGCCTCCCTAACACAGGTTCAATGACTAGCAAATTGCCACTTCCTTCAGTGGCTGGCAGCTCCTGAGCTCTGAGCTCCTCTCCTCTCCCTCTGTCTCGATCCTTCCTTCCATAGATGGAACACCTACTATGTGCCGGGCAAGGTGCTGGAGGCAGAGCACATGCAGACCGGCAGGGCCAGGCAGACCTCCTCAAAGGGCTTCTAGTCCAGAGCTGGAGGCTACTCTGCATACGGTGACATGAGACCACAGTGCACCCACGCCCGGCTGGGTCTGCCTGGACGTTGGCCAGAGGTAACAGGAGATCCCGAGCAGCCAGTCCAGCGCTGTGGGGTGTCCCCTGGCCAGATGGCCTGTGTTCTTGGACCCTGCCCTGTCTAGAATTCCAGACCCTCCCATGTCCAGGCTGCCTCCCTCATTCTTCCCTCTGAGGACAGACACCTGAGAAAGGTGTCGGTCTATCCCCAGTTTCCCCAAAGGGCAAGGAAATGGGGGAACACTTTCCTCCTGTTCGCCTTAAACCCCTGAACCCAGGAATGGCTGAAGCACCCAGGGACTCACAGGACTCATTGACCCACAGATGGCTCCCTCCTAAATGGGTGATGCAGTCCGAATCAGTCCCGTGCGTTGTTAGCACATCCATGAAAAGGCAAGTGGATGACCTCTGCAGAGGTACAGGTAACCACCCTCTCTGCAAGGACAGCTGCTTTGGGGAGAGCTCCATGCGTGTTCCAGGAATCTCCACATCAGAATTACAGGAGCAGTGTGGCATCCCAGGACCTCATTGGTAACTAACTGCCAGTGTAACAGACACATGCTGTTCATCAACGCCAATTAATACTCAAATAAAAAGCACAGCGCGTCTATTTATGTGCAGTTTGAAGTCCCTGTAAGAAGCCTCATTCTTCAGACAGCCTCTTCCCTCCCCTTCCCTGGGGGGAAGGCCACCCCGTTTGTAGCAGTCCCACTGGGGAATGTGTCCACTGGGGATCCTTTGTAGCTAAACTGTCACTCAGCCTCCTCCTGCCCACAGCTGCTTCTGGATCTGGGCACTGGACAAGGTGACCACCCAGCCTCCTCTTGATAGTTCTCCTCTTCCTGTACATTCGAGGACTCAGGATCCACTCTGCTGCTTTTCACTCACAGAGAATGGGGTGGCGGTTTTGCCAAGGGCTTATGTAGGGCAGGATGACTCTGAGGAGTAATTCCTATCTGTTTTTAAAAAGTAGGCATTGAATTAAGAAATTAAATCATTATATATTTAAACCCAAGTTAATAGATATTAAATTTTACTATTTATTAAATGTTAATCATTCATTAGGTTTCTCAAACATCAAACTTCTAACAAATTAAATTTAAATAATTAAGTCTATTATTAGTAGAGAGAGATTGCCAAGATGGGGGTGGAAGGAAATGCATTCCAGAAACTATTTTTTTTTTTAGTCTAAAGAGCACAGAGCCTCATCTCCAACTTGGGTGTATAAAGGGACAGAGAATGTCACAGGATAACAAGGCCTTTCCCTTTGGCTCCCCACTTTCTCCAGGCATCATCTCATTTACACAGAAGACCATCCTTAAGCAGTGAGCTGCCTGCTGAGGGGTGTGGTGAGTCGCACAGAGTTGAGGCGCCCAGGCAAGGGGCAGAGCCGGACCACCCACCCCAGCCCTCTTCACAACACAGCAGGTCTGGCTTCTCGCATAGAGTGGCTGCCTCATTAAAATCACCTGAATATAAACCAGGGTCTCCTGGGGCCCAGTCTCCAGCCATTCAAAGAGGCTGGATCTGGCAGGCCAGAGGGATTAAAGGGGACTCATCATCCTTCATCTCCTCCCCAGTTCTCTTAGATGCCGTCCCTTCTAACACCAATGGCAAGGATCAGGCTGTGTGTCCACTTGGCCAGGCTGTAGCACCCAGATCAGACATGAACCTGGGTGTTACCTTGAAGGTACGTTTTGTAGAAGTAGCTGACATCTACAATAAGCTGACTTTAAGTAAAAAAGGTGACCCTCGAAAATGTGGATGAGCCTTGTCCCGTCAGTGCAAGACCTTGAGAGCAAAAATTGAGGTTTCCTTGAGAAGAAATTCTGCCTCTAGCCTACAACATTTCCTGACCCCATAATCATGCAAGCCCATTCCTTAAAAACAGACCTCTCTCTGAGACACCTGACACCGCGCTTTCTGACCTTGTCTAAGCAGCAATTAGTCAATTCTCTTTCTCCCTCCCTCCTTCTCTCTCTGTCTTTCCAGCTCCTCCTCCCTCGTCCCTGCCTCCTCCTTCCCCTCCGCCCTCCTTCTCCCCCTCTCCTCCTCCTCCTTCTTTCTTCCTCTTCCTCTTCGTCTTCCAGAGTCTTGCTCTACCACCCAGGCTGGAATGCAGGGGCACGCTCTCAGCTCACTGAGACCTCCACCTCCCAGGTTCAAACACTTTTCCTGCCTCAGCCTCCTGAGTAGGTGGGATTACAGGCACCTGCCGCCATGCCCGGCTAATTTTTATATTTTTAGGAGAGATGGGATTTCACCATGTCGGCCAGGCTGGTCTCAAACTCCTGACCTCAAGTGATCGTCCCACCTCGGCCTCCCAAAGTGCTGGGATTACAGGTGTGAGCTGCCACGCCCAGCCACTCCAACTCCTTTTTAGTTTCCCTTTTTACTTCACCAATGAGCTGGATTCTCCACAACAAAAGCCCAGGAACGGACTCCTTAAATAAGATCCACTTCCTTTATTTCCTTTGGTCCAGCGTCTCTCATCCTCTTTCCAATTCTACTCTCCAGGAGGCCAGAAGCCAGGCTGGGAGAACCTCTCCCAGGAGGCAGGGCATGGAGGCAGGAAGGTGAAGCCAGGGAAAGGCAGACAAAGCCCTTTCCCTTTGAAATGGGCTGGGGTGGGGCTGGTTGGGGCTGGAGGAAGATTGGACACACAGGTGAGATGGTAGATCTTTCCTCCCTCACAGAAGATTTTGTTTGAAGATTGGATTCTACAGCTGAAAAGAAGCTGAAAGCCACTGGTCTAGACCAGCCCTTAGTCTAGGCTGGTGACTAAAGCTGCGGGGGTCAGAGTGGCTTAAGGTAGCCCTTGCAGCTTAAATGCAGGACGGGGATTGGGACCCTGGCTGGTTTTCTGACGAGTAGGGCAGAAGGAGAGATGTGGCTTTGCCTGGAGGCTGGGCGAGCTGTTCAGGCTTGTACGTAAGGATGGAAATGCAACTGGGGAGTGACCTCCAAAGGGGTGAAAGCTGCCTCAGAGCAAGCGACGAACAAAATCCATTGATACTTGAAATAGACCAAGGGATCTTCTGTTTAGAAGAAAGTGCTTGTGGTCTAGCACAGTGGCACACACCTGCAATCCCAGGGCTTTAGGAGGCTGAGGTGGGAGGATCACTTGAGGCCAGGAGTTGGAGATCAACCTGGGCAACAGAGCAAGACCCCCATCTCTACAAAAAATAAAAATTAAAAGACTAGTTGTATGTAGGGGCTCACACCTGTAATCCCAGCTACACAGGAGTTTAAGGCAGGAGGATTTCCTGAGCCCAGGACTTCAAGGCTGCAATGAGCTGTGATTATGCCACTGTACTCCAGCCCAGGCGACAGAGCATGACCCTGTTAAAAGAAGAAAAGAAGCAGCAGAAGAGGAAGAAGAGAGAAGGAGAGAGAAGAGGAGGAGGAAGAAGGAGGAGGAGAAGAAAAGAGGAAGAGGAGGAGGGGAAGGAGGGGGGATGAGGATGAGGAGGGGAGGAGGAGAAGGAGGAGAAGGAGGAGGAGGATGAGGAGGATGAGGAGGATGAGGAGGAGGAGGGAAGGAGGAGGAGGAGGAGGAGGAGGAAGAGGAGGAGGAGGAGGAGTCGTCAAAGCAGCAGCTGGTTGTAAAGTGAAGAATCATCTTCTGATTGGCCTAACCATGACCAACCCATGTCCTTATAAGTCTGGATTTCCAAGGGTAGAATTTTTTTAAAATCACAGCCTCTCTGTCTGTATCTGTCCCTGCTGTCTGTCACTGAGCTGTCCCGTGCCCCCAGGCCTGAATCTGAGTGGTGGAGAGCGCATCTCCTTCCTCCACACCCGACCTGCTCCAGCAAGTCAGGTAGGCCCCCTCCCTCGCTGCTGATTGGGTGGTGAGTGCCCCAAGCATGGTGCTGCATCCTTTTGCAGGGGAAGGGGCCAGACACAGCCTGGCATAGCTGGGGTGGGGGCAGGGTGTCCCTGCAGCCTCTTTCCCTGACATTGTCACAGAGGGGACAGGCACGTTCCATTGGCATCGTATTAGCTTCCTAGGGCTGCTGTACAAATTCCTACAAACGGGGTGGCCTAGAATGTGGCAGCGTCTCTTCTCAGGGTGCTGAGGTTGGGAGTCTGAAGTCAACATGTCATCAGGGTCATGCTCCCACCAGAGGCCCTGGGGGATTCTGTTCTCTGACTGCCAGCTTCCAGCGGTCGTCTTGACTCCCGGCCGTGGTGGCACCACTCCAACTTCTGCCTCTGTCTTCATGTGCCCTTCTCCTCTTTTCTCTGTTTTTCTCTTCTTGAGTTTCTTATTTTTTTATTTTTTATTTTTTCTTGAGACAGAGTTTCACTGTTGTAGCCCAGGCTGGAGTGAAATGGCGCAATCTCGGCTCACTGCAACCCCCGCCTCCCGGTTCCAATGATTCTCCTGCCTCAGTCTCCCAAGTAGCTGAGATTATAGTCATGCGCCACTATACCTGGCTAATTTTGTTTTTTTGTTTTGTTTTGTTTTTTTTTAAACAGAGTTTCACTGTTACCCAGGCTGGAGTGCAATGGCTCGATCTCAGCTCACCGCAACCTCCGCCTCCTGGGAACAGGCAATTCTTCTGCCTCAGCCTCCTGAGTAGCTGGGATTACAGGCATGCGCCACCGTGTCCAGCTAATTTTTTGTATTTTTAGTAGAGATGGGGTTTCACCATGTTGACCAGGATGGTCTCGATCTCTTGACCTCGAGATCCACCCACCTCGGCCTCCCAAAGTGCAGGGATTACAGGCATGAGCCACCACGCCCGGCCCAATTTTGTATTTTTAATAGAGACAGGGTTTTGCCATGTTGATCAGGCTGGTCTCAAACTCCTGACCTCAAGTGATCCACCACTTCAGCTTCCCAAAGTGCTGAGATTAGAGGAATGAACCACCGCACCCAACCGTAGAAGGATCTCATCTGAGATACTTCACTACAACCGCAAAGACCCTTTTCCCAAATAAGTTCACATGCACAGGTTCTGGGGATTAGGACATGAACATACACTTTTGGGGGCACCATGCAACCCGCTACGGGGTGCAGGGGAGTGAGCTCCATGGGGGTGCCCCAGCCTCTGAGCTGCTGCGGCCGGTCTATGTTCTGGTTCCTTCTCTACCTTCCCTCCCCTTCACTCCCTCCTTGGGCGTTTGACACCCTCTCCTCTTCCCTGGGAACCCAAGTATTCCCTCTGCAGGACCCCGTCTGTGTTCGAGCCTTCTAAGCAATACCCCATCTCCTCACCTCCTTTCCTCCAGTGAAATAAGCATATTTTGCATCCTGTCTGTAACCTGGCCTGGCAAACTCTCCAGTCCTCATATCATAAAGATCCAACATGCCTTGTGTGGTCCAAACAGTGGACTGAATCCCAGACATCACCAGAGGTAGAGCTACATCAGCACTGCGTTCAAGGTCAAATCCTCCGACTTCCTGTTGGTGCTCTAGTGCTGAGCACAGGTTCAGGCTGGAGTGGAGTTCTTCACAAACTGCAGAGCAGGTTACAGAGGAAGCCCCCGCTTCCTCACTTTTTTTTTTTTTTTAAGAGTCTCGCTCTGTTGCCCAGCTGCAGTGCAGTGGTGCAATCTTGGCTTACTGCAACCTCCACCTCCCAGTTCAAGATATTCTCCTGCCTCAGCCTTCCAAGTAGCTGCGTTACAGGCACCTGCCACCATGCCTGGTTAATTTTTGTATTTTAAGTAGAGACAGGATTTTGCCATGTTGGCCAAGCTCCTCTCAAACTTCTGAACTCAAGTGATCTGCCCGCCTCGGCCCCGCAAAGTGCTGGGATTACAGGGATGAGCCTCGGCACCTGGCCCCCACTTCTTTCCATCCCTCCTAGGTCTGCACATTCAGTTGTGCCAGGAAGTGAAGGCACTCCTGCCCACAGACTACTACCCACATCAGCCCAGGGCACCCCTGTGGGTTCATTAAGGCCCAGTGCAGCCACAGGGGATGCACGTGTACCAGCTAAAAGACAGATTCGCAGCCTGCACCCCCATGCCCCCCAAACAAAGTCTGGTGAGCACCGAAGTCTGATATCCAGACTATCCCCTGCCATTTCCCACCAAGCAAATAATTCTCACTGCAGGGTCAGGACTGGGGTTGCAGAAGACACAGCCGTTCCATGCAGTCACCTCAGAGCCCTTTCTCACTGAGCCCAGTTCCTCTTCCTGCTATTTAACCACCTCTGTATGGAACCCCGTGGCTTCTTTCCCACCCCAAGGTTGTGTTGGGGGGCCAGGCTCCGGAGGCGTCTTGGGAAGACTCTGGCTTATTGATGAAGAGGCTTACACTGGCTCGTCACCATGGCAACCTGCTGGCTGAGCAGGGAGGCACCGCCAGGACTCTGAGGTCTGCCTTTTGGTGCCGTGGGGGTGGGTGGCTGCGATGATTGCTCAGGAATGTCTCTTTCGGGAGCCGCAGAGAACTGCCTTCCACTCTGACATGGCTGGGTCTGGATCTGAAACCCCCACACAAGAAAGGAACCCCCTCCACGCTGGCATCAACCGGGCAGGAAGAAACTCAGATTCGAAGAGGGCTTAAGTCATCCAAAAGGAAGAGGGGCTTCCGCGCCGTGCTCTGGAAATCGCCCCAGTCCACAGCGACGACGCAAGAAGAGCGCAGAGAGCAGGCGCAGGCGGCTCCGCCCCGCCTGGAGGGAGAAAGTCTCAGTCCTGAGCTGCCCCAGGGGCCCCTCCTCCAGCCTTCCTACTTGGAGAGGAGGATGCACAGGCTCTAAGGTCCTCTCCTTCCTCACCTGTGCGCTCCTGTCCCGCATCAGAGGTGGCCGGACATTCTCTGTAAGGCAGGGCAATTGTCCCAGACATTTCCTGGCAGCAGGGCTCCCGCCCCACTCCCCATCCTTTTCGTGCTCTTGGCCCCTATCCCGGCTAGGCTCGAATTCTGAAAGGAGCAAGGGTTACTGGAAACTTGTCACTGCCGGGGGCCCAGGTGGTGGGGGAGGGGAAGGGGAAGAGGTGAGGAGGAGGAGGAGGAGGAGAGGGGAGATTCAGCATCCCCAGGCGGGGATAGAGACCCCATGCCCTGGGGAGAGGGAGGAGGCCGATCCCCTGGAGCCTGGGTTAGGGGCCCCTTCCTGATGCAGCCCGGCTGACCTTGGCCCTCAGCCTGCCTGTGACCCCCACCTTCCTCATTTCCAGAATGTTCTCACCGCACTGAAACGGCTTCACAGTTTTTAGCCTCTGGGCGTGTGCACAGGCTGATCCCCTGCCTAGCACCCTCTCCTCCCAGCCCCTGCAGGTGTCCATTTGGATCTCATTTCTGAGAAACTCCTCCAGTTCTGGACAGGACTTGTACCAGACTGAACGGTGTCCCCCAAAACGCTCACCCGAAACCTCAGAAGGTGACCTTCTTTGGAAATAGGGTCTTTGCGGAAGTAGTTAGTTCAGATGTGGTCCTGCTGGTTTCGGGTGGGCCCTAAATCCAACCAGTGTCCTTGTACAGAAGGGGAGGGCTGGACACACAGGATGGAGGCCGTGTGGTGAAGACAGGCTGGAGTGAGGCAGCTTCAAGACAGAAGCTGGAAGGGGCAAGGAGGCCAGTTTGTGGAAACTCATCACGGCAGCCCCTGGAAAGCATGAAAGGCCCAGGGTATGAGCCCTGGAGGAGCCGGGAGGTGGGCCACTCACATGACCCTTCAGAGGCAACCTTCGCTCTGGAGCTCCCTGGTGGGGTGTCCTAGGCTTCATCAGAGTGCACCCCAGCAGGAGACTCTCCCTGCCCATCCTGCACCCCTCCTCCTTCCCTGCACAGCATCACCCCGCCAGACCTCTCTCACTCCTGGGTTGTTCCAGAAAGACCAAGACTTTGGGATCTGATGGGTGCGGTGTGGAGCTCTAGCCCTGGCCCTTCACCACTGGGTGGTTAGGACAGGAGCTCACCCCCTCAGAGTCTCAGTTTCCTCTTCTGTAAAACAGGGGTAGAGGGCACTCAGGAATGAAAGGCACCTGGCTGGACCACAGCACTCAGCACTCAGCACTTACCATGTTGCATCCAGCACTTACCCCACAGCACTCAGCACTTATCACTCTGCACTCAGCACTTAGCATACAGCACTCAGGACTTACCACTCTGCACTCAGCACTTACTTACCACACAGCACTCAGCACTTACCACACAGCACTCAGCACTTATCACTCTGCACTCAGCACTTAGCATACAGCACTCAGGACTTACCACTCTGCACTCAGCACTTACTACACAGCACTCAGCACTTATCACTCTGCACTCAGCACTTAGCATACAGCACTCAGGACTTACCACTCTGCACTCAGCACTTACCCCACAGCACTCAGCACTTCTCACTCTGCACTCAGCACTTACCCCACAGCACTCAGCACTTCTCACTCTGCACTCAGCACTTAGCATACAGCACTCAGCACTTATCACTCTGCGCTCAGCACTTAGCATACAGCACTCAGGACTTACAACTCTGCACTCAGCACTTACTTACCACACAGCACTCAGCACTTACCACACAGCACTCAGCACTTATCACTCTGCACTCAGCACTTAGCATACAGCACTCAGGACTTACCACTCTGCACTCAGCACTTACTACACAGCACTCAGCACTTATCACTCTGCACTCAGCACTTAGCATACAGCACTCAGGACTTACCACTCTGCACTCAGCGCTTACCACACAGCACTCAGCACTTGCCATGCTGCATTTTGACTGCTCTTCACCTTCGTTTCTCTCCTCCAGGACAGGGATGTTTTGCAGGCAGAGTGCATTTCATGCATGCCTACTGCCAAATAGAGACCTGATTGCTACTGGGGATGGTGGGTGACAGCCCAGCCTCCAGCCAGCTCACAGGAAAGAGATGAACATGACCCCAGAGGAGAGGAGAGGGGAGGGTGTATAAAGTCACAGGCAACTACAGATGGCAAGGAGATGGAGTCCTTGGTGTCAGCAGGACTAAGCCTCAGCACTTACCACACAGCACAAGGTATTTGAGAATACCTTGATTCTGCGGAAGTCTTCCCAGCCTCTCGAATCCAGCCTGCCCCAGCCCAGCTCCCAGGCCTCCTGGGTCGAGTCTGGAATGTCTATCTCTCTCCCAGGGGCCGCCCAGGCCTCAGCTGAGCAACCATTGTACCCTAGGAGGGAGACCTCCTCATTTCTGTCCCTCCCCTGTGTTCCCAGAGCAGCCCCTCCCACCTGCCTGTGGCGCTCTCCCACCCCGTACTCCCAGGCCTCACGTTCTGCCTCTGGTACTGGTGAGACGCGAGGCTTCTCCAGAAACAGGCCCACCCCGTATGTCTGCCCAGCTCCTGGGCCCCTGCAACAAGCTCCTGACAGGACACTGGGGACTTCAGGAGTGGACAAGCACACCCAAGGAAGTCACCTTCTGTCACAGGTTGAATAGAGGCCCCAAAACATATGTCCACCTGGAACCAGTGAATGTGACCTTATTTGGCAAAAGGGTCTCTGCAGGTGTCATTGAATTAAGGATTTGCCATGAGATTATCCTGGATAATCCAAGTGAATCCTGAATCCAATAGCAAGTGTCCTCATGAGAGACAGGCAGAAGATTTGAGACTCAGAGACACAGGAGGAGTCTGCATGCAGATGGAGTGGAGACTGGAGCCTGGGCCCCAGAAGCGGGAAAAGACAGGGCAGGGCTTTCCCCCAGAGCCTGGAGAGGGAGTGTAGCCCTGCAGCCGTGGGGATCTGAGACTCCTGGCCTCCACGACTGTGGTTCTAAGCCAAGCAGTGTGTGGTCATTTGTTCCGGCAGCCACAGGAAACCAGTGCGTCTCCTCCCAAGGCATGAAGGCAGTCCGTCACCAGTTTTTTTTTTTGAGATGGAGCCTTGCTCTGTCACCCAGGCTGGAGTGCAGTGGCTCAACCTCAGCTCACTGCAACCTCTGCCTCCTGGGTTCAAGTGATTCTCCTGCCTCAGCCTCCCAAGTAGCTGGGATTACAGGCACCCGCCACCGCACCTGGCTAATTTTTGTATTTTTAGTAGAGACAGGGTTTCACCATGTTAGCCAGGCTGGTCTTGAACTCCTGACCTTAGGTGATCTGTCTGCCTTGCCCTCCCAAAGTGCTGGGATTACAGGTATGGGCCACTGTGCCTACCCCTCAGCTTCATTCTTCACATCTATAAAGTGGGGTGCCTTAGTGACAGTTCTCCAGAAAAACAGAGGGGTGCTGTGGAACTGAGGAGAGCCAAGGTCCCAGCTCACAGCCGGCCCACAGGAGAATCCTTGCTCACTCAGCAAAAGGCTAACCTGAACTTCATTGAGACCTTTCGACTGCTTTTACAAAATCCCATAGACTAGGTGGCTTATAAACAACAGTCATTTCTCATCATCCTAAAGGCTAAACGTTTGAGGTCAGGGTGGCCGCATGGTCAGGTCTGGTGGAGGTCCTCTTCCAGGTTCCAGACGGCCACCTTCTTGCTGTGCCCTCACATGGTAGAAGGGTGAGGGGTCCTCTGGGGGTTCTTTTATAAGAGCACTAATCCCACTGATGAAGGCTCAACCCTGTGACCTGATGCCTCTCAAAGGCCCCACCTCCTGATAGCATCATCTTGGGGAATAGGTTTTTAGTATATGAATTTCAGGAGGGAGAGACAAGAACATTCAGTGCACTGCCAAGGGTCATCTGCTTCACTCATTCTATGGATTTAAGTGTTAATCTCATCCAAAGTCACCCTCACAGAAACACTCAGAAACATCTGAGCAAATATCTGGGCACTCCATGCCCCATTCATGTTAATACATTAAATTAACCATCACATGGGGGTAGCACGGTAGCAGCCACCTAGGACTCAACTGGAATCAACTATTATGAATGGACTTTTTCTAACCAAAGTTCCATGCGAGGGGCCTTGGCATCTTCCCAGGGGTCCATGGGATTTCTCAGATTTTTCCAAAAAAGAAAACATGGGTGCCTGTGGCCCTCACCCTTTTGTACACCCAGTGACAGCTTATCCAGAAGCTAAGGAAGTAGGCTGACACTGAGAGCTCTGGAGATGTCCCAGTCTCTCCTGGGCTGTGGCTGGGCTTTATAGAGTTGCCTTTGAAAATGTAAGTGCAGCACTGTTCACAATAACAAAGACTGGAACCAACCCAAATGCCCAGTAGACAGGATAAAGAAAATGTGGCACATATACACCATGGAATGCTATGCAGCCATGAAAAGAAATTAGCTCATGTTGTCTGCGGGGACATGGATGAAGCCGGAAACCATCATTCTCAGCAAACTAACGCAAGAACAGAAAACCAAACACAGCGTGTTCTCACTCCTAAGTGGGAGCTGAACAATGAGAACACATGGACACAGGGAGGGGAACATCACACACCAAGGCCTGTTGGCGGGTGTGGGGCTAGGGGAGGGAGAGCATTAGGAGAAATACCTAATGTAAATCACAGGTTGATGGGTACAGCAAACCACCATGGCACGTGTATACCTATGTAACAAACCTGCACGTTCTGTACATGTACCCCAGGACTTAAAGTATAATAATAAGAAGAAGAAAGAAAAAGAAAATGTGTAACAAGGATAAAAATGAAATGATCAATGCAAAAGACTTAGAACAATTCCTACCTATAGTGAATCCTCAATAATTCTTCATTCTTATATTACCATATGCATTTTAAATGAAAATTAGGCTCTAACCCTCTTTGTAACCTGTGTTCTTACTGTGCTGTGAACATCATTTTTGTTAATAAATATACTTGTAAAAAAAAAAGAAAGAAAAAGAAAATGTAAGCATACACACATGAACCCTTTGGGTCTGCTGCAGGAGAGCCACGGGTGGAGAAATGGCATGCTCGGGGTCTCTGATGCTCTTCACCGAATGACTTCCTGTCTCTGTCTGCTCGGGGTCCCCTCTCCGTCTCCCCTGGACCTAGGGTGGCAGCTGCCATGACACTGCAGGACTTCAGGTACACCCTGCACCTTCTCTGTCCTGGCCATGGTCAGACAAACCTTCTTTCCTCTTAATATAAAGAAGGATAGAATTAAAACATAGACCTACATACCACCACCACCACCAACATCAGCAACTTTGGAAAGTGGGGACCCCGGGGAGGCAGGATACAATTGCAAAACAGCTGAAAATGGGAGGCAAGGAAGCAAGGATTCATTTCTCCAGATCAACTTAACATCCACCCAGTGGGGCCGGGCGCCGTGGCTCACGCCTGTAATCCCAGCACTCTGGGAGGCCGAGGTAGGTGGATCACCTAAGATCAGGAGCTCAAGACCAGCCTGGTCAACATGGTGAAACCTCATCTATACTAAAAATACAAAAAAATTAGCCAGGCGCGGTGGCGCATGCCTGTAATCCCAGCTATGGTACTCAGGAGGCCGAGATCCCGCCACTCTACTCCATCTTGGACAACAGAGCGAGACTCCACCTCAAAAAAAAAAAAAAAAAAGAATCTACCCAGTGGCTGCCTTGGGTGGCAGCACTATGATCATGTCTCACCCAGCCTCAAGGAAGGACCCTGCCTAAAAGGCCCATTTGTTGACCATGTGCAACTCTCACTCCTGCCTCTCCCACCCACAAATGCTCTACTCCTGGGGTTTTGCTGACTCCTCCCCAGCTCTTTTCAAAGGGGGCTGAAGGCCGGAATCAACACTTGATTACTTGGCTTGATTACTGGGCTCTCCCCAAGTAAAGACAGACCCCAAATATAGCCCATGTCTTGATTGTTGCAGTGACTACACTGTGATATACATTCATCAAAACTCATAGTACTGTATCTAAAAAGTGAATCTTACTGCGTATAAATTATATCGCAATAAGCATGACTTAAAACACAAGATGATTTAGATTCAAAGGAGACATTCCATTCCTTGCATAGTATAACTTATTATAAAGATATCAGTTTTTACCAAATTAATCTATAAATTTGGTAAATTTGGTAATTAATATATATTAAAATTTATACTAAGGCAAAGAAGTGTCAGGAATTTCTTAACCATTAGTTTTATTTATATTTTCCTTTTTATATGTGTATAAAATTAAAATTAATCTATATTAATTAATATAAAATATATATGCAATGTGTTATTAATATAATTTATTTGTTCATTTGTAATATAAATGAATATAGTTTGATATTAATTATAATTATATTAATTTACAACATTCTTTATATCAATTTGTAATTTAAATTTCTGTTAATTATATTATAAATTATATATTCACTGTAATGAATCAATAAATTCAATATAAAACTCAGAATTCTACTTGAATTTTTTTAAAAGAAATTTGATAAACCTATCCTAAAATGTATATAGATAAATAAACATAGCCCAGGCACAGTGGCTCATGCCTGTAATCCCAACACTTTGAGAGGCTGAGGCGGGAGGATCGCATGAGCCCCGGAGTTCCAGACAAGCCTGGGGAACACAGCAAGATCACATCTCTATAACAAATGTAGGAATTAGCTGGGCACAATGGTGCACACTTGTAGTTCCGGCTGCTTATGAGGCTGAAGTGGGAGGATCACTTGAGCCTGGGAATTCACTGCACTCCAGCCTTGGCAACAAAGCAAGGCCCTGTCTCAGGAAAAGAGAAAGAGAGAGAATAAAAATAAGGAGGCTAGGTTAACAGCCCTGAAAATAAAGAGTAAAGAGGGTACTGTCCATCCTGGACATGAAGGCATATTCCGCACCGCAGTAGGAAGGCAGGATGCCAGATACTCACATAAGAACTGATCAGCTGGTGGAGGAGAACAGAGAACTTAGATCTCGTGTTCACATGGGAACTGAATATAAGGTAAATATTCCATTGATTTGGAACAACGGAAAAGGAAGAATTATTTAATCATATTTTGTTAACTCTAAGATTCACTTTTTTTTCACACTTTATGGATGCTACATTTGGGTTGTGTGTTAACATTGGTGCCATTGTTCTGTGAGTTGGGTGGGAGAATTGGAGATGGAAAATGTGGGCAAACATCCGAGGCAGCAGCATATTTATCCATACAGGCACCAATGCCTTGGGAGCCAATCCTGGAGGTGGCCAGGGAGGATTCTTCTAAGAAATCCCGCCTGACAAAGGCTCCTGATGACTCAGAGGATGATACTGTGTGGAAAACAGGGACATCCATCACTCCAAAGGCAAAGGAGTGTCAGGAACTTCTTAACCATTAGTTTTATTTATACTTTTCTTTTTATATATGCATAAAAGTGACATATGATTTAGAAACCCACTGTACCTAACTAATTCTAAAAGAGCTCTTTGAGTAAGTACGAAATAAAATTTCTAAGCAATAAAGATCAGCACTGAAACTAACCCCCAAGCTCTAGTGTTTTGGAGGATAATAGTGAGGCCAAAACAGAGCTGCCCTCTAGGTGCACGCAGTTGGAAAGTCCAATGGGAAGCTCCACCTACGTCCTTCATGCAGTAAGAAGTGGCCGCTGCATTTCAAGAAAGAAAAAACAGACAAGTTCTCTATTTGGGTTCCAGTGTACAGACCATTTGCTTCTGCTTCACCCAGCAGCCAGCATTTACACATCTGCTAAGCCCTGGTTTCCTGGTGGGCCTCTTAGGCCACAATCCTTAACCTCAGAGAGCTCCCATCCAGTGGGAAAAGAAAACTAATTGAAAGTAAGGAAGGCAGCATGAGTAGCGCTGAGCTAGAGAACCACAAAGCTGCATGACAACACATAGATGGCCATCTATTTGGAATCCGGAGAAAGTTCAAGGCAGGCTTCTGGGAGGAGGGGATGTCTGAGTGGAGAGGAAGAGAAGGACTAGAAGGACAAAGGGGGACCTGAGTGTTGTTCCATGCACAGGAAACAGTGCGTGCAAAAGTATTATGTAGAGAAAGGAGGTAGCCAATTCAAGGAGAGTGACATTGGTCAAGGATAGCCGGTTCGTGGGGTACCAGAAAGAATGGCAGAAAATAAAGTTGGGGAGGTGATCAAGACTACATTGTAAAGGGCTCTGTGTGCTGGACTGAGGAATTCAAATGAATCTAAAGGCTCTGGAGAGCCCATAGGATCAGACTCACTTGCTAGAAGGTGAGCTCTGGTCACCAAACAGAAAATGGACTGGAGGGACAAACACAGAGGCAAGAAGATGAGTGAAGATGCCATTGCAGAAACCCAGGTGAATTCAAGTTGGATGAAGACAAGAAAATATACACTGGATTTATCAACAAAGTTGCCACTCGACAAGCCCAGAAGAACTCAATATCACCATCAACCAATGAGATCTAATTGGCATTTATATGCCTTTCCATCCAACAGCAGAATACAGATTTTTATTTTCCAGTGTGCAAGGAACATATACCAAGTTAGTCCTCAAACAAAGTAATCAAACCTCAACAAACTTAAAATGGTTAAAATCATACAGAATGTGTTCTCTAACCAAAATGGGGTCAAACTAGAAATGAAAAACAGAAAGATAAGAGGAAAATCTCCAAACACCTGGAAACTAAATAACCCATGGATCAAAAAGCCATCTTCGAGGGGGAAAAAATGACATTGAACAGAATTAAAATGAAAGCACAGCACGTATGCAAAATTTGTGAGATGCAGGTAAAGCAGTGCTGAGAGGAAAATTCATAGGATTAAAATGCATACATTTGAGAAGAGTCTCCATCTATGCTCCCACCTCAACCTAGAAAAAGAACAGCAAAATAAACCCAAAGCAAACAGAAGGAAACAAATAATAAAGATAGGAAAAGAAATCAATAGAATTAAAAAGAAAAAAAATTTGAGACAAGGAGCTATTTCTTTGAAAGACCAATGAAGTAGACAAATCCCTAGCCAGTCTGATAGAAATGAAAGACACAAAGTATCAATGTAAGAAATGCAAAAGGGAATTTCCCTACAGACCCTGCAGACATCATAAGGATGGTAAAGAATATTTCACCAAAAAAAAAAAAAAAAACATAAATGGCCAGTAAGCCCAAGAAAAGGTAATCAATATCTGTCACTAATCATTAGGAATATGCAAATCAAAACCACAATGAGATGCCATAAAATAGTAAGTGTTGGCATGCATGTGAAGAGGTTGGAATCCTTGTGTACTGCTGCTGGGAATGTAAAATGGGGCAGCCACTGTGGAAAATGGTATGACGGCTGCTGAAAGAACTAAACATAGAATTACCAGATAATCCAGCCACCCCATCTGGGAGAGGACATGCTTGCCTATCTAGAAAATCCCAAGAAATCAAGACAAAACTTACAAATAAGTAAGTTCAGCAAAGTTGCAAGATACAAGGTAATTATGTAAACATGTATTTATTTATATATACTAACAAACACCAAAATTAAAACTACAATACATTTGCAATTGCTAAAAGGAGAGAGACAGAAATATGGAAGGCGTAAATCTAACAAAACATGTATGGGATTTGTATGCTGAAAACCACACGAAGCTCGTGAAAGAAGTGCAAGAAATCTGAATACCTGGAGAGATACATATGTGTTCAAGGGTTGAAAGACTCAACATAGTGATGACTTGGAATTCTTCCCAAATTGATACACAGGTTTAATGTAATTTCTACCAAAATTCCAGCAAGGTTGTTTGTAGAGATAGACAAGATTTAGTTATTTGTTTATTTAGAGACGGAGTTTCGCTCTTGTTGCCCAGACTGGAGTGCAGTGGAGTGATCTCGGCTCACCGCAACATCTGCCTCCTGGGCTCAAGCCATTCTCCTGCCTCAGCCTCCTGTGCCCCCATGCCCCACTAATTTTGTATTTTTCGCAGAGGCAGGGTTTCTCCATGTTGGTCAATCTGGTCTCAAACTCCCGACGTCAGGTGATCTGCCTGCCTTCGCCTCCCAAAGTACTGGGATTACAGGCGTGAGCCACTGTGCCCAGCTAGATGAGATTATTCTAAAATTTAAATGGACAGGTAAAGGAACTAGAATAGCTAAAACAATTTTGAAAAATAATAAAAATGGGAGGGAATCTCTCTACCCCATTTCAAGACTTGGCATGTATTAATATCTGCAGTAATCAAGATTGGTTATTTGGCAGAGGAGGAGATACATTAATCAATGGAACAGAACAGAGAACCCAGAAATAGACCCACACAAATATGTCCAACTGATCTTTGACAAAGGTACAAAACCAATTCAATGTAAGAAGATCACCTTTTTGGTAGGCCGAGGCAGGTAGATCACTTGAGGTCAGCAGTTCAAGACCAGCCTGGCTAACATGGTGAAACCCTGTCACTACTAAAACTACAAAAATCAGCCGGGCATGCTGGTGCATGCGCCTATAGTCCCAAGCTCTTCAGGATGCTGAAGGAGAAGAATTGCTTGAACCTGGGAGGTGGATGTTGCAGTGAGCTGAGATCGTGCCACTGCACTCCAGTCTGGGTGATAGTGAGACTCTGTCTCAAAAAAAGAAAAAAAGAGAAGAAATATTATCTTTACAACAAACTAGGGCAATTGGAAAGAGAGAAAGGAAGGAAGGAAGGAAGGAAGGAAGGAAGGAAGGAAGGAAGGAAGGAAGGAAGGAGGGAAGGAGGAAGAAAAAAGAAAGAGAAAGAAAGAAAGAGAGAAAGAAGAAAAGAAAAGAAATTCTACATAGGTCTCATACCTTTCACAAAATTTAACTCCAAATGGATCATAAACGTAAATATAAGATATAAAATTATAACTTTTTAGAAAAAACATAGGTGAAAAGCTTAGGGATCTGGGGCTAGGCAAAGAGTTCTAAGACTTGATATCAAATACATGATTTATAAAAGGAAAACTTGATAATTTGGACTTCATCAAAATTGAAAACTCAGCCAGGTGTGGTGGCTCACGCCTGTAATCCCAGCACTTGGGGAGGCCAAGGTGGGCAAACCACTTGAGGTCAGAAGTTCAAGACCAGCCTGGCTAAGATCGCAAAACCCTGTCTCTACTAAAAATACAAAACTTAGCCTAGCGTGATAGTGCATGCCTGTAGTCGTATCTACTCGGGAGTCTGAGGCACAAGAATTGCTTGAATTCAGGAGGTGGAGGTTGCGGTGAGCCAAGATTGTGCCACTGCACTCCAGTCTGGCTAACAAAGTGAGACCCTGACTCAAAAAAAAAAAAAAAGTTAAAAAAATTTAAAATTCCTGCTCAGTGAAAGACCCTATTAAGAGGATGGAAAGAAAAGCTACAGATTGGGAGAAAATATTTGCAGGCTACAAGTCAAACACAGGACTAGGAATTAGGACATACGAAGAACTCTCAAAATGTAACTGTGAAAAAATTCAGACAGTCTAATTAGAAAATGGGAAAAGACATGAAGAGACATTTCACCAAAGAGGATGTATGCAAGAGAAACAAGCGTGTGAGAAGACCCATCATCAGCTACGGAGAAATGTCAAGTGTGGCCACAGGGAGATGCGCTCTTCACCTGTAAGGATGGCCAAAACAGTCACCCCCGGTGCTGGCCAGGAAGCAGGGAAAACAGATCACTCATACATTTTCAGTGGCAACGTGAAATGCAAACACTCTGGAAAACAGTTTGGCAGTTTCTTTAAAACGCCAAACATGCCACTACCACACAATCCAGCAATGGCGCTCCTGGGCATTGGTCCCAGAGAAACAAAGGCTTATGTTCACACGCACACAAAACCTGCACATGATGGTTTTGCAGTGTTATGAATGATAGTAAAAAACTGGAAACAACTCCATTCTCTTTCAAGGAGAGAACTGGTCAAACCAACAGGTACATCTACACTGTGGAATACACTCAGCAAACGCAGAACAGAGCATGCCATTCATATACACAGCAACCTGGATGAGTCTCCAGAGGTTCATCTGGAGAATGATCCTGTTTGAAAATGTACCTGGGATTTGTTATGATCAGGTATGGTTGATAAAACACACAGACACCTAAATAATTGTCATGAAGAAAAAGCTTATACCCACGGACCTAGCTATGTATATTATATGTCAAAAGAAAAATCACAACTTAGTTTAAAGACGCTAAGTGGCTTTATTTATGATTTTAGGGTTAGGGCAACATTTCATTCTATAAAATAGAATAAACAGCTGGACGAGGCGGCTCATGCCCGTAATCTCAGGACTTTGGGAAGCTGAGAATGGAAGACTGCTTGAGACCAGGAGTTCAAGACCAGCCTCGGCAACACGGCAAGATCCTGTCTCCAAAATAAAATTGGCATAGTGGTGCACACCTGTGGTCCCAGCTATCCAGGGAATGAAATGAGATGGAGGATTGCTTTGGCCCAGCAGTGAGCTGTGATTGTACCACTCCACTCCAGTCTGGGCAACAGAGCAATACCCTGTCTGAGCAAAAAAAGAAAAGAAAAGAAAAAAAAGTGGAAAATAGAGTAAGTGTTCCAATGAACTAAGCAGAGGAGGTTGGCTTTATAGACAGAGAAGGGTGGAAGGGAGCAAAAACAAAGAAGAAGAAGTGGATGGATCATTTTAAAATTACACTCCTTGTAAGGCAGAAACCGGGAGACAGGGCACTGGAGAGGCGGCTGAGTGGCTAACACCAGGTTACTGCAGGTTACCTTTTTCCAGTAAGGATTAAAGCAGTGGGAACTTTATTCTCAAGCTGAGTAAAACTGGCCTGTTTGGGAAATGTGGCTGTTATCTCTCTCTCTGTTTTTTAGAAGGCAAGGTAACAACTTAGTTTTGGTTTGGTGATGTGGGATTTACTATGAGTGACTGCATTTTTCTTTTCAGTCTGGTCTGTTGAGGCCTAGTGCAGGAGCTTAGCGCCACCCCCCAAAATGGTCTCCTATAATTTTTATTTAACTATAAATATATATATTTTAAATTTCACTTTATATATTATACATGGTAAAAGTGAAAGGCCCATCTCCTTATCTTCCAAATACCCATCTCACCCCCTCACCAAAGGTCACTTCTACTAACATCGTTTGTGTGATTCCATCCAGATTTGTCTAGGTCTTTTCTTACACACACATGCACAAATTTCGTGGCGTTTTCAGAAATGGGACTTATGGATTGTTCCATGACTCTCACAGTAAGAGCTAGCTGGTAATGAAGAAGTGACAGAAACCTCAAGAAAATGACTCTAACCTCCTGACTCCAATGGCAAGGAATAAACTACCCTGTCCTCCCTACCAAAGAAAACAGAGTGCAGAGGGAGACAGGAGTCCCTGGTCTGAGGCTCCCCAGGGCACATGGCTCATGGAATGTCTTTGTAAGTGAAATTCTGGTCTTGTAACTGCAAGGCCTCCATTGGGAGAGAAGCTGGAGCGACAGCTTAAAAAGTGGATGGGATCCCAGCACTTTGGGAGGCTGAGGCAGGTGGATCACGAGGTCAAGAGATCAAGACTATCCTGGTCAACATGGTGAAACCCCATCTCTACAAAAAACACAAAAAATTAGCTGGGCACGGTGGTGTGTGCCTGTAGTCCCAGCTACTCAGGAGGCTGAGGCAGGAGAATTGCCTGAACCCAGGAGGCAGAGGTTGTGGTGAGCCGAGATCGCACCGTTGCACTCCAGCCTGGGTAACAAGAGCAAAACTTCGTCTCAAAAAAAAAAAAAAAGTGGATGGGGCTGCATGAGGCACCCCCCAGGAACTCCCATCTTCCAAAGATGAGTCCACAGAGCTGGAGGGAAGAGTGTGAACCAGGAGCAAACCACAGCCTGCAAAGTACACAACACACACACTCAGACACACCCTTTACAGCAACCCTCAGCAAGGTGGACAAGGACACACCAAGTCTCCCGGATGTGGTTTGGCTGTGTCCCTATCCCCATCTCATCTAGATTCCCCACAGGTTGTGGGAGGAACCCGGTGGGAGGTAATTGAATCACGAGGCAGGTCTTTCCTGTGTGCTCTGGTGATAATGAATAAGTTTCACGAGATCTGATGGTTCTATAAGGGGGAGTTTCCCCGGGCAACAGAGCAAGGCACTGTCTCAAACAAAAACAAAAAGAAAAGAAAAGAAAAATGAAAAATTGAACAAGTATTGCAGTGAACTGAGAAAAGAAGGTTGGCTTTGCAGGCAGAGAAGGGTTGAAGAAAGCAAAAACAAAGAACAAAAAGCAGATGGATCATTTTAAAGTTACGTTCCTTGTAAGATGTGAACAGGGAGGTGGGGCACTGGAGAGGTGACTGATTGGTTAACACCAGGTTACTGCAGTTCACATGTTTTGGTAAGGATTAAAGCCTCCCTCTTCACCTGCTGCCATCCATGTAAGACATGACGTGCTCCTCCCTGCCTTCCTCCAGGATGGTGAGGCCTCCCCAGCCATGTGGAACCGTAAGTCCATTAAACCCCTTTTCCTGTATAAATCACCCAGTCTAGGTGTGTCTTTCAACAGCAGGAAGATGGACAAATACACCCCCTCGAGAAGAGGACAAAGGCCGACCATCTCCACTCTCATCCTACTTCTGCCTGTTCCAGGAAAGAGAATGGTTTTTGAACTGAAAAGGTTAAAACAATGCATGATGCCCGTCATATTGTGGGAGCTCAGGAACTGTTTGTTGAATTAAATGCAAAGAGGGGATCGCAGCAGATGCAAATAAGTCCAGATACAGGTGAACAGAGAACACAGCCACCCCAGCTGCTCTACACAAGTTCCTTCCGCAGACCCTGATGAACTGCAGCTCAGGACATCGGGGCCTCCGAGAGTCATCCCCTCAGAGCGACACTCAATGCTGAGAAATGATGACGGGTAAGAGAAGTGCTGAAAACGGGCCGTGAGCCACTGACCTGGTTTCAAAGAGGGGCAAGAAAGAAAACTCTAGAAATGATAGTCCAGTAAATGTGATGTGACTCTTTAGAAAAAGATCATTTTAGAGCTGGTTGATGAAGGTGGAAAGGGAGTCAACACAAAACCGGAGACTCTAGGAATAGAACACACCACAATGTTGTGGGGCTTTTTCAGCTGAAGGCAGGTTGCTTGTCACACGGCCATGAACGTTAGGCTCGCAGACTATTTGAAAGGTGAGAATAATGGTTTTTATTGAGCAAAAAGGAAAACAAGGGGAAACGGGGACTCATCACCTAGTATAGGCTTCCCCCCTCACAGACTGAATCCCAGGTTCCACCCAAGAGGAGGAGCGGCAGGCTCCTCCCCGCTGTGTCGTGCGGGCTTCTGTGACTCCACCCCAGTGCAGATTCCTCCCGGTGCACAGGCCGGTGGGAGTTTTTCTGGCGATCCCTTCCCATCTGGCTGTCTCAATAAAGGACCCTATTTCCGTTTTCCATGAGTTATCAGGTTTATGGATCCAAAGAATGTCTCAGACAATATACTGACTGGTGTATATCTTTGTAAAGTAGGTGGTCAAACGGGGACGATATGGTAGAACCAGGAGGTCAGTTCATAGCTAGATGGACAGCTGAAGACAATGAGTCACCCTGAAGGAAAGCTGTAGTGGGGGCCCCAGGGCTCTTTGTTTTGGTACCAGCCAGAGCCTTAGAGAGAAGCCGGGGCATTTTTGTCAAGCTTGCAAATGGCACACACCTGGGAGGGATGCTTCAGGTGAAAGATCATGAGGTCAATACGGAAAATCAATTCAACTAATGGGTCAGACATTGAGTCCCAGCTACCCAGGGGGTGGAATGAGATGGAGGAGGCTTTGGCCCAGGAGGGTGAGGCTGCAGTGAGCTATCATTGCACCAGTACACTCCAGCCTGGGCAACAGAGCAAGAGCGAAAGAGCGGGAAGGAGGGAAGGAAGGAAGGAAGGAAGGAAGGAAGGAAGGAAGGAAGGAAGGAAGGAGGGAGGGAGGGAGGGGGGAGGGAGGGAGGGAAAGAGAGAGGAGAGAGAGAGGAGTGAGAGAGGAAAAGAAAGAAAAGAGAGAAAGAAGGAAAGAAAAGAAAAATGAAAAATAGAATAAGTGTTCCAATGAACTGAGCAGAGGAGGATGGCTTTAGAGACTGGGAAAGGTTGGCAAAACCAGTGGGTCAGACATGGCTGGAGCTTCTTCACACTTAGGGTGCCCTCACAAGCTGGGGAAGCCAAACCCAACAGCAGGGTGCCATGTGGGAAGCTGCTGACCGAGGATGGATAGACATGGCCAATGTCATGAGAGCTGATGATGGGGACACTGCCAGGAAAAGCTGGCACAGCCTGGATTACATGGAGCCAGTCCCCAGGAAAGCCTCACGCCACTGGTCAGGTCACATCTGGAATTCAGCCATCTATCTGGACACCCTGGTTTAAGAAAGACAGGAGCAAACAAGGGCGTACTCACAGAGAGGCATTCAGGGGGGTGTGTTCCGGATGGAAGGTGAAGGGTCTGGAAAGAAAGAGGAGGAGTGATGGAGAGACACCGTCAGCTGAGCTTGAGCTTGGAGTGGGGACAGTCAGGACTGGACCTCATCACAGACTGCAATATTTCTGTGCCGCAGGGAGAAAACAAATGTTTTTGAAAACCCAGAGTGACTGTGGCTGGCCCTGCCTCCCAGGGAGAGCGGTGTAACTCCTGCTGCGGGGACATAAGTTCGGCCTCCTCCCCCTTACCATGGCTAAGGAACAAAGAAGAAAAGCATGGGCCTTTGGGGACCCTGGCAGTGCTGCTGTGCTGGAGGCTCGTAGTTGTCAGAGCTGGGGAGAGGGCGACAAGAGGGAAGCCTGGACACCACGGGGATACATAGCCCTAGAAAACACCAAGGGGACTTGAACTGGGGGAGAAGCAGGCTGGGCTCGTGCAAAGCAGGAAGTAGTCTAGGAGGGAAGGAGGTGCCTGAGCCTGTGGGCAAAGGTGCTGGGGACATGAGGAGTTCCTGCTGGTGGGAGGTGGTGGAGGTGGAGAAACAGCTCTGTAAGGCATGATGGGGGCTTTTGGTTGGCTGGGGCTGCGGTGCGAGCTTTTCTCCATCACCAGGCTGAACAATGCACAGTTGCCTGCACACAAACACTTGTGTGACTGTGTACCAGGCTGACGGGGACCACAGGTAGCTGGTGCCAGGGATGCTGAGGTGAGAGCCCCTTCGGCAAAGGTAGGACTGAGGTGGAAACTGTAGCTACTCCCTATCTGCTCTCCTTGTCCCCTAGACTGCAGGAAGCTCAGGAGAGAGGTAGGCAAGAGTTTGAGGCAAGAATTTTTAGAGCTCAGCTAACAAAGAGGTTTTACCCAAAGCGGGTCAACATGCTTGGTGCCATTCCCTAAAGAGAATTAGGACATTGGATGAGGCCACTGGGGAGAGCATCCTTGTCACTGGCAGAGGACCTGATGATGCGCTGGTCCTCCATGGGCAGCTGTCTGACCCCCTAGGTTTCAGGGGAAGCTGACAGTCCCCAAACGCAAATAACAGCGGGGCCACTTGATGACAAAGAGCCAGAGACCAGCTTAATTGGCTGAAGTTCTTAAAAAGGTGATGGGAGCAAGTTCTGGTTCATACAACTAAAAAGTCCAGAACGTTCCACATGATTGGACCCAAATAAGCAGACAGTGTCTTCAGGAACCTCTCTCCATCTCTCAACTCCGCTGGCTTCACTTCCCGGCAGAGTCTACCCAGGTAGCTGCAGACACAGCAGCCCTAGGCTTCCATCCTACTGACCCTGCCCGCCCAAGAAACGAGAACAAGCCTTTCCCTCTGTGCCAGCTGAGGCCCCAGGACTGACTCTTGGGAGACTGATTTTGTTACCGGAAAGGGGTCCCGATCCAGACCCCAAGAGAGGGTTATCGGATGTTGCACAAGACAGAATTCAGGGCGGGCCAGGCGCGGTGGCTCAAGCCTGTAATCCCAGCACTTTGGGACGCCGAGGCGGGTGGATCACAAGGTCAAGAGATCGAGACCATCCTGGTCAACATGGTGAAACCCCATCTCTACTAAAAATACAAAAAATTAGCTGGGCATGGTGGTGCGTGCCTGTAATCCCAGCTACTCAGGAAGAGAATTGCTTGAACCCAGGAGGCGGAGGTTGCGGTGAGCCGAGATCGCGCCATTGCACTCCAGCCTGGGTAACGAGCGAAACTCCGTCTCAAAAAAAAAGAAAAAAGAAAAGAAAGAAAGAATTCAGGGCAAGTCACAGAGTGAAGTGAAAGCAAGTTTAGTAAGAAAGTGGAAGAAGGAAAGATTGGCTACTCCATAGAGAGAGCAGCCCTGAGGGCGGCCGGCCGCCCATTTTTATGGTTATTTCTTGATGATACGCTAAACAAGGGGTGGATTTGTCATGCCTCCCCTTTTTAGACTATATAGGGTCACTTCCTGATGTTGCCATGGCATTTGTAAACTGTCACGGTGCTGGTGGGACTGTAGCAGGGGTACGGCCAGAGGTCACTCGCACGGCCATCTTGGTCTTGGTGGGTTTTGGCTGGCTCCTTTACTGTGAGCTGTTTTATCAGCAGGGTCTTCATGACCTGTATCTTGTACTGACCTCCTATCTCATCCTGTGACTTACAGTGCCTTCACCATCTGGGAATGCAGCCCAGTAGGTCTCAGCCTCATTTTACTCAGCTCTTATTCAAGATGAAGTTGCTCTATTTCACATGCCTCGGATAATTTGACCACTTTGGAAGGAATCACTGTAACTAGGAGGAGGGAAGTCACTAATGGGCCAGGCTGGCGCAGGGGACCCTCTCTGCACAGGTGTGTGTGTGAGGGCAGACGTCAGCCTCACAGGCGTGTGGCTTGAACCGGATGACACATGGCAAGTTTCCATCTAAGAGTCCATGACTCAGCGCCTCTGAGGTGTCTGTTCCCTTTGCAAGAACCCAAAAGACAGTTGAAGACACAGCGGACATTGGGCAAATCATGGTTTATCTGACTTCAGAAATGCATCACCAGATTTTCTGCAGTCCTTTTCTAATTACATTCTTATCAGACTCGATATTCAAATTAGTTAGGGTCCCCTGGGGTCACCTCCACCACCAGGAAAGAACAATTGCCCTGGCATATGCTGAGTGATGAGGGCCCAGCTGCGGGCATGGATGGTCCCTCTGTGCATCATTAAATACTGCCCTCCCTTTAAAAAATAATTTTATGAAGATGAGGCCAGAACTTTCTTGCTTTGGGCTAAATGCCATTTTAAAATTCCTGGCACACAGAACAAGCACAAAGTCCTCTTCAGAAGAGTCATGAGGGTTCAGACAGGGTAGAGCTGTACAAAGGATTCAGGCTCTGCAAACAGAGCCCACTTCAGAGTGGGGCTAAGGAGGGGTCGTGATTCCGCCACTTCTGCCTGAACGAAGTATGTAAAAGATCCCAGCTCTGATTCCAGAGGCAAAGTTGAGTGAGACCCAGAAGTTATGTTGATTTAAGATGCGAACAAGCCTGCTGCTCCCAGAGTTGCCCTCAAGTTTGTCCTACTTAACCCTAGGCAGCTTTCTCTTGGAAGCTGGTGAAGGTCTCCAGCTCCACATTGGCCAATGACCTCTGAGCGTGAATCCTTGGGCTTTGGTAAGGGCGGGACACAGAGCCCAAAGGCAGAGTCTACCAGGCAAAGTGCCACTCTAGGACCGCTTGCTATTAAACATGCCATTAAAAAAAAAAAAAAAAAGTATTCCTTGTAGTCAACCTGTCAGAGAAAACATTTGTATTCCTAAACCCATCACCAAGACATGCCTGCTGAAGCCCCTAAAAATTCTCAACACCATCCTTCCCTGAAAATCCTCTCCAGGTTTAAGACCTCATTGTCTCATTGTCTTTCTTGGAGACTTTTGAAGTAGCCTTTGGACATTTCCTTCTGCCACCCTGCCTGGATGGTTTGTCACCCACACTGTCACTGTCCCTTAAGCAGCTTTCTAAAAGCCCACTGTGGCCATTCCCCACTCTTCTAAAATTCGTTCCATCATTCAGCCTCATCTTTTAAATTTTTAAATTGAGATTAAATTCATATAAAATTAACCATTTAAAAATAAACAATTCAGCCAGGCATGGTGGCTCACGCCTGTAATCCCAGCACTTTGGGAGGCCGAGGAGGGTGCATCACGAGTTTCTACTAAAATACAAAAAAATTAGCAGGGCATGGTGGCGGGTGCCTGTAATCCCAGCTACTCTGGAGGCTGAGGCAGGGGAATCGCTTGAACCTGGGAGGCAGAGGTTGCAGTGAGCCGAGATTGTGCCACTGCCCTCCAGCCTGGCAACAGAGCAAGACTCCATCTCGAAAAAATAAAAAATAAAATAAAAATAAATCTAAAAACTAAAAAATAAATTAAAAAATAATTCGGGGGCATTTGGTACATTCACAATGTTGTGTAGCCACCACCTCTATCTAGGGCCAAAACATTTTCATCATCCCAAAAGCAACCCCTGTACCCACCAAGCAGTTCCTCCCCCATCCTCCGCTCCCCTAACCTCAGGTGACCACGTGCTGTCTGTCCCTGTGTGTTTGCCTATTGGGGACATTTCCCGTAAATGGAATTGTATACTATGTGGACTTTTGCATCTGGCTTCTTTCACTTAGCTAATGTTGTCAGGATTCATGGATGCTGTGGCCTGCCCCGGTATGCACTTCCTTAGGCAGAGTGTTACCCCTTGTGTGCATATACCACAGTTTCTCTCTATTCATCTGCTGATGGCTCTACTTTGTCATACAGGACAATCTGAACTCCTTAGCTATCTGAATTTTTGTTTTTACTTATTTATTTATGTACTTATTTTTGAGATGGCATCTTGCTCTGTCGCCCAGGCTGGAGTACAGTGGCATAATCTTGGCTCACTGCAACCTCTGCCTCCTAGGTTCAAGCAATTGTTGTGTCTCAGCCTCCCCAGTAGCTGGAATTATAGGCGTGCCCCACCATACCTGGCTTATTTTGTTGTATTTTTAGTAGAGATGAGGTTTTACCATTTTAGCAGGCTGGTCTCAAACTCCTGACCACCTCAGCCTCCCAAAGTGCTGGGATTATAGGTGTGAGCCACCGCGCCTGGCCGGCTATCTTCTGACACACCACCTCAAGCTCCCCTCAAAACTCCACATTTTCAAACAGCCTAGGGTTGCTGTCTGGCTCCTCTCTGCTTTATTCATGCTCTCCCCTTATCCACAATCATCCACCCCCACTGATCCATTAAAGACTCACCAGCATGACCCTAACCCTCCCTGTCTGAGCTAGAGGCACCTGCTCTGTGTTCCCAGGGACCTCCGGGCATACTCCTTCCCAGCCCAAACTGAAATCCTTGCTCAGTATCTGTGATCCAGTCTCACCCCTCCGCACCCAAGGCTGCAAGTCTTCCATGGTGGGGCTCATGTTGCATCCCTACTGAGCCTGCATTGCCTGGTGCGTGGGGGATGCCAGGCTGAGCTGAAAATCCCACCATGGAGAGGAGTCCCCCTCGAAACAAGACTCATTTGTGTAAGAGGAATGAGGTTCAAGCTGTCTGTCCTGGCTCATTTCCTTCTGAAAAAGAGCATCACACAACTTGGACAGGGAGGGCTCAGGAGAATCTCATGACTTTAAAAATGAAACATTTTGAAGATTTCATGATGGCGGTGTGAACCTGGGCTCTAACTTCCTTCAGAGCAAAGCCATTGAGGGGGCCTCTCTGGAGCGTTTCCATGGTCGTCTCTGCAGAGCACTCAGAATGTGGCTTCCATCAGCTGGGTCAGGGAGAACCCTTGGCAAGAGTCACAGAGTCAGGGCATTCAATGGCAAGGGCTGGTGACAGCAAGTCGTCAGATAGCACCAGCACGTTGCTGTATAATACGGAATTGGCTGGCCTTTGTTCCTGGGAGATTGCCTCCAAATCCTGGCAAGCCTGTCTTTTTCACAATGGGCCATCAAAGTCTTTGCTAACGAGGGGACTTGGGGTGAGGACAGCCCATGCCAGAAAGACTGACGGTGTGAACAGCAGGCTGAGGCCCTGCTCCATCACCTCCTGGAGGGGAAAGGGACTGGAGATTGAGTCCAATCAGTCACGCCTACATCATGAAACCCCAGTAAAACCTCTGAGTGTCGGAAGCTTGGATGACTATCCCTGGTTCATAATCGCATATCGGTCCCCTGGGAGGCTTTGCATGGTCTGGGGACATGGCAGCTCTGAATTTGGGACCTTCCCAGACCTCCCCTTCTGTTCTTCTGCCAGTGGCTGGTTCTGCTTTGTATCCTTGGTGATGGCACAGCAATCCTAAGTACAGCCCTTGCCTGCGTTGTGTGGTTCATTGTGGTGAACTACTGAATGCCAGGAGGTCAGGGAGACCCCTGAATTGCTAGCCAGTTGGTCAGAAGTGCTTGTATCCAGGGGGCCCCAGAACTTGCAGCCAACATCTAAAGTGAGGGCCTTCCTGAGGGGACAGAGCCCCAAACCTGTCCTCTGCACCAATTCCAGGTGGTTAGTGTCAGAGCTGCATTAAAGATATCATGGTGGATTACTGTTTGATCATGCCATTTATGCCACAAAGGAGCACAGAAGTGGGGTACAGACACCTTGCTTTATGCCTGTCAGCCAATGAAGTCACATATGTGAGCCTCTACAGGAAGTCTGCTCTACACCGCGAGAAGTGAAGCCCTGGTCAAATAGCCAAGAGGAAATGAGATCATGATGGATCCTGGAGCCAGCCAACTTCTGCCAAGGCATTAGGTGGGTTCATTTGGATTCTTAGGGTCTGAACACAAATGGAAACACCATTTACATTATGGATGCTGTGGGAACACCAGCATCCCTACCACACCCACACCCATCTACACCCCTGAGCAGTTTATAAATCAAGGGGAACGTAGTGAACAGGGGCTGCTGTGCCTGGCCCTCTGCCGAGTGCTGCAGGGGTGGGAATATGGAGAATGGGTGGCCACCCTTTTCCTGGAAACGCTGACATGCTTGCTGATCTCCATGGTGTCTGATGGTTGCTAGGGAAACAGAAGACGACCTGCCTGACTGAAGACATCAGGGAAGGTATCAGTGGCCAAGTGGAGGCAGCTGAATGAGATCAGGCAGAAGGAAGGCAATGGAAGTTCCCAGGAGGAAAGAGTCCACTTGAGCAATCCCTCAGCGTCCACTGCGGCCCATGCAGACGCCCACTCACATGAAGTCTGGGGGCACCAGGAAACTGCTCTTAGAACAACTCTGAGATCAGGGGCTATTCCTGTTTAACAGATGGGGAAACCACGGTCTGGGGGTTAATGCCCAACCTAAGGGTACTCCTCTCTTCCAGATGGCATGAACCCCCAAGCCTCCTGATGGACCCGGCCATTCAGGAAGTTGCACTCTTCCTCTCTGACTCATGAAATGAGTCCCATCAGTCACCATCCCTGAACATCAGAACAATTTCTAGAGCAGCACCTCCTAGACCTCAAGAGCCCTGACTGCTGAGAAGTGCATCCTTTCGGGGAACTAAAAATCTCCTCTGCAATTTGAACCACCAGAGAAACAGTCAAGCTCTGGAAATGAGACCTGGGGAAAAGGAAATCTCAAATTGAACATGAGACCACAGAAGGTGTCCACATACTCTGAAGCCCGGAAACGCAGCAGGACCCAGGAGGCTTCCTGGATTTCACAGTGAAGTTTGCAAGCCCGCCTTATTTGGGGGCAAATTAAACATCATGGAGGGCTGCTCATTCCTCATTAGCCCTCTCCAGCTGTAAGCGTGGGGCTAGTGCAAGAGGGATCTCTCAGTTCCCCCAACTGGGACCACAGAAAAAGGATGGAAAGCAACTTAATAAGCTTTTTGGACTTCAAATGGCTGTTGCAAAACATTTTTAGGAGTTAAGCAATTAATCCAAACACACATGGATTCAATTTCCTTGAAACTGAAATGGCTTAAAAAACCAAGGGAGAAAAATGCTCAGGGACAAATCCCTTCTGATTTTGTGAACCCCAAGCCCGTGGAAGGAAAACAACAGAACCGTGATGCTGCCCCCTTCATGCCCTGGAAGCTCCCGTCTCGGTGGAGGGAGGATGGATGGGGCCGGCACCCAGGCCCCGCAAGCTCATGACTGGAGGCCCAGAGGACATGGACACGGGGAGGAAACAGTGCCCCTTCTCTGCTCAGTGCTCTTTCCCTTCTGGTTTTCTATGAGGCAGCAAAGGAAGAGGTTTAAAGGCAAATGTTCGCTTTCCTCCCCCCGCAACGCTTCATAACTTGGCCTTAGATACTCACTCGGGAGAGAAAGCTTTAATAGAATCCTGTTGGGGCCTCATGACCTCCCCAAACAAAGAAAATTAAACACAAGACAATGTTTATATCCAACTTCTGGAGTCAAATGGGAAAGCAATCAGCTCAAAGTACAGAAACATTGAAGGCTGTATCCTCTCCCTGCTCCCACTCACTCTGGGGGGCCCAGAGGACCTGGACAAGGGGAGGAAACAGTGCCCCTTCTCTGCTTAGTGCTCTTTCCCTTCTGGTTTTCTATGAGGCAGCAAAGGAAGAGGTTTAAAGGTACAGAAACATTGAAGGCTGTATCCTCTCCCCGCTCCCACTCACTCTGGGGTGCAGATTGGGGTATCCACCAGGCTCAGCCACCCTCTGGCATGCATCCTTGTGCAAACCACATCCCCAAAACTCAGCTGCCATCTGGAAGCTTGGGGAAGAGCAGTTGAAATAATACTGAGTTCAGAAAGCTAAACGCATGTTGTTAAGTCAAGTTTAGCCCAAAGCTGCCTCCTTACATATTTTAAGTTTGGCCTAAAGGTTTTTCTGTGCACTGTGAACTATTGGTATAACAAGTGGAGGCGTCAACAGACTGTAGCCTGCACTTGTGCCAGTCACTGAGGTTTGGCCAATCGAAGGGGGCCGAGTGGTTGAACCATGTTCAAATAAGGCAAATGCCAACCTGTAACCCATCCAGCTGTTTCTGTACCTCACTTTCATTTTCTGTAGCCGACTTCCTCTTTCCGTCCATAAATCTTCTTCCACCACGTGGCTGCCCTGGAGTCTCTGAGCCCACTGTGGCTCAGGAGGCTGCCCGATTCATAAGCCATTCATTGTTCAACTCAACCCCTTTAAATTTAATTCAGCTGGAGTCTTTCTTTTATTAGCATGAAAGAATTATATATTTTTTAATCTTCCTAAGCACAGTGCAAATGTGCATCCTTGTCACTTGCTGAGGGGGTATGGCCCAGCACCCCCATGATGACAGCGTTATTGTTTATTTTTCATCTTCACAACACGGCCCCTCTTCCTTCCTCACCTCCTTCCAACTTCTTTCCCTCCTCTGGAGGCTCCAACTTCACAGCAGGGAAGAACAAGACCCAGGGGTCTGCCTCCAGGCTGCTGCCACGTTTTTCACAGAATTCAGTCCACCAGGAACTCTCCCCTTCTCCGTATCCCACCTGCCCACAGTCCTTAATCCTCTTGCAGTCCCCAGCAGATCCTGGGAAGGTCAGGGACATTGTCTGAACACTGGGAGGGAACCACTTCAAAGACAGCAGAGGGTCCCTGGGGAGCTCTTACCCCAGCATCCACCTCCCTATGGGGTCAGTGTCTGGATCTCCCTCCCTCCCAGTCCAGTGGCTGTGGATGATTCCCTCCCTGCGGGACCACTGTCACCAGCATACCAGCACAGACTACTTCTCCTGTCCCCAAAACCAAATTAAACTCTTTTTCTCTGTTTTTCCCTCGATCGATCGCCCCACCTCCCCCCTTTCCTTTACAGCAAAACTTCTCAAAAGAGCTGCGAACCCTTGCCATCTCCATTCCTCTCCTCCCATTCTTTCCCAGCATCCAGTGTGGGCATGGGCCCCAGCATCCCCAGTGCTCACAGTCCAGTTCACCAGCAATGCCACTCCTAGGGATAACCCCCAAAGAACTGAAAACAGAGACTAACCACACATGCTCATAGCATCATTACTCGCAGTAGCACAGAGGTAGAAACAGCCCAACGGCCATTAGCAGATGGACAGGTACACGCAATGCAGTCTATGTATACAGCGGAATATTATTCACCTTACAAAGAAACAAACCACCAAGACAGTAGGTTCTAAGTGTTCTCACCATAAAAAAATGATAGTCTATGAGGTAATTCATGTGTTTATTCATTCGACTTAGTTATTTCACTATGCATACATATTTCTTATTTATTTATTTATTTTTGAGGCAGAGTTTTGATCTTGTTGCCCAGGCTGAAGTGCAATGGTACAACCTCGCCTCACCGAAACCTCCACCTCCTGGGTTCAAGCAATTCTCCTGCCTTAGGCTCCCAAGTAGCTAGGATTACAGGCATGTGCCACCACGCCCAGCTAATTTTTGTATTTTTAGTAGAGACGGGGTTTCTCCATGTTGATCAGGCTGGCCTTGAACTCCTGACCTCAGTTGATTCATCTGCTTCAGCCTCCCAAAGTCCTGGGATTACAGGTGTGAGCCACCATACCGGGCCATGCATACATATTTTGAAACCACATTGTACAGCATAAATATATATATAATTTTGTCAATTTTTTAACAATTAAATTCAAATGTAGAACAGAAAGAAGTGAAGTGCTGACATGTGCTACAACATGCACGAACCTGGAAAACACGACGTTCAGTGAAAGGAGCCAGGCACAAAAGACCACATTGTGTGATTCCATGGACATGAAACATTCAGATTAGCAAAGCCCTAGAGGAGAAGGCAGATGAGGAGCTGTGGGGGCTGAAGGAGGGGGATGGGGACTGACTGCTGACAGGTTCGGAGCTCCCCTTTGGAGGAAGGAAAATGTTCTGGAATGCAACAGGGCTGATGATTGCACAACATTATGAAGGTGCTTATGGCCACGGAAATTCATTCAAAAATGGTCACTATGGGCCAGGTGCGGTGGCTCATGCCTGTAATCCCAGCACTTTGGGAGGCTGAGGATCACAAGGTCAAGAGGTTGAGACCATCCTGGCCAACATGGTGAAACCCCATCTCTACTAAAAATACAAAAAGCAGCTGGACGGTGGTGGCGCATGCCTGTAGTCCTAGCTATTTGGGAGGCTGAGGCAGGAGAATCACTTGAATCCGGGAGGCGGAGGCTGCAGTGAGCTGAGATCGTGCCACTGCACTCCGGCCTGGTTCCAGAGGGGGACTCCATCTCAAAAAAAAAAAAAAAAGGATTAATATTACTATGGTAAGTTTTATGTTATGTGTGTTTGATTGTTAAAAGATCACCAGTGGCCTACCACAATGTGGTATGTCCAGTGGTTGGTTCTTGGTGGTCATCAAACTTGCTCCTTCTGCAGTGTGGACACAGCTGCCCATCCTCCCTTTCTCTTGAGGACTCTTTTCCCCTAGCCCACAGGACCCCACTTTGCCTGGGTCTCCTCCTGCCCCCCTGGCCACTCCTTCCCTGTCTCCTTTGCTGGACCCCTTGTCTTCTCATGCTCTGACCCCAAGAGCCACCCGAGGCTTGGATGACTTCTCTTATGTATCCACCTTCACTGTCCCTGAAGCCTCACTGAGCCTTGTGGCTGTGAATACCACACAGATGCCAACAACTCCCAAACTGCCTATCTCCAGCATCTTCTCTCCTCTGAATTCCAGACTTACACATCCCACTGTGTCCTCAGCCCCTTCACTCACGCAGATGTTGAATGAGCCTGATATACCCAAACTCCTATCTTCCCATGACTCCACACCCCGAATCTTCCCATCTCAGTTGACAGCAGCTCCCTCCCCAGCTGCTTGGACTCACCCTCGACTCCTCCGAGTCTCCTGCACCCTCCATCCACCTGACAGCACAGGCTGCCAGCTTGACCTTGGAAAGTACCCAGCATCCAGCTGGTCCTGCCTCTGTCGCCTGCGATGCTCTGTGGCAGCCACCATCATCTCTCACCTCCTACGAGTCTCCTTGCACCTCCCCATTCCCCATACCCCCATAGACTGTTCTCTACCATCACAGCTAGCATTTTGACATGCAAATCGGATGTTACTCTCCAGCCTTCACTCAGTTGGAGAGGAAGCCACAGTCCTCACCATGACCCAAGGCCTCGTCCAGACTTACCTGTTCACAAAGCCTGCAGCCCCTCGGCTGCTCTGGCCTCAGCTCACCTCTCTGCGGCTGGTGCTGCTGTCTTCCCGTGGACCAGGCGGGCTCCCACCTCTGAGCCTGTGCTCTTGCTATTCCTGCTGCCTGGAATGCTCTTTGGCATATAGAGGCATCTCTTTGTGAAGATGTCCTTGAATTCAAAGCTATTTGAATTACCAGCTGGAGTTGGAGAGAGAACATGCTGGAGATACGCAGTTTGTGAGCTGTCAGCATCTGTGTATATTCAAAGCCACAGGCTCCATCAGGTCCCTTCAGGTCTGTGCTCGCAGCTCCTTGGTGAAGCTCCGCTGGAAGCCATGGCAGGGCGCTCCTCCCAGCTCCAGCCCTCTACTCCTTCTGCTTTATTTTCTGCATAGAAACTGTCACCTTCGAAGATGCATGGTGGTTCTGTGTTTTGCTGTTCTTGCTGGTTCATCCTGTTCCTCTAGAATGTCAGCTCCACGAGTGCAGGAATTAATTATTTTTTAAATTTTCTTCCTGGTTATACTTCATGCCTACAACAATACACAGCCACCAGGAGACACTCACCAAACAAAGGTCGGATGAATGAATAAGGATTAATAAATGAATGGGTGAATGAATGAATGAATGAATGAATGAATGAAAACATGGCAAAGATGCCCAACTGGGCTTGTTATGAGAAATGCTTAAGTGGTTCTCTCTCGTCCTGGGAGGTCCTACAGCCCGCCCCAAGGGCTCCCCATAGGATGGGGATATTCGTGTGCACAAAGCCTACTCCAGGTCTCTGGGGACGTGTAGCTCCTTGGGTGCAAGCCCACATCTTACCCAGCCACCTCCTGACCTGACCCAGGGTCTATGCCAGCTCACGCCTCCATTGTGTGACCTGGAGCGACTGACCAGCCTCCTGGGCAGGCGCTGTCCACCTCTGCTAGTATCACCCAGAGTCCCCGCACCGTTTGTGTGCTCACTCTATAGAGAGTGCCTGGGTAGCCAGAGACTGGGGAGCAGAGGTTGCAGTGAGCTGAGATCAGGCCACTGCATTCCAGCCTGGGCAACAGAAAGAGACTGTCTACAAAATAATAATAATAATAATTTTTAAAAAAATGTAGCAAGTATAAAATGCCACAATACTCCTTAGTATACACTGTAGGAGGTATGAAACAATAGGTACTTACTGGTATACGTTGTAGCAGGTATAAAATGCTACATACTTGCTGGTATACATTGTAGCAGGTATGAAGTGCCATAATACTAGAATACATTGAAAGACGCATAAAATTCCACCATACTTAGGAGTCTGTACTGTTTGAAAAAATGAAAATGTGTTTATGACTTTTCACCCAGAATAGTTTTTTAATCTTTAACTTATTTCCCCTTTCTAGATTGAAAGAGACTTAAAATTGTGCCCCATCCTATCCCTGAAGAATTTACTACAGGAGAAGGAAAAATCATCCCACTGTATTTTTAACTGATCGCTTGCTTGTGCCTGTTTGGTGAGATTTATTCTTTCATTAATCACTGCTCTCCCTTCATTCATGTTAAATATGAAATTGATTAGGCAAGATCCCCATCATGGTTTAAAAAAATAATTAGCTGCTACATCATGTTGCCCACAGTGCCACAGAAAGGAGTGATTAAATTAGGAATATTAAAACCCCATTAATCTGCGCTCAACTTAAGCTCTGCTTGTTCATCTCATGGTGGCGCTTATTATTTCTGACACTGAAAGATATTTGAATTACCAGCTGCAACAAGGTCACTTGCTGAAAGATGTCAGGTCAGCCATTAGTCAAACGAGGGAGAGGCAACCAGAAGTGTGGACTGCCCATGTGTCAAGGAGGCCCCCACTTGAGGATGCCATTGTAAAAGTGGGCAAGGTCCCACCCTCTGGCAGGCCGGGTGCAGGCACCCTTAGGGCTGTGACATTCACCTCCTCTCTGTCACTTCCTATGGGTCACCTGTGACTTCCTATGGGTCACCTCTGTGGTATCCTAGGCAGGCATCCTTCGCCCCAGCCCTACCGGAGCCTCCACCTTTCGTCTGTGAATTCTTGAACAAATGCACTCTTATGACAGTGATTATAAAAGATGGCAAATGTGGCCAGGCGCAGTGGCTCACACCTGTAATCCCAGCACTTTGGGAGGCCAAGGTGGGCAGATCACGAGGTCAAGAGATCGAGGCTATCCCGGCTAACATGGTTAAACCCTTTCTCTACTAAAAATAGAAAAAAAATTGCTGGATGTGGTGGTGGGTGCCTGTAATCCCAGCTACTCAAGAGGCTGAGACAGTAGAATCCCTTGAACCCGGGAGGTGGAGGTTGCAGTGAGCCAAGATGGTGCCACTGCACTCCAGCCTGGCAACAGAGGGAGACTCCGTGTCAAAAAAAAAAAAAAAAGAATGGCAAATGCTGCCTGTTAGAGGCTTGCATGTCCCCAGCACCACACTGAGCTCCTTTGCAGCTTTTTTCTCCTCCACTCCATCAACAGCCCCACAAAGTGGCCAGCTCCATCCTCGTCTAACAGGTGAGGGAGCTAAGGCCTAGATCCAGAAGCTGGCTAATATCACACAGCTGGCAACCAGCAGAAGTGGCATTCAGTCCCGGCTGTTGGGCTCCAAAGGTACATCCTTGGCCGCTCAGGATCCACAGGTCTTCCTCAAGAGGATGTGGCTCTGCAAAAGCACAGGGATGCAGTCTCGGCAGTCAGTCCTGTTTTGCCTGATTTAAAAATGAGGCCAGGCGTGGTGGCTAACGCCTGTAATCCCAGTGCTCTGGGAGGCCAAGGTGGGCAGATCCCCTGAGGTCAGGAGTTCAAGACCAGCCTGACCAACATGGAGAAAACCCATCTCTACTAAAAATACAAAATTAGCTGGGTGTGGTGGTGCACGCCTGTAGAATGAGGTGATGATGCTTCCTCCACGGGGCTTGTGTGAGGAGGGAGTTACTTGGGAAGCTGAGGCAGGAGTAATGCTTGAGCCCGGGAGGCAGGGGTTGCAGTGAGCTGAGATTGAGCCACTGTACTCCAACCTGGGCAGCAAGAGTGAGACTCCATCTCAAGAAAAAAAGCAGAACTCTAACAGCAATGAGAAACCAACCACCACTGCAGAGCATCAGGCTGGGTACTGGGCGAGTATCTCCCTGGAGCCTGCTCCAACCCCCTGTAGTCTGGTACCTGGGGAACTGGAAACAAGTCAGCATCGAGGGATGAAAGGCTTCTCACCCCTCACTTCTCCGTAGAGTAAGAATTTGGCTAATGTCTGCTTTCAACGATGTCTTCACCTACTTCTTCTTCACCTTTAATGTCACTTCTGCTCTGTTACATGAACCCGAGTCACACCCAAACGCAGTCATGACTCTGGCCCTGGAGGGCCAGGCAGAGAGGGTCACTCTCCCGACAGCAGGCCCACCTGCACTACCCATGCTGCTGTTTCCTCTGCTGGGTCTGTGGTGGCTGCTTGAGCTCTGCGTCCAGGGTGTGGCTGGAGGTATCTCCCTGGAACAGCTGGAAGCAGCAACATCAAAAGGGTGAAGGTGAGCTGTGCCGTGGGGAGAACACCAGGGTCCACGGTGCAGGGCTCGGGATCCAGTGTCAGGTATGAACGGAGAGTGAGCGTGCATCGTGGGGGTGCTCCATAGATCTCTCCTGAATGAATGAAGCCAGGGAGCAGCAGTTGCAATGTGAGGTCAAGGCTAGTTCAGGAAGGAGAGCAACAGATGCTCAAGACCGGGGCTCCAGGCAAGGAGGCTGGGCAGGCGGGGGCTTTGGTACCAAGTCATGGCCACTGGGCCCCAAGGAGCAGGCCCCTCAGTCTCTGCCTGACCCCCGACTTCTCCTCTGATGCCAACTGTGCTGTGCACTGTCCCTCCACTGAAACTGAATAGAACCTCCTCTTCGTCATTCTCGCAAGTGCTCCGCCCACCCCTCCCTCGGGCTCTTCCTCCCAGGGGCTGGCTGCCCCTTTCCTCCCTCTGCCTTCACAAGGATGAGTGTGTTGAGCAAGGATGGAGAACAGCTTTCCTGGAACTTTTTGCCATCTGGTCTTCTGAGCAAGCACAGCCCTACCTTGACCTCTGTGGCCTCTTCCCACCCCTGACCACCCACTTATAGGGCCCCGTGGACCCCACTCCTGGTACCAACTCCCTTGGCTCCCCAGGTGCTTGGCCAAGGTTACAGAATTGAATCTAAGTGGGACTGGAGACCCCCTGGGGCACCCCTCTCATGCCACTGATGAGAAATGAAACCCAGCCCATCACTGGCTCTGCCCTACTCCTACTGTTGGCTGGTCACTGGCTGCTCAGAAGAAATTCACACTGGTTATGTAAGAGCAGAAGAGTTCAGATCCCATAAAAAGAGTTTTCTCCGTAAAGGATGCCTGGGACAGCCCAGCACTGGTTCCTGTTACACAGCGTTCTCTGTCTCCATCTCATGCTTACCAGATGTATCAGCGAGGGACAGGCCCGGGAGGAGATGTGTTTGGACTTGGGCACCGCTACTTGCCCCAAATAACCACAGTCACATACTGGCCACAAAGCCAGACAGTCCAAGAGTCGTGAGCCAAGCGGGCTGGCAGCCTCGGCCCCCACTGTCCCTTCTTAAATGGCAGAGAAAGAGCTTCTCCTGACCCTTGCGAGTTTTCTGCCTGTGGCAGATGTGGGGCCGTCAGTTCCCTGGCGGGGGCCCTGGTCCAGAAGCACTCAGCTGGATTACTGGAAAAACGAAGACACAAGCCTATAAAAACAGCCTGGCTCCCAGTGAATTCCTGAAGCTGGCTATTTATAGAGGTGGTTTGGAACAGCCGAGGGCCTCCCCTCAGGCCTCCTCAGAGCCTCCAGGGCAGCCACACAGAGGAAGCACATGACAGATGGGACAAAATGCTTACCTGGCCCCCTGCTTCACAGGGCACAGGGTACTTCTGTATCTGCGCATGCTCTCCAGGATGCTGTATTAGGCAGATTAACCTCAGGCTCCTGGAGTACTGCCATGGTACAGGCTGGGGCCAGGCTCTGTGACATTCCAGAAAGGTGAGTTGAGTTCCCACCATCTTCAGCACAAATACTGGGGTTAGGGGAGGCATTGAGAATGGTCTGACAACAGTCAGTGTGATTTGATGCCATTAATAGCATAAAACGTTCTGGAGAAAAGATTTCATCGTGAATTCTGGACAAAGCATGTTACAAGAATAAGAGAGTGATCCTTTTCGTCTTCCAGGCTCCTTACAAGTGGCGGGACAGCTTCTGGGTAGGGTCCTGGGAAGGGACGATGCTATAGGCTCAGCACTTCCTCCATCCCTCCACCCCCATCCTACCCCAGGGGAGCATAAGGCTTGCCCTGTGTTCTGGCCCTGGGACTGCACAGAGCTTGTCACATTGCAAGAATCATGAGGCAGCCAGAAGGAAAGGGCAGAGAGGCACCTGCAAGCCTCAAAAAAATAACCCCACCCTCCCTGCCTGTGTCCCAAAGTCACTGCCTTCGCCAGAACATGGAGAAGTAAAATCAATTTGATGTGTAGCTTGCTCTTGGCTAATGATCTTTGAGGAGGATTGAGAGTTTAATGTTTCCATTTTCCCAGCAGGAAGGTGATCTGGGCAGGCAGGGGGAGCCCCAGAAGGTGAGGGTTGGGATCTGAGCCGGGCAGGAAGGATTGGTGCTGTCAGTTTGAGTGGTGACATGGGGCAGGGTTGAGGGAAGGGATGGTGTTGAGCATTACTCAGACAGTCCCAGGGGCAGCGAGCAGGGAAGGAGATGAGAGGCCGTGAACCCATCTCCCACTGAGCAAGCCTGGCACGGGTGCCCATGCCTGCAGGGGCTTCAGGGCAGAGAACGTTGGAGCCTGAACAGGAAGGGGTGTGAGAGATGTTTAGGAAAGTCTGACTCTGGAAAACACAACAGAAGCTGCCTGGCGAGGAAGGACAGTGGCTGCGGGCTGAAGGGAAGATCCAGTCGTGACTGGGGGGACCAGGGAGGCTTCAAGCTGTGCGCAGCTCAGTGACCCATCTCTGAGCAGCCAGCGGGGCCAGGACAGGAGCCTGCACGTGGAGTGAGAGGCCCTGGCCTCCAGTCCCCACTCTGCCATTTACCAACTGTGTAGCCTCAGGCTCTTCCTGATGAATTCAGGCCTCGCTTCCTGCATCTGTAGAATAGGGTGATGATGTTTCATCCACGGGGCTTGTGTGAGGAGGGAGTTAACCTGGCACATAGCAGGTGCTCAGTAAGTGCCTGTGAGCCTAGACCACCCCTTCCTTGTACTCTTTATACACTGGGAGGATTCATGAGACAACAGTTGAGACGGGGTCCTGGGGCCCCCATCCCTCACTGTGGAAACACAGTGTCCCAGGGCCCTCATCCCTCTCAGTTCACCTGCTTGGGTGAGGCTGACCTTTCTCCCTTTCATGTGGGACAAGAAGATGATGCTCTCTGCAAAACTGATTCAAACCAAACACAAGCAAGGCCTGTTTTATTATCTCCCTTACAAAGTGGAGCAAGCAGGCTGGGCTTGGTGGCTCACACCTATAATCCCAGCACTTTGGGAAGCCAAGGCGGGTGGATCACCTGAAGTCAGGAGTTTGAGACGAGTCTAGCCAACATGGTAAAACCCCGTCTCTACTAAAAATACAAAAATTAGCCAGGTGTGGTGGCAAACGCCTGTAATCTTAGCTACTCAGGATGCTGAGGCAGGAGAATCGCTTGAACCCAGGAGACAGAGGTTGCAGTGAGCTGAGATCACACCGCTGTACTCCAACCTGGGTGACAAGAGTGAGGCTCTGTCCCCCCCGCAACAAAAAAAGTGGAGCAAGCATATACCATACGGATATAGAGATAGCATAACCAGGATTGATCTCTTCACACCTTTGCCACGTGGAACTAGGCAGAAGAGCAAAACGAGAGAAATATGGAAGCCATTGCATCAGCCGTACACTGTAGAATGAAGCCACAAGAAATAGACGGCAAGCCATCTGCAGCTAAAAGTGTACAGAGAAGGGAGGGCACCGGACTCAGAGTGACAGTGAGCCCCAGGGACAGCAGCGCCTCAGAAGGTGAGGATGTGTAAGCAGGGGAGGCTGCAGGTGAGGTGTGGTGGCAAGACCACCAAACCTGGACTCAGCCTGCCGCGAACAGGCTGTGTGGCTCGGTTAAACCACTTAACTTCTCTGAGCTTCTCATTCCCTCTGTCCAATGAGACAGCTGGACCCAGCCTCCTATTTACTTTCTAGCTCTAAGGTCTTTGATTCTATGACCAGGAATTATGAGAAGGAAGCTATTGAGAGAGAACACAATGACCCACTGCTTATGGCTTTAAACCTTGCTCTCGTGGGTGATCGCTTCATTTGAATAATTAGGAATATTTGTGCTCTGTGCAACCTCTGTGTTTTGAGCAGTTTGAGATGATGAGATTGGGCCTTCTTACCACCCAGGTTCCAATGCAAAGAATCGGTCATTCCATTTCAGGCCAGAGTGAGTCCAGGCACAGTGTGGACCCCAGGAGAGGACCTGCAAACAGGGCCACCCCAGCTGCTCCAGAATGAACCCAGAAACAGCTCCTCTCACCCCTCTGGGCTAAGGTTTTGCCCGGTGCCTGCTGGAGGAGGGACTGGTTTACCATGGGAAGCATGCTGCCTGTTATTAGTATTTGTACTTTGGGCTGTATTAATTTTTCCCTGAAATAAACATCCTGGCACTCACATGTGCAGGAATACGCAGTCATAATAAAGAGCTTGACTTTTAAATAACTTGGTATTTGTTCACAATCTTTGGTCTAGCACGTCCCTTTCGAGGAGTCTACCTGAAAAAATGGTCAGACATTCAAAGGCTTGAGTATAAAGATGTGTCATTTACCCTTACTAGTGAAGGAAAAAAAAAAAACAAAAAATGGAATTAAATTATGGTGCAGCCGTTCACATGTTTTCATTTAAAAACGTTGGAAAGTATCCCTAGTGTAAGCGACACGCATGCATGACGTGTTACTAACGTGTGTGTTCTCTTCCTCCTAGAGACTGCATTCAGGCTCAGAATCCTTCTTAACTCTGTGAACAACTCAACAAAAATCAATTGCAGCTGGCATTCAGAGGAAACCTATGAGCCACCTCAGTGTGGGGATGCTTGAGTGACAAGCACAGCAGTCAAGGTCAGGACAGAAATGGGACTTAAGTGGATGCTCTGTAGCCCAGAGGCCCAGCGGAATCAGGTCCCCGAAACTGTGATCATTTCTCTCAGACCAAAGACCAGAAGGGAGGGGGAGGATCCAAAGGGGTTTGGGACATTCCAGTGTGGGAGGGAAAGATGACACCAAGCACTGGGCAGAGGGCTAGGATCACAGAAGGTCAAGTGAAGGTGAGTGCTGGGTCACAACAGAGTCGTTTCCCAGGATGAGGCTATCAAAAATTCGGTTCCTACTGCTTCATTTGGAATGATCAGAGTGGAAAACTACCTTTGAGACACACTCACAAGGTTTCAGGTTGGTTTTATTTCCCCAGACGGTGGGGTGATGGGAGAGCAGTGGGAATCGTAGCCCCTTGGGAATGCAGGCTCCCAAGACTGATTGGGGGATGTGTCCTTTTTCTTAGTTGTTGGAGAATGGATAGACTTTTGGAGGAAACTCTTTTAAAAAAAAAGTTTGCCACAGATATTCAGTCACCACAGGACCACTGTGGAAACACAGGGTGCTGCCTGAGGTTCTCCACGTTGGCAGACGGAGGAGCCAACAGTCCCTCTTGATATCCCAAGGGAAAGATCGGGAAGCCTGGCTTGTCTTATCTCCCCTTGTGGAGGGTGGATGCTCTCGGGGGGGAGATGAAGAGGCTGAGCCATGGAAATTCCTGGGCCACCCAGGAGGCGGAGAGGTCATCCTGCTTTGCCCCTCACCTGCCCCTGAGATGAAGGCATGACTGCTCTCAGAGGCCATCTGTCTCACCCCCTAGCACCCTCCATTGCCCTTGGGAGACTGTTTGCTCCAAGGACTAAATTTCCTAGATTAGGTCCTTTAGTAACCCTAGGGTGGCAGGGGGGAAGTGGACAGGGATAAGGCTCTTCTTGGCATCTTCATTTCCTTTCCCCCACCCCCAGCTCCATAAATCCATTCCAAGCCAATGATATTTGCAGAGTATATTTTCATGGGTCTCCATAATCCCTTCAGAATATTAAGGTTGCATTACTTTATCTTTGGTTACATTAACTTCAATTTTCCTTATGAGTAAGTATTTGGCTAAAAATTAATATAGTGAAGTTGAAAAGAATCTTATGATAGGAAAAAGACTAATTTCATCTCTGGCTGCTCAGATCCCGGAGTACACTGGGGTTAATGTAATTAACTTACAATCTGAGCCCGGGTTGTGTACATACACTGAATCTCCCCGCTGGAAACCAGATTAGATTTTATTACTCCATATATCCTGGTTATCTTCACCGCGCCTCCAATATTACTTCCCACAATGACTTCAAGGCTCTGAGCTGCAATGAAAATGCAGAACCATCTGGTACTGAGCCCATGCAGTTTATTTAAGGATTTAATTAAATGCTCTAAATGGAGAGCTTCTCTGAATTAACATTTTAAATGTGACTTATTGCAGGTTTAATATTGTCTTAATGCCAACCTGGGAAACTCCATCGCCAAGTTGTTGACGTTCAAATTGAATTGATTTGGGTGGCTCCAGGGGGACCCATTAATTAATCTAAACAACTAATGGGGATTGGTTCTGACTTTTGATGAAGATTATTTACTGAGACAATTTGCAATGAATAAAGAGTCACAGTAGGCAAATGCTTAATTGAATTCAAAAAAGTCTCATTGTGTTTAATATCAGGGATGCATCGTGTGAGTAAGCTTTGAAATACCATGGAAGGGGCGATTGCCTCAATCTTCTTAGCTGTGCACTAATAACAAAGAAAATGGGTAATTACATTTTCCTGGGTAATTGGCTGCTTGCAAAAGGACAACAGGTCTGGCTGGCTAATCGCTTCCTTGGAAAGAAATGTCTAGAAGCACAAACTTTGCCCTTGGAGGGCTCATGGGCACACTGGCTGCCCCAAAGCAAGAGGATCACAGGTCCGGTCACAGAAACTCCCTGCCACCTGCTGTTCCCTACCCACGCCCCACCCATCAGGAGCTTGCCTGCCTGAGAAAGCCCTTCTCCCACCGCCACGCCTCTCCCCAACCCCCAGCCCACCTCCACCTCCCTGTTGCTTTGATTCCAGTTGAATCAAGTGAGGGTGCGTGTGCCTGTTCACCCATCCTTTGGTTTTCACCTTCTGGGTCAGTGCACATCAGATCTTCACTTCCAGGGCAATGAAAGGTCTAGAGAGTAAAAACCTCTTTACAGAATGAAAGCAGCCTAGGCAGGGGCTAGGGGCCTCCCCTTCCGCCTGTTCCAGCCCCACTCCTTCCCTGTGACATTCTGACCTCCACAGCTGGTACTGCCTCCATCCTGTTCCTCCTTCAAGGCCCAAGGCAGCCCCAGCAGGCTGCAGTGTCCCCCCTGATCACCACAGCTCCCTGTGCCCCCTCCCCTGCTGGTCATGGGGCTCTACCTGGCTTCTCAAAGTGTGGCTCAGCGTCCGTTGCATAAGCATCAGCTGGGCAAACTGGAAATGCAGGCTCTCAGGCCATACCCCAACCCTGTGGATCAGAATCTGCATTCTGACAAGATTCCCAGGTGACCTGTGTGAGTGTCAACTTGAGATGCGCCCATCCAGGGCACTCTTTCCTTGGGAGTCATTGAAGGAGCTTTCTTTCTCTCCTGCTCATGGGTGTGCTGACTCCCCTGGAGCTGCGCTCAGGGCTCTGCTTCTCTCATACCTGCAGCAGCACTTGGGGCTGGAAAAAAAGCTAATAAAAAGGGCTGAAGTGACTTAAAAATTTCTCTCCAATCCCCTCCTCTCCCCGGCTAGGTATAGGTCTTGGGAGCTGACCATATTGCACTAGGTATGACAGAAGCCTAACCTTGCCAAGGGCAGGATGCACCAGCTTCCTCTGGGGACAGGGCATGGGGAATGCTCAGTAAATATGTAGGGAATTGACTGAGTCAGTCATTACTGTGGGCTGGTCCTTCATGTCCACATCTTGATGGATGGAAACAGTTCCTGTAGACATAGTTCTAGATGGTGACTGTCCTCCAGAGAGAGGACCTGGACCCTCTGGAAAGGTCCCTCAGCACTATGCCCTGCCGCCCAGATCTCCCAAATGCTGATGTGTTCATGTTCTCATGGGAAGTACATCTAGGATCCGATTTTGTAAAGCCTGGCCTAATGTGATATTTATCAAATTAATATGAAAAGGCATTCCATGTGGCAGAAGGTTTTACTTTATAAAATGGCTCGTTCCCTCAGAGGAAGCTTCCCAGTGCACTTACATTTTGTTTCAGGCCACTAGTGACTTAACCGAGAGTTGAAGAGGTATTGAGTAACAGCAACAAAACGAAAGTTTTCAAATCCCGGCTGGCCATGGCGAAGAACACAATCCACAGAAGGGAAAGACACAGATGGAGGGAAGGTGGAGTTCTGCGCTCCAGATGTCTGGCTCCTCCTCCCTGGGCAGGCTGGATCTCCCTATACGTAGCAAGGACAGCTTGGGCAGCAACTGATACTTGCAAACCTTACATCTGGCAAGGGATTAATATACAAAGTATGTAAGGACCCAAACTATTCAGAAGCAAGAAAACTAATAACCCAATTAAAAAATGGGCAAAGCACCTGAATAGACATTTCTCCAAAGAAGACGTACAAATGGCCAACAGGTATGTGAAAAAATGCTCAACATCCCGAATCATCAGGGAAATGAAAATTAGAATCACAATGAGATGTCACCTTACACTTGTTAGAATCACTATGATGAAGAAGACAAAAGATAGCAGGTATTGTTGAGGATGTGTAAGAAGGGAACCCTTGCATGCTGTTGATGGGAATGTAAATTAGTATAGCCATTTTGGTAAACAGTATGGAGGTTCCTCAAAAATTTAAAAATAGAACTCCATATGATCCAGCAATTCCACTACTGGGTACATATCCAAAGGAAATAAACTCAGCATGTCGAAGAGGTATTTGCACTCCCATGTTTATTATAGCACTATTCACAGGAGCCAAAATATGGAATCAGCTTGTGTCCATCAATGGCTGAATGAATTTTCTACAATGTGGTTTATATACACGATGGAATGTGATTAAGCCTAATGTATTCCTGAAAATTGCCAAGAGAGTACTTTTTAAGTGTTCTCACCACCAAAAATGCAAAGTATATGAGTAATGCATATGTGAAGTAGCTCAGTTTAGACATTCCTTAATGCCTACATACCTAAGAACTGTTGTACATAATAAATGTAGTCTTTTCCTTGTTGATTGAAAAATAAAATTTAAAAGGCAACCTATGGGGCCAGGAGTAATCACACCTGTAATCTCAGCACTTTGGGAGGACAAGGTGGGTGAATCACCTGAAGTCAGGAGTTCAAGACCAGCCTGTAATCCAGCACTTTGGGAGGCCGAAGTGGGTGGATCACCTGAGGTCAGGAGGGCGACAAAGCAAGATTCCATCTCAAAGAATAAAAAATAAATAAATAAATCATAAAAGGCAACTTATGAAATGGGAAAAGATATTTTCTTTTCTTTTTTAGATGGAGTCTTCCTTTGTTGTCCAGGCTAGAGTGCAGTGGTGTGATCTCAGCTCACTGCAACCTCTGCTTCCTGCAGAGGAATGATTCTTCTGCCTCAGGTGTGGGTTCTCATAATCCTCAGCTAGGATTACAGGCACCCACCACCACGCCTGGCTAATTTTTGTATTTTTAGCAGAGACAGGGTTTCACCATGTTGGCCAGGGTGGTCTCAAACTCCTGACCTCAGGTGATCCACCTACCTCAGCCTCCCAAAGTGCTGGGATTACAGGCATGAGTCACCTTGCCTAGCCAGGAGAAGATATTTTCAAATCACATATCTGATACGGATTAATATCCATAATAATATAATAATATCCATAATAATAATATCCTACAACTCAGGAGCAAAACAATAAATAACCCACTTTGTAAAAACAGGCCAAAAGGCTTGAACAGGCATTTCTTCAAAGAATACATACAAATGGCCAACAGGAACATAAAAAGATGCTCAACATTACTGATCATGTAAATAAAACAACAATGAAATATCACCTCACACCTGTAATCCAAGCACTTTGGGAGGCTAAGGCTGGTGGATCACAAGGTCAGGAGTTCAAGACCAGCCTGACCAACATGGTGAAACCGCATCTCTACTAAAAATACAAAAATTAGCTGGGCATGGTGGCACGTACCTGTAATCCCAGTACTCGGGAGGCTGGGCCAGGAGAATCGCTTAAACCGGAACCTGGGAGGTGGAGGTTACAGTGAGCTGAGATCATACCACTGCATTCCAGCCTGGAGTACAGAGTGAGACTCCATCTCAAAAATAATAGTAATAATCATAATGAGTGTTGATGAGGATGTGAAGAGATGGGCGCACTTGTGCACGATTGGTGGGAATGCGGAATGGTGCAACTGCTGTAGAAGACAGTCTGGAGCCTCCTCGAAAAATTAAAGATAGAATTACCATAGGATCCGGAAATCCCACTTCTGGGTGTTTATTCAAAAGAACCAAAATCAGGACCTTGAAGAGATATTTGCACTTCCGTGTTCATTGCAGCATTACTCACAATAGCAGGCCAGGCGTGGTGGCTCACGCCTGTACTCCCAGCAATTTGGGAGGCTGAGGTGGGTGGATCACCTGAGGTCAGGAGTTCGAGACCAGCCTGGCCAACATGGCAAAATCCTGTCTCTACTAAAAATACAAAAATTAGCCGGGCATGGTGGTACTTGACTGTAGTCCCAGCTACTCAGGAGGCTGAGGCAGGAGAATCACTTGAACCCGGAAGGCAGAGGTTGCAGTGAGCCAAGATTGTGCCTGGCCAACAGAGTGAGCATAGAGCTGAGGGACCTTTCCAGAGGGTCCAGGTCCTCTCTCAAGAGAAAAAAAAAGCATTATTCACTATAGCCAAGATGTGGGAGTAACCTGACTGCTCATTTGCTGATGAATGAATAAAATATGGTTAATACAATGCAATATCATTCATCCTTTAAAAAGAAGTCCTGCCATATGCAATGCATGAACCTGGAGGAAATAATGCTAAGAAAAATAAGCCAGACATAGAGGAAAAACAGTGTATGATCCCACTCACATAGGGTATCTAATAGTCAGACTCATAGAAGCAGAGAGTAGAATGCTTTGTTGCCAGGAGGTGGGGAGAGGAAAGTGGGGAACAGCTGTTCAGCATGTATAAAGTTTCAGTAGCACAAGATGAAAAGTTCTAGGGGCCTTTTGTACACCATGGTGCTTATACTTATCAATAATATACTACACACTTAAAAATGTGGTAAGAGGGTATTATGGTCTGAATGTTTATGCCTCCCCAAAATTCACATGTTGAAATTTAATCCCCAAATGAGAGTTTTAAGAGGTGGAGCCTTTGGGGGATGATTAGATTGTGAGGGATCTGCCATCATGGATGGGATTACGGGTCCTTATAAAAGATCCCTGGGGCCAAGGTACAACAACAGAGAAATCACAATATCCGTAGTGAACACAGACACAAAAATCCTCAATGAAATACTGAATCCAGCAGCACATCAAAAAGATAATCGAACCAGTTCAAATGGCCTTGATTCCAAGGAGGCAAGGACGATTCAATATATGCAAATCAATAAATGTGATTCACCACATAAACAGAATTTAAAGCAAAAACCCCACAATCATCTAAATAGATGCAGACAAAAGCATTCGATAAAATCCAACATCCCTTCATGATAAAAGCTCTCAAAAAACTAGGCATCAAAGGTACCTACCTCAAAATAACGAGTCATCTATGACAAACCCACAGCCAATATCATACTGAATGGGCAAAGGTTGAACGTATTCCCCCTAAGAACTAAAACAAGACAGGGATGTCCACTCTCACCACTCCAGTTTAACACAGTACTGGAAGTCCTAGCCAGAGCAATCAAGCAAGAGAAAGAAAGAAAAGGCATCCAGATTGGAAAAGAGGAAGTCCAATTATCTTTCTTCACTGATGATATAATTCTATATCTAGAAAACCCAAAGATTCCACCAAAAGACTCCTAGACTTGATAAGTGATGAGTAAAGTTTCAGGATACAAAACAACATGCAAAAATCAGTAGCATTTCTATACCCCAATAATGTTCAAGTTGACAAACAAATGAAGAATGCAGTTCCATTTATAATAGTCTCACACACCCACAAATACTTACGAATATATCTCACCAAGAACGTGAAAGATCTCTAGAAGGAGGACTACCAAACACTGCTGAAATAAATCATAGACGACACAAACAAATGGAAAAACATTCTATGCTCAAGGATTTGAAGAATCAAGTATCATTAAAATGTCCACACTGCCCAAAGCATCTATAGATTCAATGTAATTCTTATCAAATTACCAATGTCATTCTTCATGGAATTAGAAAAAAATTCTAAAATTCATATGGAACTGAAAAAGAGCCCAAACAGCCAAAGCAATCCTAAGCAAAAGTAACAAAAGAGGAGGCTCACATTACTTGACTTCAAACTACACTACAAGGCTACAGTAACCAAAACAGCATGGTGCTGGTACAAAAATAGACACAGGGACCCATGGAATAGAATAGAGAACCAAGAAATAAAGCTGCATAACTACAACCAACTGATTTTTGACAAAGTCAACAGAAACAAATAAAGGGGAAAGGACACCCTATTCAATAAATGGTATTGGGAAAACTGGCCAGTCACATGCAGAAGAATGAAATTTGACCCCTACCCCCCACCGTATACAAAAATAAACTCAATATGGATTAAAGACGTAATTTTAAGACCTCAAGCTATAAAAATCATAGAAGAAAACTTAGGAAATAATTTTCTGGACATTGGCATAGGCAAAGAATTTATGACTGCATCTTTAAAAGCAAACACAACAAAACCAAAAATTGACAATTGGAACCTAATTAAACCAACATGATGAAACCCCATCTCTACTAAAAACATACAACATTTAGAAGGGTATGGTGGCGCATGCCTGTAATCCCAGCTACTCGAGAGGCTGAAGCAGGAGAATTGCTTGAACCTGGGAGGCGGAGGTTGTAGTGAGCCAAGAACGTACCACTGCATTCCAGCCTGGGCCACAACAGCGAAACTCTGTCTCAAAAAACAAACAGTCAAAAAAGAGGCAAGGGAAAAAATAAGCCTGTGAAAAAAAGGTGGCACAGGACAAGGAAAAAGGAACAAAATTTTGCAGACTTGGAGGAAGCACAGATTTTATATGAGGTCTGGGGAAATTTTAGGAAGTTGTTTGACGTGCTCCATTTGAGATGCAAGAAACATGGTCTCTGTGAAAGAGAAATCAGACGCTCAAAGAAGCCAAAAACCAGCACAAAGGCCAAAGGAGCCCTGACTCTTTTGACACTCATGGTTCTGAGAAAGGAGAAATTGTGTAGGTTGATGTCATCCTAGGGACCGTGGAGAAGGAAGCGGAGCTGGTTTGGAGCATTTATTTGATATCAGCCGTGGGTAGGCATTTTAAGTGCAGAAAGCACTGTGAAAGCCTGGGTTCCTCACTGAAGGGGACCCTGCTGCAGGGTTTCTGGGAGTGGATGTGGCAGGTGGTGGTGGGAAGCACCTGCAGGGGAGGGGGAGGTGGGGCAGGGGAGGTGAGGCAGCCCCAAAAGGATGAGGTAGCAACATGTCTCCTCCGAGAGAGGACGGAGCTTACTCCCACTGGGGAACTCTGGGAAACGGCATCTTTGCTGTGCACCTCAGAATGATCACACTGAGAGCAAGAAAGATGAGATCTTTATTCACTTACTCCCACTAGTTGCTGGATAAGGGCTGCTCCCTGGAGGTGCTGATTCCTTGGGGCTTCCTAATTCCTGCTGTCCACAGACAAAGAGAACTCATGAAAACAGAGGGCCACGGGTGAAGAGCCTCGGTGCAGCCATGGAAAAGACAGGCCAAAGCTGGGGACCACAGGGGTGCCCCAGGACAGGGGAAATGTCTCCTTCAGCAAGGACAGGAGGAGTGGCCAGAAGAGGCGTGGGCAGGGCAGTGAACATGAGCTCGACTGAGAAGATGGACTAGGGTTGGCAGGATATAAGGGTTAGTCCATAGATCGGAATGAAGTATTTATAAAAACAGCCTCGGCCGGGGCGGTGGCTCACACCTGTGATCCCAGCACTTTGGGAGGCCAAAGTGGGTGGATCACCTGAGGTCAGGAGTTTGAGACCTCCCTGGGCAACATGGTGAAACCCCACCTATGCTAAAACGAAAAAAAAATTTGCCAGGTGTGATGGCACGCACCTGTAGTCTTGAGGTTGCAAAGAGTTGAGATCCCACCACTGCCCTCCAGCCTGGGGGACAGAATGAGACTGTCTCAAAAAAACAAAAAAAGACCAAAAAACTCGGCCTAGGCCAGGCACAGTGACTCACACCTGTAATCCCAACACTTTGGAAAGCTGAGGCAGGAAGATCAGTTGAGCCCAGGAGTTTGAGACCAGCCTGGGCAATGTAGGGATTCTGTGTCTACAAAAAAAAAACAAACAAAAAAATTAGCCAGGCATGGTGGGTCACACCTATAGTCCCAGCTACTCAGGAGGCTGAGGTGGGAGGATAGCTTGAGCCCAGCAGGTGGAGGCTGCAGTGAGCCATTATTGCCCCACTGTACTCCAGCCTGGGTGACAAAGTGAGACCCTGTCTCAAAAAATTAATTAATTAATTAAAGGCTGCCGAGGAAGTCTGGACTTGATATGCAGAAACTGGGATTCATTGCACGGCTTCAAACAGTCTTTTGGGTAGGTTCGTAAAAAAGGGTGAACTGGGTTGAATCGTGTCTCCCCAGAATTCATGGTTCAAGATTCAGAAGCTGCGAATGTGGCCTACTGTGTAAATAGGGCCTTTGCAAGTGTCATTAAAGTTAAGATGAGGTCCTACTGGATTATGGGGGCCCTAAATCCGACATAACTGGTATCCTTAGAAAATAAAAAGAAGAGGCTGGGCACGGTGGCTCACGCCTGTAATCCCAACACTTTGGGAGGCCAAGGCAGGCAGATCACAAGGTCAAGAGATCAAGACCATCCTGGCCACACAGTGAAATACGTCTCTACTAAAAATTCAAAAATTAGCTGAGTGTGGTGGTGCCCACCTGTAGTCCCAGCTACTCGGGAGGCTGGAGCGGAGAATTGCTTGAACCCAAGGGGTGGAGGCTGCAGTGAACCAAGATCACGCTATTACACTCTAGCCTGGGCAACAGAGCGATACTCCATTTCACAAAAAAAAAAGAAAAGAAAAAGAGAATATACACACACACACAGAGAGAGAGAGAGAGAGAGAGAGATAGAGAGAGAGACAGGCCACGTAAAGATGGATCAGACATCAAAGGGAGGCAGCTTCAGGCCAAAGGACACCAAAAGTTGCCAGGAGCCCCCAGAACCTAGGAAGAGACGGGGCAGACTCTCCTGCTGCAGCCCCAGAAGGAACTGACCCTGCTGCCCCCTCGCTGTTAGACTTCCGGCCTTCTGAACTGTGAGAGGACACACTTCTGTGGTTTCAAGCCCTGCAGTGTGTGGTACTTGGCTACAATAGCCCCAGAAAACTTCCACAAAAGGTTAGGCAAGGAAGACCAGGATGAAGGCCCGTGGGAACGGGCTGGAGGGAGTAAACCCAGGTCACAGAACTCCTACCCACTGCTGGTCCTCAAGGTCTCAGGCAGAAAGCTGTTTCTCCAGAGGGGGCTTCCCTGGACATCAATGGCCACCACCTCTTCCTGGCTAATCACACAACCCAGCCATATGCTCTCACACCCATCCTTTTGCCTGTGGCATTTCTGTGGTTTGTCTGGGCAGAGGCTTTGGGGATGATGCGGAAAACCATTTTGGAAGAAAAAAGATGATAAACATGACGACAGATAATGACAGATAATGTCTAGAGCTCGAAGGAATGGGGACAATGAGCGACTCCAAGTCTCATAACCTAAGAGCTCAGCTGCTACTCTTTTTTTTTGAGACAGAGTCTCACTCTGTCACCAGGCTGGAGTACAGTGCCATGATTTTGGCTCACTGCAACCTCCACCTCCTGGGTTCAAGCGATTCTCCTGCCTCAGCCTCCCGAGTAGCTGGGACTACAGTTGTGCAACATGATGCCCAGCTAATTTCTGTATTTGTAGTAGAGACGGGATTTCACCATGTTGGCCAGGCTGGTCTCGAACTCCTGACCTCAAGCAATCTGCCTGCCTCGGCCTCCCAAAGTGCTGGTTTTACAGGCATTAGCCACCATGCCCAGCCTGAACTGCTTCTCTTAACAATGTGGTACATATCGAGGAAACTGTGTGGAGAAAGGGAGGGAAGGAGGAGAAAGGTGATGAATTTAGTGTCAGTCCTGCAGTATTTAAGACCAGAGCGTACAAGGAGGGAGAGAGTTAAAATCACCAATGGCTTTTGAAACAAAACTAAATATTATAAGAGAGCCAATTGCCACCAATGGGGAATCCAATTTAGAGATTCGAAGCAGAGAATTTATAACCTAAATAAGCATCCCCATACAGCCAGCATGCTTCCTCTCCCCTTGTCTAGCAAAAGAGGCAGTAGGTGCTATCACTTCTCTCCTACACCTCCTGGAAAGCATGTGTGAGAACTAAAGAGATATATACATGAACTGTCTATGCTGGCACCCTTCATAAACACAGATAAGCAAGCTGTGCCCCTCCACTCTTGAAGAGCCACTAATCTGGGCAGATCTGCCCACCTTCTGCCTTCGAGAACGTTCCTCTTTGGGCATGATCCTCTCTGACCTGTGGTTCTTGAGCCACGCTGTCATTAAACACTTGAGGTGCTGGTCTCCGAAACTCAGCAGTGGGACAGACAGGCTTACATGATTCCCCACCAAGGCCAAACACTTGTGTTTTCACGAGGTGTCCCCAGTGATGTCGGGTCACCTCTGGACAAACATGGCTTGTTATCCTCAGAATGGCATAACGGGAAAGTGCCATGGCCTGAGGGCGGGGCGCTATGGAGAGGTTCAGGCAGAGCAAGGAGAGCAGGAAGCAGATGTGGAGACAGCTGTGCGCCCCACGTCCCATGCAGCGGGGCCGTGAGCTGCCCGTAGCACACCACCAAACGTGTTGCCCCTGAACTAAGAAAATTGTGGCCAAAGTCTTTTCACCAATTAAAGGCAACAACCTATATGAACGAAAAGAATAGGTCAGAGATACAAGAGCTCAAAACAGATAAGAGAAAATGCCTTGTGATCTGGAGCAATGCCGAGAAGAAGTGGAAGGAAAAACGATGCAAATACGAGCCCTGAAGTAATGAAGGTGATCTAGGAAGAATCGCGGGAGAGGACCCTCTGCTGAAAGCCGCGTAAAGAACAGAAGTGAGAAAACCAATGGGAAGCAAATGAAAGCAGAGCCCTGTTAAATCTTCTAACTGTGTTCAGCCCACAGTTTATCAAACTCTGCTGATTTCAGAAGCTCGTTTTTCAGGAAGTACTCACTGCTATCCCAGTAAACCTGGGTTCCACAGGACACATTTTGGGAAATGCTGTTCTAGACGAGTAGTTCTAACTAGGGGACAAATGATGGTGTTGAAAGACATATTTGGGGCCAGGCACAGTGGCTCACGCCTGTTATCCCAGCATTTTGGGAGGCCGAGTCGGGCAGATCACTTGAGGTCGGAAGATCAAGACCAGCCTGGGCAACATGGTGAAACCCCATCTCTACTAAAAATACAAAAATGAGCCAGGTCTGGTGGCATGCACCTGTAATCCCAGCTACTCAGGAAGCTGAGGCAGGAGAATCGCTTGAACCCAGGAGTTGGAGGTTGCAGTGAGCTGAGCTCACACCACTGCACTCCAGCCTGGGTAACAGAGGGAGACACTATCTCAAAAAGAAAGAAAGAAAGAAAGACACACGTATGTGGTTGTCATGACTGAGTGGGTCTGGTGGGTAGGGATCAGGGATGCTGCACATCCTACAACATTCAGGACAGGCCTACACAACACAGAATTTTATCTGGTCCGGTATGGAGACCCCTGCCCCGGCGGATCACAGGGTATTTACACTTATGCTACAATAAATTCTGCTGAAATAACTGTTTGTACAAAAGAGGCCCCATGGTTCGAGTGTTGTTTAACCATACCTATGGCCTTTGGGGTCCCCTGTGGGTAGAGCTGGCTGTGATGGGAATGGTGGGAAGAAAGGGAGTGGACGCGAAAGGACTTTGGAAACAAGTGGCAAGTTCAAATTCCTGCAAAAGAGGTGCTGCAGAGAGACGTGGAAAGCTAGAGGTGTCATCGGAGAGAGGACGGAAGAGAGCAGGTGTGAAACCTTGCCGTGTGGGCTGACCTTCATCACTCTGTTCATTCAGGATTTTCATTTCAGTCACTCTCATTCGTGGTGTGTGGACCCCAAAATAGAGGGGGAAAATGGAGCCGAAATGTTACCCAAGACTCCAGGCTGATCCCTTCTTCTCCCCAAAGGACTGGGGAGGGCCTTGCCAGCAGGTCAATCTACCCAAAGAGCACAAGGTCCCAGGCTGCTGGCCTCCCTGTACCTGAGGGCCAGGCAGTACACATGCATGGTTCTGCAGACCTGTACCTGAGGGCCAGGCGGTATGCATGCACGGCTCTGCAGACCTGTACCTGAGGGCCAGGCGGTATGCATGCACGGCTCTGCAGACCTGTACCTGAGGGCCAGGCGGTATGCATGCACGGCTCTGCAGACCTGTACCTGAGGGCCAGGCGGTATGCATGCACGGCTCTGCAGACCTGTACCTGAGGGCCAGGCGGTATGCATGCACGGCTCTGCAGACCTGTACCTGAGGGCCAGGCGGTATGCATGCACGGCTCTGCAGACCTGTACCTGAGGGCCAGGCGGTATGCATGCACGGCTCTGCAGACCTGTACCTGAGGGCCAGGCGGTACGCATGCACCGCTCTGCAGAGGGCCACCGGTGACAGTGTGACATCTCCTCCTCTTCCTCCTTTGACAGCCCCATTCAATGTCATTAGAAAGAAGCTTCCAGTGAACTTCCATTTGACTCCATTACCTCACTGGCAACCTGAAAAATGCCAAATGCTGCCACTTGCCCTCAGGGAAGTGATTTTGTCTCTTACCCATGAATGTCACCACAGAAGCTAACTTCAATCCCCAGTGACGGATTGGCTTCTCCTCCTTCAGCACGACTCAAATGCCAGGCATCAAACACAAAGGGACTCACCTCTGCTGCTCTCTGTGCTCTAGGCTTTCTTTGGTATTAAAATCACAAGCTGCCACTTCCATAGCCTGAAAGAGAGATATGGAAAATCATTTATTCAAAAAAAAGCTTAACTATGATACATCCACGCTATAAAATATTATGCAGCCACTAAAAAAAGGATGTATTGAAGACTTTAAGGCAGTGGGAAAACGCTCACATTATGAGGGTAGCTAAGAAAAGCAGAATACAATATGATCTCAAGTCTGCAAAAATAAACAGAGAGAACAAAAAAGCAGAAAGATTATCTTTTATCTCCAGACAGGAAATCTGTAGATAATTTGTTTCTTCGTGCCTTTCTATATTTTCCAATTTTTCTACATAAGAATATATTACTTGGCTGATAGGCAATTAATAGTTTGTTTTCGAAAGAAAGCATGAATCATTTTACTCTCTTCAGGCTCAGAGCAATAATGTTCTGATAAGTGACATCCCCACAGGAAGAGCCCACACTGAGGACACCAGCCACCTTCTCCCCTAATTTATCCCAAACTGCCTCCCAAAACTGGTGCACAGACATCTTCAGAGGTCTTTCTTCCGGTGGAGGAGCTGGGCAGGAAGGGGTACTTGGGGTCACAGCTTGACTCCTTGTCACAAAGCCAGAGGTACAGAAGCAGCATGTTAACTGAACGGACCCATTCCAACCACAAAGCTAGAGCCACCCCCCTACAGTGAGACACATTCTGTTCCACCAACTTTGATACCTGGGGAACTTTCCAGAACCCAGCTGGCCCTGCAACATGCTTCCAGACCCAGGAGCATATCTTAGACCTGATCCAGAACTCAGTGACATGTCTGGATGACCTGTTCATAGGGGAACCTGACAGAGGGGTGACAGCTAGTCAAAGCGGCCCAGACAGGAAGGAAAAAAGGCTGCCGTGAGCCATCCCTCTCCAACCCCAGACCTTGGGCTGTGAGCATGGGAAATCACCCGCTGTGTCCTCATGGTCCTCAGCTCTCCCATCACACACCAGAGCGTGCTGGGGTGGCAGGCAGGTGGGCAGCGGCCAGAGGATGGGAGATTATACTGCAGGGTTATCATTGCACACCCACTTTCTGAGCACCTGCAGGTATGAGACCGGGTGTGTGGCAGGCAAGGGGACAGGATAATGCATACCTGGGCACCACCTGTCTTTAACACAGCAGTTCTCACCCTGCAGCTGCATCAGCCCTACCTGCAGGGGGTTCCTCAGAACCCGCCTCTAGTTCTGATTAAGTCTGGAGTGGGACCCCCAGATTTTGCATTTTCCACAAATCCCCAGGTGATGCTGCAGTTGTGGCTGCCAGTCAGGGGACCCTACTGGGAGAGCAACTGAGGAAACGGCAGGGAGGAGGCAAGGTTGAAACCCATCAGCTTCTCCTCTGCATGGAAACAGACACGGCATGCGGGACACGGGCACAAATCCAGGTGGGCACCAGCCTCGCCCACCCTTTGGGTGTGGAGTCCACCAGGCTTACATAAGCAGCTCAGCGCCTGCAGAGGGTGAATCTTTCCTCCAGGAAGCCTGTGTCTTAGATGGAGGGGCAGGAGCAGGGCATTGTCCCAGCCCCTGGTCCTGAGCTTTTGTTTCTCAGGGACATCTGTGTCCAGAGATGGAGCCATTCTCCAGCCATCTTATCGGAAGCCAAGTTGCCCTGAGACTCATTGGAATTCAGCTTGCTTATAAACACCTGGAGGTTTTGAGATTATGCTGAGGTCTGGAGCCCCGGGATTTTGCTTGGGAGTTTATCAGAGTTAAGTCGGTGTAGGTGAAAGGCGGTGGATGAGCACGGTGGGGGAGGTGGCAGGCATAAGTAAAGATGAGCACATTATTCACACGTCTCCTTCCACCAGAAAGAGCGCGCCTTCCGCTCACCAACGCTTATCAACACCCTCTGATTTTTTTCATCCGTTTTTAAAGGAGGCAGGAGGGAAAAGATCATCATTTTTAATTAAGAAATTAAGCCATCCCCTTTCTAAATATTCAGTGCTGCATTTATCGCCTGCAGGAAGGGGGAGGGGAGAGTCCAGCCATTGCAGGAAAATGATTTTCATCATCCGCAAAATCCGATGCCCAAAATAGCCCCGCCGTTGCCCGGGCAACTCACATTTGCTCCCCCTTCCCCCCGCCCATGCCTTTGCATATTGCTGCATATTTCTATCGTCTCTTTCCAGGCACAGTTCATAAACACGACGGCATCATAAAGAATGTTATCACCAGTGACTTACAGCCCAGCTGCGCCCGGCGAGATAGGAAGTGGCAAGCAGATACAATTTCATGCAGCGAGGGCAACAGATTGATTGGGTGCCCTTCAAATGTGATGCCACTTCTTTAAGTCAGTCCAAATTCAGAAGTAAAGTTGGTCTCGCCCTTTTCCTGGCCACCGTGGACAATGCGTGAGGGGATAATGCCCGGAGTCTCATTAGGGCTGGAATGATCTCGCCCTGAGATGGGGATTATTCCAACAGCCTTCTTGGCGGGCCTGCCCGACCCTCGTCTCCCCTCCTCTCCCTTGTCAAAGGGCCGAGGCCCCAGGATGTGGCCTTTTTGAATTAATTATCCTCTCTTCCCAAGGATTACTTGGGCTCCCATGGCTAGCGGCAGTGGGGGTGGGGCAGGGGCCGCTGCAGATGAAGATCCAGGAAGATTTTCCACATCCGAACCCTGATCCTTTAGTTTCAGGGGGTGGCAGCGTTAATTGCGGGGTCTCACTCTGCACAGGGTTCATGCAAGGAGAGGGCATCTCTAGACCCCCAGGGCCACTTCTGTCCGGAGAGGCATGGAGGGTCAGGAAGCTCTTCCCGTGCCCCCCAGGCTGATGCCACTCAAACCTCTCCTCTGGTTCCTGTTACAGAAGGGGCCAGGGCTTCAGCTTTTTTTGCTTAAAATATTAAAGATATGTCTGACCGCAGCGGAGGATGGGCCCATCCAGAAGAAGAGGGAGAAGTTTCTGGCTCTGGGGGCTCCTCCAATTTCCTTGGGCAAGGATCAGGAGGTCAAAGATAAAGGCCAACCTCATCTCCAGAGCTCCAGAGCCCAGTGAACCAGTCAGGCCTCCCCTGGGAGGTATAATGACCACACGCAGGGCCCTCTAGCCAACCAGATCTGGTGGACTGCCAGAGCCAGGGGTCCCTGCACTGCCCCCTGCCTACTCTTCTACGTGGGTCCCTTCCAGGCCACCCTCAAGCCTAACTAGACAGTAACTAGGCTGAGCTCAGGCTGGCCAGCAGCAGCCTCCCTCACCTCCCAGGGGCTTCCAGCCAGGACAGGGAGCCAGGGGGGGACATAGTGGAGGAAGAAAGGGTGTCCCAAGGGCACCACTGGGCACTCGAGAAGACTGCCATCGGGCTGGGGTGAGCATGGGAGCTGCTGGGCTGGGGTGAGCATGGGAGCTGCGGGTCTGGCTGGCCTCTGCCTCCTGGACCCATGTGCCACACACAGGAGGCCCCGTGCAGCCTTTGCAGGGCAGGAGAGGCCCCGCAGGAACGTGGCAGCCCCCCAGGAGGAGCCTTCTCAAAATCAGGTCCATGGCGGAGTTGGCAAGCAGAGCTCTGAGGTCCCGGGGACAGAGCAGGTGGCAGAATGTCCGCCATCCCATCCAGGAAGGTCCCGAACTGCCTGGGACCTCAGCACCACCAAGAGCTCCACCCTTTCCTCTATGGACACCACTATGGAGCCGGCCTGAGGGGCTGTCCCTGGCTACCTCCGTAGCAGTGAACCAGGTAGCCCTGGCCAGGCCCTCATGGAGCCCACAGGTGTCGGGAGACAGAAGAGTCACAGCCTGCCTGGGGGACAGGCTCACGTTCCATGTGCTCGGCTGCGTGGAGCCATCCCCTCACCCGTGCTGGCCACATTGGCCGGCTTATCCCCTGGGTGCAGGGCTGGACATTTGGGCAGGTGGTCGTACACAGGGCAGAGGAGAAAATGAGCAGGTTTGCTAAGATGCCATTTCATGTCCCCTGCAATCTTGGCTGTGTCCGAGGTGGCTCCCGAGGAGAGGTTTATCTATTACCTGGCGCTCTTCCCACACCTTTATTACTAAGATGGAGGAAGCAAGAAATTCTGAAGAAAAACCAACCTCCCCTTCACCCATTCATACAATTTCCTTGAGTCAGCCCAGCTCTCCCAGCCCTGTTTCCCAGGGCCCTGCTTGAATTTTGTCTAAACATAAACATATATCTATTCATTGACATAAAATTCATATGACATAAAATGAATGATTTAGAAGTGAACAATTCTGGGCCAAGCACAGTGGCTCACACCTATAATCCTAGCACTTTGGGAGGCCAAGGTGGGTGGATTGCCTGAGCTCAGGAGTTCAAGAGCAGCCTGGGCAACACAGTGAAACCCCGTCTCTACTAAAAGATAAAAGAAATTAGCCGGGCATGGTGGCATGCGCCTGTAGTTCCAGCTACTTAGGCAGCTGAGGCAAGAGAATTGCTTGAATCCAGAAGGCGGAGGTTGCAGTGAGCCAAGATCACGTCACTGCACTTCAGCCTGGCAACAGAGTGAGACTGTCTAAAAAAAAGAAGAAGAAGTGAATAATTCTGGTCAGGAGCAGTGGCTCGCTCCTGTAATCCCAGCATTTTGGAAGGCCAACTGAGGTGGGAGGATCATTTGAGGTCAGGAGATCAAGACCAGCCTTGGCCACATAGTGAGACCCCTGTCTCTACAAAAAATAAACAGAATTAGCTGTGTGTGGTGGCTCACGCCTATAGTCCCAGCTACTCAGGAGGCTGAGGTGGGAGTATCACTTGAGCCTGGGAGATCAAGGCTATAGTAAGCCATGATTGTGCCACTGCACTTCAGCCTGGGTGATAGAGCAAGACCGTGTCTCAAAAAGAAAAAAAAAGAGTGAACAATTCAGCAGCATTTTATACTTTCACAATGCCATCTCAATCTAGTTCCAAAACATTTCTGTCAGCCCAACAGAAAACCCTGTACCCATCAGCCCTCACTCCCCACTTTCCCTCCCTGCAACCTTGGCAACCTGGAGTCTGCCTTTTGTCTCTGCCTGTTTCCCTGTCCTGGATCTTTCCTATAAACAGGATCTACAACATGTGACTGGTTTCTTTCACTTAGTGTGATATTTTTGAGGTTCATCCACCTTGTATCATGTGTCAGTACTAGATCCCTTTTCATGGCTGAATACTATTCCATTGTATTTATAGACCAGTTTATTCATTTATCCATTGACAGACATTTGGGTTCTTGTCAGTTTTGGGCTACTGTCAGTAGTCCTGCTGTGGCCATTCATGTATATTTGTTTAAACACCTGTTCCCAATTATCTGGGGCACATACCTAGGGAAGGAATTCCTGGGTTATATGATAATTTAATATTTAACTTTTTGAGACAGGGTCTTACTCTGTCTCTCAGGCTGGAGTACAGTGGCATGATTATGGCTCACTGCAGCCTTGAACTCCTGGGCTCAGATGATCCTCCCACCTCAGCCTCCCGAATAGCTGGGATTACAGGTGCACGCCACCATGCCAGCTAGTTTTTGTATTTTTTGTAGAGATGGAGTTTTATCACATTGCCCAAGCTGGTCTCAAAATCTTGGGCTCAAGTGACCCTCCCACCTCAGCCTCCCAAGTGCTGGGATTACAAGTGTGAGCCACCCCACTATACCTGGTCTTTCATGTTTAACTTTTTGAGGAACTAAACTGCTTTTCGAAGAGGCTGCCCCAGTTTACACTCCTACCAGCAAGGCACGAGGGTTCTGAATGCCCCACAGGCTCACCAATACTTGCTGTCATCTGTCTGGACTCCAGCCATCCTAGTGGGCGTGAAATGCTATCTCATGTGGTTTTAAGCAGCGTGTCCCTGAAGACTAATAAATTTGAGAATCTTTTCATTTGCTTTTTGGCCCCTATTTGAATTGGATATTGGTTTTTCTTTTTTCTCCTTGCAAAAAAAGAAGTGTGGGGCCAGTCACGGTGGCTCATGCCTGTAATCCCAGCACTTCGGGAGGTCAAAGGGGGGTGGATCACCTGAGGTCAGGAGTTCAAGACTAGCCAGGCCAACATGATGAAATGCTGTCTCTACCAAAAAAAAAAAAAAAAAAAAAAATTAGCTGGGTGTGGTGACGCATTCCTGTAATCTAGGTACTTGGGAGGCTGAGGCAGGAGGATCGCTTGAACCTGGGAGGCAGAGGTTGCAGTGAGCCACGATCACACCATTGTACTCTAGCCTGGGTGACAGAGCAAAAAAAAAACAAGCATAGTTCTTCACTGAAGATTTTCACTCATACAGCTACGAAGTGCAGACTAGATCCTGGAACACAGGTGGCCTGGGGACAGGGTCCCTTGAAGAGAGAACTTTCCGCCTCTTTTCTCAAACCCTCCTGACCCCAGAGCCAAGGAGAAAAAAACTGTAGGTGACCAAAAGATTATGGAAAGTATTTAGTGTTAAACTCTGTGCTGTTCCAGGAGAGGACCTCTTAAATCTCCCCTGAAGGGGAACCAGGAGACACACCCCGCTTCTTCTGCGCAGAAGGAAAGTTCAGGTGGGGAGGGTTCTTTCCATTTGCTTTGCATGCAGGAGGAGGCTGGTAAATCCTGTTTACCTTTCTCCTCTCCAGCACATTTCCAAGAAAAGCAATGCGAAATCAACTTTGTATTCTACAGACAGTGAGAGTCTGTGTAGGACAGAAAGTTCACAATTATTTTTCCCTCTCCTCAGACCGTCCACCCTGGCACTATAAAACACCTCTGTCGGCATCAGGCGATCTGGTCCCATAACCTACAGGAACATTAAAGGGAGGGAAATTGTGCTGAGAAATGACAGCCTGTCTCTGCCCCTCTCCGCCCCAGTGTGCCTTCGCCCCTCCATGTTCTGTCATCCCCAGTCAGACACCTGCTCCCTCTGTCATTCTCCAACATGATAAACACTCTTGCACACCAACTACCAGCATCTCCGTGGTCTATGAGCCAGCGTACATGGCTGTCCTTTGTCCTGGAGAAGAGGACTGAAGGGGATGGTGGATCCCCTCTATGTCATCTTCTATCAAGGCACATCAATCAGACAAGATTTCGCTCCAGCCCGGGTGGGAGTGTGGGGCGGGTGACCCCACGAGGAGAAGGTTGGGGTGCCGAATGGGGGCGACAGTGCCGTGAGTGGAGTGGGGAGCCATGAAGTTTCCTTCAAGGACAATTCCAGACAATCACATCTCCTGTTTTTGCTAAAACTGAATCCCCTCACTCCAAGCTCCAAGAGCACTGTGTTTCCCCATGGCCCACACCTCCCTGCCACTGCCACTCTCCGTGGATCACAAAGACCCTTCCTGATATGGTTTGGACCTAGGACCCTGCCCACATCTCATGTGGAATTGTAGTCCCGGTGTTGGACGTGGGACCGGTGGGAGGTGACTGGATCATAGGGGTGGGGTTCTCACACATGGTTTGGCACATCCCCCCTTAGGACTGCATAGTGAGTGAGTTCTCATGAGATCTGTTTGTTTAAAAGTGGGTGGCGCCTCCCTGCTCTCTCCCTTCCTCCTGTTCTGGCCACGTGAAGACGCCTGCTCCTCCTTCACCTTCTGCCATGACTGTAAGTTTCCTGAGGCCTCCCCAGCCATGCTTCCTGCACAGCCTGCAGAACCCCGAGCCAATGAACCCTCTTTTCTTTATACATTATCTGGTCTTAGCAGCAGACTAATACAGTTCCCCTAGAAGTCACTTGTGCTGCTGTCTTATGAGGGGATGAAGGGTGGGAGACACGAGGAGGACAAGGCTGATCTCCTGGGTCCATTACGAAGGGTCTGCTACACGCTCCATAGCTAGGTCCCGTGGGGAGGAGGGTAAACCATGCGGCTCCCAGACTCCTGCACTACGCCTACTGTGTACTGGGCAAGGTTACGTGCTTCCCCTGTATGTTCTGACTTGATTTCAGCAAATGGTAATAAGATGAATGTGGAAGCAAGAGAAAAAGGAAGAGGTACAGAGTCACCACAGTGGGAACTCCACAATCACAGAGGCTGGGCTTCCTCGTAATACACGTAGTGACTCCAGCTGTAATACTCTGAGCCCATCTCATTGTGCCCTGGCCATGCACGGGGCACAGCTCTGAGCACTTCATCTCTACTGCCTCATTTAAAGCCCACAGACCTCCCGGATGCAGAGACTGACTGTAATCCCTACTTCATGGATTGTGACACGGAGCGCAGACCATTTCGGTCATTCACCCAAAGTCATACGGATTACATGGTTAAGCTGGGATTTGAACCCAGGACTCTCTGACTCTACAGCCTGAGTTGTTTCTAACATGATGCCAATCTTCCGTTCTTAGAGTGAGAGGAGGAAGTGTGGAGGCAAGACTGAAAGGACCAGGTCACGCCCAGGCCCCTCACTGCACAGTGACCTCAGACTCATGTGGCATCTACAGGTGTTGTCAATCCCGGGGTCCCATTCCCGGAGCTGGGGTGGGAAAGATCCTACCTGGCCTATGGAGGAGTGGCTGTGGCTGGTGGCACGTGTCACGTGTCACGTGCTGTCTCTGCATGGCAGCAGCTGGAAGACATGTTCTTACAAATCATCTCTCCAAGGTGAGAACAGTAGCTCACCCTCAGCCTGGTGTTAGCAAATGGATTTTTTTTTGAGATAGAGTTTCACTCTTGTTGTCAAGGCTAGAGTGCAGTGGCACAATCTCAGCTCCATTCAGCTGGGTTCAAATCCCAGCTTAACCATGTAATCCATATGAATTTGGGTGAATGACCGAAATGGTCTTTGCTCTGTGCCCCCATCCATGTGGTAGGGACCACAATCTCTGCCTCCCCAATTCAAGTGATTCTCCTGCCTCAGCCTCCCAAGTAGCTGGGATTACAAGTGCCCATCACCCTCCCTGGCTAATTTTTTGTATTTTTAGTAGAGATGGGGTTTCACCACATTGGCTGGGCTGGTCTGGAACTCCTGACCTTAGGTAACTCACCTGCCTCAGCCTCCCAAAGTGCTGGGATTACAGGTGTGAACCACCGCATGTGGCCAACAAACGGATTTTGAACATGTTCTGCAGTCTTACAGAAAAGGAGAGCTGGGAAGGAGAGGGACAGGAGGCCCCTGGAGAAAGACAGACATGAACCAAGCCTAGGAACTGCAGGCTCTGTCATCACCACGAGCCTTGGTCACTCATCGGCAGGATAGGGCTCCCTGGTAGCTCGGTTGGTAAGGATGAAAATAGAGATGCCTGTCCCAGCCCACATTCCAGAGCCGCCGGCAATCACTGCTAGAGGTGACACACTGTTTTTGGTCTTTAGGGGTAAAGCGAGACCTCGGCAAGGTCCCAGGCTGCAGGGCTGAATGCTGTGGTGGCTGCAGAGGTGAGCGAGGTGCCTGGCTCCAGGGTCCGAAAGCCAGACAGTGTCTGTGGAGGAAAAACCTCCTCCACCTCACTGGAAGGACCACCACCCAGGGCACCTGTCACCAGGGCTGCAGGGAAGGGACACAGTGCTCTGGACTCAGAGAAGGGAGGGATCTCCCTGGCTCAGGGCAGTTAGGAAGGTCCTTGTGAAGAAGTGACATTTGCAGAGGGTCTCTAGGAAAGTGGAGGGTTTCCACAAACCAAAAGGCGGGGCGGGGGCATGCTGCGAGCAGAAAGCACAGCCAGAGTTAACCCTGCTAATGGGGGCTCCCGGGGTCACACCTTCTCACCAGAGCACAGGGCAGGGGTGGGGAAGGAATGAGAGCTACAGACAGAAACAAAGTGGAAGGTAAGGTCTCAAAGGCAAGGCTGAGGGACCTGCCCTTCACTACCACTTGCCTCAGGCCTAGTGAGGGGAGTGGGAATGGTTTCCTGGAGGGAAGCATCAGCTCTGGTCACAGAGGAAATCCCAAGCCACTCTCTGCCTTTGTGGCAGGAAGCACTGGTGGCCTCTGGCTGGGATCTGGAGCCCCTGAGGCTGAGGTCAGGTGGCAGGGCCAGTGTCACCCTCCTCTACCCCAGGTCACCTGGGTTCAGTGTGGCACTGAACCCCAGCATCATTTGTGCTTTCTGTCCCCGCTGGATCCTGGGTCTGGCTGCCCCCCAGTGCAGGGGTGCCCACCCCAGCCATCTTCCTGGACACAATCCTTCCCAGCCCTAAGCATCTGCCAGCCTCCTCCTTCTCTGGCCTTCCCACATCTCGGCCTGGTTCCTGGACACAGACACCGTGGAGTGCTGGAGCCGGTTCCTACCAGCTTGCAGGAGCAAAGCTGCACCTCTTCTCAACCCCATGATCAGCAAAATCCTCCTAGGAAGCTTGAAGTTGGCCCTAGTGGGAGTATTTACACCATGGGAAGTGGCAAATGCCAACAGTCAGGGCTACTCTTTCCCAGGGAGCCGATTGGCAGACTTCACCAGCACATCTCTACGTAGACAATGCTACCCAAGCTGGTCTGGATTCAAACCCATTTAAAAGCATGCCCTCTCTGCATGCTCAGGGTGAGCAGAGCTGCTGAAACAGCAGAGCGAGGGACAGCTGATGAGTAGGAAAGACCCTCAGGCTGAGTCACTGAGGGTCGTCCAGGAGAAATGACACTTTCTATTCCGCCTACATGTCAATGGCTTCGGTGAGGATGCCACTCACCTGGAGCTCTCTGTATTGACTTCACAGGTTCTAACACCTCTCTCTTCAATAACATTGAAATTCCTAGAAAGCAGAGGGGGCCAGCTATGCCACTCACCTTTCTGCTTTACTTCTCTGGACCTGCACTCCCTCATGTGCAAAAGGAAAATGGTGCTAGACAGGAGCGTCTCAATTCCTGTGTATCTATGAAATACCTGCAAGCTCATTACACACGCAGATCCCGGACCTAACCTCACACTCACAAAATCCAGCTCTCCAGGCGTGAGGCTGGGAACCCACCTCAGTTCCAATGTCATCCTCAGGTAGCTGAGTGTCCATGTCCTCAGATCTCAGGAGGAGACAATGTCACCAGCAGCTGGCTGGGTGTCCATGTCCTCAGATCTCAGGAGGAGACAATGTCACCAGCAGGTGACTGGGTGTCCATGTCCTCAGATCTCAGAAGACAGTGTCACCGGTAGCTGGCTGGGTATCCATGTCCTCAGATCTCAGGAGGAGACAATGTCACTGGTAGCTGGCTGGGTGTGAGTATCTGTCCTCAGATCTCAGGAGGAGAGAGTGTCACCAGCAGGTGGTCAGGTGTTCATGTCAGTGTTTGTTTTCACTCTCAATCGCCTAAAAGTGTAACAGCCTGATTGGGGGATTTGAAGGTCTCTGAAATTCAAAAGGAGCCATGGCTTCCAGGACCTCCTCCAGCCTGGTGCTGGATGATGCCATGACTAACTGTCGCCGGGCCCTTAAGATGCCACTAGCCGTGTGCAGGGGTTTCATCAGGTCTTGCTGGCTCCCGAGCCATATGTAAAACACCTGGAAAGAACAAATAATTCCCACACAAACAGCAAAAGGAAAGGCAATTTTCATCAGCCGAGATACCATAAATCGTTATATATTTTATGAATCTCACTTACATTTCTTGTCTGACTTGTGCATAAAACTTCCCCAGATTTATACAAGCCAACTGCATAAGTCATCCCGTCCCAAACGGGCTCTATATCTTGATGACCTTTTAGAAACCAATGACTGCTTTTCTGTTGTTATCCATAATTGGAAAAGCACTGGAGATAAGAAAATTTATAGCAGTGAATGATCTACCTGAGCAAAGCCATAAAGAACGCTGGGTTTCTGAAAGAGGGGCGGAGGGGGAAGGCGCTCACCCTGTTTGTCAAATGCTATCTCCATCAGCCAGGGTCTTCTGCAGCCTCCTCGCTCTTGGCCGACCCGGAAAGGTGGGGAGGTGGCTGCTTCAGGGCTGACCCAGGCAGTGTCACTCAGACACTAACTAGTCTAGGAGCCAACTTATTGTCTGTAAATGAAGGTCAAGAGAGGCACAGTTCTCCCTTCTCCCCCCGAGTTTGCTCCCAGGCCCCAGCTGATATAGACTGTGTTTTAATGGAAGAAAAGGTAGGTGAAGGCAGAGGGGTTGGAGTCGGGAGGATCGTGGGGGCATTTCCTTGACCTCCTCAGTTCCTGTTGGTTTACTGAGTGTCTACTACAGGCTGTTCAACAGGCTAGAGCCATTGTTAGGAACAGAATGCACAAAAATCCCTGCTTTATGGAGTTCCCACACTTTTGGACCTGAGATATAGTGTTCTGGTTCCAGCCACAGAAATGACCATGAATGGCCAGGAGTGGGGTCAACCAGCATTTCCTCCTCTGGCCTCGTGGAAACTGACCAACCACTCCCTTGACAGGGATGATTAGCTAAAAGAATGCATGACTGCCAGGAGAGCCCAGGAAAGCATGGATTGATTTATCCAGCATTTACTGAGCGCCTTTGATGTACCTGCAAGCTTTAATGCTCAAATGCACTGGTTGGGGCCTGGCAGGAGTGCAGAGCTGGTGGTTCTCACGACATGGGGCACATGAGCACACCTTTGCGACAGAAAAAGGAACAGCATGGGCCGGGAGTGGTGGCTCACGCCTGTAATCCCAGCACTTTGCGAGTCCAAGTCAGGCGGATCACGAGGTCAGGAGATCGAGACAATCCTGGCCAACATGGTGAAACCCCGTCTCTACTAAAAATACAAAAATTAGCTGGGCATGGAGGTGCGTGCCTATAATCCCAGGTACTTGGGAGGCTGAGGCAGGAGAATCACTGGAACCCGGGAGTCAGAGGTTGCAGTGAGCTGAGATCACGCCATTGCACTCCAGCCTGGGCAACAGAGAGAGACTCCGTCTCAAAAAAAGAAAAAGGGGGGCGGGGGACGGCATGGACCCTTCCTCACAGAGGATGGGGCAAAGAAGCAAGCTTTGGGAATGGCACATCCCAGGGGGTAGAAACAAGTTAATTGCAGCGAGAGGGGCTCCTGTGTGCGGCCCTCCCGGCTGTGCAATCAGGAGCAGTCACTCCATTTGCCTGTGTGAGAAATCCCCGTTTCTGTAGGAGGAGAGGGTAAACAGAGGAATACAGACAACAAAGGGAAGAGGCGCCTGAGACCAGGACCCAGCGAGCAGATGGAGTGAGGAAGGAGACCTGTCCTGGCTCCTCCGTGGCCGAACATGCCAGAGAAGATGTCAGCCTGGGGAGGTGACTCCTGGTGACTGGATTTGCTCCCCGCATCTTAGGGAATCACAGGCTTCCCTTGAACGAACATTGCCACGAAAAGGCAGTCAAAAGCAAAGTAAACGGATGAATGACTTCTCTGTGTCACAGAGTGGCCTATGAACAAATCCAAAGGGCAGAGTTTAATCCCCCAGAGAATGACAAGGGTGTGACGGCGTCAGTGCAGAAAGAACTATCCCTGGGCAAGGGGGCGGCTGAGAGGAGTCTGTCCCCACCTAGAGACGCACTCTAAGACCAGGCATGAACCTACATCCCTGAGACACCCCCGTTCTCCACCTCTGAATCGGGACCACCTGAGTTCATAATGACACCTCCCTGAGAAAGGTCTGCTGAGCCCTCCCGGGACGCCACCTGGCCACACCCAGAGCCCAGCTCACTTCCACACAGGATGCAATTATTGAGCACCAACTGTGTGGCCCTGGAGGGATCTATGAGAGAAGGTGTGGCTTAAGGTTGAGAGTCAGGGCTCAGGTCCTGCAGGCTGGGTTTCAGCTCCAGCTCTCATGCTTACCTTGACTTTGAGCAAATCATTTAACCCCTTGGAGCCTCAGATTCTTTATCTGTAAATGGGAGAACTGAGAGAACCTGCTCCAAAAGGAGGTGTGAGGATTTAAAGAGACAGTGTGTGTTCCATGCTTAGGAGGGGGCTGGCGCATGGGGCTGGCCATGATTATTGTGAGGACTTCAGCCCCTCCTCCTCCTACTATTACTGCTGCGGCTACTACTTAGGGACCTAAGCCTCTAGGTTCTCAGGATGGAGAAAGCAACACCTGGAGGTGCAGGTAAAGGAAGCACATTCCTGACCACAAGCAGGACCCTGATGCCAACGGTCCTGATGCCAACCACAAGGCTGTTCTCTGGCCCATGTGTGGACATGGTGGGTCGTCCTGGGGGATGTGAGGGAACGGCTGGCTCAGGGGCAGGTAAACACGCTTACAGCCTCCTTGAAGGGCTGGACATCACAGGGGAAACGGCCAGGGATTCTGCTCCACCCAGGAGGTGGATGTTGCCATGAGCCAACCTCCCAGACAAGAACTCCATTCAAAGTCATGTGTCAGGGCTAAGACACACGAGCCCTCTGGGTCCCCATATGGTGGTGAGTGTGAAGGATGACGCTGATGTCTCTGGGATGAGCTAGGGCCTCACTTATCAGATGGGGAGCTTGCTTGGGGTGCACTGGGGAACACTGTCCCTTCAACCTTTGGCAAAGTGGACAAAGGGGCTGTAGTGTTGCTTCTGCCCAGTGAGAAGCAGAACTCCCACCTTCCACCTGGGGAGGGAGGGATTGTCCAGATGGAAAAGCCATTTCAGAGGCTTAGCCTGGGGTGCCGGGGAGTCCCAGAGGACCATGCCCCCGCCACCGCCCAGCCAATGTTGGGTACACGTGTGCATGTTCTCAGGAAGGAGCTGCAGCTCTTGTCAGATCCTCCAAGGGTCATGACCCCCCCGAAACCATGCCTGTAACTATCCTTCTACCACTTTCTTCGTCAGACTTGCGGTTTCCCCTGGCCTGGGAAAGAAACTGGGAATTGAAACTCCCCCCTGAATTCCCTGACAGCTGGTAGAATGGAAAAATGTGAAAGGCACTAAATCCTAGGCAAGAAAATAAAATGATTTCACAGTGCAAGGGCATCCTTCTCCCCGAGCAGGAAAGGGATGACATTTCTGGCCCAAGACTGCTCCCCTGGGAAAGGCCTGCCTGGAAGGCCAGCCATTGGCGACATCTGGGGACATGGTGGCAGGAACATGGCCCATTCCTTAACATAGGAGGGCTCCCTGTGCCTAGGCTACATGTGCAAAACGTGGTTTGTGGTAAGCACCTGCTTTCCTTCTGGGAGTCTGGAACTTTGAGGTGCGCCAAGCAGAAGGTGCCTAAGCGACCAGACCCCAGTAAGAACTTTGGGTGCTGATGCTTTGGGTGCTGATGCAGGCCGGGCGCGATGACTCACACCTGTAATCCCAGCACTCTGGGAGGCCAAGGTGGGTGGATCGCCTGAGGCCAGGAATTCAAGACAAGCCTGGCCAATATGGTGAAACCCTGTCTCTTCAAAAATACAAAATTTAGCTGGGCATGATGGTGGATGCCTGTAATACCAGGTACTTGGGAGGCTGAGACAGGAGAATCACTTGAACCCAGGAGGTGGAGGTTGCAGTTTGCCAAAATTGTGCCATTGCACTCCAGCCTGGGAGACAGAGTGAGACTGTCTTAAACACACACACACACACACACACACACAAACACTGGACACAGTGGCTCAAGCTTATAATCTCGGCACTCTGGGAGGCCAAGGCAGGTGGATCATGACGTCAGGAGTTCGAGATCAGCCTGGCCAACACAGTGAAACCCCATCTCTATTAAAAATACAAAAATCGGCCGGGCGCAGTGGCTCAAGCCTGTAATCCCAGCACTTTGGGAGGCCAAGGCGGGTGGGTCACAAGGTCAAGAGATTGAGACCATCCTGGTCAACATGGTGAAACCCCGTCTCTACTAGAACTACAAAAAATTAGCTGGGCATGGTGGCGTGTGCCTGTAATCCCAGCTACTCAGGAGGCTGAGGCAGGAGAAATGCCTGAACCCAGGAGGTGGAGGTTGCGGTGAGCCAAGATCGCACCATTGCACTCTAGCCTGGGTAACAAGAGTGAAACTCCGTCTCAAAAAATAAAAAATATAATAAATAAATAAAAATACAAAAATTAGCTGGGCATGGTGGCAGGCACCTGTAATCCCAGCTACTCAGGAGCCTGAGGCAGGAGAATCGCTTGAACCTGGGAGGTGGAGGTTGCAGTGAGCCAGGATCACACCACTGCACTGCAGCCTGGGTGACAGAGCTAGACTCTGTCTCAAAAAAAACAAAACAAAACAAAAAAAAAACCTTTGGGTGCTGATGTTAAAAAAAAAGGGGAACTCTGACACATGCTGCGACATGGATGAGCCTTGAGGACGTTACATTGGGCGAAATACATCAAGCAGAAAAGAACAAATACTGTGTGATTCCACTGAGAGGCGGCACAGGAATCTAATTACAGAGACAGAAAGTAGAAAGGTGTAGCCCAGGGCTGAGGGCAGAGGGAACGTGAAGTTGTCCCTCAGTGGGGACAGAGTTTGGAAAAGCTCGTCTGGAGGTGGATGGTCATGGCAGCCGCGTGACGACGTGAATGTATTTAATGCCACTGACCTGTACATTTTAAACGGCTACAGTGAACGTTTTTGTTATGTATATCTTAGCACCAAAAAAGACACTTGAAAACTTTTAAATCACGTCAGGTCGCGTCCCAGCTTAGCCCCTTTCTCCTGGGCCTTCCCATGGCTCTTGGAAAGAAAACCAAACTCAGGCTGGAGCACAAAGCCCTGCAACGCACTCTGACCTCACTCCTGTCCGCGCTCCATCACCGCTCAGCCAGAGACCTCTTCTGGGTGTGCCAAGTATACCCACCTTGAAGGGCTTTGCATTTTGCTGCTCTCTATCTGGAAAGTTCAACATCTTCTTTTCCCCAGTGCTGGCTCCTTGTCATTCAAATCTCAGTTGAAATGTCACCTCCTCAGAGCAGCCCTCCTAGACCCTATAGAAAGTAGCCTCTACCCCTGGCAGTCACTGCACAGCGCTCTATTTCTACCCTGCGGCCACTTCTTGCCCTCTGACACCTTGTTTTTGACTGTTTCTTTTCCATCTCTGCTGACCAGAGCACATGCTCCCTGCAAATGGGAACCTGGTCCTTTGGACAGTGCTCAGAGCCGCTGTTAAAGGATTATGGAAGAAGGGATGGAAATAAGGAAGGTCATGGTTAGCTAAAGGTCATCGGGAGTCTGAGTCGGCGATGGAGATCCATGTGCAGGAGTCTGGAGACACCCACCTGCAATGAAGCTGCAACAGAGCCTCAGCCATCCTAACAGGCAGCTCCAGAGCTGGGGTGGAGGTGGGGAAAGTTGCCCCAGTTGAGGCCTGGCAGTCCAGCCTTTTTCCCTGCACTGGCCAGCGTGGGATGCAAGCTGCCTCGGGAGGGAGGTGTGAATTTGGGAAGCCACTGTCTCTGGCTGAAGGCAAGTCCAGGAGAAGGACCCAGCTGGAGCTGAACAGGAGTAAGGAGCTTCCCAGGATTGGAGGGGCTGCTAGTGGACACCCCCCAGTCAGGGTGAGGACAGCCTCTTCCCAAGTATTTCCTGCTACAATGCTTTCTACCTGGGTGTGCAAAGCAGCAAAGGAAGGTGTGAAGTGGAGAGAAAACTGGCTGAGAGGTGGGCAGGGACGCAGCAGCCACAGAGACCCTTCCTGCACGGCCCACCTCACCCCAGGGACACAGATCTTGGTGGGCAGGGAAGCAGCAGCCGCAGGGACCCTTCCTGCACGGCCCGCCTCACCCCAGGGACACAGATCTGGGTGGGCAGGGAAGCAGCAGCCGCAGGGACCCTTCCTGCACAGCCCGCCTCACCCCAGGGACACAGATCTGGACCAAAGCACCCTCCAAGGATTCTGGGAGGCTTCTAGAGCCCTGCCCCCGTTTCATGAGCTGCCTGCTCGCCTCACACCCCTAGAAGCCATTTTCCCATCTAAGTGCCCATAAACATCTTGCTCAATCTGCTACCTCAGCAGATGCCGGCTCTTCTAGGAGATGCTTCATCTCCCTTCCCTGGGGGAGGGGCGGGGGGGACATTTCCAACCATCCCCCTGTGGGATCTCAGCCCAGGTTTAGGGCCACCTGGCAGGAGCACAGGGCTCTAGGGGAAAGGGGTGGAGGGCAAGTGAGATGACAGCTCTCATAGCACTTGATTTTCCCGTGAGGCACATGTGTGCATGAGTGTGTGTGAGAGAGAGAGAGAGAGTGTGTGTGTATGTGTGTGTGTGTGTCCATGGAATGCTGCCAAAGCAATTTGGTTTCCAAGGAAACGGTGTGAAGGTGCGCAGCGCTGCCTGCACTCAGCAAGTGAGAAATGTGTGTCATCCATAACCCAGGCTGCTGGCTGGAGCCCAGCCAATTACTGCCCACTTGGAAGAGCCAAAAAGGAGAGGCTACCCGGGACAGAGTGGAGGGGGCCTGAGGGCTACGAGAGACCCACACCATCCCCGGGAGAGGATCTGGCTGGCCAATCAGGCTAAGAGAGGGGCTGGGTGGCAGGGTGAGGATTCATCAGACTCCTGCAGTGAAACCCACGTCAAGCCCTGGCGCCCACCCCCCCGCTCCCTTTCAGCAGCAGAGGGGAGCCAGGCAGGCAGGCAGCAGGCCATCCCGGGCCCCACTCCACCGCTAATTATTTTCCATGATGAACATGTTATTATGTCTTACACTCGAAATAATCAATTTGGAATCACCACTTTGATGAGTTAATGGGCACTTGGTGGGTGTCATTTGAGAATCTCTCTGCAAAGCGCAGTTCTATTTTTAACGGCGGCTGCACTGGGTACGCAGAGGACATGTTAAGTGTGCATGCGCCCAGGCACGGGCACCCAGCTCCCAGGCACGCTTGAGCTCGCTCTCTTTCTCTCTTCCCCTGCAGAGGATCTCGGGCACAAGGAGGGCTGAACATTCAGACTTGGGCAGGACTGGCGTGCCTGGACAAAAGAGCCATCCCAGGCCAGGCTGAGGGGCTGTGAAAGCGACACCTCCCCTACACTGTGGGCCATGGCCTGTGGACTGGAGGTCACCCAGGGATCAGCTCCACCCCATAGGCTGAGCCCTTGATGCACTTTGGCTGTAGTGCCTTGGTAGAGTTGATGGTTATTTTTCATTTTACAGAGGAGAAAACAGGGG